>NW_024063109.1:0-1329373 GCF_006381635.1 Hibiscus syriacus | reverse complement strand
AAATATCCTCATTCTACCTACAGTAAGTTGTACTCATTGAGATGCCTCCGTACCCACCGTAGTGTGTTATCTCCTCTACTGGTCGAAAAAGTGTTGAGATCCTCACACCCTTCGTAGACTATAGGATTATGTCCTAAACAAAACTGAAAGAGTTGAGAGCCTCCCTCTAACAAGTGTTGATATGCCCCCTACCACAGAATCGTT
Source organism: Hibiscus syriacus (assembly GCF_006381635.1). Classification (NCBI taxonomy): domain Eukaryota; kingdom Viridiplantae; phylum Streptophyta; class Magnoliopsida; order Malvales; family Malvaceae; genus Hibiscus; species Hibiscus syriacus. Next base: position 1,329,169 of record NW_024063109.1, on the reverse strand, counting down.
GAGATACCTCGAGAAGCCCGATAGATATAAGGACATCTCTCCCTCTTGTGATATAGCTCAGAGTTGCCTCCAAAGAGTGTTGAGATACCTCCGATATAGCTTCGAGATGCCTTTGTCCTGATAAATGGAAATTCATTACTTCTGCCACGACAAAGAATCCTCTTCCTGTCAAACTAAATCTATCTAGGGTGTCGAGTTGCCTTTATTTCGATCAAGAGCCTTGAGAATCCTTAACTCTATCTTTTGATAGGTGACTCTCTAATATCCCAAAATCAGGGTTAGTGACTAAAATAAATTTTTGAATTTTGAAGTTGATTTGAAAGATTTAAAAGTTTAGTGATTAAAATGGAATATTTAGTGATGTTTGTTAGTAATTATTAAAGGAAATAAGGGTAAAATGGTCATTTGACCAGAAAGATTTTTTATCTTTCTTTTGAGCTTATTAAACAGTGGAAGAGTGAGAAAGGAAAGAAAATCTAGAGCTTGGGTTGTCTCCTCTTTCTTCCCGTAAGCTCCATGGCAAAGGTTAAGCTTAATTTCAGTTGGTTAATTCTTGAGTTTTAACCTCAGTTTTGATTCTTGGGGTGCTAGAAAGATTATTTAGAGATTAAAGTATGTTGAAACTTCAAAGATGAATTAAGGATTAAATATGAAGAGTTTTAAGCGAATTAGTGAAATAGAAGGAGTTAATAGATTTTGAAGTTGAATTTGAATTGATTGTCAAGGGTTAATAAGAAATATTAGTGATAAATGAGTTTTAAACATGTTGAAAATCTGGTATGATTCTTGAAGTGAATAAAGATGAGAGGATTAAGGTTCACAATGAGATAAATGAATATAAATGAGTTTAAACATGATATGTAAGTTGGAATTTGAAAGGGGATGAAATATGAAGCATTTGAGCTGAATTAAATGGATTTTCGTGCCTAAAGAGTAATTTCTGGGCAAGATGCATCGGTACCACATTCAATATGCACGATGCATTCTTAAAAGAAGAAACATCGAATGTCAGGAATGCATCGATGCACTATGAGTATGCACCGATGCACCAAGACAAATTTGAAGGTGCATCGATGCATGAATATTTGAAGCTATTTTGGGTACCGATGCACCTCTAGCATCGATACACCCTAAAGGAAAAGTGTATATTAGTTATTAAGTCATTTAAGTTGTTAGCATCGGATTACAATTGCCTTAAAATGTATAATTATGTAGATTCAGAGCCTAAACAAGTTCCGGAATCATTGACATAAGATCGATGAAGGGGAAAGTTTAAAGATTGGTATTGACTAGTGAGGTCAGGTGAGTGCATGCTAGTTATATGATGTGTAATGGAAATATGACTTGCGACGAGTCTATTTCCTATATTAGAATGCATAAATTATGAATATAAACATGTTTTGATATGAGTATATGTGTTGTATGTTGATATGTTTTGTATATGATACATGATGTAAGTAAATTATTATTATAAAATAATGGGAGATCATAAATAAGATGTGTAAAGATATTATTGTAAGAGACAAGCCATGTAAGTATAGGTTACTGATGAATAATTAAGCCAAGGTTTATTGTGATCCATATATATAAGAATGCAATGTAAATTACATAAGTGATAAGTCATGAAGTATATGTGACCATGAGAATATTTAAGAGAATAAATATAAAGAAAGAAATAAGTTAAGAGACTCTTTGAAAATGGTATTTAAATTAAGGGACATGAACATAACGATGATACGAACCTATAGGATAAGCAATATAAGAAGAGTAATATCTTTTAAAAGGAAACTATGTTATAGAGTTATGTAGACTAAATTAATGAATAGAACAACTCTAATTAAATAAGGTGAGATAAGTGATAGGGTTATATGTGATTGTATATATTAGTATAATAAATCATGTAAGTCGATACAAAAGGAAAATGAGATAAAGATAAATAGCTTTTACCTATGATTTATATAAGATTATATGTCGGTGTGATAACATGAAAAAGTGAACTAAGTTCTATGATATGATCCATGTGAGTATAAGTAATGTGATTGCTAAGATATATATATATATATATTCATATGATTTGGTATATGCCATTTGATTCATGTGTGCACATGTAGATAAGATATGTGAATATGAGTTATGCGCTTAAAGTGATATGATCACATGATGTGATAAGAAACTATGAGAATATGTTGTTAAGTGATATGATTATGTGAAATAAGATAAAGATAATGCCCATGTTATGTAATTGAGAGCTAGAGGTATAGTTGTCATGCCAAGAGTCAAGGGTCTACACATCCTTCGGGACATATATGTATTCTTTGGAACATGTGTGAGGTCTGTTGAGACACATACTTGATCCTTGGCATATGTATATGATTCTTAAGGAATTTCTACGTGGTCCTTAGGGACATATTATAGGCAATTCGGTGCATTCTACGCGGCACTACGGTGCAATTCTACGTGGCACTTCGGTGCATTTATACGAGCTGTGGTGACAACATTAGTGCTCAACATCTATAGACTCACATAATAGTTCTCATAGGTGTACATGGGCTAATAAAGAATACAAACAAATACTGATATGTAATGTACCTGCTTTGCTATGTGAAATGTATATGTTATATGTGATGTCAAATAGTAATTGTTAAAATGAATGATATGGTTGTTAAGAAGTTTAAGTATAAGAATAGATAACTAAAAGACATAAATGGATGGAATATTGATTATGAAATGATGTTATTGATAATTAGGATAAGATTTATATATTTGTATGCATGTGATTATATGAAATGTTATATTGATTTGTATGATACTATTATATGATATGCTCATGCATTTTTAGAATTAGAGTTTCAATTATGAGATTTATATGCCTCACTAAGTCTTCCTTACAAAGTTCAGATCAGAAAAGAAATGTTTGATATGTATTTTATTCTTTTAGATGTAGTTGGCATGTAATATAAACGATTTGAATGTATATGCTCTGATAAGTGTGAAAACTTTTATCTTGAAATAATATGAAGTTTTATTTAACGGGGATTTTTCATTATTTGAACAAGTAAAATGTTTAAAAGTTGATGTGACACTCGGACTCGGATCCGGATTGGATACGGGTTGGGGGTGTTACAGACTCTATCATTGACACCAACATCTAGCCGAAAGAGTCAAAGTGCTTATGTTGTCCTCTTTATCATCGAGATACAATCATTTTCCTTATCCTTTGCCAGAGAAATCACCATTCATATGAGATATTATCCTCCGTGTGAGATATTATCCTCTACGAAAAAGATCACTCTTTAAGGGATTTTCTATCCTCCAAGTGAGCTTAAGCCTTTAGAGATATCTTCTAGAGGATCATAACTAATATACTAAACGAGGACTATTATCCTCCGCTCACTACAACAAATTTATCATTTTATGACAAAATTTCTATTGACGTTGCATATACGTCACAAAATATACTAAAAATGTGACGTTTTTTAATTTTCGTCACATTTGATGATTGATAATATCATTTATGACAATTTTAAAAATGTCTTTGATTTTCGTCACTATATATTTGGAGCCAAAATTTACCTCCAAAAAATTTGGTGGGAAACTTTTCAGTGACGCTTCGATAAATTGGTGACATTGTAAAGTCGTCTCCAATGAAATTAAGTATTAGTGACGGTTTATTATATGAAGATCTAATTTGAATTAGTGACATTGCAAATTTGTCAGTAATAATTTTTATTTGTGACAATTTGATATGTCATGTTTATAATACATAAATGTGACATTTTATTGTGTCATAAAATAGGTTTAACGTAACAAAATAAATTATTTGCTACTCATTGTTATAGCTCATCTTTTATATGATGATTTTAAAAGACATCATCAAATTGTGTCATATAATGTTTGGCATCAATTATTAATAAATTTTGGACGTGTCGTTAATTGAAAATCTTATTGGTTATGATTTCAAATGTTTTTTCTCATAATTTCAATTAGGCCGATTAGTTTTCACACACTAGTGTGTTCTATATATATGTATATGTATATTTATGACTCATTTTTTCGTTAAAAATAATATTTAGCTGACCATGTCAAAGTCGAGTTAATAAGATAATCATATGTCTCACTCCACAAAATCTAGAATAAAGAATTAGTTTGATTTAAATTTATTTTTTTGATAAATTAATTATAAAATTTAGATTAAGTTAGTAAACTAAAGTTTCTACGGTTAATTCATAATTTTTAGAAGTTTAGGACAATTAAGATGAATTCTAGACTACTCAAGGACTGAACCAATGCTTAGCATCGAGGTTAATATGATTTGTTTGTTTAAATTTGATTTTTAATTGATTAGTTTGAAATTTAGATTAATTGGAATTTTTAAATTTTTTATGCTTAATTCATAATTTTACAAGTTTTGGTCCATTAAGTGAACTCTAAGCTTCTTAAGAATTTTCCCCTTTTGACTTATATATAAAACAAATAAGGAAATTGTTTTTAGCAATAAACTAATTCTGAAATTTGGATTAAATTAGAAAATTTGTAAAGTTTACAATCAATTCATAATTTTTAGAAGTTTAGGGAAATTAATATGAACTCTAAACTTCTCAAGAACTGAACCTCTAATTTCATCCTTTTTGACTAAAATAAAAAAAAGGATTTTGTGCTTAGCATCGTGGTTAAAAGAATTTATTTGGTTGTAATTTGATTATAATATACTAATTATGAAATTCATATTAAGTTGGAAAACTTTTAAAGTCTCTACATTTAATTCATAAGTTTTAGAAATTTTGAGCCATTAGTGTGAACTCTAAACTACCTAAAGATTGAACCTATAATTTCCCTTTTCACTGATATATCAAAAATTGTTCTTACCAATAAATTAATTCTGAAATCTGGATCAAATTAGAAATTTTAAAGTTTTTGCAAAAAAAAATCAAAATTTAAGAAGTTCCGACCATCAATGTGAGCTCTAAACTGCTTAAGGGTTGAACCTCTAATGTTCCCCTTTTAACTTATAATTGAAAAAAATAAACTTTACAGGAATTAAAACCTTAACCCGTTGTCAAACCAAATAAATATTAATGACATGAGTGCACCGCATTAAATATATGTATAACTTATAACATCTGGTTAGGTTTTCAAAGAGAAAACCCTAAAGTCGTCAGCTCTAACTTTCTCTCCTTGCACCACACACCTCCCTTCCTTAGTAGCCGTCGTTATCTGTCTTATGGACCAACCAACGTTCGTCTTCTGATCATACAGTCATCGGCGTTCAGAAGCACTTCACGAACCCCTCAGGCCCCTTCATACACCCCTATTACAGCACCTTAACCCTCTGCAGTTCAGATGATTCCTCCCCCCAAATCGAAGCGTTGTTCACTGTCAAATGTAAGCATCCACTTTTTCCTTAGGATTTTCTGTGAAATGTGAAATCTTATTTGTTGGAACACTTGTATTTTCTGTAATTAATGAATACACGTATACTCTTTACTTATGAGTAGGTTGCTAATATAACTGGTATATATAATGCGATCAAGATGATGAATAACAAAATCAACGTGCTTCATCACTATCTTAATGGAATTCGAAAAGGTATGATCTCTTTCCTTCTGAATATAATGTAAATTACATTATTATAATGCATGTGATTGTTTCAAAGCTTCCTAAAGGAAGCCTATATTTTAGTGTAGAGTCTGGATAAAAGTTTAAACATAGAAAATACTTAAAAAATAAATTATGATTTTCTACTAATGTTGAAAATTAGTTATGCATCAAACAATTATAAACACAACCATCTTTTATAGTTTTTTTTTTACTTTTCATTACTCATTTCCTATTTTCTATTGGATGTTGTATATATTACTTATATATGATATGCAGTGGTAATATGTTTCCCATTCCAGATGGTTTCATAGTGGTGGTTGGTGGTTGATGGTAATGGTGATACAGAGGCAGTTGCGATATGGTCGAGATTTGGGGTTGGTTTTTGAAATTTTATGGGCAATGGATCAAAATGTAATGATTGTGTAATTTTGGGCATTTATTATAATTTGTAAAAAATGAATGTATTATTATAACTTGTGAGAAGTTTTGGCATTTATTGTAATTGAGAAAAAGTTTTGTCCTTCATTTTAATCGAATCGTTATAATTTATAAAAAATTTGCCCTTTATTGTTTTTTATAAACAACTTTATCCTTTTTGTAATTTAGAAACAAATTGTCATTTTTCCAAATTTATAAAAATTGTCCTAATTTTAATTTATAAAAGGTTTTTATAGCAAATGCACATTCTTAAAATTTTAATAAAGTTTTTTTAATTTTATAATAAAAATTATGACAATAATTTTTTGTCATTAATATAATAAAATTATTATATTATTGGTGACGATACCAATAATTAATGACAAATTTTTATATTATTTATTGACATAAATAATTATCACTAAATATAAATTATAAAGTGACGTTATACATTAATGTCACTATATGTATAACTAAACATGACAAAAATATATACATCGCCACATTTGACATTTAGTGACACACCTAACGTGACGTTCATCGTGACATCAAATTTTAAGTCACAAAATACAAATAATGACATAAATGTAAGTTTTAATAACAATATTTTAGATGTCACAAAAAACAATTTGTGTAGTGACTCCCACAAACATTGAGATGCTTTTACCCCTTTATTACCGTAAAGATGTCTCAATTTAATGTCTGGGCTTCTTCGAAAAATATTGAATCACCTTCTCTCTATTCAAGAGAGTCGAGATGCCTCCGTTCCGGCAGTATGAAATTGTCGACTACTATTGTATGTCCTTGAGATGCAAACATATCCTTTAATGTCCCACTCAATACTATTATCCTTCGCTTGAGCGTTGAGATACCTTTACCAACACAAAAATGATTTTTCCTAACAATCGCTCTTCTTCTGAAAAGGAAAATCAGTTGCTTATATCTCGAGAATGAGAGAATTGAGATGTCTCTGTTATTGAACGAAATCGAGAGATGGTTGTTATATTTATAACCATAAGTCTCGAATCAAATCACTTTATAATATTCCCTCAACTAAGGGGAATAAATGTTATACCTCCAGATATATTCTCCAAGAATTACCAAACCTCCGCTAACAAGAAATTCTCATAGACACCACACCATGTCTGAAACCATCTTCCTTCAGGATAATTCTCGGGAGTTCAAACTTCTCAAATTTTCAGAAAATAAATAAACGAACACAAACTTGATGCCAAAAATTTAAACTAACACAAACCAAATACAAACACATTAAAAATTAAATAAACAAACACGGACATAACTTTATTCGCTCAAATTCGATTCCTTTACCCCTTTACCTCCATTATCTCTCAATCCACCACCAACTCACGACTGTCTTTGCACTGATTGTAACTCTTTGCTAAAACAAGGAGTGAGTTGCCAATGGACGACACAATCAATTTCTTCCCACCAACAGATATAAAAGCTATCCTAAGCATAATACTAAAAATATTTTAATTTACCTTAAAAATTTTTGGAGGAGAATAATATAAAGCCTCCTATGATAAACATAAAATCAAAAAAAATATTAATTAGTAAAATAATTAAACATATTCATATTATCTCACTGTATATAAATTTAAAATTTAATTTAAAAATATAATATTTTTCCATTTAATAAAAAATAAACAAGATAAATTAAAATTCATATTTAGGCCCGACTTGATCCAGTCGAAAGCATCAAAGTTAACTCGCGTGGAGAGGATGGGAATAGAGGTAAAACGACGCCGTAAAACACTATGAAAAAGGTTGGTTATATTGAGAAGCGTAGCGTTGGGAATCCATGTTTGGTGGAGGAAAGGAAAAGAGGACGAGAGCCACAGCGTGTAGAGTGTAGACGGCCATCCATAAAAATGCCACCGTAGTACCTTCGCCGCCGCTTAAATTTCTAAACGCCGAAACCCAAACCCTAATCGCAACACATTAACGATAAAGAAGAAATGGCTTCCTTGACGATTCGTTCGCCGTCCAAATCCTCCTCGTCTTTGTCTTCTTCTTCTTCATCTCTCTTCACTCGTGGTTCTCTTAGCCCTAAAAATTTCGCTTTCAATTTGTCTAGCCCTCGTGTATGCGCTTCGAACAGCTTGGTATGCTTTATTCACTATTGCATTAAAGGTTCTGAAGTGAAAGGCTTTCTGGTATTATTATTATTTTCGATCTTCTTTTTCTATGGTTTCATTTCTTTGATGATTTTCGTTGAAATTTAAGATTTAATATTTGATAGCATTACTTTTATGTGATATATGCTGCACACATATGAATCCACAGTTCAACTTTGTTTCGTCTTCCTTTTGTTTCTTCTACTGCTAATTTACAGAGGAGTATTCTTTCGATGAAGGTTTTGAATAAAAAGGTTTTAGTATGTTTTGAGTGATTTTTAGAGCTTTGCTGATATGGGTCTCTTTTTTTAATACAAGGATGTGAACTGCATCAACCAGTGAATCGTGGAAATGGGAAACCAACGATTCCAATCCTTAATGAAAGGATATGCCCAAGTTCGTCGACTCAAATAGAATGGATACAACTGTTAACAGGATGGTGCTAAGCTCAAATTGTTTTCGGGCACAGCCAATCCTGCACTTTGTCAGGTAAATTTATTGCGTTGTCATTTTGTTTACTGTATCTCCCTTTTTTTTTATAGGTTTTACTTTCAATATGCATACAAAAATATAAGATTAACAGGATGTAGAAATTAATGGCTTTTGCGTGTGCAGCTGTTGGGTGATAAACTGTAAGTGAAAGGAATTTCTAGAACTGCCTCAGTTCTGAAGAATTATACACTTTTTTACTATTTGATAAAATTCAATTGCAAAATGTCATTTGATAAAGTTTCCACTCTCTCTTCTGAGCCCTTGTAGTTTGGACCAGACAATATGATGCTTATATTATGTCTGCTTGCATGTCGTTCCACTGTTTGTTCTACAAAGACGGATCACCCAACAGCTTGTCTTATCTAATCTGTTCTGTTGCAGGAATCGCTTGGTACATGGCCTGGAACTGGGACAGATCAAACATAAATAGGTTTGCTGATGGGGAAATATATGTTCACCTGCAAGAGAGTGTTAGAGGATTTGATGTCTATATTGTGCAACCAACATGCCCTCCTGCAAATGAGAATCGTATGGAACTTCTCATTATGATAGATGCTTGTCGGAGAGCGTCAGCCAAAACTATCACTGCAGTGATTCCATATTTTGGCTATGCCAGAGCTGATAGAAAGGCAAGTTCAATGTATTTGGCAATAACTTTTGAGGATAAAATCATAAAAATATGAATGTGTGAAGATGTAAGCTGCAAATTGAATGGATTAGAAGCCGATGTCTTGAAACAGCCTGTGTCATTCATAATCAGTGAAAAAATTTGTGCTATCGTATGTTAGAATTATTCTGATTGTGTCAATGCCTTGCTTCTGGCATGAATTTCTGAAGCTTTTGAATCATGTTTTCTTAAAGTGTAGCGAACTATCTTCTCTCTGTTTGTAATTTTACTTTCAGACCCAAGGGCGTGAATCCATTGCAGCCAAACTAGTTGCAAATCTTATCACAGAAGCTGGTGCAAACCGTGTTCTTGTTTGTGACCTTCATTCTGGGCAGTCCATGGGTTGTTTTGATATCTCAGTGGATCATGTGCACTGCCAGGTATTCGATCATCAAGCTTCAAACTTATATGTTGACTGTCAACGACTAAATGATTGCTGATTCATCTATACTTTTGTGCTATGGACTGTATAGCCTGTGGTTCTTGATTATCTTGCCAGCAGAGAATTGTTCTGATGACTTGGTAGTGGTCTCACCTGATGTTGGTAGAGTTGCAAGAGAGCGTGCTTTTGCAAAAAAAAAAACTATCAGATGCACCCTTAGCCATTGTGGATAAAAGGCGCCATGCACACAATGTTGCAGAGGTAATGCTTTCTCTACGACTACACTGTCATTATCTGTCTTCGTTGTTGATTTTACTATTATATTTTCTGTCATTCTAAAGTTTTCTATATACCGTTGTGATAATATGATGTTTAGGGATGTAGTAGTACATTTGCTAGCTGTAATAGGCACAATAATTCGAAAACTGTTGCACCTTTTTCCCATATTGAGTATTTTGGTCTACTATAAGTGTTTCAGTAATTGCACAGATTAATTGATGACAATAGGAACTAGACTCAACTGATTTGCACGGGCATCGAGTCCAGTTTGTATTATTTTTCTCACTTTAGTTCAATGGTTAATACATAATTAATGTCCAACTTCTTTTGTTCAGGTAATGAACCTTACTGGTGACGTCAAAGGAAAAGTTGCAGTTATGGTGGATGACATGATCGACACTGCTGGTAAATGAAAGCAATGTGACGATGGCAGACATAAACCTGTTCAAAATTAAGTAGCTTCTTATAGTGAACATAAAAAAATAAAAATAAAATTTTTATTTTTATAGTGAACATTTTGGTGTTTTATAGGAACGATTGCGAAGGGGGCGGCGGCACTTTTACACCAAGAGGGGGCAAGGGAGGTTTATGCATATGCTGTACCCATGCAGTTTTCAGGTTTTAAAAACTTTAAGAAGTTTTGGATGAAGTTGTAGGTAAAAGCTGATTTATGGTATTCAAGCATGTGAATGAAATTATTTGCTGCTGTTGTGTTGTGTATGTTTTTGTTGGCAGCCCTCCAGCAATAGAGAAGTTATCAGGTGGATTTCAAGAAGTAATCATAACGAACATACTACTAGTAGCAGAAAAGAATTACTTCCCTCAGCCGACTGTTCTCTCTGTTGCGAACCTGTTGGGTGAAACCATCTGGCGTGTTCGTGATGATTGTTCCGTCAGTAGCAATTTTCAGTGACAAATCCCGAATGTGTTTTCTTCAAATTTATGCAGATAATCTAGTCCTTTGCCTTGTTGGCTCCAGTGCTGAAAAGGAATAAACTTTAGTCCAAGGGGGGATGAAGAATCAACACATGGCTCTCTTATTTCATTCCTTCTTTCTCTCACTCTACATACTCTAGTTTTCTGCTAGTTTTCTTTTTAACATTCTTTTAGCTAATTTTTCTTTTAGAGTTCGACCAACTACCTCCTATATAGACTGTTTAAAATCTTTTTAATTTAAATTTATATATTTTTTGCCTGTATTGGTCACTTTTAAAAGTATGTCTCTAAGTTACATTTAAAAGTTACATCAATTTTGGGTTAACTATCATAGTAGTCTCTTTTGTTTCAGTATTCCTTACTTTTTATCATTAATTTTGAAAAGTTACATTTTAGTCACTTACGATATCGATCATTACACTCTGATGTTAATTACTGTTAGTTTTAGTTTGATCCCTGGACTTTAGATAAAATATTAATTTGATCTTTAAATTTTAGATAAAATATTATTTGAATAAATGTTACATAAAATATCAAATTGACTTATAAATTCAATTAAAGTCTACCATCAATTATTATCACCATGTTTTGTTGGTCACCGTCAGTCACCCATGATCATTGCTATCGGCGGTTGTTAAACGCAAAAAATTTTATTTCACTTCTTTATGGCCTAAAAAATGTGAATTTAGCGTCTGTTTCATGGGAAGATGTCCCAAATTAAATAAATCTAGTTTAGAATCTTTTGACATTCTTTAAAAATTAAACCATAATAATAAATCTATTATTAATGTTCTTTTAAAAGGACACAGAAATTTAAATATATACTATAATCAAATTCGTATTATTTATTTATATATTATTATGTTATATTTTTACTATATTTATAATATTTTAATATTATATTATTAATTTATTATTTTTTATTATGTCATTCAAACTATTTTATATATTTTAGTTATATATTTCTCTAAAAAAAATGCTAATAACAAGTGCTCAATATTCTATTTAAAAAAATAAAATTTCAGTTCCTAGAATAGTTCATTTTCTTCTCTAACTTATAAATAATCATTATAACCGTAAATCTAACATCAATACTAAAGGTTGATATATAAATTCCCTTAAAAAAGAAGCAAGTTCTCTCTTTCTCAGTCTTATGGAACCCTTCGTCTACAATTCATCATTCTTCATTAAAATCACTAACTACGACTCAGAAGGACTAAATCACCCACATCATTACAACACCACATTTTTGTATATTATATTAAAATTATAGATAAATTACACTCTTGAGTCTTGACCACTTAACATAGGTATATTTTATTTTAATTATTGATCTTTTAATTTTATCAATCAAACTATTTAAATATTATAAATCAACTTACTTGTTAACATTTGATGGAAGTGTTAAAGTTGCAATTGAAAATTTCAATATAATTACATTTTTAGTCTTTGTTACTTGCACATTCAATCAATTTGATCTAAATTTTAACTTATTCAATAAATTTAATTCTCCAATTAGATAGTGACAAATTAAAATTAGAACCAAATTGATTAAACGTGTTAGTAATGAAGGCCAAATGTGAAATTATACTAATTTTTAATTTCCACGTCAACTACTCTATGGTTTTTTAACACATTTAAAAAGTTATATAGTTTAATTGACAAAATTGAAAGACCAGTATTAAAATAAAATCAGTCCTTAGTTAAATGGTCAATGGGTGTAGTTTATCCTAAAATATATTAATTGATTTATTTTAACCGTCGTTACGATATAAAACTTAACCTATTAAATATTAGGAACCTAACAGAAAAAAAAATTAAATACCTGAAGTATAGTTTATAAATTATTTTTATATAAAGCAAAAAAAAAAAAAAAACCCAAACACCCTTTTCTTTTCTTCAATGCAGTATTCAGATTAACAAGAATCATTTCCCCTACTTACAGCTTCGTGATAAAGTACATGTGAAATTATAGGCAGGGATGATATCTAAAAATCTCCATAAACACTCAAAAGATGAGATTTATTATTACCATAATGGAAGAATTCATGAAAAAAGCATTACAGCATCATCAGCAAAGCATGAATAAGCTCAATTCAGCAAAAGGCTCAACTACCATTAACTATATACAACATTCAAAGGATAATCAGCCAAACCAAATGAAAGAGAGACATCGACCTCATTACGTGGGCGCAGCTTTGATAGCTTTCTGCAATTCAATCTCCACCTCGCTCATCTTGTTCACATTCTTCTTCGCTTCTCTTCCACTATTGTCTTCACCAGAACTTCTCTTGCTCCTCCACTGCTCCAAGTCGTTCGAATTCTTCGCCCAAGGCGTGGAGGCCCTCCGCCCAAGACCCTCACTTTCCCTACTAGCTGAAATCTCATGTCTCACATCTTCTATACACTGCTTCATTTCCCTATTCTCATTCTCCAACTTCTCCAAATCTCTTCTCATCCATGAATACACACCTTTAAGCAATTCGAACTCATCTTCATTACTCGCAACGCTCTTTTTTCTCTCTCCATTAACCTCATCAGGCTTCTCGATCCCAATCTTGTTTATTGTCAGATTAGGCAATTTTGAACCCAAACTCGAAGGCAAGTTCACGGTCCACCTTAGGTTCACCACAGCCCTTTTTGTCACAGGAAACATTGTTCTTGCTCTAATAGCAGTTCCACAAAAAATCCCAGCTTTCTTGTCATCTGTCCTCACCAATGACCTCTCCATACCAAACCCTTCGTTCCCATAGCCGAACTTAGGGGTATCAAGCCCATCATCAGCTCCATTACGAGGTTCCAATTTCACATCTTGCCAGACTGAAGCCGAGTTTAGGGTTCCAAAACCCGAATCCGAAGGTGAAGCAGATTGTATTGAAATAGAGTGATGAGACCCGGAATCTGATTCGAGGCTAGGTTTCGACGATGTGGCCATGTGAAAAGAAAAGTTGCCAAATTGGGGCTTGAAATGGAGAGAGAAAGCGGGAATTGGGGTTCCGGGGCTAACAGATGAAAGAGAAAACTGAGCAGAGAAAACAAGAGGGGAGTCTTTGGGTGATCCAAAGAGACCAAGACCAGACTTCAGAGAGAGAGAGAAAGGGAAAGTGGAGGAAGGGGAAGTTGAGGGAGCGTAAGAGAGTTTGAGACAAGGGCCGGAAGGGAAATTTGTGCAGAGAGAAAAGGATGTGTTTTGAGAGGATTTGTGGCTGCCGTTGTCGGTGGTTGTGGTGGTGAGGATAGAAACGAAAGGTTGGCTAAATATGGAGATGGGCACCCTGGCTTTCAACACAGGGGTCTTGTCATCTTCAAGCTTGAATGATAGCTTCATTTTCTTTCGAATCTATTTCTGTTGGTTGTGGAAGAAAAGAGTAAAGTGCAGAAAGGGGATGAGTATTCCTATGCGTAAGGCGAAACCTATGAATTAGATTGGTTTGGGATTTTGGCAAAACCAGATTGTACTAGTACCCTCATGTTCCACCGCTCCATTCATCATTCCAATGTCCCCCACAAATAAACGACGAACGGGATCCTGTCAAATACTTCATTTGCTCTCTTCAACGGCTGTAAACCAACTAAATTTAAACGAATACATTTTTTTTAATGTATTAATATCCACAAATATTTTTTTAATATTTGATAACTAACACTTTTTTTATTATTTTATAGAGAGAATCGCCTCAGTGACCAAAAAAAAGTTATAATATACGATTTTAACCAACTTTTTTTGGATTTGCCAAAATGACCAACAAAATCGCAACGCGAAATAAAAATCGCAACGCGATCCCCAGAATCGCAAATCAGTTTCCAAAATCGCAACGCGATTCTTGAAAATCGCGATGCGATAGTACAAATTCGCATTGCGATTTTCCATAATCGCAACGCGAATATGAAAATCGCAACGCGAACACATAAATCGCAACGCGTATCCGTAAATCGCAACGTGTATCCGTAAATCGCAACGCGTATGGGTAAATCGCAATGCGTATCCGTATATCGCAACGCGTATCCGTAAATCGCAACGCGTATCCGTAAACTGCAACGTGTATCCGTAAATCGCAACGCGTATCCGTAAATCGCAATGCGTATCCGTAAATCGCAACGCGTATCCGTAAATCGCAACGATAATCCGTAAATCGTAACGCGTATCCGTAAATCGCAACGAGAATCTGTAAATCGCAACGATAATCCGTAAATCGCAACGAGAATCTGTAAATCACAACACTTAAATTTTGGGTATATAACACTGAAATCATAAACTAAATCCCTAAATCGCAACTCATTCCATCTCCATCTATCACTCTCTCCGGCGACATCCGTTCCTATATCCAACGACATCCTTCCCAATCCGGCAACAGGTTTTAGTTTCGCAGCTCGTCTGTTTAGTAAATTAATTTACAACCATGAAATCATCTAATGTTGATCATGTTTGGATAGATTTGTGTTTTGGAGGGTCATGGGATAATGTTCATGGTGTTTTACAATATATGCCTTTACCCATGAATCTTCAACTAAATTGTCTTTACAAAAGTTAACTTATGAAACTCTAATGCTACGTGTTTCAAATAAATTGAATTTAGAGCCCCTAAGTGGATTTAGGCTATCTTATCAGAGAAATGGTAAAGTTTATTTGTTAACCGACAATGAAGATGTTGAACGATTCATTGCTTACATTAGTGTTTCACAAGATGATGTTACATTGTATGTTGTTGAACCTAGAAGTAGTATTGTTGGGTCAGTAGCGGGTAGTAATCAACTAAGTTTTTCTCAAAACCCACAACCTTTCTCTAATCCAAATCCCAATCAACTTTCAGCACCAAATTCCGGTTTTCGTATTGACCAGTTAGACGATGATGAGCCAAAAAAATTGTGAGTACTAGTCAGTATTCGAAATTTGGTCTTGGTCAATATCCGACTTTGATATTGGTCAATACACGGATTTTGATGATGTTTCAGAAGAAGAAACAGACCATGCGTGTAATATTGATATTGGTCAATACCCGAATTTTGATGATGAAACAGCCGTTGCCGAAGAATGTAATGTTGATGATAATGAGGAGGAAGTTACGACTGTGAATGAACATGTTGAACATCCATTCTGTAATTCATATAATCCTGAAGAAGAAAAAGAAGAAGAAAAAGTCCCCGAAGAAAAGAAAATGCCACGGGCGTATAACTGGAATATGCCAGAATTACTTCAGATACCGGAAGAAGAGTTGATAAAGAAAGCAGTTGATTGTTACACAAAAGTTATTCGTATCAAGAAAGATGATTGTTTTGATACAAAGGAAGACTTGAAGATAGCTTTATATACGAAATGTGTGGAAGATGGCTATCAACTAAAAGTTAACAAATCAAGCAAAGATCGTTTCGAAACAAGGTGTATGATTGACAAAAACTGTACGTGGCGTATGATTGCAAAGAGAATAAAAGATTGCAAATGTTTCAAGTTAGGACTTTTATTGATAAACATACATGTTCAAGAACCCAAGTTTTCCTCACCATAGACAGGCAAACAAAAAGGTGTTGGGTGGTTTTCTGGCTGAGTTAATGTTTTTGAATGGCAGGGTATATCGGGGACATGAAATTATGACTGACATGAATGCTCGGTTCAAGATTAGTATATCATATTCTCAAGCTTGGAGAGCCAAATGTTATGCCTTGGAATTGTTGAGGGGTCGCCAGAAGCATCGTTTGCCCAACTGCCGGCTTATTGTCACAATTTAAAGCTGAAAAATCCTGGGTCGGTAACTCATATCAAAACAGATAGAGATGGACGCTTTGAGTTGCTGTTTATCTCCATTGGTGCTACGGTTAGTAAATCAATATAATTTTGTTGACTCATTTTTGTTAGTTACATGCATTTCACATTTAAATGATTATATTCTTGTGTATATTATTTTGTAGATTCGTTCGTTTATTACTTGCATGCGCCCAGTTATTATAGTTGACGGAGCACATTTGAAAGGTCGATACCTTGGAGTAAACTTATTAGCAGTAGCCATGGATGCTAACAATGGGATATTGCCAATAGCTTACGGGGTTGGCAAATCTGAAACCTCTGATTCATGGACATGGTTTATGGGGCATCTTAGGGATTGCATAGGTCCTATTAGCAATCTGACAATCATATCCGATAGGGCAAACTCAATTGACAACGCTGTTAGAAGGTGTTTCCCAGATGCTTTTCATGGACTTTGTGGTGTTCATTTGTATAGAAATCTAAAATCAAGGTCTGCTGGTATAAAAAAGCACAAATGGACATACTGGAAGGCTGTAAAAGCTTATCGGGAAGTGGATTTCAATAAGCATATAATTGTTTAGACGTGTTTTGCCTCAGTGTGCTCAAACACTAGAAGATGTCGGGTTTGAAAGATGGTCAAGAGTACATCAACTTGGAGCAAGATATGGTTTCATGACGTCTAATAGTGCAGAATCAATCAACGCTCTAAGTCGTCATTCCCGGAAATTACCCATTACTATGTTAATGGAGTTTTTTCGAGCCTCTATTCAACAGTGGTACTACAAGAAAAGAAACCATGCAGGTATTATTTCTTTGAATTCGTAACTTATCATATTTATATATTTTACTAAGTATTGTTTATTTAAATTTACAGGAACATTGGAACATCGTGTTACACCATGGACTGAAAAAAAGATAACGAAACGTGTTGTGAAGTCAACGTCATGGAGAGTTGAACCATGTTCAAACACTTTGTTTCAAGTACTGGATAATAACTTAAATGGGCTAGTCGATCTAAATGCAAAGACGTGTAGTTGTATGAAATGGCAAACATCTGGTTATCCGTGTGGCCATGTTATAAAAGTTGCTCTTCATTTAAACCAAGATGATTCAAGCGCATACGCTATGGATTGCTACACTACAGAAGTTTATCGACAGACTTATGCCGAGATTGTCTACCCTATTCCACATCCTTCTGAGTGGGACATACCAGATGACTTACAAACAGTTTTGCCACCAGCCATGGACAGAAGGCTACCTGGCCGACCAAAAAGTCACGATCGTATACCGTCTAAGGGTGAAGAGAAGAAGAGATCGACATGTAGTCGGTGCAAGGAAAGTGGTCATACAAGGTTGACATGTGGATCACCAGTGCCATCAAAATCATCTTTTCCTCTACCAAAATATGGATCCTCATCAAAATCCAAAGCTCATATGGTGTCAAGCAAAGGCAATCATCTTTAAAATCCCAATCACGATTGGCTTCACCTTTTGAGACTGTTAACTTAGGTGATTTTTAAATGCAAACGTTGTATTATGTGGATTTTAGTGTGAACTTTTAACATTTTCAGTTGAATTAATGACTCAGGCCAACCATTTTGACTTAACCAACTCTTGTTATTCAGTTGTTATCACTATTAGGCATGCATTTGACTATCGCAACACGGAAAATACAATCGCAACGCGAAATGAAAATCCCAACATGAAAATCGCAATGCGGAAATGAAAATCGCAACGAGAGAATCGCAATGCGAAATGAAAATCGCAATGCGAAATGAAAATCGCAACGACAGAATCGCAATGCGAAATTAAAATCGCAATGCGAAATGAAAATCGCAATGCGAAATGAAAATCGCAATGCGAAATGAAAATCGCAATGCGAAATGAAAATCGCAATGCGAAATGAAAATCGCAACGAAAGAATCGCAATGCGAATGAAAATCGCAATGCGAAATGAAAATCGCAACGAGATAATCGCAATGCGAAATTATAAACGCATTGCGATTTTCATTTCCGCATTGCGATTTTCATTTCGCATTGCGATTCTCTCGTTGCGATTTCATTTCGCATTGCGATTTTCATTTCGCATTGCGATAGTCATTTTGCCTTCAACATAATGCAGATTGAAATCAACAAAATCAACCATTACATTTCAATCAATTAAACAAGCACAAATAAGATTATGTTCGCATCAATTACAAATCAACTTTTACAAATCATCTTTTACAATCAATTAAACAATCAAAAAATAAGCAATAATTTATTTCCGATCATCTACTATTGAATCAACTTTTACAAATCAATTAAACAATCAAAAAACAATCAATTAAACTATTGAATCAACTTTTGCAGCTCGACATCATTTTCACGCAGTTCACTTCTGAGATTAACCTGCAGAAACCAAACATTTGTTCAAACAACACTTTCTACGCAAATTATTGAATTCTAGTTAATTAACCAAACATTTTCATTTATAAGTATATAAACTTACCAATTGTTTATGGACATTTTTATAACGCGGATGCAGGTAGGCAGCGTCTCGTATATATCGATTTAGCCATATAATGCCGAAACCACAAGCCTACTGCAGCTTTATCTCTATCGGTGGGAGGTAGATACTTGATGCTTCCCGTCGTCAAACGCTCCAACGCCAAGCATACGAGAGGACCACAATCTCCTCTGGCTCCGCTCGTTTGTTGTGGCGCGGTCTCGTCTCTAATAACTGTAATATTGAGCTTCTTTGGCTTCTTGTTTCCAGAACGAGTCCAATAATTGATCGCATCCAAGAATTTAGCCAAATGAGAGCTCCATCCCTTAATAACATCTCTTAAATCAGCCAATGATATGTAATTTATCATGCTGTCATACACTATTGTCTTAAGGGATGGGAGCTGAAGCTCGACGAGAATCCAATGTTTACGTTCCAAAACAGGGATAAACACCTGCAATCATAAGTAATAATTCATTCATTTGCGCACTTATTTCATAAAACCTTTAAACTCAATCTAAAATAAATACTAACCTTATCGACCTCCCACCATGCAGGATAAAGTTTAGCTTGTCCATTGCCCAAATCAAATGATTCATCTCGTGCATTCTTCAAGTGAACGGCGTGAAAAGACATCGGCATTATTGTATATCGTATATTTTTATTTTTCTTAAGTTTTCTTATTATTAGAAGACGTGTCACCCACGCATCGATATGCTGTTTTACAAAAAAAGACATATATTAGTGACTTACATAAATTTAAAAAAAAAATTAATCAAATTGAAATATAAGAAAAATATAAGACTTACCCCCCATCGAAATAGCCATTGTCTTCGACCCCTAATAATACGCCCCACCAAGGCCGTTCAAGCAACAAAAAGATATCATCGGTGAGCTTGCATATGTCAGTGAAACACCCCTTGCTCCGCTCATGTAGATAAAAATCAACTGCGGTCTTAGCCCAAAGGGTGTTATCCAAAATTGTGTCCGGTAGTTTGTTCCCTCTCCTCTTCAGATACCGGTATGGTACTGGCCGGTAACTCATACGAGAGCCAACTTGAATCCATCATGTCCGGCACGACAGAGGGTTTCTCAAGAAGCCTACATATGACGCCATGTGAATCGGGCTCTTGAATGGTGGGAGGGACCTCTTCAATGATGACAGTGGCCTCTTGAACGGTGGGAGGGGACTCTCGAGGAATGATATGGGGGGCCTCTTCAACGATAGGAGTGGACTCTTGAGGGATGACAGGCGAGTCGGGCTTCTTCTTGCGGTGTCTTCGCACTATTGGGTGTACGAGACTTAATAGCACGTGCACGCTGTCTGATGCGTGAACTCCGTCGTGCAAGCATAACCCGACGTAAAGCATCCACTCTATCGGGCCGCTAAATAATTAAATACAAAAATCAGTAAATAAACAGACATGATATTTAAACAGTGAAAACAAAGACAAATATGTTTCAAACTTGCATTGTATTCACCCAAGTCATTATTCTATCATAGTTCACAAAATGCATCAGATAACAAAGAAAAATATGTTTCAAACTAATACCCTGAAGTTAGTATTTGTCTTTGTTTTGTCTATTGGTTGAAGTAATGCAATCCATTCAAGTTTCAATTTGCAGAAGAAGAAATAGTTTACTTTCGCAACACGAAACTTAAAATCGCAACGCGAAACCAAAATCGCAACGCGAAATGAAAATCGCAACGACAGAATCGCAATGCGAAATGAAAATCGCAACGAAAGAATCGCAACGCGAAATGAAAATCGCAATGCGATTTTGGTTTCGCGTTGCGATCTTGTCGTTGCGATTTTGGTTTCGCGTTGCGATTCTGTCGTTGCGATTTTCATTTCGCGTTGCGATTTTGGTTTCGCGTTGCGATTTTAAGTTTCGTGTTGCGAAAGTAAACTATTTCTTCTTCTGCAAATTGAAACTTGAATGGATAAATTTACTTTCAACCAAAAGACAAAACAAAGACAAATACTATTTCACAGTGTTAAAGAATACACATTTAGCAGAATTGGCAGCAACCGAACAAATTTACTTTCAACCAAAAGACAAAACAAAGACAAATATATTTCACAGTGTTAAAGAATACACAGTTTAGCAGAATTGGCAGCAACCGAACAAATTTACTTTCAACCAAAGACAAAACAAAGACAAATACTATTTCACAGTGTTAAAGAATACACAGTTTAGCAGAATTGGCAGCAACCGAACAAATTTACTTTCAACCAAAAGACAAAACAAAGACAAATATATTTCACAGTGTTAAGAATATACAGTTTAGCAGAATTGGCAGCAACCGAACAAATTTACTTTCAACCAAAAGACAAAACAAAGACAAATACTATTTCACAGTGTTAAAGAATACACAGTTTAGCAGAATTGGCAGCAACCGAATAAATTTACTAAGCAATCTAAGTGAAATGGCTAATCTAAGTGAAATTACGAGTAAATTTATCATTAAGTTAAATATGGAAAATCTTAAACTTACCTCGTTGCGTAGAGTATGAACCTCATTCTGCAACGATACTATCATCTCACGTAGAGCGGCAACCTCACCACGTAAAGTTGACACCTCCACACGCCATGCACCATCGTTATCGCGTAGAGTACCGATCTCCTCACGCAAGGCATTGACCTCATCACGTAACTCCCTTGACTCATCCCGTTGAGGTGGAGGTGGAGAACAGGGAGATAGGAGTCGTGGCATCTTTGCCGGTCGCCTATCATGAGGTGATGGTGGAGAAGAGGCTCGATGATGTGACGGGATAGGTGATGGCTCTCGTTCTAGAGATGTATAGTCGGGTCGATCGGGTGATGGCTCTAGGTGAGGTGATGGCTCTCGAATTGGAGGAAGTGGATGCTGCTCATCATCCGTGCCATCAAAAAAATTCTGACTAGCTTGCCACCAATCAGTGGCAAGCTCTTCCTCCGTGGGTGTCAGTCTTTGTAATGGAATGTTGGCCTCCTAAAATATAAAAACTCAAACAAAGTTAAACGTCTACTATTAATAACTTGTTTATATATTATATGAAAGTATTTGTGTTAACTTACATTATTTATTGTGGCATATGGTATTAAGTCTTCCCAATCCAACAGAGTTTTCCTCTTCCAGGAAATAGCCCTGGGAATATCATTTGACGTTTTTATTGCATATGTACGCATGCTGGGGAAAGCCTCGAATATCCAAATCTACAAACAATATAATAACAAAATTAGTAATTGTTAAATAATTAATTATAATTTTAGAAACATTATATAGAAATTCTTACCTTAAAGGCCCAAACAAAGCCTGACAAAGTGTATTTGGACCCATCGCCCCGCAAACTTTTGCGGTCATCAAAGGCAGACGACAACTTAGTCCAGGTAGCTTTCCATATATACGAACCCCACGGAAACAGATTCCATGCATTCAGGTCCTCTACCAATATTATTAGCTCCCGATGAATAGGTTGTCTGGCCTCTCTGCCTAAAAGCCGGCATACACAAGTAGTAGAAGGCATACTCGGACAACATCGACGTCTTCCATCCGAGTGAAACCAGCTTTCTTATTAAATAATTTCTTCAGGTCGTCGACATGTAGGTTCGGCTTCTCCATTGACTCATCCGGAAAAACCCGGGATAACCATGATGGGCGGGCGATATGACGAGTGTACCGGCCTACATCATCGTGTCCGAATCGTAGACCAGTGATTAAGCAGAACTCCTTCCGCCCAAAGCAAGTATACGCTGGTGGAAAATGAAACCATATCTCTTCCTCACCACGTTGTATACTGTCGGGTAGATTTGATGTCATGGTCTGAAGCCACAAATGGGTCAAATTAGCATCTCCACCCGGATGCTGTACTCTCAGCCATGGCCCGAAGCAGGTTTCCTCAAACAATTGTCTTTGAGCAGGTGAAAGCTTCTTTGCAATTGTAGTGGCCAGGCTGACTTTATTTCTCAAGGTCAATTGAGCCGAAAAAAATTTCTACAAAAACAATAAACATACCAAGTTAGATATACCAAAAACTACACTGTGAAGATATACCAAAAACAATAAACATAAAAAGTAGTAGTTTATTCTTGAAACTAAAATTTGCAACACTGTTTTGTCTTTTGGTTGAAATGAAAATCGCAACGAGAGAATCGCAACGCGAGATGACAATCGCAACGAGAGAATCGCAACGCGAAATGAAAATCGCAACGACAGAATCGTAACGCGAAATGAAATCGCAATGCGATTTTGGTTTCGCGTTGCGATTCTCTCGTTGCGATTTTCATTTCGCGTTGCGATTCTCTCGTTGCGACAGTCATTCTCTCGTTGCGATTTTCATTTATCTCGTTGCGACTCTTCTGCAAATTGAAACTTGAATGGATTGCATTACTTCAACCAAAAGACAGAACAAAGACAAAGACAAATACTAACTTGAAAATCGCAACGAGAGAATAGCAACGCGAAATGAAAATCGCAACGACAGAATCGTAACGCGAAATGAAATCTAAGTGAAATGGTTAATCTATTATTGAAATGACCAGTAAACTTATCATCAGTTTCAATATGAAAAACCTACAATAATGCAAACATTTCAAATAAAAATAATTAAAAAAACTAACCCTCGGAGGTTGATTTTCCATTTCTGAATATTGTGAGGGATTTCTGACCGTGAATGGTTGTGAGGGATTTCGCCGGAGATGGGGACGGAAATCTTCGGAGATGGGGACGGATTTCTTCGCCGTAGAGAGTGAGAGATGGAGATGGGACTGAGTTGTGATTTTAGGTTTTAGGTTATGAGTTGCGATTACGGGATTTTGTCTTAATATTCTTTTTGTAATTTGAAAATAAAATACGCGTAGCGATTATAATGGCGCTTTAAATATCGCGTTGCGATTTACGGATACGCGTTGCGATTTTATGTATTATCGTTGCGATTTACGGATACGCGTTGCGATATACGGATACGCATTGCGATTTACCCATACGCGTTGCGATTTACGGATACACGTTGCGATTTACGGATACGCGTTGCGATTTATGTGTTCGCGTTGCGATTTTCATATTCGCGTTGCGATTATGGAAAATCGCAATGCGAATTTGTACTATCGCATCGCGATTTTCAAGAATCGCGTTGCGATTTTGGAAACTGATTTGCGATTCTGGAAACTGATTTGCGATTCTGGGGATCGCGTTGCGATTTTTATTTCGCGTTGCGATTTTGTTGGTCATTTTGGCAAATCCAAAAAAAAGTTGGTTAAAATCGTATATTATAACTTTTTTTTGGTCACTGAGGCGATTTTCTCTATTTTATATGCTACTTAAAGAAAATAATAAAATCATATTATTAAGAATTCTTTAAACTTTATAATTTGAAGTCTAAAATTTATTTTATAACCAATTTATTTCATACTTCCATAAATATTTAAAATGTAATAATATAAAAGGAAAAGAAAAACTGAATAAACCGGCTTATAAATAAGTTGATAAACAAGTCAATAAATGAGTTTGTTTATGAGCATAAACGAACTTAACATACATTTATTCATATTCATTCGTTTATTAAATGAACATAAAATTTTGTTCATACTCACTTCATAAAGTTTAATTTACGCTTAAAACTTTAATAGATCATTCATCAATGAAGTTTCAAATTCTCCAATTATAATTATGCTCCCATTATGGCACATTGAATGAAGTCCAAGTCCAAGAGAATAGCTCTTTTAAGCAGATAACATACTGCAATTTACAACGAGATACAAACCATTCAAATAATAGAGAAAAAAGGTTAGCCCTGTGCTCTCCGACCCAGCATCTAGGACAATAAAACTGTGTTAAAGTGAAGGGAATTCAAGAGAGTTGAGAGAAATTCTCTGCCTCATAATGTCTCACTTTTCTTTGACAAGATGTTGGTGACTAACCCTTTCTACCCATTTCCTCATTATTCTTTTAGTCTATACCGTTATTCATATGTTTTAGCATGGATTTATACTATCTCACAGTTTAAAGTTGTCTTGCTCATCCATGTTTTCTGCAGTTTTTCCTTCCAGCTTGATGTTCTTGTACCACCGGGCGCATGCTATATAGACGATCAAGTCGATTGTTGTTAGACCGGCTAAGAGGAAGTAAAACCTATCTAAGTGACCCTTGTTGAGGTTGCCCGGTATCCATCCTGGCATGTGATCTTCGGTCGAGATCTTCATAACCATTGTTACTAGCAAGCTGCTAACGTAATTCCCTAGTGATATAGATGTCATGCAAAGTGCACTGCCGAAGCTTTTCAATCCGTCCGGTGTCTGAGCGTTGAAGAACTCGAGCTGACCGACATACATGAAAACTTCAGATGCTCCTATAAATGCATACTGGGGAACTTGCCAAAAGATGCTCAGGGAGCTTGAGCCTTCACAATGCATGCAATCTTTGTTGGCATACTTTAGTCTATAGCATTCCACAATCCCGGCTAAAACCATTGCTAATACGGCTATAACAAGGCCGATGCCCATCCTCTGAAGTTCAGTAAGTCCCCTGGCACCTTTTTTCCGAAGACTTGCCACCAGTGGATCGAGAACTTGTCGGTAAAGAAATATGAAAAGTGCTACACTGAGAATATCAAAGCTAGACATGCTTGCTGGTGGAATCCGGAAATTCGAGACGGTGGTTTTCATCGCAGCGCCTTGCTCGACGAATAGGGAGGCCATTTGTGTGAAGACGACCGAGTAAATTATGGTGCAAAGCCAAATGGGTAGAAGTCTTACTATGCATTTAACTTCTTCCACTTGTGTAACAGGGCAGAGACGCCATGTGCTCTGAGTGCCCTTCTTCTGCTCATCAACATCCCTCGTACCTATGTATGCTGCTCTGTCCAAGAACCTATAAAACAACACAATCAATAATTAGCATTATTGTAATTTTTTAGTTTTGAAGACCAGATTAGGTTTCGATATTTACTTGAATTCATCAGTGTGTAGTATCTTTCTGTTTTCATTCATGGACGAATCATTCCCATCGACATCATACAATTCGTCGGCATCTGATGGCATGTCGACGCTACATTTTCTTATTGCAGCCACTAGGACTTGCGAGAACCTGGAGAGTGGATTTCCACTTGGTTTGAAGTGCCTGTAACTAGTGGTTCCTGCCAGAAACAAGACAAGTGCTGCCAAGGCAGAACCAGCAGACACCCAGAATCCAAGCGCCCACATCCCTTCATCCTCGAAGTACCCCAAAATGGTGTTGGAGAAAAGGGATCCCAAGTTCAAAGCTAGGTAAAAGTAGCTAAAAAAGGCAACCTTGGAGTGCCCTTCCTTAGGGTCATCTTCATCAAACTGATCAGCCCCGAATGTAGCAATGTTAGGTTGATACCCTCCATTCCCTAGTGCAACCAAGTAAATGGAGAGGTAAAACAGCGTAATCTCTGAGCCGGAATGTGAACCACACGGCGTTTCTTGATTCCCGCAGCCTTTCGGTCGAATCAAGAAAAGGTACGACGACAGTGACAGCGACACCAAACCCTGAATCAGACATGTTTTCGAGCTATTAGAAGAGCTGCTGAGAAGTTGGAAATTTGAAGCAAACATCCAAGTTACATTGATAGATAAAGAATTGCTTACAATAACAAAGATGACTTGAAAGATGGCACATGTTTTGTACCTTCCCCAGTAGGAATCACTGAGGAAAGCACCAACCAGGGAAAAGATATAGACAGTGCCGGTCCATTTGCTGACATTGTTAGCAGCATCAACGTTGTTTTGTCCTAACACTCTTGTCAGGAAAAGCACCAAGTTCACCCCGACCCCAAAGAACGCTAGGGTTGCCAGACCTTGGTTCACTGTTTAATTCATTCACAAAAAGACAAACATTAAGGAGACGTTCAAGAAATAAAAAGACATTAATTTCATGGTAGAGCTTTCCCTCATGGTCAAGGATACCTAAAACCTAAGGTTGCTTTCCAAAACCTCTATTATCTTAGCATTCAATTATTGTTAACAATATCAACGTAAGATTTTATATTATGAGTAGACTTTTAAAATTTTAAAGAAATATGAATTTATAAAATTGTAGAAGGTGAAAATAAATTATCAATAAAAAAATATCTAAAATATATAATAATTTAAAATTTTAAGAGAAAACCATTAAACAACCAACTACCCCGTGAACAATCAATCATCCAACTAAATTCTGCATGTGAAGTAAAGACTCCCATATTCTCCTCCCAGAAAAAGGGTTTGATTACAAGGTTGTTGGATAAGATTTTTCGATGTTCATGTGCATTAATATCACAAATTTAGCAACTTGAAAAGTACATTAAGGACACATATAGCTATACAAATTAGAGCCAAAACGAAATATCCATTAACCTCCATGGAATTAGGAAAACAAAGCAACAGCAAGAAACATGTCCATGTTCATCATAAATTATTTATGCCTCTTTTCTTTATTAAGTATATAAATTACAAAAGTCATAAAAACGTGGGCATGCATTTTACGATAAAGAAAATACTGGCTTTTGTTAGCGCTACTTAAAGATATACCAATATTTTGTTTTTAAACTTTGGCGATTGAATAAAGTCCAAACATTATTTATTAATCACAGGCAGCTGAGAATTTCATTATGCAGTCAGGTGGGGGATTCTGTAAGTTTGAAATTTGACAGGGGACTCGTGGAAAGGACCCACGTCATGCATAACTCACGAGGTTGGAACGAGGATTACGTGTCACACTCGTCTTCCCCTAAATTGCATGCTGTCTCTCAATTTTATGCCTTTTATTATCCCAAAAAAGAAAAAGCCTTCGCTTTTCTTGTCATTGGTAATTCCTTCAGTTCATTAATTCGAACAAATTAAAAGAGAAAAATAAAACTGGCAGCCAAACTGCCATTAAAAAGAAACAAAAAACCAACCAGTTTGAGCTAGCCAGCTCTCCATACATGCAAGAGAATGGAACAGAAGTTCAACACTTGGACTGTGTTGTGTTGGCGTTCCCAAATCATACACGTTTCTTTAGTTTATAATTATTACGAACAAAAAATTATCTTTTTTGTTTTTTAATTTTCTTTTCTATTTCTGATAGCTAATGAACGTAAATAGTTCATATATTTGTTACTAATTAAGCTAATAAATTTTATTAATTTTGTTGCAACTTAATATGTTCTGTTTCATCAGTGAAACTAAAAGGGAGAGGAAAATTAATTGAGTGATTTTAATAGTTAAATGGTGTTGTTAAAGTTTTGAGTTTGAATAACTGTATCGGTAAGATATATATATATATATGTTGTTGATGATAAAAAAAAAATATTATAAATAGGTAATATCTTGTAATTACTCTAGATTATTTAAAAAAAAGAAAGCTTACAGAGAATGATAATTCCGGCTGTCCATTGTCCAGATTTAGCTTTGATAGCAGGGCGGCCATGCCAATCAACAGTTCCATCTTGAGTGCATTCTGCTTCTTGTTCCTCTTTCAACTTCCCCTGTTTTTTCATGTTCATTTTATAATTTGAAACCATCAAAAAAAGGAACAAAACATAGGGAAACGGAAATTTTGTTTTTGTTTTTTGTAACATTGCATGAATGGATTCATTACTACATGTCTATGATAAGTTGATGTATATTTACAAGGCAATGGAATAGTTGAGTTATGTACAAAATAAGAAGAAAAACAGGATCCATTAGACCCCATACTGACCTCCTTACACGCCTCTAAGGAAGCCATTGATGTTTCTCAACAAAAAGGAAAGAGGCGAATTTTGTTTAGAAGAAGAGAGAGCAGCGCAAGGGAGTTTATTTGGAGAAGAAAGGAGGAGAGGAAGCTGTATAAATAGAGGGTGGGGAAGCTAATTCCAACGGTGGAGATTGAATGATAATAAAAGAGGGAAGGCCACATGAGCCGATCATTTATATATTATAAGTGGCAAATTGTTTGGACTAACAGTGATGGAATAAGGGAGGGTGTGTTTTAACATATGGTTCCGTGATTAAATGAAATAATTTTTTCTTTAAAATTTAAATGATTGCATTTATAGAGTATATATATATTATTAATAAATAAGAAAAACTGTGAATATATTCTACTTACAATCATCTCATAATAATAAAGAATATTAGTAAAGAAGTTGTTATTATTAGTTTTGGTGCTCTAATAGTTGGGAATTGGGATGGATGAACAAAATGGGGTTCTTTGGGGTCACTTTCCAATATCCATTATGCGTTTTTTGTTGGGGGTTTTGATTTGATATCGACACATTTGGGACAGTTATCTTAATGGTTTTCCAACAATTAGGTGCACATAATTTAAAACTCCGTCACTACCTTTCAACTCCAGATTTAGTAAAACAAAACTAGGTTTCTCTTCCATATATAATTTTATTCAGTAATTCAGTTTTATATAGTTATAATAGGTTATTATATTTGTAATTTATCACATGTTCATAATTATTCTTCTATAAAAAATATACCAAATTTGTATGGATTTGATAATAATCATAATTCATATTTAATCTCAAGTTCTCGACGTTTACAGGTTTCGCTATTATCTTGAAGCAGAACTCATGGGGATAAATCACATGAAGCCGTATGTTAAGGTGGAAATTCTAAGTATTTTTGGTTGATTTTTTTTTATAGAAGTGGTATCAAGCAAATTTAGGTTTAAAATCTAAATATCAGTAATTTAGATTTAAAATCTAAACAATCACATATGAAGAGGAATAATTTTTCTTATCCATTCAACAATAAATACTCTACATATGTAATTGTTTAAACTTAAATTCTTTTAAAAAAATAATAATTATAATAATAATCTCCGGTGCACCTCGGAAAAAGAAAGTGGTTGGTTCTATACATAGTAACCTTATGTTTTTGTGATTTTGTTTTGGAATGAATGAATGAATCAATAATCACTTGCTTTTTGATGCGTCTCAAACACTCATTTCCACAAAATTATTATCACAAATATGGTTCTCTATCAACACGTAGTCAAAAGAAGTACCGGTGAACTCTTTTTTAAGATATTATTATTAAAACCAAATTATCTGAATATCATTTTATTTTAAATAAAACTATTCTCACATGATAATACAAGTGAACACATTTGCAAAAAATAAAATAAGCTCATTCTAAAATGAACGCATTAAAATCTGATTTCACAACCCAAAGTTTCTCTATCGTATAATAGGTATAAATAGTGGTAGATTTAAGAATTTAAAAATAAATGTTAAAATTATAATCATCTTTTTTCTTAAAAAAGAATATATAGTATTTATTTTTTTCAATACATTAAATTAAATTAAATATATTTTTCAAAGACAATGGGTACACAATTGTTGATGCATATACCCTGGGCATAAGGGGATGCAAAATTCATGATACCATACAGAAATAATATGTTGGTTGAATTATTTGGTAATAATATGACTTCTTTTAAGACTTTTACAACCTCAAGTTGCTAATCAAAACATTCTCTTGATGACATATTTAATATGCTTTCTGTCTTGTCCTAATTTTATTCTTTCTATTGCACAATTGCAACTTCTTTATCCCCCAAATATTCCACTGGGATCAATCCATGAATAATAGAAATCGGAAATATTAGCCACCACGATATGTTAGTTTAGATACTGAAAGATGGCTTTCATTGATTAAGTGTGCTGCTAGGTTTAAAGATTTTATTCTACATTGGTAATTGTAGATTTGGTTACCCACATGCACGTTCGTTGTAACTAGAGGAAACAAAATTATGGGGAATATGCCCTTTGTCGTTTAAGATTCTACCCTAAGTACGCCATATAATATTAAAGAAAAGGACACAGACCAAATAATTTCAGTGATTAAAAGGATAGTTGTTATTCCTAGAGGTCTCAAGTTCAAGCACCAACGACTATGAGTATTTGGACATTTATTGTCAAATGATTAAAAATCTTTAAAACATATACTACCACTTATAATCACATTAGATTAATAAAAAATATATTAAAAAAGGGCTTAATGGTTCTAAGGTCTTTATACTTTTCAAGAAACACTAATGAAGCCAGGATGTTTATTTTGCACTCAATACATCCTTAAATTACGGAGAAATAATATATTTTTTTATCAATGAAAATTATTGTTGATCGTTATAATATCAACATGAGAATCCACAGTAATAACATGATAGTTCATGGTTATGCTATAGTAGTCCACGATGGATAATGACTTAGTAAAGGTACTTAATTAATTCTTTTAAAAAGCTTGAAGGCTTAATTGATTTTTTTTAAAAGTTGAGGGATATATTTTTTTTCATCCATTTATTATTTAGTTTCTATTTTCATCCAATTATAATTTTTTTAAAATAATACATAATGTTACGTTTTGGTTCTGATTTAGTCACTCACTATTAATATTTTAACAGTGATATTAAAGTGATAATTTTAATTATTTTTATTACAAACATGACATTACTTTATAGTGACACGTTAATATTATCGTTAATTTTTTTCCGACGGATGATTAAAATAGAATCAAAATATAATGTTAATATGTTTTTTTAAAAGATGACAGTTGAGTGATTAAAATAAAAATAAATAATGAGTAGGTCATAAAAAATAAGTTGATTTATGGGGATGGTAGTATAACAGATATTGCAAAGGAAGTAATGGTATCCAATACTACCTTTCACCGAAGAAGAATAATTACTCTGTAATAGCAACAACCCTTGAGGTTTTCCTTTGGATTTTGATTCATCATAAGGCTTAATTCCTTTGCTCACGTGGAAACAAATTAACAATAAAATGTTTAACACCACTCAACCTAAAATATCTCACCACATTAATAACAAAAGTTCCATTTTCGAGCCATATGGATTCTAATGTCTTGCTCCAATGGATCGACCAAATACATTATTAATTGTCAAAGTTTACAGCTAACATTATTATTTTGATGTCCTATTCCACCATGTTTTCTTAATTAATATAAACCGATCCTAATCCCTTCTTTAATCACTTAATTCTTGTTCACCAAAAACCCATACATATGCTCTTCATATTTTTGGAAAAAGAAAAAAACAACTTATTTCCATGGAAAGCAACTGTTAGCCTATGACCTAACATATCTTACATCCCCTAAATCCATAGAGCAATATGCATAAACAGACAAATTGTTGCAATGACATCATTAAAAGGAAAAATTAATTTGTGGGACTCCATTACCATTACTGTAATATGTATATATGGAGAGGTAAACGACAAGGAGTGTGTCACTGTCGAAGCCATGGTAGTGCCGAATACTATTTCTCCTTGTTAAGTACTAAACAGAAAAACCTTTGTGATTGGCTCACAAATTTCCAGCACAAAATCTACCAACACAACAGGCAAGGAGCACATAGGTCAAGTTTGTAGCTTTAGGTGCTACCTTTTTCGATATTAATTATCACTGAATCTCACCCCATTCATTTTATTTTTAAGATAAAAGTACATAAATAGTTTTCAACTATATAATATTATTTTGTTGACTCCTCAAATTATTAAAAGTTATAAAAAAAATTCCGACCATAAGACGTTGTTATATTGAGTCTTTTAGCTATTAAAAGTTATAAAATGATCACTAGAAAAATTGATGATCGTCAGAGTTGGACATTAACCTGCTGATTGAGATATGGTAAAACTATATTTTAATGATGTCTCTTGCCACCGCCATTGCTTTCAAGCATTGGCTACAATACATATGTTTCAAACACTGGTTCGAAACAGATAGTCATTCCATAATATACAACTCAAACGGGTATGATATTATATTTTATCATATCTTAGTCGACAAGTTAACGCTTAGTTCAGACAATCGTCAAATTTTTAACGGAAAATGACGAGTTTGAAACATATGAATGATCGGGTAACCATTTTGTAACTTTTAATAGTCGGAGGACTCAACACAATAAAGTCCTGTAATCGAGAGATCATTTTGTAACTTTTAACAATCAGAAGATTCAACAAATTAACACCATAATCTAGAGACTATTTATGTAATTTATTCGTCATTTTACAACACAATAATATATTTTTATATGTATACACCAATGGCCATATCTGATGTTGAAATGCAATTCCTCTTATTCTGTTGTCGGATTCACCGACTTATCAATGACGAAACCTAAAATATTACAGTGGTTTCGCCAACTTTTATTAAGTTATAAATAAGACAGCTTCCAAGAGTCAGATTCCACTTATTTTATTTTTTAAAAAAAACCATCAACATCGTTACCAGATTAATAGATGATCTATCATCAGCTGTTATTGAGGGAGATAGTGACCTGATTTAATTCATGTTTCTCAGCATTTTTCTAACACACGGTTGGTTTGCAGCTGTGTGGTGCCCCATGAATGACGCCATGTTTCTTCGAAGCAACTCTTTATTTTTTTTTAATTTTTTATTAATCATAAACTTATTGATCGATTATTTCAGATTGAGTTTTATAAAGATCTAATATAGGAACATTCCTCCCTTTCTAGTTTACTCCATTCATAAATATTAGTATTTGAATTCCTTACCAAATGATTGTTGGTAAGCAAACTCTTTGTTCTTGTTTGATGATATCCATGGATTTCACCTGTTTTTTCACCATGAGAAAGAGTCATTCGCTTATGCAAATCCAGAAAATCCCTTATCAACAAAAGATCTGTACCTAAAACTCATTTGATGATTTTGATTTGTATTGTGAGATTATATATAATGATGGGATTATAAAGAAAAAGATTATTTAGATTAAGACCTTACTGATCTGATGATTCAGCGATTAATCATGTATTCTCATGTTGGCAAGATAGCTAGTCGGTCCACTTGCTACAAACAATGACCTAAACAAGCCATTTCAACCCAATTCTCACCACAAGTTTCTTAACATTGTCCCCCTTTCCACCCACTTACAATTGATCTTTGATAAAAACTTTAGTTGGTTGATAAAGGAGAAGCTATATATCTCTCCACGTATGCTGAAACCTAACCATATACATACTTAGGATTATTATTTCACATACTAACAGTAAATAAAAAATCTTGGTAACGAATTTAAGATGTTATCACATGTCATATAAGATTATTTTTATTCCTTTAATAATATACAATTTTTTTACAAATTATAATACCTAAACTATCCAGAACGTCCAGTTCTTAAATCAAAAAATAATTATACCCAAATGAACCTGAACCCCCAGTTTTCTCAATATTATAATAATAACAATGCTAGATCGACAACCACATATATAATTAGTCTATTTTATATATTGCTACTATATATATTTATTCCTCCTTTAAGCCTCTTAAATCAAATAAACTAGTTTTAAATAATTTATTACAATTTCACAATATAATATCACATCACTTATTTTTAGTCTATAAATTCATACACTAATAAAACGTAAAGTATAAAAAAACTATATATAAATGCTATAATGCATATTGTTTGAGCACTAAAACAGAGCGCATGCGACCATTTTTGCATTGCCAAATCTATATTGGGATACAACTTTAAACATAAAGGGAAACAAATCAGAGACTTGCTTTTTTTCTTAACTTTGAGGTCGTGGGATCGAATTTCACGGAGGGCATTTCATAATTCGGAGGTCTTCTACGGAAGCTGCTCTCAACCTGGTGTTGGGGGCAGCCTACTATCTTACCTCCCCTTACCCCATTACATGTGGAAACAAGGGACAACCAACCATTACAAGATTACAGAGGAGGTTTGAATTAACAAATAATAATTTATAGGAGCTGCTTTATGGTGGACAAAAACGATTTGACTTGGCCTTTAACCCAATAGAGAAGCTATTATCATATCTTTTGTCAAAATTTTAGGTAACTAATCATAACATATTTTATATGAATATATCTTCACATTCATCCACTTTCTCTGAATCAATTATGATTTGATCTAACTTTTACAACTTGTATATATATAAAATCAAATATACAACTTTTGACTTTACATATAAAATGAATTTTTTATGGTATAGGGTGATTAAAAAGTAGCGTCTATTCATAAAAAATTTAATCAATTGGCATCACACACGTTCTACTAATCAACTCCTAAAATTTCCCTTACTATAGTATCTATTAACCCCTTAACGTTCTACTAATCAACTCCTAATCAAGGACTGAAAAAACATTATAACCCGAGCAAATATTTAAAGATCTTAAGAAAATACCAACAAAAGACATCGAATAACAACGATAACAACAAGACATCTAGTTATACCCGACATACACCAAAATTACAACGAGAATGTAACGAATATAAACGAATCCCGTCCAATATCTCGTAAGATGTCATACTAACAAAAGATAAATTGACTCTTAATCTATGACAAACCATAATATTACTTTGACAAACCATCGTGGCCGAACACTTGGATTTTGATCGGAATTGTACGGTGGTTCGAATTGTGGTGGTGGTGTGGCTTATGGACATCGGGATCGATCGAAATCGACGAAAAACAGTGATGGTGGCTTGAAATCCGACCAACCTTTAAACTATTCTCTACGACAAACGATGACACTTATGACAAATACCAACAGAGGTTTGGTCGGGAGTCGAAGCCGGTGCCAATGAAGGTGGCAGTGACAGTTACGGATGACCGGCCGACGACCATGGAAAGGGGAAGGAGAAGGGGGAAAAGAGAGGGGGAGAAGGGGGAAGCAGACTGTTGGTTGGTTTTTTTTTTAAAAAAATATTTTTATTTTTTTAAAATTTTTAAAATAAAATATTTTCAAAATTATCAGAACGCGACACATGTCAATTAAGGATCAAATTTAACGGCCGTTACGGTCCAAATACCTAAAAGTACTATGATAAAAACGTTAGACACCTATTTTTAACGAAAATTCCTTTAGACACTCAAACGTTTTTTAAAACAAAATTTAGACATTTATTTTGATGAAATATATATGTATCATATATGATTATAGAAAATCTTTTAAACTAAAATCAAATAGTTTGAGTCCAATTTCATAAGCTCGAACAACTCGACTAAAAAATTAAATAAAATTTGAGTTATAAAACATAACACTTCAACTTAAATAACTCAAAAAATAATAATTCAAATTCACTCAATCAAATACACTCCTTCACATTTAACAACATGGTGTGATTTATTATATAAAAATATATATTTTTTAATTTCAATGACTAAAAAGAAAAATATTAATTCTTAATTTTAAAAATATCTTTATTTAAATGCATTAATGTTTTAACAAATAAAGTTAAAAAAATCCTCCGCAACTCAATGTGTCAAATTATTATTTTTTTAAATAAATGATTGAAATATACTTTTTGCGTTTTTTCAATTAATATATTCTCAATTTTTACTGTTAATTTTAAGTGTTTTATATTGTATATATTTACTCATTATTTTTTGATTAGATATTAATGATTTAACTTTATTTTGGTTTTATTTTGAACATGAGCTTTATTGAATTAATTAGCAAAAAAATAGCAGATTTCGATGGTCCAGTCAACAACTTGAATATTTAATTAGAATTTACCTAGCATAAGGTTATCCATAAGATGAAGCAGAATTCAACCAGAAGTATAAGACTTAAATATTTATTTTTAACTTTTTTGATAAACCTTTTAGATTTAAGATTTAAGATTTTTAGTTTGATTATTTTATTATTATTTTATTTAGTAATTAGTTATTTTATTAGAACTCTTGGTAGAACTTTTAGTTTGATTAGAAATTAGTCATTTTATTTACTTAGAACTTTTGGGTTATAAATAGTCCTTAGGTTCAACCTTTGAACTCATGAAAATTTATATTTCCTTGGCTATTTATTGAAATTATACTTTTCTTTCGTCTTTTTTATTTTTCTTTCATTATTTTTTTCACAAAGCTAAGCATGATCCAATTCATACTTAGTTAAATCTCTTTTAGCCGATAGTTGAGCGATGACTTAATCTGTTTCGCAAGAATTGAAAAACGCTTCATACCTTCATGTATATTTCTTGATTTTCGACAAACAATATTAGATAATCGACTTAATCTTTAAATTCTTTACACTTTCAATTCAAAGATTGCACCTTGGCTTGAATGTTGTTTTGATTTATCGTTGGGGAGGATAATCGGCTTGTAGCAAATTCAAATCCCTAAGAACAAACTTAACGGTGGTCCGCTAAGTAAAATCAAAATCGGGTTCGATTCTCATTGAGATGCATAATTCGAGCACAATATTTTCCAGCATTAAAGAAGATATTAATGTTAGCATCGATAGTCGAAGTTAAATCTAAACAAGAATTAAATTTCAATGATTGACTTTGGAAACTAGTTCATAGGATATAAGAGCAAGTTACAAGAGTTGGGCCTTGAAGACTGTAACCGACAAGAATCTCGAAGTAAAATATATTTTAAGGATTGAGACAAGTTGAGTTAAAGCGAAGCTAGAGGCTAACTTCTATCATTATCTCTTTCAATTATTTTTTTATTGATTTGTTATTTTTTTAATTTTAGATTATTCAATTAAATTTGATAAAACCTCTGTTAATTTTATTTTACATATTTTCTGGTTAGTTCATGTGGATTGATCTTATTTCTCTATACTGTTTATTTTATATTATTTATTTAAATTGAGAATTAGGTTTATTTATTTGAAAATTACGACGCTTTTTATGATGACACGATCTTATGGTGACGCACCAACATCATTGTTAATTTTTTTTAATAACGAGTGACCAAATAAAACCAAAATTAAATGTTAGGTATACCTTTTAAGAAAAATAATTTGTGACCAAAATAAAATAAAAATGGTAATTGAGATATTAAAAAGTGTAGTTTACCCTATTTATTAATCAGTCGGGGTTTTATGGAAAGAGGTGGGTTAAATGGAGGATTAAGTTAGAACACAGTCAAATATCTAATTGGTATAATGTCAAAATTAGCCTTCCAATATCGATCAAAGTGATCATTTTATTCTCTATTTTATTTTTAAAGTATTTTGACTCCTAATATTTTATTTTGAGTAAAAACACTCTTAATGATTGACAGAATAATCATTTTATCTCTGACATTTTAACCCTTAATATTTCATTTTTAGTTAAAAAAAACTCTTATTTTAAGTTAAAAAATACTCATGTTTGTTTTAGACTCTTAATTGTGTATTAATTAATGATTTTTATCTGTAAAAAAAAATTCTACCATGAAAGTTAAAATATTTTAAAAAATAAAATAAAATTCAACATAATCATTTTAATAAATATTAAAAATTGTTTTTAACATCGTGTCTATCTAATTTTATTTATTCCGAGGAAAAAGAGGTCCGATTTTTGTATTCATCCGATATTGGTTGATCCGATGACCCGTGTTCTTCGTTCATCCCAACTGTTTTTTTACCGTTGGTTCATCCGAAATTTTACATTTCCTGATAGAAAATTCATCCGAAAATTCGGTAAAGAATGTCCTTTTATTCTTCTAGCTTTTCTTCCTAAATATTTTAAATACCTATATTTCCTGGTTCTTCCTCCGATTTAGCCAATCAAAATATTATACTAATTTTTCGGTAGTCTGAAAGGATTCTTTTCATAATAATGATACTAAATCGCTCTTTGATTTGTTGTTTTCCACATTTTTTTACTGTAAAGCAAGATCTATCGGGACTTATTTCCATTGAAATTACGCCGACTTTACTTTTAGGTTTAGGTTCCGTTATTTGTTTTGAAAGAAAAGCTTTAGCATGCTAGTCCCTAGAATGTTTTGTCTGGAATTTTTTGGTTTCTCTTCCAGAAATTGTTGATTGAAATTTCTTGGTTATGAATTTTAGTAATTTAAGTTCCCTTTCTTGACTACTTGATGATGAATTGATAGTAGTTGAACTTGTTATCGGGTGATACTTCACTTCTAAAATACGTATGACCAATGTTTTGGTGTCACTTGTTAGCATTTAAACATACGATTCTGCATTTAAAATTTTTACTCAACGCAGTGTTGCTACTTAGATTGACTTAGAAATGGCAAATTAATTGGCTATGAACTCACAAATGAATAGGTCATGAACTCATAAAGCTAGTTAAGGGCTTAGGCAGGGACGGACGCATTTTATTTTAGGGTTACTGACCTTTAAGAAGTTATATTAGAAATTTGGAGAGTGCAAAATTATCCACTTCATATATGAAATCTTATTCAGTGCTTTTAGAATGGCTATGTAAAATTTGTTCTAATTGTTTGGTTTGTAAAGGCATTCTAGGCGGGAAGGACCTGTGCAATATATACTTTGTTTCCGTTGCACAAATGAATTATATTTTGAATGGATAAGCTGCTAGCAAGGAAGAAATTTTGTTTACATAGAATGATAAAAGGACCTCTTGTTTAATGTGTCTGCTAGAACCATTCAGGCATCCGATCCAGTTGTCTTCTTAATCTGCTACTCTGTTGGCGTAATTGTGGATCATTCTTTAATATGCTACTCTGTTGGCATAATTGTGGAATTTCATTATCCTTCGACAAAAATCAGATTTTAACTTTGGGTTTTCTGTTGCAGAGAAAGTTGGACATTATATGGGTAGTAACCTCAATGTTAACAAAACTGAATTTATGCGGCTGGTATACCAGCTAGAACTCTGGACTCCATTAAATCTGCCACTAGCTTCAAATAAGGTTTTTTGCCTGTTAGGTACCTCGGTATTCCTCTTGTTACTCGGAAGCTTACTGAAAAGGATTGTCTTCCTCTCTACGATAATATTAAACGTAGGCTTCACCATTGGTCTGGTAAACTTTTAAGCTATGCTAGGCGTCTAGAGTTAATTAAAACTGTTCTATACAGTGTTGTTAACTTCTGGAATAGGCAATTTATCCTTCCTCAGAAAGTTATCAATCGTCTTGAACAACTTTTCTCTAGATTCCTTTGGAAAGGTAATGATACTGCTGCTAAAGGTGCTAGGATTAGCTGGGATAGAATTTGTTGTCCCAAATCTGAAGGAGGTCTCGGGTTGAAGAACATTCATTCCTGGAATAAAGCCTGCATGATCCAACTCATACGAAAAATTATGGTTGGAGAGGGTTCCTTATGGGTCGCTTGGATTCATTGTTATATTATTAAAAATAACGATCTAAACGACATTAAAATTAATACTTCTCACAGCTGGACCATCAGAAAACTCATGAAAATTAGAAGTGAAGCACTTCCAAATTTAACTGTTGGTGTCACTAAAACTAAAGATATATGGGAAGATATTAGAGTTCATAGAGATAAGGTTTCCTGGCATAAAGTGATTTGGTTCCCACTTAACATCCCTAAACTTAGCATAATCTCTTGGATGGCAATTCTGGATCGCCTTCCTACGCGAGATAGACTTATTAGAATGGGTATTGCGTCCGACAGTCTTTGTATTTTGTGCAATGAAGATCATGAAACTAGAAATCATTTGTTTGTTGACTTTACTTATGCTACTTCTCTTTGGAATTCTATTATGAATCTATCTAGCATGCGAGATATTCACAGGTCTTGGGATTCAAGGCTTGAATGGGCTGCTCAAACATGGAAGGGTAAATCTCTTCTTTCCACCATTCTGAGGATCTCCTGGACTGCTTTCATATACTTCATTTGGGAAGAGAGAAACAGAAGAGTTTTCAACCGAGGGACAAAAACAGTAGACCAATTATTTACGGCTATAAAAGAGCTTATTCGAATCAAACTTAGTACCAAGGACATAAATAGACTAGATTACGTTAATTCTAGACTTTGTAATTATTGGGATATAGACTAGCCTTTTGTCTGTAAATAGGTGCTATTACTCCCAATTGGGATGAGTGTTGTATGATGAACATTTTCTGTTTGGGTAATAAAAATTCTACTTATCCAAAAAAAAAAAAAGTACCTTCAGTTTTCTCGGGAGCTAGTTCGCGAGTTACTTATTGCAATATCTAATTCTGTGCCGATACCAATCTGATTGCAGAACATGCATTTAAAATCATATACGGTGAAAATGATGCTGCAGTAAGACTGATGGAGCTGAAAAATACAGGTCTGAACTGATTTCCATATCCTATGATCTGTCGCCTAAAGATCAAGTTCCTCCGGTTGTGCTTGGGAACCATATAGGTTAGCCAGGACTAAAATTGTCATGGGAAATTTTATAGAACAGAGTGTCAGTTGATGTTTTG
Source organism: Hibiscus syriacus (assembly GCF_006381635.1). NCBI lineage: Eukaryota > Viridiplantae > Streptophyta > Magnoliopsida > Malvales > Malvaceae > Hibiscus > Hibiscus syriacus. The sequence continues at coordinate 1,287,941 of NW_024063109.1, read as the reverse complement.
TGGAACTCAGTTTTGTATGATTTTACACCTGATGTTGGTTTGTTTTGCATTCGACTGTCTCGATGTCACTATAAATAAGGAAACATATATCTGTAAACACTTGGTTCATTCTTTACACCAAATGAGCATGGATAGGTCTTGCAAGGTGAAGCATGTTGCTGAATTTGTTTGTTTGGTGCTTTTGATTAGGTGGGTGTTGGGATCCACATGAGTGGTGGGACAATGATAATTTTTGTCTTGTGAGTCACGGCACGGCACAGGAATGATTTTGAGTTTTGTAGCCATAGTGGATTGTAAATTAAAAATTCTTGACAAGGATGAGTGCAGGAGGAACATCCCACACCGTCCCGCCCGACTGACATCCCTAACAATTATGTTAACAATTAACAATAAGTGGTTTGTTTGAAACCAAATTCGAAAGTGTATTGATTGATTTGATATTATTTTTTATTTGATAATCAAAATAGAATTGATCCAATAAATTAATAGTTTTTATAATAATTTACCCATTTTTTTAGTAACATGGAGAGAATTTCTATGATGATTAACAAACGTCATACGGTTTCCTACTTGTATATAAGGAGGCATCAAGTGTCTCTTAAACCAATGTAAAGAAACATAGCAGAGCAAAAAATGATGATCGAAATCAAGTCGGAAATAGTTTCTAGGCAAACCATCAAACCCTCCACACCTACTCCTTCCCACTTGAAAACCTTCAAGCTCTCTCTTCTCGATCAAATCTCCCCTAACATCCATGGCAACATGACTTTCTTCTACCCATCTAATAACTCCTCCCATTCCATCTCTGACCATGGCTTCTTCCACAAATCCAAGCTCCTCCAACACTCTATCTCCAAAACACTCTCCCTCTTTTACCCACTGGCCGGACGTCTCCACGACGCCGCCACCGTTAATTGTAACGACGAAGGTGCTTTCTTTGTGGAAGCCAAAGTCAACATCCAACTGTCCCACTTCCTAAATAAACCCGACTTGAATCTCATGGACCATTTCTTACCTACCACTGATCCCCCTACCATGGAATTATCGAATGGTGCCATGTTCCTCGTTCGGTTCACTAGCTTCAGTTGCGGTGGTGTGGCTGTCAGTCTCTCCCTCACTCATAAGCTCTTTGATGTGTCCGCCCTACTCACTCTTCTTCAGACCTGGTCATCGGTTTGTTGCGGATCGAGTCACCCCATTGCCCCTATTCTCATCGGGGAAAAGTTTTTGGCACCCAGAGATGAACTGTCTGCCATATCTGCAACGAATAGAATCGAAGCTGAAAAGTTTGTGCAGAGGAGGTTCGTGTTTAGTGCAGCAAAGATTGCAGAACTGAAGGCTGAAGTCAATAAGGAATTTCATGACGTGTTTCAAAGCTATCCCTCTCGTGTTGAGGTGGTTTTGGCACTCATATGGAAGTGTGCCGTGGCTACCAAGAAACAGAAAACAGGGAAATTTGGACCGACAGTAATGTTTCAAGCCGTCAATCTGCGTAAAAGGTTGTCTCCTCCGCTACCGGAGACTGCGGTTGGGAATTTCATATGGCCGTTTACGGTGTTTGCATATGAAGATAAAGATTTAGAGCTACATAAGTCGGTGATTCAAATGAGAAAATGCTTAAACGAATTCAACAACACCAAGGCAAATATGTTCAGAGGCGAAGGAGCTACACAGGCAATCATGGAGGCCATAAAAGAGACAGGAGAGTTGTTTAGAAACAACAAGGAAATGATTGTTTACAAGTGTTCAAGCTGGTGCAAGTTCCGTCTGTATGACACTGATTTCGGGTGGGGAAAGCCGCTATGGCTTGTCAGTGTAAACAAATTGGTGAGCAACACAATTGCTTTGGCTGACACACGGTCCGGTGATGGAATTGATGTTTTAATGACTTTGGATGAAGAAGAAATGGCCTTGTTTCAACAAAATAAACAACTCCTCAAATATGCTACTCTTAACCCCAGTATTTACGCTTGATGTTTTAGGGTTTCTGCATTTCAAATTGTAACCGCAGTGTGCGACTCTGTTCCAATACATTTTGCTTCCTTTTACAATGGATTGATCACATAATTATGTAATCTTTTCTTGTGCAAAACAACGGCAGAATACGACGATAAATGATTAAATTTGCCATGTAATTAGTGTGCAAAATCAAGTTCCATTCTAGTGCGGCCACATCGACGAGCTTGATTCTTTATGGTAATATAATCATGGGTATACTCTGTATTTAGTCACTTAGTTATTTTTGTGGTTCTGTTTTGATCATTCAAATTTTTTTTCTAAATCAAACTTGAAGTTACAATTTTGTTTCATTTTCCTCATCTATCGTTACAAAAAAAAACTGATGATGTGTCATTACCTTATGGTGACACATTAACATCACAGGGATGACTAAAACGTAACTTTAAGTATTGTTTTAAAAGAAATAATTATATGACTAAAATAAAACCACAAGAATAATTGGGTGACTAAACACTAAATAAGCCTTTAATTATAACTATTGTCCATGTTGCAATCTTCGCCGAATTCCCTACTAAGCATATTTTTGGAAGAAACAAAGTAGAAGTAAAAATGCGTGAACCGGATATGGGGATCTCATAATATTTGTTTTATTATAAGCATTGTTTTAGAGAACTGATTTGACTATTTAGAGTCGTGTAAGAAATTAAAAACAAGACTTTTTAACCAAACCAGCCGAAAAAAGAATTTTTTATCCTCTAAACGATAAAAGAAAAAGAAAAAAACTTAGAATTATTAGTCTATCAAACACTACCTAAATGAATTTTTATTAATTTATTTTGTTCCTTCTAAGTTTTCAACTATCAAAGTCAACAGTTTAATTTTTTATTCTAAATATAATTTACTATATTTAGTCTCGGAAAAGCTTAATATTTTTATCATTTTCTTCTGTATATTATTTGGTAAGCAAATAAAGGGTACAAGGCATGCTCATTTAGGACAGTAAATGAGGTGAGATAAATCGCGACTTACTCAAATTTAGTTTGGTTAAAGTTCAATTAATATTCGATTTGAATGAGCTCGACTCAAACTTATATTTGACTTAAATTCTTAATGAGCCGAAATAAACTAATTAATACTCAATCCGAAAAATTTGCGAGCAGCACGAAAAGATACTATATTGAAATTATATTTTTAAACTAAATTATTAATAATTATAAAATTTTAAATATATATTAAAATGTTCAATAATATAACTATCCTAAAAGTTTAATTTTTAAAATTAACGAGTCCAAAGTTCAACTGTTGTATTGCATCGCACTATTAGAAAAATAAAAACCCATTTGATTAGGCAAATGTTTGATCAAACACGTTTGGTTAGCCCTTCTTTTCCAATTGTTTTTTTTTAATTCTTTATGATACGAACATCAATAAATCTTTTATAATGATACTGAGAAATATTAATTTAATATGGAATAAGATTATAGATAACTTTTTTTAATGATTTAAGTCCTTTTTTTTTCTTTCCTTTCACGTCATTTTATCTGATCTATATGTGATTTCTCATGTATACGTTTCGAAGAGATTTAGCTTTTTATTTTTTTAATTAAATAAAGAGATATTATAATTTCAAAGAAAATACAAGGATTCGAACCCGCGTATGATTAAATAATATGAATATCCTTGAGTATTCTATCAATTAATGAATTTTATTTATTTATTTTTGGCATTAATGCTTTAAAAAAACATTTGCAAGCAGTGAGCTTGCCTCTACTTTCAAGCATTTTATAAGGACTAACGGCAACATTGATTCATTTTTGACTAGAAAACAAAGGCTAAAAGTACATTGAAATAAAAAACCAAAATATTTTTTTTAATAAAAAAATCAAAATCTAGCCACATGAATTAGTCCTGAACCGCATTTTATTTTTTTCAGCAATAATAATCTTTAATAAAGCTACAAGGTTTGAGAGCATCGCCGAAATCAATCAAACATTGAATCATGGAATATATTAAATGTAATTAGAGGCATGGCAGTCCTACAGCCGACCGGTACACTTTTGAAATAAAATATAACGTAAGGTACAATTTTATTTGAAAGAAAAAACTCATTAGGTCAAATCGACGGATCAAATTGTCATCTCTAAGCATGTGTATCAAAAAAATTGTTATTTAATATTTATTATACATAGTTTTATTTGTTGACAAATGATTTGTGGCAAATAATAATACTGAGGGTAAATATGTAAATAGTACAACACATCCAATCTGATATAGTAAAAAACCAAGTCGAAGATATCATACTGGTTGAAACTTAACTAGGCTTGGGTCAGAATCAAATTTGATATTAATCATTCAACCATCATAAATCTCCTTATTAAGGATTGGATCGACAAACATGTAAAATATAAGAATCATATAAAAACATAGAACAAGGAAAAAGGGTAACAAGAAATAATTTAACAAATTGTATTTATGGCCTATAGTAGCATGTCACAAAGGTTTTAAAACTCTAGAGTGGGGTTCCAAAACCTCATACCCCTCTATCTCAAGGATTTCAAAACCTTTCTTAAGGGTTTTGATTACCTTGTTTTTTAGAATTAAGCCTCGAGATATACAATATTGATATCTTGATCATCGAGCAACTTCTAATGATAAGTTTTGACGATAAATTATATCCAACATACATTAGATGTCCACCAAGAAAGTCACATACAAGAGTTTAAATTTATAATATCTAAATATAGTCCAATCAAAGTTATGCTTGAAATCAAATATTATAATTCATTCATCACCACTAACCCCTTTCTAAGAGAACTAAATTCTATTGCTCTCCTTGTACCCTCACATGATACCGTGAACAAACAATAAAAGCATATTATAAATAATCATACACGTCCCACCTTGAACCCAAAATTCAAAAGAAAAAACTCAAATACCATATGAAATCACCCTAAATTACCATAATTCAACCATCAAATGTCATAATAAGCATGATCACACTTGTGAAGTTATACAAATGTATATTGCTTAACGCTTATACAAAAACATAATTCAAATGTACCAAACATTACATAACTACATAGCCATCTTTTTAGGATATTAAACTAAAAATATTTACACTGATTTGATTTGGAATTGACTTATAACCTTCAAAATGTAATCCTAAACACACTATCAAAATCGATCTCCTATGGAAGCAATCAAACACATAAGGTGAGTTTGTATAGCTTAGTAAGATAGCCAAGACTAACCAAAACAATGATATGAAATCTATAAAATGAGATTATATAAAAACATGGCATCTCTTTTAAAGAAATAGCAAAGTGCCTTAATTAGCGACATACGAACACTCGAACCTCATATCATCACCAAGTAATACACAGAAAACATCATCCCTATACCTTGTTGGGGTCGAATTCTAGTAATCAAACAACATCCTTTTGCCCCCCAAAGACCAAAGTCTATAAAAAACCAATACACGAGAACTGTGGACTCCATGACATATAATTTTATCTAACACTCAACTAATTGGGCAAGGGCTCAGTTTATCAAAGCTCAAATCCCATTTTAAACAACTTATAATATGCTTTCACAAATTACATTATTACAAAGTAAGAGCACATAGCTCAATTTAGTCCAAATTCATATACTGGACTCCAATTTTACATATCAAAACTCAAATTCATCAATCAAATTAAAACATAACATACTCAAATTATCAAAATAACTTATCAAAACTTACTCAAAGAACATAGTTGTCATTCAAATTCTCTAATTGAGTCATAAAAAAAATATCACAATTACACATTTAAAACCAACTTAAGCTTTCAATACTTGTACACAATCAAAATCTAAACACATTCATACTTGTATAGATTCTATTTTGACTACACTCAACTAACTTAAGCTTTCAAAATGTCTCATATCAACGGATTAATCAGAGACTTTAGTTCCCCACTAACTTTGGAGGATTCCAAAAACCCTCTTTTTCTAGCACAAGCAAAACACATCTAAAACAGTATTCATCATCTAAATAAATATTACACATGAAACCTAATTTCCATGAATCCTTAAATGCAATCTGAGTTTAGGGTTTTACTTACTCTACTTGGATGATGAAACAAATCCTACTAACTGGAAGAACTAAGCTTGGGCTTTCCAAATATTTCTTCAATTTTGAGCTAGGGCCACTAAATTAGAGTTAATTTATGGTTTCTCTCTAGGTGTTCAAAGCTTCAATAGTGGTGTTTTAGGGAAATTTGGGAGAAGATGAAAATGCTCCTCTTACCCATCAGTGTTTTTTCCCCTAATTCTTATGTGGTTTTTCATCAAATTTACCTAGTTATCAATCATTACTATAATTAAAAATTAGGCCAAAATGTGGGAAAATTGACACCTAATCCATCCATCAAATCCCGCTAAAGCCACTTATTGGTGTATTTCTTTTCATAATCCTTTCATTTATCCTTTCATCTAGTTTAGTTCCTGAACTCACATTATCTCTTTTCCCCTTGTTTTCAATTTAGCCTCTATACTTCCAATTTTCACATTTCACTCCCTAATTGAATCATAGTCAATCGAAATAAGTTACTCCCATTAAACACAAATTCAAAGGCTTAAAGAAATCAAATGAATCCCCAAAAATTAGTTTTAATTATTAGATACTATAAAAATTTTAGCTCAAGCTTCAAAATTTTTTCGAACTATAAAAATATATAAACTGATCACCCAAATTAAAAGGAGTATAAATGGATTCATTGCCGTTAAAAGTCTAATAGAAAATGATGTGATGGTTAATAAAAACTGGCATAATAACCCTCAATTTTTACAAATTATTGTAATCTGGACCTAATTAAAAAAATTGAACCCTCAACATTTCAAACTCACACCAATTTATTCCCTTTTCTAACTTATTTTCATCATTATCTCCTTAACCATTATCCTTCACCATCGTGTTGGTTTTCTCTCCTTCACTGTTGTGAGCTGTCATCGTCAACAATGAATTTCTCAAGCTTAACAAACTCGTATTCACAATTTTCATTAGAATTTCCTCCAATATCTCCCTTCACATACTTTTCTTCAATTCAACAAAGAACTTGAAAGTTGCAGTTTTATTTTTCATTCGTGAGGAAATGAAGCCCTTCTCTTGAATTTCCTCCATAAAATTACGAGCCTTTGTAGCTTCTCCTTGCCCCGAATATGTTTCCACCAAAACATTTTAAGTAACGATATTGGGGATAACCATACCATCCAATATTTTTTAGGTTTTTGAAAAGAAATAAAAACAGAGAAGATGGGAAAATGATTTTTTTTTAAAATTTTATTTACTTTTTATTATCAAAGCGGTGTTTGTTAAGGGTCAATTATTAAAAAGTTCAGTGGATTTTCGTAATTTTAATTTTTAAAATTCTTGCACGTTTGTTTGGATCTCAAATTATTCATCACTTTTAGTCAAGTAAAAATATGGTTTTCCTTGGATTTTGGTGTTGTGTTACAGTAACTTTTGATGATGTTTTCTTTTACAGGACATGACTCAACTATTGAATTCATACGGTTCGAAAAATGAAAAGGAAATTACTGGGAAGGGGAGTAAAATACAATGCTCGAAAGCCTAGATTTCACGGTAAAAGTTTTCTACTAGATTTTTCATTGACCCAAAAATATTCAGTTAAATTTTTAAGAATAAGAAAAGAAAATATGCCAACATTTCAGTTTTCTTTGAAGAGGTCTGTACTCTATAAATAAGAGCCATTAGATGTTTATGACCCAAAAACAATGAGGCAATTGAGTACAGTATGGTGTGAGCTGAAAATCATTCTCCCAAATTCCATACAAGTAAGAGATATTTAAAGAAGCCACGAAACTTTAGTTCAAGATCCATTTATTTTAATAAGGCATATAGTCTAGGTTTATTTTTTTAATAGTTTGAGGTGATTACAAAGTATTATTTGTTTAGAATATTTGCTAGCTATTGACAACGTATACTCCCAACAGATGCAGCTGCTCAAACTCGAGACCTCTAGGAAGAATAGTATTACTTTTTACCACTAAGATCATTAGATGGATTTTATTTATTTGGGTTAATTAGTTTGTAACTTTTCATATGTATTTTACCCTAGCCTTGCCTGGGGATTGATCGATACGAGCTATGGTTGCGGGTAGGCAGCTATATAAGAAGAGTCATCAGCTGGCTATTGTCCAGCTGAAAGCGGATGAGAAAGAAAACCCAAAAGCCAGCAAAAGATAAATTAATTCCATAACAATGAAGTTATACTTGGATTTATTGGGTTTGATTCTTGCTGTTGTGCTTGGGATCTATGTTTTCCTGTTTGGTTTTGTCAAGAAAATAAATGAGTGGCGCTATGTTAGCAGCTTCGGAGAGAAGAAACATTCTCTTCCTCCAGGCGATATGGGATGGCCTATCATTGGCAACATGTGGTCTTTCCTTAAAGCTTTCAGATCCAACGACCCCGACACTTTCATTTACAACTTGGTTCAAAGGTATTTCCTCTTTCCCTTTCGTTGTTGACAACCACAATGGTCTTAGTTTAATCACAATTTGACACCCTGGAAATATTACAGGCATGGCCGAACGGGTATTTACAAGACCTACTTATTTGGAAGTCCAAGCATCATAGTTTCTATTCCGGAAACCTGTAGGAAAGTGTTTGCAGATGATGAGCAATTTAGACTCGGTTACCCAATTTCCACAAAGCAATTAACTGGGAAAAAATCGTTTCACAGCATCCCGAATTCAGAACACAAGCGTCTTCGCAGGCTAACGACGGCGCCAATCAACGGCCATGAGGCACTGTCCATGTATATTGGATATATCGAGGAGATGGTCGTTAATTCCTTGGAGGAATGGTCCACCATGAGAGAGCCGATTGAGCTGTTGAACGAGATAAGGAAATTTACTTTCAAGGTCATTACACACATCTTCGTTGGGTCCAGTGCTGAATCAATTATGGGGTCAGTTGAGGAGCTTTTATACTGATTTGAACTACGGGATGAAATCTGCCGCTATTAATCTTCCTGGCTTCGCTTTCCACAAAGCTCTCAAGGTAAGTATTTCTTCACAATAAGCAACTACATTCTACATGCTTATCTGCATCAATAATTTGCCTCTCAACCTATTATTATTATTACGGTACAATTAAGTTGAGGAGAGAGATGTAACAGGGATTTATGCCTAGATGTATGGGTGCCGGCCATTATTAATTAAATGTAAAAGAAATGGTCGAGAATTCCAATATAGATCAAACAAAAAGGAAGATGCCAAAGACGGCTTTCAATGGACTAGAGTTTAAACTATAGGGTAAACTACATTAACAGTCACTGAACTTTTAGGATGTTTTCATCTTGGTCATCAATTTTTTTTAAAATCTACATCTTAATCAATAAATTTTAAATTCGCTTTCATTATGGTCTTTATCGTTAACTACCGTTAGAAAATACTGACGTGGAGTCTTCTTCCCCAAAAACCTTAATTTTCAAATCAACAATGATTGTAAAAGTTGAGTTTTTGATGAATAGAGTGGTCGTCCATCAATCCTAATAGTGGAAAGGTTCCATTTGACCATAAGATTAATGTAGTTCGATTTCAAATTGATCTGGCAGTTAAAAATGACAAATCAAAAAGCTTTAGCTTTGAGTTTCTATCGGATTGCCTTTGAATTTTGTTGTCGTTTCTGTCGTCGTTCAATAGTTATTTTATCGAAAATATCACCAAGCTACTTACCTTCTCTCTTTTTTTAGTTCAAACTTATCGAAAAACCTCCCAAACTCTTCAACTCAACTTGAAACTGAACTATGTTAATCCTCTATATAAACAAAATTTTCCCACCTTTGGGATTGATCGATAACTCTTTCATTCATTAAAATTTTGACCTTGAATACCACTGCAAGTTTTGAATCATCACATCAGCGTTTCTTAACAACAAATAAAAGTGACCAAAATGAAAGTGGATAAAAAATTTAGTGATTATAATAAATGTTTTAAAAGTTTAATGACCAAAATAAAAGCATCTTAAATGTTTAATGACCACTAGTGTAAGTTTCCCTAAATTATGTTACGATCCTAAAATGTAATAAGGCACTCAATAAAACTAAAGTCAAATAATGCTTTTCATAAATTTCTTAATCACTATCATACAAATTGTTTATAATGATTAGGGTTTTTAATCATGAGTTCTAAAGTTTATGATTTTAGGACTAAAATTATACATAGTATTTTAGGTAGGGCTAAATTTATATATTTTATTAAATAATTAATTATTATTATAAAATATTATAAGATAAATTAAACACATAACTATTTAATTATGAGTGAATTTTATCGACTGTCAATCTTTCAATTTTACAAATCAAATTACTTAATTATTGAAATATTATCAATTAAGTCACCTACCATTAACATTTAACAAAAACACTAACATGATAGTTTAAAATATTATTACAACTACACATTTAATCATTGTTATTTACAGTAATCTTGATCTCGTTTTAAAAATTTTGTTGAAAGCATTGAAAATTTTAGAGTACCATTAAATTTATGGTATTATGGTCATCGGAATTTCTAGCAGGTACAAAAAATTGAACCAATTTATTACCTTTTTACTTTATTGGATTGATCTAGTCCAAGTTTAGATTCGTTCGAAAAGCTTTTTTTTAAATGAAGTTTTGCATGGTTTTATTAAATGAAACACGTACAAAATAAATCACGATAAAAAGTCTTTCAAAATTTATACGAAGAAAAAAAGTGCGCTATATTGATGAAAATGGTACAAATAATCTAAACACAAATCATAACCAATATTTTACCTTAACGAGAGTACCCTAAAAATTTGTAAGATTTGGTGGTAATTCCATTTCGGAATCATAGACAATAAACAACCCACTTCCCTTGTTTATTTGTAGATATATTATGTTGTTCATGATATTTTTGAAAGTTTAAAGCAATTTTATAGCATCATCTTATTAAAGTCATAGTAATAAATGATGATTTGTTTATCGAAATTGACGAATAAACAGGCAAGGAAAATGTTGATTAAGATCCTACAGGAAGTCCTTGATGAGAGGAGAATGAAGAGTGAAGTTATTGACCCGAATGTAAAGAGAGGAATGATTGATCTACTGATGGAAATAGAAGACGAGAAAGGCCACAAATTACCGGATGAGGATATAATCGATTTACTTCTCATGTTCTTGTTAGCCGGTCATGAAAGCTCAGCCCATGTAGCTATGTGGGCAATCCTTTATCTTCATAACCATCCTCAAGTACTGAAGAAGGCCAAGGTTGGATTATTGTAACCTTAATTTCCATTTTTCTTTTGTCAAACTATAAAGAAATCGAACAACCCATCAAGCGATCTCAGTGATAAAAGAGTGTTGTTCTTCCCAAAATGAAATGCTCGGAATTCTTATTTTTCTTCGAGTTTGATTTTGTATCCTAATGCTACTTATTATAATGAATTTATTACCCATTTTTCAGGAAGAGCAAGAAGAAATCTTGAAGAAGAGACAAAGTGTGGGGAAGGGTTTGAGTCTAAAGGATGTAAGGCAGATGAATTATCTTCAAAAGGTAACGTGTGTGATACGCCATTTTTGACTTGTTTATTTCACAAGGAACATTTCCTTTTGTTTAAAATGTATATGATTTTGAATTTTAGGTGATTGATGAGACACTGAGAAGGGCAAGTGTCTCTTTTTGCAACTTCCGGGAGGCAAAAGTTGATGTTAACATAAATGGTTAGAGATTAAATCCCTCTAATTTCCCAAATTAAGTCAATCTTCTTCATTAATCTTGATTTCACTAAGTGGTAACCAATGTTTCCAGGTTATTTGATACCAAAAGGTTGGAAGGTTCTGCTTTGGAATAGAGGTGTTCACATGGACCCTGAAGTTTATTCAAACCCAAAAGAATTCCTCCCTGAAAGATGGGAGGTAAGTTTAAATACATTCCATGGCTAAAACATAAACCTTATATCCTGTCAAAAACAATCCCATAATATGGCACATGCATTTCATACAGAACCATAAACCCAAACCAGGATCATTCCTTCCCTTTGGAGCAGGAAGCAGGATTTGCCCTGGAGCTGATCTGGCCAAGCTTGAGATCTCCATTTTCCTTCATTATTTTTTACTTAACTTCACGTGAGTCAGCTTTCATTAGTCAAGCCTAATTTTTCTTTTTTTTTTTTCTCATTTCTTTACTTTGATTAATTTGCAGGCTTGAACAACTCAATCCAGGAGGAAAAAACGTGTATTTGCCTATTCCAAGGCCTGTGGACAACTGTCTTGCGAAAATCGTGAAGATCGAATGATCGACCACTATACAAATGATCTTCATGTTTATCTTATTTTCCTCCAATTCTGTTTAACTGAGATCTACTACAAGTCTTCTGCTAGGAAAATATCCAGCCTGCTGTGTTGTAATATATATAAATATCCTGCCTTCTGTTCAACCCATGTATCAGTTGAGTTCGGACCGAAGACTTTCTATTATAAGCTAATATTATATGTTCCTGATTTGATGGGAAAATGATAAAGATCATTACAGCATATACTAGGACAGGTTAAGTATTATCATGTGATGAACAACACATAACTTGTTCTTTGAGGAACATCTACATATTACTTAAAAGATAAATGCACAACTATTTTGAGAAGATTATACCGGAAATGGTTTTGAGTCTCCAACTATAAATGGATGGCTAGAAACTTAGAAAAGATGCACCAGAAGTAATTAGGAAAGAAGAGTGGCCAAAATGAAAATGCAGAACTTGGATTTTTGGTGGTGGTGGTCCAATGTTATTGCAGTTGTGCTAGGAACATATATATTTGTATTTGGTTTCCTTAGGAAAATCAATGGATGGTACCATGTGATGAACATGTTCGGGAATAAACAGATTAAGGCACTCCCTCCCGGTGATATGGGATGGCCTTTGATAGGCAACATGTGGGCCTTTGTCAAAGCTTTCAAATCCCAAGTTCCAGAATCCTTTCTCAGCAGTTTGAAAAATAGGTCTCTTATGCTTTCTTGATATACATTTTAAGTTTTCATGTATCGGAAATCAATTGCATTGATCTTATTGTAATCACAATTTAACATTTTTTTCAGGTATGGTGAAACAGGCATTTATAAGACCAGCTTGTTATGGAAACCATGCATCATAGTGTGCACTCCCGAACTGTGTAGGAAAGTGTTAAAAGATGGTGAACACTTTAAATTAGGCTATCCATATCCAAGTTTAATTTTAGGAGGACAATCAAGCGATTTCTTTTTGAGTATGGGACACAAGCGATTTCGCAGTCTAACAACGAGCCAAATTAATGGCCATGAAGCACTGTCTAAGCACATAGGGTGTATTGATGAAATTGTAATCACCACATTGGAAGAATTGAGTACAAGAAACCAGCCTGTCCAGTTCCTTCATGAGATGAATAAGGTCGCTTTCAAGGTCATTATGACTATTTTCCTTGGCTCTGCATGTGATGGTTCGATTATTGCAGAAATGGAGGAGTATTATTCACATTTGTTCTGTGGATTATTTTCATCACCCATTAACATCCCCGGCTTCGCATTTCATAGAACACTCAACGTAAGTTTAATGAATCCATGGATATTCATATATTACATATATGATCTCAAAGTTTTCTTGCATTATAAATATAAGCTGTAAAAGCGTATGATTATAGGTCGTTGTTTGCATCAGGCGAGGAAGATGCTGATAAAAATTATTCAAAGCGTGTTATCTGAAAGAAGGGAGAAGGAATCTAAAGTCCCAAACGCAAGGAAAGGCATAATTGACTTCATCAAAGAATTTGAAGATGAGGAAGGTGAAAAATTAGATGATGAGCATATTATTATTGTGCTGCTCATATTCTTGCTAGCAGGTCATGAGACTTCAGGGCGGGCAGCTTGATGGGCCACCAGTTACCTCTATACCCATCCGGATGTGTTACAAAAGGCCAAGTGAAATAGGATCTAACCCTCATCATTAGTTGATAATTTTCAAACTATAGAAGAATTTGAACCGTGCTAGAGTTAAGGAAGGAAACACAATTTTATGTTAAGGGGAGAATTTTTAAAATTTTAGGAGGAGACGAACTTATAAAATTCTAGGGGAACGACAGCCTCCAGCTGCTCCCCCTTTGTCCATTCCTGATTATCTCCTGTTCCATATTTCAGGAAGAGCAAGAGGAAATCATAAAAAGGAGGCCCTCCACCCAGAAAGACTTAACTCTTAGCGAAATTAAACAAATGAAATATCTATCAAAGGTAACAAAAAGTTTACATACACAAACACGAGTCACTATATGATATATAACAAGTTGTGTTGTTATAACTTATAGGTGATTGATGAGACATTACGATCACGCACCAATACTTCTACACTTCTTCGAGAGGCTAAGAAAGATACTAATCTGAATGGTTAGTCTCTGTCATTCATCAGTATTGTTGTCCTTTTTACCTTAAAAGACTTACAGGAATTGCTTTGCTTCTAGGATATTTCATTCCTAAAGGATGGAAAGTGTTGGTCTGGCATAGTGCAGTTCATATGGATCCCGAAATTTATCACAACCCAAAACAGTTCCTTCCTTCAAGATGGGATGTAAGGATTGGGATGCAGATTTGGGACTAATTGTTATTCAATAAAATTATGAATTGCTGTCTGGTAATGTAAGATTGGACCTGTTGAATCCAGGATCTTAAACTCAAAGCAGGCGGTTTCTTACCCTTTGGAGCAGGGAGCAATACTTGTCCTGGAGCTGATCTGGCCAAACTTGAGATTTCCATTTTACTTCACCATTTTCTTCTTAATTACAAGTGAGTGGGCTAAATTTTCAGCAAAAGGTTTACGATTTCAAAGGTTAAAACTCAAGGTTCGAATTCAGTTAATTTTTCAATTTTTTAGGTTTGAACAACTTAATCCAAGAGGTCCAGTTAATTACTTACCTTCACCAGAGCCAGCAGATGATTGTCGTGCGAAAATCATTAAGCTCAATTGATATATGCTAACATTGTGAGATGATTTTTAATATTAGTAAGCATTTATATTTATTTTAGCGAAACTATAGAATTTATGCACTTATAAGTGAATTGTGTTCTGCTACTTATCAAACATAATTTTAATTCATTGTTAAAAGTTTAATAACTTATATTTGTTTGTGTACGTGTAATTCACTGTTAATGTAAATTTATATATCAAAACCTATGAAATAATTTGTTGGGTGTGAGTTTCAGTCTGTGAGAAAACTCATCATAGGTTAATCTCAAAACTAAGTTGGATGATTGTTACACTCATTAAGTGATCTCAGTGGTAAAAGAAAATATTATTCTCACTAAAGGACGAAAATTAATGAATCAATTAGAATATAAACTCCTAGATTGCATATGTAAACTTTAAACGCATAATATATCTACATTTAGTCCTAGAATCGACTAAATTCTAGTTATGATATCAATCAATGTAACATCATACCTAGTTTATTCACGAACTAGATTGGTGATGTCACATTGACGGTTTAAAACTATGTCTAACTCAAATTCAAATGAAATATGATATTCATATTCATTCAATCGTAAATGGGGACTTACATGTAAACATTATAAGTTTAAGAGATTATATGAAAAATCATACATGATTGAAGGATCAGTTGAACAATTGTACAATTTTAGATGGTTGGTATCTCGATATTAAACTATGGGTACCGATATAAACAATATTGATACTCTTGTACAATAGCGATACCAAATTGGTATATTGTGTCCCTATTTTAATTTATTGGTATCCATATCAAGAAGTGAGAATCGATACTATTAAGACAATACTAAAACAAAAATGGCACACTGTCTTCCAAGTTTTACTTATGGTATCGATACTCTCATGAATAATATTAATACCTCATTTTGATTTGATATCGATACCACCTGTACAATATTGATTTAAATGCACCAAATAATCAAACTTTACCATTAAACTCTACCTAATCCATGACAATTTAAACTTGCATCAATAAACCAATTTCACCATAGAATCATCAATGTACCCGAGACATAAAAAGTATGTTTTCCTAACTTTCCATAACTTGAACTTTTACTAGAGTTCATGAAATAAGCAACTTCATATCACAACTTACCGTCTTCTTTATATGATACATGAGTAAATAAGAGGAGCTTAGTTAATTTTCCAGTGTCATTTTTTATTTATTTGGGGACTTTGTAGAGTAATCAAGAGGAGCTTAGTTAATTTTTCCACCTACAACAAAGATTCTTTCTCGTTCAAGATTGGTGATTGGGTTTGAGCCCGCATGTGCTACGAAGGATATCCAAATCAGCAAAGAACTAAGTTGGACCCATGAGAAGATGGTCCTTTTCAATTTTTGTAGCGTGTCAATGAAAAGGTATTGATCTTTCGTATCTCATGTTCCACATTGAATCGTTTTGAGGATGGGGTAATGATGCAAGCACCAAAGCTTAAATTTAAGATCATGGACATGATGTGCTTACCTTGATCTATTTGAGTTATATTTATAAGATTAGAGTATCCAAATGTTGATGAAAATAGACCACATATCCAATCCACAAAGGCCAGTTCAAATTATATTCATATAGTCCTTTTAAAATCATATAAGCCCATATAAAATTTGACTCAAGAGCAAATCCACTTGCCTTGGCTGAATTTACCTTGATCAAATAGGGGAATTATCAATTTACTTTATTTTTTTATGAATTATCAATTTAGTTATTAAATATATGTTAATTTTTTTAAATAGGATAGACACAAATAAAATTTTAGGGTGGACAACGCCAATAAAATAAATAACTAAACAAAAAATATTTCACATGCTATAAAAAATTCGTTTTTCATTTTATTGAGTGAAGTTCATTAAAATGAAAGAAAAAGAAGAAGAAAACAAGGCACAACCATCACCGAACTAGGGAATGGGAAATTAAATCCGAGTCAAGCGGCTTACTTAATAGACCCAAATTTAATCTTCTCCTTATAATTCATATTTGACCTTGAGGCTTCAGTCAATAAAATATCATACATGTGGGGTGATGGCTAAGGGAAGTGTCATAAAGTCAACCTAATTAAAGTATGAGCTGTCTTTTAATATTCTTACAAACTAATTCATATGAATATTGGATTTGAGGACCTACATATGATTTTATGTTAGATGATATATAATTTTTAAAAATTTAAGAGGAGATAAACTTATAAAATATTAGGATATAAAAATAAATTAACAAAAAAATATATAGAAAAATTTATCTAAAATATATAATAATTTAAAATCTTTATAAAAAAAAGATAACCGTCCTTTTCAGTTTATCCCTGATTGGATGGACAAGTTGCACTTCATCACATATTCCACGAAATTTCATACAACCAAAAAAATCAGTTGTTGACGACGGGATTTCAATGGAGTCTAGCATTAAGCTAAGCACGGCACCAAAGTCGTCAGTTTCTTACAGGTCCACGCAACACAGAACCCATTGTCTGCTAACCAAATTTGAAAGAAATGGCACTAAACCCAATAATTTAGAATATGGCTCTACTTAACTAAGACACAACACTTTGGTTATTTATTTTTCCTACTTTTCAGGTTTTGGTCAATGTTGAATTGCTGGTTGCAGTAAGCCGACGACACCATACATGCATGTGAAAATAGCATGAAATCCAAGGCTTTAAGCTTTTGACAGTTTTCAATTCCGACGCTATTTCTGTTTTACAGTCATATACGTTTAAAATGATAATGACATGAAAATAACTAATGGTTCATCACGAACTTGAATTTGAGTTCAAAAAGTTTGATGTTATTTTTTTGTTCTACTCTTTCGTTGTTTGTCAGAAAGCCTAAAGAACTTAGCTAGGGACGCATCCAGCATATGTCATCCACCCAAGAATAAATTTAATGTCGTACTCCGAGTTCCAACCTTTAAATCGATCCTATGAGAGACACATGAATAAACTTAATATGTTAGATCCGAGTCCCAATCTTTCAACTAGTCCTATGATATACACAAGTTCCAAGAGGGGAAGAAAAGAGAAGGCAAATATAATTGAGAAAACATAAAAGATAGGGTAGAACCATCTATCTATAACTTATATCAAGACTCCTGTCAACGACTCTCGATCTACTTCATTAATTTTAGTTCTTCTCTATATATTCTTTAAACATCGACTTCAATGAAGAAGATAATGATTTTTCTGACACCAGACGTTGCTGTTGCTCAAACTGTTGTTGGTTAAATCCAAGCGGTGTGCTTACATTCTACTACCCAAATTTATGTCTTAATACTTTATTTACATCCATTTTCTATGATAATTTCAATAATTTTTAGGTTGTTTCCTCCACCCTAAATCATAAGGTTGTTTGAATTGATTGGTACTATTCCAATTAGCATTTCCCATAAAACAAGATGATTATGGATTTAAGGGACAAGCTTCAAATAGATGATTTCCTTCACAAAATGCACAAAAAAGGCCAAAATCTGCTACTACATTTACTGCACTTGATTTCTACATCTCACTGATCATATTTGTTAGTGTTGAAATTTGGGCTGAAGACGTCCAACTCCATCATCCCTACTATTCTTCGTCCAATATTTTCTCTAACAGTGGGATATTAGAAATTATTTGCCATAATTTTTACTAGAATGTCATAGGCCTCGTTATACGTCTTATCAAATAGTGTATCATTCGCTGAAGCATCAATGATCATTCTTGTATTCAGATTCAACCTATTCTACCAATTTTTGATTTATGCCCAATAAGAAAAATCATGCCTCAGAAATTTTCTCAACAACTCTTTGAATTAATACTAAGCCCCATGAAGAGTATATTCTCTCGACTGCTTGAATGAAGTAATAATTGTCCTCAATCTTGTTGTTACAGCTGGTGGTTGATACCTCAACAAAAAACTTTTGTACTAAATCATTCTAAGAATATATTGACCTTGGTAGTAAAGCATTAATCCACGATTCTTCTGTTGTAATACCAGTAAACTGTCCTGTAGATTGTAGCATCTATAACATAACAGCCCTTGGTTCAAAATAAAGAACCTGAACTTCAGCCTCATCATGCCCATATCGATATCATTTAACAATGGAACCATGTGATCTCTAATAGGTCAGTCCATATCATCAACCACAACATTGGTTTGCAGAGTATTTTCATTGTTTCTTGCGTTGTTAAACCTCGAAGAATTATCTCATCTTTGATTGTTATTAGCTCCAATATCTACCATATTTCTACAGACTCACCCAACCTTCACATAATCCTATCAATTTCAGGATCAAAAGGATTTAATGACAGTTCACAGATCGTGTTCTGCGTATACAACATGTTACAACAAAAACAACAAAAAGCACTAAAACTTGTAAAACCTAATTGATACTAATATTAACTATGACAACAATGCCAAAAACTTGATATGCTAAAAATACAATAGCAATAACGCAAGTGCACGTATCGTTTCAAGTAATATAGTGCTAGAGCATAAGTATCAATCCCATAGAGTTAATCACCATGAAATGATCACAAATATTTTTGTAAATTGTTCAATTGGATTTTTGAGCAAAGTAAACGAAAATGAATTAATGCTATAGTTACTAAAACGCAATCGTAAAAGTGAATGGAACTAGGAACAACCCAAAAGTCAGACAACAAGAAGAACTAAATACAATCAAATGTAACACTAGCCAATGCAATGATTCCAATCCAATGAACCAGTTAAGAAAGCTATAAAAATTAATTCAACTAAGCATTGAAGTCCCGCTCTCTCCTGAGTGACGAGCTACCTTAAAGTACTATATCCCTATAGCCTTAAGATGATGAAGAACTGCTCTACGTTATGTAAGGCAGATATGCAAGCCTATGCCTAAGGGCATATATGCTATAGTGCCTCTCCGAGGGCTAATGCAAAACTCCAATTATATTCACAGATCAATTCTAACCCTCCCAAGTATCAATGTAATCTAGGTATGACATATTTATATGTTTACGGTGTGAAGCACTCGATTGAAATGAAATTAAATTGCAAAATTTATTAAATAAATATAAAAAATCTTCATTGATTAGTTCGAGATTAATTCATCATCTCAGCAACAAGTAAGAAATAGAAACAAAGTAAGGATCCAAGAGATTAAAAAGAAATCCCGAGAGTTGAAGATGATAATAGCTGAACACCAATCGATCCTTGCTCTCGTAAGGTGGTCTCTGTCTTTGCGGCAACTGCTTCAAGTATGTATTGTATTACTATTTTGTTGTTGATATTTACTATTTTATAGTATAATCTTTCATAATTTTTTTATTATAAAAAAGTATGTAGATTTTTAATTATTTTAACTATATATGTCGTATTCATATTTGTTTTAATTTTTATCGTGTTTTAATATTTGAATGTTGAAATCAAATACAAATTGTCTCATGTAAAACTAAATTCAAATCATAATTTCCAGTACAACATTGTTTTCAAACAAAGAATTTTGAATTCATAATTTCAAATAGGAAAAATTAAACCCGTACGACTAAAATAAAAAATTATAATTTAAAATTTTCAAATGTTACCTAAATAAATTTAGGGTTAAATTCACATTATTATGAAATACTTTTCGGTTAAGGTATAAATATAAAATGGCAGACTAGTTTATTGTATATGCATGTAAAAATATAATAAACTATCATACAATGGCTTATAATCATTTAACATAGTTATTTTAACTATTTAATCATTATAATATATATATATATATATATATTTGGTATTGAGGGAAGAAGATGGAGCTCGGGTCGAAGATTATCCGGTCCAAATTTGATCTTTTTGACAAAACGATTCTAATGGATTTGTGGTTTGAATGAAGCCACGCGTTTTGGAGAAGAAAAATGTATTTATATTTTTTTTCCTTTCATTTCAAATTTCATCTGCAAACGGGAATTATTAAAAAAAAAAAACTAGATAGTTTTTTTTTTTCAAAAAAGATATCTGCACATGAATTTATTCTTATTATTCAATATTTTAATTTCAAATTAAATATATATGAATTCAATAATATATTAACATCATGTGGAGATTACATGATAGTATATATTCACAATCTTTCTTAATTATTGATAATACATACATCATATGGAGACAATTACTCGAATTTAAATACTCAATAAAAAATAATAATCTCCCTAAACATCGAAGAAAGTTAAAATGTTCATAATATAAAAAGATATTTTAAAAAATTAAACTATGAATTATATTCCTTATCTCATCATTAATATATCAAATAATTGCTCATAAAAAATAGGTAAAGTACATAAATGGTCATCTGATTATAGGTTATTATTTTGTTAAGTCTTTTGATTATTAAAAGTTACAAAATGGTCCTCTAATTATAAGGAGTTACTTTGTTGAGTTCTTCGACTATTAAAAGTTACAATGTAGTCACCCGACTATTCATTATATCCCAAACTCGTTCTTTTGTTTTAAAAAATTAATGATAGTCTGAGTTTGACGCTAACTTGCTGACTGAAATATGATAAAATTTGATCTCATAATTTCAAATGACTATTATATTTCAGTCAGCATGTTAACGTCCAGCTCAGACGACCGTTACTTTTTTAACGAAAAAGGACTAGTTTGGAACATAATGAATAGTCGACTGACTATTTTGTAACTTTTAATAGTTGAGGGACTTAACAAAGTAATTCCCTATGATCGGAGATCATCTTGTAACTTTTAACAATCAAATGACTCAATAAAATAATATCATATAATCGAGAGACCATTTATGTACTTTGCCATAAAAAATATATATATAAACGTAAAATAAAAACATTGACTTTGTCTAAAAAAACAATTTACGTACAGCGATTTCTGTCTATAAAAGCAGGCACGTTCGAACCCGAAACAGTGTATCGAGAGGCAAAAAGAAAAGGAAAAATAAAATGGGCTTAGAATTGCTAAGTTCAATTCTGGCAGTTCTGGCTGCAACATATGTTTTTGTATTTGGTTTCTTAAAAAATATAAATGAATGGTACTATGTTAATCGGTTGGGGAAGAAGAAAAACACCCTGCCTCCTGGTGATATGGGATGGCCCTTCCTCGGCCACATCTATTCCTTCTTCAAAGCTTTCAATTCCCAAGACCCAGACACCTTCATCGACAACTTGATTAAAAGGTTATTTAGCTTCTTAATTATCTTTTCTTTTTCATCCTAATTACTAAAATGCTGTTGTCTCAAATACAAGAGAATTTGTGGTTGCAGGTATGGGAAAACAGGCATTTACAAAACCCATTTGTTTGGGAGTCCAAGCATCATCGTTTGCAGTCCGGAGCTATGCAGGAAGGCATTGGCTGATGAACACGTTTTGTTTGGCTACCCTTCATCGGCAAAACAACTAGCAGGGAAGAAATCGCTATATGGAATTACAGCCACAGAGCACAAGCGTTTGCGTAAGATAGCGATGAATCCCATCAATGGAGACGAAGCACTGGCTTCACATATCGAGCTTATCGAAGGCATCGTGACCACTTCATTGGAAGAGCTTTCTTCCATGAAAGGACCGGCCAATTTCTTCTATGAGATGAGGAAGATTACTTTCAAGGTTATTGCACACATTGTCTTGGGCACCACTGAAGAGTCGGTTCTTTCGTCATTGGTTAAATGTTACTCGGACTTATTCCCTGGCATTGTTTCCATGCCCGTTAATATCCCTGGTTTTGTGTTCCATCGAGCACTTAAGGTAAACTTTGTTTATGTTATCAATTGTGAATTTATGTTATCATCAGATCAGATATAAGACGAACTCTGATTTTATATGTCAAACTTTGATATGTTTATTAGGCCAGAAAAATGCTGCTGAAGATATTTAAAGACAAAGTAGCAGAAAGAAGAGCCAAAACTAAGGAGCCTGACTGCAAGAAAGAAATGATTGATTATTTTGCGGAAGCTGAATACGACAATGGTAAAAAACTGGACGATGAGCATCTCATGGATTTGTTACTGATATTCTTGTTTGCCGGTCATGAAACCGCAGCTCACACTGCAATGTGGGCAACCATCTACCTCCATCACCATCCTGAAATGTTGCAGAAAGCAAAGGTAAGATGATATTCAAGTGAATTAGGATTCGGGTTTTTTAGGTATGATTCGGAGACTGAATTTGGATTTCCACTTTCCAGGAAGAACAGCAGGAGGTCATAAAGAGAAGGCCATCTTCCCAGAGAGGCCTGACCCTCACTGAAATCAAGCAAATGGAATATCTGCCCAAGGTTTGTTATCTTATTCACTGAGATGATCAACAGCACTATGCAGTATGTAACAAATTAACCATGTTGTCTTTGATATCTTGAAGGTGATTGATGAATCGATGAGAAGAGCCAATTTTGCGTTCACACTTTTTCGTCAGGTTGAAACTGATGTTAACCTTAATGGTTAGTTTCTAAACTTTGTTTCTTCGTTTTACTCGAAAATACTCTCTATTTTTGTCTCAACAAAATGAAGGGTCCCTTTGAATATTTTTACAGGTTATACCATACCTAAAGGATGGAAAGTTTTGGTTTGGAGTAGGGCTATTCATATGGATCCCGCCATTTATCCAAACCCAAAAGAGTTTCTTCCTTCAAGATGGGAGGTCAGCAGAACAATAAAAATAAATAAATAAATCCACCAAATTCATATGTAAAGAGGAATTTTCTTCACCTAAATGTAGAATCCAGGATTGAAGGGAAAAAATTTCATTCCCTTTGGAGGAGGGAGCAGAATCTGCCCTGGATCTGAGCTTGGCAAACTGGAGGTCTCTATTTTCCTCCACTATTTTCTCCTCGATTACAAGTAAGTTCTTCATCTATTTTCTTTGATGCCCATTGCTAGTAAACAATTACTTTGAATTCTAAAAGAAATTGCAAAAGTCTTCCCGCAATATATAAAGAAAAAAAATAGAATAATGTCAATCCTGAAAATTTTAAATTATCATAAAATTTTACGCTTTTCTTTAATTAAAATCATACAACGAAAAGACCCTTGACGCTCTTGACTTTAATTTCGTTTTATCTTTTGCAGGTTTGAGGAGATGAACACAAATGTTCCAACTATTACCCTACCATTGACACGCCCGGCAGATAACTGTCTCGCAAGAATTGTTAAGCTTCCATAATCATCTCGACTGGAAGTAGATTGTTACTTTCCCTGCTTCACCTTATTTGTAACTAGAAACACATAATTGTGTGTAATAAGATGCTCTTTCAATTCCTTAAAAAAAATGCTATTTCAATGAGGAAAGTAATTAAAAGAAGGAAGAAATATCGTTTGTACTATAGGAATATTTTTCTTAATAATTTGAAGTGTCAATGATTTATATATTTTTAATATAAAATAGCAACTTCTCTATGAGTTAAAAAGTTGCTTAGATAAAAACAATGGGCTCTTGGGCTTAAGTTTACTAATACAATTATTTTTGTTTTAATTATATATATATATATAGCTAAATTATTTATTAAAGAAATATTCTACAATAAAACAGTTCAATTTATTCCATTGATAAGACTATCTTAATTTATTTGTGAAGTTCAAATTTAGATTAATCAGTCCAAACTATTCACTTGATAAAACAGTTCTAGATTCGAACAGTTGTGTTTTTTATGATATATATTGTCAATAAATTAAGAAAAATCTGAATAGATGCTACCTTGTAATCACCTCAGATTATTAAAAAAATTAATCATACTATATCAAATAATAATCAGATAAATACAATTAAATGATTTATATAAAATTTAACTTTGTCACTATTATGTTTTACACTATTCCTTTTTGGTCATTTTATGACAGATGCATAATATATGCTTAATGGAAGTACTTCTCACGCTTTAAATACTAAATTTTACTGTCTCTGTTATTTCCAGAAATATAATTTTTTATTTTATAAATTTAAAAATTTAATTTCAATTATTAATATTATTAAAATTAATTTATTAACTTAGTTAACGATACAATTTAAAATAAATAAACGTTCACTTAACAGCCATGGAACCATAAAATATTACATGGCATGTGAACAATTTAAAAAAAAAAGGAAAAAAAACAAAAGACGCTCAAGTAAAAAGAAAATATAAACCTTACAATAAATTGCTTTTTTTTCCTTCTTTTTTAATCCTTCTAGAGGCCACAAATTGAATGATCAATTTGATGAATATTCAATGGAGATTACACTACCTAAAAATTGAATGATAACTATGTTCGATTTTGGGAGGGCCTGGAGTGTGACACTGACTCAATCATAGAGTTTTGTACATGCTCCATAAAGAGGTCGTAATCTGGCTAGATCAAGTGGGTCTATTTAGACTTCTGGTAAAGGACCACTTACATAAGCTCAAAGACGTTCTTGTATTGAGTTAAGAAAATGAGATTGTTTTATACTGTTAGGCGACGTGAGGATCATGATGAATCTGATGTTTTGATAGTCTGGGGATTGGGTAGAGAATACTATGACTGATGTTATTGAGTCCACTGGGAGTATCGGTTTTGATGAACACAATGTTTAGGAGGTATCCATTGAAGATTCAAGGATAACTTTTTTGGCAGATCGAATGGAACTGCTCTTCAAGGATTTTAATCTAATGCTGATCGAACAACAAATTAATCTGGAATATACCCTTCCATGAGGGTAACTCTGAAAATAAATTTTGTTAAGGAAGTGGTAATGATCAGTTAAAGACGAGGATAGCTGAAAAATATGATCTATGACATGACTGTCGAGAAGCTGATCTACAGGGGTTCTGAAGCATATTTGACATATATTCTAGACACTAAACAGTTTAATATGGCCTTGAGAAATATACGAACCGTGAAAGATTTTTAGAGATATTTATTGAAGAATTATTTGGTTTGTCACCTGTTCGTGAGGTTGAGTTTTGCATAGAATTGTATCCCAATATTATGTCAGTGTCCATTGCGCCTTATCATATTGCACCTAAGTACTTAAAAGAATTAAAGATATAATTGCAAAAGCTTATAGACTGAAGTTTTATATATTCGAGTGCATGCTTTAGTCATGCTCGTGAAAAAAAAATTATGGAACTCTACGATTTTGCATTAGGTACGTTAGTTAAAGAAACTGATCATACTTTTCGGTCTCCCTAATGCATCCATCGTATTTATGGATCTTATGTACATGGTTTTCCAACATTATGTTGACTATTTTGTTATGACATTTATTGATAACATTTAGATATATTTGCTCTTAGTAGAACTGTAATATCTGATTTGAGGGTTATGTTTACTAGATTGAGTTTGTATAATGATAGTAGTCTCTTAGCTGAATTACAAGTGAAACTTGCGTTGGATGATAGTATTAAAAGGCAAGCAACCTATAGACTTATCTTTATTGTCTGGAATTAGATAAATTGAGTAAAGGTCGATTATTGATTTCTCGTTTGATTAGAACATTGTTCAGTGTTTTCATAGGAGGTATTATACACTTAATGATCCTGATCTGAAACATATCATACTTCGTGAGTCATATAATAGCCCTTACAATGTGCTTCCCAAGAGAAATGAAATATATGGAGACCTGAAAACTTCGTATTAATGGCTTAATCTGAAGCATGACGTGACTGATTATATTGTTAAAAGTCCAACGTGTCAGTAAGCTAAGACTGAGCATTAATTTTTATTGGTTAGTTTAGCCGATTCAGGTTTCTCAATGGAAATAGGAGCTAGTGAATACAGATTTCATGAGCGGTTTCCTTTGAACCACACAAAAAGGACTTTATTTGGGTTATTATTAACTAGTTGAACAACTCTGGTAAATCTCTATTTTGAGCATTTGGTTTTGTTTTTTCTTTTTCAAACAGAGGAACGGAATCTACACAAAATGGAAAGGACAAGGATAATTGTATGCTTGACATGTAATCAAATTATTAGAGAATTTTCATAATGTACATTACTTAATAAACTTTTTATTTTGCTTCATATATGCTATCATATTTATATTATCATATTATGTATGTGACAATAGACTATTTTTATGTTTAAAGTTAAACCATTCATATTCCTCTATATTTGACCATAAAGGTTGCATTCGTCTACAGGGGGGGATCCTAAAATCTAAAAGCAAATCCTCTTACATTCAAACTCCTAATAGTTTATTTAATGCTGCAACATGTCTGATACATGAATCCTTAGTGTCCCTGTTTCTTCAGAGTCCATGTTCACAGATATCCTTAATAAAACAATGATGACTAGAGACATTGTAAGATATGATGCATTAATTTATAAGAGGGTTCAAAATTAAACTTGTTTGTCTTATTTTCCTAAAGTGGAAATAGTGTTTGGACTCACTCTATGACACCGTAATAGGGTTGGCGCAGTGTCAAAGTTGAAACTTTTGCTGATGCAAATCTTGACGAATCTCAACCCCTAAATCACACCATTTAAATAGGAAGATGTGGACCGAGGAGAGAGGCGGTTGGTGAAAGTCGCCCTAAATTTTTTTTATTTATTATATATTTCAGATATTTTTTATTGATAATTTATTATAGTCTCCTAAAATTTTATAAGTTATCCTTTAGCATAAGAGCATGTATCTGTCCCTGAATACATAATTAGACCAAAACACTGGCAGTTTAAATCAGGTGCATGAGCAGTATACTCAAAATCCCAACCAAACTAGTGTATTTAGGGGAACAGTATCAGAGGAAAACAGACATTATTAGCTGTTGATTTTTGAGTGAAGGGGCCAGCGAGTTATGACAGGGGACAAACGAAGGGGCCGAAAGCAGAATAAAAAACGACTAGAAAAGTATATTGGTGTAAGTCTTCTCGCTTTCGAAATTCCCCATAAAAATAAAAGAGTTAATTGTTTTATCCTTGTACCAGGGAATAGGAAAAGAAGTATACTGAAAATGTTAATAAAAATAATATATATATATATATAAGAACAATGTCCAATTTTATCTTTTAGTTTATGCCCACAAGTTTGTTGCACATGGTTTTGCCATTAATAAATGTGACTTTAAGGTTATTAACTTACTATATAACCTTAATGAAGAATGAGAAAACAATATTAACCCTCAATGTTATATTATGATTATTCGATCTTAGTGGCACAAAACTATCTAAATATTCTATATTTGATACATATAAACAACAGTTTGATAGTATTATTTGTTGTAGTGGATTTAGGCTTTCTTAAACTTTTAAACTGTTGTAGTAGGTGTTTGTTTGCTATGTAATTTGGACATTTTTGTCCCTATTATCATTAATAAATTATTTGTTGAGCGGGGGAAAAAAACATTTTGATAGTATACCTACTTTTTGTTAACATGTATGATGTGATCTGACCAAGTATTTAAGAGACATCTAAGTATTTTGATATTTGTATACTTTTTTATGTATATATGTTTTCCATGAGATGGTACTAGATCAAGCATGAGACCCTTTTATGTACTAAATCATGTTAGATGTGTAACACCCATAGAATCGGTCATGTAAAGTTTTGACTTCTGATATTTGGAATTTACTTTTTGATACTTGAATTAAACTTTTGAATTATTAAAAATAAGTTAATAATAATCATAAATCAATTAGTTTAATTTGAATTTCCTTAAGGACCAAAATGCAAGCGATATGAAATTAGTAATTTGGGAAAGTAAGGTGTTTTGGGTTGGCTTCTTTAGCCAAGATCTAACATTTTTTTTATTCTCTAATGTTCATCGATCTAGTATCATAATCATATCAACATCATGTTCAACTTCTGAAAATGTCTACTGATTTCAATCTCTCGTGAAGATTTTTAGAATATGCAACACTTTTATCAACCTCTCTCTCTCCCCCTCCCTCCCCATCTCTTTATCTCCCTTTCTCTCTTTGAAGATAGACTCTTCCACTTAGATATTCATGTATGATTAGAAATGAATTTTTAAGCACGTACGGTAGGTTACGACTCATGATTATGAAAGAAAAGATAAATAGACTTAACTAAGTGTTTAAGGATTATTGAATTAAATATCAATGTTTTCGTTATTATTTTGTTTGATTTGAATATGCTTTTACATTTTTTTTATTCTTTTTTTATCCCTCAGATTGCCCACTTATGAGGTTTCACCCTAGAGTTCATTTCCCCCCGATGATCTTTTCATAGATTGAATCTAGAACCTGGAGTCAATTATACTTGATAAACCTTTTAAAGAAGTCATTTTTATGATGGGATTTTCAAATGTGCTTCTTCTCCTTTAATGAATTCAAGACTTTAATTTCATTTGAGAGCAATATGCTTTTTTTTTATTTGGAACATATCTTATTATTATTGATTGATTCTAGATCTCGAAACAAATTATACTTGATCACAGTTGCTTACCTTATTCGTGCAAGTAGATTTTCTTTTACCTTAGTGTGAAGGATGATCATTGGTTAGGGTTAAAATCAAAGAGAGAAAAAAAATATTCAAGGCTCAAATGGAGACACCAATGATTAATTTTATATTTTTGTGAAAGGATAATGAAATATCGTTCATCATTTCATACGTAAGAGTCCTTGTAAAAGAGGTATTCCCAAAGGGAGATATATATTCAGAGTGATTAACTTTTTTATTCATTGAAAAAAAATCAATTAATACACGACAATTTGATCTCTCTTTTTTTACCTCATTTATTCAAGCTTATCTTCAAGAGCTTGATATAAGATGCAGTGTATTGTCTTCTTGCTAGATGATTCACACACAAATAAATATCATGCATTCTATGTTTTTGGCATATGATAACTAGTTGTATACATGATCATGTTGTGCTATGTTACTCTCCTTATATGTCCCGGTATGGTGAGTTTTTGGCTAGATAGGGAGCTAAGTATTAACATTTAGTTCTTTGGGCTAGAAAAATTAACGAATAAGGTGACGTCAAATGTTTCTATGCAAAGAAAAGAGGTGAAGGAAGCTATGTTTAATTGTCAAGGATAGAGTTATGATCAAACACTGGGAGTAGCAAGGATCTATTAAACATTTAAATCTAAAAACTAGGAAAAACAATACCTTATTTGATTAATATTTTTAAACTAACAAGGGCTAAAAATGATATTCTACCAAAAACTTTACGGGGTTACAGCCCCTCCCACCCAACAATTGGATTCGTCCCTTTTCATGTCTGAGTTCATATGAAAAGTATGCATGGGGAAATGATGAACTCCTGGTATAAGTTAATTTGCTACGTGCTTGTGATTTGTAAGATTAACAAGGGCATATGTCTGTATTTTAGAAATCTTTCGGTTATTTTAAAAGAATATATATTATTGGATGCTAATAATTTTCTAATCATTAATTAATTAGAGTTATGCATAAAAGGAATCCAAAATTAGGTTATATTACTAGTTGTAAAATTACATTTTTAATAAATTCAATTTAAATTCTTTAATCTGAATAATGGGATTATTTTATTTCAATTGATTTACAACTTGAATAATTTAAATTGTATCTTTAATTTTTTTAAAGTTTTAAGCTACCTTTCAAATTCTACTACCAAGTTCCGCCATTGAATGTTATATTCCAAAATTCTTATTCATAGAGATTATATGACATTATGTAAAACAAACGCATCGTAAAAGCTAAGACATATTCTATATTTATAAAAAAAATAAAATTGATCGTTAAGAATCTTTGTTCTACAAATTTGGTTATCTAGATGAACTTAAGTATCAAGTAATGTTTATCGATTAAAATAATAAAATTCAATTTAATTATTAGTTAAGATGTAAATATATATATATATATAACAAATTATTTGAATCTTATTGGCATATTTTGTTCATGAGTTTTGGCGGGTCTTGTAATTTCTGTCCTTTCTTTTATGAAAGTTTATTGTGGATAAAAAAAAGTGTAAAATAAAAATGGAAATTTTGTTCAAGAAAAAAAGAAGAAGAAACGAGACATCATCTAGCAGATATACAGATGACATAAGCAACCACATTAAAAGAAGGAAAAAGTATTGTTGTCTGACTCAATAGGACATGGAAGTAGAGTAGACCTAAACCCCCTATCAATGCTTCCTCTCTCTTTCGTTTTAATTATAGACTTGCACTTAAACTTTGAATTCGTTATAATTGATTTTTCAAAAAAAAATCAATTCTTCGTTTTTGTTATATTTAGTTCAAATAAAATGATCCATTAACGAAAAATTAATTACAAATCAATAAAATTTGGGTAAAATGCACAAATAATCTCTCAACTATAGATATTACATTTTTTAGTCTCTCGATTATCAAAAATTATAAAATAATCTCTTAACTATATGACATTAATTTATTAAATCCGTTGACTATTAAAAGTTATAAATAATCACATGATTATTCATATGTTCTAAATTTGTCATTTTTTGTTAAAAATATCGACAATAATATGAGTTGGACATTAACCTGTTGACAATGATGTGGTAAAATTTGATCTCAAAATCTTAAACAATTATCATATATCACAGGTTAACGTCTAGCATAAATTGTCATCAATTTTTTAGCAAAAAAAGGCAATTCTGGAATATATAAATAGTCAAATTACTATTTTGTAACTTTTAAAAGTTGAGGGACTCAATAAAATAATACCTTATAATTATATGAATATTTTATAATTTTTAATAGTATGACTCTACAAAACAATACCTCAAATTTTTTACACTAAAATTGTAATATAATTTATTGTGTTTTTTTATAAGTAATTTTTTCCAGTATTATATTTTCCCAATCCAAGTTTTCAGTGAAAGCTTTATGATTTTATTTTGAAAATATATTAAAAGTGTAGTATATAGACATGATTGGTTTTTTTTAAATAGAAAATTCAAGAGGCCAAGTAAACATGCTATTAAGAGTGAATATTTGATCGAATCGAATAAAAAAAATTTGACTTATTCGAGTTGATGTGTCATATTTTAACTCAAATTTTATTTAAAATATTTTTGAGTCGAGTTTTCGAGTTTCTATTACATTTAATAGTAAATATTTATAATATTATGATATTATTTGATTCTAATTAAATGGTTTTTATAATCATATACATTACATATATATTTATTTATATTTTTTTCAATTCATACAAAATGAGTCGACTCAAACTTGAAAACAAATTTGTAATAGTTACTTGTGACTTTCATTGATCACTAACTCTATATATTACACATTTTTATTCTTCTTCCTCCCTTGTCAACTTTTGCTTACTACATGGCAAACCATAATTTTCTTTTAGCACTGCAATTCCAAGTTCTATCCCCATTCAAAATGTCCCATTTTAGATCTTTGATGCTGAATTAACAATACGATTGCAAAGCTGAATCCGTTTTGAATTCTGGGTGTAGTTTATAATCAAAATTGTGGTAGTTCAATCTAATTTTAATTTGGGATAAATTTGTTTTGGAGGGGGTGCACTACTTTCAGCCAAAGAACAACTTCACATTCATCGGGTGCATTCTGCGCAGATTGTTCTCGGTTCTTGACAAAAAATCAAGCGTTTATAAAAGCTTTTACTTTTGAATTTTCCATAGATTCAGCCTTGGCACTTAGCAATTAGCACCACACTTAACTCTCTTTGCTCTGCTTTTCTTTCTTCTTCTGCATTTGTTTTGTATAATTGCGACAATGGAAGGGGCATCACTGCCACCGGGTTTTCGGTTCCATCCCACCGATGAGGAACTGTTAGGATATTACCTCAAAAGAAAAACTCAAGGACTTGAAATTGAGCTTGAAGTCATCCCTGTGATTGATTTGTACAAGTTTGATCCTTGGGAGTTGCCTGGTACTTTTCTGCACATTGTTTCTTCTCTTAGATTCTAACATGATTTCTGGTTCAGGCTAATGTGAATATGGATTTCTATTAATGTAGGGGAAAGCACTTTTTTGTTTGTTTTATGTTCTTTCCTTTGCAATTCTTTATTCCCATGGGATGGGACCTGCAACTTTTTGTTCTTCAACTAAAGCCTCGTTTAATCTGATTTGTTATGAAAAAGGTGCAAATAAAGAGCATTAAACAGTACTGTTGAACCGTCTAATTGTTTTGCAGAGAAATCATTCCTTCCGAAACGAGATTTGGAGTGGTTCTTTTTCTGTCCCAGGGACCGAAAGTATCCAAACGGGTTGAGAACAAACCGAGCCACTAAAGCTGGCTATTGGAAAGCCACCGGAAAAGATAGGAAAGTTGTGTGCCAATCTGCTGCTGTGACTGGCTACCGTAAGACCCTAGTTTTCTATCGGGGACGTGCTCCTTTAGGTGATAGAATGGATTGGGTCATGCATGAGTATCGGCTCTCTGATGAACCTTCTCAGGGATCGACTAATCAGGTGAGAATACATAGCATAAGCATATGTATATTTCTTTGTATTGGCACTTTGATTTATTAAAGCAATTATATACTCGTCAGGGTGCTTTTGCCTTGTGCCGCGTTGTGAAAAGGAACGAATCCAATGCGAGTGATGCGCACAGAGAACCAAAAGCCACGAGGGTGGGGAGCAGTTCGGCCAATGAGGAACTTACTGCCTCACCAAGGATCAGCAAGGAGCCATTGAGCAATTCTGGTGACATTTCGTGTCAAACAAGTTACCCTAACAATGAGAGTCGTTATTCAAGCCCTATTGCTTCTCCTTATCCTAATGAAGTTACACAAGTGCCACCATTCGAGCCTGTTTCCACGGCTACCGATCCTAGCAGCATCTGGGTCTCACCTGATCTAATTCTTGATCCTTCAAAGGTACAGGAGAATAAAAATTGAAATTGAAGATACAGTAGTTAGGATTTCTTTAGGTTTCTCTGATAACTTTGAATTGTTTTATTTCAAGGATTATCCACAAATATGTGAAATAGCATCCCAATACTTCCCGCAGTATGAGATTCCAAGCTCACTGACCCCATGGCAGCAATACAAACAGATAGACTTCTCCACTAGTTCATCATACTCGAATTTGGGGGAAATAAAGCATGATGCCCTCAGTCGCATTGGCTGCATGCTACCGTACTTGGGACATGCAAATTCCATGGACTTCTATGGCAATGAAGGCTATGACCAGGCTGGTTCATGTTACCACCTGAACCCTTTGTGAAAAAGGAAGGAAAGAAGACAATTAAGGGAAATTAAGGGTATGTGATTATGGTTTGTGGTTGCAAGAAGACAATTTGGCGACAGTGATACTGAGTGGTCCTTCATATGATCAATGAATGACAGCACTGAGTTTGTGTTATCTAAGAAGGGGTCTCTAAGACGACGCCTTTTAATGTAGGTTATCGTAGTAGTAAGTAACAAGTAATAAGAACAACCCCTTCACTGCTATCAGGTTCATTTAAGATTGCTGCATCTTTGTTATATTCCGTATCGGGGCTGCAATGGAAGCAGCTGCTAAGTTTCCGTTTTATGTTTGTTCCATACAAAAAGTGACTTCCTGGTGGTTAAAATAAGCTCCTTTTAATGAGTGATTGATTGTGTCAAAGTGCTAGGATTTCATAGCTTCTGATAACATTCATAGGTATGTCCAAACTAATGAATCTTCAACAAATGCTAAATGGAAAAAAGGTTGTGTTATGTAATAGGTGAATGTTTCTTATTTCAACTACAAACATGAAGCAGAGTTGTCAACTTCAGTATTGCTGCCAAATTGCTTTGTAGCTTTTGGAAAAATGCAATATTCTCCCAAGATTTAAAGTTCAGCACAAACTTTAATCATATGTAACACGCCATTCCTATAAAGAGGTTAACTTTAAACGAGTTTTGTTAGGCATTGTATCAATTCAGTGGGGTAGTTGATCTAGACTCAGTTTTGCTAACAGTTCATTCGCGTTATTCACGTTTTGGAGGCTTAGGCGCATGATAACGTTGTGTCCTGTGAACTTCACCAAAAATAAAACCCAAGTTACTGGGGGACCCTATTTGTCATTTTCTCCATATTTGGTTCTTGGCTTGGCAGATTTTGAAAGAAAGTCAAGGAAAGTCACTATCAACAACAACTCCCATCAGATCTCATCAATGATGGAAATTATGCAGTTTAAACAATTGCTAAAAGAAGCAAGTAATCTCTACCGGTCCCGAAAGGAGCATTGATGGGAGCCAAATGACTTAATAGATTGCAGTCTTCTTTGTATCAGAAGTATAAAATGTTGAAGAAACAACAATAACATAACTTCATGAAATACTTTGGATAAAGGCCTCATCTCCCTAAGCTCTGTTCATGCAATATAAAGTAAATATTCTCAAAAATCAGATTCTCACCACCTTGACCAATAGGCAATAGGTAAGCAAGTGGCCCTTCATCACATTCTCTAAAATTCACTTTCAACAACATGCTCCCACTCTTGCAAATTGAAAATGAAGTCCCCCAGAAAGAACTCCATCACTGAGTTAAGTGGTCAGGAGCTTTAAGAAAGCAACAATTTTGGTATTCTTTTCCTCCTATGGAAGGCTTCCAAAATTTGAGATATGGTAGTAAATAGTACATGAATTAGAATTCATATTAGAAAGAACTTGCTTTTCGATTAAGTTATTTGCATCAGAATTTACAAGCTCCATTGCTCATCTCAGTATAAGCTAGCAATCTGAGGGCTGCAAAAGACTTGGACTTCCTCAAGAGTAGCCTTGGACTCGTCCCCGAAGAGGGACTCCTTGCCATCCTTCCTCTTGGCATATGATAATCCCAATCTAGATTTGGCTTGCCTCAAGTCTCCAATGCCTGAATTAGTGTCAGGCCCTGCAAACCCACCCATAACCGGCGCCAGGGGAGGTCCGATGAGTAACCCATCAGCCCCAAATTGGGGACCCCCTCGAGCATAGTCGAAAAGTGCCGCACCACTACCCCCTATTTTGGGCAGTATGATAGGATCAGTTTCAACATCATCAGTCCAGTAAAAGAGGAATGCATCGAATGTGTCATAGTAATCATCTGTGCTTCTGTACCCTTCAGGGTTAAATGCACCAAACTTGAAGGACATGTTTGTGTATCCAATTATCACGCATGGTCCCTTGAAATCACAGCAGTCATGAAAATTCGTGGCGCTAAATCCGTCAACAGTACCCTTATAGCAACATTTTAATTCCCTACCTGCTCATAAACATATGACCTAGTTCACATCTATGTATAAATTGTATTTTACAAATTCAGAATGTGAAGCTACATGAAGTATATCTTAAGAGCATTGTTTAGAATCTAGATAATGATGCATGTGAATGAGAGATTACCTCTTAAGAATGTTTTGTCAACCAGCGAAAGAGAGAAAGGAAGATCAGTGTCATGGTAGTTGGGCTGAGGCTTAATATCTGCATTCGTTTTCTTGCCTATGTTCCAACCGAATAAACTGTAAGGACTTCTCCTCCAGCCCTGCTGGAACACAACAGAGTTTGAAATGCA
Organism: Hibiscus syriacus; assembly: GCF_006381635.1. Taxonomy (NCBI): domain Eukaryota; kingdom Viridiplantae; phylum Streptophyta; class Magnoliopsida; order Malvales; family Malvaceae; genus Hibiscus; species Hibiscus syriacus. Next base: position 1,251,619 of record NW_024063109.1, on the reverse strand, counting down.
ACACGCCATTTTAGTGTTTCATTCACTGACATCCTCACAAAATCCACAAACAGGAAGGTTTCTTATCTAATATCTTATCTTAAATGACCTGTCCATTCATCGGTATTTGTCTCTTTCCCCTATTTGTTTACTGGGACATGCCATTGCCAACAAAATCGAAAGTTAATTTGTGTATGAAATATTTAGGAAGAGGTCACCGGTTAGGCCCTTAATTGATTTTATTGCTTTTTTTCTTTTGGGAAAAAGCAAAAATAATTGATCACTTCATCTAAAATCGTAAATGAACATCAGTCTACCAATAGAGTAGTAATAAACTGTTCCAATTTTATTCATATCATAATAAACCAGCCACTTGACCATAAACCTCATACCTTTTAAAAATCATGGGATGGCAGCTGATTCTTTGTAACATGCACTGGTTAATTTTTACATGCCTCAATGATTTTATCATCATCGGGATTGAACTCCATGCACCAGGCTATCCTCCTCATTTCTTCAACTTCTTCAATCACATTATCAAGCCTTGCCACAATCTCCACTACCAAAGATGCAAAACATATATATATTATGTAGTATAATTTATGATAAACTTATAGTGTTACCATACGATGCCAACTTCTCTTATTCTCTTTCGCCCATTAGCTTCTTTCAGCACCAACTACAATTTTTGGTTACCGAAATCTGACATATATCTCTACTCCTAGAAAAATAGGCATTTGTCTATGCAACCATATAGTATCAGACTGCATTAGAATATCAGTAAAGTTGATGTATGATACATGCTTGTTATTAGGGATGGATTGAAGGGATCAAGGGGCGAGTGGGGCAATTGCTCCTGAAAAGTTTATCGTAAAGTTTGAATTTTCTTCATTTAGTTACCTATTTTATTAATGGTGTTCATCCTAAAATTTATTTGTGTCTACCCCATTAAAAACTTGTGTTATTAACATACGTGTGTCCACCCTAATAAATATTTTTTGATTTGCTATTGAAGCCGCTTCATAAATCGACATGACAATCCATAAAATATGAAGAAACTCCGAAGCGATTAAATCAAAAGCTTTTTCAATGTGATGTGCACCTTTAGAGCACATCTAGGAGTCAAAGAATGTCTACCATAATCCAACAAGATATTTTCTGAAAGATTTCTTCCTGGAATGAATGTTGATTGATTGAGAGAAATGCATTTAGGTAGAAATTTAACTAGCCTATTAACCATTGTTCTTGTCTTAAATGTCCTGCCCTTTCACCGGTATTCGTCTCTCTCCCCTATTTGTTTACTGGAAAAGGCCAACGTAATCGAAATTCAGTTAAAATGCAATTATTTTTAATAAATAAAATATATTATTTGTGTTGAGGTACTCAACCATCGGGGTCCATAGCTCAGTGGTAGAGCATTTGACTGCAGATCAAGAGGTCACCGGTTCGAACCCGGTTGGGCCCTTTTTGGTTTGTTTGCTTTTTCTGGGAAAAAAGTAACTAAAAAAAAAATAGCTACGACAACTTTGAATCACTTCATCTAAAATCTTCTTCACTGAGTATCCTCTTTTGTTCTCTTTATCTTCTTCACTTACCATCCTCTTTCTTTTCCATTCCAAAATGAAGATGAGTCTGTTTTTTCACTTGCTAATGAAATGCCACGGAAAAATTATTTGGATGGTGTGTTAGAAAACTGATTTTTTTAATAAAGGGTGGTGTAGATTTTGCTTGTTCAAATGAGGTGAATACTATGATGTTGGGGAAGACGTCCAGACTCAAGACCACTCGGCGTCTTCGGTGAAAGAAGTGACGTCTTCCTGTTTATTTGTTTGGTGAAGACGCCGGGTCTTCCATGCATCTTCATAAAGACGTCGGGTGTCCACGTGTCTTTTCCATTTTATTGTAGATACAACTTAAATTGAGAAAAATAAATTTGATGATCTCTACTTGAAAATCTTTTTTTCTTCTTTCACTTCTCTACTGGAATGATTTTGCCGAAATGCCACGGTCTTTTTCTTGCTTACAGCGAGCAGCGTGTGCAGCTGCGGTTGCAAGCATGTTAGAAATTATTGACAAAAAAATTAATTGTATGGGACTAGTTCTTTTGTTTTTGATATCATAATAGAAATTATTGATGACCATGTCTTCTTCACTAATAATGGATATCACATGGAACAGTGAAAAATTCATCGCCGTAACATGTAATTATGTCATTTATTTATTCTTCATTTATTTTTAGACAAAGAAGAGATGTTTTTGAAGAGTACCTGAATTTTAGTTTGCTAGCAAAGCTATAATTGTTTGTGTTATAGACATACTACTAAGCATGCAGACTATAGACACGTAGACCGTGTCATATACTAAATTTTGACACATTCATATATTATATTTTGTGTTATTTTCTCATATCATAATCACATGTATCTGACTAAAATTATCAAGTCTAGTTTCATCATTTCGTGTACCGTAACTTGCTTACATTATTTGAGTACAAATTCGTAAACAATACTGCTAAACAGAGATGAAAAATGGGGTAAAATCATGAAAAATGGAACAATCAGGTCATTCTCCCAAAAAATTGAGAAAATCAGAGACCTTGGAAGTGTAATAATCTGGTTGAATCTTGTTTGAGGGGTCATCGAGAATGGATTTGGTTGTTACTCCTGAAATTTTAGGCATTGCAAACAAAAAGAAATATAAGAAACCTTGGTGGAGTTTTAGTCAGGCAGTCTTAAGAACAAGAGACTGCAACAAACCTGAAAGGACTAGCAGTGTTTTGCAGCCAGCATTTTGTCCAAATAATATATCAGTATCTAGTCTATCACCCACCATACACATTCTATATGTACTTAGATTAAATCTGCAAAATACAAAACAACATAGAAAATGATTATCAAAATAGGTACAGCAAGTTTAGTGTTCATCATTATTATACACCAAAGAATCATTCTCTGAGTCTACCATTGGTGTGTAAATGAGACATTCATGCTCAAATATTTGGGTTTAGTTCCCCAAAAATAAACATAAATTCAGCTGTTGCTGTTGAGTTAAGCTCGAGCAACCTAAGCTACCAGGCAAGTTGAATTCAAGTTTCCTAATGCTTGACTCCAGTAGCAAGCCTTATCAAGCATCTTCTTTTTTTAGTATATGTATATTTGCTTTCAACTCGTATTGAAAAATCTCAATTCAAACTCAAAACTCAAGCTTGAGCATAAATAATTGAGTTTAAAATATTACTGAGCGAGCTCCACTGAGTCGATTTTAATTTTGAGTCTAGATCAAACCTTGAAAGTGAAACTTGATCAAGTTTGACTTTAGCTTGAGCTTCTCACAAATCGCTTTCAGTTAGGCTTGTTAAGGAACAACTCACATAGCACAGTTTTCTACCACATTTGTTCCAATACAAGGAAAATGTCATTTTAATTTAATGAGGTAGAGACAATCATCTCAAGCGAAATGACTGCAAATTAGTTATGTGAAGTGTTTCTTAATTTGTTCAAAAGTAGACTTCAGACGTTTAAGCCCATATGAATGCAAATTACACAATTTTCGTATCTAGTTGGTATGCATACAGAACTAATGCATTAAAAAACTTACTTCTGCAGTAAAAAATCCATCATGAAGGTCGACGGTTTTCCAACTACAATAGGCTTTCTTTCCGTTGACCCACAAATGGCACCAACCATGCACCCTGCACCTGCAATCATAAATAAGAAATGAACCAAGCGGAACTCAACCAAAATCCAGATTTAATCTAATTTCCTTACCAGGCCACTCTTGCAGATCAGTCATGTGTCCAACTGAATCACGGTTTGTAGCAATAAAAAGGCAACCTGGGTTCTCACGGATGCAAATGGTCCCATACCTGCCAGTTGCAATTATTTTAAAGATGGAACAAACAGTCCAAGAAACACTGCCAAATCTTACATGTTAACTCATCTGATCTGACAAGAGTTTGCTTAGACCTAGTCTAGGCTTTAAAAGTTTATTAGCATTTTCTACTCATCTAGCCAAACATTGTAACCTAAAATCTACTCGATGCCCCTAAGCTAATTAGTATTTTAACTAAAAACGATCCCTCAGACCATTCACTGTCGATAATATTTTTTCTAGGAGGGAACAACTCGTATTTGAAATTCAACAATGTGTTGACATCTACACACTTTATCAAATAAAATATATAAAGAAACTTGGGAAAATGTATTGTTGATAAATGTAGTAAAATATGTAATAAAATAGTCATTAGAGTCTATGGGTTAGAACTTGTCCAGGGTTGTTTTAATGACCTAAAAACAAAATACAAATACTTAGCAACAAAATCTATGGGGAATTGAAACTGGTGACAAATTATTTTAAGAGGACATATTGCGAAGACAATCATAATTTCAGAAAACGTGCTAACTTTTTTTCTTAAAACCAAATACCAAGTGAATAGCCATCCACTTACTACATGATCCAAACCCTACATTTTCACTACAGTTGCACAAACTATAACATATTCTAGGAATAAGCATAGGAAACGTTCTAATATCAAACATTCATAATTGGAAAATGTGTTTATATACCATACTCTTAAAATCATAAAAAGGTGAAGATGAAACTTTTAACTTACTGAAGTTTGTAATAGTTAATATCTGGATCTAATCCAACAACAACTGCTCCAACCTGAAGATAGAAGTTATGAAACTTTCAGGAAAAAAGAACAAGTAACACGCTCAGAGACATTGTAAAGATATTACATTACATCTTTATCATGCTCAAAGAGGCAATTTGATTTCCACTGAGCCCTTTTTTCTCCATCTTCCTGCAATATTATTCCTCAGAGCAATTAAAATTCATTAAAGCAAGAGATTATGATGCAAGAACAAACAACAATGAAACACAAACACACACTATAACAAAGCAAAAAGCAGAGGAAAGAAGAGTGGTCCACAAAAACAAGCCTGTCAGTTGTTAGAAAGATGGAGAAGAGGATGAATTCCTAATCTAAAGACATGAACTGAAAATGAAAATTGAAAAGAGGAAGAAGGTACTGGGCCACCAAGAGCAGTAAATCCAGAAAGTTGCAACTCTTGTACTATGCCTTCCCCTCCTATGACATAAACCTGAAACATGAAAAAAAAAAATTGAATAGTGTGCACAAGAAAAATAAATATAGGTTGAATATTCATTTCCCCCCTATATACCACTTCTATCACATTGATAAAGAATAAAGAATGGTAAATAGATAAAGTTCATTCCATCATATACTCTGGTCCTTTTCATTAACATCGGTATTCTAACACTGACGTGGCATATATTACCACTGAAATTATGACACCTAGTAAAAAATGTCATGTAATTACGATACATTGCAAAAATTAATCTAGATCTTTCTTTCTAAACAAATATTTTTATATTTGAATTTAAAAAGAGAAAAGTAGAAAAACGAAAGTATTAGGAAGACAGAATGAGGGAGAGTGAGAAAGGGCGGAAAAGGGCGGTGTTGAACTATTATGTGGTATCAGGTATGTAGGTAAAGTGCTGTACTCTTAGTTCTCGTAATAACTAATAAGGGGTCTAAACCTGATAATTTCAATTATAAAAAAACTAAAGGGTGGTGCATGAAACAGGAACAAGGGAGAGTTAGCAGGAGATACACCGACGCTTAATCATACATTTCAAAACGAAATTGAAGTGTAGGTATTGAACTGCTAACTTCTATTCTGTTGAACAGAAGCAGTATTGTTCAAGGACAGATGAGCATTTAGGCCAAGAAATATGCTACTAGAAAAGTTATGTTGTAAGAGAAGGATAATATACATGAAGCAGAAATTGCATAGTTCGATTGGATATAAGGTATCAGGAACAGGGTAAGCAGGATTTAGCATCTACACATACAATCAAGAGAGAATAGTAATAAGAAATTACAAAGAGATTCAAATAGCAGCCGCATCCCGGTTTTAGAGTCACTATTTTGCGTTTTCAACTCTTTCTATAGCCAATATCAATAGCAATTTGCTACGGTAATATTCATTTACACTACAACTGCAACAAGCACGATGTGATTGAAAATGCATCGCAGCCATTTAAACCCCTTAGTTATATAATATTTAACGAGTGAGGAAGAGAAAGCAAAAATGGTAACCTTCTTTTCGAGAGGAAACTGATTGACCTTCAAGTACATAGCAGCAGCATAAGAAGACGAAAATATCTCATCCTACGAATACATAACAGTCAGACAAAAACAAAAGAGTAGTTTATTTCCTTTTCTTTGCAAAATTTAACAAATATTACAAACTAACCTGAGAAACAGATAGTCCGAGCGAACGAAATTTGTTAGCGTATTGGAATCTTGACTTGGTAGAGTTGTTGGTCACAAATATCAGCTTCTTCCCCTTTTAATCAAGTCATGATATTATGAATTACTATTTCACAAGGATGAATCATAAATTTGATAATCAAATGGAAAGCTAATGGGTGAAAAGAGTGAGAGAATGAGACCATGGATCGAAGCATTTCTAGTGTCTCGGGAGTTCCGTCGATCAGCTTATCGCCCTTCCAAATAACGCCTGCAATCGCAACGCTGCTTGTATTTATTGCAAAATCAACGAAAAAAAAAGCAAAACAGAGAAAAGATGAGAAGGAAAGAGTGGGAATGTGAACCATCGCAATCGAAGAGAAATGCATCAACGGAATCCAGCAGTGCTTTTGCGTTGACTCCGCACAGTAGCTCGGCGGCAGCAGTTGAAGTGGGATTTGAATTTGTAGCCTCCATTGCTAGCTTCAATCCTTGTTTCATCAACAAACCACCAAGTCAGTAGAGTTACATGTTACAACTGCTTCAAAATCCATCCATCAAAAAGAGAAAAAATAAGAATAAGAATTTACGAGTGTTGAAAAATATTCCTTGAGCAGAAGGTATACGCAGCCGACGGCTAATTTTTGCCAAATGCCAACGCTTTTCCTTCACAGGCACAATCACCCCATTTAGGCTTTAGATTCCATTTAGTTTAAAAGTTTTTTTTTAAATTTTATTAATGGTTAAACTATATAAATGTGTCACTAGTTCGAGTAAATTTTCGCTTTCCTTATTCAAGTTTTCAAAAATAACAAATTGATCACTAATGTTATTGATTTGTAACAAACCAATCACCCGACGTTGTTAACAATAGTTAAATAATTGTTTCTCCAAAAATCATTAAAATACACAAATTGATTTATAACAACTCAATCAGTTTCAACTTTAGATAGGAAGTTGACAGTCCAATACTTTGCTAATTTTACTATGGTTTCCAGTTTTTATAGCCTTGTATGTAGTAGTTCATATTGGGTTGGCTGCACCTGTTACAGTGCAAGGACTAGGCTTTGTTGGGGTTGACATACCTGATTCTTCAAGGTGATGCAGTTAATCTCAGGTTTCATGCAGGCCAGAGCGTGGAAAGGTAATATTCACATGTAATTAGAACTATGATCGGCAAGCAAAAAGTGTTGTCAATTGTTATGTTTCATTCATGTTTTACAACCTTTAATTTCCTTTTTCTCTATAACAATATGAAGTGATCATGCTAATAGGCATTCTGAAGTTCCATTTCCAGTCTTTTGTATCTTTCAATGTAGCTCATAGGTATTTATATCAATCATTGTTCTTAGGGTGATGTGTTTATTGCGAGTGCCATGCATCGTTTTCTATCGCAGTTAATTGCAGTGAATATTGATAGTAAATCATTATTGACTGGCAGTTGGTCATTTTCTATGAAGTGGGTTGCAGTGGAGTTTGAATTGTGAGCCCAATTAACCCAATATTTAACTGCTCAACTTAGCAATTTACAGACCAAAAAATCAAAAATCATTATCTGAATCAAAAGAGACATGGCAATGGCAAGATATCAACCACCCAGTACCAGTTTCATTCACCTCTGGCCACTCATCTTGTTCATTGCCATCATCATTCCCTCCAAAGGGGTCCTCAATAGCACGGAGCTTCTCAAGCAGGTGTGCAACCAGACGTCCAACAACGCATTTTGTGTTACGACTCTAACTGCAGACCCAAATGCAGGTGGCCCGCATGCCCTTGCCGGCGACCTCGCTAATGCTGCTTTACGGTTAGCTCAAACCAAGGCCACCCACGCAAAATCCCTCATAGCTCTCCTCCTTCAAAATGCCACCAACTCTTTGGACCGCAACAGCCTCCAAATATGTCAAAGCAGCAACAACAAGGCCTTGTCACAACTTTCGTCGGCTAACAATGACTTCAACCCGGACTCACTCGACTCTGTGGTGGAACTGATGAATGGTGCTGCCGATATTACAAAAGCTTGCTTGAATGAGATCCAAGGCAGAGGCGACCACTTTTCACTTCTGGCCACCGTTAATGCTGATTTGATCAAACTTTGTGAAATCTGTATTGTATCCACTAGAAGATTTGTACTAAATGACTTTTGGCTATGTTAGTAATGTGATCTGTAATGACCTTTTTTGCTGATATAAAACCTAATCTTATGAAAAGTAAATGAATGGTTTTATGATTTATACAATAAACTATATGGTTCATAAGCCTTAATACAAATAAAAGTACAAGAGGTGGTGCCAAACTTGATGGGACCAAAGGCAGATGCATGCATTCACGTTCACGGGCTAACAGTTTGGTTTGTGGGAATTAAAAAGAAGCAAAATATAGAGGTTTTGTTTTGTCTGTGTTTGTTTAACATGAAATAGATCACATACAAGAGAAGAAAATTGACGTGGTTCGATCTTTTTTACCACCACGGATGAGAGAAATATATTAAATTTCCTTATATACCAAAACTTATATATATCAGAAAAGTCATCGGTGTATCCAATTATCACGCAGGGTCCCTTGAAATCACAACAGTCATGAAAATTGACGCTAAATCCATCAGCAGTAGCCTTATAGCAGCATTTTAATTCCCTACCGGCTCATAAACATATGCCCTAGTTCACAACTGTGTACAGGGTTAATTTTGTAATTATGTACTAGGATTTTCTATTATAAATAGAGATGTAACCTAAACCTATGAGACATTGAATAAAATTTCTAGCGCCGCCTAGGCACCGAGGACGTAAGCACATTGCCGAACCTCGTTAAAATTTTTGTGTTCTTTCGTTTACTTTTCCCGATTCTTCAACATATTACCTCTTAAGAATGTTTTGTCAACCGAGGAAAGAGAGTAAAGGGCGATCAGTGTCATGGTACTTTGGTTGAGGCTTAATATTTGCATTCGTTTTCTTGCCTATGTTCCAACCGAATAAACTCTAAGGGCTTCTTCTCCTCCAGCCCTGCTGGAACACAACCGAATAGACAGGAAGGTTTCTTATCTAATATCTTATCTTAAATTACCTTTCCCTTCATCTTTATTCGTTTTTCCCCATATTTCTTTACTAGCTACTACGACTTCTATCACTTATCTAAAATCGTAAACTAAAACCAATCTACAAATAGAGTAATAGACTATTCCAAAAAAAATCATATTATAATAAACCTGCCACTTCTCCATAAACCTCATATCTTAAAAGGCTTGTTTCTACCTTTTAAAAAGCATAGGATGGCAGCTGATTCTTTGCAACATTCACTGGTTGATTTGTACATGTCTCAATGATTTCATCATCATTGAACTCCTTGTATCAAGTTTTCCACTCCAATTCTTCAACTTCTTTAATCGCATTATCAAGCCTTGCCACAATCTTATCTCCGCTAGCAAAGATTCAAAGGGAAGTGCTCCCGAGAACACTAAGCTAGTGATTGCTATTTCGCTCACTTGTGGTCTCAAAGTCATTCTTTCGTTCTCTTTATCTTGTTCACCGACCATCCTCTTTTATTTCCATTCCAAAAATGTAAAATGAGTCTGTTTTTACACTTGCTAATGAAATGCCACGGTCCTTTTCTTGCTTACAGCGAGCGGCGTGTGCAGCTGCGATTGCTAGCAAGTTGGTGGCCGCATGGTTCTTTTTAGAGCCTAGGAAGAGCCTTGGTTGGGATTTTATGGCAGTGTTGAGGTCTTGCAAGTTTTCATGACAATGGTCGGAGATTATGTTATGAGATCAATGGCGACGTCTTCTGATGTTGTTGGAAAGTTCCATTAGTGCTTTGGTTACTTCTCCGGTAAGTCAAAAGCAGGGGTCTTTGAAGCGTGCATGAACTGATCGCGGGGTCTAAAGAAATAACGAAAATAAATTGTATAGGATTAGTTCTTGTTTTTTATATCATATTAGAAATATATATTAAAATCAAGAGACGAACAACAACTTATGAGCCTCGTTAAAAATCTTCCTAGACTAAATGGAAGAAAAGAGCGCTACATAAGAGAGCAATACAAACACAATCCAAAAACGAATGCCATGCATACAAAGATCACCACCACCTAGTTAAAGACAAGTCAAGAACAAAAAGCACTATCGACCAAAATATGCACTGACTGCACCCATCTAAGAAACAGCAACACTTCAAACCGAAAAGGCTTCTTCGACAAATCAACGCGTACAGAGACAGCACGACCGAAACAGAGACAGCAAAAGCGTATCCAAAAGCTCCAAAGCGGACAACCATAGAAAGTCGATGAAAAGACCACAACCAAACTAAAAACAATAAACAACCGTACTAAAATTCCTTCATCTTGATTGCTAGCTTCATCCACTATGGGCACAAGATCTTTGTTCAGCTTCTTACCACATGAGAGAGTAACCGTCATGCAATGCACATGGCCACCATATTGCACTACCTCGACAACTCTGGGAAGACTTCAAGGTAGCGACGAAATTAGAACCTAGGCAAATTGACCCATTTTTACCTCCACTACCTTAATCGTTGCGCTTATATTCAAAATCAAATAAAAAGTTAGAAATAGATGAAATCAGACTTGGGCTGGCGCAGAGCTACAACACTAATATAGAACAAAACGCCCTCTGCTCAGATCGATTGCCGAGATCGATAAACCAACAGCATATACAACCAGCAAGCCGGCCTCAATTCTCTCCAAAGATGCGCACGACTCCCCCACAACGCCCTCTTGCGCCCCACTAATCTCGTCCACGAAATAAATAAAACCAAACAAATAACGCAATGGAAGAAGCGATGGTTCCCCACTACTCAATGATTTGGATTTAAAAAATCCAACTGCCCAACACTTAAAAATCCTGCGCAAAACATTCTAAAGCAGCCCAATGTTCCACCTCAACACGCACATGCTCTCCACCTCTAACCTCCAATGCACTAAAAAACCATTTCTCAATCAAATTAAGACATAATTCAGATACCCATAACGCACTATGAGATACTCTTCAAACAATTATCCTTCAAAAGCAACTCAGAAATCAGCCTCAACACCCACTACCGCCCCCACTACCTACCTCTAAAGCATCAATAAATCCTCTCCTCTGACATGTAAAGTCGCGAGCACCTTCCCACTACTCAAATAAAAACAGAACTCATAAACAAATCAAGAAAACCTTGAACACATCACTCTAACCTTAGAAAACCAGAACCCACCAAAAACGCCTCAGACGCCAAGCAGACGAAACCATGAACATACCAAGAAAAACTCCCATCTACGTTCCCAACAAAAGCAGCCAATCTAATTTCTTAAACTCACACCAACACCTACTAAAAAATCACTGTAGACAACTAACACACAATAGGAAACTTAGAATCTCCCGAAACCAAGACCCCCACTACAAGTCAAAACATAACCACAAAAAACCCTTTAGCTAATCATCTCCGGGACCTCAAAAAAAAACCACGACATAGACCTCAAAGTTCCAATACACAACCAAACACATACCCCTCACCTCACTCACTACATTCAATTCAATTCTAACGACACTAACTCCTCGAGAACCTTCCTTTCGGGACCAGCAAACTTAATACCAAGCAACTTAGCTACTGACAATGTCTCCTCCGATTCAACATACGCAGCAGCCCATCTTTTCTTTAAATCTGAATCTGAGAGAGATCTACCAGATAATTCAGAGGATTCTAGATCAGACTTCTTCAACTTGGAACTCTTCAACGCCCGATCTCTTTGACTCCTTTCAGCTGACGAGATGACTGAATCCTGGATGTCCATCAGAGAACCGTATTTCTTCATTTTCTTATTATTCCTAATGGACAGAACTGGCAAGCACGACACATCTTCTAGGACACCCCCCCAGACTCTCTAATTCAGATTTTTTTCATTAAACTTGCATTGTCTAAATCCATGGAGTTAACATGACCCAAATTAACACCATCACACCTCCCCCTACAGCCACCAAAATATTTGTAGGAGAATCCATTAAAACTTCAGCCTGTAAGCCCATCCCTAGAGGAAACCCAATACCTGGGGAAACTACTATTGAATCTCCAACCAAAGCTCTATCCTCCAACTTAGAAAACCCGTCTAAAATAGGGCTGACCACATATGACTCTACAGCCTTCCTCTCAGCCTTCCTCTCAGCCCCATCAATAACCAAACCCTGCAACCCCACGTGATTAACCTGATCTAAATTTTAATTCCCACATTCTCGCCACCTTCCTCGACACCACAGCCTACCTCGAACGACTTCCCTATACTAACCTTTTTATGACAACCAATGCTATCCCCTGAGCACGCGACATCAACAGGGCTGCCACCAAGGGGTGGCCCTTCCTTACCATCAGAACTGCCCGACTCAGACGCCACCGACGGTTCATCGGATAATTTTTTTGGTGAAACACCTGCATTAAAATTCCGAACCTTCTCATCCTCAATCTCTTTTTTCTTCAGAATTTCGGATTTAGACAAATTGCCTAACGAGTGATCCACCATCCTTACTTCAAGAACCCGAACAATAAACTTCTTATTCTCCACCACTACATCTACAACTTCATCAATCCGAGCTTCCGATGAAGTAGAAATCAACACATTAACTTTCTCACAATCTAAATTATGACTAACATTTTCTCCAAAAGCCTCAAAACTACCCCACAAGCCAACTAATCTCTTCAAAGTTACACCATTCCAGCAATGCAACGGTAACCCATCTATCTCTAACCAAACAACTCTCTTCTCTTGGCAAAAAGACTCTGTCCAGAGCGTCCCATCCACAAAAATCTCCTTCAAGTATGACCATTGGAGGTCTTCAAGCATGATAAATAGATCTTCATCCTCAATGGTGAGCAGAAAGGAGTTCCCACGAAGTCTCTGAACTTTAATTTCCCCTAAACCCCAATTATGTAATCTATCAACGATACTCCCAACACTACAAACACCAGTCATAACTCCTACCAGACATCTCTTTAACTTTCTAACTTCTTCCTCATCCACATGCCCCGTAATTTCCTTTCTAACAACACACGCTTGGCTAGCCTCCTTCCTTTGAGAAAAACCATTTACAGTTGGGCTCATGCTTCTCCCTTTCCATGACAGCTTACAATGCGCACATTTATCGTTCGAAACCTGCCGAGAATACTTAGCAAAACTCACACTACCATACACCAAAAGACCATTCAACCTTTCCTTAACTCTTTCGGCTTCGACCAAATTTCCAACTTTTACGAAACCAAACCTAGAACTTGCTCGACTCCTCTTCAATGGAAGGTACACACTCAGAACCTCACCATAACAACCCACAATCTACCATAAACCTTTCCAATGTATAGAGTTTGGAAGATTATCCACAAACAAAGAAACATATTCCGAAATAAAACCTAAACCGCCCTCCATACTAATTGATGGACTGGTCCTATTTAGACTCCAAGGTTCCCAGCCTGTGACTCTCCATAAGGTTAGAATATAGAAAGTTGAAACCCCCCCCCCCAAAAAATAGATAAATAAATTAGGTTTGACAAAGAAACGATCATGTTTTCTACCTAAAAGAAACGAAATCTTCTTATTTCTAATCAAAATAGGTTTTTTTACTTTCAACAATTATCTCTTTATTAATATCTTCATTAATGGAGTCAAATTGAATTTGAATTAAACTATAATGATTTTTGTCTTGACTCGAATTATGAAAGTGCAAAGAGTTCGAGACAAAATTTCAAATACTGTGAAACACACAAACTCAAGAAAAAATCTTTGCCTATTTCACATAACCGCTTAAAAGGATATTTTTCAACTATAATTATTAACTGAATACAAGCCTTGACAAAGCTTGGATGTACGAGGTAACTTAGTTTTCACATTGATAAGATCATCATCAATGCTAACTTTGTTCATAACTGTATCACCAAGAGCAATATCATGCACAACGCGACTTTGATCATCAATGACAATTATATCCTAAGTCACCCATAACACTTTAGCCTCGTTGAATCCCTGTAAAGGTCTAGTTTATTTCCTATGCCTATTCTCGGTAGTAGAACATTGTGCAGGAATAATCTTTCTCTGAGTATTATTAATATACGTGGCAAACTAAAATTTTTTCTCAAATCTGTTATGCTCATGATACTGAATTTATGCATCTTAAATATGTTGTGCTCATAAAATTGAATTCTCTTTTTCTTCTCAAATTCGTTATGCCTACAGAATTGAACTCTTTTATGCTTCACATAATCATTATGCCCACAATTGTCTTGTTCAAGAAGAAATCCTCTTTCGCTTGATTTAGTCAATACAATTTTACTAGTAACGTTGTCATTTGGAATCTTCAACCAAATAATGAAAATAAAGACGTTGCTTCAATGCAATTTTCTAGTTAGGGTTTTTGACATGCATAGTTGTTTCAGCCTCAACCACAATGCAGTGTCGGTCTTTTCCTTCAACACATCTTGTAGAATTTCATTCGCTTGATACAAATATAATTTTGATGAAGCTTTTTAATCCTTATGTTGCTTTTCTTCAAGCGTTAATGTCGAAGGCATCTTATCTAACCGTTGTAGGACATCACCTAAATCAATATGTGTTAAAACCACCCCCATCTTCTCCTATCATAACATGAATCTAATATTGCGATCTCATAGGAATTTCGCTTGCTCTCTTCTACTTTCTGGTATGAGTCTCAATCCCCACATGAACGGGAACCTCACTTCCTTAGTGTGTCATCTCCAAACAATCATACTCATAAACCTGACTCTATAATGACAAATATCATGGGGTTAGATATGAAACTAGCAAACCATGCGACCTTAGACACTAGAGCTTGAGTCGAGTGCCTAAGTTGACCTGTAAAATAAAAGGGTGATGTCTAAGTTTCAATCAAACGTCTCGAGTAGGCACAAGGCCTTGTCGAAGGAAAGCAAAAAGGGAAAAAAATTTAAGAGAAAGGATATTTAGTTTAAGTAGTCTTTGCATTCTTCAAAGAAAAGGAAAAAAAGTAATACTAAAAAGATGAGAAATATCTCTATTTATAGTGAGTTTCCTTACATTTAATGGCTCTAAAGCCTACACTGGTGGAGCCATGTTACTGTGAGGGGTGTCATTATTTGGGGGGAAAATCTTTATAAATTTAATCTAAAAGTATTTTAAAATAAAATAAACATATTTTTAAAAGAATATCGATGCCCTTAAACAAAATTTGATATTCATTATTCATTTTTACCCGCTTAAACAAAATTCTTGACGAGTCATTACTGTCTCTATTTACTTGACGAGTCGAGTCTCTTGAAGGTGAGCCTAGAAGGCAACAACCCCTAACCTACTTTGGCGGACTTATCAAACCTAGAGCGCTGCAAGAAACCCCTCGGGCTTCAATGTGTGTACCGGTCTCGGGCTCTTAGATACGACTTGTGACATGTACAGCTAGCTCATTGAAAATTAACTTGGTAGAAAAGGTAGGGATTGACATTAGCAATTAACAAAGATTTATTCGTTAGTTAACATCAAATCGTCTACATTGAATGACAATAAACATAAAGGAGTCCTACTAAATTAAATGTATGATAACCGTCAAACAATCAGAAGTAACAAAACAAAGTCTTCATATTTTGTTTTCAACATCGTAATACTGTTATGGCCGGATGTTATTTAGAATATTTTTTAAACAAATTATATTTAGGAAATGATAAATAAAATTTTTTGTTCCTAATGGGTATTGAACCATAACATAAAGAAAAAGTGTCAATTGAAATCTTTTAATTAATTACTCTAAAGATTGTTACATATTTAAAATACTTTTAAAAGAAACAAACATAGTTTAATTGCACAGAATCACTAGTTTCTAAGTTGTTTACGTGATAATAGATGACATTAATCAATTTAAGTATTCGACTACAACAATTATGTTTCTTAGCCTGGCAAGATGTCATTAACCAATTTAATTGTCAGTGCCCTCTTGCCCAGGGCTCAAAATTATAAATTTCATGTAATTAAAAAGTAATAAATTCAATATTTAGTGTAATACTCCAAAATTTTGGTTAGTGACCAAAATGAATAAAGTCAAAGTTTGGTGGCTAAAGTATAAACTTTAGAAAATTTAGGGACCAAAGTGTAGTTTTAAAAAGTTGTATAACTTGGTTCCGTAAATGAATAGTTTACCCTCAAGAATGATGTTTTCTTGGGTTTCAAATTTTTCGTACATATTTTGTGTTAAAAGCTATAAAGTGTGAAAGTTCGAGAAAAATTCGGATAATTGAATCGATTCGAAAATTTAGGAAATTTTTCTAGATGATAGAGCAAGGGCAAAATGCATTTTCCATGCTTTAAAAATGATAAGATTTAATGATAAGATTTAATGTGTACCACTGGATTTAAGTTGATTTTCATGTTAAATCTTAGCCATTAGATTAAAAAGGACAAGATTGTAATTTTGTAACTTTACAAGGGTAAAGTTGTAAACTGGTAACTTCATGGTTTAATTTCAGCCCTAGGATGATAAATTTGATATGTGGCATGATTAGGATCATTAGATTTGGAGGTCATAATAGTCATTTTAGACTAAAATAAATTTTAAATTCATTTAGGTTATAAAATTCAAAAAGAATTAAAAAATAATAATTCAAGAACTTTCTCGAATTGGTTTGCTGCTGTTGTGAGTTACAACAAAAGCAAGGTAAGTTTTTAAATTGATTTTTAAGCCTTTTAAATTAGATTTAAGGTTAAGACATGAAACCCAATTTTGTTCTCCATTAAATTCTCTTTCATTTGGTATCATTTGTTCATGTTGTTCATGCTTATAACCCTAAATTCCTGAAAATGGTGAATGAAAGGGATGAAGGGATTTGAGGTTTCAAGACTTGAAAATGATGATATAGGTGTTGTGATGTTGATTTCATGCTACAAGTGATGAAAAATCCATTAGTTTTCCTTTAGGGATCAATTTGGAAAGGATGAAAATTTAAGGGGTTCATGTTTTGAATTGATTTTTATGTTAGATATGATGAGAATCTTATGTTGTATGTCTTAACATGTTTATTCAAGCTTGAAAATAAAAAAGAATGGTTGAATCCTAAGAGTGACCAAAAAGATACTTTAGAAAAGTTTAGGAATTATATTCAAAGCTTGAGGGCTATGGTAGAAAATTACAATAAATATTTAAATGTGTTATTTGTAATTTGAAAGCACTTTGAAAAGTGATGGATTATATTAGGCCATATGGGTTTCTTAAGGAAAAATTTATAGGAAAATTCAAGTGACTTATTTATGATATTTGTTATCTTTCAAGGATTAATTTGATGATTGAATTATTTGATTTATACTTGAAATGTGAAGTTTTTATGATTATTCCTTAAAATCTAAAAGAGAAAAATAAGAACTTAAGGTGAAATTGTGATTTAAAGGTGAATTCAAGTAAGTTAAGGTGGAAATGAAGTATAAGAAACAGTATAATTACAATTATATTAAAATGAATATTATGAATTTTTCTTACATTATATGTGCATGGGTTAGATGAATTCTAACACGTGCTTTTGATTATTTGTGTTATATATTTGATGTATTTATAGACATCAATCAAAATCAGGATCTAGCTAGCAACAAAAGAAATGAAAAATATCGAGATTAAAACTTAGTGAGACTTATATTTTGACTTATATAAAAGTGTCAATGTGAATGCAATGCATATATAACATGATACATGGATGTTTTATACATCATTAGGAAGACTTGCGATGAGTCTACTTTGTTTGTATTAGTATGATATTTATGTCATTAATCATATATTTGACATATTTTAAGTATGTCAGAAGTTACTATAAAATGCATTGATCACTTGTTTATTTATGATGTTATATAATGAATGTTATTTCAGGTATGAACTGTCCAATGTTGAATTATGTTGATATACAATGTCATGAATGAAATAAATATATACTATATGCCCAAGTAGGTCATTAAGGGACAGTGGTATAGCTGGCATGTTATAGAGTCCAGCAGCAGACTGCATATTTGATTTAGCATTATAGTGTATAAAGGACACTTAGTGCATATGGTGGGCACGACCTTATGCGTAGGGATGGGCATGGGTCGGGTTTTTGGTCCACCCGACTCGACTCGAGAAGAAGGGGACCTCCACCCGTGACCCGCCCCGACGAAATTAATTTTTCACCCGACCCGACCCGATAGATAGTTTAAAAAACCCGACCCGACCCGACCTGAAATAATAAAAAATTATTTTTATTCAATAAAAACAGTGATTAAATTGAAAAAAATAATATATGGAGGGGTATTATTGTAATTATTCCTAAATATATAGGATAAAATTATATATTTTTTCCAGGTCGGGTCAGGGATTTTTTTCACCCTAAACCCGAACTCGACCCGACCCGACCCGAATTTTTTTTTAGAAAAATCCAACCCGATCGGGTCGGGTTCGGGTTAGATGCCCATCCCTACTTATGCGTATTAGCACTTCGGTGCATATTTGACTCGTCTACCCAGGGTTCTCATAGACTTATATTTTGGCTATGGTTTATTGGTTAATAAATTATAAACAATTGATTAAGCTTATGAACTTATGGAATAAACGACAAGTATATTGGTAAGAAATTACATACATTGTTTACTTTATGTTAATATGTGTAACATGAAGGTAGTACAAGTAAAGTTATCATGATGCATTGAGTATTGTTATAGATATATATTGTATTGCACTGATTATTATTATTGTCTCACTAAGTTTATACTTAGCGTACGATAATTTTCACGTATAGGTAAAAAGAATAAAATTGGAGTAAGGAGTAACAAACATCACACTAATCAAGAGGCATATCTACGATATCAGTAATTACATCAATTTGATGTAGTTTAAATTTCTAGTTGGAATGTATATAATAATAATAGTTGGTTTCTACTAGTTTAGATACAATTGGTAATAAATTATAAGATAGTCATGTTGGTAATAAAGGATAATGATTAAAATAAACAATAGGCAGTTTATGTTAGTGTTTGTAATTGTTAAATGAATTACAAGTTTAATAATCTGGTAAACAATAGAATAAAATAGAGCTATTTGTTAAGGTTGAATATAGGCAATTATTAAGCAGCTATTAGTTATGTATTGTTAAGTTGCTACCTAAAATTTGATTTAGTTTGGTTAATTAAAAACTAGGAATTCATGTTACTTGATAAATGGTTTAAATTTGAATGTTAGAAAATCAATTTGTGACATTCTAACTTGTATTTGGGAATTAAATACGAGTAAGGGTGTTACATTTAGCCACTTACTTATTACTATTTTAGTCATCTAATTATTATTATTTTCAAAAGTATACTTAATGTTACATTATGTTTCTTTTTTTTGTTACCCATCATTAAAAATTAATGACTATGATAATGTGGCATGTTTTAAATTATTTTTTTACTTTCCATTTAATTATTTTTTTAACAAGATGAGAATATTAAAATCTAACATGTACCTCTTAAAAGATGACATGCTTGTTTAGTGTGAGTAGTTGAGTGTTTAATAAAATTTATTGATGTCTTCTATTTAAAATTTGATGTATTTATGAGATAATTTATTAAATGTAATAAAATAATTTACAAGTACATTTATTTAGTTTTGCTTGTTGTTATGATTCAATTTTTTCAATACTTATTATTACTGATCTATTTTTATGTTCCTCCCGTATCATTAAAATCTCATAAACAAACCTAAACTACAACCGTGATATTATCTTTTTTTTCAACAGTCTTGATAATTATTTGCGTAAATTATATGTTTAATATTTAAACTATCAGTTTGATTCATTTTAGTACCTAAACTTTTAAATTTTTAAAAATCATACTTATTGTTTAGTTTTTGTTTTATTTTAGTACCCGTTGTTAAAAACTTAACGAATGGGCTCATCGGTCATCGCATCCATCAATCGATGAAGTCCAAACTTTCTAGTCCACACCTTTTCGATCCCTTAAATGTGATTTCGACCTCTATTTCACCAAAAAAAATACCTCAATCTCTCCAAATCGACGATGAACTCTTCAACTTCTTCATCCTCCGATCACCATCGTCAACCATTCGATGGGCCTAAAACTGGACTATGTTGGTCAACTCTTCATTCTCTCGTGGTTCACTGTTCAGATTGGTCTTCCGTCCGTTAAGTTTTTAATGGCGGGATACTAAAATGAAACTAAAACTAAACATTAGGCATGATTTTGAAAAATTAGAAGTTGAGATATTAAAACTGATAGTTTATGTATTAAACACGTAATCTATCCTAATTATTTTGATGATCGGAAGGGGTGAAATACAATATAATTAAAACTCGACAAAGAAAAAAGAAAAAGAACTTATTGCATTGTTAAAACTTGATATTTAATTAAAAGATTAAAAACCCTTTGGAAACGACTGAAAAGTGAGAAGACGAAATTTACAATATATATCAAAAATATTTAATAAAAAATATTTAAAAAATCTGTGATTTAATAAATAAAAAAAGATTTTTACTTTTTTTTCTTAAACGAGTCGATGGCATGCTTGCGTTGCTTGCTTTTAATGCATTGACTTCATAAATAACGACTTAAGAGCTCCATTACAACACATATTTCATCATCAATGAAATTGAGCATTTATTAAAGGGTTTAGTCTAACGGCTTAGCAAATAATTGTACGTGAAATAGTTTAATTGACAAATTCGAGGGCTGAAATGACTCACTTTTTAATCAATGTGATAATATTAATATTTTTTCCATAAGATAGTCAGCATCTTTGAGTGTTATTTTAATAATTTTGCCCTTCGAGTTGTTAATTCATTCACATGTATAATATATAATTAATCACTTTTGTATTCCAACTTTCTTTTTTCCCACGGATGATTTTATAATTAGGAAAACAATTGGATAAATTCACCAAATGTCCTTATATTATGGGTCATATTTTAAACTTGACCTCCAAAAATATTTCAATTAAATCCTAAAACTAATGTATCATTTAAAGCACGTGCTTAATCTTTGACGTTAAATTACAGTTCGTTGGCAGGCAACTCTTTTTGTCCGAGAGTATTATAAACAAGGGTAAACTATTTATTTGGTCACGACTCATCCATTATTATTTAAATTTTATTTAATCATTCAATTATTATTTTTTAAAATCATATCTAATATTATCTTTTGATTCTGTTTTGATCACATGTCGTTAAAAAATAACGATGATGCTATTGTAGTCTTTTTTTTCTTTTTTGACATTATTTTATGATGATACGTCAGTATCACCGTTAATTTTTTAACTACGTGTGATAAAATTAGAATCAAAATATAATGTTAGATGCGATTTTGAAAAAAAGAAAGTAATAGTTGAGTGATTAAAAAAACAACTATAATAGGTGGGTGACCTAATAAGTAGTTTACCCTATAAACAGCCGAGTCTAATCCAATTACGGTTTGATTACGAACGGCAAAGCCCCTTCGCCTACACTTTATAAACCATTCTAAAACCAACTTCATCTTTTTCTCTTGTCCAAAACAGAAACCAGCACCGTAGCCATGGCGGTGATGTCAAAGCAAGATCCCTCGCCTGCCTTTTTAGAAACAATACAAGAAATCATGAGACTTTACAGATCCCTCCCGCCAAGGCCTTCAATCGGGGAGGTCGAAGCAGCCAAGTCCGTCGTCAAAACTGTCGAAAACGAAGAAAAAATCAAGCTTGAAGAGATCTCGAAAGAGCAACCCCCTGAATATGTCCCGTTGGAAATACTCTCCGTCCTACAACAGGTGAAAAAGGCCATGGTGTTGTTTCACAGCCATGAGCAAAAGAAAGAGGCCCTTCACTTGGTTGAAGCTGACAAGATGTTTGAGACCTTTGATGGGTTGATTCAAAGGGCTTCTTCGCTGGTTTCAGGGGATACCCAGGATGAAAAGATGAATACTTTCGGGGAACAAGTAAGCAAATTCGATAGAGAAAGTGTTATTACTGATGACAGTTTGGTGAAGAGAAAGGAAGATGGTGAATTGGATAAAGATGATGCGAAGGGTTTGGCTAGAACTTCTTCTGCGAAGGCTTCTTTCTTTTCAGGTAAAACATAGAATTTCTTGGAGGAATTTTAGTTTTCTCGTGAAATTCTGCAACTTTGTCACTGAATTATATATTCAATTTGAGTATATAGTTTAAACCTGTGTAGGGGGGTTTTCACTGCTCAACCTAATTATTTCATGGTGAAATGAAGTAAGTGATTTTAAGGGTTTCAGCTTTAGATCAGAAAGGTCAAATATGTAGTTTCCTTTTCTTTATTCTTTAATTTTATAAATGATGATTGTTTTTCTTCCTAAGCTGAGTTGAATTCTGATGAATTGTCATTTTCAAGTTATATTTTGTTTTGGTTTAATTGAAAAGTTGGGATTTATTTCTTAAAAGGAAGGATCATTAAAATGTGTAGATATAATTGATAGGCTAGGAAAATGCAGTCCTAAATGAAGGCTTTTGCTGTATTTGCAGGTGAAAATAGCAGTGAAAAACTAAACCTAATGAAGACAGCAGCGCTTATAGAAAATACTGCTAGAACAGGAGGGGTGGTTCTTGATCTCAGGGGCAAGTTGATGGACCAGATTGAGTGGCTTCCTGTATCGATTGGGAAATTAAAGGATGTAAGCGAATTGGACTTATCTGAAAACCGTATCATGGCGCTTCCACCCTCCATTGGTGGCCTTCAAGCTTTGACAAAGCTTGATCTTTACTCGAACCAACTTATAAACCTCCCTGATTCAGTTGGGGAACTTGTCAGTCTTATAGAACTTGATCTCCGTGCAAACAGGTTGAAGTCATTGCCTGCTACTTTTGGGAACTTGACAAACCTCATGAATCTAGATTTGAGCTCTAACGAGTTCACCCATTTGCCAGAGACAATTGGAAATTTGAGCTCTTTGAAGAGACTCATTGTCGAAACGAATGAGCTCGAAGAACTTCCTTACACAATAGGAAATTGTTCTTCTCTATCAGAGTTAAGATTAGATTTTAATCAGATAAAGGCTCTTCCCGAGGCAATAGGGAAGCTCCAATGCTTGGAGATTCTTACTGTACACTATAACAGGCTCAAAGGGTTGCCGACAACAATGGGCAACCTTTCCAATTTAAAGGAGCTTGATGTAAGCTTCAATGAGATTGAATTCATTCCCGAGAACCTCTGTTTTGCAGTAAGTCTCAGAAAATTGAATGTGGGGAAGAACTTTGCAGATTTAAGAGCCTTACCGAGATCAATCGGAAACCTTGAGATGCTTGAAGAATTGGATATAAGCGACAACCAGATCAGAGTTCTACCAGATGCTTTCGGATTATTATCGAAATTGAGGGTTTTCCGGGCCGATGAGACTCCATTGGAAGTTCCACCGAGAGAAGTAATCAAATTGGGTTCTCAGGTAAATGTTAGTTTAATATCAAAATTAACATGCAGGGATCTTCCCTGTTCTAGTTCTTATGAGGTACTAAATTATTCAACTTGTTTGTTCGTTAGGCTGTCGTTGAATTTATGACTAATCTGGTTGCTAAGAGGGATACCATGTCGGCACCGGCGAAGAAGGAGAAGAGTTTATTCTTTAGGATCTGCTTGATTTGTTGACCGTTCCGAACCGCAAATACGGAGAACATGTAAGCTGTGCTTTTTCTAGTATAAATTTGTTATCCTGTATATAGCTCAAAGTATTTTGGTCTCTTTTCAAGATGTGTTGTATTTCATTGTAAATTATTTGTGTTTGTTGAGCCTTTACTGCTTTCAGGTTGTTTTTATTTTCAAATTCCAAGTGAACAACTTTACAAATGTATTGGTATCTATTCTACTCTTTTTGTGTGTGTAAATTTTGCTTCTGGTTCTGGGAACTTGGACATGAAAAAACATGTGTGAACAGGTGGAATGGAATTTAGTCAGAACATGTTTAGTTGTTCCATGTGGCTTCTTCTCTTCATTCCTATGTGAATAAATTATTTAACTTCTGAAAATATTCTTTTTCAGGACGGACATAGAATAGAATTCCATGTTAGGAATGAACTTCTAAAATTTAAGAAAAAATATGAACTTATAAAATTTTAAGGAACGATTTTTTTTTATCTCTGAACATCTCCAAGGTATTCTGACTTAATTAATTACAACTTGAACAAAAAATAAAATCAGATTAAAATTCCCAGGACAAGAGGTATATGAATGCAAGTCAATAATTGATGCATCAATATCTTGAGGAATCATCTTTCTGATTTTTGAAAACGTGGAATACCAGAATCAGTGGGCATTAATGAATGTGGTGTCAAACAGCACCTTATTAGATTCTCACGGGGTTTTCTGGAAAACCCCATTTCTTTCTTCTTCCTTCCATTAGTTGCCATACTCAATATAGAATCATAGGTAGGGTTGTAGCTTTTACAACAAGGCAAATCTGAAACAGGTCACCTTTTTTGTTGATTTGCATGCAAAAGAAACCTTGATGTTGGGAGCAGTTCATATACTTTTCGATTATAATTGTTTATTTAGCCCCAAAAAAAAGAATGAATAAAATATATATTTATTTATTAAATGAGTTTCAAGAAAAGGAAACGAAGGAGCCTCAAAGCTTTTTCAACTTTATTTGTGGGGTGGTAAAACATAATGTCAAAATATTTTGAAAAAAAAAGTGAGATCATACTGAGCAGCTATCACTCATGCTGACTTTTCCATCTGTAACATTCAAATGTAAATATAAGAATTAAAATGCCTACAAATTATGCAGTGGAGACCGGAGATGAGTGGGAAGATTCTATAATAATTTCATCTAGGTTGAATTTTGTCATTACTTCTTATAGTATAAAGAAATTATAAATTTAATATTTATATTTTAATTTAACCGTTTTTAATCCATTTTTTTTTAATTTTCAATCGTGATCCAAATAAAACATAGACAATACAATTAAACTATTGCAACTTAAAATAACCAAATTAGACATTTGAACTAAATCTTTAATTTACACTTAGAGAGTAATAGAAAATTTTGACTTAACATATTCGAGATTTTTTTTAATAATTCAATTTTATTACCCAAAGAAGCAGAGAATTGCTACAAAAAAACAACCAGATTCCTTTACAAAAGAACAACCTACTTACAAAAACTAAAAACATCAATTAAGCTATACATCATTGATTACAAAGAGTAATATTAACACTTTCATTCCTATTTATATTTCTATCCCTTAATTGAAAAGCAATATAATCCTTAATAAAATGAATCATCTCATCAAAATTTCTCGAGTAGCCTTGGAATAATCTTTTGTTTCTCTCCTCCCAAATAGTGTAAATTAAAGCAGTCCAAGTTAACTTCATGATAGTTATAAGGATTTACCTTTCCAAGCACCACAATCCCAAGCTAAATGATTTTCCCATGAATTTGATCTTCTCTGCATGCTAATAAAGTTCAACACTGCCTCCCACAAAGAAATTGTCGTAGAACAGTGGAGGAATAAGTGATCCCTTGTTTCCAGTGAATCTTTTCAAAAAAACACATTTGTCATCAATATCAAGCTCCGTTCGTTTCAGCCTATCCTTCGTTGGAAGTCTGTCTAATAAGGTCATCCATACAATCATAATATGTTTAGGAATATGAAGAGGAAATCATATCAACTTATGCCAGTGAACTTTAGTTCCCTTCACTCTACTCAGTTCCCAAATTTCTCTAATCTTCTTTACTCTAGATGATAAAACAAGATATGCCTCAAGCCTCATTTTAAGTATATGCCTAACGCTCCTGCTAGAATTAATTCCAGCCTCCATATTCCAAAAATCATTATTCTTAGAATTAAAAAATGATTAAACCCAAATATAAAAACTAAATCTATAACCTATATATAATATATAAACTAATAGAAGAATCTGATATTAGGTATCTATGTTTTGATGAGAGAAATGGAATAAGAGGTGAAACTAGAAAATTTATTTTTGAGTGTTAAATTTAGAATTTATATAAAGAATTATTTTATGTGAGAAAATTGAGTTTTAAAACTTTTATTGTTGAATACTTTTTAAAAAATGAAGTCAATTTTTTTTTATTAAGGGTGTCAAAATTTTTCTAAAAGGTAGGGTGTTTAAAAAAACTTGTAATTTTTAACTGCAACTGTTAACCGATATAATAGTTACATTTAACAGGTTAATTAATCGAACTGTTAATGCAAAACAGTTTCAGTTAACCGAACCACTAAAACTTATGGTTAACGGTTAAGATTACGATTATGAATTTTGACAAACAATTAACCAATGATTAACCGTTAATAAATTAAATTTATAATTACATTGACAAATGTACATACTTACACCGATATACATATGTGTTAAGTACTATACTTTTTGAGAGATGTACATACTTACACGGGTGTATGTACGTGTTAAGTGCTACACTTTTTTTATTTTATTCACTTACACTAGTGTAACTATGTATTAAGCGCGGCACTTTTTTGTAGTATGAATTATGAAACATTAAAATGTTCATGCTGTGTTATTTTTGAAAAATAATCGCAATATGTTAACTTGTAACCGAACCGTTAATAACGATTAACCATTAGCGGTTAACCATTTCTTTACAGTTAAGTTACGGTTAGAAAAATCTTGAGACAATTATAATAGTTAACTGACCGTTTAGGCTAAACAGTATAGTTATCCGTCCATAAACAACCTTACTAAAAAGGGTATCATTTTGTTTCCTTTTATATTATATATATAATTTATATGTGTAAAAAATTATAAAAAAAAAACTTTTAGGATTTCAATTGACACCCCTTAATACATGTTGGTTCGGCAGTTGATAATAATAAAATTAGAATTAAATAATGGGACAAAAAATGTAAATACCTAAGAAGTATTTACTATTACTAAAGCCATAATAATTTTTAGTCATGTATAATAATATTATAATTGTAAAAAGTATTACAGTCAAAATATATGTTAAAATTACTAATTTATGCACCAACACTAAACATTTTAAAAATTTTCTTCAATTTTCGATTAAAATGCCATGACATATATTTGCATTTTTATTATATGACACATGTTAGATTATATATGATGTCTTCCAAGACACCAAGTAATATTGTGAACGTGCTCTTATAATTTCAAAATTAAATGAGGATCAGTTATAATTTTAAGAAACATTATAACTTTTCACCGGCCTTTGTGTTTGAGAAATTTATTTTATTAATATTTTGTATTTATTATCATTGGTTCGGTGTCTACTTGAATTTTATAAGAAATTTAACTATCAAGATTTTTCAAACTTTTATAATAATTCTTTTATATATATTGAAATAGATTGAGATGGTAATTAAATTAATATTTAATTTTAAAATATTAATAAATAACTATCCAGTATTTTATTTTATTTTATAAAATTATATTTTTAGTATTTGTTTTAATTAATTTTAAATTTGTCTGGAAGTGAAGGCAATGGGGTTGAAAATTGAAATTTCATAAGATATTTTTGACAAAGCTTGCCTGGTGATGCCTTGGCCATTGGGTTATTTTCCAAAAGTTTGTGATTTTGCATCGGATAATGATGGGATTAAGTACATAAAATTTTTATATGTAAACTATATGTTTAATACCTAAACTATTACTTTTGTTATCTTTTGGTACTTAAACTTTATTTTTTAAATCATACCTAACGTTTAGTTTAAATTTTATTTTGGTATCCCGTCGTTAAAAATTTAACAATAATATTGAGTTGTCATCATAAGATAATGACACATCATCATTGAAAAAATTAAAAAAATGTCACGTCAATAATTTTGTTAAGTTTATTACAGCGAGATATCAAAATGAAACTTAAATTAAACGTTAGGTATGATTTAGGGAAAAAATTGCCTATCAAGACGGAATAAAAGTAATAATTTATGTACTAAATGTGTAGTTTACTCAACTTTTATATGGATTCGTATAAATAAAATTTTAGGGTGAAAACAAATAATTATCTAAAGAAAATTCGAATTTCAATGTACATGATCAACCACTACTGAGAAAGAAGCTTGTAACCTCAATATTATTATGGTCATCAATCATGTTACGTTGGCATCGGATTCTCCATTAATGCATTACTATTTGAAGATTGTTGCTTTTTCATCTTGAATTGCAAATTATGGCAAGTAAATGTCTCCATGCTTCTTCTTTTTTCCTTTTTTTTCATGGAACATCATAAAGCTTAATGGCAGAACGTTAAGCTATATATTGTATGCAGGAAGGCCTTTTCCACAAAGCTATCTATTAATGGCAGAACTTTATTTCTACTCCAAATGCCCCACACTGCTACTGATATAATCAGGGTCCATGCCTTCCAAACTTGTTGTCTAATGCCAATTTTAATATTTATTAATTGCAATATTTGTTAAAGTAAATATTATTTCTCTTAAATTTTAGATTAAATACTTATTAAATTCAAAGTTAGACAATTTAGTCTCTCCATCCTTTAATTATGAATCTATCCTTGTACATAATGCAACTTGTGAACCTATCCTTCTAGCATTCTATGTTTTAACCATGTCTTATCACTTATGTTGGGACGGACACAAGAATTTATATAAAGGGTGTGAACTTAAAAAATTATATTAAAATTGTAGGTAGTGCGTAATTATAAAATCTTAGGGGGTGTAAAATTAGATAATCTATATAAAATATAAATAAAATACCTAAAATATAAAAAATTTAAAATTTATAGGATGTGACCGTACACTCTAGCTCCATCTCTGGTCTTATGTGTTCATTTCTCTTTACTTGAAATTTCTTTTATTCACCGTCATTAAGGCTTTGCTTGGAATGAAGAATGAAAATTAGGATGGAAAATTTGTTAATTATATAGTTAAGATTCAAAATTAAAATAATAATTATGAATCATAATTATCTTCGGTTGGTGACATGGTCCGAGCGTGTTTTGGATGACTCTAGCTTCTTCTGCCACATCGTTACCCTTCTCCCTTGTTGTTCCCATTGCTCCAGCAATGATTCTTCGCCTTTACTTCAACATTACAGCTTCTCATGTTCTCACACACAGCCAACTTACACAAAATTAACTCATTCAAGCAATTGAATACACTTATTAAAAGCCTAACTTATAATGCAAAATTAATCACTGAATGAACTTAAAGGACATTTAAATAACTTAGAATAACCTAGACCCGGTCTATGCGTTTCGACTAAGTCTAGTGGATCACATTATGATTCTTAAAGACATTTTTTGAAACCGTTATTCAATCAATGTAAAATCACATTATAAATGTCATGAAATAAATTATACTATCAAAACCCAACTTGTAAATATAATATCAATAAGTAATAAATTAATTTAAAACATGTCTTCAAAATCAAAATCACAATAAACCGAACAGTAATAGCAAAAGTGTCATCATCCTAAAATACGATACTTTAAAATAAGGTCTATGTCACCAAAATAAAGTCAACTAGCAAGATAAAACATTACAATCAGATATACTTCAAGAGATATGTTGATCCTCCAAGTGCTCGAACCGATGTATCTAACCAACAGTATTTGAAAGGGAGAAAAACATTTTCGAAAAGTGAGCTAGGCTCAGTGTGTCCCAATATTACCTTAAAATCACAATAGGTACATTAAACAAATCATAGTCTAGTAAATCTCATAAATTCATAAAAGAGTTTAACTTTTGAAAATCATAGTTTAAACTCTTTTTTTGTACACCATCAGTAATTTCCAAAACTATTTTCCATATAGCTTACTCTAAGCACACAGCAAAAAGAAAGTCAACCTAAGGATAAGCTTTAGAGCTTGTATCCTTAAGCCCGTAAGTCCAAGTCCATATAGCTTACCCTAAGCACACAGCAAGGGAAGCCAACCTAATGCATCTTGGGGCCCCAAGAGTCACATTAGGCTCATTCTGTTTATTAGCTTGATCAGAGTTATACTATTGTAATTCAATCCAAAAGTTCAATTGCACCGTGACACAAATTCCATAAATCATCACATTAAATTGGTGCATCAATAAAATAGTAACCAAAGAACTCAGTGTACCTCATATTAAAACCAATAAAACAGTTCAGTAATAATTAGGGAACACACCTCGATAATAGGTTCAAATAGTAGATCTACTGATTGCTGGTTTCACCACGCTCTGCTACAGTTTTCGAACCTATTTTATAATAACACTATATTACTTATGGGTAACATAAATAAATCTCTAAAATCATAAAATTTACGGGTCTTACGGGTGAATACTGGCACACGTGGTTTAATTGATCTAGAAGAGCTGGGTCGAGCTGTCGAACGATCCGGAGAGTCTCTTGTACCTTCAAACAATAATAATTTATCAGCCCCAAATCTTACTTAATTGTTCAAAGCTAAATTCTTAAGTATATAAGCATTTTCAGGGTTTGACTATCAATTTGGAGGATTTTGGGTTTGAATTTGGCTAAACGGATTGCGGAATCGGAATCAGGACGTCGAAAAACATAAAGTATGTCTTTTCAAAAATTTAAATTCTTGGTCAAAGTCAAAGTCAACCACTTTGACCGTCGATTTGGAGGCCTTCGGGTTTGAATTTGACGAAACGAACTTCGGAAACGGATTCGGGACGTCTAAAACTATCAGAATATGTATACTCAGAAAAGATTAACGGTCGTTTAATGGTCGGTCAAAGCCATTTTAAGTTTTGGTCAAAGGAAGTCAACGGTCAACGGTCGGGTCGGGTCAGGTAGATCGGTCGGGTCGGGTCAGACCGGTTCAGACCGGTCAAACCGGTTTTCAGCCACTCACTCTCCCTGCGGCGGCGCTTGTGGCGCGTGAGGCCTCCTCCGGGGGTCTAAAAATTACGGAAAAATTTCTAAAAATTATTTTGAGCGATTTCGAGATACTTACAAAGATCGGTTCAAATTTTTGAACGGTGAAGAGCTCAATTTCAACTCGGCCGAATCTTTGACTGCTCCACCCCCTCACGCGCCGCCGTCGACGGAGACCAAGGTTGACACCGGCAGAATCGAAACGGCACAAGGAACATAATGGTGCAGGAGGTGTCGAAAACCGATCAACGATCGGAGATGAATTTAAGATTTTCTTGGCGGTAGTGCTAAAAAAAACGTCGAGACTTTGACTCAAAATTCACGTCGTTTGGCAGCGTTTCGCTATAATTGATTTACTGGGTTTTGTTCACGGGTCGAAGATGAACACGACGGTGGTTTCAATTTTACGATTGGAGGTCGAACGGCATCGGGATCTAAGTCGGAAACCGACGTAGGGGGAAGGGAATTTGGGAGCAATTGAGGTGTGGTTTTCTGTTTTGAAACAGAAAACCACGTTTATAACATAACATACCTAATTTTTTTGAGTAAATTCAGGGTTTGGTCTCTGAATTTTTTTAACTCTAAAACAAGCTACAAGTTTTAAAATCTTTCAATTTAGTCACCACAATTTATCGATTTTCATAATTAAAACCTCCAATTTCAATTAAATATTATTTTAAAAATTTCCGGGTTATTACATAATACACTTATTAAAAGCCTAACTTATAATGCAAAATTAATCGCTGAATGAACTTAAAGGACATTTAAATAACTTAGAATAAGATGTAAATGATGAAGAGAGTTATAATGTATCATATAGTTATATAAGGGAAGTAAAGCATCACACTTATGAAAATCATGAAACACTTTAAAATTAGGATATACTGCTTTTACTGGCCTTAAATCCAAGCTGTTAGCCTTTTCCACAAAGACGGATAGTCCCAATCACCATAGCCCCAAATTAATTATCTTCGATAATACAAAAATTTACCAATTATTGAATAATAATTTAAGGGAATCAATTGATAAAATTAAATCATTTAAATCATTTAATTAGGGAACCAATTATTTTTTTGTAGTTTTGGAGAAATTTGTTTTTTTAATATATATATATATATATAACAATATTTTTAAAAAATAAAATATAAATTTTAAAAAAATATAAACGCAATATGTGTCGTCGAAAATGTTTGACGCCACGAATTTTATTATGGGTGAATTCATCAGTCAGCTGAGCTAAACCTTTAATTATTATGGGTGGATTTTTCTAGGAATAAAAAAAGGGGCTGGAATATCCAATTTAGAATGCAGAGACGAGCCGATAACGGTACAAGAGAGCGGTCCCCTTGTGTCTTTGCATGTTTATCTTTGGTTGC
Source organism: Hibiscus syriacus (assembly GCF_006381635.1). NCBI lineage: Eukaryota > Viridiplantae > Streptophyta > Magnoliopsida > Malvales > Malvaceae > Hibiscus > Hibiscus syriacus. Next base: position 1,219,201 of record NW_024063109.1, on the reverse strand, counting down.
AGAGAGACTTCGAGTGTCATCAAGTTCTTGTAAGAACTCTTGCCCATACTTCCATGGCCGATTGTTGTTCCGACAATAAATCTTTTTGCCCTTCCCTCAATCTTCTTAATTTATATGTTCTCATATAATTTTCCACTTCTTTCTTCATGCATCATCAAGGATTGGAGTATTTATCATTTACTCAACTTGATTCAAATAAATCAGTAACTATATAAGAACAAATTATTTATGCTGAGTTCTAAATTGCTAAACACCCTAAGATGCACTTGTCAGAAATATTTTAGCTTTCTGTTTTTAATACTCAAAGAAATATGCTGTCATTTGCTTTCTTCTTTCTTTACTTGATCTTAACGAAATAAGAAAATGTTGTTTTTTCTAAAAGTTTTGGATTCGTGTAATTGTATATGCAAAGTGTGTATGAGTTAGATTATAAAAGATTTTAAACATATATTACTTTATAATCATCCAAACTATTCAGAAAAAAAGTATTTTGATGATGATTTAACTTAGGATATCTAACTTAGGATTTCATTGGACCAGAAGGCAGCCAATGTGTAGAGAGTGTATTAATTACATGTAGCTGAAAATGAAGATAATATCAGATACACACAAGGTTCAGTCACATTCACTCTCCAAAACTCAACTACAATAATGCAAGGGAAACAGGACCACCAGCTAAGAAAGAAAAAAAGTTATGGTTCTGCAATAAATATTATAAAAAAGAGCCCAAGAATGATCATTTTGACAGATGGTTCCTGATTTGCTTGTTCTGTTAAAGCTATGTCCATTTTCCCATGAGAAAAAGGGCGTGTGGCTGAATGCAACACTCACGTGCATGCTTTGTTTAAAAAGCAAAGCTCCATTGGGAGATAGCGAGAGAGGGTGTGGGTTTCAAAGTTTCTGGCTTTCTGCCCCAAAGTTATCTTGATATACCACCAATAGAAATGCAAGTTTACGCATCACCAATCACCGTACAACTTCATCTATTATGGAATTTTCTTTTATAGAAAAAACGGATAATAAGATAATATCTATTTAAAAAATTTCTTAATTATTAATAATGTATATACATCTTATAATACAGTTGTTCGACCGGATGTTTCATAGCAACACTCTTTTGAAGTCTCTTAATAGATTTTTTATTAGGGGATTAAAATGAGTGGGAAAAGGATAAGTGAGTGAAATTTTGCATTGTATTTTTTCACCAAAATGGACCGAGAAGATAAAACATCAATTTTTTTAAAATTGATTATTAGCATTCAATTTATTGATTGATTAATTTAGATTAGATTTTGCAGATGTTTATTATAGGATGCTCCTTTCACCTCAGTTTGCTCCATTCACATGATTAGAGTTCGAACATATGACCTTACTTAATAAACATAAATCTTACTAGACCAACTGGTTTTTGGTAACACCAACTTCTTAATTTCACAAAAAGTAGAAAACTTAAAGTTTCTTCTTCTTCTTTTTATCTTTCATAAGGAGAAAATGAAAGCTCTGTTGACATTTACTCCCTAAGATGAACTGATAAGGAAATAGTAGAAAAAAGAAAGTCATTTTAACGACTACTTTCTTTTCCATTCTAAACTTAATCCTCTCTCTCTCTCGGCGTCTCCACTTCATATGCAAATTGAATAGGTTGGTATGTGCTTGCCTCTCACTTCATAATGCTTCAAGTTCAAATGAATTTCTATGTTCATCAGGCGTCCACAAGCTTCTGTTTTTGTTTGCATGCATCCATTTAGCACCATCTTATACGGTTCTACAAGAAAAGTTCCCAAATTAGAAATTAAGCACTTTGGTAGTTATACAATTCTTTTACTCCCTTTTCCCCATCATTTTCCCTTCTCTTTCTCTATTAAATGTTATAGTTCTCATTTTAGTTCATTCTGATAACACTTTTTGGCCATTTTCTGAGTTTTGTCACAGTTTGCAGTTCCAAAGTTTATTGTTTTTACTTTCTGTGAACATGGCAAGAATGGGAGAAAGATTGGTGCTCTCTGTTTCGAAGGCAGTGAACCATTAGGAGCCTGGAAAGGAGAGTTTACTTGTGTCTGATTCTACAATGTCTGTTCCTCTTGCTCCATATCCAACACCTCCAGACTCATATACTCCTGCCAATGGTATCTTGTTCTGCTCTGCAATACATTTATCAACAATTCGAATTGTATTATTGTTTTGTTGCTCAAATGAACCTTCTTAAGAAACTTGATTAGCTGCATCCGCTATAGCGATAGGAGCATTAGGCTTGGCAAATCTAAACAGAATTCTTGATTATCTTGTTCTAACAGGCTTGACCACATCAACAAATTAATAATATGAAACTATCCACTCTGCTATCCATTTTTGAACTGATCTTATTGCTAAATCTATGTCAGCAGGTGCTCAAAGCCAGCTGGTATGTTCAGGATGTCGAAATCTATTACTCTATCCAGTTGGAGCAACCTCAGTATGCTGTGCTGTTTGTAATGCAGTAAACGCTGTGCCACCTCCTGGTACATCATCTGCTATTTACTTCACAACATTTTTAGCTTATGTTTCAAGTTATTCCCTTGTATGTTAAATGAACAAAAACTGGGAGAAAATGACTACAGGCACAGAAATGGCTCAGCTGATTTGTGGAGGCTGCCATACATTACTAATGTACATTCGGGGAGCCACAAGTGTTCAATGCTCATGTTGCCACACTGTCAATCTGGCCCTGGAAGGTACACGTAAACAAGTACGATGTTTATCTCTCTCAAAGCATTATTAAGATAGGAAACCTTGTCGATTAAAGCTTCCTTCGTTTTCGACAGCAAATCAGGTGGCACATGTAAATTGTGGGAACTGCAGAATGTTACTAATGTACCAGTATGGAGCACGATCTGTGAAATGTGCAGTCTGCAATTTCGTCACATCGATTGGGGTCAGTTCACAATATTTGATTCACAAGGAGTCCCATCTTTTATAAAAGTCTTCATTGGACGATGCAGGGATCAGCAAGTGCTGCACCAGAACACAAGTTCAACAGCTAGAAATAGCTTTACAGTTGAGAAATTACAACTTTGGTTTTTTCACATTACAAATATCCTCTTCTACTGGTGCATCCCTCATCAACGTAGGGGAAATTTCATCCTTGCATTTGTATAGAGTGTTTTGTGCTTTGCTTGCGTAGCATGTTTCTGAATAAGCAGTTTTGGCAGCTGGTTGGACTTTTTTAGGTTGAAAAATGGATTATGTTATGATAAGATAAAGACTTCATTTTTCTTTTACTTTTCTATGTACGAGTAGCATTAAATACAAGGCATTGAAGCTTATCTCCCATACTTTTCTTCTTCTTCTGCTTACTTGTCAATGGTTAGAGTCTATCCAATTTAACAAGAGCAACTACTCTCACAATTGTTGCAACCTCGTTTCACACACCAACAGTGACAAAAGCAAGATTTTATGTTAGAGTGATGAACTTATAAAATTTTATAAGACGAAATATATTATTAATAGAAAATAAGTAAAAAATATAAAATTTAAGAGAATTTGAAAATTTCAAGGGTGATTGCTCCCACCTACCCTCCTCAGTCCATCGCCGCACACAAGGTATCTTCCATCTGAAAGTGTTTTCAACTCTCTGGTTATGCACTCATAAGTTTGCATATGAAAAAGAAAATCCTCAGAAGAACAAACAATATACTAAGAGTTAATGTTGTTTAGTTTTTGGTTTAAGGTACAAAAATTATAAAAGATTATTCAACAAATACAAAGTGATAAGGATTAAAAATCACATTTCGAGTATATCATTCCACTAAATTTTTATTAGAAAGAAAATTATAGTAGTCAATCTTAACATTTTACTTATTAAAAAAATTCCAAAAAATTGAACAAATTAACATGAATTTACCTTTGTTTATGAAAAATAAATAAAGGCAAGGGTAAAAGAATTAGCTTTAAATATATTAAATTAAATTATTAATTCTTAAAGGACCCAAAATATATTTTTATTTAGTTAAAAGGTTGTCAAAGATCAAATTGAATTAATAAATTGTTAAGAGGACTAAAAGTATAATAATATATTTATTTTTTAAAATAAAAATTTTAATTTTAAGATATTTTTATAATAATATCAGATACTTTTAATTAATATTATATTTTTAAAATATTTTTTAAAACTCAACTGCAACAAAAACTGATGTTTAAAATTGTTTTTGTTCCTATATGTTGTAACAACTATTTGCACTAAATATACAAACATCTACCGCGGCGAGATGTTAGATTATGTTTCCATGAAGATTATATACTCAATCATGTATTATATTTAAATTATATTTAAATTTAGAGTAAAGTATATAAATTGTCTCTCGACTATTAAAGTTACAAAATGATTACTCAAATATTTTTTATATTTCAAACTCGTCCTTTCTCTTTAAAAAAATGACGATCGTTTGAGCTAAACGTTAACATGTTGACTGAGATATGATAAAATGAATAGTCGGGTGATCATTTTGTAACTTTTAATAGTCAAGGGACTCAACAAAGCAACACCTTATACTCTATGAACCATTTTGTAACTCTTAATAATACAGGGGCTCAATAAAGTAATATCCTATAGTCATGGAATCATTTGTGTATTTTACCTTTAAGGTTTTTAAATAAAAGTTAAATAATTAAATTTAATAAAAAAAATAACTTCACTCTCTAATAATTGAAACTATTAAATTTAAAATTATAAAATATAAAATGTAAATTTTAGAAATTTAATCATAATTAAATAAAAAAAGTTATTTATAAAGTAATTTGATGAATTAACAGATTCATAGAATTATAATTTTTCAAAAAAAAAATTATAATTTTAAAAATAATTTATGAATTCTCTATATTTTTAAAAAATGATTTTTAGAATTATTATTTAGAAATATTATTTAGAAATATTAAAAAAATCAAAAGTGAATCTGAATTATAATAGAAAAATTAAATAAAAATTTAAATTAATTTCATTCTTTTTCTTAATGAGCAAAAGAGATATAGGCCAAACAAATTTAAATAAAGAGGATTCTGAATATTTCTTTCGGCTATTAATAGGATAGAGTCGGAAGTAACAGAAAAAGTACGCGTCAAATAATATCGAAGGAGGCCAAGCTCAGCAATCATGTTTTCCTCAGGCTTAGGAGAAACTCAATATACCAATTGCAAGAGCAAATCGTGTTGATGACATGGACTAATAGGAGAGCGGCACGACCTGCATTAGGATTAAGAAAGAGTTGAATAGCTATCAAAGTTTAATATAACTTTTAAAAAATTAATATTTTAAAAATAATTTTACATAATTATTTAAAATATTTACCTTATAAAATTAATGATGTGAGATGTGATTCTAAAATTTTTCAGTCCTAAATTCTTTCTACCATATCAAGTCGGTCTAGTCTTAGGTAGGGATGTTTATCGAGCAAGTCGATCGCGAGTTGGATAATATTCGACTCGTGCTTGTTAAAAGTTTTGTTGTTCTACTCGACTCGTTGCTCGTTAAAATTGTGTTCGACTCGTGCTCGTTAAAAAAAATTTACTGCTCAACTCAACTCGTTGCTCGTTATACTCACGAAAAAATTTACCTTATTTTTTTAACTAAAAATAAAATTTACTAATACTATATGAAGATATTAGGGTTTGGTTTTTTTTATTAAAATAATATTGTTAATTATTAATATTTTATTATTTATTAAAAATAATATATTAGTTAACTTATTATTTTTTTATTAATAAATTAATATTATTATTTAGATTTATTTTTTGAATGAAATGATTTTGAAGTAATTACTAAAAAAATATTTTAAAAATTAATGAACTGCTTGCGAACTTATCGAGTCGAGTTAGACTTTGCTCGGCTCAGCTCGTTAAAGTCTCGAGTCGAGTTTGAATTCGAATCGAACGTTTACCAAATTATAACCGAATCGAATTCAAACTACTCACGAACTGATCAACAAGCACCCCTAGTGTTAGGCTGTTATTCAGTCATGTTCATCTTATAGTATATTTTATTTTACAATTCTAGCTGAGGTCCAACGTGGTAGCAAAATCACCGCAATGCAGTTGCATGGTTGACGCGTGGCTATAACTTTGATCGTGTCAACTTGAACATTTATGTTAATAAAGAAGGCTAATGATGTTGCTGTGAAATTAAAGGACGTGCATCTGATTTCAATCACCACAGTTTTGCAGCTAAAGCGTGATCGAGAAAGAGAATAATGCAAACCGTAAATGAGAAGATTAGCAACATGAGCAGTAGCGCCAAGGAGCATGTCAACATCGGCAAAGCCAAAGTTGAAGAAAAGGTAGCTTCCCTTTCAGTAATTTTTCACTTATTAGAAGAAACAGTAAGTTGTTATGTATTTGAATTGTCACAGCTGGAGAAAGCAGCGGCAACGACAGAAGAAGAGAAGAAGTTGGCACATGAACGTAAAAAGGCCAACGAAGCTCGAGCAAAGATGGAGTTGCATCAGGACAAGGTCAAGCACTTAGAGGAGAAATTGACAGCTAAACAACCCCAATATCTCCATGGCTATGGCTATGACCTTGACCATGATCCAGCACTTCAAACCGATCAAACCACGGCTCCTCCCTATCATCTTACGGCTCATCCCCCACTTCACAACCATTAATAAGGTTGTTCGCAAATATTAATAAGGTTGCCATTTGTACTCTTCCACGTTTATTTATAATGTAAATGTTTATTTCTCTTCTCATTGAAATGGCCTCAAACTCTTTCAAGCGACCTTTTTCTTTCAATCGACCTCCTACCTCCGTGCAGGGCCGTGGCTTGGTTTTTGGGTACTGTACAAATTCTTATAAAGGGGCCCTATTTTTTTAGATATATTCGATTTTGGGTAATAACGCAATAGATCCATCTATAGTGACGTTTTTAATAAAACCGCAACAATAGTGACGTTTTATTTTTGAAAAACGCCACTATAGATATACATTTTTTTGGTAGCGACGGCCCAGTCATAGCACTACCTCCGTGGTTAAGAGATAATAACCTCTTTCAAAAAACCTCGATGGTAAATTAAAGTATCGGTTTGAACTCTCTTTCAATCGACCTTAGTAATTAAAGGATAATAACTTCTTCCAAACGACCTCAGATAAATAAATTTGTTTTTATTTTTTGAGATATCGGGTTTAACACCGTACCGTATATATAAGGACATGAACATTCATTCGTTAAGAATCTTTAAAAATATGCTATTTTGTATTCATTTAGATTAAAAAAAACTGATCATTCAAAAAGCCACTTATACAGAATATGCCTTGCTCGAAGGAGCAATACTGTTTTTAAAGCTTAAACCAAAACTTTCTTTTCGAATCCACTCTTCGTACATGATACTGAGACAGTGAAATGAAGATTGTGAAATGAAGGTTGTTACCGCTACTACAGAGGTTAAAGAACAATGGGAAAAAATAGATTCAAAATAAGATAATTAGTATCACGCTTTTGATGTAAAGGCCAAACAAAGAATATACCAACAATCATATCCACTGTAATCTTCCTTGGTGCTCTACACACTGCTGCATTTTACCATCATGCGACATGACTTGGGTCTTCACATTGGCAGCTCTTGCACTATAGTTCATTTGGAACTTGGGGAATGGCTTCTGCTCATTTTCTGCATCAGTTGACGCTGATGTTTCAGGCGAAACTTCATCAAGGAACTCATCTGCTACATCTCCATCTTCATCCATCCTAAGACGCTTTGCATACCATTTTAGACCCTGTATCGAATAATAGATCCAAAATCTTAGCTATTAAGACCAACTCACAAAGAGATACTTGAACAGTATTTTCTAGTAAAGCTTAGGATGGAGACACCCAAGGCTATGGGGGGCAAGGCCACGTCAAAACAAGATTCACATAATTTTTATGCATCCAGCCTAACCTATCCTACATAATTCCTTTTAATCCTTGCTGAAAAATGATTGGCTTCTGCAACTCATTTACATGTCAGCATGTATAAATACAGTAATACACTTTCTAGAGTTTTCCTGTTAAGCACTTATGGTTTAGGCAGATGACCATAAAGAAAAGAAAAAGCTATGGAGACTAGCCCTCGTCTCCAAACACGGAGAATATCCTGACGGATATAAAAGTTGATCAATAGCTAGATAACAAGATGTTTCAGTAAGATTAAGGGAAACATTCAGATTTATTTAGTTGATCAATTATTACAGGAATATGAGGGGAACACAAAAGAATTAATCCGAAGTTCAAAGAAAAAGAGAAAGGATGCGTCTATTCCCAGATTTAAGTAGTTATTTTAAGGAAATAAAGAGATGAAAAAGGATAAAATTACAAAGGAATGATAGTGAAAATCACAAAAATAAGAATGTATTTCATGCAGTGAGCATCAAACATGAACTACATCTGGATCTTTGCGTATTTTCCATGAGCACAAGATACAATAATGTGAAGAACATGGATAACTGACCTGGACCTAGGAGGACTGTAACTCTCACAGCCTACTTTATATAACCAGTTCAATTAGGACTCAACTCCATCATAACTTACAACAGTAAACATGCATGTCAATTAATTTTATTGACACTTCACTGCAACAACGTTGGTTGGATACGCATGCTGAGGATTGCAGATAACACCGTCAGGCACATATCCCCAAAACGTAAAACAAGAAAAGCTCGTTCATCATCCTTGACTAATGGATTCTACAAAGTTAAGTAACAAAAAGCGACCATTACAAGAGTCCTGGAACATTCACTAAAAAATAACTTTAAACAAGAATAGTACGCGCATAACGCAAGAAAACTATCAGGAAGCTTGATAACTTATAGACCACATATAATATCAGCAGCAGACAATTTGAACAGAAACAAAAGTTTTATTCAGGGAAGTAACATCAATGAATGTCCAGAACAGATAGTTACAAGAAAGTGAGGATTACACGATGTAACTAACATGCGATCTAGGTTTGCGGATAAATCCGAGATTGGGGATATAGAGTTCACTTTTCAATTTCAGCACATTATTGTATGTGCTTATTCAGGAAGAAGATACCTGAGAAATGTCCTCTAGCACATAGGTCCAAAGGCATAAAAAATTCCATACACCCAATATACCAAGGAAGAAAGATGGTTGTAAAACTTTAAATGTCAGCTTACCTTAAGCTGTTTACAACCAAATTACAAAACTCAAAGTTACCTGTTCCCTGTGTAGGTTCATTGATTTGTGCTATCGTGTCTTAGTTCCAAACTAATAACCAATCACTTCGCATAAAATCACCTTAATGAGTTCTAATTCTGTTACCCAGAAGTCAAATCACAGCAAAAACTAACTACATTCAACATTATAACAATTGACAATACATCAAGAACGCATATCTTAAATTTTTTTACCTAAACACTAAAGATATATCAAAGAAATCGAGATGGACCTGGACACCACCGTCACAAGAATTGCAGGGGAGGAGGACAGGACCAGGATTGGGACGAGTCGCAGCGACCTGGACAGGAACGCTAAAGCCCCTTCGAGGAAGTCCAATGTCTTGGAAAACGCGACGGTTGCCGGGTGTTTGGTTATTGTTATTATTGTTGCGAGGGTCGTTTTCTTGGTCTTTCACTTCCTGGCCATCGTCTCTGGCAATCCCCAGAAGCCCCGCTATTCTTCTAAAGAATCGCATAATCAAAGATCAGATGTTATTCAATTACCGATCAGATGAACCCAGATAAACAAATCGAATTCAAAAGAAAAAATAAATCTTTAGTTCGAGGCAAAAGAGGGCTTGACAGTAATGTATGGCTCGGGTCTTGTTCGTAGTGGAGAGCAAGGTTGAGCACCGGAGACGAAGAGGAACGTAAAGAGGGGGAGGAGAAACGTTAATTTACATATATTCGGAAAAATTCGTAAGGTTAAACTGTCATTATGTAATTAGTTATTCAGTAAAGAATAATTGGATAAAAGTTAAAATATCCTTTAAGTTTTTGTATTCTACTATGTACTTTCATTTTTATTTTTAACTTTTAGATTTAAATTTAATTATGGGTAAAGTACACAAATAGTCCCTTGACTATAGGATGATACTTTGTTGAGTCTCTCCACTATTAAAAGTTACAAAATGATCATCTAACTATTTAGTATGTTTCAAACTGTCATTTCATGTTAAAAATTGACAACAGTCTGATCTAGATGTTAACTTGTTAACTGAAATATGATATTTTTTTAGATTCTGGGATGAAATTTTATCATATCTCAATTATCATGTTAACATTCAGCTCAAACTGTCGTTAATTTTTAACAAAAAATAATGAGTTTGGAACATATTAAATAGTTGGATGGTCGTTTTGTAACTTTTAATAGTCAGAGACTCAACAAAGCAATACCCTATAATCAAGTGACCATTTTATAATTTTTAATAGTCGAGAGACTTAACAAAGTATCACCTTATAATCAGAGGATCATTTATATACTTTACCCTTTAATTATTAACTTCACTAAAATTATGTTGTTAGATTAAGATTTATTACGATCTCATTTCAATTTTAAAGAATGTTTAAATTGATAGATTGTATTTTACGGACTAAAAATATTATTATAACATGTTTATTATAAACTCATAATTAAGTTATCTTATATAATTTACCATGAGTAAATTGAAGGGTAAACTACATAAATGGCCATTAAAATATATGTCATTTTCTCTTTTTAGTATTGAAGTGTCAAAAATAATGAAATGATCATTAATATTATCACTCTGTAATAAATCAATCATCCAACCGTTAATTGTCGTTACTATAGTGACAAAAGTTTAATGTAGTATGTTTGGACGGCTGAATTGGCACCATTTGATTTTGACCATGTTGGTTCCCTTTGACCAGATAATTTGATTATCACTAAAAACATAAAAAAAATTGTTTATTAATAGAAAATTTTAATTTTGAAAACCCTAATTTTTGAAGAAGAAAAGATAGAAGAAGATTAAAAAAATGGTCACGCTTAACTTCGAATGTTTCATATCCTAAGGAACAACTAAATAGGAATAAAGATAAAATCCCTTCTATATGAGCAATCTAGTCAGTGCAAAACAACAATAGACAGTAGTGTGAGTTATGCATCTGCAGCAGCAAATGTGGAAGCTTGAAGTCTGAAAATGCGAAAAATAAATAAATAAAATATTCTCTATGGTGTGAGAATTTATGGCAGTCATAACTCATTTGATTTATTCTGTAACATATAACTTAATTGCAAGCATTTTGCAAGACGCATCAATTGGTGGGTTACTTGCTCGTAGATTGAGAGTAATAATGCTACTTGTTTCTGCATATTTTTTATTTGCTCAAGTTTAGTTTGATGTTAAATTTTCGTACTTTTTAATTCATTTGAGGTGTTTTGGGTTTTGGACATCACATTACCACCACTTACACATTATAAAACTTTTTTAGTTTTACATAAATTAGGAATGTCGGATAAGTGTGATTGGATCCTCAAGCAAGATGCTTGCAGTTGCAGGTTCATTTTCATTCAAGTACCATGCATGATTCGATTGATGAGGCTCAAAAATGGAAGCTATCTCTACCTTAGAAACATAGGCTTCTCTAACTCTCCTCCAAATCTCCAACTTAAATTCTATTATCTCATTTTTACTTTTACATTTCTCCTGATTCTAATTGCATTGCAAATATTGCAACACAACCTTTAAATGGACAATTCCTCGTATAACTCTCTTTTTGTTTTTATTTTTGAATGATTTTGAGTATTCTTCGTTACTTCACATAGATTTAATTATTTTTTAGTGAGAGTCAAAATCGATGGTTAAAAAGGTGCCAATGTTGCCAAATGGTGCCAACTCATCCACCCAAACATGTCACATTGGATTTTTGTGAATACGATAACGATTGTTAACGGTTGGATCGATTTGTTATAAATAAAAAATATTAGTAATTGTTTTGTTATTTTTAAAACTTCAATTCTGAAAAGAGAAATATACTCATACTTTAGTGACCTATGTAGTTTACCCTAAATTGAATTTATTCAATTTTTTTCAAGTAAAAGATGGAAGTGTCCCTTGACCATTAAACCTCCGGATGACCATTAAACCTCCGGACATTTTCTGAAAACATTTCCCATTTCATCGGGATTTCTCTTCTTCACCGATGCTTTGATTACCAAACAAAAATTGAACGCTAGCGTTCTCTACTTCGCCAGATCCGGTCCCGCCACTGGTTTGAGCCACCCCCGGTAAAACCATTTCCCCTATTGATTTCACTTCATTTAATGTGGGACGAGATCCTCTGCATCGAAGATGCCGGTGGCCGCTTCAGCCATCTACTTCTTAAATCTCCGAGGAGATGTCCTCATCAATCGTCTCTATCGAGACGATGTCGGGTAGCTCTCTCCCTCTCTTTCCTCCCTTCAATTCCAGCTACTATGAACTTTTTATAAATGCAGTCAATTTCGCTGAGTTTAACGTGGATGCCTTCCGAGTCCACATTTACGAACTAAGGAACTCGGTACTTGTCCCGTGCGACAGATTGGAGGCTTCTCTTTCTTTTACACGAGAATTAGCAATGTGTACATCGTAATTGTTGTCAGCAGTAAGGCGAATATAGCTTGTGCTTTCAAATTTGTTGATGAGGTACTGTAGATTTCTTTTTCTTATGTTTCAGGTGATTAGATAATAGATATAGAAAAGATTATGCATGCTGTCATTGCTACTCCTTCTGCAGGCTGTTGCTTTGTTCAAATCTTACTTCGGTGGCACTTTTGATGAAGATGCTATTCGCAATAATTTTGTTCTGATTTACGAACTGTTGGATGGTATGTATTTAAATTTGAATGTTTCTCCTTCAGCCTGCATCCTCTTGCTCGGTTTATAGTTTCTTTAAATACTTTTTTTTTAGTTTAGTTCACTATGTTCTATAGCTGTGCTCAATTGTAAATGACTTAGGTAGTTGCATTTGATTCATAACTCCTGGTATTATGCAATGTAATAGTAAGCTCAGATTGACATTATTAATAGTGGTAGCAACTGAACTTGTTGACTCATCTGATCATTTGATCAACCATGGAATTGTAACAAATAGAGTTTATTTCTCTTAGATTGCATGCTAAGTTCTGTACCGTACATTTATAATGAGACATTTGTTCTGCTGAATGGAATTTGTGCGTGAGGAAAATCATTGGTTCAAAGGATCAAATGTTATTTGAATGAGTTAGTGATTGGTTGCTGATTAACATTGCAGAAATCATGGACTTTGGCTACCCGCAAAAATCTTTCTCCTGAAATTTTAAAGCTATACATTACTCAGGAAGGAGTGCGGTCTCCATTTTCATCCAAGGTAAGCTGTATTTTATGTATCATAGGTTATTGTATTTTAAGGATTGATGCATGTAGACCATACTTGCTTGGAAGAGGTAAGGTTAGTATTGTGCTTTAATATGTAGCAGTGCATTCTCATTTACCATTTTCATTTTTCTATATGCATTAAAACCGAATAGCCCTCAGATAAGCCTGTTCCAAATGCGACTTTACAAGTTACCGGTGCTGTTGGCTGGCGGAGAGAGGGGCTTGTTTATAAAAAGAACGAGGTGATCTAGCTTCTAAATTCTATTAAATTCCTTTCTATTGAATTTGGTGGTTTTGGTTTTAATATTTGTTGTTTCTGGTCACTGTGGAAAGTGTAAACCTACTTATGTCGTCAAAAGGTTGGTGCTTGTTTCAAAAATGTTCTTGATTGTCGATGTCTCTTTGGCTAAAAACAAACCATTTGGTGATTTTAGGCAGCGTTCTGCGTTGTGATGTTATGGGGAAGATTCTTATGAAGTGCTTCCTCTCTGGAGTGCCTGATCTGAAGTTGGGCTTGAGAAAAAATCACAGCTAAAATCCCATCCTGCTAAAAGGTTTCTTCTAATTGCATTTTTTTCTCATTCTATACTGCTCCATTTTATCGGATTGCCTATTTTCTAAAACTTTGCAACTTCTGTTTATATATTGCTCCCATTGCCATGGAGTCAAAATTTCCTGATATCAGTTTCAGAGCATGCAAATTCAGCTTTATTTCTCTCTTACAATGCACTATTTTGCAGTGGCAAGACTATTGAGCTGGACGATGATACTTTCCATCAGTGTGTGAATCTTACTAGATTCAACTCAGAAAAGACTGTTAGTTTTGTGCCACTAGATGGTGAATTTGAATTGATGAAGTCAGCTTTAGAAGTCTTCATCCTTATTTTACTCTGTAATTCAAGTTTGTGTTATTTAGCATGCAAGGTCAGTCGCACTGATGAGTGTTTTATATTGCATATATTTATTGTTATTTTGGGTTTATTTTGGACATGAGCTTTATTGGATTAATTAGTCCAAAAAGTAGCAGATTTCAATGGTCTAGTCAACATTAATTGGAATTTACCTAACATAAGGTTATCCATAAGATGAAACAGAATTCAACCAGAAGTACAAGACTTAAATATTTATTTTTATCTTTTGTGATAAACCTTTTAGATTTAGGATTTTTTAGTTTGATTATTCTATTATTATTTTATTTAGGAATTAGTTATTTTATTAGAATTCTTGGTAGGACTTTTAGTTTGATTAGGAATTAGTCATTCCGTTTTGTGAGGATTGAAAAGTGCTTCATACCTTCAGATATCTTTCTTGATTAGGAATTAGTCATACCTTGGCTTAAATGTTGTTTTGATTTACCGTTGGGGAGGAGAATCGGCTTGTAGCAAATTCAAATTCCTAAGAACAAACTTAGCGGCGGTCCGCTAAGGGAAATCAATATCGAGTTTGATTCTCATTGAGACGCATAATCCGTGCACGGGCTTTTCCAGCATTAAAGAAGATATTGGCGTTAACATCGATAGTCGAAGTTAAATCCAAACAAGAATTAAATTCCAAGGATTGATTTTGGAAATTAGTTCATAGGAGAGAATAGTAAGTTACAAGGGTTGGGCTTTGTAGACTGTAACCAGCAAGAATCCCGAAGTAAAATCTATTTCAAGGATCGAGATGAGTCAAGTCAAAGCGAAGCTAGAGGCTATCTCCTATCATTATTTCTTTCAATTACTTATTTTTATTGCTTTGTTATTTTTATTTAATTTTAGTTTATTCAATTAAATTCGATAAACCCCCTTTTTATTTTATTTTACAGATTTTCTGGTTAGAGATCAAATCAGATTTAATTGCAAATTTCTTAGTCTCTGTGGATCGACTCTATTTCTCTATACTATTCTATTTATTTTATTTTATTTATTTAAATTGAGAATTAAGTTTATTTATTTGACGATTATGACGCTTGTCACGCACCAAAGTTTGTTACTTCATATAACTATGAATGATAAAATTCTAGATTATCTATAGTTTGCTTCTTAGACTACTGAGCTGCGTTCGCTCTTTGCTCACTATGTTATTTTTAGAATGTTTTTTATCATAGAGCCACTTGAACCAAGTAATCCGGTTAGATTGTGAAAATGAATGCTTAATGGTGCAGAGCTCTATCTATACTCTTCTATATTGGTGCTGACTGTTCTCATTTACTATGTTTCATGCACTCTGAAACTGTTTTACATAGACTTGTTTCATGTTCTTGTTGGGTTGATGGACACATAGGTATCGTATCACTGAGGGTGTTAATCTTCCTTTCCGGGTATTGCCAACAATTAAGGAACTTGGTCGAACACGGATGGAAGTAAATGTTAAGATGTGTAATCATATAGAAACTGTCCATATCTGGAGATTCATGGTTCTGTTGTTGGCTTATTTTTATTAACATTTCAAGTTAAAAGTGCCTTTGGACAAAAATGTTTGCACTTGGAGTTGTCATCAAAATTCCTGTCCCAAATCAAACAGAGAAAACAAGCTTCCAAGTCACAACAGGTCGAGCAAAGTATAATGCTGCCACTGATGCCACTTCAATATTGAAAACCTGGCTGCCTGCTTTGTTCCCATTGTAAAAGAGAATTGGCCAAAAACGTTTTTGTGGGGTGCTGCAGCCCTAATCTCAAGCACCCATCTGTTTGGAAATTGCCCAATGAGTTTATCATCCTAGTATAGTTTTTATTCCGTTTGCGGTTTATATTTAGATTGATATTTGGTTAAGTAAAGAGGAGGGGGGGAACCCAGCCAAAACGGTTTTCAATTTTTCGATCTCAATTAAAGCTGGAAGTTGTGTACTCTTCTAATGTCCTTCAAAATCTATACATCAAATTCATCACATTGAATAGTAATGTATAAAATTTGGATCTTAACTTGGGGCCATTGAACTCGATGAAGACTGTGCATGTTGCTCTCCACTTTGAGTGAGGAAAAGTTATTGAAAAGCCTAAACGAAAAGAAATTAGAGATGTGGATATATTTAATTTAAGCAAATGGGCTTCTTGCATTGAAGTTTTATAATTTGAATTTGTACTTTAGCGGAGCAGTTGTTGTGAGAGTAGATAACTCATACAACACTTGAACTGAACTCCTTTTGATTTTTTTTCTCCAACACTCTTTCGCAATTTCAGTCGAATTACCATTTGATTCACATTTCACTTCTTCTCCCTTTTTAATTTTCCTATTTGATACTCAGAACAAACAGATATTCAAAAGAAAATTGGGTTTAGAAATGGAGTCGAGAGAAGTACAGGGTCAGGCGGCAATGGGGAGGGGATTACAGCTACAGGAAGCGCAATACATGGTAATAGGACCCACATCATCCTACCCTTCCAACTCCACCTTGATCAACTCTAATCCCACCGCTAATTTCCCTCCTCCTCCAGCTCATCGTTTCTCCTTCAACCCCTTAACTTCCCCGCCGTCGCATAATCAGCACCATTTACAACAGTTCCATCATCAAAACCAACAGCTACTCAAGCCGTTGGATTCTTTGAACTCCGTCGACTTTGATGGATCGCCTCAATTTCAGTACAATACGGAACACGCCATGAAAAAGAAGCGAGGTAGGCCTAGGAAATATGCTCCCGATGGTAACATTGCTTTACAATTGGCACCCACCACCCCAGTTGCTAACCACTCCCCCAATCACGGTGGTAGTGACTCTGTCGGTTTAGAAAGTGTTGGTGATGCGGTGGAACAGCCTCCTAAAAGGAATCGCGGAAGGCCGCCCGGTTCTGGAAAAAGACAGATCGATGCATTAGGTAATTAAGAGTTGAATTGTAAACGTTAATAGTTTTTTTCCCCTTTTTAATCATAATTTTATATTTAAATTTTGTGGATTTTTTCCCTTTGAATAGGTGGTGTTTCAGGGGTGGGATTTACTCCTCATGTGATCACCGTGAACGCAGGAGAGGTGAGTAATACATAAACTCATAGTGATTGGTGTTTTAGATGGAATTTGGGAAATATCATGTTTCTTAGGGCAGGCTTGACAATGTATGAAGTTTTCTTTGCCTTAATGGATTTATAATTGGGATTATTAGTTTTTCTTATATTGAGTCTTCAAATGTTTTAAGCTGCCATGGAAGAATAGTTGCATCCTTTTGTGATACAACTGAAATTATGGATATGTAAAATATTGCATAAAAGCAACTTCATCCTGTAATTGCTAAGCAGAGCACCTTGAAGTAATTCAGATTGATTTCAGTGTCTGCACTCTGCACACTCTAAATACTGAGTTGGGAAATACAAATTGTGTAGATCATGTCGATCCTTGCTCAAGTCATGATATATTTATCCTTATATGTGTTCTTTCAAAAATTCATTGATGGAGATACTCCTCTGTTTATCTGCCGTGAATAGTATCGCCTGCCAATATACAACTATACTTTTCTCTTTGCACATGTTCTGGATGCTCATGTTTGTAATTCTTGAACATTAGTTTATTATGTGCCTTATTGTGTGACCTTTACTTTTGCAGGATGTAGCATCAAAGATTACGGCCTTTTCACAGCAAGGACCGCGCGCAGTCTGTATTCTCTCTGCAAATGGTGCTGTCTGTAATGTTACACTCCGCCAGTCTGGTGGTATGGTAAAATATGAGGTACTTTTTTGATCAATTCATCTGATAAAATAAGCCTTTTCTTTAATAAAATCCTCTGGCTCAGGACCTTGGCTTAGGTAGGTGTAGGACTGCTTCCATGTTTCCAGGGCTGCTGAAGTATAAACTTTCTGGACTTTTCTTTAATATAAAATGGCATTTCCTGTCTCTCTATGTTTGACTTAGTGTGTATGTATGTGTGATCAATAAGCACACACATCTGTTTGTGTCGTTCTTCTTTTATAGAATAATTAATGTATTTTTACATTTGTTAAATGCATTTTAATTTAACGTATTATAAGTCTCTTCTAGCATGTTAGTATCTGGAAGCAAATGAATTAGTCCAAGGGAAAAAAATGTAACTTATAGTGTGATTATTTTATGTGGATATGGATCTGCTTAGACAATGCTGCTCATATCTTATGTGTTTTTGGCTTAGTGAAGAACAATGTCAAAATGAGTTTGGTGATTGTTGATTGTGAGACTACTTTTAGTTTGGAAGTTGTGAGGAAGATCCCTAGATCAAATTTCATCAGTGAAAAGAAAAAAAAATAACTTATTAAGTCAGCTTTTGGAAGGATTCTTATTGCGGATGCCCTCTTGTTGATAAAGGTGTATTTTTGTGTTTTTATTGCTAGTTGGCTCTTTTGATTTGTAGCTGTGTTAGATGAACTTGTTCTTCTAAATTATTAGGCTTAGAGCTAACATTTCATTTCAGGTAAAAAGGGTACCATTACTACCGCTTTAATGACAGCAACAATAGCGGTCTTACAAAAAATAAAATAGCTGCCACCTTGTGGAGGAAAGCTAACAAACCATAGAAGAAGATGTGAGAAGTATGCCAGTATGCCTAAAGCGCATGCACTGCATGTAATTACATGGTGTAAAACTGTACACTGGAAATCTGTATACCAGAAAACAACACACAAACCCATATGAGGCGGTCTTGATTCACTCATCTCATATGTAACCGTCCTCCATTTATACTAGCTAGTAAAATAAGGTTAATTTGAGACAGGGTATAGGTAAGTGCATATGTGAGAATGAGATCAAGGGAGAAGTTAAACTTAGATGATTGGCATGTATAGGTTGTTGAGGTGAACTGAAAAATACAAATTGAAGTAGGCTAATAGAGCTAGCTATATGCAATCATGAGTTGTCAGTACTTTTTAGCTCCATTGGTTTTACCACTTTAGCTTACTTTATGAAATCTGAAATCTCTGGCATTACATTAGCTAGCAGTACCAAATGACGCGCATTAAAGCTAAAATCTCAGCATTACATGACTATAGTCACATGAAATGTTTGTCAAACCAAAATGGTCCTGCAGTTCTAGCAGTTTAAATTAGAATTACTTTGTCAATTATGCAACAATTTAGTTATGGATATATTTTTTTTTAAATTGCAGGGCCGATTTGAAATTATTTCTTTATCAGGTTCGTTTTTGGTTTCTGAAAATAATGGTAGTTGCAGCAGGAGTGGCGGATTAAATATCTCCTTGGCTGGGTCTGATGGTCAAGTAGTAGGTGGTGGAGTTGCAGGCACACTACAGGCAGCAACACCAGTTCAGGTATTTTTGTTACTTATTTTGTATTCGTAATTGCCAGGTTCATGTCTAATTATTAATTCTCATAAGCTGCATTCACGTCTGACAAGCAGTTTGGGTTGGAAGCTTGATTCTGTTTAAATATTTGCCATCAAGGGAGTCTCTTCTCCTGGCATGACATCAATGTATTTCGTTCTTGTTTTATGACTTTTCCATCTCCTGCCAGATCATTGTCGGCAGCTTTATTGCAGATGGGAAAAAACAGAACTTGGATGTTTTGAGAACTGGACCTTCTTACATACCAACATCGAATTTGCAAACCTTCGGGGCTCCAGGGACAGCAGGTAGCTCTCCTTCACATGCTGGCTCAAGTAAGTCTTCTGATGAAAACGGCGGTAGCCCTCTTAATGGAGGGTCTGGTTTTCATAATAACTTGGCTCCTCCATCTATGCATGATAACAATATGCAAATGCAAATGAACTCACTTTGGCCCGGCCACACTAAACAATGAGGATGCCGTTTTCTGAATTACCAGTTGAGCAGTTTGGGCTTGGGCATCGACTCAGTGAATGTTCTTGCATAACACTTAGTTGTCAAATTGCGAGAGAATCATTTTTTCTTCTTAGATCCAGGGTTTTTCTTGATTGTGGTGTAGGTTTCAAGTTTTGTTCAGGTCATTGAAAAATGACTGTTTTTGATAGCAGAAGAACGTTTGCAGCTATTTCTTAGACTCTACTGGATTGGAGCTTATTAGGTTTCAGATGTTTAAGGTTTTGAATATGATAGGAGTCCTCTCTTAGTTTTCAGTGGGTTGTTGCATCCTTCTCTAACATGAAAAATTTATTTCTCTTGCAATTCGCTAAAAACCCATTTTCACATACTTCATAGTTGGCCCAATTGTTGGTATGTTTTATTCCCCCCAAACTTGGACTTATGAAATTCTGTCACCCCTTTGGGTTCCTGACCATTATTTTAAATCCAAGTAATATCCGTTTATAATCTTTCTTAATCATTGACAATGCACATACATTCTATAAATACAATTGTTTAAATTCAAAACCTCAAAGAATAACAACATTTTTTAACCATTGAGTAGCTTCAATGAGTTTAGTTAATTATTCATTTTAATCACAAATGTTGTATTATAATGGTATTAATTATAAATGGTAGTTCCCTTTTGGTTATTTAATATGATTTCATTCTCTTATATTAAATTAGTTTATCTCAAATGGATTCAGTGGCTAACATAATTGCTAATTACTTTTTAGTCAATGGTAATCATGATGTGCTTAGGAACTTAGAAAAAGGACTGTTGATAAGTTCTTAGGACAGCATCATTTCTTAGGATTTCAATCTTCAAATTCATTTTCATGTCTTGGTTTGGATGAAGATTGACATTATATTTTTATGTATATATTAATAATAATGATTTAGATTTGGTAATTACTATTTGTTATTTTATTTATGCATTTTTAGCACCATTAATCAAAGTTGTTCAACAAAACAAGGATCACTGTCGTTTGGTAATAAAATTAAATAAATAGCACAACATCAAAGTTCTTGGAAATTATTAAGGTCGTTAGCCTTAATCAAACAAGGGGGAGTTTTCTTGTTAGAATAAAAAAGGTGGACTACATTTTATCATCTACTTACGCGGCAACTTAGAATAAAACTTTGCAAAACACATTAATGAGTTGGCCATCTCTTGTTAATTTCCTTGATAATAAAGGTTGCACCACAATTTTTTTGTCCTTCAAGTTTTCAAGATTTCGCCCTTATTAATCCGGCCTAACCCGAGTCAAACACTTGACTTTGGTGAATGAGTCTCCTAGTGGAAATTTTCTGCATATACAAAGGACTTAAACTTGAGACATGTTTAAATGATATCAAGCTGCTTACCACTTGAATCAATCTCGTTGATAAGGTTGCACCACATTTAAACTTTTTTTTTGTATTTTTAATATAATTATTTTTTTTACTCAAATCATAATATTGGCATATTGGTATCAGGGGAATCTTGAGAAATCACGATGTGGATATACTCAAAGTTTTCCTGGTCAACAACCTAGCTGATCCGGCCAATATTCGGTTCAGTTTAGTTCAGTTTTTGTTTAGTTCAAATTTTTAATAAAAGATGAATTAAATCTCAAATTATGATTTTTTAAAAATTGAAATTGAATGGCATAAAAATTACGGCTTTCAGTCCGATACAATTTTACGTTTTTACTGTTCATTGTTTTTCAAACAAAACATCCAAAGAATAAACTTAAAGCTTAAATTTAGTGCTAATATACATTATTATATTAATAAAAAATATTATTAATTTTAATATTTTATTTATTTAAGTTTTTCTTATAATAAATTCAAAATAAATTTATTTTAGATAATTATTTTCTTTTTTTATTTAATTTGATTTAAAACAAACGGTTTTCATATGGACAAATCGAAACCAAACTGAAATGTAAAATTATATTTTTAAATTGAATCAAAATGATCCACAAAACAAAAAATCTGAGCTGAATCAAACTACATAACTTGATTGGTATCAATTTTTTAATTTTGTCGATTTAATTGCTCAACCCTACTAGTCAATGGTAGAGAGTATTTGAACATATACTACAAGTAACACATATTTTACTTTTTGCACCTATAAATAAGCCAAGTCGGGTGAACTTATTGCTGAATGAGATTGTTGTAATGTTGTATCCCGGATTGCCGAGTCATTCAATGCTCTTCATACTTTTAAGGACGTCATTAATGCTTTTACTAATCTTGATTGGCTAATGTGCTTTTTTGACAGTGTTGTGTGTTTTAAGGTTTCTGCAGGGAATCCAGCATTGGTTGTAAGCCTTTCTTTTCCTGGTATCGTTTCTCTTACCAGATATAATGCTACTATATCTTGTTCTTCTCCTGATTACTACTGGCTTTCTAATTCGGTGATGGAGGTTGTCCAACATGTCGATTGACAAAGTCATGAAGCCCCTTCGTTGCCACTCTAGCAGGATTGAAGCCACCAATGAAAGTAAAGATTACTTTGAAATCTGATTTTTTTATTATTTATTTATTAATATGTGTGTTTACTTTAAAAATATATATAGTGTGTCCATTTGTTTTTCAAATAAAAAAAACAATTGATGGCAAGTTGTTACATTTTCTCATAATAAGGTACAAAAAAATATGTATATATAAAAAGAGGGACAAAGTTGGATATTGTGCATATACCAATATATATATATCAATGTTTGTATTTAGTTGAATAATCCATCATTATATTATATGCAGCTAAATATCTAACTATAGTGGATAAGTTACATAATTCTTTCTTATTTATAACAATATAAACATCATTATATGTTTGTATGGACAAGCTTTAACAAAATTAGAGCATTAGCATTCAGTCCAACATCAAGTATGCATGTATTTAAATTACAATAAAAATGTATTTTCCCTTAATCCAACATTGTTTAATAATTACAATGGAAAATAAGAAGATAATTTTAATTATTTATTTCAACTCATACGATTTTAAAAAGATGTAAAATTAAATACATTAAGTGTAAGTGGATCTTTATTGCTCAATAAATTAGTAGTGATATAAAATAATAAACTTGCAATCTGTTGGTTCAAAACAAAATGTTGGAGGCATATGCAATGAAGATATGGCGCAAGGAATTGATGGGAAGCAAAGTGGAGATAAGAATAAATTCATTAAAAGTCAGTCCACTATTGAAAGAATACCTAACATGAGATTAAACAGACCAATGAAGACGATGAAGAAGAGATTGTCATCGTAAGCAAGAAAGGAGGAATCAGCATCAAACACCACCATTATTTTATAAAAATTTTAGCTTCTCCATGCCCTACTCATGCCATATAATATACACATCATCATATGCCTGTTAATGTATATAACATTTCTTGTGAAGAAATCAAATTATCAGAAACAAAGATTAATGGAGTCTGAATAGACATGCCACAAAATACAGATTTGTTGCCGACCCTTTGTTCAACATACACAATTCACCTACAAGCTAGCTTGTTTTCTAACTGATTAGTGATATGTTTTGGAAGAGATGAATGTGATGTAATAGAAAAATAGAAGGGGTTGATATTTCCAAGGGAGCTAAGTGAACATGAATGCAAAAGCAAAACTCGTGTTGGGAGAAACAAGATGAAGCATTGGCTCTTAATTACTACTACTGTTTCATTTATGATGTCCTGAAAACAATGCAAAACTTTGGAATGGCCTCTTGGGGATGAAAAAGATTGATGTGTGATGGAAATTAAAGAAGGGAATTGAAACCCTAGTTGATATGTTACTAACACTGAAAACTCAGTGACTCATATTATCCAACAATAGTTAATTAATGATACATCATCAAACCATGAACATGAGAAATGACTATTCCCAGAAACCATAGATTCCAAAATCCGAAGAAATTAAAAAAAAAAAAGTAAAAACAAAGATCAAGAACTAACATCAACATCCTAGGAAATGGAAGAAAGAAGTGGAAGGTATGATGATGATTGTAATTAGTCCATGAATTTCCTGACCTTTTATGATCCAAGAATCCAGATTTTATCACCAATGGAAACTGCTTTTTGAAACAGTGCTTGAATTTTTAATCCGAAGCTTCCCATTTTGACTCAAAACGGAGGCCTACCACCACCACCTGATGAGTTTCCGGGCCATCCTTCAACGGGTAACTGGACATTAGGCGGCAGATTGAGAGGCAAATTCAAGAAAGGTAACCCTCCAGCGCCGGCTCCAGCATCTACAAACATGTTATTCCCACCACCGCTTTCGCCGCCGCCGCTGTTTTGCATCTGCAGCTGGTCATCCTCTTCTAAAGGCAGCCTTTCGTAGGCCACATTTTTGAACGATGCAGCTATGACAATAACAGGTCCAGCCGTCATCAGTTCACCGACTACACTCCCTCCTACAACCTGGCCTTGCCCGCCAGCCAAATAGATTGTCAGGCTAGTGGCACCCGGCGGAGCTGGTGGTGGCAAAAACGAACCCGAAAGCGATAGTATCTCGAATCTACCGTGAAGGGTAACTACAGCTCCAGCCGCGGATGGTTGCCTAATGCTCACGTTGGTCACCGTTCCACTCCCACTGAGTATACAAATTCCTCTTTGCCTTCTCCGAGCGTAGTTGGCGACACAGTCGAACACATCACAGCCATTCCCAACTTCAAGAATGTGAGCTCGGAGCGTGTTTGCACTCTCTCTGGTAATGATGATAGGAGGCTTGGGTTTGTTCTTGGAACCAGCAGGACGACCTCTGGGCCTACGGGCAACGAGGTCACCCGAACCCGAGTTGCCGGCGTTGACTAAATCCAGCCCTTGATGAGAGCCTTCGTCTTGGTGGTGGTCAGCCGAGCCATAGTGAGCACCAACACGGTTGTTTGAAGCTTCTTGTTCATCGGGTTCAGGTTGGTGTTGGAGATGAAGGTCGGGTCTGTGAATCTGATGGAAGTAGCGAGAAGCAGTGCCTAGATCAAGACCAGCCATGCCAGTATCAAACGACAACAGAAAACAAGGGAAAACAAAAGATTAAAAATAAAAAAAATCTCTTTTTTTTAAAAAAAGAGAGAATAAATTATGGGTTTTGGATTAAAAACAATTGAAGGGGGGATTTGTTTAATTTAAGGAGAAGTAAACAAAGGGATTAGAATAGGTATAGCGATAAAGATGAAATTTTCTATTATTTGTATAAGAAACTAAAAACAATAAACAAAGGGGAGAGGGAAGGGAAAGATGAAGGAGATGATATGATGATGATGGAGATGGAGATGATAATCTCAAAACAACGCATCCATCTCAAATCTTAAAACCTATACATATAATAATACGCTTCAGAATTTCTTCTTTTTCTTTATTGTTCTACAGCACATGCCAACCCTACTCTCAGTTTTTGGTGCGTGTATTTGCATCATCCATTTTATTTATATACAATTCCTTTTTAAAATTTATTTTTATACTTATAAGTTTATACATTATTCCTGATTTAATACTAAGATTTCAAATTGATTATTATCATTTTTAAGACTTGATTCTTTTTTTAATCGTTAGTTAATTTTCTTTGTTATCTTTATAATTGATGGTAACATTAGTTTTATTGTTAATTATCAATCGTCGGTATTTATTATTTTTTTATAGTTTATTATATTGTATCATTATTTTTCTTGTTTTTCAAATTTTAACAATTTTATCTTTATGGCATGTTTTCCTTTTTTCTTTGCACGTTTTCGATCGTTTGATCGTTATTTTTGTTTATCATTTTTTAGAAATAGTTTTGGCATCGCCATGATTGATCGAGATTGCTTTTATTTGTTATCATGTTGATATTTTGTATTTTTGACCATCGAATTGAATTTGGATAAACAATATTTGTTTGTGGATAATTTTCTCACATTACTCAATTCTGATTTATAATTTATTGATGGTCTTTCAATATTTTAATCTTCTTTAATGTTCGTTTACCGGTGCGATCAATTTTGATTTGCGTTCGTTTACTTATGCAATTTATAATAATTCATTTATTTTAAAATTCAATTCGTATTATTGAATTAATTAAATTCATTCCTTTTATTACTAAAATTTCTTGTCACACAATGTAAAATTCTTTTAGTG
This sequence comes from Hibiscus syriacus, assembly GCF_006381635.1. Lineage (NCBI taxonomy): Eukaryota > Viridiplantae > Streptophyta > Magnoliopsida > Malvales > Malvaceae > Hibiscus > Hibiscus syriacus. Next base: position 1,193,061 of record NW_024063109.1, on the reverse strand, counting down.
AAAATATATGGAAGAGATTAACAGTAAGAATTGATAATATATTTATTGGAGAAAGAAAAAGCAAAGGATTTTTTTAACTTTGTTTGTTAAAAATAATGCATTTAAATAAAGGGATTTTTTAATTAAGAATTAATTTTTTAGTCATTGAAATTAAAAATATATATTTTTATATAATAAATCACGTCATGTTGTTAAATGTAAAGGTGTGTATTTGATTGAGTTGATTTGAATAAAAAAATTGAATTATTCAAGTTCACGAGTTATATTTTATAACTCAAATTTTATTTAATTTTTTTAGTCGAGTCGATTTTATGAAATTCGATTTCAAATTTTATTTTATAATTTAATCCGAATTTAAATTTTTTAATCAAATCAAATTAAAAAATTAATTTTTATTAATCGAGTTGAATTTACTCACCTTGTTAAATGCATAAATTGTTGTCCCTAACGCACGAGGAAGAAGGGTGAGTGACGGTTGTTTTCTTCTTCGAATGATAAAAACATTGGAGCAAATGAAGAATTGCTTCCGATTTTCTAGAAGTTGGTAATGAGTTTTGAACATCATTTCTAAGAAATTATCATGTTTTATTAATTTATATGTTTACAAAATTAACTGAAAAAATAAGTATTTATATTATACAATTTCAAGTTTTTTTGTTTGTTAAAATAGATATGTATCGATAGTGTTACAATCATATTAAGATCAATTATTGTAAGTATATTAATAATTTCATTGGCCAATAAAAAACATGACATGTAATATTTAATTGAAAAAGACGATCAACGTTCAACTCAGACGATCGTCAACTTTTTAATTGAAAAAGATGAGTTTAGAACATAATAAATAATTATGTGATTATTTTATAACTTTTAAAGGTCGAATAACCTAATAAAACAACTCTATACAATTGAAGATCATTTTATAAATTTTAATAATTAAAAATTTTAATAAAAATAATATTTTATAATTAATTATTATTTTATACTTTTTAATAATCGATAATTAATAAAATCGGCAAATGGGAAATTTGCAGCGGCGGTTGGGTCCCAGTCATATGTCGTGTGCTTCCCTGGGTTCTCCTCGTTGTAGGCGTCACCGCCCTTTGTAGCGGCAATTTTGTTCCCTATGTAAGTAAGTACAAGAGGCACCTTGAAAATCAGAAAATGAAAGCCTAACCAATCGCCAGGATTCCTTTCGCATGCATTTTAGTGCTGCTCTGACTAACCAAAATTAGGTATTTTCCATGGCATTTTATTATTGGCTTATCCACACTTATTTTTTTTAATTCAACTTTTAATTCAAACAATCACTACAAAAATTAAAGAATCACGTATTATTTAGACAATTGAAAATGAATTATTTTTTTTCTTAAATCCTTTTTATCGGGGTAAATTTTTAGATAATGCAAAATTAATAAGTTTAATTTATTGTTTACACAATTGAAAATGAATTAGTTTTTATCTTAATTTTTTTATTTTTCAAAATTAATAAATTTAATTGAGTATTAATATCAACGACCTCAGAGTTAGAGAATCACGTATTGTTTACACAATTGAAAATGAATTAATTTTTTAAAATGTATTTTTATTGGTCAAAATTAATAAATTTAACTGACTGTTTGCATCAATGATCTAAAAATTAAAGAATTACGTATTAAATTAATTAGTTTTTTATTAAAATTTTATTGATCTAAATTAATAAATTTAACTAATTGACAGTATCAACGTCCTAAAAAATAGAGAATTATATATTCTTTACACAACTAAAAATAAATTATTTTTTTCTTAAATTATTTTTATTAGTCAAACTTAATAACTCTTAACTCTCGAACTAAAAATTAATTGTAGTCTCTTTCACCTATTTTTGTTTTTCTTTATTTTTTTATTTATTTTTATCTTTTTAAAATGTATTTTTGCATACATGATATTTTAATTTATATTATATAATTTATTTTACAGATGAGATTTTTTTTATTAATTAATTTTTTATTAAAACGATAATTAATGTTTATGATCTTGTAGCACATTTTAATCTTACTTAAAAAATAGAATTAGATTTGTTATCTCTCTTCACTCAATTGTTATTAGATTATCTCGTCGATATACCCTTATTTTAGATCTTCAATTTGATTCTTTCATCTTGATAAATTTTCAAATATATTGTACTTGAGTTATAATAAAATTAATTATTAACGTACTATCATATTCTATTATTATATTAGTATTGATTGTGATTGTTCATTACCAGAAAGAATATTTTTAAAATATTTTATTTATTTGAATTGTTATAATTTCGTCTTTCAAATAAAATAATTAAATTTATTTATTTTTCTCTCAAAACCTATTTTTTACTATCTAATTGACCGTTACTGTTTACCACTGTTATAATTATTATGAAGGATAACCAAGCAATATTGGCGATATATTAAATTCTTAATTAATAATCTTAAACGGTCCCAAAAAATAAAAATAAAAACATTATCTATATTAGGGAAAATATTTCCATGCAATTTGACATAATGAAATACGATAACGGTAACCAACAAAGTTTTAATTAAATGTTAGATGTACATGTGTGATCAACGATGCAAATACAAAAATAGTTTAAATTAATGAATTTGTGACAATCTTAATAAAACATTTCATTTTGTATACATTTTATGTTTTAACAACTTTATTAATCGTAGGATTTGATTTCATATATATAATATATATTTACTGAACAAAAAATGAATCAATTATATGGGATATAAGTCAATGAACATTATTTTATATATTTATAGCACATAGACATATACATTGCCATTGGAATTGTTCACGATTAGAACTGCGACTTTCTTCCTTTTTTAATAGAAAAATAGAACTAATCAAAAAATAATAATAATAGAAAAACATAAATATTTCTTCTAATCATAAAGTTCATCCACGCGACTTGGGAGCCAAAACAAGTACTAATATTTTTTAATGTTTATTTTGTAATTTAAATATAGTGTTTTTTTTAAATATTTTATATATTTAATTTTACAATATATGAATATAACATCTTTTATTTTTACTTCAAAAGTTATAATAAAAAGTTGTTACTTTGTTTAGTTGAGTTTTAAATCATTTCTTGTGTGGTCTTTTTTTTATTGTTAGGTGTTATTTTATACACTTTAATAATAATTAGATGTGCATACATATGAATAAAGTTCTAACAATATATACTAATTAATATTAAAAAATATTAGAATGTATATAAAATCACGTCAATAATAAATTATAAATTATTATTTTTCAATAATAAATTATAATTTATTATTCTATGTTAATTACAAGTTAAATTGATATAATTATGCTATTCAAAAAAATTGATATAATTGTATACCAAGTAATATTAATAATTAACATCAACTTTCAAATGCCTTTATTTTTTTTTTGTTGCTCTCCCGGTTCTAAGGTTCCATCTTGGTTAATCCGGACTGATCCACGTCACACACCTGGCTTTGGTGGGTGAGTCTCCCAACATGGATTTTCTGCATACACAAGAACTCAAACTCGAAACTTTGCTTAAGCGATATTAAGTTGCTTACCACTTGAATCTCATGTTGGTCAAATGCCTTTGTTAGTAAAGTTAAAGGTAATTGCAAATGAAAGCCCAAAAGACTATCCCAACATGAGAGATTTAGAATTTATTGCATATGTTCATAGTTTCACTTGACCGTACTTACCGAGCTTCAAATTAAAAACATGCAAGTCAACCACTGATTAGAAAAACAAAAGAACTAAATGTCTTAATTTGAAGCAAAAAGTACATTTTGATTTTCTAAAACCAAAGAAAAACTAAAGTTTTCATATTCAAACCCACCGAGTTATTTGGTGGCTTTGAAATTTACCAATGTGAAATCTTTTACTTTAATATATGAATTACCTTTATGCAGTTGCCAAAGAAAAACTAAAGTTTTCATATTCAAACCCACCAGGTTATTTGGTGGCTTTGAAATTTACCAATGTGAAATCTTTTACTTTAATATATGAATTACCTTTATGCAGTTGACAAAGTCTGGTCTTAGTAAAATATAATGGGAAACACGTGTGTTGGCTTGATTATGCAATTTTGTGATTGATTGAATTTTTAATAATTTTAAATATATACACACAGACATAGTTATAGAAGAAATGAATTATCATAAAGAATAATGGTCGACAATCCTGTGAAAGAGGTAGAAAATAAATGAGTTCAAAAATAATAATAAATAGCTCTAAAAGTTATATAGTCTTATTTTCTTCACCTTTGAGGATGATTTATATATTGACAAGATTATTTGCATATTGATAGGACAAATAGATATATTTACCTCATAATATATTTGACTTTAAGAGATTATGTGGATTTACCATCGTATAAACTTATCAATAATTATTTTAAGAGATTATAATTGTTCGAAGAATATAAAACTTCAAATATTTTTAAAAACTCTAAAAATTTGGATAGACAACAAATTAACATTAAAGAATCAATTTATAAAAAGGTCTAAATATAACAAATTTATCAAAATAGAACCGAAGCTAATAATAATGGAACAGTGTGTGGGTTTAATATGATTTACCTATGATGTAAGAACACGTACCGTAAATCAATCCAATCCAAAAGGTTTGTGAATTTATGAAATATTTTTTTGACTTTTTAAAGTAGGAGAAATGATTTGTTGACTTGAACGTTGGAAGTTGAAACAAAGATACGTGAGTGGTTAAGAAAGTGTAAGGCTTTGTACATGGTTTTGAATGGGAGGATTAAATTGTGCCCCCACCCCACGGTTCCTGGGGACAAGCTTCAAATATCAAACAGTGATTGATCCCATGTTGTGAACTGCTGAAGAGCAGTGTGTTCATTGCAAGTGAATTTAAATGGCTGGGGTTTTGTCACAAATTAATGAAGTGGTCAGCAGTGGTTGAGTTTATTCATATTTTAATGAAAAATAAGGGATGGGTAAATGGATATGATTTGATGTGATGGAGGGGAAGGAAGGACAAATTGAGGAATGAGGGGTAGAGATTTTGAGATCAAAATGGCAGGCTGTGCACCACGATTTGAATCAGCAAGCAAAGGCCAAGAACCCTAAAAAGCTGAGACTACCTTGTGTTTATTTCTTCACTGTGGACTGGGTGAGCAAGTGGCAAAATGTAAGACAAGGAAATGTCCCATGTCAAAACGTATAGCTGTCGGCATTTTCATCGGGAATTGCTAGAAATTTTGTTTCACCCCCCCCCCCCTTGGATTCCGGGGGGAAACCATAGCTAATACTACAATTTTACCTGTCCCCCACAATACATTACATATCACATTTCTGCCTATATAATCTCTACAATACAATTCTCGCTTACATTTATGATCCCTTAAAACCATAAAATAATTAGGGTAAAGTACACAAATGATCCATCTATTATAAGACGTTATTTTATTGAATATATTGACTATTAAATGTTATAAAATGAGCCTCAACTATATGATGATACTTTATTGAGTTCTTCGACTATTAAATGTTCTAAAATAATCATTTGACTATTCATATGTTCTAAACTCATCTTTTTTATTAAAAAGTTGAATATCATTTGAGATGGACGTTAACATGTTGATTGAGATATGATAAAATCTGATTCCAGAATCATTTTAAATGTATTTTATGGATCAAATCTCTGTTTTCATTATATTGTCGAGTCAGTGCTTGAAATATTTTGTTGGCGAGTCAATGCTTGATAGTAATGGTGGTGCCATTAAACATAATTAAAATATGATTTTATATCTCAGTCAACATATTAACGTTTAGATCAGAATGAAGTCAATTTTTTAACGGAAAAGAATGATTTTGGAACATATAAATAGTCGAGTGAATATTTTATAATTTTTAATAGTCTAATGACTCAATAAAACATTGTATTATAGTCGATGAACGATTTTATAACTTTTAACAAAGTAACACTTTATAATCAATTATCATTTATGTAATTTACCCAAATAATTAATACGAATGACATATCTTGCCCTAAGAGAGGGCCAATAACCTTCAACATAAATCAAAAGGGGGGGGGGGAGTTGATGGTGTCATTATCTTTCTTTCTTTCAAGGACGGTTTGAGTTTTTCTTCTTTGTCTCTGCCAAAATATATAAAAGAAAAGGAGTTGGTCCCGTGAAATTTGCCGTCAGCTGCTCCTACATTGAATTCTACGGGGGGATAAGTGTTCAAGCCCCCAACAATACTCCTTTCAAACCTTGCGTCCATTGCATGCAACCAACAACCAACTTGGATAAGTTGCATTTTTGTTAGTTGCAATGTATATCCAACCTTTTATCCTTAATAATTCTCATACACAATATAAAAAATTACCCTAATATTTGTTGAATAATGATTTAATTAATAGTTTTTTCAGGAGTATTTTGATTGCTAATGTTTCATTTGATATAAAATATCTTATTGATTAAAAAGAAACTATTAGTTGATTAACAATTATCGCATGTTGTTGACGTAATATATGTCACGTGTCCAAAAAGATAACATAACACATATCACGTGTCTGATGACATACCATATCATCACTTTGGACACGTGTCATGTGTGACATCATATATTTGGATACATGATATATGTCACATCATCGCTTTAGACACATGACAAATGTTATAATAGTATTTTAGATAAATATCATATATCACATCAACGTTAGACATTAACCGTCAGTCAACTAATAATTTTAATCCAATCAAGAGACGTGTTATCCCAAAATAAAATATTATGAGTTAGAAATATTTTATAAAATAAACAAAGATAAAATTGATTAATTTTAAAATATTAAAAATAATTGAGACGTTTCGTTACAAATGGTTCCAAATGCGGCGTGCATCGTTACATGCACATGGGTCAAACAACAACAATTGTGCATCTTCCCGTCTGTGATGGTAAACATTAAGGTGCCTAAGAGACTGTTTGTGTGGTTCTGAATGGAATCATTCAGCGTTGAATGTTGAACCGTTCAGTATTCAGACTGTTTGTTTTTCACCTCTTAATGATTTAGTGCTGATTGATTCAACAAACCAATGTTGAATGATTCAGCACAGAAGTACATTCTGAATGATTCAGAACCATTATCAAACAGCATGTCACATTCTGAGCTAATTCATACAGAACCTCTAAATCATTCAGTATTTGAATCATTCATCACTTAATCATTTTAAAATAAACAAACCCTAAATGTGAATACTACGAAAGGTCCAACCGTCGTCCCAAATAATTGAGATCATTAGGGCTCATATCACGATTCCCACGGAGTCTAATTTCATGTGCTAATTTGTCGTTTTTATAAATTAAAAAAAATACATCTTTTGATAATCTCAACCAAAACATCCACATCAACTCATTAATTAAATCCCATCTCCGGGCATGAAACAAGTTATTAGCTGCCCTAATCCATGCTTAAATCCGTGGTCCCATTATTTTTCTTAAAATATTTATTGACTATTTCACATGGAAAACTTGGTGCTTCTTATTATGATAACGGTTCTGTCGTCAGGTAATCGGCCTCTAGGCTTAGTGGTGAGGATTAAAGAAAACTTAGATACTTTCTCTGATTTTTAAATCCCCTTTTTATTATCAAATTAATCCTGAGATTATCATTTTTCCTCCTGTCTAATCATCATTGGAGAAGCTAATCAAGTTTTTTTAACAAAAAGTAGAGTAATAAAAAAGAAAATCCTACTACAAAGTAACTTTTTTCTTCTTATTTTAACTTAATTAATATAATTACTAAGTTGGGTTAATAAATAAACAACTCCACCCTACAAGGAACAGCCTCGTTTTTAGGGATGGTATCGGGCCGGGTATTGGTCCCCGTCTCCGTTTAAAAAACACGTATCTGTCATCGCTTAAAAAACCACGGTGATTTAAACGGGAATCCCCATCGGGTAATCGGGGAAAACTGCGGGAAATCGGATATCCCCGTTTAGCATAAATGGTTATTTAAATGGATATCGGGCCGGATATATATATTTAAATTAAATATATAAATATTATATATATATAATAATTATTTTTAATATTTATCGGGCCGGGTAATCGGGGCGGGGATTACTAAACCCGTCCCCGTTTAACATAAACGATTTTTCTTCGTCTCCGTTTAATTCAATTTTCGATTTTCCTCGTCAAATTCGATTTTTTTTACCATCCCTACTCGTTTTGTATTAATTTTGAACAAAAAGATTATCAATTATTGAGGTCAAATATTAAAGTATAGCATGTGTTTCTAAAAAGGTGGATTTTTTTACAAAATATAATCAGATTGAAAATGATGTGATGCTTATCATTATAATAAGTAAGCAGACTGAAATTTTGATTCCAAACAATATTGTTGGATCTCAGTTAATCTTCACTAGATATTGTAAATTAAACACTCACTTCTTTGTATAGAAATTAATTTATTTAAATTAATAGCAATTATTAACTTAAAAATTAGGGAAAGGTACCAATGAAAGTGTCTAGGATTCTCAGAACAAGAAATTATAAAATAATTTGCCAGAAAATCATCCCAGTTTTGGTTTTGTGTAATGATTTGGGAAGAAAAAGTCACTATTCGGATGATATTAAATTCATTTTGCATTTCCAGAAAATCAATTTGTTCTTGTTTATTTTAAAATTTTGGTAAAAAAACAAAAAACTAATTTTTTTATACTACCACATGGGTAGAGATGGTCATAGGTCAAGTCGAATTTTTGATGTACCTGAATTTAACTTGAACTCGATTTTTTATCTGATTGGATCGAAATTCATCGAATTCGAGACAAGTGTTCCTCTATGCTGATTGATTCCGATTATTTATATGATAGAGGGTGTTACAACCAACCACCAACACAATTATCTGTTGAGATTGTTTTATTCTTTCACCAAACCCTGTAATTACTCTCTTTAAACTTTTTGTTCATGTTTCAAATGCTTAACCAGCAAGTAACTATGCAGAACATTTAAGGATGGACTGAAAAATATAATAGTAAATTACATTTGTGTTAACCACCATGACTTTAAACTCTTACCCTGTCTGTTTTAATTTGCATGCACTTTATCAGGACCACAAAAAATGACTAATGCAACTTTAATCAGTTAAAATTCTTTAAATTTTGATGGTTTTGATTCAACTTAAAGCAGCTTAAACCCTAATTGAAATGTTTATGGTACAATATAGTGAAATGGGAGATTGTTTGATTTTCAGAAATATGGGTTTTGGAAGGCATGTGATACCAAGATTGCAGGACCAGCAAAGATCAAATAAAAGGGAAAGTAATATTGAAGCTTATTATCGGCTAACAATTCCGTTGTGAATCATATTAGCTGTACTGATATGCTTTTGGAAGACTCATCCAACACACATATCCAAGGTTCCAAACCCATCTTTTTGAAAAATGCATCATTAATGTTGTGCATTTTTCAATCACTGATATAATTGTTTTTAATATATTCCTTTGTAGCTTTCGAAAAGACCCTACACTTAGAGAGAAAACAAATATAATAAACCCTATTTGCATAAACAAACCCCATCGACGCATAGATTCCACTGTGTTTTACAACATTAATTAATGTTAAAAGGTGTATATTCTGGGTACAACACCATGATCATCGAGGGAACCACATGGATGATTAAGACTTCATTGTCGTTTTATTATCATTTTGGTTGAACTGGTGAGGGCTCTATTTTCTCAACTTGCTTTACTTTTAAAACGCAGGTTATCTGTTGGTACAACTGCAATGAAATTAAACTGGTTTGATTAAGGGATTATTTAAAAAACATGGTCAAGAAATCAAGGCAAACTATTTTATCAACAAAATACGCAATAATCAAATATTGTCTCCTCATCCATTGCAACAGCTAAAGCACATTCTGCGTGTTGAATAACATAGATTTAGATAAGAATAAAACATGTGAGTTATTTAAAAAAAGAAGGGAAAACCCTAAGTTAAATTTAAGAAGCCTTTCTCTGTATCGATAAACATTCCAGAGATTTAAATAAACAGTGTGTAGGGTTGTTTAAGAGAATATAATTTGGTTGGGGGTCCTAATTATAAGAGACACGACACAAATGACGTTGCAGATGAGGGGTTAGTATAGAGAAATGAGTACATGAGATGAACCAGCTGCATTTGGCCTTCACAAGGTGTTAACACATCATCGTGTGCCTTGAAGACTCTTGATGTATATAACATTACTTGTGAAGAAATAAAATTGAAATAAACATTAATGGAGTCTAAATAGACATACAACAAAATACAGATTTATTGCTAACCCTTTGTTCAACTAGCCCTACATGCATAATTCACCTACAAGGTAGCTTGTTTTCTAACTGATTAGTGTTATGTTTTGGAAGAGATGAATGTGATGTAATAGAAAAATAGAAGAGGGGTATTCCCGAGGGAGCTAAGTGAACATGAATGCAAAAGCAAAACTCATGTTGGGAGAAACAAGATGAAGCATTGGCTCTTAATTACTACTACTGTTTTATTTATGATGTCCTGAAAACAATGCAAAACTTTGGAATGACCTCTTGGGGATGAAAAAGGTTGATGTGTGATGGAAATTAAAGAAGGGAATTGAAACCCTAGTTGATCTGTTACTAACACTGAAAGCTCAGTGACTCATTATCCAACAATAGTTAATTAATGATACATCATCAAACCATGAACATGAGAAATGACTATTCCCAGAAATCATAGATTCCAAAATCCGAAGAAGAAATAAAAAAAAATAAAAACAAAGATCAAGAGCTAACATCAACATCCTAGGAAATGGAAGAAAGAAGTGGAAAGTATGATGATGATTGTAATTAGTCCATGAATTTCCTGACCTTTTATGATCCAAGAATCCAGATTTTTTCACCAACGGAAACTGCTTTTTGAAACAGTGCTTCAATTTTTCATCCGAAGCTTCCCATTTTGACTCAAAACGGAGGCCTACCACCACCACCTGATGAGTTTCCGGGCCATCCTTCAACGGGTAACTGGATAGTAGGCGGCATATTGAGAGGCAAATTGAAGAAAGGTAACCCTCCAGCTTCGGCTCCAGCATCTACAAACATGTTATTCCCACCACCGCTTTCGCCGCCGCCGCTGTTTTGCATCTGCAGCTGGTCATCCTCTTCTAAAGGCAGCCTTTCGTAGGCCACATTTGTGAACGATGCAGCTATGACAATAACAGGTCCAGCCGTCATCAGTTCACCGACTACACTCCCTCCTACAACCTGGCCTTGCCCGCCAGCCAAATAGATTGTAAAGCTAGTGGCACCCGGCGGAGCTGGCGGTGGCAAAAACGAACCCGAAAGCGATAGTATGTCGAATCTTCCGTGAAGGATAACTACAGCTCCAGCTGCGGTTGGCTGCCTAATGCTCACGTTGGTCACCGTACCAGTCCCACTAAGTATACAGATTCCTCTTTGCCTTCTCCGAGCGTAGTTGGCGACACAGTCGAACACATCACAGCCATTCCCAACTTCAAGAATGTGAGCTCGGAGAGTGTTTGCACTCTCTCTGGTAATGATGACAGGAGGCTTGGGTTTGTTCTTGGAACCAGCAGGACGACCTCTGGGCCTACGGGAAACGAGATCACCCGAACCCGAGTTGCCTGCGTTGAGTAAATCCAGCCTTTGATTTGAGCCGTCGTCTTGGTGGTGGTCAGCCGAGCCATAGTGAGCACCAAGACGGTTATTTGAAGCTTCTTGTTCATCGGGTTCGGGTTGGTGTTGGAGGTGAAGGTCGGGTCTGTGAAGCTGATGGAAGTAGCGAGAAGCAGTGCCTAAATCAAGACCAGCCATGCCAGCATCAAACGACAATAAGAATACAAGGGAAAACAAAGGATTGAAAATAAAATTTTTCTCCTTTTTTTCTAAATAAATTTAAATATTATAATTAATATTCTATTGTCCTATTAAATTTATCTATTTCTATTTTTAAATTATCTTATTCAGAGAATCAACTGTATCATATTAAAAAAATTAACAAATAAAATATTTATATATATTTTTTATCATTATATGTCTTATTCTTTGATGTCTATTCAAATAAATATTAAATTTATCGATCAAATTATAAGAATAATTTTTATTTTTCTCATTTTATAGAATTTAATATATAATAAATTTTATTTGTTAAAATTATGTGTTTAATTAATATGATATATAATAATGATGGGGAAATGGATATGATTTGATGTGATGTGATGGAGGGAAGAGAGAAAGGATAGGTTGAGGAATGAAGGGGAGAGATTTTGAGATAAAGGAGGCACCATGATTTGGATCAGCAAGCAAAGGCCAAGAACCCTTAAAAAAAGCTGAAGATAATGCTACTTGTGTTTATTTCTATTTCCGTGGACTGGGAGAGCAAGTGTAAGGCAAGGAAGGGATATCACGTGCGGGTGTCCCAAGTGAAAACGTAGCACCGTATAGCTGTCGGCACTTTCATAGGGAATTGCTCTCTCTCTCAAGAAATTTTGTTTCATTCCGCCCTTGGATTCTCGGGGAGGGAGTGGGGGATTTTACCTGTCCCCCACCCCACTCACCCACCAGCTGTAATATTCTAAAATTTTGGTTACTGACCCGAATAAATTAAATGAAATCGACTGATCAAATAGTCAACTTGCAAAAAATTGTAGGATTAAAATAGTAATTTATAAAAATATGTATTTTTTGTCCCGTAAATGATTAATTTACTCTCAAAAATGACGTTTTGGTTTCACTAAAAAATTTTATACGAAATTTATACTAAAAACTATAAAATGTTAAAGTTTAAAAATTTTTGGGTAATCAGATCGAATCGAAAATTCAACAAAATTTGCTAGATGATAAATCAAGGCATTTCCTATGTTTAATAATGCTAGGATTTAATATGGATAATTGAATTTAAGTTGATTTACATATTAAATCTTAATTATTTAATTAAAAAGGATAATTTATAATTATGGAGATTTACAAGCGTAAAGTTGTAAACTACTAACTTTATGATTTAATTCAGCCCTTTGATGATAAAATTGACATGTGGCATGATTAGAATTGTTTTTGAATATTAAGAGTAAAGTGGTCGTTTGAATTAACATTTTAAATTATAAAAATCTAAAAATGATTAAAATGAAAGAAAAAAAAAATCAAGATTCTTTTTCATTTTTCTTCTTGCTGCCGTGAGTTACCAAGAACACCTAGGTAAATTTTGAATTCCATTTTCAAGGCTTTTTGGTTAGATTCAAGATTAAGAAGTAAAATATAATTTTATTCTCCTTCATTTGATACCATTTGTTCATGTTGTTCATGCTTAGAAACCTAAATTCATGAATAGGGTGTATGAAGGGATGATGGAATTTGATGTTTCAAGGTTTGAAAATGATGAAATAGGTGTTGTGATGTTGAATTCATGTTTCAATTGATGAAAATTTCATTAGTTTCCTTTCAGGGATCAATTCAGCAAATATGAAAAGTTGAGGGATTGATTTGAATTGATTTTTATGTTGAATGTGATGAGAATAAAATTATAAAAAATTATAAAAAAAATTCAAGTGACTTATTTATGGCATTTGTTATTGTTAAAGGATCAATTTAGTGATCAAATCATTGGATTTGGACTTGAAAAGCAAATTTTCTATGATTAGTCCTTAAAGCTTTAAGGAGAAAATTTAAGGGTTTAAGGTGGAATTATGGAATTAAAGGTGAATTCATGTAATTCATGGTGGAAATGAAGTGTAGGAAATATTGTAATTACAATGTTGTATTGGAATGAATTTTATGAATTTTCATACACTATATATGCGCGTGAGTTAGATGGATTCTAATATGTGCTTTTGATTGTTTGTGTTATGTATTTAATGTGTTCATAGACATCAATCAAAATCGAGATCAAACTAACAACAAAGGAAAGAAAAAAAATCAAATTTAAAGCTTATTAAGACTTATATTTTGACTTGTATAAAAAGTGTCAAAGTGAGTGCAATGCATACATAACATGATACATGGATGTTTTATACATCATTAGAAAGACTTTCGATGAGTATACCTTATTTATATTAGCATGATATTTATGTCATTGATCATATACTTGAATTGTTCTAAATATGTCAAAAGTTGAATATAAAACGCCCGGATCACTAGTTTATTTATAATATTATATTACGAATACTATTTTAGGTATGAACTGCCCAATATTAAATTATAATTGCCATGAATGAAAAAAATATTGACTATATGCCTAAGTATGTCATTGATGGATAAAGATATAATTAACATGCCATATAGTCTAGCAACACGTTGCATATTCGATTTAGCACCAAAGTGTATATTATGACACTTAGTTCATGATGGTATGCACTACTACCTTACAGTGCATATTCGAGCACTTAGGTGCATATATGCAAACACTATCCTATAGTGCATATTTGATTTTAACTCGTATACCCAGGGTTCTCATAAATGTATACTTTAGGTTATGGTATATTGTATAATAAATTATAAACATGTGACTAAGCATATGAGCTTACAGAATAAATGACAAATATATTGGTAAAAAATTATATATATTGTTTATTTTATGTAATATACTTGTAACATGATGTTAATATATGTAAAGTGATCATGATATATCGAGTATTGTTATTTTTATATATATGTTGTATTATACTTATTATCATTATTATTTCACTAAGTATATACTTAACGTGTGATGATTTTCACGTGTAGGTAAAGAGCAGAAATAAAAGTAAGGAGTATTTGGCATCTAACTTATCGATGAGTATATTTACAATATCAGTTATGATATCTATCTGATTTCTTTTGACTTTAATAATTCACATGTATAAGTTAATAGTAGTTGGTTTAAATTAACTTAAACATAGTTTGTAAGTAAAATGACTGATGGATAGTTATATTAGTATTTGAAATTGTTAAATGAATTACATGTTTATTATCTGGTAAATTTTAGAATAGAAATGGAGCTATAGAATAAGGTTGAATTTAGGTAGTTTTTAGATAGTTATGTTGTTTATATGTAATAGTTATGAATTGTTAAGTTATTGTCTGTAATCGAATTTAGTATGATATTGGAATAATTAAAAATTGATTTTATGTGATAAATTAATAAATTATTTTTTTGGTACAAAATTAATAAATTGTTTAACGATGAATAAACATAGATTAAAATAATTGTATAAATGATTATTAATGAATGTTAGTATTCAATGTGTCACATTCTTATTCGTATTCGAATATTGAATACGAGAAGGGGTATTACACTAGTAATATCAGCTTTCTTCCTATATAATATCTACCGTTCTCACTTACATTTATGATCCCTTAAAAGCATCGGAACAATTATCAACTTATTATACGAATGGCATGTCTTGCCCTAAGAGAGGGCCAATAACTTCCTTGAATATAAAACAAAGGGGGGAGGTGATGGTGACATTAGGGGTTAATGGAAGCAGAGATGGTGGATCCTTTCTTTCTTTCCCTTTCTCTCTGTGTGTCAAAATAAAAAAGAAGGGACTTGGTTCCCGTTTTCACGGGCTATGCATTACCCCGTGAAAGACACCGTCAACTGCTCTTCTACGGGGAATAAATGTACAATCGTTGTTTTAAACTCTGCATGCAAACAACTTTGGTTTGAACTAATTGCTACGTATATCCAACCCTTAATCATTCCAAATCACAACATCTTCTTCCTTGTTGATTTCAATACAAATCCACAACAACACTTGTGCTTCTTCCCCCTCTGCGATGCTAAACATTAAGCTGCCTAAATGTGAATATTATGAAAGCTCAACCGTCGTCCTAAGTAATTCAGATCACTAGGGCTCATACGCACGATTCCCATGGAGTCTAATTTCATGTTCTCATTTGTCGTTTCTCTAAATTAAAAAATATATATATCTTTTCATAATCTCAACCAAAACATCCACATCAACCCATTAATTAAACCTCATCTCCGGACATGAAAAGTTATTAGCTGCCCTAATCCATGCTTAAATCCGTTGTCCCACTAATTTTATTATTTCAAAATCCCTTTTTTTAATCAAATTAATCATGAGATTATCATTTTTCATCCTGTCTAATCATCATTGGATAAGATATTAAGTTTTTGTAACAAAAATAGTAATAAAAAGGAAAATGTCTACTGCAACGTAACATTCTTTTTTGTTTCTTATTTTAAGTCAATTAATATAATTACTAGGTTGGTTTAATAATTCACCCTATTATATTATTTTTGAACAGAAAAGATTATCAATTATTGAGGTCAAATATTAAAGTATGGCATGGGTTTCTAAAAAGGTGGATTTTTTACAAAATATTATTAGACTGGAAATGAAGCATGTGATGCGTCACTATAATAAGTAAAGAAATGGAAATTTTGATTGCAAATAATATTGTTGGATCTCAGTTAATCTTCACTAGATATTGTAAATTAAACACTCACTTGTTTGTAAAGAAATTAATTTCTTTAAATTAATGACAACTTAAATTAGGGAAAGGTACCAATGTAAGTGTCTAGGATTCCCAGAACAAGAAAATATAAAATAATTGCCAAAAAATCACTCCAGTTCTGGTTTTGTGTAATGATTTGGGAATAAAAAGTCACTATTACGATGATATTAATTTTTTTAATAATCTAGGATGATTATAAAGTAATATATATTCAGAACTTTTTTAATATATTGATAACGTACACACTTTAGGAATAATAATATTTTCTTTTTCCACCGATATCACTTGATGAGTTCGTCAATTTATTTTTGTTTATTTTAACATTTCCTTTTAACTTCCTTGTTTATTTTTTTTTTCTTGAAAAAAATATAAATTTTAAGATCAACTCATGGATAAAGATGATCACGAGTCAAGTTGAGTTTTTTATTCGAATTCAATTTTTTTTAAAAAAAATCAACTCGATCTAATTGTGTCAAAATCTATCGTATTCAAGTTAAATGTCCATCTCTACTCATGAATTTCAATTCTTTATATGATAGAGGGTGTTACAACTGACCACCAACACAGTCATCTGTTGAGAGATTGTTTTATTCTTTCATCAAACCATGTAATTACTTTTCTTTTTAAACTTTTGTTCATGTTTCAAATGCTTAACCAGAAAGTAACTGTGGAGAACATTTAAGGATGAACTGAGAAATATAATAGTAAATTAGGTTTGTGCTAACCACCATGACTTTGAACTCTTATCATATCTGTTTAAATTTGCATGCACTTTATCAGGAATATAAAAAAAAGACTAATGCAACTTTAATCAGTTAAAATTCTTTAAAATTTGATGGTTTTGATTCAGCTTAAGGCATCTTAATCCCTAATTGAAATGTTTATGCTACAATACAGTGAGATGGGAGATTGTTTGATTTTCAGAAATCTGGGTTGTGGAAGGCATATGATACCAAGATTGCAGGACCAACAAAGCTCAAACAAAAGGTAAAGTAGTATTACAGCTTGAATATATATATATATATATATATATATATATATATATATCATTATCGGCTAACAATTCCATTGTGAATCATATTAGCTGTACTGATATGCTTTTGGAATAGACTCATCCAACACACATATCCAAAGTTCCAAACCCATCTTTTTGAAAAATGCTTCACTAAAACCAACTTGTAAACATCAATTGTATGTGCATTATTCAATCACTGATATAATTGTTTTTAATATATTCCTTTGTAGCTTTCCAAAAGACCCTACACTTACAGAGGAAACAGTTATAATAAACCCTATTGACGCATAGATTCCGTTGTGTTTTACAACATTAATTAATGAAAGAGGTGTATATTATGGGTACAACACCATGATCATTGAGGGAACCACATGGATGATTAAGACTTCATTGTCGTTTTATTATCATTTTGGTTGAAATGGTGAGGCCTCTATTTTCTCAACTTGCTTTACTTTTAAAACGCTGGTTATCGGTTGGTACAACTGCAATGAAATTAAACCGGTTTGATTAAGGGATTATTTAAAAAAACATGGTCAAGAAATCAAGGCAAACTATTTTATCAACAAAATACGCAATAATCAAATATTGTCTCCTCGTCCATTGCCACAGCTAAAGCACAATCTGCATGCTGAATAACATAGATTTAGATAAGAATGAAACAAGTGAGTTATTTAAAAAAAGAAGGGAAAATCCTAAGTTAAATTTAAGAATCCATTCCCTGTATCGGTAAACGTTCCCGAGATATAAATAAACGGTGTGCCGGGTTGTTTAAAAGAATATAATTTTATTGGGGGTCCTAATTATAAGAGACACGACACAAATGATGTTGCAGATGAGGGGTTTGAGATGAACCAGTTGCATTTGGCCTTCACATGGTGTTAACATTGTTTATTTTTTTCACACAAACATCAGCTTTTACATCAAAAGCAGTGCTTTTGCTTCAAATGGATGTTTTCCCCAGAATTCAGGATATGTTCATGCACTTGTTTAAACTTTATTTCCTTCACTTCTAGGTCAGCTTTGCACAAAAGGTTAAAGCTTGAAAGTGTTTTAAGCACTGCTTGTTCAACAAGAAAATTAAGGAAATCAGTCAGATCAAAGGATTAGCAATTGTAGTTTACATCAGAAGCATTAGCAATTGGCATTGCCATGGACTAGGCAGCTAGACCTAGCATGCATACAGAAGACTCGAGCACGTGTTATTGAAGAGGGGCTCAAACATCAATGCGTTTCCATGTGGGTTTTGGGGTTTACTCTATCCATGACACCACGTGTCATGGTTAGGGTTGTAAATAAGATGAATCAGTTAGCAAATTATTCAAGTTTGATTAAGTTAAAATTTGGTTAACACTTGATTTGAATGGATTTGATTTGAACTTGAACTCAACTTGAGTTCTCAACAGGTCGAAGCAAGAAAAGGTTGAAAGCATTCGGAAAAAAATGAAATATTACAATTTTAATTTTTTGAAATTAAACTTTAATAATATTATCATTTATATGTTTTTTTTTTTAAATACAATATAAGGTTCTCATGTAGTTAAGATTCCGAGTTCGAGTTTCAATCGAGTTAAGTTTGAGAATGTTTCAAATTTAAGTTTTTCCGAATTTGAGTCAAGCTTCAATTTTTTATTTTAAGTTTGAGACGAATTTGATAATTTTAAACTCGCTAATTTTCGAGTCAAGCATCTCAATTACCGTGTTGGTTAGGTCCATAAAGGAGGACTTTATTTCTCATGCTTAGTTGAATTACGTCTCTTCATATAATAATTAATGCTTCAATAAACTTGACATAAACATATTCTAATCATTGTTAGAATGGAAAATACGCGCATCATTCTACAAATTTGAGAGCTTTATTCAAATGGGGATTCTTCCGAGAAGACTTGGATGAATGGAACAGGAGCCGTTTCCCAAAACATTAATTAAACAAAGGACAAGTAAAAGTCTAAAGAAGAAAAGATTGTAGATTTAATTAAGAGAATATAATAATGAGTAAATGGGAGATAAAGCAAAAGAAAGCATAGTTAATGGAGCCAAAAGCGTCCAAAGGAAGAGGGTCTCCTTTTGAGGAGAGGATGGGGCGGAAAGTATAGGCAAATGCAAGCTGGGGTACATCATAGTTACCGTGAGAAGCGCTCTCTTCATCTTTGCTGTACTGATCCCCACACAACTCGCACTGTTGCTTGCTGGCAAAGTTGGTGGTGGGGTGGTTTATTTATGCAAACACCCTCAAAGGCCTCTAAGCATCATCTTATTCTATTCTATTTGTTTAATTCTGTAAGGTCAACCAACCAGGGCTGCTTTGCTTACAACTCGTGTGTACCAACATTTGCGGAGAAGAAAAACTGAGAGAGAGAGGTCTGCCACTAACAATGGTTGACTTGCTTATGTTAACAAATAAGCTGATGATGTTGCTGCTGCATTCACAAATTGAATCTGGGCCAGGGAAATTGAGTTGCTTGAGCCAGGATGAACGCTTAATGAACATAAATTACTATGATTAAACCAATGCAACACAGTATTAAGCTTTGTGTCTGGTTTTGCATGGTTTGTTCGATTGTCTTAAACAACAGCTTAAAGCATAGGTCCGGTTGTGGATTTGGCCGAGAAAGCGCCTTCAAAAAGCCCAAAAACACTAAATACACTGGTTCATTCGTGGCATATAAACATAATAATAATAGATCATAAAGCTAAACAAGTTACTGGGTTTATGATAAATATTGTTAGATACTTCTTAGGGTTCAAACCCCATGACACTCCATCTCTCTCAACTTCGAATATACCAGAAAAATAAGTAAATAATAAATATTTACATATTCAAAATAATACAGATAATTAAGTTATCAGAGATGAAGATGGAATCAAGCATTAGGCATCAAATTGTAAACTAATCGGATTATGGAACTGTAAATTCCAATAGTATCTCTAGGCTGGAAGAATTGTATATAACAATGAAACAAAGGTTCGTCTCTCTACCTAAACTGAGGCTCGGAGCTGATGGGGGGGATTGTACATAAATCTGATAAATATTAGGGTTCGATGCTGCAATTGGCTTAAATGATCCTTGCAGTTTCCAGTGTCCTTCATTTTGTCCACCTTATGAAAAATTATTGGCAACCCTACTAAGGTGAAGCCATGGAGAACTTCTTTAGTAGAAGGGTAGTAGGTGTGTTTTACAAAGGTAATTTTAAGAATTTGTAAAGCGAAAAAATAATTAAAAACACGATCAAAATATACAGAATAGATCACACGAGAGATGAAATTTAACATAGCTCAGCCTTGTCTATACCATAAACGAAGAGATCATAAAATGAACAAATACATTAAATCTCTTCATATCCCAAAATTCAATACATATATCCCAAAACAATCATCTAATATCCTATAAAACCAGTCACAAATTACATAGGCCATTAAATGATTACATCTCAATAAGACGATTCTCTCTAAATTCTAAAAGTTTAAGACACATGTTCTATACTTATAAAGAAAATAAATTTGATCACCAAGAATTTTTACTTAATATGAAATCCTCTTATATCTCAAAACACTTTCTAATATTCTACAAAATCACCTAAATGTTATAGATATCATAAAAGGATTACATCTCTAAATGATAGTTCTCTTATAATTCTAAAAGCTAAGACCTATTATATATTTACAAAGAAAATAAATTTGGTCACTAAGAATCTTTACTCTATATGAATTCTTAGCTAAACAAATTTGACCACTAAGTAATCTCCGATCATTAGAGCTACAAAAAAAATCCAATTTAATTTTCAATTAGAATTTGAGTTAATATATAACGATCTTCCCCTTGATACAAATTCCATGAGAAAATTAGACTTCGAAGTTTTCGACAATCTCAATTATTACTTGAGTAAATATTTGTTGAAGCACATTTGTAAAGTATTCAACAACTTCAAACTTTTACCTGATATTCGTTAAAGCGTCATTGGATCAATTGAGGATTACTCTCTTGCAACTGGAAGCTTGTCGCAACAAAACTCCTCTTGAGTGTCTTCAATATCACTGAATCATAGCTCATGATACCACTTGTTAGGAATTTATAGCGAAAAAGAACACAATACAAGATCAACATGATAAGATTTAACGTGTTAACTATCACACGAACGAGATAAACAATAATCCATTATAAACGCAGAAACACAAAAGAGAATAATTACATGAAATTTATTTGTATCCCAAAATTTGATATATACCTAAAACCCATATAAAAAACAAACTATTCCAACGTCCCCACAAAATTCATCTTTGTAACTAAGACCCCGAAAATTTCAGAGATCATAAAAACAATTACATCACTCTAAAACAATTCTAGTTGCATAGATCACAAAAAGGATCACATCTCTTTAAATTAGTTCTCACATGATTCTAAAAATTAAGATCTATTATATATTTATAGAAAAAAAATAAACTTAGTCACCAGAATTCTTACCTAAATAAACTTATTAAGTATTCTTCAACTACTAGAATTATAATAAAATTTAACTTAATTTTTGAGTTAATACGTAAGATAAAAATATTTTTTAATATATGACATTTTGATCTCATGTTGTCTTCATACAAACACTTAAGTAAGCACCTGTTTTTGTGTTAGAAAATGACTAAGTTGAACTGTACAAGTGAGTTAATACAAGCTTTTATTAAGAAAATTTGACCGCTTCTTATTTTTTTAAAGAGCAGAAGTTAGAGGTTGCAGTGAATTATATAACACAAGTCTAGGCTAGTCCACTGCTGCTAATTTGCAATTACATAAGGCAGTTGACCCTACCAAGGGGCAGGGCCGGTCACAATGAACTGACTTTAACTTCATATATGATATATCTACTGACCTCCTTCAAACCCTTCCCACTACAGAAGTCAAACACCCTAAATAATAAACAACCAAGAATGAACTCTGATAACTCATCGGTAAATGGCAAGAAATACTACACACCATAAGCTAAAGTGTGGGCTAAATCTCCCAAACTGCTAAAGGCATATACAGAAAAATGAGCTGTCAAGAGAAACAATGGTTGATGTTGCCATTTGCACAGAAAAGCAACTATGCCATTTAAGGTTACCCTTTTTTGATATCATGATAATTGACAAAAATACCCAACTCCACTGAAATAATCAGGCATAGCACAAGCTTGATGCAAGGGCATTGTAATTATCAGAAATCACATTATCACACACCCTAAACTCTACAATTCAACTGACATGGGAATACAAAATACCAAATAAATAAAGGCATCCTCTAAATTGGTATAAACCCCCATCAAATTTAGAGTCAGCGTAGCATTAGAATGATAAATTTGTGAAAAAGCTTCAATCAACAAGGTTCCACTACCCACAAAACTTTTAAAAGATTCAAATGCTGAAATAGAAACCATAATCATAATATTTCAAGGAAATAATTTTCTCTAAGCAATAAAACAGGGGGGAAGGGGGAAGAAAGTGGAGGATGGAAGCACTAACCTTTTATGCATTTTGGGTTCTTTGACTGCATAGTCAAGAGAGAATTGAGACAGCGTATCATTAAGGAACAATAAGAGACAAACAATTTGGGTGGGTGGTGGAGGCCAATACATCTCATCAGAGTATCAGTTTTGGACTTGAAAATGGCTCAATTCATCAACTGAAAACCCAACAGAAAGAAAGCACTTTTGGTTTTGGGTACTTTCCCATTTAATCGTACAGAATCAAAGAGGGCACATTGGTACTTGAATTATTTTGGGTAACCTACATAAACGATCATCTATATTTGAGTAAGTTTATCTTTTTCTACTGATATTTTAAAAATAACGATTTGATTATTAATATTATTGATTTTTAACAAATTGATTGCTCGATATTAACAATTTGAAAATTGTTGTACTTTGAGACATTCTTCATGCTTTTACTTTGTGCAAATCATCAAAGTTGTGTCACAAGAATCGATCTTGGAGTTTATATCACAACCTGAATCAATGTAGGATTGGATAAATTAAGGTCTTATGGATTTGATTTATTTAAAGAGGGGAGCGACAGATTACTGTAGAGGGTGGTCTTAAGTGGCAGTGCAATTTTCAAGTCAATCGGTTAATGCGTCAGATTAACATTTCGTCACATGCAATAAAAATTATTAATATCGAGTAATCAATTTGTCATAAATCAATAACGTTAGTGATCGAATTGTTAATTTTGAAACATTAGTAGAGAAAAGAGAAACTTACTTAAATATGAGTGACCATTTATGTAGTTTAACCAATTATTTTTGTGGGTCTCCAATCTCCATATATGTGTTCATTCTACTTGTTCTATAACAAAATCTGGGAAATAGGCAACGAAGATGCATTGCCATATTCCATATGATCTACACTCAAATTGCTGTGGCATGCAATTGTTTAACATTGTATCCGAACCTGTTGTATTGTAGTAACAGTTGGGGAATGGGCCTCATTTGTATATTTAGGCATCATGTATATACTGGATCTAGAGTAATTAATATCCCGTTTAAAGGGTGCTCTTATTTGTATTTTATATATCTAGAAGTATACATGCATGTGATAAAACCTTGGCAACTCAACCAGGTCATGACAGTGATAGCTATGGCTTACGGCTATAGGGCAATGGACTCGATACCTTCCCAATGCAAAACCCAACTCCATATACAAAAAGCTTTGTTAGGAATCAAGTGAATTGTGTCGGTGGGTATGCCATGGGATTTTGACCCATCATTTCCATTTTTACTTGCTCCATAAGAGAAAAGATACCTTCTGGATGTAAATGAGTTGGACTTGAATAAGTGAGGCTTTATTCATATTTGTTTGTTTATTTTTGAAGTTGTTTTTATTTGGTTCATTTAGTGTTCGTCAACATTTTCGTTTAATGTTTCAAAACATGTTGGTGAAATTACATCACTAGTTCTAATGCTCCTTAGGTTTCAGAATTTGAATTCTAAAATTCATCTTGTGTTCAATTTAGTATTTATCTTCACCAATATTTTAAATGTAAAAATAAATAAATGGAAAAGGAGAATAGGGTAAATAAACTTATAAATGAGTCAACAAACGAGTCAATAAACAAATTTATAAATGAATCAATAAACGAGCTTTCAATTTGTTCATGAACATAAACAAACTGGACACACATATTTTTTTATTCATTTATTTTTAAATGAATATAAAAACTTTACTTTTACTCATTTATTTAATTTAATAAACAAACATATATATATATATATATATATATATAAACGCCTACTTCCTCCCATATTTTGCAGAGTACTATAGCTCTCATTACAAAGTTCAGACGATAAGGCTACAAATATAAAATTTAATCAAAAGACTGATGCCATATCATCTTATATGGTGATAGACACTTGATGATCAATAATAATCCCTGGAAACTTGAGATTTCAGCTTTGTAATTTCACATAGTAATGTCAACACAGAAGCAACAGACACAGTGCTTATGCATGCAGGCGATCAACTGGATATTATAAAATTTAATGAAATTATTGGATCAAATTCTTTGACGTGCAATATTTTCTTAAACTAAGAATTGTTTGAGCATCAGTCGTAAAAACGTCACTTGGTTTGATAGATACCATGGAATTTATTAAGAATAAAGCATGGATTTAATACTTGAAGTGACAACCTTTCTGCATCATTTGCTTCTCTTTTAACTTTTTCTTAGTGGCTACTCATTTTTGTCCTCCATACATCAAAATCATTCACAATAAGCTGGTAGAGCCCATCAAAATAGAATATTTTAGTGGTCAATTTGTCATTAAAATTTCCAAGTTTATGATGTTGAAATGGGACAAGATTAGCTGGATCATGGGAATGTTACTAAACCCTCGTTAATGGTTAAACGATTCTAACTAAGAAGCTTAAAAGCCAAGCTGTTAGCTTAATTAATTTAAGGCCAATTTTTACTAGCAATGAGAGAGGCAATGGATATTTCTGGGTAGCTACGTGAACTGGCAAAAAGCAAAACACGACGATTTCAACAATGATAGCTCAAATAAATTGATTATCAATTGTTTGTTGGTGTAGTGGAGGGCGAAAACAGCTATGTGAGAAGGAAACACCTTTCTTCACACGATAACTTAACATTTAAAAAGAATATTAAAAGAATTATTGGATTATATATAGGCTTAACTATAAAAGAAATATTTTTTCGATCAATTTAGATGTATAACGTTACAAATATTATCAATTTAATCGCTCCGATATTATATATCTACCGCTAAAAAATTTCATTATATTATACGTGTCACGTTTATAAAATTTTGAAATTTTTATTTAAACAAAAAAACTTAAAAAACTATAACTTAAAAAATTCCATTTTTTTAAAATCTAAAAAAAATCTCAAAATATTGAAAACCTTAATTCCAGACTAATCTTATTATGATAATAAATTAGTATACAATTATTATTTACTATATATATATATATGTATATGTGTGTGTTGTATCTATATAATCTAACAGAAATTTGTAATATATACAAGATTAATTTATTTATATAATCATTTTTATACATAATATGTATAAATTCAAATTTAAAAAATTAATTATAATAATATTATTTAAACAGGTGTTTCACCTCCTTTATATCAAAGAAAACATTAAAGTTGTAACCATAGATTGCTCTATGTCAGATTTGTGTGTGGATTTTTTGGCTCAACTTAGATTTTTATATTCTTTTTTTAAGGTGAAATAAGGGTTTAATTGCATGGAACAATAAGAAACCAACAAAATATAGAATTTAGATGCTAATTTATATAATGTATTGACAGTCCACATCCTAGTTGACAGAATGAGTGCATAGTAATATCTTTACAAGAATTGTAGAAATGAATATCCTTATAAGAAGATTAAATAAAATTAAAAATAAATTAAAAATCCTACAATATAATAATATTTTAATCTATGGAGTTTTGTTTGTATTATCGTATCATAGTCTTAATACAGTAACTCTTAAAGTGTTAATATCATTGATTGTATATTAATTTTGATTATGAAATTATAATTTTTTATACATGTTTTATCGATAAAGTGTAATTACATTTTAATTCCATACATTATGTTTAGTGATACAAGTTCTAAATATAAAGTTATATATATTTAAATTTTAAAATAATATTAATAAAAAAATTTAAAAAAATGTAATTATATTCTTTCTCATCCTCTTATAAAAAAAATGAAGATTATAATTAAAGACTTAAGGTCTCTTATTATATTCTAGACGCACAAATATATAATATTTGACAAAACATGTCACATGTATAAATATACATAATTATACTCAAAACCAATCCTAGATGATTTCTTAATACCATATCTAAAATAAATATTTTAACTTTTCACACATTTTTTAACAATAATAATATTAAACAATTTAAATTTACAGATCACGCCTTTCTATAACAAATTATAAATGATCCTCAATCATTACAATAATCAACATTGTAAGCAGTAAAATGAATGAATAACTTAAACTAATTTACTAAAATTAATTTGGATAAACTTAGTAGGGGCATCCAGTATGATTTGAATTAAAATGAAGATATATACAATGTATTTGAATGGTATTTTGGATTGAATTGAAGAGCAAGAAATGCATGAGAGAGCAAACAGATGGCCAGATGGCGTTGCAGCCAAAGTCCATGCACAATAGGGATAGCTAGTTGAGTTGAGTGTCCAAACTTTGATTATTATAATGCCATTGTTGCATACATCCAAATGCTTTGGATGATATGCCGTGTTAGGGTTTTATTTTGTCCTATACCTTCCCTTCTTTAAGCCCATCCCCCCCCCCCCAACACTATATTAAACCCATCCCCCACATTTCAATCCTCATCTCACCCTATCTTAAATGTTCCTACCACCATGGCTGCTGACCTTAGCCTTCTCTCACTGACCCAAAACTTAGCTCAATCTCAACAAAATCACAACGACCACCAAAACCTAATGGCTGCTGCTGGCTCCTGGGTCTGGAACCATAACCCCCAACCTCATGAATCCGATGATGATTCCTGGGAGGTTAAGGCCTTTGCCGATGACAGAGGTCATGCCATGGGCACAACTTGGCCCCCGAGGTCTTATACTTGCACTTTCTGCCGAAGGGAGTTCCGGTCCGCTCAAGCCCTCGGCGGCCACATGAATGTGCACCGTCGTGACCGGGCTCGTCTTCACCAGTCACATCCTCCTCCTGCTACTACTACTACTGTTCCATTAATCAGCCAAACCACATCAGCGTTTCCTACTCAAGAATTCCCCACAAATGGCAGCCTTTGCTTTCTCTACCAATTACCTACACCTAATGGGGTTTTCACTTCTCCACCTATCAACGCATCCTCCATGTCACCGTATCCTTTTAACAACTCAATGGCACCACCGGGGAAGAACAATTCTCCCTCCTCTCCTCTCTGGTACTCGATGACCGGAGCCGAACCACCCACTGATAATAATAGTCTCAACGAAGAGGTTGATCTAGAGCTTCGACTAGGGCATAGACCAACACCATATTGAGAGGTGAGTGTGAAATTTTAGCTGCAGTTTGGGGAAGGAGTGGCTTATAAGTTAGTGTAGTTAACGTTGATTTGTTATTAATGCTTGGTATATTGAGTTAAAAAAGAGAAGCAGTCATGTAAATTTGGATTTAGAGTAATATAATAAAGAAAGATTAGGGTTTGCAGTGCAGTCTGAGGAAATCAGAGTGGTTGGGCATGTATTTCCGTGGGGATTATTAATAGGACTGAAAAACTAGAGAGAAGGGTACTTTTACCAAACATTTTATAGGAATCACTTAAATTTCATTCATATTTCATTTTAAGGCTTTTTTAATATATTTTAAAGTCGATATAGAATATATCTGAATTTTAATTATTACCATGTTTTCTTTTTGTATGCATTACATGTAAATCTACCTACATATGATGCAGTATCAAAGGAGATTTCTTCTGCAAATCCAAACAAATATGTTGGGGCAAGCATTTTTTCAATGTTTGCTTTAAATCAAAAAGAAAGTTTTATAATTTAAATTGTTAAAATTATTAAATTTCGGTATAAGCTCGTACTCCCTCCATCCCAACAATGTGCAGTGATTATAAATTTTTTTTTTTTTTGCTCAACAACATGTAATTTTATTACCGAGTTTTAAATTCACTCCAACAGAGAGCTTCGTTAAAATCCCCACTAGGCCTGTACTCCAAGGTTGGGATACATACAACCGGTCCAGAAAACATACATGGGCTCTCATTATGCCAAAACTAGACAATAATCTTCATAAACATTACATACCAAACAATACCAGACAATCAACACGAAAAGAAGCTGATAACAGAGAGCAACCCACATAACTTCATGCTACCAAACAACTCAGTAAACCTACTAGATAAAAGCAGCTAAGCAGAGCATACGGGCTTTAAACTAAGCAGAGCATACAGACACATACCCGAAGACCATCTTATCAATAGGCTTTAAACATTTCTTGTATGCTTGTTCCAATCTTCGCGAGGTAATCCGCCATGTTGTTGCATATCCTAGGAGTATACACAAGTTGTACCTTCCCTACAGTCACTAACCTTCAATCAATCTCTTCAAATAAAGCTCCCCACCTCCAAGGACGAATGAGGGAGGAATGAACCCAGTTCAATGCTACTTTCGAATCATATTCTATAATCAGCTCAATCTCCCCACACCAACTAGACTCACTAAATATCTCTAAAGCAGTTTTTGATAGCTAACAGCTCAGCAAAATCAGAATTAACACATGATGCAGGCCCAAAAAACATTGCCACCACATACCCAGCTCCTGATCTTAACACACCCCACAGCCTGTTGCATCCTTCGAAGATGCCCCATCCACAGCTTCTCATTCAGGAAGTTAAATTCTTTCAATGCCTTGCACCAAACTAATGCTCTCATCTTTGCAGTGATTATAATTGACTTTTTTGTTATCAATAAAAATCAATATTATCTGGGAGAAAAATGTATGTATAAATACAAAAATTTTAACTTTTATTATGTTAAATATATTAGTTAAAAAATTAAAAAATTAAAAAATTATATTTTAAAGTCTATAAATGAAGTAGTTTTAAATATATTAATTATAAAAATTAAGTAATTAAAATATTTGTGATATTTTTTTGGATAGAGGGAATATTAGTTAATTAGACCGACAACTCTTAAAATAATTTTTTGAATAGTCTAAGGTGATTAGAAGATAATAATCTTATGTTTCAAAAAGATATTATATGTTCAAAATTTTCTTGACAATTTGACAATTCACATACACCTATAGTCGCAACTGCTCGAACTCAAAACCTCTAAGAATAACAATATGCTTTTTTTATCATTGAGTTCACTTAATGAATTATTAAAACACTACAGCAAAACTGTATATTTGCGGCGTTTTTTTACCTATAGCGGCGTTTTTAAGCGCCGCAAAACACACCTGCGGCGCTATGGCAAACGCCGCAAAAAACGCCACTGAAAATAGCGTCGCTAAAGTTCGCGGCGTTTGGTAACAAAAAACGCCGCAATAGGTAACGATATATAGCGGCGTTTGTTGGACAAACGCCGCAATAGGTGTTGATATTTAGCGGCGTTTGTCCAACAAACACCGCAATAGGTGTTGATATTTAGCGGCGTTTTTGGAACAAACGCCGCAACAGGTCAGATCTATAGTGGCGTTTTTGTGAACAAACGCCGCAAAAGGTCAGATCTATAGCGGCGTTTTTGGAATAAACACCGCAAATGGTCATATCTATAGCGGCGTTTTTGGATACAAACGCCGCAAAATCTCATATCTATAGCGGCGTTTTTTGATACAAACGCCGCAAAAAAGCTCATTATAGGAAAAAAAAGAACCATTAATATTTTTTTTGATGCAACTTCCACTTATTCAGATTCTCGTTGATGGTAAATGGTAAGCCATTTTAAATAAATACATTACAGTAGCACCTTCCAAAATACATCAAATACATTGTAACACTTGAAAACCAAATATAGGAGAAGGAAGCAATAATCAAAAAATGGAACAACATTCACAAAGAGAAAAATTAACAAGATTCCAGAAAAAAAATTGAAGAAGCAAATATTCAACCCACAAGCACAATATTTTCTTAGAAGCACAAAAAATTCCAATCTTCTTTAACAGAATCAATTCCAAATGTTACAACCACAAATTTAAATAACATTCACAAAATCAGTAACTTGTACATGGTACAATATTAATGAGAAATATTCGAAATGTATTTCTACCAAGGCCTGACAGTTTCACTAACTTACCTCTTAGTACAAACTGCATCAATTTCATCAATGAAGACAATTGAAAGGGAAATATCATCAGCAACTCTGAAGAGTTCCCTAACTAATTTTGGGCCATCTCCCAAGTACTTCTGAATTAATTCACTTCCAACAACACGTAAGAAAGTCGCTGATGTAGAATTAGCCACTGCCTGGAATAATGTAAGTGACAAAACAAGCTCAGGTATATTTTATAAAGCAGAAAAAACCTGATCAACCATGTGATACCAGTTTAAACAAGGACTCATGGAAAAGGTAAACGGAGATAGAAAACAGAGATAAACGGAGATAGAAAACCTCAGCTTGTGCTAGGATGAAAACGAGATAGTTGTTGAAGTTTGGGAACTGAGAGTAGTGCTGAAGCTGTTGCCAAATCTGAGATTTATCAGCCAAAGAAGATGGCAAAAACAAAACATTAATTTGTTGAGACCACAAATGGATAAAATCAGACGTATTTAGGAAGAAAACTTCTAAAATAATAACAACCAAATCAACCGGAATCATGCCTATCTAAAACCTTAGTTTACTGCACAAAGTAATGTATGTCCATGGACTAGTAAGAACAAGATTCGTTTCCCCTCTAATTTATTACAGAACCAGATAACTCAAGATTTAAAAAACAAGTAACATCTAAAATGTATCAGCATCTGTTGTAATGTTTAAGCTATTTTGCATGCCACTGATGCAAGATAAGGATTGTCTTAGTTATAGGAAAAACAGGAGGTTACATATCTCTCCTGTAAATTGCACAATTGTATACTTGTTGTCGATTCCATAAGTTCCTTCAAATACCTAACCAAAGTGCCTCGTAAGTAGAGTATACTATGAAGAAACATATCATCTATTAATGAAATCACTGCATCAAACCTTGCACCATAATATAAGCCTCAAATATTTCATGGTGAAGAAGTTGACATTATTCCTTTTGGCATGAACACATAACATGAATTCATAGTTATAAAGGAATGCTAAAGAAACTAAGAAGGAAATTACCTAAACAACAACCTTTTCCCCATCAACTTCTAGGACTTGACCACGTCTAGTTGTTTCATCCCCTAAACGAATATTAATTATTCTTGAAACTTAGGGCCCTGTAAAAAGCATGAACCCCCAAATGAAGAAAAGTTGAAATCAAAACTATAAAAGATTGACAACAGTACCAGCTATGTTTCTTGGACTCGGATGTAAGTGTCTGATACAAGTATGTATTCGACATGAGTATGTTTATTTTTCTAAATTTCCCATGTACTTTAAGGGTTCTGAAAGGGTCATATCAATATTCCTATGTCTAGATATGCTTTGGATACAGGTATCAAACCCAGATACTTCACGAAGTGAAGATTCAAAGCAACATAGGTTACTAGATAATGAGTGAGAGAAACAGAACTTGCCTTCACTTTATCAAGGATTACCAATGGCCCATCAACTCCGAAATAGTTCTATGTTCTACAATTAACTCAAGAAAATAAAGATGGTTATTAGTGATAACACTTCTTTCATGCAACAGATCCCTTCTTATTGAAACACAGGTGGCAGTTTAACCAAAGTGTTATCAATAATTTCTCTCTCGTTATTAAACGGAACATTCAAATCATATAGGAAACATTAATTTTAACATAAGCAAATCGAGTTGCTTATAATGATCGTGCAGCTGATATAAAGCAAGAAAGTTTACCCATGCAAATTTCTAGTGCTCCATCCTCCATCTTATTATTGTTTTCTGCCATACCCATCTATACTAGAAGGAGAAAGAGATTTAATTATTGGGAGAAAATAAAATAAATAAGTAAACAAAATATGATTAAAACAAAAGTCGAGATTTCCAGTCTCAACCACTCCAGAAAATTATCTAGAAACTTGAAAATTAGTTAGACATGCCAGGCTTCATTCTCTCCACCACTTTTTTGATTATTTAAAACACACCGTTAATCTTCGTACAATCTACCAATATATATTAATCACGTTATTGTAAAATCACAAAACCAAAGTTGTGTTCAGAATAGATAGTTAAATTCTGCCTCGCCTAACTAAATTAAAAAAGCTAAGTGACAGATCATTGAACTTGAATGGTTAGAAATGGTTCAGATTATAGTTAAAATTTAAAGTTAAAGTTCCTTTTTATTCATATTCCTTCAATTTCTCATTGGCCAAACCGAATCCCAGAACCAGGCAACATTTCTAACAAAGAAACTTAAATAATAAAATACTTCTTATATTAAGAATCGATCAAAAACAAATAAATGAAAGTTTTTTAAATATATCGAAAAAGATAAATGTAAAATCAGTAGGACGAACGAATCGAGTAGAACTGGATACCGTAAAATCGGATTAAATGAATAAAACTGCAATTAATTGGTGGGAACTTACCTCTGTGAGTGTGTGTTCAGATTAAATGAATAAAACTGCAATTAATTGATGAGAACTTACCTTTGTGTGGGCAAATTATTTTAGATAATGGTATTGGGAAAAAAATTCGTGAAATAATGGTTCGGAAGAATTATTTCAGTATGGTATTTAAAAATTGGAATTTGGGATCAACATGAAGCTATGGCCGAATGTAAACCTAAGGCAGAAAATGAACTTAGGTTTGTTAAGAACTGGAATTTCAGATTGAGAGCAATTGGGATTATGAAGCAAATTGAATTTCAATACCAAGAGAAATGGGATTGTAAATACGGGATTTAATTAATTTTATGAAGCAAATTGGGATTATGAAGCAAATTGATTGTGTTGATCCAAGAATAAGATAAAAGAGTGTGCTTACCTTTTTGTGATTGAAACGGGGGCTTCCTTGCTTTGCGAATTAATCGAAACAGGGAACCCTTTTTGTGTTAGAACGGTCACCGATTTGGTTTTCAATGGCTCCATGGCTGTCAGATGAGGATGGGAGCTTTGCTCCAAGACTAACGGTGAGGGAAATTTCTTGTTATTAATGACTGAAACAAAGAGAAAGAAATTGAAAATTTCTAGAGAGAAATGCTTCGATTAGGGGTTTATGTTTAACTTCTGGTGGGAATGAAAAAATAGGTGAAATATGAAAAATGAAAAAGGTTAAAAGGGGGTCGGGATTTAAAAATTGTAAATTTGCAGCGTTAACGTACAAGTCTTTAGCGGCGTTTGTATATAAACGCCACTAAAGGACGAGTCTTTTACAAACGCCACTAAAATACAAGTCTTTAGCGGCGTTTGTAAACACAAACGCCATTAAAGTATGAGTCTTTAGCGACGTTTGTATAAAAATGCCACTAAAGTACGAGTCTGTAGCGGCGTTTGTATAAAAACGCCACTAAAGTATGAGTCTATAGCGGCGTTTGTACAAAAACGCCACTAAAGTACGAGTCTATAGCGGCGTTTGTCTAAAAACGCCACTAAAGTACGAGTCTATAGTAGCGTTTGTCTAAAAACGCCACTAAAGTATAGTCTTTAGCGGCGTTTTTATACAAACTCCACTAAAGTACATTCTTTGACGGCGTTTTTTATACAAATGCCGCTAATGTACAATCTTTAGCGGCGTTTATTCTAAAAAAGGCCACTAAAAATGCCGCTATATACCCATATTTCTGTAGTGAAATAACTTATTCTAACTAAAATTATGATGATTATATACACTATGATAAAGCCAAATTTTAGTATTTATGTTGATATGGTCATTAATTTATACTTGTACATTTATAATTAATTAAGACCATTAGTAATTAAAAGCACGGGAGTGATGGAAGAAGACGACATTAAGTTCATATATCGATCGAGTTCCACTTGTGCATCAAATTTTGGACATTTAACTTTGGGAATTTTATTTTTGAAAAACCTTATTTTCAAATTTTGTATAGAATTTTTTTGAGGGGATGGATAAAGAATTAGGCTATATATGTCAAAGAGAAAATTATAGTAATGATTATTGAATTTTAAAATTTATATTTTAGTTAAACATTAATTTCCGTTTTTATTTTGATCACATATAGCTAATTTTCGTTAATATCATTTGTTATCTTAATAAGATGATATATATCACTGCATAATTAGTTGAAAGAAAATAAAGAATTTAATTCGGAGGGATGCACCTGGATTTTTTAAAAATCTCAAATTACTAGACCGAGCAAGTACGTTTGTTATACGGTTGAATTACTTGTGAATTTGATTTAGTTTTAGGTAAATTTAAAAAATAGTGTTTTTTATTTTTATATTAATTATGATAATCTCAATATCTACTTAATTAACATAAATTTATTTAAAAAATATATAAAATTATGAAACATAATACTAATTTTTAAAAATAATTATTTTTTCAACTTTTTCTTTCTAGTTTACCTTACGATATATATCATCAACCATATATCAAATAGAATAGTTTGTTCTAAGAAAGGGTATGTTTGATAATTTGTTGAAAATTTGTAATTCAATAAATATTAATAATTTAATAATTTAAACATATTTAACATTTAAAAAATAACCATATTTGCACCTAAAAGTTGTGGAAATTTTTTTAATTTGATGGGAAGTTTTCTTATTATTATTAATTTGTGATGAATATAAGATATTATGTGTTTAATGAATCTTGGTCCTTTGACAATTAACGCTTATAATTTTGTATATGTGGTACTTGAACCCAATATCTCAAGGAATAACAACAAATATTTTTTTATATTTTTATGGGTAAACTACACAAGTGACCACTCAACCATTTCCCCCTTTCATTTTGACCACTGATGTTTTGATTTTGTCAATCAGACCATCCAACTATTTAAATGCTTCAATTAAGTCATTGTTCGTTAACTTTTACCCGAAGAGGTGACGTGGTAGTTAAAAATTTAGTATAACTGCATATTTGGTCCTCGATATTGGTACATTCTATCAATTTGGTCATAAATCAATTCAAATAAATTTAATCTCCAATTAAATGGTGACACCTATCACTACCCGGTTGAATGATATTTTCTTAATTTTTTATTTATTGAATCTAATTTAGTTTCCTCCAATAAGATGGTGACACGTGTCGTGACCTTAAAATGAAGTGAAATAATGCATTAAGCCTGAACCACTAAGCAAGAATCCTCTTCGGAGAATACACATGGGCTTGAGACGACTCTGCACAATTTAATCCCACTAAAAACAAAACATCCCAGTAAAAACATTGAGCATCCACCTCCGTAAATAACACTATAAAGACGTAGAGAGCCTTTAGTAAAAGGATTTACATGGATACATAAATGCCTCCTAGATAACTCTGTGAAATATAGAGGAACATATTTAAACAAATAACATGACCAAACTAAAAACTTGAAAAGTTTATAAAAACATCAAAGTCTTGCACTACACGACCATCGATTCAAACAGCTCCCCCAACAAAGTGTTGTTAATGCTCCACAGAGAAATATACATGAGTATGAAAACACCTTTGCACAATTTAACCAAGAAAGCACACTTAAGCGTTGAGATTTTTTGTGAAATAAAGTGATGAGCATAAACAACTATCAAACCTTAACAAGTTCTTGTCAAATTACTCACGAAAATACTTTAGAGGATACAACTAGAAGCAAAAACATAAGATCATAATAAAAAATAAAGGGCAGTAAAAACCGAATTTCATTGATACAGTGACATAAATAAGTCTTTATTTTTTATACAATAAAGTTAAAATAAAGGATTGTTACATCAAATAATTCCTTCTGTCGTTTTAAAGCTACCACATCTTTTTGAGCCTTCGTTGCTTACCACATAGGGTCAGCAATTTGCCCCTCAGCTTCTTTACTAGTTCGAGCTTCACTTCATGCCTTGGTAAGCTCCCTCTTCAAATCTCCCAACTCCACTTTTATTGATTTATTCATAGCGTTAGTGGCTGCGATTCAGCTTCCCTGATCACAATTACATCTAACATATCACTTTCCCCCAACTCCACTGCTTCCAAAGCAAATAAAGAAAGGTAAAACCACTCCAGATTCTCATCATTGCCATCTCTGTGATCACTCATACTATACAAACCAAAGGGAATTATAAATTTAAACTCGTAATTCTCTCATAACACACCATGACTATTCTTGGCCTCAAATCTATACATTTGAAAGTACTGACATCCATCGACGATTTGTCTATATTTTTCCTCTCTTCTTCACAGTATTCGCAACACTCTTCTTCATCATCACGAAAGAAAACTTAAATGGAAATCGAAGAAAAATTCACGAAGAGAAGACGACAACACAAGAACAAAGATATAAACGAGAGGATTTATAATTTAATTGCTACTCCAAATTCTCCTTATATAGTGGAACGGAATTATATGTCCCAATGATTGGAACAATGTGTCACTCCATTGCGCTAAACATAAGACATTGCACATTTAAGCTTTCGAGTCATTCAAGAAACAATAATTGCGGCGTTTCCTAAAAACGACCTATTAAATGTTAGTAAAAATTCAATGATAAGTCCCAGGTCAACCCATTTTATGATTTTCCCTCAAGTAAGGAGGACAAACATTGTACTTCCGTTGAATAACCTTCACATATCATATTAGTAGCATCACTTCAAAGTTTTCGGAGAATACTTTCATAGTTAAGATCTCGGAAGAGTATCTCTAGAGAAAGAGTCTTAAACACCTAACACTCTTCGAGAAGCTGCAATCTATAGACATAACTCCTGACAAGCCCACGTGACTTAACAGAGTTAAATCTACTGTATCCACTTAACCTACCAATATGTGAGTAGCTATTATGACTCTACGCCTGACAGCAATAAAAGTCACTATAAAAACTTTAGACTAAGATCGAGAGAAGGGATAGAACCATCTCGCCCTGACTTGTCTTTCTTCTACCTTCTTGTGGAAACATAACACTTTAACATCGACCAACGATTGTCAAACTATCAATTGCGACTCTCTTTCCAAGTCAAAACGGGTGAACCGTCTATAATCGTTGTTACCCATTTGTTCTTATCAACACTAACATTTTATGATTGGCTGTGAAAGGGGAAAAACAAGAAAGGTCCACTTTTACTTCACTGCCAAGGCCAAGGGAAATTAGCTTTAACACAAAGTTTCCCTCTTTCCCGTTTCTTGTAGTTTTGAAGACAAGACCTTCCAAATAAGCTCTTTCCTTAAAGTTAAACTTTTTTTGAAATACCTAAGGAATATACATATAAAAATGTTGAGGCTTTAATCAATATTTGCACTACTTTTTCCTCAAAATCCATCATTTTGGAACAAAGAACGCGGAAAATTAAAAATTAAAAAAAGTTACCGATTCCATAGCTGAGTCTAACGACAGCACCAATTTTATCCCAAACAGGAAAATCTTCAGTAAAGCTTTGATCCAGTGTGGTAACTCCCATGGAACTTCCGGTAAAGCTCTCCCTTTCTTTACTCGCAGCTTCACCACTCCTTTCGACGGACGCCTTTGCGCAGCGTATCGACATTCTCCTCTTCCTCGACCCAAATTCACAAAGCAAACTAAAATTCGAATTAGAAGAAGGAGAAACGCAACAGCAACCCAAGTACGGGGTCTTGGATGATAATGAAAGTATCGGGGTCTCCATAGTTTTATTTTTGAGATTCTGTCTTCCTCTTTGGTCGACGACAAGTATTGGGCGTTGGTTGCCTCTTTTGGATACTTTTGTTTGAACTGGAATGGAAGGGAATTTGATTGATATTTTCAGTTTGGGTAAACTACACATTTAGTACCTAAATTATTACTTTTGTTCCTTTTGTAACCCAAATTTTATTTTTTCAAAATCATACATAACGTTTAGTTTATGTTTCAATTTGTTATCTCACCGTTAAAAAAAAATAATAAAATTATTGATGTGATATTTTTTTATTCAATGAAAACGTGGTATTATCTTATGGTGAAATGTCAACACTATCGTTAATTTTTTTACAGTGTGATACCAAATTAAAATCTAAACTAAATATTAAATATGTTCTTTTAAAAATTAAAATTCAAGTACTAAAATAAAATAAAAGTAATAGTTTAAGTTAAGTATTAAACAGTAGTTTACACTTTTAGGTTTGGTGAAATTGGTGGGAAGAATCTAAGATGGTCAATGTTTTGATGACGTGTGCGATAATGTTGCCCTCACCTTTTGGTTTTTGTGTTCTTCACTCTACGGTTTAGGAAAATTAATATGTTTGTCGGATTTAGCCAATTTAATCCATATAAAAAACTTAGATAAATTACAAATTTTATCATTTAATTTTACTATCACTTCTATTACAGTTATTAAAGTTTTAAATATTTTCAATTTAATAACTCAACTTTTAAATTACTAATACTTTTTTTTGTTATCCTTCTGGTTCTTAAGGCTTTGTCTTGACTAATTCGGATTGATTCGTGTCGCACACTTGACTTTGATGGATGAGTCTCCCAACGGAGATTTTCTTCATACCCAAAAACTAGAACTCGAGATCTATTTAAGCGATATCAAATTACTTACAACTTGAACCAACTCCATCAATAAATTGCTCATACTTTGATCATTATATCATTAAATCATAATTTGTTTGACGATGTGACTTTTTTTAATTTTCTATGATATAATTTTTTTATTAATATTTATACCGAGTAAGATAAAAAATATTAAAATCTTTAAATCAAATCCAAGTCTGAAACTCCAAACTTTAATCTTCAAAGTTCAAACCCACACCCTCGTTGGCCTCGCCATTAGGGATGTGCAAAAAATATATGATCCAAATAATTAAAGTCATTTATCCGATGATTCGTTCCAAAAATTCAGATATTCGATATGATTTTTTCTCGATAATTCGAATTGGATAGTCTGTAAAAAAAGTTAAATAATCAAATCAGATATGGATCAAATAAATATTAATTTCATATTATCCGAATATCGAAAAGTTGACGGGACTTTATCCCTAGTCCCGTAGCTGTCAATGAAGTATTTTTTTTTCTACTGTTATTATACTGTGTTTTTATTAGTGTTGGACTTATAAGATAAACACATCATGTCAATTGCCTCCGATCTAACTCGGGATCCCTGGAAATAAAGTCATCCAGTGAACCCATACGCTTTACTGTCTAATGCAGCAACTATGTTTGCTTGCTTTGTTGCAACATTGTTGAGTCTTCTCAGGTTAGTAAAGGCTATATTTCTACAAAACAACATAAAAAAGGTAAGCTTAAAGAGGCAACATATAAGGAACTAAAATGCACAAGTAAAAGGATACAAAGGAAAGGAGCTTACATGTATGCTTACATGTAAATGATGTTTTGCGGTTGCAAACCATGCCTTGCATGTGGCAAGGTTAACTTCATATCTCGTACGTTTGAAATGAATGGTGCGAGACAATGCAGAAGTAAAAAGGATATTTTCTCAAAATGAGATTAATTATAGACAAAATAAGTGATATGTTTGGATCGGATATCCTATTTGAAAATTTAGATATCATATTTTTTTAGATCGAATCTGTATCACTATTTTAGTCAAAATGTCACATTAGATTTTTTTTTCCTGAGTTTGAGGGTCATATTGAGTGCAAAAATAGTTTAAAATAGTTTGAGGATCACATCAGTTTTTTCTAAGTAAAAGAGTCTCACGTATCTAACACTTTTGAAATACTTGATAATTTTAAACCGAACCAATGGGTCAATAGATTAGGTGGTTATGTAACATCTTGATTTTTTTGAAGTCAATGTATAAGGTTTGACTCGAGAGTTTTGGACCATGTGGAATTAGTAATTGAAGCCGTTGGGTAGAGTGTGTGCTTAATTAGATGCAATTTGAGTCCGATTGGCCATGATAATTTTTGCATGGAAAGCAAAAGAGGAAGGACAAAAAATGTAATAAGATCGTTGAAGTAAAAAAGGCTGATGTTTTAGGATTTTGTTACATGGTAGACGTGGGTTTTTGGATGAAAAGGTTGAACCCTTTCATCTTTGTCTCATCATCTTTCTTTCTTCTCTTTGATAGCAAGTGTCTAGCTCAAAGTAAGTTACATTAGCTTCCTTCATGTTTACCATAGGTTCTAATTCGTCCATAACCTTCATTGCTACTATCTTGTGTTAAGAAATCTTTGTCTTTCATGCTTAGCTAGAGAGAAGAGTAGAGAAGAAACCAAGTACTAGAGGAGAGCAGTAGTTAGTTAAATGAGTTTCATTTCAGGATTCTTTAAGCAATTTAGTGTATTTATAATTTTTTTTATGGTGTTATGACTCCATTAAATGCCATACCTTGTTGGGATTTGGGTGTTTAAGCATGTGGGAGGTTCTTGCTTGATTTATGTTACAAATGATGTTTTTATTGTAAATTTTGTATTTTTATGGTGCTAGATGACCCCAGTAGACTCCTTTAAGCTTTAATTGTTGTTTCGGGGTTAAACTAAAGTGTTTGGGAGTATTTTTAAGTGATTTTCGAGTCTTATTTTAGATTTTACGGGTTGTAGAATCGATATTGTTTATATTGTTGAAAAAGTCTAGGTAAAATATAAAGGTAGTATCGATATTGTTCATCGAGTATCGATACTCCCTTCAGTAGTATCGATATTGCCCACTTTAAAGCTCGATACTGCCAATACATGTACCATTCTTGGAGTATTTGTACTACTTACTAGAGTACTTGTACTACTTGGAGGAGTACCTATACCACCAGGTGGAATATCTACATTATCAAGTTGAGTATCAATACTCTATAATATTAAAATATCAAAAACATCTCTAGTTGCACACAAATATTTATAGATTGTTATCAAATATACAACCGAGCTTAGAAAGTTATGAAATGACCAAAATACTTTTGGTGGGTAAAAAACTTCAAAATGCCCCTAAATGGACACTTAGAGTATAATTGTTCACGAAAGATCATCGCGAAGGATATGCCTACAAGCGACATGATGTACCATACAAATAATGTGCTAGAAGAACTGCTACCCATGTGAATATCGAGAAATTAACGACTTGCAAGTTGTCCCTCCAATTCAAATTTGAATATAAGTAAAGTGTGATAAGAGCAACTAGAGAGTCGTTAACGAATAATTAACCTTGAATCGAGTATCGAGTTAGCAAATAATATACCAAGTGGGTAGCGATAATATTAATTGTTGTAAGTGCATAAAATACTAAAACTTTTTAGAGGCAGAAATAACCAAAATACCATCGCTTATTAAAATGACCATAATAATGTGGTCTAATGAACTAATAGATGTAAAAAGACTAATAAATCCTTGCATAACATTCTAAATGAGAGAACGAGCAAGATAACAACGGGTGAAGAGATTACCTCACTTGATTGTGATGAACTATGATAGTGCATAGTCAACCTACCTTGATTACCTTATGTGACATTGATTGATGTGTATGGCATATGGGCATCTATACATGTGATTGTATTGGTGATAATTGTTGGATATCCATGATACTTGACTTGACAGCTATAGTGACAACGAGTTAATGTTATGTTATTGAGCGGGAATAATATTGAAGCTATGTTGAGACCGGGTTCCCCTCTATGATCTAAAACTGATGGTTATGTTGAGACTAGAAAATCATTTGTATTGATTGGTTGGAATCATACCGAGGTTAGAGTGGCACTGGGTTCCCCCATATGTGATTAGTACTTGACGATTATGGTGACACCAGATGTTATCATTGTGTTTGTGCGATGATAATGTTTTGCATGTGATGATGTATAGTGATATGATATTGTTATTAGAGACCCAATATATATATACTCATGAC
The DNA here is from genome assembly GCF_006381635.1 of Hibiscus syriacus. NCBI lineage: Eukaryota > Viridiplantae > Streptophyta > Magnoliopsida > Malvales > Malvaceae > Hibiscus > Hibiscus syriacus. The sequence continues at coordinate 1,150,594 of NW_024063109.1, read as the reverse complement.
GAGACCTTAGCAATATATTAGAGGAAGCATGGTACTCATATTATTGTGATAAAAGTGATAAAACTTAAGTAGGTAATATTTGATTATGATCATGTATGTATCTACTTCTTATTACCTTATCTACTAACATGCTTATGTGTATGAGATTTATAATGCTGCTATAGATTAGCAATTATACTATTGAGTTTTATAAGCTCAACGTTCGGATTTTTCTGTCCGCAAGTTATTGCTTAAGTCTTTCGAGGAGTGTTATCATAGAAAGACTTCCAACATTCATTCCAGAGTACTATACTGTTACTTTTAGTAGACATGCACATTCATAGGACCTTTATTATTGTATTAAATTTATAAACTCTGAGATTATGTTATTTTATTTTAAACTATATGTCACAGAGTTCCGATTTGTGAAAGTAATTTTATAACAATTATGGATGTCTTTTGTAATCACATGATGTTTTAAATGAAAATGAAAAAAGTGTTAAATTTTAGTAGTTGTCTTGGTAGTCTAATGTGACATTTTGGGCCGTTCAAGTTTACGATGTTATAAGTTTGGGTCGGATATTTTGGACACCCTTACTTTTAGGTGATAAATTGCTTGTTTTAGCATTTAAGGCATGGTTGTAGGTTTTAAATACTTATTTTTATAATAGATTTGCATGAATTATGTTTTCTCTATTAACTATATGATGCCTAATTAGAAGAAAAAATAATTATTTATAGTACGAGCAAAGCTATCTCAATTGTTAAAATGATAATTATTATCCCTTGAGGTATTAGGTTTGAGCACTAGAGATTACAAGAGTGTTTGAGTTTTTTTGTCAAATGATTGAGAATCTTTAGAATAAATATTATCTTGTAAGTTAACCAAAAAATAAAAAAATAATTACTAATAAAAGATCGATATGTATTCTAAGTTACTACGATAATTAATGTAACATTCCGAATTTAGATTGGATTGTCGTAATCAAATTTGACACATCACACAGGAATAACACCAAAACTTTTAATTGGATGTTTACATTGAAACTTCTCTTTTGGTTTAGTTATATATATATATATAAACTTTTAGTTTTCTATATATATATATATTATAGAGTTAAAATTTATTAGTATAATTTTTAGTTATATATATATATATATATATATATATATATATTATAGAGTTAACGTATTAATATATTTTTTTTAGTTTTATATAGATTTAAAATTATTGGTCGTTTAATTTATGAGTTTAAGTGATTGAAATATCTAGAATTCAATATAAAGCATGAGGTGTCCAATCTTTTTAAATGGCACTGTTCTTTAAACTCTTCTGTTTTTAGTTTTTTTTCTTTCAATTTCATTAAAAATTTATAAACTTTTAATAAAATAATCCGATCCTTATATCAAACAATTACAAATAATTTGACAAATTGTCGTGTAATTAGTATTGTACGCTCTCAAATACAAGAACATTATTACGATTGACAAATGATTCCGTTTAGAATATAAATTTAATTTATTATTTATTAAATTTAATTTAATTATTGAATAAGTTTTTTAATAGAATCTTTTAATAAGTTAAATATTATAATAAAAAATATAAAGAAAAATTAACGACACCAAATACTGTATCAGAAAGGAAAGGACAAGACACTGGCTTTTATTTTATAGCTCCCACCGGCCTCCCATTCAAAATCAACAACCTTTTTTATAATTAAACTAACAGTATTATTTATTTATTATTTTAAATTATGTACTACAAAAAATATTATAAGTGTTTTTTATGAGAGAATCTAAATTTTAATATAGTTTTATATTATATTGTTATTATTAAACAATTATATTTATTAGTTAAAATTATATTTTCAGAAAAAAAATTAATAAATTATTGTAAGGGATAAATAATTTTGTGTATGGATAAAATAATAATTTCAATTATTTTTAAAGATAAGTTATTACAAATTATAATAATAAACTAAAAGTTAATATTATGTTAAATTATGATATTAACACAAATTTAAAAACAATCCGACGGTTGATTGTGTATCCTACAGATTCTAACTTTCCCACGTCAAACACGTGCCCCTTTAGCATTGCAGACAACTAAAGTTAAACTACACGCAAACGGTGCACATTAGCATCGGCTTGGGTCCCACGCGTGACGTCTTAGACTTCCCTTTAACTTAGTAGTGATCCGGTGTAGCCACGACCGCCAATCCATCCAATCATTTATTGCCACGTAATCAAACATAAAAATTTGACGCCACGAGCAAGTTCCCCCGAAGCGCTAGCATCTAGAAATTTCTGATTAGTGGAATTTCAACGGCGTATAAAACATAAGATCTGGTACGGTCTTCTTAACACACCCGACGTTTACTTCCAAAAATTAAAAAAAAATCTAGCTTCTCCATTATATATATATATATATATATATTGCCTTGGAAGAGAGTGGGAGAGATAGCAAAGGAAAGAGAAGGGTGATAGCCATAAAAGGAAGGCAAGCAAAATAAGTCAATTACTTAATTTTGATTACGTGGGGTCTTTTAAATTATGCTTCTTTATCTCCTGATTTCTCACTGCAATTTTTTTGATTGATTTATGATCGTCTTGTCTGTCTACCCTTAGTTTCGTGCTTGTTGTCTTCGGTTCTCTAATTTTTGTTTGGGGGCATGAGAAAAGTGAAGTTTAAGAGTGTAAACGAACTGTATGGGGTTAAAAGCGAGGTTTTAAAGGCATGGGATTTTCCTTTTTTTCTTCTTCTTTTGGTTCTGGGTTCAATTTTGTCGATTTTAGGTTGCTGATCACGCCTAAAAACAAAGTCGAGGCCTTTTTACGTTTATATAGTTGGATTTGTATTCTTCTTTCGAATAATTCAGTTATTTGTGTTGCTTTTCGTTAATTTGTTTTAAATGCTAGCTTGATTGCTCAAGACTTTTTATAATTACTTTGTTGTTGTTTCTAGTTTCAAGATCTGTGGTAAAGTTGAAGAGACCGTGTTTCTTCATCATATATGAATTATTCAATTCATAGATATATGTTACAACTTCTAGAAGTGTTGGGTGGTTTAGTTTTTTTTTATTTCTTCTGTTGCATGTTATATTGCAAAATTGAAGACTGATTCTTCTAATCCATTCAATGGAAGATGATCCTGAGCTATTTGTTTATTTAATTGTTTTTGTTTCTGTTCTTATATCATGTATTCGCCTCGGCTTTTATTTCAGTATTCCTAAATGAATAAAATTCATGTTATTTGCTTGTTTGGTATATGTGCAGGTTACATCAATGGTGAAAGGAAGTTTCTGTTCAGAAAAGCTTGCTGATGATTCCGACTTTCCTGCTCCTTTGAATATGGTGAGAACTGTTTTTATGGTGACATGATAATTTCTTTTCTAGTTTTCTGTCAATTATGACTCGATGAATAAAATTCTCTTGTACATGCAATTACATTATGGATATTTTATGTGGTGTCAGTTTTTTTTTTTTTTTATAGTTTTGTTGTGCTTGTAAGTATAGCTCAGTCTGAGGGTCAGGAATAGAGCCAGCTGGTTGTTTCATTACATCGAGACTGGTTTTGTTTTATACTGGTTTTGTTGCCTTTCATAAATGTTGGTTTGAGTTGAATGAGTAGAAGCAATAGAATCAAGCAAATAAGAGATACCTTCTTTTGTGATTTCTGCCATTTGCATTGTATCCAAAGGAACGGAACATGCCAATGTGGTCTTGGATTGACACATGTGAATTCAGATTTGATTTAAAGTTTCTTTTTCTTGAGCTTCATTTGTGATATGTGGCACTTTGAAAATTAATGAAGTATCTTTTCCATGTTTCGAAATGAGTTGCAATTGTTTTATTGTAATATTCATTTTTCCTTTGCTAGGAAGAAAAAATGGTTATAATGATACTGAGATGCATTAATGAATTAAATGAAGGTTTCAAGTTTCTATATTTCAAGTTTTCATTCTGCTACGCTGGTACTTAATGAAGTATCTACATTCCATCTTCTACCCAGTGTTGTGATCGCTTTATCAGGACATTTATTTTTTCTTTGTCTTATTAATTAATACGTCTGTGACGACATGAAAACATGGGGTTTTCTATTTCTTCTTAATATGTTAACCTCTTAATGCAATATTTTTCCCCCTTTTATACGGATATATCATTAAGCAGGACTCGTGGAGAAAGTAGAAAACCTGTCATTCTATCGATATTATAATTCTGTGCTACTATGATATTGTTTTATTTGTTTGTTTGATTCTTGCTAATCTTGTTCTGGCAGTTTTGCTTCTTGAACATAAAAAATTTGTCAAGTTCTTTTGTGTATCACAGTTTTTTTTATTTGATTTTGATTCTCTATTTGTATCAGGGATCATTTAAAGCTGAAAAAGGATTTTGTCATGCACAATTCTCAAGAGGTAAATTATGTTTGAAAGAAGAATCTGTGAAATGCAGCTCATGTGCTCCTTCATGCTCACCATATGTGCATTCTGAAGAAATTGCAATAAAGACCAATGCGTTTGCAGGCGAAGCCTGTCGGAAAAAGCAAAGTAATCTTTGCTCTTTTAATGATACTGATTTGTCATCTCATCGGGTAAATAGTCCATCCAATGGACATCATAAAAGCAGTATGGGAAGCCACCCTCTCAGTGCATGTTTGAGTCATGAATCCTCTGAAAATGCAGAGAGTGGAGAAACATGCTGTGATTGCAACACTTCTGAAGGCATTAAGAGGATTATAAAACCAAACATGAATCAGACCTGTGCAAAAAACTGCACTTCATTAAAAGAACCAGTCTTTCATGATAATGTAGTCTCGAATCAGCTTGAGAAGCAGGCCTCGGAGTGCCTTGGAGATAACATCTCCTTTATTTGTGGGTCCGAACATGTGGAGACAAGAGCTGGCTACTGTAACAGTGATGCAAACAAGAAAAATGCATCTTATAGCTCTGCTTCAATCAATAGTTTTTCTGAGACTGAAAGTGCTTCTTGTTATATAGTTGGTGGTCCTTGTAGAAAGAAGTCAAATAGATTATGCAATGAGTCTTCTCAGGAGATTTTATGTTGTTCAAATAAATCAGACTTTTCTGAAATTTCATCATTACGAGATTCCCGTGCTGGTGCTAGCTCAGCAAAGGTATTTTAAATTCTTGAGATTCCTTATCTTTATATGTGGTGAATCGCCTTGAAGTTGCTTAGAATTTGAAACTAAAATTTAATGATCGTTTCCAGGGAGAACACTCTGAGTGCTCTGTGGAACAAGCGCAATTGTCTTTTGCAAGAGCAGATGCGGTACAGGTTGGCAGTCAGATTGGTGGCGAACATAACTCTGTTGACTCTATGCAAGTTGATACAGGAATAAATGAAAGAGAACAAACAGATGAAGTAAAGTTGACTACAGTGGTTAAGAAAGTCATTATGGAGGAAACTACTATTGGATCTTGGTCTGCTGCTTGCAGTGATGGACCAGACAGCATAGAATACGATGTATGTTCTGTGTCATTCCTGTTACATTCTTGTGTTAGGAATGTTTAAAGTTTATACTAGGCTTAACATGGCTAAAACTAGGTTATACTTCTAGGTGGGAAGAAAATGATGGCGAGAAAGCTTTGAATGTTGCCAACAAGTTTATTTTGACTTGACATAGCATTGAATTAGTAATTTTTTTATACATCTCATTCAAAGAATAGCTACTTGAGCAATTCATAATATTCTAACTATGAATAAATTACAAGTGTGGTATATCTTCAAAAATGCTGTTTCTTATATTTTGGCATCCAATTCACATCTTTACGACCATCAAATCCTTGGTGTTGAAGTTTTTTCTTTCTTTGCTTGCTTTATTTTCCCTGTTTAACAGAGTAGGCCTTCTGTATGTTAATTGTTGTCTTTGATTAAGCAGGTAAAAGTTTGTGATATATGTGGCGACATAGGACGAGAGGAGTTGCTTGCTGTTTGTAGCAAGTGTAATGATGGGGCAGAACACACGTAGGTCCCACGTCACTCTCTTTTATGCATGCAAGTTTAGGATGCTTGTGTTTTTATGGCATATTCTTTTTCTCGTGGGATACTGAAATGTTGACATTCCATTTCCATGAACCAGTTATTGCATGCGAGTGAAGATGGATAGCGTTCCCAAAGGTGATTGGATGTGTGAGGAATGTGTTATCAGTAGTAAAGATAATGAGAACCGAAAGGAAGAGCAACTAGAGGGTGTTAGGATTTTAAAAAGATCGTCAGAAGCCAAAGCTTTGGAGGTTGAGAAAAGTAAAGTGCGTAAAGCTTGTTCAATTCCCTTGTTCTCCTCTAAGAGACCTGCTGACAGCTTACAATTAAAGAGAAAAAGGCCTTTGGGGACATTTTTTGAATCACCTAGTCCATGTAGTTCCAGCAGAAAAACTTCAATGCATCAATCTGGAGGCCACTCTTGTAGCACCACTATGAAAACTGTTTGCATTCCTACCGAATCAAGTGGTAGATTACGTAAATTGTCCTCACAATCTCAGGCGTCAAGGGGTATATTTTCATGCTCTGTAATTTGCAGAAGCTGTGCTCTATTAGAATGTTAAACATATAGTTCTCATTGACTAATTTAAAAAGTTCTCATTTCTGGCATTGCAGGAATTATTTTTAAATCAAAATCATTCTCCGTGACAACCCTAAAAGAGGATGTCCAACAGCTCAATAAAGGTAAATGCCGCAATGAAGGATTGGTTAAAGAAACTGCTGCAAGAGAGTAAGGGGAGAGGTCAAATGGTATCTAAATCTGTGTCATTGAAGAATATGAAGTCATATAACATGAATAATACTAATAGTAATCATGACGTTAAATTACGTCGTAGTGTTACATGTAGTTCTCATCGACTAACTTAAAAAGTTCTTATTTCTGGCGTTGCAGGACTTCATTTTAAATCAAAATCATTCTCCACTACGACCCTAAAAGAGGATGTCAAACAGCTCAAGAAAGGTACATGCCGCAATGAAGGATTGGTTAAAGAAACTGTTGCAAGTGAGAGTAGGGGGAGAGATCAAATGGTATCTAAATCTGTGTCATTGAAGAATATGAAGTCATATAACATGAATAATAGTAATCATGACATTAAATTATGTCGTAGTATTTCTCATGTCGAGGATTTGAAGGTATCAAGGCATCCAAAAGGAGAGTATTCAACCAAGACAGAAAAGAAATTGAGATTAGCCAACGGTGATTCATTTGCATCAATGGCTGATAAAAGAACTGCATCTCTAGGAGAAAATAGTCTGCCTCAATCATCCAGTTATTCTATTCAAGATCTAAAGGCTGCAAAGGGTAATGAAATATCAAGTCATTCATTAAAAAGACCTGTTCATCCTGCCCAAGGAGGTTCTGCAAATGAAGAGAAAAAGAGTTTTATAAATGATAGGCAGCATGTTGAGTGCCCTATGGAAGTAGTGCCGGCTACCAGTACTAAGCATTCAAAGGCCAATGTCCACTCTGACGAACACCCTCTCTTGAGAGATTCTTCTAGCTTAGCTTCTAAAGCACATATAGGCTCTTTGATTTCTGCTGTTCCACAGCCCAATTATATATGGCGGTATGGTTATTGTTCCTTATTGTTTGTTTTGAAGTTTGTCAGTGGCATCGTACTGCTTCACTGCTCATCCTTTAATTGTCTTAAACAATACCTTTTGACATGTCTTGCAGAGGCAAGTTTGAAATTCAGAGTAGCGGCGGACTTCCATTTACTTGTGATGGAATGCAAGTGCACTTATCAACTTATGCCTCGGATAAAGTTCTTGAGCTAGTGCCGAAACTGCTTCAAAGGCTATCGTTTGAGGAAGCACCCCGATTGACCATGTGGCCCACTCAATTCATGAAAAGTCGGGCCACTGAAGATAATGTTGCTCTCTACATTTTTGCAAAAGACTTTGATAGGTTTGTGAAAGTTTTTTTTATCTGGAGGAGCTAATTTTCTTTCAAATAACTTCACCATTTTTAGTAGTTCTTGTGCAGTTATGAAGGAAGCTATAAGAACTTGATGGATAGGATGATTAAGAATGACTTCAGCCTCAAAGGGAATTTTGGCGGGGTTGAGCTTTTAATATTCTCATCTAACCTTCTGCCAGAAAAATCTCGGCGTAAGAACTCATCTCTACATTCAAAATGAGATTGACATCGACATTTATTGGCTAAATCTTATGAAGTTTCAACATTGCAGGTTGGAATAACTTACTGTTTTTATGGGGTGTATTCAGAGGAAAGATGGTTCATTTCTCACGACCGATTCCGGCTGTGTCTGCTTCTGAGAATTTGATTCTTCTTGGAAAGTCAAGTCAAAATATATCCTTGTCCATGGCATCTCCTAATACCCAAGAAATGTTAAATTCCAACACCTTGCTCGATTCAAAGGCAGTTACATCTGGAAGAATGGTTGAAGTTTGTGAAACCAAAGCATCTTCTTGGGAACAAAAACCCCCAGATTTACAAATAAGTTGTAGTCAACAAGTGAGCAGAGTTGATAACCAAATAAAAAATGAGCAGTTCTCTGGAGCAGACACATATCAGGTAATTTTGTTGCTTTTACTTGTTTTTTAATATCTGGCAACTAAATAGAGAGGTGTGGGAGGCAGGCAGAGACGTTCTAAAATGTGGGTAGTTTCCTTGAGTTTATTTCCCTTGTCTGAAAGTGGTTCGTTAGGCTCCTTTGGAAGACCCGTCGGGAAAATGTGTGTTTTTCCTGTGTTTAAAAGTTGATGTCAGCTTCTTTCTAATGCATTGATCAGGCAGAGGAAAATTGGGAGTAACTTTGCGGAATATGCAAAGTGATTTCGAGCAAAGAGTAGCTTTGTGCTGTTGTATCTTTGATGTCCTCGTGTAATGTCACCGTCAATACATTGTTTTGTTATCGACTTTTGTGCCCTTTTGGTTTCTTTTCTTTTAAGCCTTTTTTTCCCATTGACTAGAGGGCAACTGCTGATGATCTTATTTCCTGCAGATTGAAGAAAAAGAGTCGAAGAAAAGACCTGAAATTGATCTTAATTGTCCTCTTCAAGAAAGCCTAGTGTATTCTGCAGGCTGTACAGAACCTGATGGAAAGCGTGACTTCAAGATGTTAAAGTGTTCTCCTATCAGCGGGATGAACATATGTAATAATATCATTAAAAATATTAATGAGAGATGTGCCATTGCAAAAAATAGCCAAGTTCCTAGCAGTTCTGGCGAGTTCGAGTGCTATGGAGTTGACAATACGGTGATAGCTTCTCGATTAGATTCAGAAGGTAATAGGTGGAAGTCCTTGGAGCAGCAATTTCTTTCGAACAATGGTGGGAGTCAACAAGATCCTTATGTTTCTTCAAGTCTTGGGCTTAAGGCTGGAAGGAATTCTTCAGATGAGGGAAACATGCCACCATTTTTGAAGCTGGTGGGCAGTAAAGATTTGCAAGACGAATACTGGGGAAGAGAAGCAAGTGGTGACACAAATCCTTCACTGGCTCTGTCCCTTGCATTGCCTGATCCGAATGGCAGCGGAGTGTTGAAACTTGATTCGGAGAGGAAGTTACCCCCAGAGGTGAACACTAGGCTGTCACTTTTTTAGTTTAGATTCAGGTTATATATAGAATAATGGTATGAAATAGCGAGGCGGTACACAGCCATAGTTTTCTAAGTTAATATGGAAGTCATACACATAAGCGTTCTCACCAACTTAATGACTGATATAGTTTAGTGTGTAATAAACTGCGGATTTGTATATTTTCAGCAATTCTCTGATGACTTACAGAATTTATTAAAATTTACAAGTATATTCTCAACTATTAAATAGTTGATCGAGTGATCAAGAATATTCTTGTTATTTCATCTTGAGTGAATTCAAATTCCGGCATTTATATTCAACAGCAACGGCTGTTAATATTCAATTTCAGTTTTTATTTTCTTGAATTTGTCATGAAATATATATTGACATACTTTGGTCACTGGAAGCGATATCGATATAATTAATATTTTTTGCCAATACGATGTCGTGCTCAAAATGACATTATTTCGGTGTTAAATTAATATATTGATTTTGCTATTAAATTAAAACGTTTTAATTTTAGGAATTTAACTGTTTGGTTGTCTCTTAATGCAATGAGATTGATATTAAAATTGTGTGTATTTCATTCTTCTTTATTTTTCGCAAATTTATATTTCATTAAATTCATTCAAAATCTATGAAAATTCATTTAAGGATTTGAAATATTTACTATTTGTTCCCTTCCAATAGTTGTCCATTAAGATTAGTTTTGAGATATGTTTTCCGTTTTCTCAAATTAATAATTTTTTTATCATTCAAATTTCAAATAAAATTCTAAACTCTTCAAACTCGAGAAAGTCTTAAACCCTTGAAATGATTTTTTTGTTTAATTTCAGATTTTGAAAAAAAAAATACGAAAAAGTATTAGAGTATAATGAGAGATGAGTTTTAAGATGGTCACAAAAGACGTCAAAAATTTACAATTTATATTATAAATATATTGTTAAAATATTTTATAATCTATATTATAATTTCATTTTCGTAAAAAGTATATAAATAATTTTAATCTAAATATTAATTTGTTAACAATATAATAACTTTCTAATGATTAAATGTTGAACCTCCTTCCTCATTGTCTCTGGTTCTACCTATAATGACTTAATTGTCCAACAAACTTTTTATGTTTAAAAATGATAAACTCTGCTTCAAAAGGATGTATATTCCATTTTCCTAGCAAATTTCAGCTATATTGTTTAGGATAAACTACGTATTTAGTCATCTAACTATTTGCATGGTCCTATTTTGATCACCCAACTATTTTTCTTCAAAATCATGTCTGACGTTACGTTTTAGTTTCTTTTTGACCACCCGTCATTTAAAAATTAATTGAACTACTGACGTGATATTACCTTATGATAACACGTCAACATTATTGTTAATTTTTTAACGGCGGATGAAAAAAATGTAAAGTTAGATATGATTTTAAAAGAAAATAGTTGAATGACCAAAATGGAACCTTACGGATAGTTGGATAACTAAATATGTTGTTTATCCTATTATTTATCATCTTTTTTATATCATGTCAATTCTTCACCATTTTTCTTGCTTAATCTCATGGTGAAAGCAGATTTCCAATCCCATACTGCACTGCCCAGCTACATTGACATCTTTTTGAATTTAGGTTTATTTCGAGTTCGAGTCAATTTCAGTTTAATTATTTGAGTTAAATTAAAAAGTTATTTATTTTTATAATATAATTCAATTGAAATTTAAATTAATTAAATCAGATTTTTCGGAGTTTTGGTCAACATGTCTAAGGGAATTTACAGAGATAGGACGCTGGAAAGCTAGACAATGTATTCTTTTGAACTAATAATATTTTTGGTCATCATTTTTCTTTTAAAAAAATACTTTTTATAATTTTGAGTTAATGTCAATACCAACATTAATTTATTTGTTATTTTTTTCATGAAAAAATAAATAAAAATCCAAAAAGATATATTTAAATTATTAAAAATTGTAAAATTTATATAAAAAAGCATTATAATGTAAAAAAGTCAGAAAAATTTAAAATAATTAACGTTAGCTTAACATGGCTGTTATATTTTTTTTGTCAACTGATTTAGTTTAGAAGCTAAAATGATAATTTAAAACGTTTGAGGACCAAAATTTGAATTAAACCTATTGCTTTATAGCTTTTGTCGAGATCATTTGCCACATACAGTAACGAACAAGCGCATTGTTTGGTAGGCAGAGTGAATAAGGTGAGAGAAAAAGGAGGGAATTTGTAACAGCTTCCAGTCTTATTAGCTTTACCCAAAAACACAATCACTCCCTAAAATTCAAATGGAAAATGAAACAAATTCTCAGCACTCCTCAATGCCTCTGATTTCTAGGTTGGATCATTTGGATTTCATCGTGAGTCACTCTCCCTCTACCTCTTCATTTGCCTTCAAGTTCTATGCTTTCGCTGTTCATTATTTTCATTTTTTTCACACAGATGAAATATTTAGAAGGCAAAATAAGTTTGCAGAAAGAAATGGAAAAAGCATGTTTGCCATTGGATTTGGCTATGAGGGAAGCTTACTTCAAAGGCTCCTTGTCGGACAGGGTCAAGTCTCTTGAACATAGACTTTTCCAGGTGAAAAGAATGGATTTTGACACGATTTTGGTGATATTGCTTTATCATCAATCTTTGCTTGTTGCAGTTATGTTTGGATTTGGAATCCAGCAGCACATCCAGCACTTCGACGTCGACATCTGGTTATGCGTCTTCCAGCCGAGGATCCAGAGGGCAATCTGTTCCTCGCTCATTACCGACCTTCAATTCGAATCAACTTCACAAGCAACCCCTGCTGTCCAGGTCTGAGATTAAGGTAAGCAGCGTCTCCTTTTGATTTCTGCATGTCACTGAACTATAATATTTGATTCAATTGTGTTGCTTTGGCGCAGGAAGAATCAGAAACAATGTTACCACAAAAGAAGAAGGATCCGAATCCTCTCAAAGGAATCGAAAGGAGCAGAAAGAAAGAAAAAGTATGCAGCAAAAGTGGGAAAAAGTTATCTCCCAAGTGGTCACATTGGAAAATACTGGGTTGCTAATTAATCTGGCCTTTTTAATTTGCTTTCCAATGTTGAGTTTCTTCTTGATGAATTTTGTCCATAATCTCAGCTTTTATGCCAGGGTTGTTATGAATGATTTAAGATCCTGTACGAATGGAAAATGTTTTAAATGGATTTCCAAACAGATCAATTGTGGCTTGAACTTCTCAAAACTTCATGTAATCCAAATACTTCTGCAAATAAATCTGGGTTTAATTTTAATCCAAGATAAGTACGAGGCAAAAACAAACTTCTGGACTAAGTCTAAAATCAAAATTAATTAGGATTTAGTCCACAGCAGTACAAGTAAACAAGAAATATTGCCTAAGCCTGTAATCATACTTCAAATGTTACAGCTCCTTACCAGATGTCAGATGAGCTATGTAGAACTTGCCCAAAAAGAGAAGAAAAAAGTTCCATGAAGATCCTTGTATCAGCAGCATACAATATATTTTCACACTAGAATCTCCATGAGAAGGGGATGGTCCTCAGTAAGTATAACTTGGATTGTTAACCCCTCCATCTAGGACTTGGGAAGGAAAAGAAACTAGGTGACAATGGAAACGCAACACCAGAGGAAGGCGGAGGTTGAGGCCCCGGACCTAAAATCCCCTACTGAACCATGGGTGAGAAAGCAAACTGGGGGTTATCGGAGGAAACTGAACCCCGGAAGAAAGCAAAGGGAAAGGTGATCGGGGGGACAGCAAATTCATATAACCAGTAGGTGATGGCAAAAGGAACTGTGAAGTTGGTGAGGGTAAAAGGGCAGGTCCATTCATCCTTGGTGATGGGAGATTCGTCATTGGTTGAATAGGACCATTCATTTGTTGAGGTGGATCAGGCATTAATGGTACAGCACCATTTACACCGCCCGAAGATGGTGGTGGAGCATGAGATTGACCCTGAACTTGATTTCCAAGTGGACTCGGATCTATAAGAGAGGTTTGAAGGTATCGCATATAAGCTGAGATCGGAGATTCAGCTGTGTTCTCCCAAACAGCATCTCCGGGTATGTTAGGTTGCAACATTCCAGGGGATGGTTGTCCATATTGACCCGGTCTAGATAAGCTACTGTTATAATGAGCTGGTTCATGAGGAGCTGGAATATGGGGTTGATTCATTGGTGTCAATGGTGGGGGCCTAATTTTCTGCAATCTCATACCCTGTGGTTTGGGCAAAGGATCGTTGCGCGAAGGTGAACCGGTGAGCTGCTGAACGATGTTCCGGAAGTCGTTCTTGCTTATGTTGTAAACCTGAGGATGAGGCTGTTGCCTAGCACCATTACTGGCAAAGTTGGGTTGATGCAATGGACTCTTCTTTATGTTCTTGCCAGTCTTGCTCACACCAAGTGGATCGTTAAGCCGATTCTTCGAATTATCCATTCCCAAAAACAAAGTTAACTGCACCAAACTAATCTCAGGTTTTACAAACACCCACAAGGCCAAAACATTCAGCAGAATATCCCAGAAACTTCAAAAAAAAATCCAAGCTCAGGCACCAGCTAAAATCTTTGACAATTGAAACCTTCAAACTTTGGGACTCTCAGTTCAAAGCTCAAACAATAAAGACTCTTCACAAAGAACAGATCAAATAAGTCTCCAGCAAAGACCACTTAAACCATATCTGAAACCTGATGTTTTTATTCAATAAGAAAAAGAAGCAAGCTTTACTTCCTACTCACAACCCTAAAATCAACCCAGCAAAAAAGCAGGCACCAGATTACCAGGGAAAAATAAACACAGATGACGCAGTTGTTCAATAAACAACTCCAACAAGTAGTTCAGATAATAAAAGTTAAAAAGAAAGAAACAACCCATTGTTATGAAGATCCTTTCAGACAAACTTTGATATTAACACTTTCCTCCAACATGGCCGCTAAAAGACGACTCAGTTTAGGGTTGAAGTCAATCGATTTGAAAGCCCACAAGAAACCAAGCTGTTAGGCACCCGAAGTGGAAGACTATTGCAACAAACAATGGCGCTGTTAAACTTGGAATGGCCACCGGAAGTGGAAGACTATTGCAGACTAAAATCTTACCAATTTTAGAATGGTCAACAAACTGACATTAATTAGCATTTGATCATGTCTGCACCACCTTCCACGTGTCCTAACAGCTAACATCACGGTTGATTAATACACCTTCATCAAGGACATTCAATTCAAGTCAAATCCGTTCAAAATCCAGCGAACACAGCAGTTAAAAAAATAATTATTATTTATAGAAATTTTAGATTCAAACACAATAATTATAAAAATATTTGAGTGTATATCGTCAAATATTTAAAAAAAAATTAAAATAAATATTATTTTTATAATCTTTCATATTAATAAAAAAACAAAAGAATATACGAGACTTAATTCTTCTAAAAAAACTAATTTGACCCTTTTTCTAAAAAAACTAACGTCACCTTCGTACTTTTTAAATAAATCACATTGGTTTATTTTCTAAGTTTAAAAACTACATTAGGATGGGAAAAAAATACGATTACCTTCATGTTTGACTTGCCAGCAAAGATAAGCTCGTTCAGCGATAGGGACATTCATTTTGTTCAAGGAAAGGATAGCAGGAAAACTAGTAAAGTGTTGGCTGGTCGGGTGTAATAAACACCACAGGTTATTATCAAATTACAAGTGGTCACGAGCCAACATCGTCGGAAAAGGGTCACCGCCGGCTAAAGACAATCAATATCACATACGGGGATCGAACAACATTCGTGCCGGAAGACGATGAACCTAAGCTGGTAAGGAGCAGTGGGATGAGGAGGAATTGGGGCTTTAAGAGCTTTAAGAAATTGAGAGGATAAACTTCATGTTTCATCATAGTATGGAGTCTTTTTTATTTTAGGTTTTCAGCTACTTGGTGTGGAGTTGAAGCCAAAGGGTATCAATATATCCATCGTGATAATTGTCGTTAAAAGAGAACCCTAACCCCATTTTTGAATCAGATCTAAAGGTTGGAATTTTGTTTCATTTTATTTTTTATTCCAAACCCGATCATGAAAGCTTGTCTCAGACAAGACATTGATTCTGTTGTCAATTCATTGTGTTTAAAAATATTCCTTTGGGGTTTATTTTATGTGCTTTTAAGGACCAGCTGAAGCCACAAAGTTGATAGGTTTTGGAAACGGATAACACACAATTTTCTTATACCTGGAAGGTAATCGAATAACCTCCCAAAAGACGTATGGTACTCAATATATTTTTATTTGATGGGAGAGGTCAACGAATGATCAATTTTATCTGCAATACTATGAAACCAAAAAAAAATCTTGTTTCGTGTTATCAATAATGACATGAATTTCGGTTATTTTATCGATTCGCTAATTTAAGAAAACCGATATTAGAAAGACGTGTTATTTTTTATAACATCATATGATATTCAACAATTCCGTTTCAAACGTGTACGTTAAACCAGGCAAAAAGGGTCAGGGAAAGATCGAACAGGCAACACATGATTTTTTATTAGTTAATTTTTTAGTGTACGAAATTATAAAATTTTAAAAGAAAAATATATATTATCAATAAATATATATACATATAACATATTATATAAAAATTTGAAGGGAAAACTAGTTTAGACACCACTTAACTTTGTCCGTTGACTCATTTATGTTACTAAACTTTTAATTTTACCAATTATAGAACTGAATTTTAGCTGTACATTCGATTATGTCACTCTGAAGTAAAAACACTAACGGGACGACGGCATAGCTAACGGTTGGTAGCGTGACATGTCACACCAAAACAATGTCGTTTTGATAGTATTATTTTGATGCCTAAAACGATATGATTTTTCGTTTCATTTCATCGATTTTGAGTAGGTGTCATGGAAAACTAATCGTATGAAAAGAAAGAGTAATAAAATATGAACTTTTTGATATCGATCTTGCTGCAAAATATGACCGGTGACAGGTTGTACTTGACTTCCGGTTACGTCCAGAAAATGCAATGCTAAAAAATTTGTTTAAAAATTCAGAAACAAAATCGATACACACTAATAGCGTCTAAAACGACATCAGAATAGTCGCACCAAAACAATGTCATTTTGGTGTGATATGTCACGTCAACAACAATTAACCATGTCATCATCTTATAATTGATTTAACATCATAGTGATATAATTAAATGTAAAATTAAAATTTAATATTATAATTGATAAAATTAAAATATCAGTTTTTATAAACGAATTGCAAGAAAATTTAGTTGAATGTAAAGTAAATTTTATTCACTTGCTCCCTCACTTTCATCATAATCACCATCTACTTTTAGCCCACAAACAAACTAAAAACGAAAGCATCCATAACCTTTCCTTCACCAAAGCAGCTGTTTCACATGCAATTCTCATAAGATCAAAAGAAGAAAAGGGTTTTTTTCCTGTCGGTGCATTTCTGGCGTATAAAATTGTTCACCGTGAAAACAGGGAACCAAATTTACCCAAATCCTAAAAGGAAAACGTGAAAGCATCAACAGCCCAGAAATGTATCTTCAACAAAAATGGTAGCAAGCACATCGATGGTTAAGGAAAGTGCAAGAAAAAATCACTTCCAGGAACAGTAAAAGCAACACTTTCAAATGCTCCCCTTGTTCTTGTGCATGTTCAAAAATGACTTGAACGCTAATGCAAATACCCGACATGACTTGATTAAAAGGTGCCCATGCATGCTTCATGATAACAACAAACCACAACTTCTTCATTCACGTTAAGCTCATAACAATCTATTTACATAAAATTCAAGACATAGTACAAGATTTAACACAAAACAAAAAAGAGGCTATTTTCACTTCCTTGGAGCTCGACTATGTTCATCGGCCTTAAAAGGTTATGAAAATCAACCCCCTTCTAACCAGTTAACCTCCTCCTTGATTAACATCGACTCTCAAGCTATTATTTACTATGCTAAACACTATTACGAACAAAATAGAACAGTATTATACAGAGCTCGTGCTACCGGTAGCCTTAAAACGTCCCGGAGCCATCCAGCCATTTTAAACAAGTATCTTCAATCAAGCTCTATTGATCCCAAATTGCTTGTTTTAGATCAAGCTCTGTTAAATACTCTCTATCTTGCATCACCGAGTTTGGACGTTAGGGCGATCTTTAGCTGCTCCTGCGTGTAAAACCGGCTCCCCATCTTCACAGTGGCTTGTTGGATCATGAAATCTTTCACTACTGATACACTGGCATGGTGTACTTCGAGGTCTAACTCCTTCAGGGCAGCCATTACCCTTGCTGCTGGATGGTTCATTTTACTGCACTGGATTTGAATCATTGCATCCCATCCGATGATTTTCACATCGATCTCCAAATCTATCAATTTACAGGCAAGGTGGTTAGACCTCATGAGGTCTTGATCATGTGATGGCAGTGCGGATCGAGGGTCATTACTAGACAATTCTTTCTTCATTGCCTCTAATTGGTTATGCAATTCCTCTTTCTCTGAGTCTACATTTTGTAGCTTTGACTTAAGCTCGTTAATATATGAAATAGCATCACCCAAGAGTGATGCTTTATCCATCTTGGACACGTTAGGAACAACGGCTCGCAGGGCGTAAAACTTCTGGTTTAGCTTCTCCCTTCTTTGACGCTCCGCTTCAACATGATTCAAAGGCTCTTCTCTTCCGTTAGCCGGTTTTCTCCCTCGTTTTCGAGGCCTCTTTTCCAGCTCCACGACTCTGCTACTATCGGTCTCCTTAACAACAGAAGCTTCAAGATCGGAGTGATCCGAATCCCCGGCACCCCCACCACTTGATTTTACCACACCAGAAGACAAGATTACACCTGAAGTAAAAGAAAGCATGGCTTCTTCATTGCTCCCTCTTGAAGTAAGAGGCCTCTTCTTATTCTCCACCACGAATTGCGAGTTCCCTGAAATCAAATTTTCATTCCCACTTCTCTTACTCTCACCAAAATTCAATATCTCCCCGGCTTCTGGTTTCAAAACATGAGAAGATGAATTCCCATGCCTCGCACTGCTGCTCCCATCAAAGCCATAATCGGAAAAATTCAAGCATAAAGTCTGCCCCTGCGGATGATTCTGCTGCTGCTGCTGCTGATTTACAGTTGGAATGGAACTCAGATTCTCAGTTAAACTACTCGAACTACGATTGTCACAGAACTGAGGTGACTTC
Organism: Hibiscus syriacus; assembly: GCF_006381635.1. Taxonomy (NCBI): domain Eukaryota; kingdom Viridiplantae; phylum Streptophyta; class Magnoliopsida; order Malvales; family Malvaceae; genus Hibiscus; species Hibiscus syriacus. The sequence continues at coordinate 1,131,895 of NW_024063109.1, read as the reverse complement.
TGAATCTGCTGATGCTGATTGCTAGTATTGTTGTTGTTGTTGTTGCTACTTTCCTTGAGCTCGGCTCCAGGATTTGGATCACTAATCCAAAGTGAAGACGGATCATTTTCGCCTTGATCAGCAGAGTTGTTACTCATAGACCAAGAACCAGCTTCAATCCCAATGTTGAAATTAAACAAAACCCGAACCTTGTTCATCAGATCTGAGCTTTGGGTGATAAGTTCCGTTGACCCCAACTCAACCACCCCATTTGCCGACGGTATACAAACCATCGTTTGCAAACCGAAAACCTGGGCTTGCCTCGCCCTCTCGCACATGGTGCTCGCTAGCCGGTCCGACCCAGAAACCCAAACGGAAGTCGAATCGAAAAAGGCCTGCCCCGGAAGCCCGTTGCCGTCGACGAAAGACTGCGTCATGGAAACCAAAAAAAACCACTCGGTGTCAGTGACTTCTTCGTTGACGGCATCGTCGGCTGGAGCCGTGGATCCGGAAATCATAGAGTTAAGTTCTCTAAGCACCTTTTTACGGTGTTCTTGTTCGGCGAGTGAAGAGGAAGAAGCTTTGGACATGGCTTTCCCTTTATCTTCTTCGCCTTTGTAATAGCCATCGCCCCAACCGAGTACGGTAGTGGCGGAGTAATCATAGGAGGACTGCCAAAAGATGGCGTAAGTCCAGCTCTCGCGAGCCCCTTCGATGAGGGCTTGGAGACGCTGTTGAAGAGACTCTTGAGTGAGGGCAGGAGCAGCAGCAGCTGGTGTGGAAGTGGATGCAGAGGATTGCGGCGGAGGCGGCGGCGGCCATATAGAAGAAAGATCGGAGGTAATGAAAGCCTCCATAACAGGAGCATTATCATCGGTCCAAAGATTCATGGTGGGTGCTAACTGATAGTCCGTCATTCCATAAGATTTTGCCAGATTTGTTTCGTTGGGAATTTCGTTTTTGTGAAGAAGATGGTGATAGAAATTAAGCAGAGAGAAAATGGGAATCTGGGGATTAGATTAACTCAGGCTGCATCTACCCTTGCTTTGCTTTGGGATTTATTTATTTGGACACAATTCCAGCTTATTTTTTTTGTTTTAGCGTGTGGATTAAAAAAAAAAACTGGGAAAGCGATGAGCCGATTAAATTCTTTTTTCTTTTTCTTCTTGACTTCTTAATAAATGTTCAAGTTTTAATTAAAACAGGTTTGCTAATTAATATTTTTGTGTGCTCTAATTATTGCTTTACTCCCTCAATTATGTTATATTTAAAATTTTAATATCTGTTTCAATTTTTTTTTACTTTTATAATATTATTTAAATTTACCATCATGAGCTGTGATCGTCAAAATAATTATATAACTTTGAAAAATTTTATAACGTTCGATGAGCACCGATAAGCATCACTAACAATGAGTACAATGAATTCAATTTATAAAAGTTTAAAATTCCAAAAGAACTCAACGTATTATTATAAATTAGTTAAAAAATAATAATTTATTTAAAATACAATATTAATTACATTATTTTTCATAATTGTTTTGGCTTCAAATCGTCATTGCCCCCTAAAGTAATTTTGGGACGTTTTACCCTTGAAGTTTAAATTACTACCTCATTTGCCCCAAACCATCGACTCCGTTAGAAATATCAAGGATAAATCACATATTTAGTCACTCAAATATTTTCACAAATCTGTTTTGGTCAGCCAATCATTTCTCTCTCTAAAAATATTCACTAAACTTAAGTTTAAATTATTTATCTTTTATTTTGGTTGTCCTCCTAGTTTCAAGGTTTTACCTTGACTAATCCATACCAACTCGTGTCGCACATCTAGTTTTGGTGGGTGAGTCTCCCAGCAGATATTTTTTGCATACACAATTACTCAAACTCGAGACTTTGATTAAGCGATATCAAATTACTTACCACTTGAAACCAACCCATGTTGGTTAAAATTATTTATCTTTACTTTATTTATTTATTTATTATTCCTCAAAAAATTGTTATCACGTCCCCTTGCAACAATCAATGTTTTTAAGTAAAACCATCGACTCTTTCAAGTTTATAATAATTATTGAATTTACATTGTGTAAGCTTTCGTTCATGTATCCTCTAATTTGGAGTTCCAGTATTCATACATGTGTAATATAAATTAGGGATATCACAACATTTTTTTCTTACACTTTAGTAGCTTTTCTCAACTTGAATTATGAAACTTTGTTGTCACAATATTCTCTAAACTTTGTAATTTTTATTATATTTAACTATTTTAATGATATGAAATTTTAAAATTATGTCATGTTATGTATCATCAAAATGATAAAAGAAATCAACTTTAGAGATTACTATAAACAACAAAAATATAATAAGCAAGTTAACAAAAGTTAGTAAGTTCAAAAAAATAAATTTAATTGATTTGTGTGATCAAAACAAAAAAAATTAATGATATTTTGAGAGGGAAAAATAGTTTGATGATCAAATCAAAACAGAACCGTGAAGATAGTTGAATGGCTAAATATGTAATTTAACATTATTATTTCTAACAGAGTTAATAATTTGAGACAAAAGAGGTAACGATTTAAACTTCAAGAGATAAAACGTCTCGAAAAATACTTTAAGGGGCAACTCGATACAAATGGAATACTTTAGGGGGCAATTATGCATTTAAGCCAAAAAAATATGATGAAAAATAATGTAATTAATAGTTTATTTTAAATAATTTAACTTTAGATTTGTAATTAATTTATAATTATAGGTGGAATCTTTTAGAATTTAAAATTTTATAAATTAAATTATTGATGTTCACCGTCAGTGGTGTTCATCGGTATTTGTCGAACGTGACAGACTTATTCTATAACTCTTTACTGTTATTTAATCATATAATCACGATCACGAAAAAAAAGTAATCAATAATAAATTTATCTAACAAAAAATGACGAAATGATTAAAATAATTTTACAAAAATATATGTCATTAGTCTAATAAAATACTAATATTGTTGATCTAGAGTTCTAATATATATATATATATATATATATATATATATATATATATATAAAGAATAAAATTATATCAAAGTAAAATAGAATTATTTAAATTTCAAATCTTAATATATTAGCTAGACTAAAACCTGAATTACACCAATCTATATTACACGTCACCTTTAGATTTTTTTAAGAGGAAAGGAATAGTTTAAGGATTAAAACCAAAATTCGATGTGAATAAATACTTTCTATTAATATTTTGGCATAATGCCGAAAATAGCCCTAAATGTTTATCAAAATGATCATTTTGGTTCATATTCTTCTTCTTTTTTAGCATTTTGGCCCCAACGTTTCTCTTTAGGGCAAAAAAATCTTCTATAGATGAAAACTATTAGATAACACAGACTAACGCTCTAAATATTAGCCTTTTTAACTTAAAATGAAATGTTGAGGGCTAAAATGCCCTAGGAAAAAAGAGAATAAGGGATAAAGTGATTATTATGTCAAATGTTATGAGTTTTTTTGTCTTAAAATGAAACGTCGGGTGTCAAAATGCTAAAAAATAATATAATTGGGGCAAAATGACCATTTTGATAAATTTTAAGGGCTCATTTTGGCATTATGCCTAATATTTTTATCACCATATGAATATTAAATTTGTAGCTTCAATTGGAAAACTAAATAAATTTTTCATAATGTGACACCCTGAAACAAAATTTAATAGTTAGTGGGTAAAAAATAAAAAATAGCTTGATGCCAAATGCAAGAACCAGCGTGTAATAATTAATAGTTTTTTCAATTATAAAGGATAAATTACATGTTTAGTACTTAAACTATCAATTTTAATCCGTTTTAGTATTTAAACTTTATTTTTTTCAAAACCCTACCTCCCGTTTAATTTTTGTTTCATTTTAGTACTTTCCATTAAAATTTAATGGACGGACTGACATGGCATAACTTCGGTGGACAGAGACAGCAGCCATGTGGCGCTGTGACGTTAAATATTCGAACAGTCAGTGAACTAATCAAATCTTTTACTATGTTCAATTTAATGGGTAAACTACAAATTTAATCACTAAACTATACTCTCTCTCCTATTTTTTTCTAATTTAACTTTAAAAATTTTCAATTTCTCACTAAACTTAATATGTTGGGTTTTTTCCACTGAATTTTATTCTCTATTCTATTTTAATCACTCGGCCGTTAAATAGTTAACGATATTAAAAATGACACCGTTTTAAAAAAATAAAATTTTCACAAAAACGACGTTGTTTTGCATTATATAACAACTTACTTTAACGTCGTTAACTATTTAACGGTTGTGTGACAAAAAAACTCAATGTATTAAGTTCAATGACAAAATTGAAAAAGATTTTAAAGTATGAAATAGAAGAGATAGTAAAGTTTAGATTACAAATTTGTAATTTACTCCAATTTAATAACTGGCAGGCTTAATGATTTTTTTATTGTAATTAACAGTCAGACAGCACTAATTAAGACCTTATTAGCATAGTTGTCAGGGAGATTAAATCCTGGCCGTTGGTGTCTTGGTAATTAAAATAATGAATTGATTCCATTGCTCTGATCTCCATATCTTTTTAATTATATAAAATAAATGAAATTGTCGCAACCGTCTTACGGTTGTATCCCGGAATTGGGTTTCGACGTGAAAAATGGATTAGGAGTCGCCACCGTTCATTGACTTTACGAAAAGTAGGTTGATCGGATACCTTATTTCTTACATGATATTCGTCTTACCAGTGATATGTCGGATCCGGGAGTCGGTTACGGTCAAGGAATGATTAGCACCCTTGAACCGCCCTTTCGGTACTATGTAATTTTCAGTTGTCTTTAATTAAGAAAGTTGAAAGTTTAAATTGAAAGGTAAAATAACGATCCAAAACTTACATTTGATTAATTGAAAATGTACCCTTAAGAAAGTAAAAAAATCATGTTAGATAAAATGGTAAGAAATTAATTAATTAAATTAAAATAAAAAGAAAACAAATTAAGTAAAATGATAAAATGAAGAAAGCAAAGATAAAATAGTAAGTAAAAAAATAAATAATAAAATATATATATAAAAAAGAAAAAGAAAATAAATAAAATAAATAAACAAAATAAACAAAATAATAATAACAAAGTACGAATAATATATATATATAAAATAAATAAAAAAGTAAATATATATAAATTAATAAATTAAATGACGAAAAGAACATATACACATATAATGATAAAAAACCAAATAAAGATAATTACAATATATATATAGTAACAATACTAATAATGATAATAAGTAGTTAAAAAATAAAATCACACCGAAAAGGGAAGAAAAGAAAGTAAGGTTTGGTGAAGTATAATTGACAGGAAGAAAAAAATAATGAGGATGAGGACAAAGTAGGTAGATATAATTAACTTGTGTAGAATATATATATAATAATAGTAAAATGTATATATAACAACAATAATATCAATAAAAAAAAGAAAAAATATATAATATAATGATAATAAAAAATATAGAAAATTAATAGAAAAATATATGTATAATATTATAAAATATAGCACTTAAAATAAAAAAATCAAATATATATTAATAATAGGTATAAAAACTAAAATATTTAAAAAGAACATACGCATATATATATATATATATATAACAAAATAAATAATACAAAAATAATACAAGTAATAATAAAAGAATAATAAAAAGAAAGAAAAAGTAAAAAATATAATAATAATAAAATATAAAAAATATACATATATAATATAAATAAGTAGAATAAAAGAAAAATATAATAGTAAAAATAATAATAAATATAATAGTAATAATAAAAATGTAAAGAAAATAAATATATATATATGGGTAATAACGTATATAAATAGAGAAAAATTAAAAAAGTGATAAATTAAAAATAAAATTAGCAAGTAAAAAAAACTAATTAAGGGATTAAAATGAAAGGAATGAAAATTAAGTGGGTAAATGTCAAAGAACATTGAAGATTAAAACCGGCAAAAATAAAAAAGTTTTCATTTTTTGATAGATTTTCGTAATCTCATTCCAAAAATGTAATTTGTTTTTGCGAAATAGCCTCTAGGGAGCGTAGATCTGAAATTAAAGTTTCGAAAAAACTCTCTCTGGGTCATCGACTAAAACATTTGTCTTTGGGGTTCTCCAAAGAAAACATAATTAACAACGCATGCAAGTGAAGAGTAAAGAGAAACAAACGAAAGATAAAAAAAAGCTTTCACCTTTATTACTTCGAATCGTTTACAATAGTTTTGTCTTTGTATTTTCCGTGTTTTCCTCTGTATTTTGTCTGTAAATCGTGTCTCACAATAATGAGTTACAATGACTATTTTTATTGCTTGTGGATCATATCTTTAGGAGTTTAAATTATAGTAGAAATCTATTCTATTTTTAAGAGTTTAAATCTAAGCAAAATTCTATCTTTATTTTTAAGAATTTTAATCTTAATAGGACGAAAACAGAGATATTGGTTTGAGACACGTTTTCCTTGATGCTTTTATATTGCATTATTTTAATAACATTTTGTCGTTTGCAAACCACTACGCCATGTGAAAAAACCACCCCATCAAATCTCTTTTATTACAACTTCATTCTGACTTTGTCTTTTTCTTAATTCTAAATCTAACCCAACTTCCAACTATTATTTGCAGTTACGTCCCATATCCTAAAAAAAAATACTTCAACAATTTTACAATTAACTCCTTGTTTTTTACTGCAGCTGTAATATTAAAACTTGGGGTCATAACAACCTTCAAGGACATATGTAGGGTTTTATATTAAAGAGTGATTTTTTAAAATTTTAGGGAATGCAAATTTATAAAATTTTAGAGGGACAAAAATCGATTATTAATAGAAAATATCTAAAATATATGATAATTTAAAATTTTTATAATACGACTGAGAGCCTGACAACCCTAATCTCGAGCTAAAGTATTTTTGATGCGGTTACATATGCTTAATAGTGTGTTGGGTTTAGTTCAACTGATATTATTGTTAGTATAACATAAAAGAAAATATGAGATCGAATATATTTAAACGTTTAATATCTTTCAATTTCAAAAGAGATTAATATATACATTATAAAATTTGTTTAATTAAAATTTTCATATATTTGACTCAATCACAATAAATGTAGCATGTCTTTTTCTTGTCTTCAATATTAAGAATTGAATCTCCAAAATTTAAGCTAACTTAAATAATTAAGTTGGTACATTTTTGTTGTCTTGAGATGTGAATAAAATCAATCATACGTTACCATACATAGATTATTATTATTATTATTAATTATTTGTTTACAATAAAGATAGGTGATTATCAAGTGTTTTGAGACCTAAACTGATAAAAATTGCATTCATCGTAGAGTACATTATATTCTTGAATTAATTCAAATTTACAATCTTCAAAAACTTTTAATAATTATAATATCAATTCAACTAATACATCATTAGCAACTATAATTTGGAATGTGAAATATATAACAATGCCTTCAAACGGTGCTGATTTATCGACTAAGCATCCCCTTTTTCCAGTATAAAGAAAATCAGGGACGGGAAAATAATCTTCGTACAGAAGATAGCTAAGTGTTTGACCAATATTTTAGGTCTAATGGGGAAAAAAGTTAAATGAGGATGGTTTCGAAATAATTAGGAAGTTTTAGTAAAATAATATGGTTAGTTTAATCTACTTTATATGAATCAATCATATATTTTGCATAAATATAATTTTAAACAATTAGAAGAAATGAAATACTTAAATGAAAATTTTAAAACTTTTAGATGCAATGGCGGATTAACGTGTAGTTTACTGTGGTCAACAGACCCCCACTTGGATCTAGAAAAACATTATAAAAAGCAGGAAAGTTTAGGAGAAAAAAAATTAAATGTACTTGAACCCACTTATACACCACTTGTCTCTGAGTTAAATTCTTGACCCCGCTTCAACTTTCTTGGACCTAATTGATGGGAAGTCTAAATTAGTTATTGGTTTGGTTTTGGTGAGGCAAAATAGATGAATGAAATTAACCGTAAGAAATGAAAAAAATATTTTTTTTAAATAAAGAATTAATCTTAATCGTCGATTTTCAATCATATAACAGTCTTACATATGTATAAAACTAAAATAATTTTATATTATTTAAATGTATCCTAACTCACTATATATATATATATATATATATAATTAGGGAAACTATCAAGTTACATAAACGTATTCTTAGAGAAGGAAATTAGAGAAATTGTTAAAGTACATAAATGTTCCCTGATTAAATATATTTATTTTAAATTGCGTACCCTAAAACTTTTTTTTTAAACAGACAAAGAATTACAAAGATTCTTCTATGGAGCTTAACTGCTTATCCACGCGGAGTAGCCTCGGAACTTGATTCGGAGGAGCAGTGAAACATCATTCATGTAATAGTGAATCACGGGATAAGTACACCACAATATCCGCAACAGCGTTATGCATTCGTCGAGCATAGTCTAAACGAATCTCCCAATCTCGCTGCATCAGTTCTTTAATCACAATAAATAGGACATTATCATGAATATGAGAAGCTGGTTTCGATAGTTCGTTTATAGCCTCCATATTATCAGATTTCAACTCTATATGCCGATAACCAAGCATCCGTGCATGCCAAAGAGCATCCAGAATCGCCCACAACTGTGCGTTCAATACCATATTTCATTAAAACGAAAACAAAGGAAGACGGACCCTACAACTTGCAAACCACATCCCCACGCACTCAAAATGAAATAAAAAAAATGGGAAATTTAATTATTTAATTAAAGAAAATGGAAACTCAATTGGCCATCAAAAACCATATTTCATTATTGACTGCTGTTTGACTGTGTAGACTTGGGTATTCACCAATTAATAATTCCCACGAGTTTCACATGCCATGTTATGTTAGGCTTAATTTGAAACTGCTATGAATAACCCTGTGCGATTAGATTCAGTTGGTTAATATCATGTTTGCTTACAAATCCCTAGCTTTGTCGTTAATTCGGCTCTCTTGTTTTAATCACCATGTACGAATTATGATGTTTAATTACATGCAGATGTGATGTCAAAAGGAAAAAGGATTTACCGTTTGGGTTGAAAGGAGTGGACGGCAGCTCCACGTGAATCATACGTGAAAAAGCGGAATCCACGCGTCATTCAGCTTTTAGCCGCCGTGTTTCTGTTTAATGATAATATGCCCCACTCCCCATATCATTTTCGAACGTGCTCTTTACTGTTTCACTTGAACTCTTGCTCTTTCCTTTTCATTTCGCCCTCTCCCAAAATAATTTTCTTTTATCAATCGATGATTAATAAGTACTACACATTTTATTTTTTTATTAAACTAAAATGATTATAATATTTATTTTAAATACTATCAATCATTTATAAAAAATATTTAATTACTTTTACAGTCGTTAGTATTTAAATTTGTAACTTCTAAAAATAACAATAAATTTTTAACCTTTGTAGTGAATTGGTTCGTGCATATTTAAATTTTCTCAATTATTAATGATATATTTTATAAATATAATTATCTTTTTGTACTAAAATCGCTGGATATATTTAAACAAATTCCTTTTTCTCATTCATTCTCCATTCTTTCACTTTTTACGCATAACTGAAAATCTTTGACATTCCACACGTCCGGTTTAGGGTTAAACATGCTTGCATGTTGGCTGCTCTGATTGATTCAACTCAAGTCAAGTCTGGATAACAATTCTCTTTATTTCAAATTTATTCCAAATTTATTTAAATGATAAAATATTTTTTTTATACAAATAATGTAAATTATTTTATAATTTATTATTAGTAAACGAGCCATAACTTGATTCTATAGGTTTCCAACGAATCTCCTATCATTTTCCATTTTATAAAAGCAAAAGCAAAACCAATAAAAGAAAATATTCCACGGATAATAAAAACGAGTACTAAAAGCCAAGAACTGTGGGCAAAATAAGAAATTATATATGAGATATTATGTAGCACTTTCAGAGTTATCGACAACTTTGATTTATTTTGTTTATTTTTTAGAATTAAATTTAAAATTTAAAATTATATGAACAAAAAAATATAAATATCGAATCTTTAAGTGAAACAATGAGTACAAGAAATTTAATTATATAATTATATTATAAAATTTTGAAAACTCATAACTTTACGTTTGGGTGAATTTAAATTTAAAGAAATTACAAAATCATTAATGTCGATTGTGGAGAGTGAGTTTATATAAAATAAATTAATTTTTCGAATTTCATTTGAGTAAATCTATTAGGTTATACAAACTGACCGATACATAGGTGTGTTATAATAAACAAAATATTTGAAAATATAATATATTTTAAAAAATTTATTTAATACATTAGTGTGTCTATTTTACATTATTTTTATAATAGAAAAATTACGGTTTTATAATATTTATAAACATAGTAAAGAATACATTCCTTCTGTGTCATTACAATTATTTTTTATTCATCTTTTTAAAAAAAATTAATTTAACTTATTATTTAATATCTATTATTGATAAGAATATGAAAAAAAATAAACTTTAATCAAATAATTTTTAAATATATACTTTTATAAAATGTTATTATTTTAAATAAATAAAAACAAAACAAAATCAAATAATAGCTTTAGTGAGATAGAAAAAATATCAAATAAAATTAATAGTGATTTATTTTGTAACATTTTATTTACTTGTACGGTAAATACAATCATATTAACAATTGGTTGGTCTAATGGGACGAGGTGATATATATTTTATGTAAGGTTAAGAGTTTGAATCCTCACGTTTGTGAATGCAACAAACTAGGCTGAGAGGATTGTCATTGTCTCTGCATCACTCATCTAGATTAATCAATTAATAAATCATATACGGTAATTATAAAAAATACCATGCATGAAACATAGATTCATGCTACAAATATATCCCCAAAAGGTGTCATGAAATTTAAGACTCCCTTAAACTATCAACATGTTTGGTCCATTTCTTCTAATCTCGCAGTTGCAGGATATATGATGTGGTCGGCCACAAACGAAAAATATCAAATCTAATTTGTGTCACTCGTTTGTCCATAGTGTTTGGTTCAAGGATGGTGGGATTCTCGTCTCATGGAAATTCCATATTCTCATGTTTGGTTGGCCGGGAATCTCATTTCCGGTAATATTTTATTACTAATAGTAGATTTTTTGGGGTATATTACAGGGAATGTCATTACCTCCCTTCCCTTAGGTATTGTAACATTACCGGCGTTTTGGACTAAAATGCCCTTAAATTATTATTTTTTTTTCAAAAATATCCTTCTTCTGTCATTAAATAATAAAAATTCTACGAATGTTAAATTACAAATTTATCTTTAAATTATTTTAGATTTACAAAAAAAAATCTATAATTAAAATTTTATATGCAGTTCAGGGGTTAAATTTTTTTTTACCCTTTCATTAAACCTTTTTTATATTTATAATTTTGTAAAAAAAAATTATATAAATATTATGAATTTAATTTTTTAAAGAAAATATATAAATATTTTACAATTTGTAATATTATACAAATATATAATAAGGACAATTTGGTCAAATATACATTCCAATAATCTTTTATTCCTTTAACCAAACACGGTAATCTTATATTCCTGCTAAACCAACCAAATACAAAATACAACATTCCCAGTAATCCTATTCCCTGGTAATCTTTTATTCCCATTGGTAATCTTACATTACGCGAACCAAACGCACTTCGTAATGAATAATATTCCAATAGTTAAAATAAATGTTGTTCTTTTTAAAAATTATAAGTTTAAATAATTACGTCATTATAATTAGATATTACATTATAATCATCCTAAATTATTAAAAAAATATCATACGAGCATTAAAGACAAAAGGACTAATTTTAAAGTGACCAAATAATTTCATATGTAATGGAATTTATAAATTTTACTTTTATATAATTATGTATATGAAATTTTGATTTGATTTTTATGACTATAAATATTGTTATTGATGTAGTACCATTTGGAGGGAGCAATGGTTAAGACTCTCTTATTGGTGCATTAGGACTAGAGTTCAAATCCATTGCAACATCTCATTTCCTATATTGTAATTGTATCATAAAAAAATACTACTAAATTTTCAAAATCCAATAATAATAAAAACCGAATTTAAATTAAATTTTATGATGTCAACTATTTAATAAAAATACGTGTATATTTAAAATTTAACTCAAAATGTAAATTAAAGTTACGGAATGAAAGTGCATATTCTAATCCTCAAACTCTAGAAAGGACACATGATAATATTAAAACTCGCACGTAGAAAAACAATTTCATATTAATCACAATTTTCCATAAATGAATTCGTCTATACTATAAATTATTTTCTAACAATTAATTCCTAAATATTTAAATATTAATCACATTACAATATACATATATTAAACACCTTTAAAAACTGTAAACAATTTATAATATATCATATTACATCACTAATTTTTTTTGATAGAACAGAAGCGCTTGTATTAACTAGGAACTAGCAAATCTTCTTGCAGTATTGCCGTAATTTCCATCGGAGGCCCTATAAACTCTGCTTCGCCAACAGCCGCACCACGACTCAAGGTCGCCAACCTATCCGCAACAGCATTTTGATTACTACCAACATTCAAAATATTATATATAATATTTTCAAATAACTACTAAACATTTTATAAAATCAACATCGTATATTATTTAAACAAAGAAAGCAGTGAAATTAAATTAAAAAGTTACACGTGTCAACAAATAAAACTACATTCATTATTTTATATTACTGAACATCTCATACAACTAACCTCGTACATTTATGACAAATTAACAATAGAGAGACTTGAAACAACTTAAAGCATTTTTCTCAAAAAAAAAATGTACTAGTAAAAATGTACACTCGACACATGAAAAGTTGGTCATGATAATAATAAATACAAAATCGATATGGTAAAAAGTAAAATGAAAGGATATAAATACATAAATGTTATAAGTTTATACGGATCATAAATATAAATATAATTATATGATAACAAAATACATAAATACAATTCGAATATATGGATTTTCTGGACAAATGAAGAAACAAAATATTTCCCAAACGAACCGACAACTAATTAATATAGTTAGATGAGGTATTAAATATTTTAAGTAAGGTTAAAAATTTAAATCATGACGTTTAAGAATAAAAAAAACTGAGTTAAATGGATTGTTTTTTATAATATTAATAGCTATTCGGATTAATCATTAATAAATCATTTTATAAAAAAGAGAAAACACATTTCCCAAACGAAATAAATAAGCGGTTTGCGTCGTATTCCATGTGGAGACCCAAAGATATTGTGGATTTAGGAGAACATTACGTAAAAGCAAAGTGAGTGAAGCAGCAATGTCGCGTTCTGCTCATCATTTACTTTTCTTTTTTAATTATCTGAGAAAGACAAAATGCACTTGATTCACAAGCTCCCATAACTATACCAAGATATATTAGCAGATCCACGACTTCTCGAAGGGGATATATTTTATTAATAATATTTATTTTTATCTCATTTAAAAATTATTTATTGATAATATATATGGGGCAATCTACGAAAATATTTTTCTATTAGCCCGTACAAATATATACGAAGGTGTGTATCACATATATATTATGTTAACTCTAATTTTTCTTTTCGGCCAACAATTAGTTTAACTCTAATTAAGTTGGGTTAATTCTTATGCTAATCTAGCATAAATAATTAATCAAGTAGCTGCCTTTTCTTCAAGTTATCTATTTTTTCAACTTTATATAGTTGGAAGGTATATATCAATATTTGTCATCCACAGAAACCCTACACAGATTAATTATAATTAATTAGTATAATCACGAAATGATTAAATATTAATTCATAATTGAAAAACAATAATAAATTGTCTTTATCAAATTTCTTTAGGGGAGAAAGAAGAAGAAAAATGAACTACTTGGGTTGGCTAACCACATCCTGCAGCCTATTAATTCATCTCTGAGCCATCATGTTTCAATGAACTTAGGGCTTGGCGGGTTGCTTCTGTTTTGCATGGATTTCATTTCATTGACCTTGTAAGTTAACATTTATTCAGAATTTTTTTTAACAATTGATAACATACAGCTGCATATATGATAGCTTGAATCCAAAACATTTAAAGAGAACAACACTTCCTTTAATCATTGAGACCACTTGATGAGTTTGAAAAGATGAGACTTTCGGTTGCAATATAATGTGTCATAGTTTCACTCCAGAAAATTAAGTAATATAATATTTTATTATGAATGAATTTATGACGAACGTTATATATTGATGTACATAAGTATAAAATGGAATAAATTTTATAAAGGATTCTTGAATTATAGTTTTAATCATTTAATTTTTAAAATTTATAAATAAAAATTAAATTTTATATTTTATGAAATAATAAGCATGGATCTTTAATTATTTATTTTTTGGTATGGAATTCTTTTGAAAGTGGGGACGGTGAACATAGGTTTAGAATGTATTGTTAGAGCGATGGCCGAAGAAGGCAGTAGATGATTGAGTTTATGTAGAAAAATATCAGTTGCGAATTGAAAAATATTTTTGAGAGTGTATATATATGTATTAATAATATAAAGTTTTCATATAAAATCAATATGAATAAAATTTAAAATAAATACTATCAATAAATTAAATAAATCGAGAAATGGATGAACAAGTATTCATGCTGAAACATGAGAACGAGACAAGTTTCATGGTGGGTGTTGGTTTGGGTACATGAACGTGAGAATGAGACGAGTTTGATATAAGGTAAGCGATGAAGGCGGTGGATTATGGTGTATTTTAAGCGGACAAGGCCCATGTTTAATTTCATCAATTTGTCCAATCTTTTATATATATATCAAGTGCAAAGGAGTGGGGTTTCTAAATTTCAATCTAATTAAACCCTCAATTATATATAAATTTCTTGATAGGCTTCTGTGTTCTCTGCAATTCGGAACTGGAAACAAGGGAGCACCTGTTTCTTACTTGTCCCACGGTTGCCATCATCTGAGATTATGTTTTCTCTTTGTCTGATTTGAATGTTGCTGTTCGTTCTTGGGAAACATTTGAAGCATGGGCTTGCTCATCATGGAAAGATAAATCCTTGTTAACAATGGTAATGAAAATCGTTCTCAATGCTCTCATCTACATGGGAAGAAAGAAACAAAATGGTGTTTCAAGGTCGTTCCCGGTCTGTTGAAGAAATCTTTAAGGCTATTAAGGATATTGTAAGTATACAACTTAGTGGTAGGAATATAAATAGAGTTGATTTTGTTAATATTTCTCATGTAACCATTGGGGCATTGTTGATCACTAATTCTTTTTGTAAGTTGATCATTTTTGTTATGAATCCTCTTGTATTTTGTAACAGTTTCTGCTATTTAGATAATAATAAGCTTACTTATCAAAAAAAATTATATAAAAATAAAAATTATTTATGAAAATTTGCTCAATTATTCACGTGCTTCAATTTTTATTTCTGAAATAAAAGGATAAGAATTTGACCGATTACTTAATTAAAGTAAATTTTAATATTAAAAGAGGCGAGTCAAAGGATGGTCCTTTTGACCAAAGGTGTGGATTTGCTACGCGTTAGTCGGCGATTTAATTAAATAATCTCCGCCACACGCTTAACAACTAACATTTTGACACCTAATTCACTTCCATTCCAACAAGAGAATTGGCGTTCGTGTGCGTATGTCTGTCGCTACTTAAATTGGCACGACTCTCTAAAATGCACAAAAATAAAATAAAATAAAGTGCGATCCAATTCACATTGTCTGATTTGAAACGTCCAATGAATGTTTATTTTTAAGTTCGAAGTGGTGAACGCCCTCCCCCCCACGTGACAGGCTTTCACCCCATGTTACATTCCTCGAAAACCCGCACCAAAATGATACGCCTTCATCTCTCTTCACTAACTTCACGTACGGGTGTATTCGATTTGGTTCGGTTCAGTTTTTTATTAAAAATTAAACTGAACCGAAATAAACGGATTTTTAATATTTAAATCGAAACCGAAACCGAATAGTTAAAAATCTAAAAAAATCGAAATAGATTTTTTCGGTTCGGTTCGATTTTTTTAACGGTTCGATTTTTTCGGTTTGGTTCGATTTATCGGTTTTTTAATAAAAAAAATCACTTGAAACTATAATTTTTTTTTACAAAAATTGCCTATTCGGTTCAATATGGAACAAATGGGTTCCATATGAAAAACTCGAACCGAACCGAATCAAAAAAATGAAACCTTTAAACCGAACCGTTTAAAGTCAAATCAAACCGAACTGAACCATTTTACTCGATTCGTGTCAATTTTCCAATTTTTTCGATTTCGTTACTCAACCCTAACTTCACCCACTATTTGCTTTGAATTCACCGCCTCTTTATATTATAGTTTTTTTTATATAAATTACATCGACTATAAAGTTTTATTTTATTAAATTCTTTTAATATTAAAAATTATAAAATATTATTTTATTAAATATTTAATTATTAAAAATTATAAAATGATCGCTCGATTATTAGTATGCTCTAAATATTTTTTTTTCTGTTGAGAACTTGACAATCATCTCACCTAGACACTAACCTAATAATTGCGATATTATTAAATTATATTTTAATGATTTCTGTTGACATCTTAATTTCTAGTTCAGACGTCAATTGATTTTTTAGCGAAAGATAATGAGTTTGGAACATATAAATAGTCGAATGATTATTTTATAATTTTTAATAATCGAGTGATTTAACAAAATAGTACTTATAATCAAAAAATTATTTTATAATTTTTAATGATCGAGAAATTTAACAAAAACAATATTATATAAGCGATGACCATTTACTTACTTTATCCTAGGGGCATATACTTATCTTAAACTCACTTGAACTTTGGCATTCTCGAATATTTGTGGTGCAAGTGCGGAAAGGCATGTTCTGATGTAAAAGCTTGCCTGTACATTGTACATTGCCCGACAATTATCCCTCTCGGCTGTATTGGTTTATGTGTAACCGCAACTTGATTTTATACACACCACACGCTCGCTTGCTTTGCTTGCATAGTTTCTATAGATATGTTGCCATGATGTGGTATGGTAACATTGCTACAGTACTGCATCGTTCAGTTCTCCGCTCTTCCCATCAGCCTCAGAATGTCAGTATTAATTTATATTGGTTTTTTGTTTTTCAAATTTACCACACTCCAAGATTTTGGATTTACTTGGCAAAATATTGATTTAACGTGTTTGTTAATTTAACTTTCAGATTTGATTTATTAGTTGATTAATTCAAATAAGATATTATAAAAATTTATTATGGCAATTTTTAATTTTATTTTTTGTTACAATATTCGAATTTAATAGAATAACAATCAATTGGTCTAATGGGATAAGACACTAAATTTATTAAACAATATCAAAAGTTTGAGTCTTGATGTTTGTGATTGGAGCAAACTAGGTTAAGAGGGTTGTTCTTACCTATGTAAAACCCGATATAAGTTAATCGAGTAATAAATAAAATATCAGTGGTTATATAAAAAAATATTATAATTTAATATTGTTATACATCCATAGATGATCAGTCTCTGAAAATCATTTTGTCCATCAGAGTCTCCAACTAGTATATATCCCCTAAAACATAGACTTTTGGTCAACTAAAATGTATAGACAAGACTTCTTACAAACAAGTTATTCGACAGACCCACGTGATGTGTTAGCACAAAATTCAATGTCTAACCACTAGCTCTACTTAAAAATAGCCACCACGATCTCATGACTAGCATATACACTAAAGAACACATTGATACTTTATAGTGATATAGGCACATGTGCATCAAATTTGGTTAAAAATTAACTTAGAATGAAAGATGAATTGAAGAAATAAAAAAATATATAGAAAATCAAAGGACTAAATTAAAAAATATATATATATTTTTTAAAAAATCTAAAGGTACAAGGTCTTCTAAAATGGTTTAGGAGCATTAGTTCAAATTTAGAAAAAATAATGACTTAAAATGAACGATGGATTGAAAGAATAAAGAAATCAAATTGTAAAACAGTAAAAAATACTCTGCTAAATCTTTTGTTAACTCAAATTGAAATTAAAAATTATTCAATAGTTCGAGTTTACTAAAATAATCAGATAATTTAGAATTAAAAAATCAATTATTTAAAGCTTAATTAAAAAAAGTGTCAAAACTATATCATTTTTCGCATTTAGATGTCTAAACTTTTTTCATTCAATTTAGGTGTCTAAATTTATAAATGTTATCATTTTAAGTGTATTGGTTGTAACTAAGGTTAAAATATTATGTTAAGTGACTCGTATTATGTTTATATATATATCTAAAAATATAATGATTTTAAAAAAATTAAAATTACAAAAAAGTCTAAGATTTCTTTAAAATTGAAATAAAACCCTCAAATCTTAAAATCCCTAATTTTAATCTTTATTTTTAGTTGTCGTCGGTCATCTTCGACCACCACCTCTTTTGCCGTCCAATCACTGACCGACCATCATTTTTTCGGTCATCCGAATCTCCTAAATACATAATCATTAAATCCTTAACGCTAAATTTAATAGATAAGATCCTAAATTTCTATCCCTAAATTTATTGGATGGAAAGGGATTGAAAATTTTCCAGCGAGGGAAGGGGAGAGGAACGAAGAGGACTGGGAGGGAAGAGGAGAGGAGGGAGGGAAGCGGATTGAGGGGAAGAAAGGAGGAGGCAGGGGTTAAGGGGAGAGGGGGAGGCACGAGGTTTTTTTTAATTTTTTAAAAAATATATTTTTAAATAAAAAATTTATAAAATCATAAATTTGATATGTGTTAACGAATTTTTTAACAGTTATTACGGTCGGGACACTTAAAACAATAACATTTGTAACGTTAAATATCTGAATTGACAGAAAAATAGGTACCTAAATGTTAAAATGAGTATATTTTAGATATTTGTTTATAGTAGACCATTATTTAAATATAATTGAGTTTTACTCACCCTTACAAATACAACGATAATAAAAAAATTATAGCATTTTATTCTATTAAAAAGGATGATTGAAAATCTCAAGACCCTGATGGATGGAAAAAAGAAAATGCATTTGTAGGGCTGATTCAAAGCTGTTTTTCTTGGTCAAGTCCCTATAAATTAAATTAGGGCATCCTTTTGCTGAATGAAAACTAAAGTCAATACACACGAGATCATGTTTTCCCAAATGGAAAATATATTCTACGTGTACATAAACAAAAGCTTCAACCACCCAAAAGAAAACAATCATAGCCGTTGAATATAAAGATCACCCGTAGACTAAAACAGATCTTTATACAATTATTTTATCTTGTATTTAATTTATTCCTTTAAGTATGTAGACATATTCAGATCGCATGTGCCATACATTTGTGTAGAATACTGCTGGTTTTGGTATATAAATCCAATTGCAGATTCTGAATATCTAATGCAAACATCAGCGACATTAAGCCGGTAAAGATCCCACGCACATTTCTGGTTAAAGTTTGTCATGCCCCAGCTTTTGTTGCACATTACTTATTACTTTTTATCTTCTATGTAATCCTTCGAACTCCTTTACTTTTATCGATTTAATTATTTGGTTGACGATAACCGTTATAATACCGATATAACAGTCTTTTAAACTAAGGTGATGACTTGCGATACTAACATGACAATTTATATGTGAATGATGACATGATAGAGGGGTTAGATGAATTCTTTGTGTGACCCCGAACTCTTCAGGATTCATGAATCTGGCTTATAGTTTTATTTTGTGTTCACTCCAATCCATGTTTTTTCTCATATTATTTTGCTAACTTTAAAAATGTTCAATTTGATCCATAGATTCTCCAATTTCACTTCAATAGAGTCCCTTAACTTTGTAGTTATCCATTTAAATCCTCAATTAATATAATTCATTTCCAATTGAGCCCTAGAACTTCCAAATTGTTTCAATTAAGCCCTTTAAAATGTAATTTTATTATGATTTGATTTACTGTAGTCTAAATTTTACTTTAACAGCTATGAATTGTTTCTCAGACTCTTAGCCTTGAAATTAGAGAGTGACAAGCATCATATTGATAAAATAACAAAATATACTAGACATTCGTACCATTAATCCATAATATTTTTAATTGAAAAAATAAATAATTCACAAAGAAATTAGGAGTCAAGGATGACTTGTAATAATATGTTCTTAATTAATTAAACATTATAAGTTTGAAAAAAAATTGACATCTTAGACTTTCAATAAAAAAAAAAACTCATAAAAAAGTTAATAGAAAATGCAACTCATCATTGCTTTCTTACTTTTGAATGAGTCTCAAAAACATAAAGTTTAAAGAAATAAATATGATTAGTTGAAGTTGATAATTGGGAATCTAAATAAAAGGATGACTTCCTACGGGGAGCCCTAAATGATTGTGAGATCAATTTCTTCATTTAATCATAATATGTGGGGTTTATTACGGGAAATGATCACGTGCGGAAGTCTTAATATACGGTTAAAAAAGGTGTTACCGGTTTTGTTATTTTTCTATCGATTTTGTTATTGTTGGGCACTTTACTGGGAATGTTAAAAAATATTGATGTTTTTGGTAGAAATAATAATGTTTTTGATAAATGTTTACCGGTTTTATTATTTAAATAATAACAAAACCGATAACGCATTTTTTAATTATATATTAATGGTGTCGTACTATAAAATTTCTCATTTATCACTACAATCAACCTGCCGCTATAAACAATAAAGATTAGTGTTGCTGATAAGTTGTATTATATTTTTAAGGTTTGAATTATTCTAATAGTGATTAGAATGTAGAATTGAATTAATTTTTACAGCAAAAAAATAAATTCATGTTTTAAAATTTCAAAAACATAATTGTATCTCCAATAGAAATTTTTTTTTTAGCTAACACTTATTCCCATATGTAATAGGGTAAGGGGAGGTAAGATATTAGGCTGCCCCCAACATCAGGTTGAGAGCAGCTTCCATAGGAGACCTCCGAATTATGAAATACCCTCCGTGGAATTCAATCCCCACGACCCCAATATTAAGAACCTTGTGCTCTACCAACTGAGCTGGATGGTCATTTATTGCATCTCCAATAGAAATGAATTCATTTTACCGAATATTATTGGTATCGTTTCCTAGCTAAGTAGCCCAATTTCACCATTGCAAATTCATGGAATAAAGTAGCTCTTTGATTTTTATGCGATATCTGACAGTACAAGTGGTGAGTATTTTCTCATGATTTTAATTTGAATCGCGTGGGTCCAAATGTAAATTTGTATATAAAACCTAATCATGCTTTTGAAGTCCATTAATTGACAGACTAATTTCTAAAAAGGAAAAATCAATAGGCTTTAAGAGTTGCATTGAACAAATTTTACAATTAATTCTACGGGAAAAGTACTTATAGAGCTGCAAAAAAGTTATTAATTAACCACACCGCAAAAAACTTTGAAATTCCTTCGTCTCTATCAATCAACCTTAAACTGCAGAAACTTGAAAATGTTTGCTTTATTTTTGTTGTTAATTTTCGACATTTACTTATTTATCCTATACTAATTACAAAGGAAATTAAAGGGAAGAAGAAGACTAAAAGAAATCAACCTCTGTACAACGGAGAACGTTCTTGGAAAACTAATTTGGAAACCCTGGTCTGCCTGAAAACCTTCATTGGACTCGGGAAATACCACCCCTTCCCCTTCGTAGACGGCGACGATTTCAAATCTCCTATACCCGAATGTGACGTCACAGCCACCGACCTTGACTTTCTCATCATCTTCCTCCGTTCTTCGTCCGCCTCCGTCCTCTCTGTCTCCCCGTGCCGCCTTTGATGATCTTCACTCTCGTATCGCCTGCTCTTATTACTACCTCTAAATATCGACCAAAACGACGGCGTCTTGCTCTTGCTGCCCGCTAAATCGTTTCTTTCGCTCAAATTCTCATGTTTCGATCTGAGAAACGGAATCGCGAGGGATCTGGATCGTCGAAACGCGGGCTCGCTTTCAATAAGATTAGACACTCTCCCGACAGCGCCGACACTTGAGATGTTTCCCGACGCCGCGATTGAGAATCGAGAGAAGGAGGATGATGAGGAAGAAGAAGGGGTTGTGATGCATGCGCAAGGACGCGCGTGGGCGCAGTCGGGGCACAGAGAAGCGAGTTTGTCCCGGAGACAAACAGGACAGATACCAGTACGGCGGCGCTTCGAAGGATGCCTCGGACACTTCCATACCTGTTCTTCGTCTTCGTAAAACGCCATTATTTTCAGTGAAGGTCTCGCTTTCTGTATATCGCCAGTTTTCTTGAGAAAACTTTTGCACTTTCCTGCAGTTGCTGTTTGGTTCCCTCTTTTCTTTATACTTTTCTTTGTGGTGTTCGTGAGGGTGAGGTTTTTAAAACGAAAGGTTTGATTGAGGTGGATGAACTAACCACGGGTAACTCTATAACACATGGGATTTTAACCCTAGTTAGACTCTATTCAACTTTCTTCTATATTTTGTAGCTTTTGTTTTGTTGTTAGACACTTAGGCGCCGTCTATTGGTATGCTTTGGTAGACTGAAATTAAACGTTGCGTTTTGATACCCAACTCTGAAGATTACCCAGTGATTTATTATTTATTAACGAAAATGCCATTCACTTTAGGACATTTTCAATTGTGTGTACTCGGGGAGAGAAATTCGTGATTTGTTCACACGTTCTGCGATGCTGGGCTTAGCGGCATTTTCAATAGTCACTAATCTATTATTTCTTTTTTATTTTGGTCATTGAATGTTTTTTTAGTCGTCGTTAAAGTTTCAATAAAGATATTGAAATTGATACTAGATTAACATTTGAAATTCTTTACTCATCAATCGAATTTATTGTAATTAAGGGTTTAAGATCATCAGTTCAGAGTGAGATTTGTTTGCAGCAGCATGATATATGAGGTGCTTTAAGCCATCTTTGACGTGAACAACAGCATCGGTGGATGTATCGTAGGGAGTTCCATCAAATGATGGTGTACTCTTTGTTAATATTGCAGTAGAGACATAGTTTAAACTTTCAAGAAGCTAAACGGAAAATGTTTGAATGTCAAACGTATCATAAAATACACAGTTATCAATAAACATTAATCGATGTGAGCCTATCGGCAATCTATAGAAAAAGGTAAGCAACGATTACCCCCTTACACGTAGCAGGATCAATGTCTCCATTGTTTACTTCTCTTCTTTGAGTTCACCTTCTTTTGACAATTCTCTCCATCATCCAATCGTGCTTGGCCTCACCTGAGCTTCATACTTCTTTTGTCCATTTAGCAAGGAAAGAAATCCCACCGCTCCATTGCCACCTTTTATCATCATCTATGTTTTATTGATTATGTTCGCTCTAAAAATTTATTTATGTTCATTTTATATAAAAATATTATGTTATCAATATATATATATTCACCCTTAATAATATTTTTAAATCTACCGCTCAACGTAAATTTCAACAATAAATTGATGGCTTCAAAATCTCGATTACAACAAACAACTTTGATAAAGATAAGACAGAGTAAAAAATTTTGAGGGGTTAATCTAAAATTCATTTCATAATGTGTAATATACATATAAATTTTAGAGAAAAAAAATCTCTTGCGTTTGGTTCGCTGGAATGTTTATGAGGAAATTGGAATCTGTGAAGGAATAGAAATCTGTAAGAATTGGAATCCAATTCCATATTCTATTTGGTTGGCAGGAAATTGAATTGGAATCCAATTCCATATTATGTTTGGTTCGCAGACATGTCAGATAAAATTGATTTCAGTAATGTAAAATGACAAAATTACCCTTCTTTTTTTTTGCTTTTTTTTAGTTTATTTTACAACTTACATGTAGTAATATATTATAAAAAATTAAAAAATATTAAATTTTCATTTTATTGATTGATTATTCATTTCAATAAATTATAAAAATCATGCTAATAAACATTATAAGTTAAAATCATCGCAATCAAAATATGTTAATAAGTTACCAAAAGATAGAGCAATATTTCGATACATTCCAATCGGAGTATGTTAATTAGTTACCAAAAAATATACCAAAAACTATTTTTATTTAATATATGAATTAGAAACTCGGCCTGACAAGACTCAAGATAATAAAAAAATTATTTTTAATCAATAAAAACATTGACTTAATTGAAAAAAATTATATATAGAGGGGTATTATTGTAATTATTCCTAAATATATAAGGTAAAATTATATATATTTTCGGGTCGGTCCGGTTTTTTTCACCCTAAACCCGAACCCGACCCGACCCGAATAGCACACTTAAAAAACTGACCCAAACAAAATAAAGTTTCATCCGACCCGACCCGAATATATGAATTAGAAATCCGACAGACCCGACCTGAAATAATAAAAAAATATTTTTATTTAATAAAAACATTGACTTAATCCGACCCGACCCGAATTATATATATTTTCGGGTCGGTCCGGTTTTTTTCACCCTAAACCCGAACCCGACCCCGACCCGAATATCACACTTAAAAAACCCGATCCTAACAAAATAAAGTTTCATCCGACCCGACCCGAATATATGAATTAGAAATTCAACCCGACCCGACCCGAAATAATAAAAAATTATTTTAATTTAATAAAAACAGTGACTTAATCTGACCCGATCTGAATTATATATATTTTAGGGTCGGTCCGTTTTTTTCACCCTAAACCCGACCCGACCCGAATATCACACTTAAAAAAACCCGATCCGACCCGACCAAAATAAAGTTTCACCCGACCCGACCCGAATATATGAATTAGAAACTCGACCCGAAATAATAAAAAAATATTTTTATTCAATATATGAATAAGTTACCAAATGATTGATGAGTGTAGTATGATCAAATTTCAATTTCCTCCAACAAGAGAATTGAATTCCATCAGGGATTTCAATTCCCTTGAAAAACTTGAACCAAACATGGGAAAGTGGTGGAATTGAATTCAAATTCCCACCAATTCCAAGGGATTTCATCCAACCAAACGGCACCTTAGTCTAATTCAATTACTAAAATAAAATTATTAAACAATAATATGTAAAAAATTACGAAGAAAGAGAAAATTATGAGAATATTCAAAATAAAAATAATCACATTAATGTTGTCATTAAATTTTAATAAAGGATAAATAAAATAAGATTATAATTTAGTAATCAAAATAAAAAAGTAATAAATTAATAATTAATATAGAGCAGGTTGACATATCCATGTGAGGCTCAAAAATGGGTTGCCTTTGTGACACTTTGCGTTGTAGAAGTCTCCCGTTTTGACATTAGCAAATCTTCGGGCCGTCTTGTTTATCTATTTTGACAATTCTTTTTCTTTTTTAATTGTCGTCCTTTTTCAACCGTCATTAAATTTTGTTCAACCTTTAACCTTTTAACTTATTCTATGCCATGAAAAAAATTATTATTTTTATGAATTTCGAATATATACATTGTCAATATATTAAGAAAATTCTAAATAAATATTATTTTATAATCACTCAGATTATTCAAAAAATAATAAATACACTCAAATTCATAAATTATTAGTGAACCATTTTTAACATTAGACTAATATTTTTATTTACTCTAATACTTTTTATTAAATTAATAGCATAATAAACTGAATATTAGTTTAATTGATATTAAAAAATGTTATTGATTAATTTTAAGAATAGTTTTATAAATTTACTATGTAATAACACTTCTAACAACTATTTAAAAGAAAATACTACTCTATAAAATAAGTTAAAATATGCTCCAAGTTCATGTGCTCTTCCCATATTTGAAATTAGTCCTTCGACTTTTATTTCTAGGAATTTAATCTTTATGTTTTTTTTTAATTTAACAATCCAAATCAAATCATTACCATCATTAAAGCTCTTCTGTTAGATTCAAACCCATTACAAAGTCATTTTCTTGTCAAATTACGGCCAAATTAGTATCTTTATTTAAAAATAATAATTAAATTTTGGTAAAATAATTTAATAATGAGATATAAAATTTTAAATTTGAAAAATAGATGGATTGAATTTCACAAATAAAAGTAGGAGGACTAAGTTTAAATTGTACAACGAGTACATGGGCATGAAGCATATTTTAACCTGAAAATCCATATAACTTTATTTTATTTCATAAACATCCACTTTTAAAAATAATTCTTTATAAACTTTTTTAAAATAATAGTCCTCTTACAAAATAATGTTCCCAGGAACAATTTTCTTTACACAAACACTTCTTTAAAAATAATAAATAATACTGATTAAAATGCTTTGTATATATATTTTCTTTTCACACACTTGTATTGGTGTACTATTATTTTGTATATAATTTATTTACACTATATATAAAAGAGTAATTAAATATAATGTGAGGAATCAAAAGATATCAACTCAATTATATAAATTAAAAAGGAAAAAAATAAAATAAAAATGGTAAGAGGGGTATATAAAACTTCTAAGAAATTGTAATAAATAAGTAGGGATATTTTATTTGAATAATAAAAGAAAGGATTAAAGACAGTAGCCGTTATGGCAGCTTCTAACGGTTAACAACCGCAATAAAGTGAGCTTAGGCCAGGCAATTATTTTGTCTACTACTAGTAGATTACAGCCGTTTTGAGTGAAATATCAACAAATTAGAATTTACGATCCTTGATTCTATCACCGAAGCCACTGCTACTCTTCTTTAGGGCCATCTTTTCTGGATCACTTGTACAATGATAGCCTTGTGATCACACGCCACCCCTCTCACAAAAGCCTCCATCGGCATTCATTTCACTTTGATGCAATGGAATGGGTTTAATGCTCGCATTGGCTGCATCTTCAAACACCGGTCAAGCAGGCTGCATCTTTCCTTCGTGGATAAACACGTTGAGTCTGTTCCATATATTCCACAGGATAACAACCACCGACAATATTCAACTTCCGTCATCTAGTCCAGTCTCACACAAAAATGTTCTTTAGAGACGCTATACCTTCCTAGACTATGAATATTTCTAAGCCCAGAGCCGACCCTTAGGAGGAGTACCTTGAGCAAAAGCTCAGGCCCCAATTTTTATATTTATAATTGGGACTCCAAATTATTTTTGATTGTTGACCATTTTCTTTTATTTCTCTATTTAATTTATTCAATTTTAAATTAAATTTAACCATGTTTTTTCTTTTTCAAATCTTATTCTTCAATTTATCAAATATTCCTCCAACTTTTAATCTTTTCAAATCCCAATCTAACAATAAAATAATACATCATTCTTCATTTTTTATTTATTTTTCCAAATCAAATTATGTATCATACCCACATTCATTTACTTTTATATTTATTCTCTCGCAGTTGTATTTAAAGTGTTTTCTTAATAAAATAACATACTTGACAAAATTTAATCATTATTCTATGATTTAATAATGTAATATTTAATTAATTGTTTAAAATAATATAATATACTTTCATTCTATAAGAGCCTATATTTTGAGTTTTTGCTCAAGGTTTTGAAAATGTTCGAGACGACTATGTCTAAACCTGATATTTCCTTTAGACCCAACCATCGTCGCAATCACTAATCCTTTGGTTTTTCCACACTATCAACCTATTCATCCCCATTATTCGTGTTCCCAGTCCGTGCATGTTTGCTTTGGAACAATTTGTGTGACTACCTCATATTTCTATTTGCGCATTCGCTTATTGCGTTAATTACTCTCAATATCATGCCCTACAATATGCTTCCCTCTTTCATCCGTAACAATAGCCGCATTTGTATGAAAAGATAAAAATATCCTCATAATTGAGTTGGTTTCCGGTTCTTTTATCCTTGTAACAATACAAGGAGAATTCAGTGTATTAAAAGATGAGATGCAGAGCATGCGACATTCAACAGAGATCATTTTGGGATTCTACGACATCAACATAATTAGAAGCATGAGACATTGACGATGGCTAACGGTGATCAATTTCGAATTGTGAAATATCAACGAGAAGAGAAGTTGGAACCTGTGACGACCATTTGTAGACTTGTGCAACATCAACGTGAGCATACAGAGAATTACGGTCTTCACGACATCAACATGGGATAGAGAATTCGAGCGTAGAACAATTTACCAATCATGTGCTTTATAATGCATTAATTTAAGTATCTGAATGGCTTTACCTGTTTTTGGTCCTTTGTCAACTGGAAATGGCTTGATTACTGATGATATGCCATAATATTACAACTGAAACAATAACAAATACTCTTCTAATCAAACGTTCATGTATGGAAATGCACTGCTTCCACCCTCAATTTTTATGAAATAAAGGAGAGTAAAAAAATACTTATGAGCTTAGTGTTTAACATCATCTCGTAACTTGTATGCAAGAAAAAACAACTACTAAATGGCAAGTCAACCAACGACAATGACACCACCACCAGCCATAGTCATAGAGTTATCCAATTAACGATGCTTTCCCAGTCATCTGGATATAGCTGAGCTTCTTCTTTTTCTTTATATTTTCTTTCATTCTACTTCTTCGGCTCGTGGATCAAGTAATCGTTGATTTTATCTTTGTAGGTATCCTTTCATATCCTTTTTCTCAATGATAATTCTCTTCATATTTACTGTTTAAAAAATACAATGGTAATTATTATTATTATTATTTATTTTAAATTCAACTCCAAATAAATTATTTTGTGTAGAAATATAATGGCTGTAAAAATATTAACTCTATTAAACATTAATGGACATTTTGTACACAATAAATGTTAAATTTGAAAAAGAAGGCCTGATCAGGGATTTAAATAGCAGTTTGCGACCGTTATTATATGACCGCGACACCCGTAATAGCGCTTGCTATGCCCGTAATCACGGTAAACAGGACATGCATGCGACCGTGATTTGAACCCCAACCTTATTTGACTCTAACAATATATACACCAAATTGATATATTTAATTTTAGAAGGATTAACTTGAACTTATTCCTATAATAGAGGGACCACCTTCTACAAAGTATATCCTCGAGCTCGTTAAAAAGTTAATAAAATCTCTATATGTGGATTATCATATTAACCTAAGATAAGACATAAATCAAAACCATTTAATCGTTAAAGACATGTTAAGAAGAAGTGGTAATTGGTGCGGATATTTTGAGAGCAGAGACTACAACAAATGCTAGCTTTTAAAAAAGTAGGCAAAACTTACTTCGAATGAAATGGTATTTATTTAGTCGAGTGATGAATATATATGCATGGAGTGAATTGCCTAAACGAACCAAACCAATTGTAATGGAGTGGTAAAGAAACTTTCAAATTATTCCAATGCTGCCCTTGGCCTGCTCAAAATGCTTAGGCAAAAAGGAAAAAAAAATGGTTTTTACATTTTTATCCATCTAGTCAAAGCCGAAGTATACACGTAATAGTGTAGCCCGGAGCATGGGATTTTGCAAAGCTTCGGAAATATGGACACTAAACCAAACCAGAAAGGGGAATGGGGATCCTAAACTTCAACGTGGCCCAAAAACAAAATATCCCTACGTTGATTAAAATTATAAGGAAAAAAAATTAAAATGAGAACTTTTAGAAATTGTTCTTTTTAGTAAAACTTTAAGTTAAAAAAAATTGTGTTCAAATGTTTGATTGAAGTGATTTTTCCCCATAAAGTTAAAATTCATTTTTGTATGTTAAGTATAGTTTTTATTCTTTCTAGAGTACTTTAGTCCTTAATGATGATGTGATATATATCATATCATTCAAAATAATAATATGACATATGTCATGTCAATAATTAAATAAGTACACAAGAAAATATCACGTTAACATGTGTTAATAGTTAATCAACTAATACTTTTTCGTTCATCATGAACAATCGGGATCAAAAGTTGAAACATTAAAGGTTTAAATACCCTAAAAAAGAATAAAAATTAAAATAATCATCTCGATAAATTTTGGAGACTAATTTTGACATTATATCATTTTATTTAATCCATATAAGTCTTCAAAATTTAGACACGAAAAGAGACCAAATGCGATTTTTTTGTCTTAAAAAATATCATTTTGACATTTAATTTTGAACTTTTAGTCTTATATCAATACTTTTAAATCTTTGTTTGTATTCTTTCTTAACTTGTAAAACTTAAAAATTCAATTTTTTTACTAAATATATCATTATTTATAAAATTTGAATACATATAATTATACTATATACTTTTTTAAAAATTTTATTTTTATTTTGATCTTTATACTTTTAATTTTATTTTAGTTTGGTCTTTGTAGTTAAAAAAAACTGAAACCAAGCTAAAATCATCGACAATTGTCATTAATTTTAACAATATCATACTTTAAAAGAAATAATTTAAAGATTTAAAATTATTAATAAGTACTAAAATATACAAAATTAAACACATGGTTTCAAACTTTCCAAATTTTATCCTTTTGATCATGTAATTTTAATTTCTTTTCAAAATTTTGTAATATATTTACATCTGAGGTAATTGCACCGGTCATCCCTAAACTATGTCCCACAGTTTCATAATAAAATGTATAGCGATTATGACCCAGAGGCTTTTATAAAAAAGAAAAAAAAAACATTTACAAAAACGAAATAATCAAGAAAGTTCTTTGCTTTGTTTTTTTTCCTTTTTATTTCATTAAAAAATTAGTTTCAATTCAGAATTAACCACTGTTTTAATTTAATTTAAACCAAGATAAACCATAATAATATCAATAGTAGATGATTTATGTTTTTAACATTGAAATGGTCAGTCAAATATACATTTTACATCATTTCATTTGTGGTTAATTTCAAAGTCATATATAGTTGGATATTTATTCAGCTGCTATTGAATGTCAGTAACTTGAGAACAATTATTTGAGAATATCTTTAGATATTTATTGAGCATCGTATTCTTCCATATTTGATTATTGCAAAAACATATCTCAAGAATAAATGCTTAGCATAAACAACAAAACATATAATATAATTTTAAGAGATAGAATGGCTTAGTTAATGTACATTTTTTTAGTAACCGAAAGGATGTTTAAAAATTAAACATTTATTAATACTATCGACGTTCAAGAAAGGGAGGATTTTAGTTCATGTATAATTTAAAAAGTGAGTAAATAAGAACAATTTATGATGATGTTGATATTTTGTATTTGTACATAACACGTGTCGAACTATAATTGAATAATTTTTTATTAAAATAATTTTTTTTTATATTTTTATAATATTTTTCATATTTTTAATAAAAATTTAAATATTTTTTCAATGAAAGTCCTACTCTCACCCTAAATTTATTTTTCATATTTTTTTTACATAAAATTTGTTAAACATTATGAAATTTAAATATAAAATTAAGGAATGGTTTGTAATGTAATTTTTTATATTTGTTTTTCCTTTTTATGTGCATTTGATGACGACTTAAAGAATCTACTGCAACATTATAAATATGTTCAGTGTGTGTATCGTCTGTTTATATATATATGTTAAGAGTGTACGCCCAGTATATTGTGCTATCGATTTTCATTTAAATAAACCCACTTTAAAAAAAAAACATTTTTCAACTTAAAGTTCAGGTGTCCTTCTTACAATAATAATGTAAAGTAGAATCTAGAGGATAATATGTGTTATATGTTGGTGTAATTATAGAAAATAATCTAGGTTTACGTTTTAGCTTGTAATTGTCATATCTTTGAAAGGGAAGATAATGATATTTGAAGTTAGAATATAAATTAATGTTTTGTTTAAGTTTCATAAGTGTTTATATATTTTGTATAAAATTCATATATCAAGTTAGTCATAATTAACATTATTGTCGTAGAGGCACTAATTCTAGTAAATAAGGTCAAAAGTTTATCACGATGTTAAGAATGAAGTAAATTTGATTGGAGGTATTGCATAACAAACGTCTACCGTAATTGATTTGAATTAGTTGACAGGGAACCAAATATTGATGATTATTAAAAAAATTCTTAAATCATTTAATTTTTTTTAAATATATTTTACATTAAAAAAATTTATCATTCAAATAAAATTACCATATACAAGCATTTATTAACAATTATTCAAATACCATTTTAAGAAAATTTAATACAATATTTGTAATTATATTTTGTATAGATAAAACCATAAGTAAATGTAACAATTATGTTTGAATATAGAGTGCTTGATATTTGAAACTTCAAAAATAAAATGTCCCCCAAAAAAGCTGATATAATAAAGGTAAAAGAATTGATTAAATTGAATGCATTAAGGGTGTGTTTGGTTGGGGGAATGTGAGATTCTCATAGAAATAAAATCTATATTCTCCCATTTGGTTGGTCGGGAATGTCATTTCCGGTAATCTTACATTACCAATAGTGGATTTTTGGGATATATTACCGGGAATGTCATTACCTCCCTTTCCTTAGGTATTGTTAGATTACCGAAATTTTGGACTAAAATGCTCTTTAATTTTTTTTTTCAAAAATATATTTATTCTGTCATTAAATAATAAAAATTATACGAAAGTTAAATTACAAATTTATCCTTAAACTATTTTAAATTTACAAAAAAAATCTATAATTAAAATTTTATATGAAGTCCAGGGGTTAAAATAAAATTTTACCCTTTCATTAAACATTTTTATATTTTCAATTTTTTAAAAAAATTATATAAATTTTATGAATTTAAAATTTTTAAAGAAAATATATAAATATTTTCCAACTTGTTAAAAAATAAATATATAATAAGAATAATTTGGTCAAATATACATTCCAATAATCTTTTATTCCTTTAACCAAACATGATAATCTTACATTTCTACTAAACCAACCAAACACAAAATATAATATTCCTAATAATCTTATTTACTGAAATTTTTTTTATTATCACTTGTAATCTTACGACATAAATGACAAAGAGACAGTGAAAATGAAATGAAAATATAAAAAAAAGAAAGAAGAGGTGAGTTCCGTGCACCCAACGCATCTATCATCTCGTCGTTCAGCTTAGCTTCGGATTTAGGTTCGGATGTGGACTTCGCTTAGATAAGAACGGGACCTCTTCCCTTTTCCAAGTATTTGCGTTTTTATTTCTCCCTCACTCAAGCCTTTTACTCTGGGTTTTCTCTTTTCTTTTAGTTCAAGCTGGCGATCGAAAATCAAGAATCTAAAGTGCGTGAAATCAAGCCCAAGAACTGGAGAATAATGGTATCTTCTTTTACATTTTTATGCTGATTTCTTCATCTGGGTTTTCTTTGAAATGTGTTTTTAATGCAATGGCTTTTCCACAGGGAGCTGGTGGGCCGGAGGAAGAAGATAACAGGTGGCCTCCGTGGCTGTCCGCTTTGTTAAGAGAGCATTTCTTTGTTCAGTGCAAGCTTCATGCTGATTCTCCCAAGAGCGAATGCAATATGTACTGCTTAGATTGCATGAATGGCGCTCTCTGTTCTATCTGCCTCGCTTATCATAAGGATCATCGTTACATTCAGGTTCAGTATCTTTCCCTTCATTTCTTCATCTTGATTCGGTTTTTCTCATCGTTTCTTTCAAAAACACTTTTTTAACTTTTTTGTTATTTCATTTAAAATTTGTGTCATTTCCTTTAATAGGATGCAAGGGGAATCCTGTTGGTTCAGTCCCCTTTTCTGGCATTCAGGTTTCCAATTCTGTGTCCTTTCTCGATCGAGTTTGTTTCCATCTAAAGCACATTTCTTAACCGAGTTGTTTTTGTTCAATTTTTCTAAGTTGTACCGAAAAGATAAAAAAAAGCTCGGGGCAGGTGTTTGCACTTTCAAACGTCGCCCTTCCACACGTTTTCTCCGCTTCCAAGCAGGCATTTTCTTGCATTGTTTGACAGACTAGACAAAATAAAATACGAAAATCCGGAGGCATTGTTTGTTAATGGTCAGTCATTACCCAAATCCCAGATTTTATTTGGAATTACTAACGCGATTTGGTTTGTATTGACAGATTAGGAGGTCTTCATACCATGATGTGATCAGGGTATCGGAGATACAGAAATACCTGGACATTTCTGGGGTGCAGACTTATGTTATAAACAGTGCAAAGGTTGTTTTCATCAACGAGAGGCCTCAGCCAAGGCCTGGAAAAGGTGTTACCAATACCTGTGAGGTCTGCGACCGCAGCCTTGTCGACTCCTTCCGATTCTGCTCTCTCGGTTGCAAGGTATAGTTTTCCAAGTTCAAATTCTCTTTAATTCGTTTGGAGATTTGCTCATTCATATTTATTGATCATACGAAATTGCAGATTGTTGGGACATCCAATAACTTCCAGAAGAAGAATAAGAGGCAGTTAGCCATGGCATCAGACTCTGAGGATTCATACAGCAGCAGTAGCCATGGAAAGGTGAAGAAGAAGAACAAAGAGCAAAGCTTTAGTCCTTCAACACCACCTCCAGCATCGGTGAATTACCGGAGTGGGAAACGAAGAAAGGGGATTCCCCATCGAGCACCAATGGGAGGTCTAATCATACAATATTAACCACTCAAGTTTTTATCTATATATTTTACCCCCACATACACAAAAAAGCAACGTGTGAGAATGGCCAACCTTTTTTCCGCGAGAAGTGCCGCCATTTATCACACTTGTACTCTTCTGTATATACACTATAGCAGCAGCAAATGGTAGATGTGAAAAAATAAGCCCCCTTTTATTTCGTTTATAGAATGGGATTATACATAAGCTTTTGGATCATAGCAATGGAGATGTAAGTAGGGATGAAAACCGAAAACAGAATGAGGAGGTTGAATCATCATTTGATATTGTAATCAAGTGTAGTGTTTTGTTATTGGAAGAAGAGAGAAGCCATGTCTATACCATATATGGAATGGAATGGAATAAATACATGTTACTTTGTGTGTTGTATGATCCATTGCTTTCCCTTTTTTACATTTTCTTTTCTTTTTCTCTATAATTTATCAACTTCTAATATTTCCTATTAAAATTGTATCAAAAAAGTTTTAATTTTTAAAATGACATTTATTTTTATCACATAGGACGAAGACTTGAGCCTATATGACAACTCATGTAATTTACTACACAATTAAAGGCACTTTTTTAAAAGAATAAAATGAGTACTTATTTTAAATAATAGATTTTTTGAGCTATATTTTAATAAAAATATATTATTTTAATAATTTAACAAACATCTTGGGACCCATCTTTGGTGCTGGCACGTGAGAGTAGGGGTTTGATTTGAAGTTTGAATTTTGGGGGGTTGCTAGTTACGCACGTGTCCATTGTGCGATGGTTGTTGGGTGTCTTTTTCATTTCTCGGAATCATTGAAAAGGTTTACCCTCCCTTGGGTTCATTCTTTATTTTGGGATTGTGTCAGAAAGGCAGATTGGTTTCGGTTTCTTAGCCAAGTGGGTTTCTTTTAGGATAAATTACAACAATAGCTGCTATTTAAAATAAATTATAACCAAATCGTTATCAAACTTTACAAAGTTTCATTTTAGTCACAAACTTTAGTTTATATTTTCATTTTGGTCACTCGTGGTTAATTTTCATTAATAATATGTATCAATATGATGTGATAACATTTATCATCATCCGATTGGTTAAAATAGAAGCTAGGGTTGGATGACAAAAATAATATTATTTAAGTTTAGTGACCAAATTAAAAAATAAAGTTTAGTGACCACTGTTGTAGTTTATCCTTCTTTTTAAATGCATATGTGGGCCCCTTCGAAACTGTAATTTGAATAAGAACCCTTGGATCTTGTAACTGAATGTAAAAAAAAAAAAAAGCAAAAATATTAGGATTTAGTAAGGTCGGCGGTGTTTTTACAGAAATATCACTCTCATACCTATTAATTAACTGTAAGGCACCCTCTCTCCTAATATTATCAATATAGCACCATTCTCACAAAGTAACAATAAAGCGCGGATAAGCATCCACGCCTTCGCGGGGTTCTGTCCAAACTGACGCCACGTAAAGGAAGGCTCAGATCGTCATTCGCACCTTCACTTAACCTGTAATATATATAGAATGCGTGGATCATGAAACGCGTCTTCCATGAAAAATGTTAACATGACGCCACATGAAAATGCACATTTCAATGAGCACACCTTTTAAAGTCTACATCATCCCTCAAAACATTTTTAAAAAATATGCTTTAAAAAATAAAAAATAAATTATAGGGACTAACATCGTAACTTAATACATATTAGTTCCAATAGTTGAATAGTTTAATGAGGTTATCTTATATAGTCGTATTAGAGTATTTAGGTTATGTTTATTGATAATGTGGGATAAAAGTTAGAAAGTGTATTCCTTAACTTTTTTTATCTATATATATAATGAATCTACTTATACACTATTGTTAACTCTTTTGGGATCTCCATTTAAACTTGTTGAAGGTCAGATACCTAATCAATTTTTTGATTAGTAGGAATCAACAATCTTGATTATCATAGCATGAAAAAAATACTTCCAGGTGCTTATTACAGATGTGTTAGACTCTTAAGCTCGCAAATTTCAGAAAGAATAACATCTTGTAGGTTATTCCATCTCAAATTAATACAACAAAAACATGTAATTAAATAACTTACATGAAAATTATTAATTATATCATAATCTAGAGTTTAAACAAAAGAACATACAATATTTTAAGACATCTGAACCGTTCAAATATAATTTATCTTATATTTGATCTTACATGAGTACGTTCATTATATATAAAGATAAAAAAAGTTAAGGAATGCACCTTTTAACTTTTATCTCACATTATCAAGAAACATAATCTAAACACTCAAATATACCTATATAAGTTAACTCTATTAAATTCTTCAACTCATAGAACTAACATGTATTAAATTATGTTAGCCCTGTAATTTTATTTTTTTAAAGCATTTTTTTAAAATGTTTTAAGGGATGATATGGATATTGAAAAGTGTGTCCCTCTCTTGTGGCACCATGTCAACATTTCTAATGTGCGCTTTATGATTCGCTCCTTTCGTATATGTAAGAGGTTTATCGAAGGCGCAAATGACGATTCGTGCCTCGCTTACGTGGTGTCAACTCGGACAGAACCCTGCAAAAGCTAGGATAGTGATCCGCGCTTTATTGCTATTTTGTCAGAAAATGTACTATATCAATAATATTATGAGAGAAAATATTTGATAGGCAATTAATGGGTACGAGTGTGATATTCATGTAAAAACACCAAGGTCGGGTGAGGAGCCCGTCAAATAAATTGAGAAATTAAATGTTGGGTGATTAAGGCGACCACATATGTCAGCGCTAACTGCGGCTAACTTTTATGTAAGCGTTAAACTAATGGCACGACACGCAGCAGTATCAATGCCAACATAGAAGTAGGTGTTTTTTTTTATAATTAACAGTATAGATATTAATCTCATAGTTTAATATTATATAAACACATCAATAACTAAAATAATGGAAAATAAAAATAAATTACATGTAATATATAATTTATCAAAATTTAAATAAATTAAAATAATTATTATAATATAAAAATGTTATAATGAAGATATAGACATTTATTTTCCTTATTTTAAAGTAACATAACAATACATTTATTATTATAGTTTATTTTAAAGAAATTTGAAGGAGTTCAATATACTTTATGGTGAAATGATAGTTGTCGATATGATCGATAGTGATCGATGACGATAGTCAATAATGATTGACGACGGTGGTGAGTGATGACGAAAATTTTGACTAGATTTAAAGACTACATGGATATTTTATATAAAGTTCAAAGATTATACTAAAATTTAATATAAAGTTTAGGATCAAACTAGTATTTTGTGTGAAATGTAGAGGTCAAATTAAAATTTTAAACTAACAATATAACGCCATCAAACTAACAATAGTTAATGATGAAATGATCAAAATGTAACAAATCGATAAGGTAGGTAACTAAAATATTACCTTTTCGAAAATGGTGGCAAAAAAAAAACAGGCCAAAACTGAAAAGGATGATCAGTGTAGTTTACCCGAGGTAAATTACCAGTTGATTCGACTGTCCTGAAAGATCTCCAAGTGTCAAAAACTGAACAGTTAAAATATGAGTAGTTGTACTTTCCAACCGCCCACGTTTTTTTGCCTTTGCCTTTTACACTAACAATTTTTTCCTTACAAGATAAAGGTTGTTGTCATCAATTTAACGTGGTTATTAGTTAATACTCCCAACATAAACTTATTATTTAAGTCGAATCACCTATTATTATAATTACAATGTATTGACTATTTATTAATATATTAATTATAATTGTAATTTTTGTTTTATATTTTTTTTATAAAATTATAACAAAATCACCTATTATTTAATTTAAAATTTAACAAAGAGTCTGAAACTTCGATTACTTAAAAAATTCATCATTTTTAGTAACGCCATGTAATAGAGAAATATGTGGGATTAAACTTAATTTTAAAGTAGATAAGTATGATATTAGTACTGAGAATCCAATTTCGAAATTTCAAAAGAACAAACAAAGATCTTAAGAGGTTACATAGTTTTTAAAACAGGGTTTTATAAACATTTTTGCTTTGAATTTGAAATTAAAGCTAAAGCGGAGTTGGTAGGTGCTTTTGTCTTGAAATTGAAATAGAGTTTTAGTTTTTACCGTTTTAATGGATTATCTCATATTTTTTAGGATAAATAATCTATTTAGTACCTTATTTATTACGTTTTTCATTTTTATCATCTAGTTATACCTGATATTTTATATGACTTTCAAGTATCGCCAATTATTTTATTATCGAAAACAAATAATAATCTCTAGGAAGAGACCAACATCTCCAGAACAAACAGTTTACCTCAAATATATTATGTTTGCAGGTGAAGATATGTGATAATTAAATAAATTATATGCTTTTATCAAAATCTAACATAATGTTGAGGGTTATTGAGGACCTTCGGTTCTAAGTTTTCATTCCTCTTATGACTTCTTCAATTTTTTTTTTATTTCTTTTCATCATTGTAGGACTAGATTTTTTAAATTATTTTAAATTAAAATAATGTTCAAATAGATAAAAAAATTTAAATAGTGAGGATTTATTGATTTATTTTAAATTAAGATAAAATTGATAGAATGCATAAATTTTAAGGACTAAAATTATTATTGTATCATATCACATCACCATTTTTATTCCGTTAATGGTCATAACTAATGACCAAATTAGGAAAAGCATAACATTAGGTATGATTCTACACCAAAAAAAAAAACTTTGTTGGAATACCAAATGAGTAGTTTTCCCTATTTTTTAATTAATTTTGAAGAATTCTATTTTCATTTAAAAATGCATAAATTTTTTTAAAAAATAATTTTATTTTTAAAAAAATCTATAATAAAGAAAATTTAATGAAATATATTTCTAATTATTTTATAATCAATTATTTTATAATCTGATTAAACTAAACAAATATAAAAATATAACAAAACCATTAATTATTATTTGTTATTACTTCTCAGAAGTCCTTACAATTGAATAATATTTATTAGGCAGGGTTGTTATATTTATTAGTTTTGGATATATTCATTTTGATAGGCCCTCCCCCACTGTAGGAATTCCAGCTTTGCCAATCCCTAATCACCTCATCCCTATTTTAGGGTTTTGCTTTTGGGAGAATTTTTAAAAGAAATTCACGCGTGTATATAATACCTGATTTTTCTTTTATAGAACGAAGAGGTTAATTATACTCGTAACATGTCATCTCCTATGATATCTGTCAAAAATAATTATATCAACTCGTTTAGATGATCAGTTAAAATACCGATATCATTCGATTATTTGAGCGGCATATTTATCAATCGATGTGTATAATTCATCAAACTAATGATATTTTGTATATATATTAAGCTTTTGGATTTTGCACCCTTAATTTCACTTGCCTTAAATGCAATAAAATAAACTGAAAATGTGTGTTGGTACAAGTTAATATGGAGGTGGAGCATTACCTTAATAGTTTTACCTAATCCATGACGTCTTATAGTTTACTAACCCTATCTCATGGTTAAAGCTAGGGTAGGGCATTACAATGCCCACACTAAGGTGATATTCATGATTTTAATATCCCTTAATAATATTCAAATGGTGGGTCCATTAGCATCTCATTCGTTCTCATGGACTTGCTCATTTCTCATTTGTCTTTCGCCCCCAAGTTATGGTAGTTGAAAACGAAACATGGAATCAATTTCATTTATTGATTGATTTAAATAAAAATCTAAATAAATTGTATTTAGTGAGAATTGGAGATTGACAAATAGGTAAAAGTATTTGAATTGATGCACGTTGGTTGAATCGATAAAAGCTTATTTTTTTTTTCAATCTCTAAAAAATAAGTAATGAGATTTGTTATGCAATTTGAGATCACTATCTTTATTAGAAGAGGAAATATTAACAATTAAATGTTTACAATCATAAACATATAATTAAGATAATTTCCTATAACCATTAACATAAAAAATTAATTACTTGAAATCATATAGGAATTATACGAGAAAAATGTTAAAAAACATCCAAAAAAAACTTGAATAAAAAATAAATACGAATATATTTGATTGTATCAATAAACAAACTACATTATATCAAACTTCTGAAAGGTGTGTAGAGAAAAGTTTTTTAGGGTTTACTAACTTGGTAATTAATGAGATTTGAAGTTTAATCTCTTAAGTATATTATATATCGTAATTTATATTTGGTGTAGTAAATCACTGTTGATTTTTAATTATATACATTAGCGATACATTACTTAAAAAATATCATTTGATCTTATTAGAACTTTTAAATGATGAAAATACTCAAAATTTTATATGGTTCATTTATTACGGGCATATCATAGATTTAATATTTCCATTTAATTTTGTCATTTTTAATTTATATATATATTTTACAAAAAAAATAAATTTAAATTTTGATCAAAACACTAACAATAAAACATGTTAAGACAAATGCATATAAAAATGAAATATTATTAAAAAAATAACAATAAACAATAGCATTGCTGGAAGAGAAGAAAGTAGGGTTGAGGTGAGGCGTGAGTAGAGATCAACGAAAAATATGACCTAAAATCTGTGTTGGATCGGTTATAAAAATATCTTGTAGACAATAAATAGATATATAATAGTTTGCCTTGAAATCTCCGTTCACTGACAAGGAAATTCATGTCTACTTGTGAAATAATCTCCACCAAAACATCATACTCTTCAATTATATAAAATTTTGGTTGTAACATATTTACGTGTATGACTATGTCTCGTCCCTCTCAATCAAATTTTATCTATTACCATACTCACTTTTATCTATCTCAAAAAAGAACGCTGAACCATGATGTTTATGCAGACATGAACATCCTTGTCAATAATCTTTGTCGATAAATTGTAGGTGTTCATCATGGGATAAGAGCGGATACCAGCTATAAGAATGCTTAATTTAAAACTTTTTGATATGTGGCGTCCGAGCTTTAGGTCATATCCAGAGATAGATTGAAGGGAGATCAACGAAACGATAATTTATCTGAAAACATCAAATTCTTGTACGTATTTTTTTTTATTAATAATACATTTTTTCAATAAAACTTTTAAATTATCTCATAATATAAAATTTTATTTCAGTTCTGAGTCCCATGTTTTTCAATTATCAATTATTGAACACAACTGGGGCGGGTCTGACTGTACAGGGAAAATGAAAAATCAAAGTCAACTGTGTTTTAAATTGGCTTTATCCAAAATTAGAAGTGGTGTAGATATTTAACGACACTTATGAAAGCTCCGTATAACCAATTATTGTAACATAATCCGTTCATTCATCCATGGAATCTTACCAAAAGAAAAAAAAAATGAAAATCCCAAAAGATATGATGTTAATGTATGCCCTATTTCATACCACATGCTATTGTCATATATTATATTGTAGGTTAAATTATAGTTGTGCTCCCTCTATTAATTCGATTTTTCTATTTTTATAATGACACTAATCGTTATTTTCTACATGTAATACTAGTAATTATTTTGGTTAAATTTATTGAGTGACTTCAGATATTAAATAAAATATTATATTATCTCTGTATTTGTAAGATTTGTGTGCGTTGTTATTGACTAAAAAAATTCTAAACATATATTATTTTATAACAATCCCATACTATTAAAAGAATTATTTTGGTTGAAAAATCGACATTAATTTCCTTTAAAATACACCACTTTCCAATTTATCTTGTTACTATGGGCCTTTTTTACGACGGAAATGGTTTGAGATATTGACCTGAAATTGGATGTACACGTCAACTAGCCTGTTTTGATTTCATTGATGAACACATGATCCATTCA
Source organism: Hibiscus syriacus (assembly GCF_006381635.1). Classification (NCBI taxonomy): domain Eukaryota; kingdom Viridiplantae; phylum Streptophyta; class Magnoliopsida; order Malvales; family Malvaceae; genus Hibiscus; species Hibiscus syriacus. The sequence goes on along the minus strand of NW_024063109.1, from coordinate 1,089,577 downwards.
ATCCATAAAAGCAATTATGCGTGAAGTGCAAGTTGTGGGGAGGAAATTTCGTCCGGTTCGCGCATGGTACCACCAGGCTTCAGCCTTCAGCCTTCAGCAACTGTGATTGCCTTGGTTTTGGCAGACATGAATGACAGATTTGTTATGAGAGAATCTCAAAGAGGATCGGCTTCCAACAACTCAATCATCTTCATCAATTTCTCTAGTTTAAGAATCCTGTTTAATGAATTGAAAATAATATTTAACTCAACTCTACACTCAAACATCATTACAAGATAGTATATGTGTTCAGTTTCAGATATGAATAAATTTACATACACTTACAGATAAAGTTACTCAAACTCAAATCGCAAAGAGAAAATAATACTCACTTTACTATTGAGGTTGCGTTTCATAACATAATCATTGTTAATATTTAAAACTGTTTTAAAGCATACACTATATTGTTAAAAAAAAGTTGGGAAGATTGAGGTTATTGTAGTAGAAGAAATATAAGAGCAGATGTGGTGTGGACTGTGATGTTGGGGGTGCTTATCCAATTTACTTGAAAAGATCCAGTTGACTGTAGCAAATAAAAACGGGTCGTTACTGTAAAACTAGATTTAGTTGGGAGTGGACCAGGTGTCGGCTTTGTGATAATATGTTATAACCCAACCCATATTCATATCTTCGACACTGATAATCCTTATTGTTTTTTATTCTATGCTGCTCATTAGTTTCGAAACAAAAAAATATTTGGTCATTTAAACTATTTGTTTATTATATTTTAATCATTAAATTATCAATTTTTGTTAATTTTTTTATTCACATAACACATTAATAAAAAAATAGTTTTTAATTTAATCATTAAACTTTTAAATTTTGATTTTCTGTATTTTTTAAATAAAAAATTCAAAATCTATTTTCCCCGACAATGAAAAATCTTTCTTCTACTTACAACCGTTGTCATCGTCTTCAGCCACCTTCAATCTCCCTATATTTTACTAACAAGTCGTAACTGTCCCAAGACCACTCATCGTGACTAACTCCTAAACAACTTCCATTAACTCATCCAATCGATTTAATTAATGTGGCTTATAGAATTTTTAGTTTATTTTATTAATAATTTTACACTCAAGAGTCAATATTGATATATAATTAATTAAATAATATTATCTATTTTACTTGATAGAAATTTATATGTCATCAGATAAATTAAAAATCTAGTAAATTACTAATGCCCTAACCTTCTCAGCTTAGGCCTTAAATTGTAACCCAAAAGACTTTATTGTTGCTTCTTCGCAATTCGGTCTTTAAAACTGCGTCGTTTTTTTAACCTCCTGGCGTGATAACAAAAAACAAGAAAATGAGCTCCGACGACCCGAACGAAACCGGACTCGTGATAACGGTGACCGATTCCATTCGCGCGTTTCTCCTCTCCGCCTCCAACGACCCACGTCTCTCTGACGAACTTCGAGAACTCGCTCTCGCTCTTTCGTCCGCAACCAGTGCATCGTACAAGCAGATTAGAAGCTTATGGATCCAGTCAAATGTTGAGACTAGGCCCGGATTGATTTCTCTTTTCTCCGGATCCAATTTCATGTTCGCCAGTGCTAAACCCAGAGAGAAGGTAAAATTAAACATGATTTAGAGTCAAGCGTTCTAGATCTTTTATGGTCGCGTTTTTGTTTTAACCGTAATGTTTTTGTTTTGTTTTCTTTTTTAAAATTTGAATTCGTAGAGTGAAGAATTGAAGGAGAGGCTAAGGAAGCTTAAAGAACAAGCAGAGAGGAGAGAGTATCAAGAGCTTGTTAAAGATATCACGCCGAAGAAGGATGTCTATGAACCTTTCTCTACTTACAAGGATCAAATTGGCTTTGGTTTGTAGTTTTCTTTGATATAACTTTCATACTGTTTCTTACAATATTGTTTCTTATTTCCGGTGATATATGCACGAACAGGTTTACATGTTGCGCTGATAATGTTTACTGGGTATTTGGTTGGACACTTTGCATTCAGAGCATTGTTTAACCACAGTCCTATCATGGTAATTCCAGACTGGAATCTCAAATCTAAAGTATTTATTTCATGGATTATTCCATGGATTCCTTGTTTTAGATTATTTAGTAAGAATTGAGTGTGTGTTTTATATTGCAGAATTCTGCTGGAGGTATTCTTGGATTAGTTTTTGGCATGCTCCTTGAAACACTTTTGTTCATTATCAGAACTTCGGAGCCAAACCTTAAATCCCCGTCCTCAACTTCGAGAGTGAAGAAAAATCAATAGACTAGCTAAGAAGAGGTGGGTTGTGTTTTCTTTCTTACTGCCTATTTTCCATTACAAGTCTCTTATATGGGTTTGTTATCTCATTGTAATAATAGGGCAATGTATTTTAATGTTCTTTGTCATGAACAATATTTTTCCCTGTCCGATGCAAAGGTTGTGTTGGATTATTTTCTTAGTTCTGGTGAATGATAATAAATAAGAGAAGAAATAGAACCATCTTTGGTCATGGTGGAAGTTAACATTTTTTAATTCTCTTCTTCCCATATATGACATATATGTCAATATTGAATAAATAAATCAGTCTTTTTAAGAGACGTGCATTGTCAGTACCCCTGTTAATGTGGATAAAGTTGTAATGTATTTCGGATCTGAAACTGCTGTGAATAGCCTAATGCCTGCATATATTCAGAATTGTGAATTAGGTAGATATATATAGGGGAAACTAAGCCAGCAAATGGTTTAAAAGGATATTCTTGTGTTAAGGATATTGAAATATAGAAAACATATACATGCACACAAACACGTGCGTGGAATGGAATTTTTATGATGAAATATAGAGATGGATTTGGTTTTGAGAACATAAAAATGAGAACTTTTCAGCATTATAATTCCGCAGATTTCATGAAGAAATCAAACTTATAAAACAAATGGATAAATGAACTTGTGGCCTAGCTAAGAATTGATTGTAAAGATGGAGAGTCCCAAATCCAGGGCGGATAAGTAAGCTTGAAGTTGTTAGGATAGAAATCAGTGGTAGAGCTCTTCAAATTGAACTCTCCCATGTATATTCTGTCGACACCTTGTAATAGTAATCAGCATGATATATGTGGTTCCTTTCAATGCCTTTGACTCACAACTCAGAGTGAGAAAGACTTGTTAAGCCCCCAAAACAAGGCATATTCACCCAAATATGCTACTGGAATCCATTTCTTCAGGCTGAAATCTATTATGTATATTTCAAACATAGCTCTAGCTGATTCTGATACGAGTTTGATCTTTCCTGCGGTACACAAGTAGTAATTCTCCTATTTCAGCAAGATATATGTTTTCAGTTGAGTACTGCATGTTAAAGGGCCTGCTTGGACTGGCTAAGAACTCTGTCATTTCTGGTGAAGGAGCATTGAGATCAAAGGTGAATATTTTTCCAGTTTCATGCAAGGCAGAAACTTGTCCTTTGTCATATTTGGCATCTGTAAAACCATTACACGGTTTTCGAATTGAATTTGTCAATTTTATAGATCTCTATGTTGTATCTCCCAGTTTGTTGTAGGCCAGGGCACAATGGCCAGTAAGGGTGAGCAAAACTCGATTCGAAAAATCGCTATATTTTTTTCAATTTCTAGTTATTCAAGTCGAGTTGAAATTTCAAAACTTTGAGTAACTCGAAAAACCAAAAATTTATATGATTATTTTGACAGATTTGCGATTTGGTCCCTGATTTCCTATTCCTTCAATTCCTCTCTCATTTTAAGTCAAATTTTTACTAAATTTGAATCATTTGCTCCTAAGCTATCATAGAATACCTATGTACTTTAAATTCCTATTCTTGATAAAAAAATCTATTTTTTTCAAGTTAGTCCCTTAATTTTATATGATTTTCATATTTCTTCAATTCATCCTTCATTTTAAGTACTTTTTTTTACCAAACTTAAACCACATGCTCTCCTATCACTATAGGATACCTATGTAACTTCAATTTCTACTTTTTATTGAAAATGTACTCTTTTTGAATTTAGCCTCTTAACTTTGCATTTTACTCAATTTAGTCTTTTGAATACAATTGTTTATAAATTCTTTCTTCATATCAATTCTTTGACTTCTTTTTACTGCCATCGATCTTTTACACTCAAAATATCTTCTTTGAAATTTAATATTGTAAATATAGTTTAGTTTATAATTTTATATCGTATATGATATACTAAATAAAATTATGAGAAAATAATATGAAGAAATATCTTATATGGTTAGAGAAATTTGAAAAATTAGAACAAATACACACCATAATACTATAAATAATTATAATTTAATTTGTACAGAAACTCGAACAACTAGACTCGACTTGAATGTCTTAAATTCGACTTGACTTGAAAAAAAAATCAATTTAAGTTGGAGTCATAAAATACGACTTGAGGATATGGTAGCCTTAGGATATAGTGATATATACGAGTCTTTGGTGCGGCTAACATTTGAGGTACTCTAGGGTGTCGATATCCAACACCTGAACCCAGGTTTAACATGATCATGTTTAGTTTGGGGTTAACCATCCCTGTAAGACCGCTGCGTTCGCTTTTTTTCAGGAAGCGGAAGCAATGGTGGACAACAGTGTCGTCGTTGCAGAGATTTTTTTTGTCAATGGTAAAAAGCACTGCCTTTTGAATGAGTTATTGGGACCAGCAGAGATAGTGAAACCTGGAGGGATGTAAGGGACGAGACGAAAACGTTCTCCATGGTGAACAAACACAAGTGAATCAAATGCATTTTGTTTAATTTTTAATTTTTATTTCTTATCACCAAATACTTCAATTAAATGAAAATGAACTAAATGAAAATAAAAACCATGAACAATATTAGAAAAATACTCCAGTTTATAATTAAACGGCCTTTACTAATCTATATTTGTGGAGCGCAAACGTTAGAGATGAGTAAAATTCGATTATATTTGACAAAATGTTTTTTTAATTTGATTTGACGTTAAAATTTTACTTTTAATTTAATAGACTTAATTTGACCTTTTTTTTCTTTTCTTAATTTAAGTTATAAAATAAGAAAATTAAGTTTTAAGTTTTAGTCGAATTTGTCAACTATGTATGATATATATCCCATATGAAAAAGTATATATATGCATATCATAAATAATTATAAACAATCATTTAAATTAAAATAAGTTAGTATCATAAGATTATAATTTTTTATAGTTAAATCTAAACAGAAATTGCAAAAACTTTAAATAAAATTTAAATTATAAATAAGTCTTATCAATTACACTAACATTAAATTTTTTATTCGACTCAATTAGGAAGTACATGTTTATGTATTTGGTATGAGAAAAGAGAGTGACCTTAATTGAGTAAATATGTAGTATACAAAATGCACTTGGGCAGTCCGTGATGCAGTAAAGTTCTCATGCTCATGTGATGAGACCACATGGGTCAGCCATTTACCTCCACGTGGACCCCACAGATAACGTCGCACGTGACATCACATGATCCCCCCTTCCATTCCCCACGTATAAAACCCTACCTCAATTTCCAAATTCTTAACCCAATGTAGCATCATCAACCTTCAAAACCACCCTATTTCAACATTAATAACTAATATAATAATAAAACAACATAAATTAATGGGTTTTTTAGAAAAAAAATATAAATGATGCTTTGTCTGAAAGTAATAAAAAGGTTTCCTTAAACTTCGATTTAATGTAACATATTCATGCATCTCTTAAATAATAATTTTTCATAAATTATTTAAACTTCAATTCCTAATTAAATAAAGAACTTCTGAATTTGTGAGAGTTCATATTAAGACATTAAAAGGTTCACAAATATTTTTAAGGGCGAAAGTTATATATTAATTATATAAATTTTTTATGAGATGAACACAATTTTTTAAGTGAACACCATCAATAAATTAGATAATTAACATAAAAAATTTAAATTTTAGGGTAGACACACTACATCTGCTACTAATTTGAAGAGATTGGTAAATCAATAAATTTATAAATAATTTTTTAATAGTATAGAGTGGTTATAAGATAATATATGATCATAATTATTTTAATTTATTAATAATGTAGCGTACCCTACAAACACATTTACTTAAATTTATAATTTCTAAGAAAAAATAATACTATAGTTTATCGTTGGATCTATTCAATTTACAAATAAATAAAAGGTAGTGGTTGGGATGAAATATTATAACTCTTTGACTTCATGATTTAATTAATTTATCGGCGAAGCACTATTTTAGATGAAGTGAGAGTTTGTAGTGGTCGTGGGATCGAGTCCCACGGTGGGCAATTCATAATTCTGACTGCCAAAGGTCTCACACGGATATTGCACTCAACCTGGCGTTGAGGGCAGCTTACTATCCTATCTCCCCTACCCCATTACATATGGGAATAGTGTCAGCTAATTTTAGAGCATGTGAAAACAGATAAAACCAAATCCATTTGCTCCCTTTGCCCATAACTTGCAATCCTTCCAATCTTTTGGGAACATTATTCTTCTTCTTTTTCTTTATTTATTATATGAGATAATATGAGTTTATTTTAATTATTATTTCTTTTAGAACTAATTTACTCAAATTTAATAAATTTTTTTATAACCTTGCATGGTAAATTCATATGGTTCTTTTTACAAGTATGGAGTAGTACTCACGTATTCCTTTATTCGAGTGATATATTAATTTATTTTAGTTTTTATGAAACACCGAAGTCATTTGTAACCCTTTGTATCCTTAATTCAAAACCTATTATATATATATCAAATAGGCTGAACAAGAAGACCATGAAGACCGTATACATGTTGCCCATGAAGACCATTGTGAGGTGTATTTTAACCTTCTCTACTCTTAATTAACTCTCAAAGTCAATTTAAATTTTAAAAAATATGCTTAAATTTAAATATAATTTACCACCTCATCAAAGTTTCGATTAAAAAAAAAAGCTTCGAATCAAGAAGCTATGATTATGGAGACTGGACTTGTAGAGAACAAGAAAATTGTTTTTTATTAATTTTGATTTTATGTATTTAAAAGAAATTAAAAAAGTTCAAAAAAATTTATCATGTCATTTTCATTGGACAATGAAATAATTTTAATGGACATAATAATATTAACTTTAAAATTGTTATAATATAAAACATTAAACACCTATTTGATAAAATAAATAAATAAATCAAATTAAAAATAATATAATTTAAACAATTATCTTTTAGTTAAATCTATATGATATCAACCAACAATGTTATCAATCTAACTAACATTCAATCAATTTTATTATTAAAATTAAAATTTTCAAATTTTGTTTTATTTTTTAAATAGTATAAAATAATTATAAATTAATATATATCGATACTCAATTTTTTTAAAGTTTTTTATTAATTTAAGGTGAGTATAAATATTAATATATATTTAAATTATCTAGATTATTTAATAATAAAATTTTAAATTTATTGATATTAAAATTTAAAATCTCGAAAAAATGACAATTAATTTCTTTAAGTATGAAGTTGCTTGATTAATGTATAATTTTAAAGTTGATCTTCGATATAGGAATCCGTACGATTGTAAACCTGAACTTTGTGTAGTACGTGTCAGCTGGACCTTTCTTAATCACCCATTTCACGTGACCAAGAGAAAAGGAAGGATATCATCGAAAAGTAAAATAGTGTTCCAAAGCCGACTCCACGCTCACGCTACTATCGACACTTGTCACCATCTCATTCTTTTAAGTCAACTACTGTCTCCTCATCCAACGGCTCCCACCAATCTATATTAACACAAACTTCCCCTTCCCAAATGCAGTGTAAACAAGTTTTGACAACTCACACAGCCAAACTTCCAGTTATGAAAGCTGCTATCTTGAGAGCGGGTTCAGTTCCGGTTCTCTCATCAGCTCTTTCCGGTTCACCCAGAGTCTCTCTTTCTCGTCAAGGTTTGTTACGTGGAGTTTTCTCCGGAGACTCTCCGATAGTATCGTTGCATTTCCTTATGGAGAAAAGGAAGCCGAAGGAAACTCGCTCGCACTTAAGACGAGCTTTGTCCGATACGGATATCATCAGATCGGAGCCTCGAGTTCCCGGTGGATCTCGGTGTTTTACGGAGGGAAAAATGGAGGAAGAGTATCTGTCCGATTGTGAAGTGGACAGCGAGTTCCGAACTGAATTCGGGATCACATCGGAAGAAATCGGATTCTCCGGTGATGGATTTGGAACTGGCGGGAAATTCGGCAGTGATCACGGTGGTGATTCGTACGGGGATAAGAGCCAGATAGGAGATTATTATCGTGAAATGTTGAAACTGAATCCCGGTGATTCGCTTCTGTTGAGAAACTACGGCAAGTTCTTACACGAGGTAAAACTTTGAGGTTAAAAATACACGAAAATAAATAAAGTTTGATTTAAAGTTTTTTTTAATGTGATTGGATGTTGTTCTGGTTTGGTTACAAAGGTGGAGAAGGATATGGATGGAGCAGAGGAGTATTACGGAAGAGCCATCTTAGCGAGTCCCGGAGATGGAGAAGTTTTGTCTTTGTACGGAAAGTTAATATGGGAACGACACAGAGACGAAAGCCGAGCTAAATCTTACTTCGACCGAGCCATTACTGCATGTCCTAATGACTGGTAAACACCTTCTTCTTCTTCTTCTTCTTCTTCTTCTTCTTCTTCTTCTTCTTCTTCATTTTATTAAGGCTGTATTGTTATTAGATTGCAGCAAACTTAGAACTGATTTGTGGGTGTAATTTGCAGCATGGTGTTGGGATCTTACGCACACTTTCTGTGGGATGCGGAGAAAGACGACGATGAAGAAGTAGGAGTTTCCAGGGTTATGGCTGCAGCTTTTTAATGCTCCATCCATCCATCGTTTACCTTCAGTCATGGCATGGTTTTGATTAACATGAGAATAAATCAATGGTTTTCTGTAATGTTAAATTATATTAACACTAACAAGACAAGGAATGTATGTAATTAGTTGTTCTTCAATTGTATGCAAATTAATTAAGTTAATGTTTTATTTTCCTAACATAATTTGCACCATCTGAGTTTTAAATTATACTATAATTTTACATGAGATTATTATTAGTCTGAATCCTAAGTTGTTTAAAGGTTTGAAAACCTAGACCTCAAATCTTTCAGAAAGAACGAAGAGGCCATCAATTTACACACCAATCATCATTGACTTGCATAAACAATTCGAATAACCCTAAAAAACAAGATGTTTTCAAGGCATTTACTTGCTGATGAAGTTATTCTGGATTAGCTTAATCTTAACATCTTTTCCTTAGAACTTTCACCAATTCTAATGTCAATATTTTAAGCAACTGTTGCAGGGTTTAGGTGTGTGGTAGCATGGGGGTAAGGTATGATCCATGTGACATTGTAATCTCAAAGTTTGAATTCAAGGAATAAACAACTAAAACCGATAGTCAAATATTTGTGTTTTACTGTTTTAGTTCAACTATGGATCACTCACTCCTCTTTTATTATTATTATTATTATTATTTAATCTATGATGATTAAAAGTGGTAGTATTTGTTCTAAAGACTTTCAATAATTTGACAATGAATACTCAAATATCTTATGGTCGCTGGTGCTCATACCCGTGACCTTTAGGAGTAACAATCATTTGAGAATGAATGCTCAAATTTCATTCTCAAATATCCCATAATCGTTGGTTCTCAAATCTGAGACCTCTAAAAATAAAAATCATACCTTTAACCATCGAAGTGGTTTGGTGGTTTAAAATAACTTATCGTGAACAAACAATATTAGTTTACATTTTTTTTCTTGTTACATACGCTTTGATATACTTAGAGAAGGGCTTACTAGTTCAGTGGACTAGGTAGTTGGGCTTATCTCATGTCTTGATTATTAGTTGTCATGCAATTAATAATAGTTGCATAATGCATAATAATGATTCATAATGCATTGTAAGTTGACAACAATAATGGTTCATAGTTGGCACTAATAATGGTTGAAAAGTGACATAGCAAAATTATATATTTTAGTCATTATATTTTAGGGTATTAACAAGATTAGTCCTTAAGCTTCAACTATAAATACCCTAGCTCATTTAGCTTCAAAATCATCCCAAAGCATTCTAGCTTTCTTCCAATACTAGAGAGAATTTAGAGAGTTTCTTGAGAGTTGTTTTCTCCTTTTTATCAAAAGAGAATTATCATTGTTTTCTCCTTGGTAGATCGAGAGAAGTTGTAATTCCTATTTTCTCATAGTGAAATTCGTCTACCGTTGCCTGTGGTTTTTACCCTATATTATTTAGGGGGTTTCCACGTAAATTTTGTGTCTATTTTATCTTCATTTTTATTTTCTCAAATTATTAATTGCGATTTTGCTCTATTCGATAGCCGTCTTCCGCAACAATTGGTATCCGATCCAGATTTGAGTGTGTAATATCTGCTTATTGTCTTTGTGGTTGCCACCAAAAGGTGGATCCTCCAACATAAGAAAGTAAGAATGTATTACCCATTCTTTGAAGGTTCCAGAGAACTATTCACGATAGTGAAATATTGGGAGCTATCTATAATAGAAGTTATGACAACGAAATTTGATATTGAAAAATTCAATGGGAGAAATTTCTCATTGTGGAAATTGAAGATGAAGATTATCCTGAGTAAAGACAGTTGTCTAGCAGCTATCAGTGACAGGCCGGTAGATTTCACAGATGATAACAAATGGAACGAGATGGACGGGAATGCTATGACAAACTTTCATCTAGCATTAGCAGATAAAGTATTGTCAAGCATCGAGGAGAAGAAGACAACTAAGGATATATGAGATCATCTCACCAAACTGTACGAGGCCACATCGATGTACAATAAAATTTTCATTAAGAGGAAATTGTACACTCTTCGTATACCAGAATCTACTTCAGTGACGGAGCACTTAAACACGCTGAACACTTTATTTTCTCAACTTACATCCCTAAGATGTACAATAGGAGAACAAGAACGTGCTCAACTTCTACTTCAAAGTCTACCGAATTTGTATGATCAACTCATCATTAACTTGATAAACAGTAATGTCACTAGTCTAGTCTTTGATGACGTTGCAGCTGTTGTTCTACAAGAAGAAAATCAGCGCAAGAACAAGGAAGAAAGACAAGTAAATCTGTAACAGGCAGAAGCGTTGACAACGACGAGAGGGGGATCAACAGAACGTGGCCAAAGTAGCAGTCACAAACATAGTAGATCGAAGTCGAGGAGCAAGAAGAATTTAAAGTGCTACAACTGTGGAAAGAAGGGTCACTTGAAGAAGGATTGTTGGAGTCTAAATAAAAACTCTAATCCACAAGGCAATACTGCAAACACTTTAGATGATGGAGATGCTCTATGCTATGAAGCGTCAACCACCGTGGAAGACAGAAAAAGATTTGTAGATATATGACTCATTGATTCGGGAGCACCATATCACATGACCTCAAGAAGAGAATGGTTTCATCATTATGAACTTGTCTTAGGAGGATCTGTGTATAGCTGCAATGATCATGCCTTAGAGATTATTGGCGTGAGAATCATCAAATTAAACTTGTTCGAGATGTGTGGCACGTGAAAGGCATAAAGAAAAATTTATTATCCTACGGATTGTTGGATAATAATGTAAGCAAGATTGAAACACAAAAAGGAATCATTAAGGTGTTCCATGGAGCGCTTGTGGTGTTGAAAGGCGAAAAGATAGAAGCAAACTTATACATACTGAAGGAAGAGACTTTGCTAGAAGCATAAGCCTCTTTTGTCTCATGTAGTTCATATTCTGCAATGCTATGGCATCAGAAACTTCGACACATGTCAGAACAAGGAATGAAAGTCCTTGTGGAGAAAAAACTACTTCTAGGCTTAACAAAGGTAACACTTCATTTGAGTGAGCATTGCATAACAAGTAAGCAACACCGGTTGAAATTCAACACGTCAAATTCTAGAGGCAAAAATGTTCTAGAATTGGTTCATTCTGACGTATGGCAAGCACCAGTTACATGCTCCAGCCTGAAGGTTTTGAAGAAAAAGAAAAGAAGAACTTGGTTTGCAGGTTGAACAATATCTGTACGGTCTAAAGCATGTGCCAAGGTGTTGGTATAAGAGATTTGATTCATTCATTATGTGCCTTGGATACAACAGACTTAATACAGACCCTTGTGCTTATTTCAAGAGGTCTGATGATAACGATTTTGTTATATTGTTGTTGTATGTGGATGACATGTTGGTTGCAGGACCCAACAAAGATCATATTAAAGAATTGAAGGCACAACTGGCTAGGGATTTTGAAATGAAGGACTTGAGATCAGTAAACAAGATTCTAGGGATACAAATTCACCGAGACAGAAGTAATATAAAGATTTGGCTTTCACAAAAGAATTACTTGAAAAAGATATTGTCACGGTTCAACATGTAAGATTGTAAGCCAATTTATACCTCTCTTCCTATTAAGTTCAAATTATCCTCCAGTATGAGTCCTAACAGTGAAGAAGAGAGGATGGAGATGTCTCGAGTACCGTATGCATCAGTAGTGGGAAGTTTAATGTTCGCTATGATATGCACAAGACCAGACATTGCACAAGCAGTGGGAGTGGTTAGTCGGTACATGGCGAATCCAGGCAAAGAGCATTGGAATACAGTAAAGAGGATCATGAGATACATCAAAGGGACCTCAAATGTTGCATTATGTTACGGAGGATCAAACTTACTAATCAATAGGTATGTAGATTCTGCCTATGCAGGGGATTTGGATAAAAGCAAATCTACTACAGGATATGTGTTCAAAGTTGCTGGTGGAGCTATAAGTTGGGTTCAAAATTGCAGTCAGTTGTGGCTACATCCACAACAGAGGCAGAATATATAGCAGCTACACAAGCCAATAAAGAAGCAATCTGGTTGAAAATGCTATTGGAGGAGCTTGGGCACAATCAAGAGTATGTCTCTTTGTTTTGTGACAGTCAAAGCGCTTGCATTTAGTAAGGAATCCAACATTTCATTCAAGGACAAAACACATACGAGTTCAGTACCATTTCATTCGTGAAAAGGTAGAAGAAGGGACGGTAGATATGCAGAAGATCCATACCAAAGACAACATAGCAGATTTCATGACGAAAACGATCAATGCTGATAAATTTACTTGGTGTCGATCCTCTTGTGGCCTGTCAGAGACGTAAGCAACATGATGGTACAAGGTAGAAAGAATGGTGTGAAGATTTATCTTCAAGTGAGAGATTATTAGTTGTCATGCAATTAATAATAGTTGCATAATCCATAATAATGGTTCATAATGCATTGTAAGTTGGAAACAATAATGGTTCATAGTTGGCACTAATAATGGTTGAAAAGTGACATGGCAAAATTACGCATTTTAGTCATTGTATTTTAGAGTATTAACAAGATTAGTCCTTAAGCTTCAACTATAAATACCCTAGCTCATTTAGCTTTAAAATCATCCCAAAGCATTCTAGCTTTCTTTCAATACTAGAGAGAATTTAGAGAGTTTCGTGAGAGTTGTTTTCTCCTTTTTATCAAGAGAGAATTATCATTGTTTTCTCCTTGGTAGATCAAGAGAAGTTGTAATTCCTATTTTCTCATAGTGAAATTCTTCTACTGTTGCCCGTGGTTTTTACCTTATATTATTTAGGGGGTTTCCACGTAAATTTTGTGTCTCTTTTATCTTAATTTTTATTTTCTCAAATTATTAGTTGCGATTTTGCTCTATCCGATAGCCGTCTTCCGCAACATTGATATGGTTGGAGTAAAGATTGGACTGCGAGAGGTTAAATTGTTTAACTTTGAAATAAATAAAATATCTAAAATTGAATAAATCATAAAAAAAGAAATTATGATTTAATTTTATTAATTTTAAAATTTAAGGATCTTATAGATTAATTAAAAAATATTAGAAGTCAAAATTTCATTTTAAAACTAAAAGGGTCTTAAAATATAATTAAACCAATAAATTTAAAAGGTGCAATGACTTAATGATTTCAAAAATATTAATGACCTAAAACCAAGTAAACCATTAAAATTAAGAGGCAATTGCCCCTCTCACCTCCCATGTAGTTCCATGCATGTATCTTGATTAATGTATAAACTGTATTTGTGACTTTAATATTTGATATATTTATGTTCTAACGGTTGTGTTAGAATGTTCTCTCTTTAGATATCAGTCGATCTAATACGTCCCCTTAGTAATAAACATTACCTAAAATATCACATTGGTGTTAAGTTCTCCAACACACTCCAAGCCAAAAACTTTAATTCTAAAATGAAATAAATTATACGTTACAATATTACAATAAAAAATGGAACAACCAACAATAAAAAGCAAGTATACTATCATACAAAACACTTAGTAATATTTTATGTTGAAATTCAAAAAAAAAAAAACTTCAAAAGAGGAAATAGAAGTCATATTATAAAGTTTACAATTATATGACATTCTGGAAAACAAAATATAAACCACCAATGGGTACCCTACCTAAGAAATCTTAGTAACCAAACTGTGGAACTCATGCTATGAAAGCTTACGACTATTAAGCACATGGACAAATTCTTTGGATAAAGCCATTGCTGGTTTTTCATCAGATGGGGCCAGCTCAATGAAGGGTAATTCGCCCGTGGTTGCTGCACTGGAATCTAATTCTCTAATGTTTTTGGTTGAATCGGTCACTGTTCAAGATGCGGATGAAGTATTATCTAATCCGTAGAGCATGTGCCCCTTTACAAGCAATAAGAGAATGCCAAGGGCATAAGCAGCCTCGATGATACCCTTCTTAGAATCCTCCCACAACATTTGGCACAGTATTTTAATGATGCCATGGTACTTCCTGAACGACATCAACAACCTCTCATTTACAAAGTCTGTAAGTCATTCAAAATGAGAGAAAATGAATAAAGATAAAAATGAAGTTGAAAGTATTCATATACAGAACAAAACCGAGCTCCCCATCCACTCAACATTTGAAGAACATCTCAGTAGCCAGAAATAGAAAAGTCAAAGACCCAGAAAATATACTTGTTTCCCAAGGATATTGGTGGCCTTGTTAATAAGTATCACCAAAAGAGTAATATAGTTTCTCATATTACATCGCTCCCTAAACAAAGGGAGGACAAATGTTATACCCTCCGTTACTTTAGAAGGATCCAACTTCAATGTCACTTTTCTATTACTCAATAATCAACAAATAATTAAATGATTATGTGGCTGTCAAACATTTAAAGTATATCATATAGATCGTCTAAGATAAATGAGATTATTTCCTTTTTAGACTCTCTTTCTTTCTTTTCGCTCCAATCTTCACTCTCTCCCACTCTTAGAAACTACTTCTTCTCTTGACTTGGATTCTGACTGATCAGTGATTTTCTGTCCAAATCAAAGAGGGTGAATCACAAATCTTCTATCTAGCCACCTCATTTTTTGTAATGTTAATTAATTTAAATCACCGTCTCACCCATTGTACATCAACATAAACATATTGAGGCGACATGTGACACAACTTAATCTAAAAATATTTAATTACTATTAACATTGTTTAAAAAGTAAATTAATAAAATTTTAAAGAAAAAAAATATAGTTAAAAGAAAAAAAATCAATAACTTGATTTAAAATCAAAAGTTTAGGGTCACTCTTAAACCAAATTTTAACCTTCCAAACACCATTTATATAGGCTGCTGTTGGGATCAATTAAATGGTTTGGGTTCCACTTGAAGCAATTGCCCTCAAAAATCTTATGTCTCTGTCATCCGTCTCTTCAAAAAAAACTGTAAATTTTATTTTTTAGCTTTGGATATTTTAATGGAAGGAAAAAAACACCTAGAAGAATATATATGTATACAACACTATAAATGTATAAAAAATAGAATTTTTTTTAAATATGCGAATTTGTTATTGATTTATAGTACTTTTTTTTTATTTTTTTTAAAAAACCATTGACAACCTTTCAACTTAAAAGTTAGGGTAGGGTTTGGTTAGTGATTGTTATTACACGATCAATGGCTTATATAGGACGGAAACGATCCACCTAAACCATAACAATTCAACTAATATTCTGATTTTTAGTGACAAACAAATACTAACATCCAAATCTATAGTCTTAATACGATATTATTCATTAATTATTCGCGTTGATGTAACACTACAAGACTCCATAGAAGAAAAATGTTACCATGTATAAGGTTAATAAAATATATTAAATTTTATAATTTATGAAAGCCTTTTTTATATTTCTACTTTATCTAAATACATTTTAATCTTTATTTTTCCCATTAGATTTAAATCTCCACAGGAAAATTAAAAGCAAAAACTCATATCTAATTCATAATCCTTCGTACATGTAAACAAAAAAACTCCAATAAGCATCTTTGTTTACAAAGAAAACACATGAAATATTAAATCTCAAAACTTATTATTCATTGTCTAAAAGTTTGAACTTGATTAACAAAAAAAATCAAAGAAATCCTACACGCTTGTAGTGTTTACAATTTTACACATAGGTAGCTAAATTATTAAGCTTCCTAAATGAATCAAATAATGTGTGTCTGCACCAAGTTTGATAATAAATATATATATGATGCCCAAAGCTGCTGTATCATGGGATGGGTGACGATGATGATGAAGTTAAACTGCAAATACAAGAAGAAAATAAATTAAATTAGTTAATCTAAAACAAATACGAAAGAAATTCTTTCTTGATTAAATAATTAAAGAAGAAAAGTTAACATACTCAAGAAATTCTTTCCAGCAGGAGCCATCGTCATCGTCTTCCATGATTAGCTTCTCCCAAGCCTCATAGATAGTGGAATCTGTTGCTGCATCGGCCTTCTGATCAAGAGATTCCGAAACCAACTCAGGAAGTGGATTTTCTGTTTGCTCACAGGCATGGCTCAAGCTTTGATTATTGATCCCAAGTTTGGTTTCATTATTTAAGCCACCAGTAAAATATTCCCATGGGTTTTGTATAGCCTGAAAGTCGGTTGATGTTTGAGAGGTGGCACCGGCGTTCGTTGTAATGTTCTGATGATCAGAAATGGCGCTTGTTCCATTGAGTAATCCTTCAAAAGGAAAAGGGTTTTGGGATCCAATATTTGTGTTGATAATTTTCAGTAGGTTTTGCAATAGTTGTGTTTTGGCTAGTTGAGCTGCATCAACCTGGAGTTTAAAAGTAGTGTCCCAAGGATTGTTCATCAGGTTCCCTAACTGTGAGGCACAAAGAAACTGGGAAAGATTCAAGAGGTGATTAAGATCAGTTCTTGGCTTGTGGGTGTGAGGATCAATCCCCATGTTCAGGAGCTTCTTCCTAATCTGAGTATTCCAGTAGTTTTTAATCTCATTATCTGTTCTTCCAGGAAGATGAGTAGCAATCCTAGACCACCTGCAACAAAACATAACAGATCAAATATAAACATTAGATCATTCATATATGTTTAAGACTAAAAAGAGAAGACAAAAGGTTATGTACGTACTTGTTTCCAAGAACAGCATGAAGGTTAATAATAACTCTCTCTTCTTCTTCACTGAACTTTCCTCTCTTGATGTCGGGCCTCAGATAATTAGTCCACCTTAATCTGCAACTTTTGCCACATCTGTTTAAGCCTGCAAGCTTAGGAAGAGCTCTCCAGCTTCCATGTCCATGTTTGTTGATGCAGTCGACAAGCTTCTGATCCTCCTCGGGAGTCCACGGCCCCTTTTTCACATTGGCATCCTCTGCGCAGCATGGTGACCTTCCCATTGTAGCTGATGATACAAAAACTGTATGGTAATTAACCTTGAAAGAATCAGATATGAAAAAGATGGCGAATCTCAGATGTCTTATTGGTGAAGGGAAGCTTGATGTGTACTGACAATATGAAGGACATGCAGGTGGCTTTATAGGTGCATGTTGGTTTACGTGATTCAAAGAATGATGTCATTATTCATTCTTTGTTGCGTTATAATATTACAAGTTTCGAATGGCACGACAATGACTCGGAAATAACCTGGCAGCTGGCAGCGCAGGGCACTGGGTAATTGTAGGGTAAACTACATGTTTAATATCCTAACTATTACTTTTGTTCTATCTTGGTCATCTAACTATTTTTGTTACAAAATTATACCTAATTTTATATTTTAGTTTCATTTTGGTCACCTACCATTAAAAAATTACCGACGATGCTGACATGTCACTATAAGGTAATATCACATCATTATTGAAAAAATTAAAAGAAAATCACATGTCAGCATTTCTATTAAAATTTTAACGATGAGCGATCGAAATGAAACCAAAACATAATGTTAGGTATAATTTTAAAAATAATTATAATTAAGTGACCAAAATGAAATAAAAGTGATAATTAGGGTAGTACCCGTGTAGTTTACCCATAATTGTATTACCACTATCTAACATGAACCCAAGGGTTAGGTAATTGGCTAATTGCAAACTTTTAATTTTTGTGGTTGAATTTTTGTACGTGGCACTTGAACCATCAGCCTTCTTTTTGGAACACAAGCAATTTTAGTGGTCAAAGAGTTGACCTTCGGCAAATTAACTCTTTCGGTCAAACACTTGATATAGTGCTTTATTTTTTTTTTAATGTTATCGGTGCATTATTTTTGTAAGTTTTTTTAGGTTTGGGTTGAATTTTGGTTCGGGCAATATTATCCAAATGTTTCATTTTTTACAATTATTTGTAAAAAAAAATGGTTTATCAAAACAATACTTAATTGCAGTACCTAAGGTGAAAATGTGCTATGTGACATAAAAGATGAGAAAATGGAAAAAAGAATTAACGAAATATAAGTATATAACTTTGATTGATTTTATCACTTCGTAGTTCGAAATTAAGTTAATCGTTTAAGGCTATTTTATTGTTCAAGGATTTAGGGTTTATTAAAGGTTGTTTTTAGTGTTTGGACTTGTTTTACGATTTAAAAGTTTTAAAACTTAATGTTGGGATTATGGGTTTAGATATATATAGATTGTTTTATATTGTTATAAATATAATGGAATCGTGTTATAAAGATATGTTTATAAAGCTTTAATTGATAAAAAAAAATACACAGCTAATTAAATAGTTATTTTAGTATCTATTATTTTTTTTTAAATATTTTGGTCACCAACATTCCAGTTTAAGGTAAAAGACCTATAATGTTTGACTAAATAATCACTTTAATATTTTATTTTGAGTATTTTGGCCCCAAAGATTTATTTTAGGTGAACATAGTCCATATTTTGGAGTATTCGTCGTTTGTTACTGATGGTTTCTATCCACATAAAAGTTTTTTTTTGCCTACAAATGAAACGACGGGGGACAAAATACTCAAAAATGGAATAAATGTTAAATTGACTATTTAGTTAAATGTTAGTGATATTTTTTTTATCATAAACATAAAAATCGATATACAATTAGGACCATCTGGTATCTACAAAAACGAAGCTAAGGTGGCAAGTCCTAACTGAATCTGATTTTCTGTAGCAATACTACAGCATCAGTTCTTCCTTCAGCTTTTCTCCTTCACTCCCCTCATCCATAGCTTCGGATGGCTTTCCTGCAAAATGCAATTCAAAATTAGCAATTAATACTCTACATTGGACCATCATTCCGAGAACAATTAAACAAAATTCATCAACTCTCAACTCTTGAAAGCTATAACAAAAACTATTCTAAATACTAATTAAGTAAAAACTAAATCAATTACTCTTAAGACTTTAACAACTTCCTTGTCCGAAAATAAGGATAATAACTCTTTTTCAAGAGTTATCAACTAATAACATAATAGTTACTCACGAGGAATATAAACATATTCCACCATTCTAGGAGTTTAGCACAAAAGTAATTACATCTGAAAAAGTCATACATGATTTGTGACCCCTATATACAATCATGATTGAATCGAGTGTTTTCGAACTCCTACAAAGAAAATATAATAAACATATTAAACTTATGAAAACTAATTAGTGAGATAGTCTAGAATATCAAAACAAATATAGCATCATATTTATGAAGCTCAAAGAGTCATATAAAAATTAAACATGTACATGACAAAGGTAGTATTCACTTATCAATAAAATGACACGTTTTACGGTTTTTTAATATATTTATAATATAATGGTCAATTAGTAATCTACGGATACTCGGATATCGCTTCCTATTTAAGTATCAATACCATACAAAATCAATATACACCTTTAATTATTAACGTAATTATGTTTTAAATATCAAAATCTTGTGTTAAAAAAACCATACAACGTAATACTTACAACTTTTTTTCTTATCCCAAACTATGGATACAACGTAATTATAATATAACAATCAAAATCTTGAATCACGCCACCTGTAATATTGTATGTCCGACAACTAAGGATACTATGGAGCTTCCTTGTTCTTAAAACATATTTTATAATCTTAAATTGTGCCCTCACCGTATAACTCAGCAGTTTTTCCAGTGTCTGGTAAGTTCAACTGCTCCTTCAATGTTTTCTGTTTGTTTTTGGTTGATTATCCTATAGCCAAAGCAGCCCTTCTTTTAATTATAAAAATACCAGCTTGGCAACTTTGAATACCATTCCAAATCTAAAACTAACACATTTGCACACACAAAAAAAACTAATATTGAAAAAGGTAAAAACGAGGAAATGAGTGATTCAGCTTCATTTATTGAACTCAACAACATATTACACATGTTTCGGATTCGACTATGATGTTTATATGAGTACGTACATGGATGAATCAAGGGGACAATCGCCCCTTAAAACTAAAAATTACTATATATTTTAGATTTTTTTTATGTATTTTCTATTAAAAATTTGTTTTAATCTCCCTAAAATTTTATAAGTTTGTCTATTCCTAAAATTTTAGAAGTTCACTACCTAACATAAAATCATTAGTCCGTCCCTAAGTGTGTGAAACTTTATTATCAAATAATTGATAATCTTTTAAATAAATATTATTTTATATTCAACTCGTGCTAATTAATAAACCTATTAAACAGTTAAAGGAACAAATTCAATATCTTTCGCGTTAAGGCCGTGTACGTACGTATTCATGCACGTAATCTTTGGGATTGGTAAGACACATTATTTTTTAGGATGGGAATTTAAATTCAAATCTTGAAATGATATTATTGATATGAAAAAAACTTTTGTTGTAAATAAAAAAATAAGAGTAACTGCCTTAATTACAAGTTAATGTGGTCAGAGATAGACACAAGATTAAATGTTAGGGGGTAAATTTATAAAATTCTAAGAGATTGCAAATTTATAAAATTTTAGGAGGGGCGAAAATAGATTTTTAATCGAAAATATTTTTTTTAAATATATAATAATTTACCAATCCTTCATCCCAAAGAATGAGCTCAGCTATTCTGTTGTCACTTAATTTTTACTTGCTAAAGATTAAATGGTCAAATTACATCCATTTCTATCTTCAAAACCAAACATTTACCAACCCTTTAAACCATGGATTAGATTAGGCTCTTAAACACATATTTTGAAAACAATTCTTTCTGTTAATAAAATTTAGTTTATTATAAGTAAATAAACATTGTCTTCGAAATCGTAAAATAACTTTTTGACTTTCCCATTATATTTGGTAGATGTGTAGGTATTTTATACAAATCAAAAGCAAGGGTCAATATGAAGATACGGGTAGTAAGATTTGCTGGGCTTCATTTCAATTTTCTTAGCTCATATCCTTGTTTGGCAAGTCTGTTAGTTAAGAAAAGTAATTTTAAAATTATAGTAAAATTGTATGAACTAACGAATAATCAATCAATAGACTGTGATTAGCTGTTTTCTTGTATATCAAACTAGAGATGTTTTACCTTTGCAAAAGGACCATTGACTGCAATGATTAAACGACAAGAAGAAAAAAACAGTCAACAGGATACTTCAAACGAATTACAAATATAAAACTAAGATATCAAATTTTCTCATTGCAGCATTTTCCTAGAAAGTGAAAAATAATAATGTTTGAACTTTGAAGAATGTGAGGAACAAGGAAGAAATTCAGCAGGAATTTGGTCGGCGGCGTACTTCGTTAACGTTGGTATTGCATGCATCGAATGTAGCAGACACAGAAGGAAAAAAAAGTAGTTGTAATGAAAACTAAACCCAATGAAAACACATAATGCTAATTAATAAACTTTTCTTTTGTTTTGACAAAAGAAGAAGAGCTTTTTCTAGTTGGACCAACCCTTTTTCTTGAGAAAATTTTGACCCTAAATTTTAAGAATATATTATGAACAACCGTAGTTCCAAAGCAAAAGATATAACAGATATTTTAAACAAACAAAAGGAATTGGAACTTAAGTCTACATACTTTATTAAGTGGCATTCACCTAGAACATCTACCTACATAACGTTATGAAATACGCATACTTGATTTTTAAATAATCTCATATAATTTGAAATCATGTAATATAACTAAAAGTTTATATAATCTTGTATGAAAGTTATATAACTTTATGAAATTAAGTGGTATCCACCTCAAACATCTAAATGATTATAAAAAAACAATTATAAGTTCATCTAAATCATATTCAAAATACCATAGGTTACTATTTTTTTTTCGCAAAGCAAGTCGATTATTAGTAATTTAAAAGAAAGCAAACCACTTAACATAGTGGTTTATTTTGTTTTAAAATTGTTCGAGTTTATTCCTTAAAAAAATTTATGGTTGACTTGTTGGGTCATTCAAAGGGACCAAATATGACATCGAAAGCCCACTATAGTAACAAGTTGGGTTTAGGATATTACAATTTGAGTTAAAATCAACCTTTAATATTATTTTCAAAATTTTGGGGCTAATATACAAAAATATCAAATAAATAAGTACCTTATGTCAAATACCAAATCTTAGGGGCTTAAAATAATAATTTCAAATAGTTTTCGAGATTTCCATACTAAGGAATCGGTTTTTTGAAGGATCTATTAAAATCATATCCATATAACAGAAGAAAAAAAAATAGAATTTTTTGCCTGATGGATTGATCCATTTGAAAATAAATTAATCTTTTTTTCTAGAAAATTATAAAAAAGTAATAATTAGTGCACTAATTATTACAATAACCAAATTTTTAGAGTTCATATAAGATTTTATAATAACATGTGTGAATTAAAACAAATGACTCATGCTTGCATGATGAAAATATAGAATTAAGAACATAATACTTACTCAATAGAAATCGAAATTGAGTGAAAGAAGAATTTTACTTACACTTAAGACTTATATCATAAATCCTAAACCTTAAACTCTAATCCTCAAATAACAAATTTTTAGAGTCCGGACAGGTTGTTGTGGTCGGGAGCGAATGATGGCCTTTATAATCCAAAAGCTTTCTATCTTAAAGTTTCTTCAGCCGGTTTATTGGAAGATCCAGTTTGGAAACTGGTTTGGTATAAATTTGTCCCGCCTAAAGTTTCCGCTTTTCTTTGGAAAGCAGTGTATTGTAGGCTGTCGGTAATGACAGAGCTGGCAAAAAGAGGTGTTAACTGTAATGATTGTCGTTGCCTGTATTGCAATTCTGAGCTAGAAACGATCAACCATATCCTTTGTCATTGCGTGGTAGTTTGGAATGTTTGGAAACGTTGGTGTAGTGTATGGAATGTTAATTTCGTAATTCCCATGGACGTTAAAAAACTGTTACAGATTTGGTTTGTGCAGAGTATTAGGAGGAAAGTGCGGGGGATTTGGCATATGGGATTTTTTGGCATGATTTGGACAATTTGGATTTGCAGAAATAAAACCAGATTCAAAGGTTTGTCTTTCACAGCAGATCAGATCTTTCATCTTGCTTTGGTCCAGATAGGGATTTGGGTTAATTACTTATGGCCGAGGTTGATTCCATCGGTGACTGATTTTGTTCGAAATCCAGAAGTTATTGTTCGAAATCCAGAAGCTATTGTTCGTGGCGTTGGCTGATGGTGTTCAGTTGGTTCTGTGTTTTCAGGCCTGTTTTCTGTGGATGCTGGTTGCTAGGCTTATGATTCCGTTTTGAGTCTGAAGCTGCGTTTTTGCTTTTCTTTTTCATTTCTTTTGTCCGGTCTTGCTTCCAGATTAGATTGGGATTGGTCTTTAATTTTGCCTATGCCCCACGCTGTTCTGTTCGTGGGATTGTTTTTGTTCCAGAGTAGTCTGGGATTGGTCTTTTATGTGTGTATTGGACTGCATTTTGCTCTATTGCACCTCAAGACATATTCTTTTTCCTCCAAGTAGGATTAGGGAGATTTTTTAATGAGAGACCTGAGGTGTTTACTTTGTTAATCCCTTAATACAAAGTAACATTTTACAAAAAAAAAAACAAATTAAATCATTATAGGCCATAATCTTATATGAAACATACAAAATAAAATCACTATATGCAACAAACACAAAATCTTATGTTATGAGTAAATTTCTAAAATTTTAAGAGAGAACGAACTTATAAATTCTAAGAGGCGAAAACATATTTTCAATTGAAATTACAAAAAAAATAAAAAAAAAATATATATATACTAATTTAAAATATTCATGAGGAATACTACTTCCATATGCATTCTTCGATCCATCCGTAATTTTATGGACACCGAAAATGACCCATAATCCTTTCCAGTTGGAGATATATGTTTTTTTCCTTTTGGAGGTGGAATGAACCATAATGCAGGTGAACATTGATCAGCTAGAGGGGATTAATTTTTTTTTTTTTACCCTTAGCAGCCAAAATTATTACGTTTTTTTTCGTTGTCATTTGATGGATCGAAATTTATATGTTGCAACGAA
Source organism: Hibiscus syriacus (assembly GCF_006381635.1). NCBI lineage: Eukaryota > Viridiplantae > Streptophyta > Magnoliopsida > Malvales > Malvaceae > Hibiscus > Hibiscus syriacus. The sequence goes on along the minus strand of NW_024063109.1, from coordinate 1,064,865 downwards.
TGTAGGGTCCCTATTCCATTTGTTGATATGTAACATTGGAAGTGGATTTCATCATGCATGTTAACCTAATCTCATTCATATCTATCAAATTATAGTATGATATATATATATATATATATATATATATATATATATATATATATGTGGCTAAACTGAAGTATGAATAATGCGATGACTCTACAGCTAATCTAAGGTATAGAGGAATAAGGAAAGGATTTAAACATGCAGCGCTATGAGCATAACGTTTTTCAGCCTTTGTTTATACGAAAGGAATTTACAGTCACTTTTTTAATACGATTAATCAATAAAAAGTAGAAAAAGGTTTACAAAGAGTTTAAGGTACGTGTTTCCTACATCATACAGGCAGCTAAATGAAGCTTTCCCCAAATGAACAGGGAAGTTAAAGAAAAAAATGAATGAAATATTTCTTGATGATATTGTCCAGTATCTTGATCTAAACAACTCTGGCCTCTACCATTCTATGGTTGATGACGAAGACGATGTCAAACTGTAAAAGTGAACCATATACATATGCAAGTGTTAAGTAATTAGATTAGACTAGTAAGGAAATAAAGCAAATTAAGCATATAGAAAAAGGACCTACTCTAGAATATCTTTCCAGCAGGAGCTACCAGTTTCATCATCCATTAGCTTCTCCCATGCCAGGAAGACGGAAGCGTTCTGTGACATGGCCGAGCAGTGATCGGTGTTGGTGTTGTCTTCCATTTGATATTGTTCACTTGATATATGGGACATGGAACCCTCACTTTGGATGTCTGAGGAACTGGGGCACAAAGAGAGCATGCCCCATTTGTCAGTCCTTCAAATGGGAATGAATTTCGGGACCCCATTAAACCAGCTGTAATAATTGAGAGATCTTTGGTACTCAGGGTTTGAACTAGGTTGTGCAATAGCTGGACTTTAGCTACATCAGCCTGTACTTTTAAAGCTGTACCGTTCAGAGGATTCATCAAGTTGCTCAACTGTGTTGCACAAATCAGCTGAGAAAGATTCAAAAGGTGATTGATATCAGTTCTTGATTTGTGTGTATTTGGATCGAGTCCCATGTTAAGAAGCTTCTTCCTGATGTGGGTATTCCAATAATTCTTGATCTCATTATCTGTTCGTCCCGGCAGATAAGTAGAAATCTTCGACCACCTGTACAATATTAAATCAAAGATGATAAAACATTTTTAACCTCCAACATGAAAAAAAAATTAAATAAGCAATATGGGTTTTAAGAACATATACTTGTTTCAGAGAACCGAATGAAGGTGAATGATAGTTGTCTCTTCTTGTTCTGAGAATCTTCCTCTCTTGATGTCAGGCCTCAGATAATTGGCCCACCTCGGCCTGCAACTCTTTCCACATCCCCGCTTGCTTTGAAAGAGTTTTCCAATTGCCATGGCCATGCTTGTTAATGAAATTCATCAGCTTCTCATCCTCTTCTGGTGTCCATGGTCCTTTCTTCACATTAGAATCATCACTACAGCATGGTAACCTTCCCATTTTGCCGATGAAGAAACTAATAAACCAGCAGAGGAAAAACTGAACCGGCTCTTTGATGAGAGTTTAACTTGGAGAAATGAAGGAATGGTTTTCGTCTTCTGATATTTGCTGGTTTTATAGGTGTACGATACTCTTATCTGATTCAAACGTATGATGTCGTCACATACTTTTTTTAAAGTTTCCTAGATCATGAAACACATTCATTAGAAGTAACCTGGAAATTCAGATATTTATTAATCTAATTATTTTTATGACCATAGTTTCACCTTTTAGACCGCTAACATGGTACCTCTCCATTTAGCTTCAAATACCTTTGAATCGAATAATTTAGTGTGTTAAATGATATACTTAATTATATGTTAAATATAAAATTTAGATTGAGTCCAAAGAAAAGGGAAAGTATCCATAATTATAATAAAGGTTTAAAACTATAATACTAAACACATAATCAAGATATTTTCATATAAACACTCAAAAACTAACCACTTAAGATCATAAAAATATCATATAAGGAAAAGGTTAAAATCCTAATCAAAAGCTCGAACAAAAGATTGATATGAACAGATCTGACCACATCGGTAAACGAACCACAAAAGAAGATTAAACTATTGAAAGACCATCGACAAACTTTAAACCATAGTCGAGTGACGTGAAAAAACACTTCATGAAATCAAATCGCATATCCAAATTTAATCTAAGGGTCCAAAACAAAAAAAGATCAACATGATAACAAATAAATGTCATCTTATTAGTCATGGTGAATGTCAAATTCAACTATGAGAAAAAAAATATACAAAAACAACAACTAAATAACCGAAAACGTACCAAAAAACAGAGAAAAATATGTCATAAAAACAAATTTATTAAAATCTGGAAAAAAAAAAGAAAAAGAAAAACCAAAGATATAATATAAGAAAATAAAGGGAAAATAAGAAATAACGAATGGGACAACAAACATCAAGATTAGTGTCATCATCAATCACATATGAAGAGAGAAACCAACGATGTTTGGGGTAAAAAAGAGTATACCCTAATTTTATATTCAAATTTTGTATTTAAGTTAAATGAATCAAACATGATAATATAATATATATAATAATTTACATTATAAAATTCTAGTAAATTCTATTAAAAATTAAAAATAGTCTTATTTACATAAGTAATTTTATATTCAATAATCTATAATTGTGACTTTTCTTGTGCACTTGAGAAATAGGAGAATGTTATATAAGCTTTTGGAGGAAGTATAAAGGGAAAGTGAGTGCATAGACGTACATTTTTAATCTATAAGTATCATGAGAAATTTTGACTTGTTAACTACTGAATCCCGTTTTGTAAAATATTATATGATTGACCGGTTCTCTAAATAAAACCGTCAAAACGTGCATAGTTATAAAAACAAGTAATGTCGACCTAAACATGTTCATGAATACAAAAATAATAACAAATGCACCAAAAAATCATATTAAATATTTTCATATATTAAAGATTACAAAAATAATTATAAATATCAAAGCCAACCAGATTTCACAAGTTCTAATATAATTTTGAAATATTTCAATGTCATGCTCGGAAATCTCAAGCTTAGAATAGTCATATTAAGTGGGAAATAAATGCATCTATTTTTTTATTAATCTAAAGTGAATATAAGATCATATATTATTAATATGGAGTGAATATAAGATTATATATGCTCAAAAGATTATCAATCATTTAATAATAAATGCTCACTATATTATAGACGTCGTACTCGAATAAAAAATCTTAAGAAATAACAACAATTATTCAATCATTAAGTTCTTTTGATTTGTACCTAATGCATTTATTTTATATTATTAGCAGCCAATATATATACGCTGCAAGAATGTAGGGTCCCGATACCATCTTTCGGCATTCATGTTAACCTAACCACTATATCTATCTAATATGATAATATATATATATATATATATATATATTTTGAAAGAATAATATGATAATATATATGTATAAGGGGTTAAACTAAAGTATGAATAAAGCAATGATTCTCCATTAATCTAAGGAAGAAGTAACGATAAGGGTTTAAGTAGTATATATTATGAAGAATCCTAGTTTTACAGCAGCATATCTATCGGGATTTCAAACAATACAGAATTGATGGGTATTTGCTTTCAACATACTACTAAAAATGATTCATTTCACAAATGAAAAACTAGCCCAGTAATCCATAGGTATTGGAAAGCTCCAACTCTACATATATGTGACAGATGGGCGTAAGACCAGAGGCCTCATATTCAACAGAATCTCGTGTAAGCTGATCACACACTGTCAATAATGGCTCGGTTAGAAGCCCGGGGAGCCGTCTTTGCTGCATGTTCAGAAGCATTGGATAGAACTTGCAACATCCTCAATATCTCTGTCCTGTCTTCCACGTAGTATTTGGCCTTGCTACATTTCTGCCCAACGGTGCAAGCAAACACATCCGCAAATGGGGAGATATAGGGGCCGACCATTGCTCGTATGATGACCTCAAACATGTCCTCGTCTGACCTGTCATCCCCGATACAAAGAACAAAATCCGGTAGCATTCCCTTTTGTTGCATTGTCATCAGTAGATGTTCTGCAACGCAACCCTTGTTCACGCCCTGCAAAATGAATGGAAAAAATAGAGAAATCGGGGTACAGGCCCTCTCTTTCAGCTAATAACCCCTATGTGCAGACATGTAGCTATGACAATTAGCACATATTCTATGGGGTTCGAAAATGAAATAAAACTTTCGAGCAATTCTGAGATTTAATTACAAAAAGCAAACATGAGATTTGTTATAAAACCCTGCCCCTCTCTGTTTTGTTAACTAAGAAATGCAATAATGTAAATAATATAAAGAAGAAAGGCTAATGATATAGACTGGTATCCCATTTCATATGTACTGCTAACCTGAGGTTTAACTTCTACAATGTGCTGGCCACTCTTAACCAAAACCGGCTCATTAGCAAGAACACTTTCGAGGTGATCTAAAAGTTCCTTTGCCTGGCAAAATCCAAAGTCAGGATCAGCGTCTCGGTAATTCCACACAAGAGAGCTCTCTTTAGTCTCGATGGCAGAACCATCCGTTGTTTCAGTGTACAATTTCATCACAGGCTCCGCAATCTGCTTCCAATCAAAGTCCGGCACAGAGACACAAGTTTCCCAATCTGCATCATGTTTTGGCCTGGGGAAAGATGCAACAAAGAGTCGTCAACAATTAGATTCTCTGTAAGCATATATCCCTACTTACAGACTAGGAATAGCGGCCGTCAACTGATACGAGTAATTCTCCTTTTAAATCAAACTGTAAGAAATGGCAGTAAGTCTTATTAGTTCATCAAGCTAAAGCACTAGGAAAAGAAACACACCTGATAAAATAACCATTCTCTGCTGCAATTCCGAGATTCTCACAACTGGAAAACCATTCAGCTAGAGTCTTTCTATCTTTTCCACTAACAAGAAAAACGACATTCTTGGGATCTCTGCACAGATTGTTCAAGATTCCAACAGCCTCTACATTGGGGATAGTACTTAATGAACCAGTCAGCAGCAAGGTGCTATCGTAATCCAAAAGAATCGCTCGGTTCTTGGTTCTCTTGTAAGCTGAAACAATATGCTCAGCAGAAAGCTTCCTAAAATTTGGATCCATTGCTACTACCCTGAACCCTAAACCGAAACCAATTCCCCAGCACCGCTTCCTCAAATGATCCCCACATGCCCTCTCTAGATCCTGCAAAAAGCTGTGTGCCCAATATGCAACATCATGTGTACTCACGTACCTGTAGTGCTTCTCATGTCGCAATTGCTTTTCTGCCTCGGAAAGAATAAGGGCAGAATCCATAGCTTCAACCACAGCATCAATGTTCCATGGATTTACTCGAATTGCCCCACTTAGAGATGGTGAGCATCCAATAAATTCAGAAACGACCAGCATACTCCTTTTTGGTGCCGAGGGATGTAGCCCTAGGGTCTCATCTAACTTTTCGTTTCCTTGTCGACATATAACATACTCATACGGTATAAGATTCATCCCATCCCTCACTGCAGTAACCAGGCAACACTCTGCGATAACGTGATAAGCAATCCGCTCGTAAAACTGGAGAGGGGTATCAATCAAAACCACTGGATCATACCCCGGTCTTCCAAAAGCATTATTAATCCTCTTCACCGTGGCATAAGTTTCAGACCGGATCTCTTGTACATCTCTTCCTCGGCCTCTTGCAGGATTTGCAATTTGAACCAAAACAACTTCACCTGCATTCTCAGTATGTTGCATGAGCAATTGTTCCATGGCCAAAAGCTTCAGGCTGATCCCCTTAAAAATGTCCATGTCATCAACGCCAAGCATAACAGTTTGACCCCTAAATTTATTGCGCAACTCAGCGACCTTAGCTTCAGTCTCAGGAAGATTCAGCACAGACTGGAGCTGTCCTATATGAATCCCAACTGGAAGGATCTTAATACTCACTGTCCGACCATAATATTCAAGCCCAATGTAGCCACGCTTTGACTGATAAGAAAGACCAAGCATTCTGCTACAACAAGTGAGAAAGTGTCTAGCATAATCAAAAGTATGAAACCCAATGAGGTCAGCGTTGAGTAGTGCTCTTAAAAGTTCTTCTCTTACAGGAAGTGTCCTATATATTTCAGATGACGGAAATGGACTATGGAGGAAAAACCCAAGCTTCACCCTATTAAATCTCTTCCTCAAAAATGTCGGTAACACCATCAAATGATAGTCATGAACCCACACATAATCGTCATCTGGGCTTATCACTTCCATCACTTTGTCGGCAAAAATCTTGTTCACCGAAACATAGGCTTGCCAAAGGGAGCGATCAAACCGACCACCAAGATCTGGTGATAGAGGAAGCATGTAGTGAAATAAAGGCCACAGATGCTGCTTACAGAACCCATGATAGAACTTAGTAAAAAGCTCGGGAGGGATGAATGCCGGGACACATTTGAATGTTTCAAGCAATGTTTGGGCCACATCATCTTGCTCGTTAGGAGCAACCTCCTCTTTAAGACAACCTATATAGATTACTTCTACATCGTCTCCAAGCCCATCTTTGAGTTGCAAAAGAAGTGAATCTTCATCCCAGCTAAAGCACCACTTCCCATCATCTTTATTTCGATGTGCTCGAAGTGGAAGCTGGTTTCCCACGATAATCATCCGTTCTTGAGAAATGGAAGAAGGAGCATCAGAACCAACACTGTTGCAGTTTTCATCTTCTACCTCGGACAAGAGCCCAGGGACAGTGGCTACTCGAGGAAACCTCTTTCTCTCTTGACTAAGAGTTGGGGAACCACCATAAGCAAGGTCCAAGAGGTTAGAATAAGACCTCGACGCCATGACAGAAAAGGATAGCAAAATCCTTCTCTTTTCTGATAATTGCAGAAAACAAAAAATCTACAAAGAAAAACACAGCACAACAAAATACAATCAGAATTCAGAAGGAATGATGGGAAAAAAAAACATGATAAATTCATCCTACTAAATCACTCGATCAGCCTACTATGAGCAACATGCACAGAACATTGAACAAGCAACAGTATAAGATTCCACTGAAAACAGCAATTGAAAGCCAAAAGGGACATGTAATACCCAAGATATGCATGTACCGAACAAGTTTCAAATTTGAGAAGACACCACTAAGAAGGGCTGGCTTTCCTTGGGAGTTACAGCCTACTCTGGTTAGAACTGAACCCCAAAAAGTGCCAAAACAGTTAGGTACCTATTAGCAGATTAGACATACGGAAAAGCTAAATCAGACAAGTTTTTAGGCAAATTTACCACTTGATTTTAATCAGCCTCAACCCAGGTAAGTAGCTAATTACACAGAGCAAGGCTGATCAAAACAGGTACATGAAAAAATTATCAAAATGTACAATCAACTCAACTTCAAATTAAAAAAAAAAAAAAGGTTAAAACTTTAAAGAACGTGCAATACTAGAAGGAACCAAGTGATGGGAAGTGAAATGAAAAAAGCAAAGCAGATAGTGGGAGGCAAAACAAAGAGCAATAAAGAAAGGATTATTGCAGAAGAAGAAAAAACTTACCTTTGAAGGGTATGAGAGATTGTCCTGGTGCTCCTCCCCTTTATCTTTGTGAAGAAAGCAGACCCTTTAATTCATGCGAATTCTCATTTGTTGTACGAAAAAAGATAATAGACTTTCTTTCCTTGATGTGTGAAACAACGGTATGTCTTTGTACAAAGCATCCGATGCCCTTTTTTTTTTTCCCTTAGGTGTCTCTTTCTCAATGAGTTCAGTGAGTGTTGTCTTGATAGTTGTGGTTGAGTGACGAGTAAAGAATGAATAACAGTGAAAGTGAAACCCAATAATAACAACACAACATGTTGGTTTTAACTTTTTAACCATAGTTGGTTTTTTTCATTTAAACATAGAGTTACTCCTCTAATTTCCTATTACCTAAAGTCTGACGTTGATGGCAGTGGAGATGAACACGTATCATCCTTCCACGGTGCCACATTTCTGTTCTTTCCTATTTATTAGATCTACAGCGGGCCTCCCTAAACCAAAGAATTAATTTGCTTTAAATAATATCGGAATCATTACGTTTACCACTTTTAAATTCTTTAGCTTCTAAAACTTTTTACAATTCTTTAACTATAAAGGAGCTTAACGTTTGTATATTTTTTTAATTTTACTCTAAAAATTTTATTTTGACAATTATAAAGTTTTTTAAAAATTAAATAATTTTTTATAGTCAACTGATATCAAAATTTTTGTTAACCAGATAATAACATTGAAAGCGCAATTGAAAAGGGAAAAAAGTAACTCTGGAAATTTTCTTTGTAATTATATTTTTTCAATGTTGATTTATAATCTTATCTCATATTTAAATAATATTAATTAAAAAAGTTACTAAATCAAGCAGAAGATTAATATATTTCATATATAAATCTTTTATCGTATAAATATAATTATTTATTTAAACCAACAACTAGTTGGTCTAATGGGTTGAGACACTAAGGGTTGTTTGTTTGCTTTTTAATAGAATCATTCAGTGCATTTGTTTCGCATATCTGAATGATTCAGTGCTGACTGATTCAGTAAAACAGTGCTGAATGATTCAGCACAGAAGTACATTCTGAATCATTCAGAACCAGTTATCAAACAACATGTCACATTCAGAGCCAAATCATTCAGAGCCTTTGAATCATTCAGCACTTAATCATTCTGAAGTAAACAAACAGCTCCTAAGTCTCTTAAGCAAAGTTAGGAGTTCGAATATTGGCGTTTACGAATGGAGCAAACTGAATTGAGATGGTCGCCTTTGTCTCTACAGTATTCGATTCAGATTAGTCGACCAATAAATCAGAAATCGGTGGTTATATAAAAAAATCATCTACTTAACAAGGGGATGTGTTTTTAAGTATTATAAAGGGATTAGTTCATATTAATATGACGGAGGAATATTTAATGAATATTTTGAAACATTTAAAAATTTAATGAATTAACAACCAGTTGATCTAGTAGGATGAGGCACTAGGTCTTTTAAGCAAGGTCAGAGATTCGAATCCTGACGTTTGCGAATAGAGCAAATTGGATTGGGAGGGTCGTCATCGCCTCTGCAATACCCGATCTAAATTAGTCGGTCAATAGATCGGATATTACTGATTAATTCAAAAAAAATCAATGATAAATAAGATCATTTTAATGAAAAATAATAATAATCATTTACGAATTTAAAAGGAATTAATTTATATTAAAATGCCTTCATTTTCATTAAGAAAAAATATGTCATTCTCTTAACTATAATTAATAACTATTAATCGTATAATGTTTTTTATAATTGAATCAAAAGTTTAATGAATATTTTATAACTTTTAAATTTTTATTGATAAAATATTATTTTAATATTATTTTATAGTTATTTATATACTTTATTCTTATTTAAATATTAAAACTAAAATTTAATACTAATCAAAACTTTATATCAAATGTTTTTTTATCTTTTGTTTATTATAACAGTGTTGTTTACGAGAAATTACTTTATAAACTCTCCTCACCACAATTGATATGAATTCAACCAATAAAATTAAAACATATCAGCATTATTTTTCTTAGCCATCATTAAATTTAGGCTTAATTTTTAATTACTTATTTATTTCCATATCAACAATAAATCTCCTCTCTTCTTCAACCTCTTAACTCCCCCTCCCCATCCCATGGTTCCATATAATAATTCTTTCTTTCAATTTAGGGGAAAAGAAAAAGAGAACAAGGAACCATAACTGGATTTGCACTTGAATGGTAGAAACATCAGTTTTGAATGATTTAGCTAATACAATATCATCAATGTTGGTTGCAAAAAGGGTTTTCAGAAGCGATACAGTTCCTACATTTGCACTGTCAAATGCAGAAATCGGAACAGCTGGATTGTTATCATCAGTATCGTATTGATGTGCACCAATCCTTTAGGGTCTAGGGAACAGAAACATGTCTCCCGATTGTAAACTCTATGGGAAAAGCTTGTTCATCGTGTCAACAAAATCAACTTCGAGATTCCCACCGAAGAGGAAAAGCAGCTCAGCTGCACGAGGATGCGTGTGGAAAGGGTTGACAAGCATGGGAAGGAAGGAAGGAAAGTGACAGTAATTATGGTGATTGTGGTTTAACAAAGGGGAGAGGAGGAGGAGTTGGGGAGGTTGAAGAAGATATGGAGATTTAACGCTCATATAAAAATAAATAATTAATTTAAAATTAATCTTAAATTTAGTGATGTTTAAAAAAATGTTAGAAATATTTTAATTTGATTGGCTGGTTTCATATCTTACGTGATAAAGATGATTCATAAAATAGTTCCTTGTTGTTTACACTACCTAATATAACTTATATGGATTATTATTTAATGCGCTAAGGATTATAAGTGTTCTTAATCCACCGAAAAATCTCACCATTAATAATTATACTATATATGTATATATAACACGAATGTTTGATATTTTCTTAAATTCTTATTTATACCCAATAATTTTTCTTAAATTTTGAAAGGGCCCAAATAACCAACTTTAGAATATATATTTTTTCGTTGACTGAATATTAGTTTAGTTGATAGAATTGTTGTTACAATATTTAGAGATTATAATTGAAATACTCTTAAATCTAATTATTTCTAATTTAAAGATTAGAATTATGTGTAATTTAAACATATTATATTTAAATAAAAGTACACTTCCTCGAACAAAAATATACCGACCATTTTAAAAGGAAACAGCAAAATAACAACTCAAGAAAATATACCGATTATTTGACAATGAACGTTCAATCACCCTTGTAGTTGCTGGTACTCGAACTTGTGATCTTTAGAAACAAAAACAATTCCCTTAACCACTGAGGTAAGTTAATTCATGCAAATGTCTCAGTTATTTATTCTAGGTATCATATATATAATTTAGATTGATTTAATAATTATTTTAAATATCTAAAATGGAAAAAGACAATCATTAAGAGTTACTTTATATAAAGTCAACAAAATACAATACTCGAAAAATGTTTTTTTAACAAGATGGGATGATTATAATGTAACATCTCTTCAAAATTTTCTTAACCTTATTGACAATGCACACACATGAGATATACACAATTGCTTGAACTCAAGAACTCGGGGAGAATAAACTTCCTTCATTATTACTTTAATCATTATACGAGTGTGTGCCGTGGCACGACTTTTTTAAAGGAATGGAAGAAAGAACAGCGCTCTGTTCTTGTTTCATCACATAATTGTTCTCAAAAGAGCCCTCTAAAAAAGTTAAAAAGTTGAACTGATGGCCTAATTTCTCTTCATAGCCATGCCAATTTCCTTATGTGGCTTGATATTTTCCACAAGTTCAGGGACAAATTCTGTAGCATATCGAAATGTACAGCTAGAACATGGATACATTACCCATAGCTCGAAATTGAAATGCGACAATAAAGTCGCATACCTGAGACTTAACAAAGAATTCAATATAAGCAATTCGAATAGGTTGTTGATGCCCCGACAATAACAGATGATGTTGATTTGCTGAAGTGAAATGGTAAATATGGTGTAAAGAATAAAAATACAGAATCAACGTATCTATAGGATACTTGGCGATCACAACGAAATGCGGTCACGAGATCAGTGTTTACATCATATGTGAAATCTATCTGCAAAGAGGATGAGTGGTTAAGCTTCCAAATTCTTGAAATCCCAACAATGTTCGCTTATGAGTGTGTAAGTAAAGCAGCACCTGCAAGTCTCCATGGCCTTCGCTTGGGGGTCAGGCTGTATAATGATCTGGATGCTCAACCCCGGCCATTCTAGATCATCGTTTGCTTCCTTCAATGCTGCAGACTGATTAAAGGAAAACTATGGTTGTAATTAGCCAACCTGAATTTCTATATTATAATTTTGTTTCCCCAAACCAGAGAAGTTTACTATAACGCTGTGCATGTATTTTGATGAATTAAAACAAAGAATTCTTATTGCAACGAAAAAGCTGTAAGACATCCTCAACAAAACCCAAACATAAACTTCAAAAGAAAATAGCCACTCCTTAAGGATCAACCAAAAATATCATAATGGGTTGCCCATAATCACATGCTATATACTTTAAACTATAAGTGAACTCGAGTCAGCCATCATGTCTTGCAAAGAAACAACACATCAAATACTTTACTGAAAGGACCGCATTTTTGCTGCAGGGACCATCTTTAAATTGTCCTTGATCATATTGGATGACTTTCTAGGCTGCCAGTATTATGATCACGATCAGAAGCACAATTCCAAATATCACTAGGAGAAAGCAGGTCTGCACATAAAAGGTAAAGAAAATAATGTCTATCTTAATGAAGTTTTACATCCAATGCACCATTTTAATTTCGTAAAATAAAAGAGAGGGAGCATTGTGTTACCAGAGAAGAATTTGATCTCTGGCTCTTTGCTGCTTTCACGAGATGGGATTTTGCTTGCGAAGTGGCAGCCTGAGAATTTTCAATATGGGTCCCAATGTCATCTGCAGCAGACATTGACTATCAGTGCTTTTCTACATGATCCAGAAGATCAGAACAACCATTGTGAAGTCCATGCAAAAGATAACTTTTTTTACCAATCATAGTTCCTTGATCATGAACTAGCACAGCAAGATCTTTGAAGATCCCATTCACCTCACCAATTTGCTGCTGAATTTCTTGAATTCCTTGTTCTCTTTCATCAATGATAGCCACATTAAATGCAATCTCATTATCCAACAGCAAGACCTCTTGTCTGCAAGGAAAAAATGCACAAAAGCTAAAGGCCGCCAGTTGGAAAATCAAATTCATAAAAATCAATAATAAGATGATACAGCATATAAACGGTCTAAACAGATAGCATCCTTGGATCACATAAGATTTTCTTCTCTTAATTCTCAGCACGAAAAATGGACAATACATGTACATATGCACGGTTTGGGGAATGAACATGATCAATTACCATTGCATAAGTATTGAGAATGCAAAATTAAGACATGATATGACTCAGGATATTTTGATTAATTATGGTGCTCCATCTACATATGCATATTGATATGCAAGCAAGCAAGTGTGCATGTAAACACACAGATCCTGGGAAAAAGAATGGGCATGGTTCATACAAATACATAATCCATTTAGATAAGTGATTCAAACTGTCTGTACCATGTGATGGGGATGGCTTGCTAAAAATTCTAAAGCAGAACTTACCTTCTTGATTCGACAAGAAGGGCTCTCTGTTCGGCACTTTTATCTGAACCTATTTCCATCTCACCCGCTGTATAGCTTCATATAACAGGAAGAAACCTCTAGCATAAGATTAAGAATAACATGCCTAAGCCTAAAGCAAATTGAAGGATAGCACATAACAACCTAAATTTGCAACCTGTAACTTGCGGAAAATTCAGTAATCGATATAGATATTTTATAAGTGATTTATTAAAAACATTGCTAATAACTCAATTTTCCATGTAAGCGCTCCTATGATACATACCTTGAAGGAAGAACTGCATGAGGAACTGAAGGAGAATATGATGTTTCTCTTTCAGCTGCAAGCCGTTGAGCCTTTTGAAACTCTTTCAAAACAGCTTGAAAATCCTTTGCAAGTTTGGCATCTGTTATCTTCTTGCTTGCCTACAATGACAAGAAAGGACATAGTAATAATAACAAATATCAGAGCTTCTTCGCTTGGTTGACATATTCAACCAGAAGCCAAACTTACGCTAACTTCAGCGTTATGATCTTTTTCACTAGCTTGTTTAAGTTTAGCCGAAGTGTCCTTCACTAATTGCCCAATATGTAGCCTTGTTTTATGCCTGCCGAATGAGAAATATCAGCAATACTGCCCACTCATGATATATTTAGCATACTTAAAATCACTCAAGAAAACAGTCAGAAAGCAACTTTTCCCATGCAATACAAGCATGCAGACTTAAAAAATAATCAAGAAAATCACACATTAAAATCAAGAAACGTCACGTCCATCTAAACAAAGATGAGGATTATCTGAGCTTTCTCCATAGGAAAGTCAAATTTAACTTGATCAAGGGGATAATTTATCATCCCGAATTGGCTTTCAATCTTTCTTTTTGAAATAAACGAAGCAAAATTGAACAAAATTAAACCATGAATAAATAATCTTGATTCACGATTAAAATAAGATCGAACAGAAATCACGTGGTCAGTTAAAATTTCAATCGGGGCAATTGAATTGAGCAAGACTAACAGCTTTTCTCGGAGCTCAGGCGTGTCCTTTGGAGTGCCCAGGGTATTGACGAGTCGCTGGAAGGTGGAGACGGCCGTGTTGATTTGGAAAATGCCAGAAGCCACAGCTTGCGAGGCGTCTTGCTTTCCATTGATCGGGGTTTGCCTCGACGCATATGGCCGTCCAGCTTCCAGATCTTGAAAGCTCATGATTGCTCCTTCTCTGTAAAAATCCTAACTTTCCCGAGAAAATTTAGAGAGGAAATTTTCTAGAGAAAGGAATGGGGAAACAAAAGGAACAGATAAGAGGGGATATTCAATTGCACGGTTAGGAAAAACACGAGGGAAATTTGGTGAAAAAAGAGAGCCCAAGAACAGAGCGAGAATTGAGGCACACGACACAGAAATATAAAAGAAACAGAATGGAATTTGACGTTTTCAGAATAAGATTTTTGCTTTTTCAATTTATTTAAAAGGTAAACTATAAAAATAATCACTTGTCTTTTACATTTGTATATTTCTACTCATCAAATCCATAAAATTCAAGTTTGGATCATTTATATTAATGTTTTATTAAATTTTAAATGTCATTAGTTTAATGAGGTGACATGTTAATAAAAAATTATTTTTTTATTTTATCTCATGAAATTTAGATAAAATATTAATTATAGACTTTTTATAAATCTAAAATAAATTAGAAACAAATATTCAATTCACCTTTTTTTATTAATATGATTTGACTTTTTTATTAAAATTTTATTTATATGTTTTATTCATATGATCATTTATCTTTATTCGACTTTTAATCACCATTCACAAATTGAAGTAACCAACAAATGTTGTAAAATTGCGGTCCCTAGTCAAAGAAGGTGTCATTTGTTGAACCAAAATATGTTGTATTGTTTTGGACGAGCGTTTGATTGAGTCTAGCCAAATATTTTGAGTTATTCGAGTTGACGAGTCTTATTTTATAATTTAAACTTGATTTGAATTTTTCGAGTCGAATCGATTTTTGCTCACTCATGGTATTACTAGTTGATCAACTTATTTGGGAGGGTTTTTTGATATCATCATCTGATCTAGTTGGTTTCATCAAATCCAGAGTTATAGACGGCTGTTGGGTAGGAAATGAACCAAAATAAAATCATGTCTTCAAAACTTAAGTACTTCAAATTTAGTAACAAAAGTGTACAAATATTAAAGGTAACCAACAATTCTAGTAGTTTACCCTTCTAAGAATGTATTCTTAATTATTAAATAATATAATACAATTTTGGATAAACTACCTATTTGATCACACACTATTCTTGTGTTTTTGTTTTGATTATTAATTATTCTTTTATCAAAATCATACTTATCCTATGTTTTATTTATCTCTTGGTCACTTACACTTAGATTTGATCGTTAACTTAACGAAAATGGTGATGTGATATGTTATAATAATAGTTTTAGTCCTTAAAACTTACAAATTCTATCAAATTTATCCTAATTAAAAATAATACAATAAATCCTCAATATTCTAAAGTCCTATCCATTTAGTCCAACATAAAATCTCAAAATTCCTCTCCCAAACCTTGATCTTCCCCAACGCCCATTGTTCAACATCATCATCACCCGTTTACTTGGTAGATGTTGTCGCCTTTCAATGATCATGTAGATACGTAAGGCAAATTATATATAAAAAAGGATAAAGTATACAAATGGTCCCCTTACTATAAGGCGTTGTTTTGTTAAGTTTCACGACTATTAAAAGTTACAAAATGGTCCCCCAACTATGTGGTGTTGTTTTGTTGAGTACCACGACTATTCATATGTTCTAAATCCATCATTCTCCGTTAAAAATTTGACGGTCGTCTAAGTTGGATGTTAAAATGTTGACTGAGATATGATAAAATTATATTTTAATAATATCTACTTGCACTGGCGTTGCTTTCAAGAACTGGCTCGACTACATAATGTTTCAAACACTAGCTCGATTACATAATGTAAATGGAGAATTGATCCAAAAAATATAACTCAAACGGTTTTGAGATCAGATTTTATCATATTATAGTCAACATGTTACATTCCAAATTAGATAGCAGCTAAATATTTAACGGAAAAGGACGAGTTTGGAACATGGATGGGTGGTCATTTTGTAACTTTTAATAGTTTGGGGACTCAAAAAAAAGCAATGTCCTATAATTATTGAATTATTTTGTAGCTTTTAAAAGTCAGAGGACTCAACAAAACGCCGCCTTATAATCGAGAGACATTTTTGCGTACTTTAAACAACGACACCCTACCCAAAAAAAATTACTATATATTTGAAGCTCGGAATCCAGCCATCATAAAATGCATTTCTATTCTTGAGTCCCCAATGCGGCTGCAAGCAGAGACAGTAGAAAGGAAAATCACCTTATTAGGTTTCATTCCAAAGTAAAGAAACTCAAAATACATGCTTAAAGTTGTCTCCCTTTTGCCATGACTAACATATCCTGCAATAATTGTGCTCTATACGATTAATTCTCATTGAGACATCTCCCTAAAACACTTAACAACAGAGTCCAAATCACCACATTTACAATACATATCCACTAGAGCTGTATCCACCACCACTAAGATGCATGGCCTAAGTCAACTTCTAATTACAAAGTTGTGGAACCACTTCCCCTAATGAAGAGCACCAGTAGATGCAAAGATTTGAAGCAAACTGGCAATAGTTCATGAATCAGGTTTTTGAAGGGTTGACCTTATTTCATCGAAGGAGAACAAGAGCTTAGATAAATAGTCGTTTTGGGCACACTGTTGAAAATTATTGCATTTCAAGAAACCGAATCCTTTTTGTCCAACCTCTCGAAAACTGCACAACTTTGCTCCAGATGACCAAAGTTGGCATACATGGTCAATTGCAAGAGTGTTTTGAGCAGGAAAATCTATTGTGGCAACGAATGGCACAACTTTGCTCCAGATGACCACAATGCTCCCACATTTGATATATGCATTCAACAATGAATTCCCCAAAGTCATGTCTGATTTAAAGCCGTGTAAACCACACAGCCATGCAAAACATATACGTAACCAAACTCAAATGCTCTAGAGACCAAGCTCAAGAAAGTAATCGGACTAGGTTCAACTTCATTTTATCGCATTTCATTGAGAGGTGATGGCGCAACTGAGCAAACTAACGGCGACGATATTAGGGGAATGAGTTTTGAGGAAGAAGATCGAGATTTGGTATAGAGATTTTGAGGTTTTATGTTGAACCAAATTAATAAGATTTTTAAAAATTGATTTTGTTAAATTATTTTGAATTAGGTTTAATTTGATAGGATGTGTAAGTTTTAGAGACTAAAAATATTATTATATATGTTCAAAGACTATCAATCATTTGACAATGAATACTCATATCATCGCGTACGTCATGCTTTAACTCGGAACCTCAAAGGATAACAACAAATCGTTTAACTACTGAAGTCACTTGATTCGTGATCAACTCACATATTCTTAAAGACTATTAAATTTATCATCCAATACTATTTCAGTTGGTGACTTGTCAATATTAATATCTATTATTTAATGAAAAACAATCTTGCATGAACCAATATCAAAGATGCTATCATTGTCACCCTAAATTAATAAAAAAAATGCATACCAATATCAAAGTTCATCCAAGTCCCAAAATATGCAAATTTTGTCCAATCATAAATTTATTTTGGCCGATGAAGGACTTGTTTAATAGCAACTAGATGATCTAAAATTTTTGAAAGATCATTCCACCATATATGATTTAATTTAAATTTATTTTTAGAAATGGTTTAAGAGCATGATATTTTTTTCTTTCGGTATTTAATCAATTAATTTAAATTAGATATTATAAAGGTCCAATATAGAAGTGACTTTTCTAATCTAAGTTGTATTAACATTGGAATTCAAATCTCTAATATTACTTAAAAAAAATTATAATATCTTATCCCATTCTATCGAGTGATTATTGATAAAATATGATATTTAGTTATTGCAACTTTGGGTTGTTATGCATAATGATCCTAATCATACAAAGTTGAATTCTGGAGATCTAAGGTTATTCAGATTAATTAGCATTTGTTGCCTTATTAGTCATTTTCACTGGATCGGGTGGATTTCTTTCTGAATCAAACATAACCACAAAAGCACGTGGTTTCAACAGTTGCGATTTTGTTTGATGGATGACTTGGAACCTAAAAGCAACAATGAAATTAATAGGATTGTTTAATATATTTTAACAAAATTAATAGGATGTAATGCGTTTGCCATTCTCAAAGGAAAAATGAACGGTGATATTAAAAAGTAATAATAAAAAATTAAATAATATCATAAACAAATTATTTAATATATAGATTACGTAAATTTTAATATATATATATATATATATATATATATATATATATATATTAATGATGCATGTCATGTTTAAGGTTTAAGGTTTAAGATTATAAATATATTTTTTTGGATAACTTGATTTTATTACCCAATGAGCAGTGAACTGTTTCAAAACACAATCAATGTTCAGTTATACAAAGATCACCCTAAATAAACAAAATGGCAATCAAAACAAAATTAGGCTATACCCCATTGGTTACAAAGATTAATATTAACACTGTCTAATCTATGAATAAACCTGCCCCTAAGTTGGAACCCAACAATTTTCTTTATCTCGCTGAACATAGCTTCGACATTTGAGGCTTGAGATTGAAAAAGTCTTTTGTTTCTCTCTTTCCAGATAATGTAGATCAAAGCATTGGAAGAAATTTTCAGAATTGAGGAAAGAAGGAATTTACCCTTCCAAGTAGCAGCAGCCCATTCAAATAAAGCATTCCAGGTTGAGTGCCTAAACCGAAGACCATTGAGAGAGAAGGTTGCAGTCCATAGAGCAGTTGCAATCGGGCACTCCAAAAATAAGTGGTTTCTGGTTTCCGTACCAGCACCACAAAAAATGCAATGGCAGTCGTTAACGATCCCCATTCGATACAACCTCTCTTTTGTAGGAAGTCTGTCTAGAAAAGTCATCCACATAATTAGACTATGCTTAGGAATTAGAAGAGGAAACCATAGCACAGAATGCCATTGAACTTTAGGGTTTTTCTCCCTAATGTCATTCCACAAATCAATTATTTTCTTGGAGACCGAAGGCAAGAAAGAGGAAGCTTCAGTCCTTAGCATCAGAATTTTCTTTAAGCTCCAGCTCATATTAGATTTAACATCAACATACCAGAAATCATGAGTACCAAAGATATAGCTCTTTAACCAAGCCACCCACAGAGATCCTTCACCAGCTAGAATATTCTTGATGAGGCTCATCATGCAAGCTTTGCTCCAAGTTTTCAAGTCCTTGAGACCAAGACTGCCCTCTGTTTTAGGCCTGTAGATTTTCTTCCAGCTCACTCTAGCACCCGCAGCCGGTTTATCAGCCCCTTTCCAGAAGAATCTGGAATATAACTGATCAATTTTTTTTATGACTGAGGAGGGAAGGAAAAGTTGCTTGCACCAATAATTAGTTATACTAATTAAAACAGCTCTAACGAGCTCCAGTCTTCCAGCATAACTCAAGGCCTTACCAGACCAATTATGCAACCGAGACCTAATGGTGTCAATAAGGGTTGAACAATATTTTTCTGTTAGTTTTCTTGTAACCAAAGGAATGCCCATATACCTTATTGGCAATCTGCCAATTTTGAATCCAGTAATCTTACTCAATTTCTCTAGAGTGGAATTAGAAATACCAGCAGAAAAAAAATGTCACATTTTGAAGCATTTAATAAATATTCTTGTATTAATTTAAGGTGAATACAAGTAGTATCTACTCTAAATTTTTTTAATTATTTGACAATAAAAGTTTAAATACATTAATAATTTTTAATGCTTGAAACTAAAACTTTTAGAAATAACAACACTCTTTAATCACAAGTATTTTGGTTCATACTAAACATTTCTTGTTTAAAATGAATAAAAAAATTGGGAAGAAAATGATTAATTACGTGACAATTTTTATGACACCTTTCCCCCTATATTTAATCATCGTTTCAATTATTGAGTTTAAGTCGGCGCAAAACTGTTCACTAGAACCTCTTATTTAAAATCATGATTGAATTATGTTTTTATAAAATAAGTTTTAAATGGAAATTTTATATAAACCTCTGTTTTGAAAATCGGACCGGATCGGTCGGTTCAACCGGTTTAACCGAGAACCGTTACTTAGTCCGATTTAATCTAAACCGATTAAACCACTATTAGTGAACCGGTCAGAACCGTTGAACCGTTCAAACCGGACCGGCTGAAAACCGAAAAAAAATCAGGAAAAAAAACCGGGAAAAACCAGGATTTTTGTTTTGTTTTTTTTTTTTAAATTAAACCAAACAACGTCGTTTGTTAAACGAGCCAAGTCGAACTCGAGTATTGTTGAGCTCAACTCGAACTTGAAAACTTTAAAAGTAAGCTCAACTCAACTCAAACTCACAAGCTAAAAATTATCAAGTTCAACTCAAACTCGAAATATAATATTGAAACTTGAACTCAAAAAGGCTTGAACTCAAAAAAAAATTAAAAGCTCGATTGAAGCCTAAAATTCGAGCTTGATTGAAGTGAAAGATTAGTTCACTTAATGCTCACCAAAAGGTTCCATGATTTTGAATGTCAAATTACCTCTATTATTTATAGAAGTTAGTTGTGATGCGCTTCTATGTTTCTTAGTAATGTGAGATTGTTTTGTTCTCATATTTTTACTCTTTAGACTTTTGGGATGTTCTTCTATGTTTCTCAGCCATGTGAGATTGTTTTTAAAAAAAATTAAACCAAACAATATCATTTTGTTATGATTTTTTAACCCCAAATTTATTTTTTAATTATAGTTATATAATTATATTTATTATTTAATATATTTTACCTTAAATATTATGTTGTAGTTAATTTGAATCATTTTTTTCACTTGATTTTATGGTTTTTAACTTATATATGTTATGACTTGCTTTGAATATGACTTGTGATATAAAAAAATATTTTTGGTATTTTTTATTTAATCTTTTAAATAATTATGACGTCGTCCAGTTCTTCCGACTGGTCAGACCGATTCGACCGGTTGAACCAGTAAACCGATAGCATGATCGATTCGCTAACCGGTCCGCTTCTGAAAACCATGATATAAACAGATTAAACTGCATAAATTGATTGAAGATAGGAGTATTTGAATAATTTCTACCAAAAGATTGAGAAAGAGAAGGGTTAATTGAAAATATTTTAACCCATTGCTCTAGAGATTACTCACTAAAGAAAAAAAATGTTTATTATTAAATTTTAATTAAATTTAAAATTGAAAAATGTTGTCTAAAATGATTTGGACTACATTAAATTCATTACCTGTGAGATTGATTTTAATGGGAAATTTTTAGTCAAATAATTCACGCGGTAAAAAAATTAAGGAAATATAGTCCGTAAAAAAATTACAATATATGATGATTGTTATAGTAAAATATGAACTCGTGGTTCTAGCACAATAAAATCTAACAAAATAATACTATCATTTAATCCAGCAAGATGAGTTTTCAGGGAATTTTCAGTAGAATTCATTTTGCTGGAATGAAAAATTCATTTAAATAATAATTTTAGTAAATTTTCCCTCTCAAATTATATTTTCCTTGTTTTTCTTTGCAGGAATTACTCATCTTAAAAAGATGACGTAAGATTAATTATATTATATTTTTTATATTAGAACTTTAAAAGAAATAAAATTTTGACCAGTACACAATCTTAAGCCCAAACCCAATTTTTGTAAGACGAAATAATTTTAATGTTTGGGGACAACACAGGAAAGTGAGAACTAATTTTGGTGTTAAGCGAAAGTGGAGAGACTTATCTCACTAAAGTTGGGGACCCAAGTGGGATGGGACCAAACGAACATATAATTATGAAACCCTGCACACCTGCTTTTGCCTAGTATGTGCGGGGCGGCACGTGGTGATAACCATGGGGACATCCGTCCCATCTCATCTAAAACGAACATATAATTTTATATTAAAAAATTATAAAATTTTAAGAATAAAAATAAATTATTAATAGAAAATATAAAAATAAATTTAAAATATAAAAAAATTAAAAGATTTAAAAAAACCACTGCTCTCGTCCATCCTCTCTCTATCTGTTCATCCCTAATCTCATCTTGCTAAAATAGTGAAGTGAAGGAGGGAGAATAATCCAAGGTGGAGTGGAGCGATTGGAGTGTCCTCAGTCCGTGACGACCGACACTTTGTGTGGGTTGTCATTGAACTGGCCAATAGCATCGGCATCGCGCTCAACTCTCGACACCTCGAAGCTATCCTGTACCAATTGAAATACTACCTTCTCCCCCAAAACTCCTAGCTACAATGATTTCAATGAAGGAAACATTTATCAAAGCATTAAAATTTTAGATTCTTTCTTTTTTATTAACTATATATATTTTTTAATGTAATGTAATTATTAAGAAAATTTTAAAATATCCTTTTAAGTATAATATCTTTCTTTTTTATTAACTATATATTTTTGTAATGTAATGTAATTATTAAGAAAATTTTAAAATATCCTTTTAAGTATAATTAATAAATGTGGATAATGCTAAAGAAAAAATATTTTATTATTTTAATTTCAAGTAAGTTCTTGAGAAGATAAATGAGCGATTCCAACCATCCACTCCTTTTTTTTATTTATTAATTTGGAATAAGTACAGTGTAGTATTTATTTAAAAATAACTCTCAATTATTTGACATTAATCGCTCGTACCCCTGGTATTACCAGCGCTCGAATCTAAAACTTTAAAAAAATATCAATAATTTCTTTACCACTAAGGTCACGGTATTCGTATCTACTCATTTTTAGAACTTTTAAACCCATCTACTTTTCATATGAAATTAATCTCTCTTCCCCCTATTTTACACAAAACAATATTTGATTCCTCTCTTTTCTCATCATTCTTCTCTTTTAAAGAGTAAAGTTGATTGAGTTCCATCTTTCTCGGAGTGTAAGAATGTGAGAGTGTTGTATTAATTTTGGGGAAAATATTTATTTTACAATTACAGTGATTAGGATGGAACTGTTTCTAAGACAATATAGTGTTTTTTACCATGATACAATGAATTTAATAAATTTTGTCGAATTTTATCACTAAATTCAAAATGACAAATTTCCATTTTACCTAGGAAATCAAAGATATTATAAATTCATTGTAGACAAATCAACTTAAATCGAGTTAACATCCATTCCCAAAAAAATATTTTTAAAATATGGGGATTATTTCGTAAAACATCACTTATTTAAACATCAAAGGTTAAAAAAATAAGTTCATGATCTTTTAAGAGATATTTCAAACGTTTACTCATGATATTGAACTCGAGTGATCTATCCTTTTAGAAAAAAAATCAAATTTTTCGTTCCAATAATCAAGAGATCGATCCATTTCCTAAAGGAATCGAATAATTTTCTAAAAAATTATAGAAAATGACTTGAATATGTAATTTTGAGCTAACAATTCAACACCTAATTGTTTATACAGCTAATGACTATACAAGAACATACTTGAATCATCACAACTATTTCAAAACATAACTGAAACATGCTTCATAAAATCCATCTAACATTTGAACAAGCCTTGAGAATCAAAAGTCTAATTATGTATTTTAAGTTGTATTTTAGAAACTCCTATACTCATATTTGACATATGGGTCTTGTTACATGCTCTACGTCACTCTCTACATAAAAATAACATCATACATCAAAATTATACTTTGCAAACATTTCAGACAAAGTCTATCAAAAACTAATAAAAAAATCCAAAAACAACATGTAACACTCTAATGCCACGAATTCCGAAATAGTGAGAATCGAGTTGTATATCTTTTGTTAATTACTTTGTCGACGACCACAATATATCTTTTGTCGACGATCATAATGCATATTCTACTTAATTACTTTGTTAATTTTAACGTTCTAATTGCATGAAATATAGAAAAGACGCATTGTACTCCTAGATTCTTCTCCGATACTTTAATAATCACTCCATCTCAAAAAAATATTTCTTCCACTATCTTATACAAACTAATCTTTTTTTTTCAACGTTCTATTGATCGATTTTGCCCTGTTGAAGCAGTTAACATGCTCCTGCTATTACTGCAACTTTCTGGTTGGTGTCGAAACCGCAATACGAGGTGTTTGACTGTCCGAATTCCCAGCTGGAGCTGATCCCAAAATACTGCAACAGACCGTTGGCGCCTTTATCATATTCACTAACTTACACCTCCTAACACGCACTTTAACTTTTTTTTTCTCTTTTATGTTTTGTATAAACAAAATATATTTTCTCAAGGAAAAGGATGATCAAATAATTGATCGAGTGCCACAACGTAGTTTGCCAGCTAAGATATTTGCTTTAAAAACCAAGAAATTGAAATTACACGCGCGACAAAAAAAATTGGGCACAAAATGCTCGCACGTGAAAGTGTGACTGATACGTGCAGGCTTATTGGCAGCTATAGAGGGAAGCGATGACGATGAACGAGTGATGAAAGAAGAAAACAAAGGAGAAAATAGGATAAACCTAGAGAAGGCCGCTTAGAAATCGGCTATTTTCCTGTGGGGACGAGATTTTGAGACATTTTTATCAACTTCTTGCAAGTTCTTCAGGCTTCGGATCGCCAGAATGTCGCCTCTCCGAGAATCAATAAATTGACCAGCATCACTGATTTCGGTTGATTCTGGAAATAATGAAAAATTAAAAAAAACACACGTAAAATTCAAGAAATAGAAAAGAAAAGATGAATTCAAGCTGCATTATACCTAAATGCTTCGAGGAATGTTGAAATCCATTAAAATGAGCCAAATCTGAAACAAAAATCAAAAGAACAAACAAAATGAAGATTAAACTCGAATAAACTTGCTTCCTCGCTTTAGCCGTTGACTGAAAACAAGAAAAGCTTACCAGACTGCGAAGGACTGTGAGAATTTAGGTAAAGAATGAGGAGGCAAAGGAGAGTAAGAACAGGAATCAGGTGAATGAGCTTCTCAGGCTTAGTAGGTGATGTGAACAAAGACGACGTCGGAGACAACGAAGAAGGCGAGGACGACAATCGGCGAGATTTGACATCTTTGCCATCATCGTCGTCGATGATTAGCTGGCGCTTCTGAACATCGGCGATCGAACTCTCTTCTCCGCCATGGATGCGGAGCTTGGAGCTCGGCGAGCCTAAGGATTGTCTGTGCATGTTCTAGAGAGAAACAGAGGTTGATTAGTGAAGATGAGGATTAGTTGTGGTTGGAGTATTTCTTTAAGAGATGGGCGACTTGTTTGTTTGTTTTCTTCCTTGGCTTTAACTTAGGTTTTTTCATGTTTAGTAGCCTTACAACTTAAGCATTAATTAATCCCAATAAATAAGTTTAAGTATGAATATGATTTATCTTTGCAAAAAGGTAACGAAGATATTGATTTGAGAGCTCTTTATGTAATTATGTTATGCTGAGGGACGCTTTTTTGCCTTTTTAGAAGCAAGTTTCCAAGTAAAATAATATTTGAGTATTTGTGGACCTCGGTCTTTAATAAATGAATTATTATGAGTAATCTTTACTCTTTTATTTGTTTTAAATTTTATTTATTAATTTAAATTATATTAATTCGTACTAAATTACTTAATTTTAAGTTTATAATTAAAAAGTATTCCAACATACATACTTAAAATAAACAATTATTTAAATTTATTCAAAATAAATAATATTTTAGATATAAAACAATTTATCTAAATACAATAACAAATTTGGAGGTTTCTTTTTAATAGTTTGTGTGATTATAAGGTAATATCTATTCAGAATTTTTAATCAATTGACAACGTATACACATCTTATAAACGTATGTGTTCGAACTCAAATTTTGTTTTAAATAATCTTCTTTACCTATAAGGTTATCTGTTCAAATTATGAGTTTTAAAATTGATGAATGAAGTGATCTTTTACTCTTTAAGTTAATAGAGTTATATTCACGCTAACCCAAGATGATTTGGGGCATTATAGAAACCTTTTTATATACTCCAGTTCTTTATATTTTTGTTTGTTGGTTGCTCTACTGTTTTTTTTAAAGAAAATTTTGTTTTGATTAATTCGGATCGATTTATGTCGCACATTTACCTCCTAGAAGAAATTTTTTGCATGTACAAGGACTTCGAACTAGTGACATGCTTAAACGATATCAAGATGCTTATCACTTGAATCAATTCCAATTAATCTAATTGTTTATACTTTAGTAACGATAATTATTATTTTTCCCTTTTTGGATAAATCATTTTTTTCAAGTGTAATACTAATTTAATAGCTTACTTAAAAAACAATTTATTAGCTTACTTGTTTATTTAATAGCTGTTTACTTATGTAGCAATAATTGGCTGTGTCTTATTCATTTTTGTAATAACATACATATCGAGAATCTCATTATTTGTGATAAAACTAACTGGAATGGTAAAAATTAATATAAAAATACCAACCAATTTAATAATCCAATAAAAATATAATATGAGATGGTAATTGATTTAATGAAGAAAATCATGGTCGAAATGAATGGCAGGTAGTTAAAAGGACTTCAAAATACTTTCTTTAACTTTTCTGTTTGTTTCCTTTCTAAATCGGAATCTGTTTCTCTTCTGTCACCAGACCCGAATATACAGCAGAGAGACATAGAAGTTGGTCAGCATCTTGGCTACTGGATCCTCCGCTTGCTTGACAAAAATGAAACCTTCTGCGCAGATCTGACCTCGTAGTCACTGCAAACCCCACCGTGATGCTGGCAATAGAAACATGAACATCCCAAACCAAGTGAATAAATCCACTCCATTCGATGCTATGTTATTTCGCCACTTTTTATGTGATTGCAATGTTATCTATCTTGTTTGAATGTTCTGTATTTTATTTTTATAATTATTAGTATCCGAACTATTAATCGATTAATTTGAATTGAGTACTGTAGAAACGAGGGCGGTCATCCTAACCCAGTTTATTTCATTCGCTAATGTCATGATTCAAATCTCTAATCTTACTTAAGAGATCTAATGTCTCATATTATTAAACCAACTGATAACCGGTCGTTGGTATGTTCTATATCTTATATATTATAATTTCCCCCTCAATTTCCATTATTACAGTGTACGTTATATTTTATGTATTTTTAAAATGTACATCAGAAAGATCAGATAAAGTAGTAAATGATATTTTTTGTAATTGTAAAAAATTGGTTAATTTTATGAGATGAGATTAATTTCTTTACATAATGGGATGATGTTAATTAAATGATGTGAATAGGGGTGCTTAATGAGTAGAACAGTTAGTGAGCAGTTTGAATTTGACTTAGTTAAACCTCAGTCAAAGCTCGATACGAACTCGAGCTCGACTCGAGATCTTAATAAGTTGAATCGAGCAAAGATTAACTCGACTCGATAAGTTCGCGAGCAGCTCACTAATATTTTTTTTATAACATTTTAGTAATTATTTTAAAAAATTATTAATTTACTTATAGATAATGAAAAAGATGATAAATTATTAACCTATTAATTTTCTAATAAAAAATAAAGAAATATTAAATTATCAACTAATAATTATTATTTTACTACACCCTTAATCAGACATTAAATTATTATTTTAATATATTTGTTGATTGTTCTTTTGAAGTTTAAACTTTAAAATTGCTTCATACACTCTTTCGATAATTTTGGATTAAATTTATTAATTTATGCTTATCTTAAGTTATACATAGTTTAGTAGATTTTACCTATAGTTATAAAATCAAGACAAACATTTTGGTGTGTTTAACGAGCAACGAGAAGAGCAACGAGTTTACCAAGCAACAAGCTTAATAAGCAACGAGTCGAATCGAACAACAAAACTTTTTTAACGAGCACGAGTTGATCACTACCTAACTAAAATTCAATAAATAAATTATACAATACTTTTATCAAAATAATATAGATATATTTTTTTTTTTTAAAAAAGACTAAACCAACTAAATTCAATTGGTCAATTATACAATATTTTTATCAAAATAAAATCGAAAAAAAAACTGAATCAGCTACTATTGTTTTAAATATCAATTCTTTAAATAACGTCTAAAAATTTATATCTTGATTCATAAATGAAATAGACTAAATAAAAAATATTATTTTCATGATAAATTTTTTACAATAATTAAATCCGAATTATTCGACAATAGAACAATCCCGGATGGTTATACCAAGAGAAGAAAACTGCGGTGTCGATTTTCCATTGATTGAACAAATTTGGAAACTTCAGGGTTTAATATCAATATTTTCTAAGAAAGAGGGACTAAATTCGCATTTTACCGAGGATTAAGAAAAGGACCTCCCTTTAATAAAAGAAATTTACGAAGGCCGAACATTTTTTTCATCCCATAAAAATTCCTCGGAATTTTCCCTCAAACTTTGCCCCTTTCAATTAATCCATTTTGTTTATTTCCAGTCTCCACTGTTGTACTCCAAACTATCTCTGCTCTTGCAAAGGTAAATATGATTATTATTATTATTATTGTTCCTGTCATTTTTCTCTTAATGGGGATGTTATCCTGCGACCAATTCGAAAAGTTCTCGGGGGGAAGGTAACGAATTAGGGAAACACAGATAATGAATTTCATTCTCATAAATCATCGTTTTTTCAATTTATCAGAGAATGGAATTAGCGGATCGAGCAGTTGGCTTCCTATTAACTTTTACCAGTTTATCCATTTTCACATATTACACGTTTTGGGTCATCATCCTGGTCAGTATCTAATGCTATACAAGTAATTCATTCTCGATTTGATTCAATCGTAACCCAGTAATGTTAATGAACTTATGATTGATTCTGATTTGTGACTCTAAAAATTCTATCGGTCATGTATTTCAGCCATTTGTGGACAGTGATAACTTCATCCACAACTATTTCCTACCCCAGGAATATGCCATACTGATCCCCGTGTGTGCTGGTGTGGTGCTTCTTTCTCTCCTCTGCATATTTATTGGGTTGGTGCTGCTCAAATCCAAGAAGAAGAAGGCTTGAAGCTTCGTGTTCTTAAAACATGCCCTAGGTATAGATTTCCTTGTTTTCTTCTCTTGGAATTTTAGTTTTGAGATAAGAATTGTGTTCAGGATATCTTAATTTGCTAAGATTGTTGAACTTTTGCACAACTGTCATTGATTTTTCTGGCTAATACATAACTGCTATAGAGAACTCAGTGTGTTTTCTTTCTTTCTGAAATAGTTGAAGCCTAAAACACTTAGTTTTTCATTTCTCATGTTTCACTCTATGGAGAAATCTTCATTCAAACCCTGCCCTGGTTTTTGGTATTTTAGTAGGCCTGTTGAATGTCAAACATAATAGATTGTCATAAGAGCTTGAGCTGCCAAAGAATACAAGAAGACATGATCTTTTCCTTTGTTAATATGTAGGTTGATTGTAACAATTTTGAGTTGCATCACATCAGCTCTATCAGGCTTATAGAGATATCAGTATTCATCATTACTTTAGACACTTTTTGGCAATGGGGCATTTAGTAGGAAAACAAATACATTCCTTGTGGAACACTGAATAGAACATAAAATCTTTTCTGATATCAAAACTTCTGATCGGTTTGCAATCAGCATTGGCTAAGATATTTTTAGGCTTTAGCATTTGCTATAGGAACACATACATTTGAAACAAGGATATAAGAAGCAACCAACAAGAACTTGAATTGCATAATATCTATGCAATATGTTATCTACACCCAAACAAGAAGAATCATAATCATTAGTTTAAGAGAATGTCAAAATGTATTTTAGGTCCTGAAGAAGCTGATAAAGAAAAAACCTTTAGTGTTCTGGAGTCAAATCATCGTTTGCTTTGATAACCTGGTATGATCAATGATATATTGAAGATTTACATCTTGTAAATAGAATGTTTTACATGAAAAATGAAGGATTTGTGTTGTCCTGCACCAGCACAGTATGTGGGACTAAAACAGATGAACATGATTGCTAACTCATTCAAGAATGATGGCACAATTCCTTATATCTACACATTTGACAAAAGACAGTTTGTAAATAAAGTGCATAACTTTATCTCAAGTGAATAAAAATACATGTATGTTGAATTATTCTTCTATTCCCCATAGCAAACAGAATAAATAAATGAATATGATAGATTATCTCAAGTGCATAACTTGTGTTCTACTGATAAGGAACATCGTTAAAATCTGAATTGATATAAAATTTCGAGATTGATCCCATACAACTTCTCCCTTTTTCCCAAACCAAGAATTCTATACGTAAGTCTATTACGGTTAAAATTTTGCAAAATGATGGCGTTATAGTATTTAATTTTACCTATTTTAGGATATCTAACTTCAGCTACATGTTGAATCTTAATAATGTGCCAAAGCATGTAGTTTCTCCTTCTGCCAACCTTTTCTTTTGGCTTCCTGCCGATACCCCATGCTATAAACCCTATTTTTTGTTACATGCCGGAAATCCCCTTTATTTTTCTTCGTGAGATGAAAAGAACGAACCTGCACCCATGGGAAGAAAAGGGAGAAAAATGAAAGGAAAAAAAAAACATTTTCATAAGATCATCATGAATCATTTGTTCATTTTTATCAATCTTCATTACTACGTCCTGGGATGATGAGATCGTTGGGACTAAAAGGCTATCAAACATTCGTGTAACACAACAAGAAATCTCTTTATCACATATGTTTCTTGCATGCTCTTTGCGTCATATATATATATATGTGTGTGTGTGTGTGTGTGAGAGAGAGAGAGAGAGAGAGAGAAACATTCTCAGTAAATGGACCCTCCAACCCATTAGTCTAAACGTGTTATGTCCAATAACCATTGCTATAAAAACCCACACTGTTAGAGTTAAGTTATGAAATTTAGAGCCCAGTTCCAGCATATCGTACCTCTCCCAAAATTCTTAGAGAATTGGAGTTCAAGCAACTACAATTATAAAGTGTATATTATTAATAGATTATTTTTTAAAAAAAAATAAACAATACTCCATAATTAACTCATATTATTTTTTAAAAAAATAAACAATACTCTATAATTATTCAGAAAAAGAAAGGAAAAAAAACTGTCAACTTACGACTTGATAATAGCATAAGTTTTCTTATCATTACATCGATAAGAAATTTAGTTTTGTAAAAAAGAAATAATTTAGCAACTGTGCTTCATTGTTCACCGAGTGGGAAGACCTAACAATTTAATTATTAAAATTTTTATTAATTTTATCCCAACAAACTTCGATGTCATGCACTAATATAACATCATAGGCAAGGCTCTTGTTCCCCTCTAATTCAAAGTAAATCAACTTGAATTTATTTCCACAACCGTTGCATCCCATATTTTTAATGACAACCACCAAATTAAACCACCCCGCTGTAACATTGCTATTGCTAGGATTGTTCATTAAAAAAGAAAGAAAGAAATTACAATTTCATATATATATATATATATATATATATATATATATATATATTGGATAAAAATGAATATATGAATTTTTACAGATATTATGATTCCAATATTTAAAATTATTTGATATTTTATTTTAAAAACAATTGTATTAACCAATGAATTACAAGTCAAACTTATATCTTTGAAGACTACAAATTTCTTTTGATAAATTCTAAATCTAATTCTAATCTTACTTAGAGAGGAGAGGAAGGGGGAAGAGAGGGGAGTGCTCTTAGTGAATTTAGAACCTATGACTTAAGGGAATATGAAAGAACAAAGATGAACATTTTGGTCAACCGAGCAAGTTCTAGTTTAGGAAAGGATACTACAAATTCTAGAAAACCTATTTAATTGAAAATGATAATTATTGCATATTAGGGTTTATTTGCTGATTTAGGTCAAAGAACTTTTTATAGGGATGAGCACAAATTACTACAGCTCTGCAAAAGAAAATTTTATTGCTATGTATAATATGTCTTGG
Organism: Hibiscus syriacus; assembly: GCF_006381635.1. NCBI lineage: Eukaryota > Viridiplantae > Streptophyta > Magnoliopsida > Malvales > Malvaceae > Hibiscus > Hibiscus syriacus. The sequence continues at coordinate 1,032,659 of NW_024063109.1, read as the reverse complement.
TTATATTATCAGCTTCTACCTGAATAAGAGATGGGGGTTGTGAACTTATCTATTTGACCAAGCAAAATTATTTGTGGACAGTAATCATGGTATAGGGATGCCTTTGGGCTTTGCCTATTGGGCAGTTTGGTCCCCCTCCATGTTTATTGATTAGGCTGGTTCACCAAATTTTTGTACTATAATTTATGGCCACACGTTCATAAAGAATTTACATCTTCAAATTTATGTTTCCGGAAAATTAAATTAAAAATATTATATTTATATTACCATATGTTGACTATAAGAATTTAATTGTTAATAAAATAACCTAAACTAAGTTAAAAATAGAATAATTACGATAAATTATATATAATATAAATGAATTAAAACATAATACAAAAAATACGAAAAAATTAACTAAAAAAAGTAACATGAACACATAACGGTACTTGAAAGTGTAAAAAATATATTAAAAAAAGCACAAACTAAACGATTTCAGTGGTTAAGATATTGTTGTTATCTTTTAAGATCTTAGGTTTGAGCACGACACCTTCAGGGGTCACTCTCACTTCTACAGTACTCGATCTGGATTAGCGGGACATATCATAAAAATTAGCTGACCCTATTCCCATATGTAATGAGGTAAGGTAGGGTAGTAAGATGCCCCCAATGCTAGGTTGAGAGCAACTTCCGTGGAAGACCTCCAGCAATTATGAATTGCCCACCGTGGGACTCGATCCCACGACCACAAGGTTAAGGGCCTTGCGCTCTACCAACTGAGTTGGACGGGCAATTAAATCATATCAAAATGATATCCACCACTAATTTTATAAGGTAAAATTCATAAATGGACATTAAATCATATCAAAATGATGTTTTTTATATACCAAACCTCCAAAAGTTATATAATAGATATTAAACTTTAGATTGCTTTACAAAAAAACAAACACACAACACTATTATCTACCATTAAAGATGTGATATGGTATGCTAAATTAATAGAAAATATCTCATTTGACCCTTTGATTGTAACTAAAATTTTATTTTACTATTAACTTTAATTAAAATAATTTTTATTATGTCAATTGAATTGAAAAAATGGATATAAATAAATTAAATATTATTTTTAGTGTCATGTTATAAATATTAAATTTATATCATATAAATCATTTGATACATTGTTAAAAGTTAAGGATTGTTTTGATTATGTTTATTTAAGTTTTGATGTATTGTTCTTATTAATGTGATACTATAATTTTTTGAATGTGTTTTTTTAAAATTGTGTTTAAAATTCTTAAACAAAAGTCAAGTGATTGAATCACATCATTTAATAAAAAATAATAACATTGATTGATAATTCAATTTTTTAATCTAAAAAATTATAAACATTTAATTTTACAAATACAATCACAATTAATAAATAATTAGTTATAAAATAATTTGATGAATGAATATTTTCCAAAAAAAATTGTAACTTTTAATTTTAAAATTAAATTATTTTCATATATTTTTTAAAAATTCTAAATTTTTAATTTCATTTTGAAATTATTACTTAATATTATAAAAAAAAAATATGAAACATGAAATTTCAGTTATAACTGAAGGGTCAGATAAGATATTTCCTATTAATTTAGCATGAGATGTCACTCCCTTAACAATATTTCATGGTTGCTACCTATTTTTTAATAAAATTTAAAGTTTAATTTCTATTTTATAACTTTTAAAAATTCAATAACAAATGAAATCATTTTAATAAATTTAATGATCATTTATAAATTTTGTCATATTTTTATATTAGTGATGCATATCGGTACATATCATTAATAGTACACATCAGTGTGTATCATTCACTCTAGACCCATCCATATATATATATATATATATATGGATACCTTCCACATTTCTCTTATATATATAATGCCTCAGATAACCTTTTTGATGCATCTTTGAAATTTATCCATAATTTAAAGTTTATTAATTTCTGATTTAGGGGAGGAATGAGATATAAACAATTTAGATATTGTATTAAAAATATTTATTTTTGATGAATTAATTATTCATTTTATGTTTGTAACAATTAATTATACTGAAACTGCTAATATAGTAATGAGTTTGTAATTTTTTTTAATAATATGAGGTGATTATAAAGTAATATATGTTTAGAATTTTTTTAACTATTGATAAGACATATCATACAGACGTAACTACTCGAATCCAATATCTAAAAAAAAATCAATACTTCCTTCAACCATAAACACTTATAGATTCTAGTGAGTTATAAGTTAGAAAGCTAGTAGAAGATGTCGTATAGAAATAGTTATAGGATTGGCATAGTGGAAAAGGACAGAAAAATACAGTTAAAAATAAATAAGAATAATAGTGTATGAACGAAAGGAAAGGGTGGAATTGAATTGAACGTTGTGATAGATAAAAAGTGGGTCCAAAGAACTCCTATTAGGTGGGAGCCTACATGCTTTTTTACCTTGACCTCCCAAAAAGGAGCACCATATTCCATTGTGATTGGATTGAGTGTTTCTTAAGGTTTGTAGGGCCAATTTCCCCTTCCCATATTAGTCCTCCCCTCCTTTACTTAAAGAGAATAACATTTTTTTCTTGGAAAACCCAAGAAAAAAAAATCTTATGGAATGTGGAGAACAAAGAACCAAAACAATAATTATAATAAAATGGAAATGGAAATTCTGCATGTTAATGGGTTCTTGTCAAAATCTACAAATTTATTTCAGTCACTAGTCTCTTTAGATTTGTAGGCCACTTATCTAAGCTCCCCTTTTGCTTAAGTCTTTGGAAAAGATTCAAAATGTTTCCACTTTTCATTTATTAAATCTTTTTTTTTTTGAGTATTTGATAATTTTAAACATCATGATTAAAACAATTAAAATATACTATGACATAACATAAAATTCATACACGAATTGCTAACTACTTTAAGTCTTTGTTAAAAGGGAGTGATTAAGGGGGCAAATCTTCTTTTTCAAGTGTGGTCAAGTTCCTTAAGAATATTTATATAAGGTGTTTCCTATAAGGGAAGAACCAACCCCTATCGTTTCTCCTTTTTCTTTTCTTTTGTTATTAAGGAATATCAATTATTAAAGCCCTCCACTAATTATACTTTTAATGGATACTATCTCAAACCAAACCTTGCTCTACAAATCTATCACCTACTCATGACTACACCTACGTTAAATTACATTAAATTAATACAAATGCCTTTCACGGTGATTATTATCCTTGCAATCCCGAAAATCTTTTGAACATATATTATCTTATAATTTTATGACCAGATGCAAGTGTAATAATTTTGTGAACTATTAATTAAAAACATAATCACCCAATTATCTTGCAACTTAGAAATATATGATTGGAATTTCGGTCTTAATGTGTTTAAATGCATGATTATGTCAAGAAACAAAAGGAATTTAAAAAGTGGCTTACTTGTTTGGGATTTTGGGGCGGTGTGAATGCCAATATTTACATCTAAAGTTACCTTTCCTTCTTTTTATAAATTTCATGTATGACATTGTTTCTCTATGTGGTAAAATTTCCATTTCATTGTTTGATTTCAATTCCAGCAAAAAAGGAACAAGAAGAAAGCGAAGACATGCAATCGATAGCTTTATACTTGTTTTGGTAGTTGGTCTTTAATTAGTTTTCTGAAGCCAAAATAAGATCATTAAATTGAAATCACATAATTTCCAAAAGAAGAAAAAAATCTTAAAAAAACAAATATTGTGCAGAAACAGTGAATTATATACGCAAAAAAAAAACAGTTCAGATTTTCCATTTAGAAAAACATAGGAAGCATAAGGGAAAACATCTATGACCCATTTCCCAATTTTCAATGACATAAAATATTGTACAGAAAAATAATATAATGTCGGTATGGTTAAATTTCACCCTCTTCTCCTCTATGATTAATCAAAACTATTGTTTCTCAAGTGCACTGGTCATCACGTGATCTCTAAGTTCGTCCCACAAATTTACATTGATTATATTTGTTGACTGATAAAATAAATAACAACCGTAAATGATAATAAGATGATGATTATATCGATATTAATCTGGTTTTTAGGTAAAGAAGTGTGTACCTGTTCTAGTCTTTGTTGCATGACTATTTGTATCAACGCGCGGTTATTGATGATTATTCGCAGGGTGTGTTCTCTGATGGTCGACACGTAGTCGTTGATGACAAGTTTACGGAATACATTCCACATGTCTGAAGGTTTGTATAGCTAAGGTTCGCAGGTAGTAATAATATCAAATCGATAATATTAATCCTGATATTTTAAGTCATTTTCACGTGAATATACAGTGCGACGACACTATCATTCCCCACATCAAATAGTTCAGTAGGGCAGAGTTGATAGGTTGTAAGACATGCAGTTCAAATCATCAACACTTCCAAATTTCGATACAACTTGAGTTGAGAGATTGCCACTATATGAATTAACGATTGATCATACTGGCAATTGGATTTGGATTTTGGGTGGCGTATATAAATAACATAGGTTGAAAATTAGGACTTAGTATTGACTTAGCATAAAAAGTAAAATAAATAAATATATAGAATTAACTTATTTGACAACACTCTTCGATAACGACGTCAAAATTTGATAAGTTTTTGAAGTTTTTAAAAATAGTTCTTGTTCAAAGTAAAGTTTGTATTAGTGATAAGTAATATCGAATTTACAGATATTATGTTAAATTAATTTTATCAAAATAAATAAGAAAATAAATTTGGCAATTGTATAATGCTAATTAAATTAAAATATTTAATGAAAAAAGAATTCAATTGACAATAATTGAAATTAAATGATGAGAAGATATATAGTCAAAGTAAATCACAAGTTTAGTTCATAATTCGATCATTGATTTAAATGTAGGATCTAAACTAGCTTTAATAGGTTAATTATTGTTACTCGGGATATAATGACAAGAGAGCTAATATTGTGTTTGCACGTGAAAAAACATGTTAATACTATGTGGTAGCATGACCGGAGCATATTATATATAATTTCAAAGTTCTCATTCCCAAGGAATAGTTGACAATACTATTTTTTAATAATTTAAGATGATTTCAAAATAATATATATTTAAAATATTTTTAATTATAAATAATATCACAACCTAAAGACTTAAACAATATTTCCTTTTAATTACTTAGTTCACACAATAGTTGAAATTGAACCCATTACTTCAATCCTTTGCTTAAACATGAATTGAATTTGCTAGCTACACTAATCAATATATTGTCAGTCTTCTATTTCTCTCTGTCGGTAGCTACAATTAATAAAGATATAAATATAATCTCAATCACAAACATGTAATTAATGAAAGTAAAACATATACATAAGATATGTATGTTTACTTCATTGCTCACGATGCTGTCGGAACCCTCGGTTAATTGTGTCATAAAAATAGAGTTAACAATAATGAAAAAGTAAATAAAGATATGAGATAAAAAAATAAAGAAATATTAAAGGCAGCAACCAATATCGTAGTTAGTACTGTCGCCTACCAACCAAAGATGTAAAAGAAATGAACAAACCATAGTTTAAAGAAATGGTTTTAAACCTAGGTGCTAGCGGCTAGTTGTTTTTTTTTTTTTTGACTTGTTAGGATGCTACTATTAAACAATAATTTATCCGTCTTGGTTTTCCGTTACATACTAATCTTTTTTACATAATTTTAAGAATGTTTTTATAAAAGATGTGATGTAAAATAATTAAATGTTGCTTTTTTTTTTATAAAAAAATAAATTTTGATTTTTTGAGAATTTTAAAAATTAAAATATAATTTTAATAGTTGTTGAATCTTTAAAATAATTATTTAAGTGAAATAATTTAAAAATATAAAAAAAATGATAAATTTATTAAAACCCAATATTAGAGGTTTAATTTCTAAGGATTTTAAGGTAAAAGTTTTGTTTTTCAATGCCAATGGGTATCTTGTCGATCTCAAGGTAGGATTTATGCGCATTGAAATGAGAAAAGACTTCAAAATAAGGAGAGAGATGGATACAGCAAATTTTAGGTTTAAAGTGGGTAAGCAAATAAATTTTTTTATTCAATTAAAACTTTAAATAAAAAATTAATTAATGTGATTTTCGTCATTATTGACATAATAGTTCATAATCTTAATGTGACTATAAGTATAAATGAAATAAAAATATCAGACATAAAATATTTAATCATTATCTAATTGAAGTAAAAAATGGGGATATGGTAGCTCCTTGTCAAATATGACAAATCATCGCTGACCATTATGAACCACTGTATTTCTTCAAATTTAATTGCACGAAAGATACAAAATTTCAAGGTCTTCTAAGAACTCAAAATCTCATTAAATTGAATATATTTCATTTTTTTTCTTTAAAATAAATTTACTTTGGAATATTTTTGGTGCTTAAAGACTTTATTTTAAATGAATATTTATAGGGGTGATTCTCCATTAAAAAAATTACTACCTTAATTCCATAACTTAGATAATGAGACAACCATTATGCTCGTAGTCAAATGTGAAACTACCATCATGAACTGAATACAGAACATCTATTATGCCACTAATCAAATATGATTATCTAACCTGCATGTACTGCAAATAATGTAAATCATTTTGATATTCTCCCACTTGATTCATATTGCTTATGAGAACTTAAAATTAAAATATAATGCATGAATCATGACGATATTTTCTATTATGATTCGATTAATAATTTCCATGTATTATAATGTATCATATTTCAACATTTTAGTCAAATTTTTAAATGAATAAATTCAATATTTATTTTAGGTCCAAATCAAAAAACTACAAAAAATATATAGGGTTAGGATCTACTTACACAATGTAAAACTTTTTTAGTTTTACATATATTTGGGATCGTTGAATAAGTGAAAATAGATGGATGAGAATAACTCCTTTTTTTCAAGTGAATATCTTTTCATTTCTCACTGTTAATCTCAGACATCTATTTTCACTCATCTAATGGTCCTAAATCTGTGCAAAACTAAAAGAGTTTTTCATTATGTAACAGAACTATATCCCATATATATTATGGTTAGAGAAAGTCAAAAATTGAAACCAATCCATATCATAATACTATAAATAATTATAATTAAATTTGTATAGAAACTCGAACAACTCGACTCGAATTTCATAACATTGACTCAAAAAATTTCAAATTAAGTTTGAGTAATAAATACGACTCGTCAACTCGAATAACTTAAATTTTTTTTGACTCTATTCAACTCGATTCAATCGAATACTCATCCCTAACTCCATCGAAAAATAGCTCAATGGTTATAATTAAATGTATATATAGATCAGGTCGAAACAAATGATACTTTTATATTTGAAAAGGAATAAATTTCAATTTCAATTGGTTCTATCTTAAAGGTGGTTTCATTAATCATATATTAATAATATACCACCTTCTTCCTCTTCTATCAAGATTGATTAACAATTATCTAGTTTGTAGTTTACCCGTTTTTCACTCATTTAAACTCTCTTCCAAATTAAAAGATATAAGTTAGAATGCGTGGAAACATAGCTATGGTAGGATCACAATGCGACGAGTGAGATTGCCGAAGCAAAAAGGGGTGTTTTGACAGTGTCTCGTGAATATGTGTTGTTTGGTGACTGTGTATTAAATCTGAATCTCAGTGGGGACCCATAGTCATCCATGCAATTAAAGCCATTGATATTGCCGGAAGGATATATCATATCATATAAATATGGACGACCCAAAAGCATGGTTTTTAGAATCGGATCGGTTAGCGAATCGGCCATGCTACCTATTCATTGGTTCAACCGATCGAATCGGTTCGAGATCGGTCGGAAGAACTGGACGACATCATAATTATTTAAAAAATTAAATAAAAATACCAAAAATATTTAATAAAAAAAATTTTATATCACAGATCATATTCAAAGCAAGTCATAACATATATAAATTAAAAACCATAAAATCAAGTGAAACAAAATGATTCAAATTAACTACAACATAATATTTAAGGTAAAACTTATTAAATAATAAATATAATTATATAACTATAATTAAAAAATAAATTTGGGGCTAAAAAATCATAACAAAATGATATTGTTTGGTTTAATTTTTTTTAAAAACAATCCCACATGACTAAGAAACATAGAAGAGCATCCCAAAAGTCTAAAGAGAAAATATGAGAACAAAACAATCCTACATTGCTAAGAAACATAGAAGAGCATCACAACTAACTTCTATAAATAATAGAGGTAATTTGGCATTCAAAATCATGGAGCCTTTTGGTGAGCATTGAGTGAACTATTCTTTCACTTCAATCAAGCTCGAATTTTAGGCTTCAATTGAGCTTCTAAATTTTTTTTTAGTTCAAGCCTTTTTGAGTTCAAGTTTCAATATTATATTTCGAGTTCGAGTTGAACTTGATAATTTTTAACTTGTGAGTTTGAGTGGAGTTGAGCTTACTTTTAAAGTTTTCAAGTTCGAGTCGAACTCAGTAATACTCGAATTCGACTTGGCTCATTTAACAAACGACGTTTGGTTTAATTTTTTTTAAAAAAAAACAAAATTTCAGGTTTTCAGCCGGTCCGGTTCGAACGTTTCAGCGGTTCTGGCCGGTTCACTAGTAGTGGTTCAACCGGTTTAGATTGAATCGGACTAGGCAACGGTTCCCGGTTGAACCGGACGGTCTGATTCGGTTTTCAAAACAATGCCCAAAAGACGGGCAACAAGACAATAATCTTGTACAAATCAAATTATTTTAGTGATTAGTTGATTTGTTATTTATTTCTTGAGATCTCATATTCGAATACTATATATACAAATTTTAAACATTTATTATAAAACAAATTAAGAGTTTTTGAAAAAAATACTACTATTATATTTACAAAAAAAAAAACAAGTCAACAACCCCACTGGAAAAGTACTGTAAAATCAAATGGCAAAGGTAATGGTCGCTTATCTCTGGCCTCTCAAACCTCATAGTCATAGCCCACACGGTATGATAATAAAAGTGCTAAAAAAAAGCTTTGCATAATTTCTTTTATCTACTCGAAATTTAATAATATGCCTTTACCTTTTACGTCAAAGGAAAAAGGGGGGGGGGGAACGTTTGATTTTTAATATTTTTAGAATTTCTTTTACATTTTTATGAGTTCATTTAAATTTTAGACATTATAAGTTTTTTTTTTAACTTTTATTACAAGTGAAATGTTTTGATTAGATTATATAACTTATTAATGGTAACGATAAAGAGATCGTTTATTGATGACATTAATATTAATGCTATTAACGCTATTGACAATAGAGACGGCATCAACCATGATATTGATACGAAATTGAAACTTCTAACTCGGATGAATTCATTAACTAGGTATATGATGTCGTAAATAAAGTAATTTTATATCATCCTTCAATTTGAACGAACAAAAGTGATGTCTCCTTGCAAATTATGAATTCCAAACATTCATTATTTGGATATAAATGATGTAAAAGTGAATCTTGATCTCACTAAAGATTTTGAATTTGAACAGTTGTATCTACAATGTGTGTTTACGTTATTAAAAAAATTATGAACATATATTATCTTATAATAACCCTTTATTATTAAAAAATTATATTTTTAAAGATTGTGAAAATTATTCCACTAGAAATAGCTTCGACTCGTAGTACTAGACAAAATGATATTACAAGCAAAAAAATAGAAAAATATTATAAGGATCAAAAGAGGATTAGACTAAAGTACATGGAAATACTTTATTTAAAAGTATACTAAAAGCAGCAAATCTATTATTGGAACCTGCAATTGATTTTGTAACAAGAAATAGATTATGTACAAATACTTTTCCTTTTTTCAACTGTTGTTTTTTTACTCTTATCAGCAATCTTACAAGTTTCTTCATTGTGTTCTACCTCGTTGAGAACAACCAAGTTTTCAACCACAAGGATTTCCTTAGGCCTCTAAACTTTAACTTCGCCATCCAATATAGAAGGGCAATGTTTACCAAGATGCTTAAAGGAACAACAAGAGCAACATTGTGGTAGCATCCATGGGATCTCCACTCCAATGGAAATAATCGGTCCATTTCCCAGTTTCACATGAAAATAAATCTTGAAACAATGATACAATTCATATGTTAAAGTTTGACTCTAATTTAAAGTGACGTAATTTAATTGGGGAAGTAATAAACCTAGTGTGATTAAAAGTAGAGAACTTTATTAAAGTAGAATTTTTACTTTATTTAGATTCCTTTGTAGTCAAGTATTTATTTCTATAAATAGATACTAAAGGTAAGGGTTAAATATCAAGTAAGCCAAGTCGATCTACTACGTTCATTTATAAGGTTGGCATGTTTACAACCAAATCCATTTGACAAGTGACCTAGCTATTAGAGCCTAGCGGTGGAGGCCCACGCATTACAACCCAAAGCAATTAGGGTTTTCAACTATTCCTTAATCGCAACACATTTGCCAGTCGTTGGATCTAGCCAAATCCAACAGTCTAGATGCAGTGTAGGTTATGGTTAATGAAACCCTAATATTTTCATTAGTCATCACCAACAAGGAGAAAGTATAATCGTTAGATCTGACCCTTCATTCGATGATCTAGGTTGTCCACACTCGATGTCGTCACCATAAGCATGATTCAAGCCAGTCACCAAATGAAATCAATGATATCTCGAGGTTATTTTTCCCTCATGCATCATCATCGTCAAGGTCATGGTATTGCCCTCGTCCTCTTGTCTCCCTGCTAGAAGAAAAAGCCATTAAACACAAAAAAAGAACGAGGAGATCCTCCATATAACCTGTCTAGATCAAAGTACATCAACAGCTTAGAATGAATCCTACCTTAACAAGAACTCTATCTCTAAGGTATTTGAATTCAAACAAAACATTATCCATAATTAAATCCTTAATTATTGGATAATAATATATTTTCTAGAATCTTCCAAGGAACGGGCCAAGTCTGATGGTTCTGGGTAAGCCCAACACTCTGTATTATTCTTCTACAGAAATCTGCACAAACATGTCTCGGTCTGAATCCACGGGCCTTGACAAAAATTGCCCCCATCGAATATTTAACACCCTCGTTGCTTCTCTTGGACGCCTCAGAATTGATCCTTCACGAACTCGAGCCTTTACAGACTCGTAAGCATTCTCCAAGAACCGGGCCAACTCATCATGCCCAACAAGGCCAAAGTCTGCGCAATAGAATCCCTCCTGTGAATCTTTGCGCCAATGTCCATGGACTCAAAAGTTTAGTCCGTGACAATATATATATATATATATATATATATATATATTTGTTTGCATATAGATTTAGTTACATGACATTTTCTTATTTAGTATGTATGTAATTCTCATAAGTATAACTTGAAATTGATCTTATAAAACATTGATTAAAGGGAATGTTTTATTATTTTAAATTTTTGAGAAATGATTGTCTTAAAGCAACTATAAGTCTTATCCTGATAATTTAAAATAAAGAAATACTCTACTAGTGAAACTTAAAAAAATCAATTAAGCCTAAAATTAATCGAGATAAATAATAGAAAAATGTTATTTTTATTAAATTTATCAAAGAAAAGTCATTTAATTTATATTAAGGACTTGGTCTAGACATTTTTTAATAATTGAACATTATTTATCTTTCCTAAATGGACATGTAACTGTGGTTAATTTACTTAAATTTTATTTCTTTGGTTTAACCTGATTAAATGTTTAGTATTGAATGATATTCCTTTAATTTTAGTCGGAGATAGAGAGATAATCATCTTAATATATTTAAAGGGTTATTCTTTATTCAATTAGAAATAATGAAATATTGATTTTTTTCTCCTGATAATTCTCATTAATAAAGTGTTACATGTTTTTTCACACCTCAAAATGTCAAATTATAATTTATTAAATAAATTAATTGATTTTAAGGATTAAATTGTAAGTTTCTAAAGTTTTTTTGGTTAGTTTCAAAAATCTAGGAAGTTCAGGCATTTAGCCTTGAATTTTCCCAATTTTTTGGGTTAGTTAATACCCAATCTCAGGTGTGTTCGAAAAATCAACCCCCCAAAATCCCTAACCTCTAAACGCCCTCCCATTGGTCCGTCGATTACGTCATCGTCCGAACGCCCCAGCTTACGCCACCACTCTGTTAGGCTCGTCGTCGACTGGTGAACAAAACCCCCCAAACCCCTCATCCAAAATCAACATTGTTCATCGTAAAACCCGCCACGAAGTTTCGACGAAATAAAACCCCGACACTCGATTTCCTTTGATTTTCGATCGATCATTGTTTTCTGGCTTTTTGATGGTTGATATGGGTAGATTTTAATGTGCAGTTGTTCAGGGAAGAATTGGCCGGTCAAAACAACCCTCATCGTAGTAGCACGCACCGACAATGCGCGTGGGCCTCATCTACCGGTCTAGAAGGTTTCTGGAACTGGTCTAGTCAGACCGAACAGGTCCAGTCAAACCGGTTTGAACCGAGTCAACTTGGTTGAGTCAACTCATCTGAGTCAAACCATATTGAGTCAACTCGTCCGAGTCAACTCGTCCGAGTCAACCAGTTGAATTTGACCTATTGACTTTGACATGTTGACTTTGACCAAAAAGTCAAATTTTTTGAAAATTCATACTTTATGTTTTTCGACGTTCTGAGTCTGAAGTCAATTTCTCTAAATTCGTACTCGGTAAGTTGTTTTTCAGCGTTTTATCTTTGGTTTCAATTTGGTTTTCGATTAAGTTCACTTTCTGACGTAAATTCGTTTGCTATGTATCTGAGACATTATGGGACGTGGAATTAAAGTTTGAGGGAGATCGAATGGAGTTTAAATTGTCAATCGATATGACTCGTAAATTGAGGTAATACATTACTACCTTATGCATGATGAATGAAACATGTTAGTATTGGTAAATGCATGGTTGAATATGGTAACATGTGTATAGTTAAAAGTTTCTAAACTCGATCTGATTGCGAAATAAAATAAATTAAATTGAATAAGGCTCTGACTACTTGCACAGACACAAGAAGACTGATAAGAATGATTTCAAGCTCAATGATTATCCGAAAAAGCAAATAATCTCAGAAATATCTAAATTCTATTTATCCTCGTTAAAAAACTTTAATACCGAAACTACATGATTATAAAATTATGGAATTTCCCTTGAAGTGTAAAATGACCAAAATACCCTTTAAGTGTAAAATGACTATATTTTATGACCAAGTCGAACTAAATGGAAGTAATGTATGTATCTGAATTGTGGAAACGACTGAAATACTCTGGAAACTTCGAAGTGACCGAGATAAACTTAACTACTAAATGACCTAAGTACCCTCAATGACATAGAATTAAGCGAATGACTTGGATAAGTCTGGAAACATTGATGAACTTATATGTTGTACAGACTATAAGGGTTTTGAACCACGAATCCATCATGTCGACATTTCATGATACAGTTGCAACATAGAAATGAAATAAATACGATTGGAATACATGTTCGTCTCCCGAAGATCCATTTAACAATGATCCTGATATTGATCAGTTCAGTTAGTGTAGTCAATGTTAAGAAATGAATAATAAAGAAGTATCACAATCCGAATGATTAACAAGTATCGCAGTGTTGGGATTTGTAGTTCAATTGGACTCGAAATCCTGATAATTCAATATATAATCATGACTACCACAAATCATCGCTCTACTCTTATTAAGTTACTAAGGATCCATCAGAAATTAAAATGTCTGGAATACTTCTATTTGCCTAAATAATGTGAACACTCATGTTATATATAGATTTTCAATAAATCTGATGTAAAAGATTCTAAATGGCTTCTTGATTACTCAATTGCCTCTGGTGTTGCTTACGGACTATGGTGCATGTGATTAAGGGGCATGTAGGTTGTATTCTGTTTTTATATCCGAGTCTGAAACCTGTTTTATTTCTGGATATTGTTAAATTCTACTTTTAATATATATCAATTGTTTAATGATTTTTCGTGCTTTAACATAAATTTTAAATTTTTTCGGGATTTTTATTGTGGGTCGCTCTGGTGGCCCCCTAATGTGACACCTCGGATCGGGTCACCTGCATCGGCCTGTGGGCGTTACATGTTTATTTGTTTGTAATAAGAGGATTATAATTTAAATTTATATTCGAATTCATTATCATAGACAATGCATTATCAATTAGATACCAATTTTGGATTTTGTAAAAATGTTCACATTTTCTCACACATAATCAACTATCAGACCTTTTCAAAATAAATTTATGGTCATACACATATCAATTTTAACTTTTTAAAAGATATTTTCTAAAAACTACTTTTAAAAGGGTATTTTTTAAGTATTCAAGTTGACAGTGACTCCATTTTTAACATTTCACTTAAAGGTCAAATGTCATTATTTTTTCTCAAACTTGAAGACTATTCTGATAGCTTTCAATGAAAACAATGTGCGAAAATAAAAAATAGATGAATACAAGAGCAAGAACAGAAAAAGTAAAAGAAAAAAACTTTTCAACATTGGTTATAGTCTCGTAGATAAAACTAAAATTTATGAAGGTTTAAATTGATATAATCGTAACTGATATTTATGATAAATTAATTACTTTAAATATTTTGTGAAAAATAATTGATAAGTGACCTTGGAGGTCGAGTATATAGATAGGTGGATATCATTACTTTATTTTTTAGATACGTTTTTGGTTGTATTATTTTCTGTCTCTTATTTTAATTAATAAAACAGTAGATTATTTCATTTAAAAAAAGTATTTGTGAAAAAATTACTTATCTAAAAAACTAAAAGATAAAATAGAGCTCACACTTATTTTTAAAAAAGAAAAGAAAAGAAAATTATTACACTATATATATATATATATAATTTATAGATGTCCTGGTTTGGCCCCTTTTATTTAAAAAAAAAAGAGTAGAATACTAAAGTCGTTTCATTAATTATTATTAATTGGGCATCTCGATTCTAAATTTTTTGGATGACGACCTCTAATCAATAGGCAATATACAAATTTATAAATATATAGAGTTAAAAGAATTAAAAGAAGACGTTGGTATATATGGTTGATGTCGGTAGAAAATTAGAATATTAAACATGAAGTCTGTTGTGCAGCTGTATATTAGTGTATGCCATTAATTTAATCACATGGCATTTGGGGCATCATACATTCAAAGACACAGCAAATCTGACAGTCAGAGAACCACATGCATACATGCACGCACGCATGTATGCATGTATAATTAAAATTATTAATTACTATCTAATGAAGGTTCTGACGTCTGAATCCATGCAAAAGGTTTAGAAATTAAACCTTTGTCAAATAGGAATCTTTTTACTACAGTAAATGAGGGAGGGGTAATATATTAATTACTAGGGCTAGGTGATTTGTGATGAATGGTCTCCATGGATGATGGAACATTAGAGCTACAATGTTTCAACAATTTAAGCAATTTGAAAAACCCCAGCAATGCTCAACTGGAAACAAAATTTATCACGTCTCTTTATTTCAGTTCCATTTCAAAACAAAACTCTTTTGAAATAGTATTTTATTTATTACTAATGTCACTCAATAAATTCCTATCCAAAGAATATTTAACATTATTGTTTTTACAATTTTTATAATGTTAATCATATAATTAAATTTGATTGAAACTTTTAGTTATAAAATCAAAACACTCATGGGCTCTAACTTTAGACAAAGAACAGTACTAAAGACTATGTAAATTTAAATTGATATGGTTGTATTTGGGGATTTTTTATTTATTAGGGAATATACATGTTTTCCTTTGTAAAACATTACAAAGTATAATTATAATAAAAATAATTATTATAATACGTAACACAATCAGATTAATAATAAAAATATTATACATAAATATTGTGCAATAAACATGTTAATTTTCCTTTTCTTTTGCTATAATACAAAATTAAGAGAGGGGAATCTTCACCGTCAATAACTAAAACGGTAGTTATTTATACGAATTAAACGATCACAGTAATTAAAGTAATAATTGTTATGAAATTTAGCTAATTGTTAATCAATCTTGATAGAAGAGGAACAAGCTGCTATCTTATTAACATATGATTAATGAAACCGCCTTTAAGATATAACCAATTGAAATTGAAATTTATTCCTTTTTAAATATAAAAATATTATTTATTTCGACCTGATTTATATATACATTTAATTATAACCGTTTAGGTATTTTTAGATGTAGTTAGGGATGAGTATTCAATTGAATCAAGTTGAATAGAGTCAAAAGAATTTAAGTTATTCGAGTTTAGGAGTCGTATTTTATTTCTCCAATTTAATTTGAAATTTTTTGAGTCGAAGTTATGAAATTCGAGTCGAGTTGTTTGAGTTTCTATACAAATTTAATTATAATTATTTATAGTATTATGATATGGATTGGTTTCAAGTTTTGACTTTCTCTAACCATAATATATATGAGATAGGGTCCTGCTACACAATGTAAAACTCTTTTAGTTTTACACAGATTTAGGACCATTAGATGAGTGAAAATAGATGTCTGAGATTAACTGTAGGAAATGAGAAGATATTCACTTGAAAAAAACAAGGAGTTAATCACAGTTATCTATTTTCACTTATTCAAAGGTCCCAAATATGTGTAAAACTAAAAGAGTTTTACATTGTGTAAGTAGTTCCTAACCATATAGACACACACACACATACATATTTTTGTTATAATTTGAGACAAAGATCTGAACATTATCGGAACAATACGCATCAGAAAATTAAAAATTATATTCGAAAAATCTTAGGATCTCATGCATATCATATTAACTACGGTGAACACAAATGTGAGACTATCTTAATCGTTGACTCAACAATCCTTATGTGTTGTCTCTGATTTACTTTCGATCTCCAAAGGTGTTATCTTTCTAAAAAAAATCACCTCACAAGTATTCGCACACTAACAGACAAGGAACGATTATCAGGATACTAGTTCCTCTCTGTTTTCTCAAAACAATATTTTTTTAGTTTTTGATTTGGACCTAAAATAAATATTTAATTTATTCATTAAAAATTTTGACTAAAATGTTGAAATATGATACATTATAATACATGGAAAATATTAATCGAATCATAATAGAAAATATCGTCATAATTCATGCATTATATTTCAATTTTAAGTTCTCATAAGCAATATGAATCAAGTGGGAGAATATCAAAATGATTTACATTATTTGCAGTACATGCAAGTTAGATAATCATATTTGATTAGTGGGTACTATTCATCACAATATAAAATGTTAATGAGAAAATTAAAAGAGAAATTAGGGTGGTGGGGCCTAAACTCAAATACATACAAACATACGTACCGAAAGTAAAAAAAAAAGTGTGGGAATTAGTGGCTTCATTATGCCTAAATGAGTGGTTGGAATCAAAGGTATATATTAATTACTCACTCACCATACACCATACACCATTTCAATTCGAGACCCGTGTCTGAATCCAAAAAATGTCGAGTATTTATTTATATTAATTATATCATTTATTACTATTACGATTTTTTATTTATATATTTCAGTTTATGCATTATTTTTTTAATGAGTAAAATTATAGATAATTGTATATATTCTCATAAATTATAAATAATATATCACAAGCACGTGTTTAAAAACACATTCTATTATTGTATTAGTGATAATTTCGGATTTACTTGATAATTTTTGAATTTATATTTCATAAATTATTAATGTATATCATTGATATTTTTTATATATTAAAAGTTTTAAATAACGTCATATACATGGATCGACCGAGGTAAAGGACGTAATCAGGATTGAATTATGAGAAGGTAAGTTGTTTAACTTTAAAATAAATAAGGTCTAAAAAGTAATTAAACCATAAAATAACAGATTAAGGGTTTAATTTCATTAACTTTAAAATCCAAATGTCTTAAAAAATAATTAAACCGTACAAATATGGAGTTATGGTTTAATTTCATTAATTTGAAAACGAACAGTGTCCTAAAAATAATTATACCAAAATATTTTGGAAGGAGCAAAGGCTTAATTGTGACGGTGTCAAAACTACCAATGACTTAAAAGGTAATTATATCATGAAAGTTTGGAGGACCATTGCCCCTCCACCTATGATATGGTTCCGTCTGTGATGGAGGGAGGCAGTTATGGTAGTTTTTTCCTCCTAAATTTTTAAATTATCTTATATTTTAGATATTTTTGTATTTTTGTTGATAATTTATTTTTGTATCTTAAAATTTTATAATTTTGTCTTTCCTTAAAATTTTAGAAGTTCGCTCTTTTAACATAAAATCTTATATTCGTCTATGATTATGGAGTATTAACATTGTATAAATCCAAATATAACTTTTCCAAAGTATTTTTATGAAATTTGAATTTTGCGTGATATATTAAATTTGATGGGATTTAATTATACATTTTTTGGTTGATAAAACAATATTTTAGTTTTGGAATTTAGGGAATAATGAAGGAGAAGATGAGTTAGAAAGAAGAGCGCATGGGTGTCATATAAAGGTAAGCATGAGTTGTTGAGGGACAAATGCACACGTTAAAGTAAAGTATTATTATTAGTATATAAAAAATCTTCTTTTTATCCTCTAAAAGAAAAGGAGGGAAAGATAGAAAAGAAAGAAAAGAGAAAGGGAGAGTTAATATAAAAGGAATCAAAAGTCCCTTAATTTAACTTATATGTAAGTTTTTTAATGTTGTTTTTTTTATCTTCCTTTTCTCACGGCCTAGGAGAGGAGAGGAAGAAGGGTAGTACCCTATGCTATACCCCCAACCCCCCCCCCCCCCAAAAGAAAAGAACGCTCTACTTACATTACACTGCTCCTCTTCTTCTTCATCTTCCTCTCTCTCAAGTGTCATTTTCTCACATATTCTTCTCTTTTTCAATCTTCAATCTCTGCAACTACTGATCAGCTCCATCGGAAGATAAGCTTAGTTTGAAACCTTTTGGCTGCTTGGATCATCACTTCTTCCTCGTCTCCTTCTCCTCCTTTGTATATTTATATTAGAGACCTAACCTAATACTTTGGTTGATATCATATTTGCTTATTGTTTGTATCTCAAGAATTAAGAATACAACAGCAGCAAGAAAGGGGGAGGGGCCAGAAAGATGGAGCTGTTCCCTGCACAACCAGATTTATCCTTGCAAATCAGTCCACCGAACAGCAAACCCACATCGAGAGCTCTCGACTCGAGGAACTCTTCCATGTCTTCAATGGCGAAACCCGATAACTGCTTTGAGCTCTCTTTCTCCAATCCAAGGGTTTCAGAGACCAACCCCAACCAGTTTCATCACCTTCTCCAAAACGGGAGCGGCACCACCAATTGCAATGGTAATCTTTTCCAGTCTTATCACCAGAACCAATTCCCTCACCATCACAGCCAACTGCAACATCCGGTACTGTATCAACATCAGCAACATCAACAACAAGGGCTAGGACAAGAGTTTGGGTTCTTGAGACCCATAAGGGGAATTCCCGTCTACCAAAACCCTCCTACTCATCCTCCTCCTTTCCCGTTTCCTCAACAGCCCTTGGATTCATCTTTAGTTTCCTCTCCTTATTTGGTTACTAACAAAATTAGTAACACCAGCTTCAACCCCTTTCAGTCTCAAGGATTGATGAGATCAAGATTCATGTCGAGGTTTCCAGCTAAACGAAGCATGAGAGCTCCAAGGATGAGATGGACTACTACACTCCACGCTCGCTTCGTTCATGCTGTTGAGCTATTGGGTGGTCATGAAAGTATGGTCTCTACTATTCACTCCTTTTTCCCCTTCTTTCACCTTTCCTTTGTTTTGATTTCAAGCATCTCTAGGAACAGGGAACAGAAAAAAAAGATGCTATTATGTATATTTCCTCTCTTATATAATATTTATTTTTTCTTGTTGTGACGATTTTAGGAGCTACTCCCAAATCAGTTCTTGAGCTAATGGATGTCAAAGATCTTACCTTAGCACATGTTAAATCCCATCTTCAGGTAAAATAATAGATTTCTATTTTCTACCCTTTCTACCTTCAAGGGTTTTCGTTAAAATGAAAGGAAACATAAATACAAATCTTGAAGGATGCAGTTGAATTTATCTGCAACTTTGGTCTTCTTCTCCTGAGCTTACTTCCTGAAGCTGATGAATAGTGATAGCTTGATGTACAGCGTTAATGGTGGAAGTAAGCTGAGTTTGCAATTTTAAACAGTCAGCATTACCGGAAGATGTTAATAATATAGATTACAAATTCCAATGTTTCCTTGCAGAGGGTCTCCCAAATCCTCAGCACTTCTTTTTCTACTAGATCTGATGATTCTGCAAGCTAATAAACAGCTTTTTGCTTGGAAGAATGAACCATCCCTTGTAAACGAAAAGAATTCAATTAGAGAGAGAGAACAGCAGCAGCAGTAGTAGTAAATTATTATCTTCTTCAAAATAAAAATAAAAAAGAGAAACAAAACCCAAGGTATTCAAAAACCGAGTCAATAGCTAAGCCGAGACAAGTTTCTCACTTAAATTCATTATTTTGTTTTGTTCATAAAAAAGTATTTTCTCTCACAAGTGAGAGAGATATAGAGGAAGAGAGAGAGAGAGAGAGAGATAAAAGTACAAAGACACTATCATTTCTCAATGATATCTTCTTCAGATAGGTTTCTTTTAACCTCCCTTCCTTAACCATGGTTAAACTAAGAGTTATGTTTCTACTGTTTCTCATTTTACAAATGCACACATTTTTATATACAAAGATAAAAAATTTCTATGCTCGGCTACATATTCGTTTCCCTTTCTTTCTTTTTACAGTTCGCACTTGCTTAGTTTGCATGCACTCTTCCACACTGCCTAATGTCTGTGATACACAAAAAAGTTTACTATTAAGTCTACTTTCTGGTTTTTACTTTATTTGTCCATCTTTTTAGCTACTCAAACGGCTAAAGATGAAGGTAATTAAAGTTTATTTACCTTACTCATAATCCTACCCTAATGCTTTCTTTCTTTCTTCATTTTTTCCCCCTCTTAATTTGCCTGCAGATGTATCGAACTGTGAAGACCACTGACAGAGCAGCTGCATCATCAGGTTAGTATACCAATAATTCTTCATCATTCATGTTGAAATATATATATGAATATGGTGTTGAAATTTGGGTTTGATTAAGCAGGGCAATTGGATGCATTTGAAAATGGATCATCTGGGGATACTTCTGAAGATATGATGTTTGACCCTAGAAGATCAGAGATATCATCAGTTCGTCAGGGAAGATCGTCATCATCAAGTGCTCAACAAGACAACCAGGAGTACCATGGACTGTGGAGTAATTCTTCAAGGTTAGTCTGCTGCGTACTACAATACTACTATTAGTAATACTAGTTTGGTTAACCAATCAGTGTGCGCCTGTCCTTTCTGTTTCATTTCTTTCCTTCCCATATACTCATTGGTTGCTCTGAATCTTTTTCAGAAAAAAGAAAATAATAGTGACAATGAAATGATACACTGGGATCGATGTCACAACCACCGCAGAAACATAAAATAGTGGGAACCCTTAGTTTTGTTTTGATTTATCATCTGCATATACATATGCATTTCAAGAAAATGCATGTAGTTATATACTCCAAAACAAGATTTTTAAAAGAGTTAAACGAGTGATATAAGCATTTTTTTGTTTGCTTGAAACTTTTTCGAAAAATATCACAAAGTATGTTTGACTGGAACTGACAACAGTTTGCCTCTTTCATATATATATATATATATATATATATATATATATAAGAATGTTTGCAATAGAATTGGAACTAAAAGATCCCATTTCTTTCTGTCTCTCTCTTGTATAGTTTTAGCTTTATCTAGGCTTTCTTTCTTTCCACTATCACATGCAAATACTTAGTTGTTTACACACAAATGCCAAAACAATTATAATATTACTAGTTATTAAGAATCTCACACGCACATAGTACTAAATTACTGATACGATTATTATGTTTTGATTATAAGTATTACAGATGTTATAACGAAGCTTATTTCTTAAATTTATTATATTATTAAATTACGATTATGATATCACGATAATCTTAAAATCTATTATGATACAATTGTTACTTGCGTTGTGATAGTAATTTAATACTATTCTAACGCACAAAGTGAGATGATAGTGAGTGAGTGTGTGTTAAAAAGGGAAGTAAATTAAATAAAGGCAGTGATCACCTTATCATATTCCAAGACTGGAGAGAATCCAAATTCCGAAATGACAAATCCACCTAAAAAATGGAGATATCTCTTTCCTTATGATTTTGTGGGCTAGGTTTGGGTCCTACAAATGGAAAACTTAGTCTCAAAGCTACAATGTGTGGTGGCCCAATTAGTGGAAATATTTATTGAATATTGGTATTAAAGCTATGCCTTTGAACCTTGTTTGTGGTCTGTTGTTTATGGGTAATGGGAAATCACATGGGTTTCACTTTATTTTCAATCAGCATAAAATGTAAAGTGTGTGTGTGAGAGCAACAACCACGAACGAGACAGTAAAAGATAAATTTCTTTTCTCAGTTTGCTTTTTATTCTGCATGCATGCATGGCTTCCACTCATAGCAAATATTCTCTCTTTCTGTTGGTTTCTAACAGGGAAGCTTGGCTGCATGGCAAACCCAAGGATTCTCCACGGAACTTACCTTCTCTCCAGGTTCTAATTTTCTACTCTTGTATTTCCCAAAATAACCTTCACAATGATCATATAACTCTAAATTATCACGAACCAAGTGAGCTCAGCGGGTAAGGGATGATTGTTATTCCTAGAGGTACAGGGTTCAAGCATGATGTCTGTAAGCGTGTTTGAGTGTTCATTGTCAAATGGTTCAGAGTCACTTGAATATGTACTATCTTATAATCACCCCAAACTAATAAAAAAAATATAACTCTAAGTTATAGCCTTGGGAATGGAGATGTAACAGGGTTACAAATGTTGTTGTTTTGGGTGCAGAAGGGTATATCAGATGTAAGCTCATCAGGGACATGCCCCAAGAAGCTTAATTTGGAGTTCACATTGGGGGTGCCAAATTGATATAATATATTTTTATATCTTAAGGTTTGTAGTGCTGAATTTGAAATGATGATTATATATCTCGGACTGAGAAAAGAGAAGGGAGGGAGGATCTGGTGAAGAGAATCAGGTACCCTTGAGAGAAGAAAAAGAGAGAAGACAAGAAAGACAGAGAGCAAGAAAAGGTGAGAAGAAAAAGCACCACGTCCTTCCTATCAAACCAGCCGTGAGAGATCCAAATCAATATATTATATTCCTACGTAAATATGAAATCTAATTGATTTTGTATGTTTTGCACTTAGTGACAGAGAGAGAGAGAGAAGAAAAAGAAAGAAAAATGATAGAGAAAAAAGAGAGAAGGAGCCCTTAACGATCATAAAAGTATGAACTATATTTGAAGTGATCCTTGATAATTGTAATGGAGCACTTTACATTTCTCTTATAATTTTTAGCTTTTTTCCCCCAAAGGCCGACTCTATGGTCTCTCTTATTCTTTCTTTTTTTAATCATTTTTATATGCTTTTACACTTTGTGAACAAAGGAATAAAAAGCACTGAAAAGGGTTTCAATGTAAAATATAAGCTCACAAGTAATGGTAGTGTATCACTTTAATCAAAATTAATTGGGTAAAACACAAAAGAAAGAGGGAATGGAAAGCTAAAGATTTCAATCCTTTTTCTCCAAAAATCACGTATCATCAAAGTTTATTTAAAAAAATTATCTCTTGAGATCCTGATTCGAACACCGCTTATGCAAGAGTGTAAGTATTCATTGTCAAATGATTGAAAATCTTTGAACAAATATTACATTATATTCACTCTATATTTATAATATAATATATATATATATATATATATATATATATATATATATATAGTCAAAAGCAAAAGTGCCAAAAAAAAATAGAAAACTAAATAAAGAAATCCTTCAAATTCCAGTTAGGTTCATACGGTTGGACTATTTATACAGGCGATAAACTCTTTAGCTTCATTATGCTTATTTTCTCTTTAAAGATGGGAGTCTCGATGTTATCTGGGGTACAACTTTTTTTTCTTCATGTTTTTCCCTGATTTAGTGTTGGGGGTGGGGGGTTGAATGCAATTTATAGAATACGTTTTGAATTTAAGCTGTATCAGATAATGACGAAATTCTACTCGTTTGATGTCTCAATAAAGAATATTAAGAATAAAGCCATACAGACTTTGATGTTTTGTTTTTTCAAAAGAATGATTGAACGTTGAATTTGCCTGTCGATTGCAAATTTGTATGCCTCATTGCCGAGAGGAAGATTCCTTGAAACAAAAGGATAATTATTGATCTTATTCCATATTTTCAGCAGTATTTTTCCCACATAAATAGCCTCTAGCGAATTAGATAATCCTCCATGTTTTGCATGGAGAATCTTTTCAACTTTTAATTCGTCAAACGATCTCATTATTAAAAGAGAGTGTTGTTCTACTTAAATATCTTAAATTCAAGTAATTATGTCTACAAGATGTGTGTTGTCAATTATTGACATTTTTTAAACCCCGCAATACACTCCTTCTATCATAAAAATGGAAGAGAATGACGGGAGAAGAAGGTAGAAAAAGCAATATATATAGAGAAGGAAAAGGAATTTAAGACGAGAACACCTGATCTAGATAGTCTTTTAAAAACAGAAAGATCCCTACCAAAATATTTGTTCTCTAGTCAGATGTTTCCTTCTATAAAGCACAAAATTTCATGCCTTCGGTTGATATATTAGGGCTTCAATAATTTTCAAAATTTGAACAAAGCCTCGTGTTCTAATCTTAACTTTATCACCATATAATAATTACCAAGTATAGCAGAAAAATGGGTCCAATTTTTTGTTGTTCGGTCACAGTCATGGATCAAGGACCGCAACTTCGAAGCATCGAAAAGACTAAAGTGCCTCTGTGATTAATCAAGGACACAATGAAATCACTTTCTTTATCAAGCTAATTTTGTGGACAATAATTAAGGGGTTTTGGGTCAATTTGTGTTCTTTTTCCTGGGGGAGAAAAACAAAACTGATGCGCCCCCTATACCAGTTGGTCCGCAAATGTTGCCAGTAATCATCGGTCTCCTCCAAAGTTTGGCAATCCTAGAACAAGTAAAGGATACAAGATTGGCAGATTGAGATATGCAGGATAAGTTGAAGACAAAAGGGATGTAATATTATTAGGAACCATGGTGGGAATATTTGGTTAATTAGTATACGCATCGAGTTTCATATAGCAAATTATAATACAACTGTCCAAACGACTAGAATTGTAAAATAATGTCATACTTTCCTTTCAACCATTATTCCTTTACCGAAACCCTAGCTTTCATTGCACAACGAAAGCGTTGCAGGATTTTGCCATTTGATAAACAAAGATTATGTTAAATTAAGCAACAATACAACTTTTTTTTCTTGAATATTTCAGAAGCGATTACAAAATAATATCTGTTTAGAATTATATTAAATAATTGACAATGCACACAGGTAATTCATAAAATTTTTGGGAAAAATATTTTTAGCTTGGAACAATATTATCATTATATTTGTGTCTAATTCTAAGCAAGGGTGTTAAAATCTAGGAGAATAAAGAAGGAATAACCTTTATTTTCTTTTCTTTTAATTTGTTGCCTTTGCTGAGGGTTTACACAAAGGTGGGGGTGCTTTGGGAGGTCCTAATGACACACGGGACAGACACTTCCAGGTTCTTTGCCTTTCAAACCCATATATATAGCAGCAAGATGTTAATGGAGCAGACAGGTTACCAAATCAAATTTTAAAAAAGTAATTATTTACAAAAATAAAATCTAAACGAGTACATAAGAATAAAGAGACATAATGGGATTTAACTTTAATCAGACAAGCTATCAGAATCAAATATAAAGTCATGGCCATAAATTCAAAGCAACCAAAAGTTATTAATTGGGAATTTAATTAATTAGTTTTTCAACCTATAAAACATCAATTCATACTATTTTTACCAAATTAATAATAATAAAGTGATTGGTTGTGCTCCCCCACTCACTCACTTTCTACTAATTAATTTCATATTTTATATATTTCCCACCGTTCATATTTTTAAAAAATTTAATGTGAATGATTTAATACATTTATTTTAAAAATGTAAAATATTAATTACCCAGATTTTGTGGACTTGTATTGGGCTTAAATGAACACTAACAAGTCATCATCTACAATATAATTACTACTGATATGGCAGTTAAGATTAATAACTTAAGGGATGGGTAAATTTGCATTTTATAGAGTAAAAAATGGTTTGAGTTTAGATTTATATAGTAAAAAAATTGATTTGATATCGATAAAAGTAAAAACAAAAGCTTTAAATTTCTCGTGCAGCCCAATACGTACCTCTTAGCATGGTATTTGGCTTTATCTTTTGCTTTTTGCATGGACAGGTGAATGACTGAATACCCACTTGCCTGCTTGTCATAATAATTTGTTTATTATATATTTCACGGAGAAAAAAAAGAAAACAGTTTATTACTTGAAACTAAGAAATTTGTCAGTCTTTGCTTTTCAAAGCCATATGGGACAATAAGATACCAGAAAAATGGTCCCTAGCAGACGTGTGCACTGTTCTGTGACTTTTGCCTCCATAATTCCTTTTAAATTGGTTAATTAATTCTTTTCCGGTGACCATCATAATTAAAGGATACAGTACACAAATAGTCACGACTATATTGTTACTTTGTTATATCTTTCTACTATTAAAAATTATAAAATATTTTCTCAATTATTGATAGTTGTCTTTTTGAGTCATCTGATTATTAAAAGTTATAAAATTATTACCTAATTATTCGTATGTTTCAAACTCATCATTTTTCATTAAAAAAATTGACGATTATATAAGATGAATGTTACTCTGTTGACTAAGATATAATAAAATCATATTTTAATAATGTCTACTAACACTGTCGTTACTTTTAAGTATTGACTTGACTTCATAATGTAAACAAAGACTCGATCCATAAAATACATCTCAAACAATTCTAGGCATATCTCAGTAAGCATGTTGACGTTCAGCTGAGACAATTGTCAATTTTTTAACAAAAAAAAAGATAATTTTGGAACATATGAATAGTCATGTGATGGTTTTGTGACTTTAATAGTCGGGGTATTCAACAAAACAACGTCTTATAATAATGGGATAATTTTCAATAGTCATATGACTCAACAAAGCAGCATCTTATAGTCGGGAGACCATTTGTTTAATTTACCTTAAGTTAAATTAAGTTTTTTTATTAATCTAGAATGATTATGGTATAATATATGTTTATAATCTTTTCTAGTCATTGACAACATATACACGCCCTATAAACGCAGTTGTTCGAACCCGAAACATTTAAAAAAATAACATTCCTTTTAACAACTAAGATCATTTAATGAATTCAATTTCAAACTGTTGAAATACACACAAAAAAAACCCTAAGATTTCACCTATTAAATTAAATGTCTCCCAAAGACCAAAGTCTCTGGTAACAACTATACCGTGGTGATTAAGTATAATAATTGAATGCGTGAACACTAGCATTATGGCAAACCCAATACGGCACATGCAACAATTAATTTATAATAAAAGCATGAAGGAAAATGTGTTATTACATGTGTACCTAATCCTTTTAAAAGAAGGAAGGAAACCTTAAATATACAAGTACGTACCCTTTCATTATTATTTTCTACAATTCCCTTTTACTGATATGCTTATACTCCTGAAAAATGTCTCATATTCTTAAACCCCCAACTATCACCATAGGCAGAGTAGTACAGTATTAAGTTTCAAATTTGACCAAGACACCAACACATTCACCACACTATTCGGCCTATTTATTGCGTATAGCGTTAGCAAAGTAGATGAGTGCCCATCCCAATGCCCTAAACAGAAGACCATATTCAAGATTCAAATTAAAAAGGATAAACTATATTAATGGTTTATGATATTTGAGTTTCTCTTTTACTCACTTATGTTTCAAAAGTAATAATTTTTTCATTGATATTACCGATTTGTAACAAATCGATCACTCGTAGTTAACAACCGTTATTGAGATAGCGAAATACTAATGTGACGTGTTAAACTAGTCCTTTGCACCTTTTAACCACGTGATATAGCCATTTTGACCAGGTATTTAACTCTCCTCTATTTTTGACCAGCATTAAACCTATCATCTGCTACCTATTTGTAAGGTTAGTGTAAGGTTGTTTGCACCTTCTTCTCGGTGTTATATTCTCGATGACTGCACTGGTGTTCTATATGCATAATATCAACTTCGCATTCATCGTGCTTGCTATGCTTTTGGCTTCATCTTTGCAAAGATAAATGTAAGGCCTATGCTTCATGGTCAAAAATAGTTGTCCTATTTGTCAAACGGTACAAAATCAGTTTGTTTAACGTGTCATATCAATATTATGTTATCCTAATAATGATTATTAATTACGAGTGATATGTTTATTATAATTCAATAATATTAATGACGAAATCGTTACCTTCAAAGCACCGATACTAGAAAAAAGAACTTACTCAAATATTATTAATCACTTTTATAATTTACCCAAATAAAAAGGAGAAATAGACACCAGCCTACCTAGAAGCATAAATAAGGTAGATGTTGAGAAATCCAAAGGAGGTGGACGGTATGGGTGGGAAATAAAGAAGCAGTGTAACAATGGAACAAGTAAAAGAAAAGAGAGGCCTAAAAGCCTTGAGCTACTCAAATTCATTAAGTATATAGGTAGGAAGAGAGGACGTACTCATGGGAAGTGCGTTTTTGGTCAGATCAGTAAATTCATTCATTCATTAATGTATCATAACTGCAATGCACTCATCACCACTGTCGACATGCACATATACACAGTCCACAGAATGCAAATTAATTATTTTATAATCATTACACTATCATTCACACATCCATCACCATCTTTTCACACGTGTCAGCATTAAATTTGTTTGATGTGGTCTACTTCAGAGGCTGTCAGCCATCCGATTTATTTATTGGTTTGCATTGACTGAGCGCATAGGGATGTGTAAAATTAAGTTAGTTGTTTTGGTCGAGTTTTTTTAACAAAACTTATGTAATTTATCACCTCATATAATAATTGAATTGATGATTTTTTTTATTATTGTAATAAATTGATTTTCAATCAATTAAATAAAAAATTATATTATTTTAAGAACAAAAACTATATTTGAAATAATTAATAAATATATTATATATTTATTATGTATTGATATATATATATATATATATATTAAAAATAAGGGTAAACTACACGGAAGACCATTAAACTATGGTTAAAAAACAATGTGACCACTGAACTTTCAATTGAATCAATCAGACCACCCAACTATTTAATTAATTCAATTAAACCACCGGCAGTTAATTTTTAAAAGAGGTGGTAACATGTCCGTTAATAAAATTGATATAATTATATATTTGGTCCTTAATATTTACATATTCTATCAATTTAGTCACTAATTTAATTCAATTAAATAATTTAACTATCCAATTAGAACGTGACACGTGCCAACATATGATTGGAATGTTTTATTTATGAATTTTAAATTATTTAATTAAATAATTTTCTATCCAATCAAGTGATGACACGTGTTACCACCAATTGAAATGAAAATAAATGAATAATCTTGTGCTCAAGGGAAATCGATCCAAGGTCTTTAGCGTGGGGGGGGATAGAGTAGGCACCCAAACTATTGGGCCAAAGGTCCTAATGGTTTAAAGTTACAACAATTTGTATTTGAGTTGTAAAATTTTGTTAATGATAAAAAATTAAACAACTTATTTGTTTGAACAAATTATTAAAAATTAAATAAATTATTCACGACAAATAATTTTTAAATAAATTTTGGTTTGATTAACGGTTAAAGAATTTTTCGTTAATTCGAAAATTGACCGAATTAATCAAAATTTGTTCAATTCAGTTAATAAATTTCAGTTCGATTAATGGTTAAAGAAAAAAAATCGGTTAATTCGGTCCAGTTAATAATTTTCAAATTAATTCGGTTCGGTTAATAATTTTTAAATAAATTAACTGAACCAAATTAACCAAAATTTTGATTCGATTAATAATTTAAAAAAAGCGGTTAATTCGGTTCAGTTAATAATTTTTAAATTAATTTGGTTCGGTTAATAATTTTCAAATAAATTTTGGATCAATTAACAGAACCGAATTAACCAAACTTTTGCTTCGATTCATTCAGTTAATAATTTAAAAAAACAGTTAATTCGGTACGGTTAATAATTTTCAAATAAATTTTGGTTCGATTAACTAAACCAAATTAACTAAATTTTTGCTTCGATTAATTAGGTTAATAATTTAAAAAAATCGGTTAATTCGGTTCGGTTAATAATTTCCAAATTAATTCGGTTCGGTTAATAATTTCCAAATAAAATTTGGTTCGATTAACCAAACCGAATTTTTGTTTCGATTAATTCGGTTAATAATTTTCAAAAAATTTGGTTAATTCGGTTCAGTTAATAATTTTCAAATTAATTCGGTTCGGTTAATAATTTTCAAATAAATTTTGGTTCGATTAATCAAACCAAATTTTTTTCTTTAACCGTTAATCGAACCAAAATTTATTTGAAAATTATTACTCGTGAATAATTTATTTAATTTTTTAATAATTTGTTTAAACAAATAATTTGTTTAATTTTTTATTATTAATAAACTTTTACAAGTCAAATTTAAAATGTTGTAATTTTAAATCATTGGAGACCTTTAGCCCAATGATTTGGGCGCTTGCTCTGTTCCCCAAAGACCCTGGTTCAACTTCCCTTGAGCATAAGATTATACCTTTATTTTCATTTCAATTGGTGGTGACACGTGTCGTCACCTGATTGGATAAAAAAATTATTTAACTAAATAATTTAAAATTCATAAATAAAACCTTCCAATCATATATTGACATGTGTCACGTTCTAATTGGATAGTTAAATTTATTTATTGAATTAAAATAGTGACTAAATTGATAGAATATGTAAATATTAAGGACCAAATATATAATTATTCCAATTTTATTAACGAACACGTCACCACCTCTGTTAAAAATTAACGGCCGGTGGTTTGATTGAATCAAATAAATAGTTGGATAGTCTTATTGATTCAATTGAAAGTTCGATGGTTACATTGATTGTTTATCATAGTTTAGTGGTCACCCGTGTAGTTTACCCTAAAAATAAAAACAATGGTTTAAATATGTAGGGGCCATTGTCCAATTTCAAATTTCAAATTTAGATCTAATATTATAATTTTGTAATAGAGAATGCTTGTACTATTTTTATTTTAAAATTCCAGTCGCTCGTTTAATTCCTATTTAATTTTATTATTAACTACTGACATGATAGTTATAAGAAGAAGAAAAAGAACAATTTTTTATATGAAAAATTATGTTGGGAGCGTCGCTCTTGTCTCTGTATTACCCGATTCAGATTAATCAATCAAAAACCGATGATTATGCCCAAAAAAAACTAAATTTGCAAACATATAAGAATGCAAAAAAAATAACAATATATGAAAAACTAAAATTACGAGTGGAGTTGCCTACCTCATGCTCCTTTTGAAGATTTAATTCGACCCCACCTTTCTCTCAAATAAAATGATCGTTTATGTGTTGATTGAAGCATAGTTACTCCTCAAAATGAACCCATAAAGTGATTTCAAAAGTAAAGGAGAATGTTCTTAACAATTTTGAATTCGAGCAATTATATCTAGAGGATATGTACATTATCAATGACTAACATATTTATAAACATATATTCCCCTCGTAACTATTCTATACTACTAAAAAAGATTGATTGTCAAAATGGATCATTTTCCATGTATTCATTAGTCAAATAATTTTTCAGGCCACAAGAATATAAGTTGTAATCCAACTAACATTTTAGGCCTGACGTTTTTCTTTAGCCTTTCTGGTAAGAGATATAAAGGATATGATTGGTTCTTGCACTCCAATAGAATGATACATTTGAAATAATGTCCTTAATGCAGCCACAAGTGACTGTAATAGCTTCATTTTCTTAATAATCTTCTTAAATGAAAACAATTACATTGACAAATACCATTCAAAATTATATTATTATGTTGACTACTCTCACCTCTGTGGTTTAACATACATTATATGAATAAACAACAATAATAAATGAAAGTGCATAAACAATTAAATAAGATACAATATTTTTAATAATAAGTTGGTGGTCATGATTTCCTTCGATGACGATCTCTACATCTCTGCCAAATCATCCTCCAATAATAAACAGTTAAAGGATTGAGTGTAAGACTATAAACCTCATACTATAATTGTCAACCCGAGTTTAACTTTGTTAAATACTAGATTACTGCAAAACGAGGCATTAACACTAAATGGATAATAATAAAATAAGCAAGTAAAGAATCGATCAACCAAGTCGAACAACAATCTATTTAACTACTTAGACCATTCAATAGATTCAAAAATAACTTTTTTTTCTTCTTAAAACAGTAATATTATTAATATTATAAAAGAAGTCAAACAATGGCACGATAAAATCAAAATGACGGTACATTAGAAAACTACAATATCGAATTCAAACTCCTTAAACAATCAAACACCTCTCGTAATAAAAACAACACTTAGAAAAATCAAATCACCTCTAGTGGGACTCCACGTCAATGGTGTTGAAAATTTAATTTTTTACTCAATATTTATAGAAAAGATATATATTCGACTCTTTCTATAATGTTGTTGGTCAAATCTCTCTTTTTTAAAAAGGTTAAAATTAAATTAAACTAAAATTGAAAAAATAACAAAAGGCGTAAATATTGAAAACTAATTTATCTTTATACTTTTTTTTAATTTAACAAGAGAATTTAGTAACCTTTTTGGTAATAAAATAAAAAAAATTAGCACCAAAACTTTACTTACGTTGTATGATATAATAAAATAACACATTAGGCATATAAATTTTACTTTATACAGTCGATTGAGTCTTAACTTATCTAACATTATTGTTGTTGTAACAATTTCAAATCTAGGGATTAAA
The DNA here is from genome assembly GCF_006381635.1 of Hibiscus syriacus. Taxonomy (NCBI): domain Eukaryota; kingdom Viridiplantae; phylum Streptophyta; class Magnoliopsida; order Malvales; family Malvaceae; genus Hibiscus; species Hibiscus syriacus. The sequence goes on along the minus strand of NW_024063109.1, from coordinate 999,572 downwards.
ATGTATTTAAATAAATTTATTTTCAATATAATACTTAAGAGTTTAGGGTATTATACATAATTTAGACAGGGTATCAACAAAGACCTGATATATGATTTTTTACTTTTTTAATTTTAATAGTATATGATGATTACAATGTAATATTTATTTAGAATCTTTCTTAATTATTGAAAAAACACACACCCTATAGATACAACAACTTAAATTCAGAATCTCTAGGGAGAATAATACTCTCCTAAACCACCGTGGTCCTTTGATGGGTTTGATAGATAATTTTTAGGGTAAACTACACAGGAGACCACCAAACTATGCTCAGTAATCAATCTTGCCACCGAACTATTTTTTTGTCTCAATTCGACCACCAAACTTTTTAATTGCTTCAATCAGACCAATCTCCGTTAAAAAAAAATGGAGAGTCCTACGTGGCTGCTGAGTAAGCTGGTTGTTTCCAGGTTTGACATGCAGAACTCCACATCATCGACATGCAGGACGCCACATCATCAACATGCAGGACGCCACCTTAATTAAAACATAAGAAAAAAGAACCCCATTTAAAAGGCACCCAAAGTTTAAAATTCAAATGTTTTATCATTCTAAAAACCCTAACATAGTTGCTGGCAATTGAAGAAAGAAAGAGTGAAGGAAGAAGAAGAGAAGAATGCTTCAAAACATGGATGAAGAAAATGAGAATTGGATGTGCTTATGTGGAGTTCGTTCGACGCTAACAATCAGATGGACCGACGAAAATCCTGGTAGGAGATTTTGGGGTTGTGGAAATTATAAAAAAGGGACTCGGTTTGCAAGTTTTTTTGCTAGTATGATACACCAGTAAGTTATCGGTCAAAAGCTATTATTGTTGGTCTTCTAAGAAAGATTGGATCTATGGAGGAAGAACAAAGGAAACGAAAATCTGCTTCGATTTTGACTTCTGCTCTTGTTTTCTTTGTGGGAGTGATAGTGGGAATTATAATCTCTTAAGTCTTGTTTTTTTGTCTTCTTTTTTGGTGTAATTTCTGGTAATATTATGTTGTGTTGTTAACTAAATTGTATGGGTTAATAGATGTGTGTTAGAATTGAAGATGCAAGACTTGTGTTAGAATTGAAGATACAAAGTATGTAACCTGTGATTTTCAGTGTAATGCTTTAAGTATTAATGAAATGTTAAATTTGTGAGATAGATTTGTCTTAAGGAAATGTTTCAAATATAAGGATATAAAACATACAAAAAATTTCATTGAATTAATTTTTAAGCCAATATATGGCATACATCGAATGTTTGACCAATACATATAAGCAAATACACAAAAGATTTAGAGAATAATTGTTTGGACATACATAAGCTACTGTCAATTGTCACCACAAAACCTAACAATATCAGCTGATTAAAGCACTATAATGTGTATGGTCAATTGCACTACTCAAAATATCAAACAAAAGGTCTAGTTTTGTGGAGATAGCTGGCTGCCAGAAGTATCACTTTTATGCCTCTTTTGAGATGACTGGCTGAAATTAGTTTACTGCCTAATGTGGACAGTAGGGGTAGGCATCCATCTAACAGTATAGCCTTGTGAAGGTGATTGTACCCTTGGACTAGTTCTTTGATTTTGCATTGTAGCTTGGTTTGGTGTTGGAGCTTGTTGATGGGGAGACGATTGAGTGACACAACTATCTTGACTCAATGGTACAGTGGGAGTGGGCATGCATCTAACAGTATGGACCCCTGCAGGTTGTTGTGACCTTGAACTACTTGTTTGATTTTGCATGACAGCTTCATTTGATCTTCTAAACTGTAATAAAAAAACAAATACAATCAATAAACTCCAATCAATCTAAAACAAATACAAGCTAAAACAAAGTCAATCTATAACATACTGGCATTTTTGATCTTCTTGCAGCAGATGTTTGTTGGAGGGGCCTTGTATTGCGACTAACCTGACCCTTGTATGTTCTGACATTATGTCCAGAACCCCCACACTTTCTACAAAATATTTTAACTCCCCTCTTTGCCACCCTATGAGTATAAGGGGGTGCTTCATCAACCTCCCTTCTTCTGTTCTTGTGTGGTCTTCCCGGTGGCCTTCTCAAGGTAGGTGGTAAGATAGGCTCCATTGTTTCAATAGGAGTCCACTGATTAGGACCTCTTACCGGGTTGATAAAATTTGAGTATATGTCCATTTGGATTTTCACTAAGTAGCATTGGTCCATAAAGTTTTCTGGGTTTTCATGATTCATGATAATGACATAAATTGCATGTATACAAGAAATACCCAGATTAAAAAACAATTAGTTATTATAAAAATAAAGAAAAGAAAAAATTAACATTATATTAATAAAACATTAAGTTACCTGTTAGTTCCCATTTTCTACATGAACAAGTTCTAGTTTCAATGTTGACACAATGCTGATTTGAAGGACCACATGAAACTTGGTATGTTAATCCACCAGCATGAATGGGCCAACAACTGTATGCATGAACAATATGCAATAACATTTTGCAGTAACAATATGTAATAACCGTATGCTTGAAGAATATGTATTACCAAGTTAACCAAAAGCATTACCAATATGCAATCAAAACAAATGGCAAAAATATAAAAAAGTTATACCTATTTGATCCTTTTTTTTTGCAATATGCAATATAAAAAAGTTATACATAAGCATTAACAAACTTATTAGCTTGATCCTTTTTTTTTTGCAATTCTTTGCATCAACATTGTTCTAATGGACTCCAACAATGTAATAATTGGTTTGCTCTAGCTTCAAGTATCAACTAATCACAAAATGGAAAAAAAAACATCTTAGATTACATAACAACAATTTTTTATAACTTGTATGATTTGGTTTGTCATATTCACCTTATTGAAACACTTGCAAAAATTGTTTAACAGCATGTCTGACTTGGCTCTGGAGGAGAAGTGTAACACCCCCAACCCGTATCCGACCCGGATACGAGTCCGAGGTGTCACATGACTTTTCAAACTTTGACTCTTGACCAAAATTCAAAGAAAATTTAAAACTGTCCCGAATGACCTATCCAGAATGACCACTATGTTGTCACCACAGCTCATATAAATGTCCCGAATGACCTATCCAGAGGTCACAAAGACCCCGGTAACTATCCAGAGGTCATAAAGATCCTCGGTAACTGTCCAGAGGTCATAAAGATCCTCGGTAACTGTCCATAAGGACCACATATCATTCCTTAAGAATCGTATACATATGCCAAAGATCAAGTATGTGTCTCCAAAAGACCTCACACATGTTCCAAGAATACATATATGTCCCGAAGGACCACATAGACCCTCGACTCTTGGCATGCCAACTATACCTCTAGCTCTCAAGACATATAACATGGGCATTAATTTTCATAACGGTTCAATTTACTTATTCATATCCTTTCTCTTATGAACAAATATCTTTCCTTTTCAGTCACGTACCAAATGTACGTGTAATCATTGATCTTATAATCACATGTTCATTCTCTTCGGTCACATACCATATGTATGTGTAGACATATATCTAATATCATATAACACGCATCACAAATGCATGTATTCACATAAATCATTTCTTATAGCTTTATTCATATCACATATTCATATAAGCTCATATCTTATTTCACATATACTTTCCATATAACTTATATATATCATAATCACACAAATCATAACATTGATCACCAATCAAATAACATTTTAGGAGTTACTTCTTACCATAGTAACTCCATCACCTCATCGCAAGCCAAATGTTTATTTAATAATATAAGTACAAATAAAATTGCACTTAACATCTAGACATAGGTATATACTCATGTACACATAAACATCATAACAAATACATACTTCTATGAATTCATGTTTTTCACTATTGGAAATAGACTTATCACAAGTCTTATTTTCCCTTGAACCTCATATACTAGAGAATGTGCAGTCACCTTAGCTTTGCTTTGATTTGATTATAATCATTCAATTGATCCGGAACGGGATCACGTTCTATATCTACATCATCATACATAGATCTATATTAGTATTATAACTAATATACTCTAATGGTTCACTCTTTAGACTAAGATAAAAGGCAATTTCATCTTTTAATGAAGGTATGCATCGATGCACTACTGATGCATCGGTGCATAAAATGTATTTGATGTTGTATTATTACTGGGATACATCGATGCATGCCTTATGCATCGATGCACTAATTGCATTCGATGTTTCCTTATTAATGGGATGCATCGATGCATTACTTATGCATCGATGCACGAATTGCATTCGATGTATTTATTTTAAAAGAGTGCATCGATGCACTACCAATGCATCGATACACCTTCAAATAATTTATGGGTTTTAACATCAACGCATCGGTGCACAATGAATGTGCATCGATGCACATTGCCCAGAACTGACATTTTAGCACGAAAATCATCAACTCTTCCCTTAATTCTTCTATTTTAAGCCCCTCTTATGACATTAAACTCAACTACCATTACTTGAACCAACTTATATCCATGTAAATCATCTTTAACCTCAAAATCCTATCTTCCTTATGAGATTCAAGAATCATACCAAATTTTCTATATGTTCTAAATTCAATTCTATCACTCCAAATCTCTTAATTTAACCATTGACAAGTCAAATTTAACTTCCAATTTAAGAAATGAACTTTATTCCAAGATTTCATTTGTAAACTCTAAATCTTTAATCTCTCCTAACTCCACCAACCTTTGCTTTTAAGACGATTTAAGCTTTCCTTAAGCTTAGTTATCATCTAATAATCAAAACCCAACCTTAAAATCAACAATTCAATTATAAACAAAGAAACTTACCTTTGAGTTGGAGCTTCCCGCACAAAGAAGAAAGGAGGATAAGAGAATTCTGGAAACATTGTTTCCCTCATTTCCCACGTGTAAAATATATATATACCCACTATCATATTTATTTAATTCCTTAAATGATCAAATGACCATTTTACCATTTATTTCCTTTAATAATTACTAAATAACCTTCATCATATATATCCCATAATCATTGAACTATTTATTTCTTCTACTATAGTCATCAAATTCTGAAATTTTACAATTTGGTCACTAACCCATAATTTGGGATGTTACAAGAAGTGTGACTTTGACCACTGTTTAAGATCCTTCTCTGACAACCACTTGTGTGTTGTCCCTGATAAAAGCTGTATGAAATAATTTATTTTTAATATACTCTTCATCAACATGAACACATGTAAAATAACAAGTTTACCAAAAATATATATACCTTCATTCCTTCCATCACACATTCAAACTCCCTAAGATATGTTGCCTTAGCAGCCATCCACAGTTGGTCCTTTAATGCTTTCCCCTTGTGATGACCATTGCTCTTAAAATTTGAATATAAGTGTCTCACACATGTTCTATGTTCTGTATTAGGGAACAATTCTGCCACAACTTCTATCAACCCCTACATACAACAAAATAAAAGATTAGAAATCAATAGAAATCAATATTAGATTGATTTAAATTAAACAAAATTTTAAAAGTATGAGAATAAATACCTTATGTCTATCAGTCATGAATGTCAATATGTGAGAATTATTCAACTCCAAATCATTACCCAATAATTTTAAAAACCAGAACCAGGATGATTGATTCCCACTCTCTACAACTGCAAAGGCTAATGGATAAATAGAGTCATCTGCATCAATTCCAACAGCGGCTAGCAGATGACCCCAAAAAAATCCCTTTAGGTGACACCCATCCAAACATATAATCGACCTACACCCTGATTTGAACCCATCATTTATTGCTTGCATACAAATATAAACCCTCCTGAAAACTCTCTCATCCAAATGACAAACAATGGTTGTGCCTGGATTTGTGTACCTAAGCTCACTTAGGTAATCATACAATTTGGTGTATTGTTCTGTGTGGTTACCATGCAGCTTTTCAAGAGCTATGCATTTAGCTCTAGAACACTTAGATGCAGAAACCATGATGCTATAATCATTACGCACATCTTGCTTAAGGGATTTAACAAAATAATTGGGATCAATATGGAATGATTGAAAATACTGTTTTGCTATCCAATTAGCAATTATATTAGGATTATCAAACCCCTTAAGACATGTATGTTCAGCATTCAGTGACTTAATTTGCCAAGTACCATCACTAGGAACTTTAGGGGGTAAGTGGAGAGGCCCATAAAACCCAAGGACAACCTGCCTTACATCTTACTTGGATTCTTCTGTTGTCATTTCTTCTAAACTTCACATTATACATATTTTTAATTGCATACATTCTGATTGCCGCCCTTAATATTGTCTTTTTAGCAAAGATCAGTCTAACCTTTAATTTAGGGTTTGCAATATATGTGGCAATATTAAATTCAGGGTGTTTAGGATTCCTATGTGAACCATCACCATCTGAATCATATGCACTGTATAATGAGTCAAAATTTTCATATTCAGAGTCATTAACAACCCTCATTTCATCACTTTTCACCCCAGTATTCAAATCACTTAATTCAACTTCTGAATTTTCAAAGTCATTATCACTAGCAGAAAAGTCAGATTCATCACTACTTATCTGTGGGGCTTCATACTCAGAATCTATCCTCACCTCAGCAGGTTCTGGTTCATCAATTTCAGGTTCATTAATTTCTGGCTCAGCTGGTTCTGGTTCATTAATTTCAGGTTCATTAATTTATGGCTCAGCTGGTTCACTAATTTCGGGTTCAGTAATTTCTGGTTGAACTGGTTATGCTTCATCAATTTCAGGTTCATTATGTTCAGACCAATTTTGATTATGTTCATTAAGTCTTTCAATGCCTTCCAAATATATGTGAATGTTATGGTCGCTAGGTAAAACCCTAAGCATTTCAAGGATATCGCTATCAGTTAAGAGTGGTTTGACCTCTAGTGGAATGTTTGACACTTGCCAAAATATCTTAAGTGAATAACTAATTCCTAATTTGGTTATCATTTCAATAATTACAAAGATGGACATCTCATCAGCATCACAATTGTTAAAGTAGTCCACTAGTATGCCAGTGTATTCCAACCTTGTTCTCTTAACAAAAAATCCACCATGATGTACTACAGTTGTAAATTTTCGAGAATTCAAATATGTTAATGAAAAAATTTCATTATTATTCAAATAATTAAAGAATATTTAACTACAACTGAATATACTAACAATATATCAAAAGAGACAAAAAAAATAACTTTTCAAATAATAGATTCTAGCACATAACATGTGGGGATCACATTCAAAATACTATACTAATAGCAACACATAACATGTGGGGACCATAAAAATTGCAAAGTTACTTGTTTGTACATGTGCACTGCATATATTCATGCAAAAGTCAACTTACTAAAATTCACTAAACACATATATTCATGCAGAACATATACATGCAGAACATATACATGCAGTACTCACATTCATTGATTTCATGCAAAACATATATATGCATGCAAACAAATAATTCTATCACTACATATAAACTCATTTATTCTATAAAACAGTAAGCATATATAGCAGTAAACCCATGTATACTAACAGCAAACCAATTCGTGTAATTAGTAAGCAGTAAGCATAAGAAAAAGTCATATAATCTCATATATACTATTCTCATCCGTGTAATCAGTAAGCATGAAAACCATTAATACTAACAGTAAACCCACTAAACTCATATAATCTCAGTAAGCAAAAATATTAACATATATACTAACCATTTATACTAACATTAAGCAGTACACCCAAATAAACTCCCTAACATATATAGCATTTTAATATAAGAAAGTTTTCAAATTTAACATAATAAAATAAGATTTTTCAAATTTATTTTGAGGAGCTTCAAAAATATTTTTTAAACGGAAGAATACCCATTTTTTTAGCGCTTACCATATCTCGCGTTTAAGTCTTCTTCTAAACAATGATATCTATTACCCATTGTTAAACGGGGAGGTTGAAGGCGAATGGGTTTTCTGCGATGAAGGCTAATAGATTTTTTACGATGAAGGCTAATGGGTTTTCAGACGAAATCTTTCGAAATCTCTCTAAAGTGCGAAGGATTTTTAGACAATGAGGTTGAAGGCGAATGAGTTTTCTGTGATGAAGGCGAATGGGTTTTCAGACGAAATCTCTCTAAAGTGCGAAGGATTATCAGACGAGGAGGTTGAAGGCGAATGGTTTTTCAGACGAAATCTCTCTAAAGTGCGAAGGATTTTCAGACGAGGAGGTTGAAGGCGAATGGGTTTTTTGCGATGAAGGCGAATGTGTTTTCACTCTTTCAACGAGTGTAATGCAAAAGTGCGAAGGCGAATGGGTTTAGTTTGAAAAAAACCCATTGGTTTTCCACGTGTGTACTCAGCTGGCATTAATTATAATTAAAAAAATATCGTTGTTAGTTTATAACAGCCACGTCGAACTCTCCGTTTTTTTAACGGAGAGTGGTCTGATTGAAGCAATTAAAAAGTTTGGTGGTCGAATTGAGATAAAAAATAGTTTGGTGGCAAGATTGATTAATGAGCATAGTTTGGTGGTCTCCCGTGTAGTTTACCCTAATTTTTATAATAAACTAAAAGGTATGTATTTTCATATTAGATTACAAAATATGAAGTTTCCATTTTGATGAAATAAACATTAATGGAAAAGAAAAGACAAAAGAAGGAAAAAAAATAAAAATAAGAAAGGAACAAAATCTGAGAACAAAGGTGTGGCAATTGTAATTGCTTTGGTTTTGTTTGTTTGGTTATTTCCTTACAACACAACGCATAGTAAGGCGAGAATCTCGCGGGAGCCAAACCCATCATTCTTCCATCTTCATCTTCTTCACGGAAACAACAAAAGGCATGTAATAATAATAACAATAAATAAATGATACTTAGTATTTTTTACACGTGTCAAAACCTTGTGTCCACATGAGCTATTCATAGGGAAGTGGATACGGTCCCAATAAGAAGGGAGAGAGAAATTATATTGCAATCCATTGCTTTATGATTGACGTCTCACTGACAGCGTTGTCATCGTAGCAGCGGTAAAGAAACAGAAGCAGCGAAAGCTCTGTGGTGTAGTCTAATACGGTTTTATCTTCTTCTTCTTCTTTTCTCTTTTTGCATGGACAGGTGAATGACTGAATGAATATATAATTTATATATTTATTTCAAATTAGAAGTTTATTACTTTTCTCTTCCACAGCAGCTTACACTTGTTCCAAATTTGACCGAGGTATGGATAGTTATGATGTGTGGTGGGCTAATTTAAAATTAACTATACAATTGCTAATAAATTAATAATTTCGGTTACAACTGATAATGTTACATTATGATGAATTTTACTCTAAAAAGTTACACAATTGAAAATGACCGAACAATAAGTTTTTAGATTGTAACGGAAATAGTTATACAATTTACATTAATTGATATAAAAATGTAATATTTTCTATTGAAACCTAAAATATTATATAAATTGTTCTAAAAATTATGCCTTTTGTAAATTTTTTAGTTACAACCACTTACTATTTTTTTTAACTTTAGTGCGTCTTTAAAACATACACTGCATATTTCCCCCAACTATTATTGCGTATAGTGGTGGCCATTCCAATGCCCTAAACAAGAACTATATTCGAAAGGGTGATATACACTGAGATTTAAATGGTTCAAAAAAGAGAATAAGACTGACTCAGCTGCCCACCTAAAAGTAAAAGCCATGGGGTAGGGAAGAGGGAGAGGCCGTACTCATGGGGGGGGGGGGGTTGTTTTGCTTTTGTGGTAAAGATGAGTAAAATTCATTAATTTCATTAATAAAAATCACAACTGCACTGCACTGACCACCATTGTCAATATGCACAAATATACAGAAATGTCAATTTAATTATTTTATCATCATTACACTATCATTCCTTCATCCATTCAAGTTGGTTTGATGTGGTGGAGTGCCACTGCCAGCCATCCGATTTCATGGAGCACCTTCTTTTCCTCCCTAATACAACCAAAGCAGACGCACCAAAACCTCTGTCGTTTCCTTCAGCCATCTACTACAGGCTAAAGTGATGGCGACCATACCTTCTCAGCCCGGCACACACGACGGGCTATCACTACCATCTGCTACTTTCACATTGCCCTAACGTATATATACAAGGAAGAGCAAAGAATATGAATATTTTTTAAACTAAATAATTAATTCAAATGCCTTTTTCATATCATAAATATTGATAATTGATTTTTTGCATATAAAATTACAATGTTCTGAAATAATTAAAACATGTTTGAACTTTGAACCAACAATCAGTTGGTCAGATCCCTTAAACAATATTAGGAGTTGAAATCATGAGGTTTGCAAATAAAATAAACTTAGTTAGAAGAATCTACTCCATATTAGGCCTTTGCAGTACCTGATAAAAAAACTTGTTTGACAATATAATTCCATGCCAACACTGAAATAATATTCCAAACGAAATAGTACTAAAAACATTACAGAATTAGGCAGTGAAGGGAAAAAGGCAAACATAATAAAAGAGTAGCTGAAATTAGTTGGTTTATTTTCCAAGTCCAACTTGCATTAATGACGCTCGACCATCATGCCATAAATTAACCACACCAAACTTTCACTATCACTAGTGATTGATAAAAACCAGTAACCAACTCCCTTTTTCTTTACATTATATACACATTGCATTGATTGTACGATAATCTAACATAACCTAAAACTTTCATGTCATCTCCCTTTTTATTTTATACGTGCGGCTTTGAATATTTATTGAGAATTTTAATTTATAGAGGGATGAATTTGATGATGGGATAAAGACTTGGGGGTATGTTTTGAGAATATGAAATGATAAGGGAAGGGGATGTTAAGATGTCAGAAAGGTTTTTCTTTTGGCTAATCTTGTTTTTTTTTTATTAAAAGGCTCAAATGAATCATTTATTCATAATTAGTAGCTTTTAATGCAAGGTGATGGCAAGACGTGATAAATGCTGAAACATTTTATCTTCTGGTGGTTCTTACATAGGAAACTACCACAACAACTAAACCCTCTCATTCACTCTCCCCACCACTCGGACACCAGAAGTGCTCCACTCTATCACCCACTTTTCTTAAACCCCCCCCCCCCCCCAAAAAAAATTCCCATCTAGGTTTTCATTCTTTTTACAATATTATTTCAGTAGTATTAGACCACTAGCTCTAGCTGCTTGGTTCTTTTGGTCTATGGTTTTTATTGAATTTTTTTTCTAGTGTCAAAAGAGTAAGTTTGGATATTTATGGCAATATTACATAGTTCAAGTTTCAGACCCGAAAAGGTAGAACAAAAGAAGCTCTCTAATGAGAAATTCAGGGATTTTTTTTGGGGGAGTGGAGGAATCTTCTTTACAATTTACAATAAAGCAACAAATGGAAATCTGTAAAGCTGTGTATAACAGAGCTGTGATCTATCCACAAACAAATGTCTTCTTCTTTCTTAGTAATATTGCGAAATTTTCGAGCACTTTACTTTTTCGAGGTTGGGCCATCAGCTTTGAACCGCATTGAACCGGTATCCGATATCTCATTTATTCTTAAGGACCAAAACTAAAGCCCATACGAAATACATAAGTTTGTTTGTCTTGGCCAAGTTCTCATTTCATTGAGTAAAATCCAGCGCATTTGATTTTGGCAGAAATTTAATACGAATTGTCCCAACTCAATTTTACTTTGCTCGATTAAGCCAGTACTCTGCACTCTTTCCTTCTAATTAGAATGGGAGAGCAGTCTATTCTTGATAATTGACAATAATCATGAGTTTCATCCGAATCTCTTATATGGCTATGGGGCATGGATAAGCAGCTCCACGATTGATCTTTTGTACAATTGTTTTTGCTTTCCAAGTTTGAAACTCCCTCGTCACATTAGGTATTGAATGTAAACTTCCGAAAAGAAAACCCATCGAAAAAAGCCGGGTAACAATTATTTATTATTTATACAAAACATCGATGCAGCACGTTCACATTCAGGAAAGAAGAAATCATTGATGAGGGGCTTTTGCAAGCCAGTTCCGGCTGAAAACAAAGACATGGGTTTAAGAAAATACCAAATCATTGTTGCAAGAATCTAGGGAGAAGTACCTAGCAATTACACCACTAAAAACCAAGTCGGATCTTTACCTTCAAATATGTCCACGTAAGTACCTCCAACCATGTCCATATCATGTCGACGCATATTGATAACAAGAACCACGAGTCACCTGATAAGCAGCGAAGCATTCCATAACAAAATATACAAATGGTAAACTCAGAGGCTTTCAGGACCCTTCATGTTCTGTTTTGCAACCTCCAATTCATGCCTAGATGGTATCTACAAATTGCAGGAAGATTAGATTAGATTAACTATAAATCAAAGTAACACCACATTGTAGTGGCATTGCATTGAAGAGCAATTAAAACATGCAAGTCAAAAATCATACCTTGCGTTGCAAAGATGTAATTGTTGACCTTAACAAATCATCCCCAACTACCAATATCAACTTTTTGACAAAATCATCACGAGTTATCTTCTTTGCCTTTTGAAGCAAAAACGTAAAATACAGAATCAGAAACTTTATTTAAAACCAGGGAGAAACTAACAATTAAACATATTATCAAACATACCTTGAATAGTTCATAATGATTAGAAACTTTGTCCATATCTACACGAGGAATCTTGTTTGAGATAGCAGCAAACAACATAGGGAAAGGCATCCAAGGGGATTTAGGGGTCCTTGAAGTGTTTGAACCCAGAGTAGGATCATTTTCCTGGAATCCCCTTGAATCTGAATTTTGGTGATTATTACTCCCCTAAATGACAAAAGAATATCAGCAGCAAAATAAGCAAACCTCAAAAAATATATATATTTCAAGACTGCCATTTCAGCCTGCAAATAGGCAAATGAATATCAATATCAACACGCACATTTATCCTGAATATATTGTTGCATGACGAACAATAGACAAATGAACCAGCATGAACCTAGCATGTCTCTCAGAAATTCAAGACCTTAACTCGATCCCATATATGCTATCCCAAATTTTTTGCAAATTTGTAGATACACAGCAATTTGAAAATGCTTGTCAAATAAAATAGAATTCCTCCCATTTGTGCCAAAACCAATAAACCTAATGACGACTGTCAAAATATCCATAAGGTTTCAAGAGACTCTTTTCCGACCAAAGACAAAATCCCACAAATCTACAGAAAGGAAGTAAGACCAGGTGAGCATCCACCAGAGTAGGATCAAGTTTATTAATCATCCTGCTTATCATCACACCATTATTTCCAAATGTTTAGAACTCAAAAAGCATACCCCACTTATATTACTCACCAATTCACCAGCAGATACTGGTAAACAACCTTGGAATCCTTTCGATGAGGCAGTAACACCTGAAATAGCATGATTAGCTCACTTCCAATCGAATGGCCTGTTGGTACAACATAAATTTCAAGAGCTAAAAAACTTAAAATATTTATATATAGCCATACAGAACTTGCAGAAAACACAACAAAGCCATTGGACCAGCGGGAGTTATCAGCGATCTCAAGTGGAACAACAAATTCCCCACCAAAATGTGGATAACAACACACCGGGAAGAACCCTTGTTTCTTAAATTAACAAAGAACTTTGGCCATCAAGGTTGAAATGGATATTACATGATTGGCAATCATTTAGTTGATTGTCAATCATCAAAATTAATTGCAATGTTCTGTGTGTTGAGAATAGCTTCCAGTTTGATGTTAGATGACAGAAAGGAATAATGCATATATCACCTTTAGCATTGGAGAGCTTGAAACTAACAATATATTCAGGATAAATGTGCGTATTGATATTCATGTTCCAGGTAATATAATACTTTGGATGATGAAGATCATCCCCTCCACTATCAACATCCTCACTGCTGGGAAGACATTGTCCACTTCCAGGGCAAAGAAGCTCTGTCTTTCCCACTATTACACAACATAATATCATGTACTGTACTCCATTTTCGTCAATATCACAATACTTTGCACTGCACAGATAAAAAATAAAATTCAGCCCTCAACATCAATATGGTATGGAAAAAGTATCTTGAAGATGTTCTAAAAAAGGGTGACATTCATCTGGGATTGGATTCTAAAAACAAATGGCAGATAAAGGAAAAGAACTGAAGAAAACAGACACTGGCTAGTGGTAACTAGCACCTAATGTAAGAGAGATCAAGGAGCATCAAAAGTAAAATTTATATAAGCAACAAATCTGTGTTCAGAGTGAACCTTACAAGTACATTCTAAGCACTTAAACAGCCAAGACTCGTTATTAGGTAAAAGTGGTTGACTAACTTCATTCATACTTTTTTTTCAAAAAGCAACAGAGAACAAATCATTCTGTAATCGCAAAGTCCTAATCATTTATCTTTGAAGGGCAACAGGAAAGGTACGCCATTTCAAAAAGCAAGGCAGAACTGATCATTTTGTAATTGTAAGGTCTCATCATTTAATTTTGAAGGGCAAGAAGCGATGGTGCTTTTTTTATTTGCAATTTGCAAATATCAATACCCTTGCAACATTTTCCAAGAGAGAAAGAAAAACAATAAAGGACTTTCATATTCAGTAGTAGTCGTAGAAAAAACAATGAAGAACCTCCAACCTGGCATTAGTTTATTCTGATGCAGCAAGATGAATACCAGAGCCATATAAGTATGGGATTGCAGAAAGACCGCAGTGCGCAAGCCCATGCATCATGATGGTGGACAATGCTGCTTTGGAGGAAGCGAGCCATGCACATTGAACATTTGCAGTACCCCTATACTTTTTCATGATTTCAACCTGCTTAAGGAATCTTTCTAATCTATATTGTGTACTTGAGCAGGGTTTTATATCGAGCATATCCACACCTCCACAAGTGTTCATACCCATGAGAAACATGTTCTCAACAGCAGAAGAGTCCAACTGCTCATTGAACTGTACATCTACAAATTAATGGATCAAGTTTATCTTTGTCTCTTGAATATCCTCAACAGCCTTGTTGGGTTCTCCATCAGCATCCCTATTGCAATTGTCCTCAACTTCTATAGCACAATAACTAGAGGCAGGTTTCTGAGCAATTTGAAAATGTCTCTCAAAAGAACTCGACTCCCCACTACATTCCTTCAACTTTGGTTGCTCAACACCATTAATGTCAATCTCAAGGCGCAGCTTGATCTCGTGGGGGAAATGAGATTCACTAAACATATCTTGATCATTCACATATTAATGTTCACAGCACTGGCATTCTTCATCACCACTGGTAAAAGTCTCAGGAAAGAAACAGCCATCAGCTTCATCAATCCAAGCAATCGGGTGCATCATGCCAGTTTCCAGCTCCAGTCGAAACATATGCAAAAAATCTAGCAGAAAAGATTGACCATCTATCTCAGCCTCAATAGCTGGCTTCTTTGTATTGAGATCTTTCCTGATCGAGGCAATAAGATCGTGGGGAAAATCAGTCCATTCACCCTTCTCATAGTACATTATGCACTTTGGAATGCCTGTTCTCTTAAAATTTGAATAGCAAAGTAACAAAGATCTTTTTGAAGTAAAATTACAACTCACAACTCTGCCTTTGCAATCATCTAATCTCCTGCACTTGTCATGCTTCTGGGAAGCTAAACACAAGCCAGGCAACCGACGTGAAATCACATGTGAAGCCCCAGGAAAGACTGTCGTAAGCTGTGTTGCCAGCTTCCTCTTTGAGCCATGCAAAACCCAAGGCTTACTATCCAATACTGTGGTGTTCGGTGCTTCCATTTCTGCCTAGATGAATCCCTATCAACAAGTTTAAAACCAATACTTCAACAGTATAAAAGAATTCAAAGTCTAACTTTCTACCAAACTAAAAGACACTGTCTCCTAAAAGTTCATGTGCAAATCCTGAAAAAAGGAAAAAGGGTTAGGACATTAAATGGCATGGATATGAAGCCATACTAATTGGAACATAAGCAACCATGAAACAACTGAAAGCATATCAAACCAAACTTATCAGAATCACAATACAGCAAGAGGAACACATACCTAGAACTGAAGTTAGTGTCAATCCTGTACATTTCCATTTCGCATGTGTTCATGTTGTACATGATCCTCTTCATTTTTTTTCTTTACAATTACTTCAGAGAAGAGACAGCATTTGATACCCTACCTCCTGATGCAACATAAAAGCACCTACAAATATTGTAGCAAAAATATTTTATAAAATTTATGACTCAAGAATTCTTTGGTTACGTATAAAAGAAACCCACAGAAGAAATGTTTTTACTCTTTTCTTTATTTAGAGCTTCTGAGCAATCAATTTTAAGTATATCATATCAACCTGGCCCTAAAAATAATAATATCTATTTTTACAAAATCACAATATTCACTCGGATAGTAAGCACTAATTACACAAATCTCGAAACAGAAACAGAAACAGCATTGACTTAAAAAAAAAACCGAAAGCATTCCAAAAATTGTAATCCTTCACTGATTTCCGTCAAGAAAATTTAGCAAAAAATAGTGAAACCAAACAAAACAAAGATTCATAAAAACTAGTAAATTCTCAGAAATGGATAGAGACTCAAGATAATAATAATAATAATGATAACAAAAACAACAGTAGTAATAAAGTAGAAACATAAAATCAACTCAAAAAATATTTCACCCAAAATAACAAAACTAGATATTCTCTACACCAAGAAAAAAAGCTAAGAAAAATAGAATAAAAAGAAATCTGGTGTTTCTCTTGAAAACAATGAGATCGAAAAATTTAAAATAGAAAATTTCAACCTTAGAACATACATTCCTTTTTTTTAAAGAACGTAAAAAAATATTTATCTAGAACCGAAAACTAAGTCAAACAAAAAATTATTAAAATAAATATTTTAGAAGATATTGCAATTTATCGCAAAAACTGCAAGATAGAGAAATTGAAAATCTTAAAGCATAATTTCTCAAAATTAGAATACTATATTATTTTTCTTGATCCTCTGAGAAAACAACTACCACAGAGATCATCCATCAAAAGAATTAATCATTCAACAGAATGAATTCAACGCCTCGCAGGTGCCAATATCAGGACCGATCTATCGAATTCGCTCTTAGAAATTAAAGCCAAGAAACATGGGGGGGAAAAGGAAGCCTAAACTAAAAGAATAATGAAAAATATTACCTGCAGATGAGAAAAACTGGAGTGATTCTTTCGCTTCTCTTTAGAAAGAAGGGAGGATGGGAGATAGAAAAAGGAAATAGAAATTGTAGAACCCTAGAATTAGTAATTTTTCTTTTACTTAATGTAGCATTCTTGGACGAAAAGCAATGGAGAATCCAAACTATCACAGTTCACTTACGGGGTAAGGATAAAGTTATCAACCGTGACATATTGGTCTGTCAACGTGTCGATCTTTTATTGGATCCGTCACCCACGGTCCGGTCTCGGGAGAGGAAACCATTGGATTTGTTAATGTGGATTAGGGTCATTTCGGGATTGAAAAAATTATTTAAAACCCAAAAGCTGGGGTGTAAAATAATGATTCCAACCCGATATGAATATATAACCTATTTTACATAGAATTAATCTCATATAACATTAAAGAGTTTTAAAATAAATAAATATTTTTTTAAATAAACAATTAAAAAATATTAAAAAAAATATATTTGAACAATGAACGCTAAAAGCTAATTTATTCCAATTAAACTATTGGTTTAATTAAAAACTTGAATGGGATTATGATTTTGAACTAATATATATATATAAATTTTAAGAGAACAGGCGTTCAAATTTTATAATGTGTTTCATTGTCAATTATAAGTAACAGTTACTTTTAAAAAGATTAAATTTTGTCATGATTAAAGTGATCTATCTCTCAATTTAAGACAATTTTAAATTGAGTATTACTAATTTATATATATTGTTAGTGTTACGTATTGATATGCATTATTATCTTTCATACATATTCCAAAATTTTGAGACCTAAAGCATAATTAACTCTATTTGAAATTGAATTATAACTAGTATAATTTTTGTCTCTTTTCCATCTATTTTTATTATAAAATATTATTTTTATAATAAAAATATAATATTTAATTTAGTGTGAAATGAAAAGTTTGATTATTAATTTAATAATATTTTAAAATAATTGATTATGGGAAAGGTTATACATTTTTCTCATGTGCACCCTTTTAGGATTTTCACCGACTTCTACTGCAAGTAATCTATATAATTTGAACACATTTTTTAATTAAGTCTATTTAAAATTTAAAATACAAACACAGTTTTAATATACACGTGAGTACACTGTGCATTGCCGGGTACACAAAACAATTAGTATTATAATAAAGAATACTTTTTTGATAGACAAGTTATATACACTAAATTATAAAGTATAAACCCTAAAAGCTTAGCCTTGAAATAAAATTAAAATACAGACTTATAATTTAAATAATCTAAGTGATTACAAGATAATATTTGTTTAATATTTTCTTAACCTATTGACAACACACCTTACAAAACACAATTGTTTTAAAACCTTAAACCTTAAACCTTAAACCTTAAACCTTAAATAGTACTCATAGAATTAAAAAAAGACTGATAAACTAAAATTTTCACAACTTATCCGAGAAAGTTACAAGGTAATGTATCGGATTATACACAAAATAAAGATACTAAATGTGAAATCTTAATATAATGGAGAAACTAAAACCCTGACTGGAATAAAAATAATAATTCAAGGGGGGGGGGGGGAAGGAAACCGAACTTTTTCCCTTTTAGAAAAACATTTATTGGGCGGCCTCCCAACTAAACTTCAGCTCATCAAAATGCATCCTAGTATCCTACAAGCTTAGGTAACAGTCTTCCCATCATTCTGAAGTACATTGGACATTATCTCTGGATCAGTTTCTAAGATTACTTTTTCACTATAGGCAATGGGCCAATGGCTAAATTCGCACGTCTTTTATACAAAGATGGGGCCTGGAACTCCATAATAGATATGTTCTCTGCTTCAATATTATTTATAGGTAAAACTTTTAACTTTACAACAGCTCCACTTTGCATTTAGCCATTATTCATGATCGGGTCAAGATCGGCATTGTAGATGTTGAAATACTAGAGATTATGATAACTAGTTCAAAGTGTAGAAGTGATTCAAACTTTCACTTTTGCCGCTGCTTCTTTGATTTGTTCGATGGTGAAAACGCCGAAGAAGTCATCATCCATTACTGCATTGATGACTGCATATGCAACATCATCTACGCTAACTGGTGAAGCCAAGATCAAATCAGATGCTGGAAGAGCTTTTAAAGGCTTTATAAAGTTCTCCACAGCACTAAGAATTTTTTCCAGTGGTTCCCCAACCAGATCAAGTGGAAGCTCAAAACCATCCACTCGCCTCTTTCCATATATAAAACCTGGTCTTAGGACAACACCTGAAATACAAAACCAAAAACAGTTGGAACACTCACTACAGAAGGATGAAAGTAAGATAAAAAAAGGTGATAAAAGTAAAATAAACTTAAAAAAGTGGCCTTCTAAGCACATAGCATTAGATACGTGACATTCAGGTGGACACAAGTTATAAAAGAAGACAATCTTATAAAGTTTACCACTGTTGATACAAGGTTTGAGTTTGAATGTTAGGGACAGTTCAAGCCGTAGTGTTGAGAGTCATTAGTGGTGGTTTGGAGGGATCTGACGAAGATGGAGAGTTTTGGAGATAGCCTGGCAGAGTTTCTATGGTAATGGGTGAGTAGTGTCTCAGCTCTTCTGGTGAAGAAGAGGGTCTTATATTGGTAATGGAACTGACTCCTATTGCATAAGGTTGGTGGTAGGACCATGAAGTGCTTTCCTAGGATGTGATTGGGCCATAACTAAGGTAGCCGATCTCAAAGGTATGAAAGACTGTATTGCATGTCTACTTGGATGTGCTGGGGAAGTCTTCAAGTGGATCCTGAAGTACCCGGTGAGGTACACAGCTGGATGAGCCTTTCTTGGTCAAAGTGCTTGATATGTATAACAATCAGGTACTGATGATAACTCTTCTTTAGGAGTTCTCACTTAGATGTTACCAAATAACCTAGTCTCCCTCCTTTCCCTTTCCTTCAAAGTCATAAGGATAGCTTCAAATCAGGATGGTGAACTAACATTTTTAATAAAGGCTGGTTCATCCTGAAGTGACTTTTGACATAAATGACTGTCCCTACCAGCTAATTGTTTGAAAGAAGTCTCTCTCTTGCTATTGGTTTTAAATAACTAGTCAGGCACTTAAAAATCTTATTTTATATTTGCGCAAAAAGAAGGTTAAGTCATTAAACATTACCCGAGTTTGGATATTTGGATAGTACTTCTGATTCTGCTTTCCTCTTCGATGTGAAGTATGCAGATTGAAGTAAAAATGGCGGTAGGTTGTAATCATGAACAGAGATTAAGATAAATTTTGGAATCCCTACAAGGAAAATAGAAGGCATTAAGGAGGATATATTCCTGACCAAGAATTTAACTTATGAATTTAATAAGATATAAGTTATCACCAGCAATCCTTACCAAAATCCTTGGCAGCATTTACAGCCACAACATTAGCCTCGCCATTAATTCTTTTCATCTGCTCCTCACTGCCAATACCTCCAAGAGTTGAAATCACAGCTGTAGCTCCAACAAGTACTTCGTCCCAGTTAGCATAAAAAACATCTCCTGCGAAACAAGCTAAATTATTAACTTATATTCCTATACAAATATGGACAAGTGAACTAAGAATAAGATGAATCAAATAGCAAGAAAGATTTTACGTAAACCCAAACCTAAGTAAGATCTTGTTGGTAAGCAATGGTCTACTCAAAGGGTTATAGGAAGGTAGGCTCAGTGCAAAATGCATGCAACAACAGAAGAGATATGTAGCTCTCTTGTTGCACTTGAAAGATGAAACAAGTCTAGGAATGTTGATCCTCAAACTTCTAAAAGATAACTAGTCATCTACAATCATGTCATCCTTCCTATATTATCAGCTATCCATGCCAAAAGGAAATCGGCTTCAAAAGCAAATTCAGGACCTTAAAATTCAATTTTATGTACTCGATAGAAATTGTAAGCGAAGATAAAACGTGCCTGGTATCCAGTTAACCTGATCCACCCACGAGCCAGAGTAAGTAGGACGCCCTGACCTGGTGTAACAATCAAAATTCAAAGCTGTTTACAAACAAATTATGACAAAAACTTCAAAAGCTTACAAAATCAATAAGCTCTTAATCACCCAGAAAAAGGCAACATGAGCAAGTCAAACCAGTTGAGATAATATTTGAAACCTGCTTAGACTTAGAACCTCTACGCCCTTGGATACCGCAGCCTTGCATATTGCAGAACCAACATAACCACTTCCTCCCAAGACTACAATCTACTAACAAAAACATGTTGGTAAAAAAATATGTGCTAACATTATTAACGCACAAAAGAAGCAAGTTTATCGACTTATCCAGTGTAGACATATCACATACCCGTTCGTTCTTGACATCAGCTACAACATCTATTGTAGCTGATCTTGAGTCATCACTGGTTCCTGCTTCCGCAAAACTGCATTTCACACCAAACTTGCACAAGCTGCAATTGAAAACAGACAGAAAATAACATCATGAGCTGAGAAAAGAGGCAAAAGTTTTCGATTTTCTCCTAGACAAAGAGAAGTTCTTCAATTCACAAATACGACTCGAAGGAACCTATCAAATTTCAGTAACATACTAGTAAAAATTATCCTTAAATTTAAAAAACCAAGAAGTTATAGAACAGAAGAGATACAAATTCTCGACATGCAAAAATGATAAATTCAAACTGAAAAAGATATATTGAAAAACGGCCACATAAATAGTGAATATAATTTATATTGATGGGGAAGATGGATATATGAGTGGAAGAGAAAGGACCGGCGTTGAGGAAGTGAGTTGGGGCGAGTTGGAAAGGAAGCGGTGGTGCCGAGAGAAGAGAGAGGAGGAGCTGAAACGGCAAGGAAGGCTCGGAACGACGTCATGTTGCCGCAAGAGGAACGACAATCTCCGAGATTAAATAAATTGCCGGCGAGCGTCCAAAGACAGGCGAAATGGGCCGTTGCGCAATGTACATACATGTGGGCGGTGTGGCATCAGCTTTTGGCATTTTAAGAGATTTTCAAGACGGAAATTACCATTCAATCCCTTTGTTTTTTTTATTCCACACAAACCTCATTGTTCAGTTTGGATTGCGAAAGGCATCAAAATATGATAAATATTTATATTATACTCTTATTAGTAATATTTATGATATTTTATTCGAAAATGCATTTGCTTAAACAAATAAATAAATTAAAAGTATTAAAAAAATTAAAAGAGCAAAGAAGAAAATGAACCTTATTTTAAACTACAAGAATAAACTTATTAGCATTAGTATCACCGATGACAATTATATTGAGAGACGGATGTAAAATTTTATATTAGAAGCATGAATTTTTAAAATTTAAAAAGAAAATGAGTTTATAAATTTTCAAAGAATAAAAAAATCTAACAAAAAATACATAAAATAAATTTAAAGTATATAATAATTATAATTTTTTCAAAGAGATAATTATCCTCCCGTCTCCTCAGTTTATCTCTAGCTAAACTATATTCCCTATTTAATTGATCTCGATCATTATTTTAGATTTCAAAGAGTAAAATAGAGGAGCATATCCTAATTGTTGTTGTTCTAGAAGTAGATCTGAAATGTTGAGTTGCCGGAATGCGAGGAGACTCAAATATTTAAAGGGTTTTATGTAATTTATTTTATTAATCTATTTGTTGATTTGTTGTGAACTTAACCAATTTATTTTTAAATAAAAAATGAGTCTAATAGAACTTGAATATATAAAATATAATAATTTTTTATTTTTGATGTTTTTCTATTATATACCTATTAGTAACATTTATAATATTTTATTTTAAAATAACAAATAAACGAGTTAAAAACTTTTTCTAAAAATATATATAAAAAAAGAACAAGAGCAAAAAATGAAAATTAACCTTACTCATAACAAGCTTTAATAAAAGTATGAGAATGTTGAACTCGACTTCTTGCTATCAATTCATATTTTAAATGACCCACTCATTACTTTAACTTTAATAAAAGTATGATGTATGATCCGAACAAAGTACGGAGCTTAAAGCTCAATTATGTTAGAATATGATCTATGTTATCAAGTCTATGAAAGTTTAAGTATCGTTATGTATCTTGACATGTAAGTTTGAATGTAATATTTAATTATCCTTAAGCATTAGTTGAGCGTTGGATACATGTGACATAACATAAAATTTATTTGAGCTCATGTATGGGTTTAGGTGTTAATTGTTATATACAAACTCTGCGAGACCAAACAAGGGAGAAAATTTGCTTACGATGACGCTTTAGTAATATTGGTTCTCGTCAAGAAGATATTACATCCCTTACCCCATTGCATATGGGAATAGGGTTTTGTTGTTGTTGTTGTCAAGAAGATATTACATGTTTTGAAACTAACAATCGAGTATTCTGTTTCAATCATATGGAAGTTAAGCAGATATGAAGAAAAAGTCTTAACGGAAGCTCTTCAAGTTGGGTGCATTTCGAAGCTTTTGTTGTCCATACAAGTTGGGTGCAGTGGTGAAACCAAAGAGAAAGCAACTGCGTTTTTGAAGTTATTGAATTCTTATAGACCTGGATTAAAGTGTATTGATTCTTTGGATTTCAAGAACATCAAGAGAAATCTTTTTGATTTCTTTTAATTTATCGTTAACATTTCTTTGTTCTTTGAAACCTGATTTTCTTAGAGCGGTGGAAGCGTTAAAACAAGTGGGGTGATAGAGCTTTCGGCTAACAAGGACTGTCTCTAGGTAATAAACCTAGGAGGGTGGAGATGGTGAGGAAAGTTACATAGTCAAATTCGGTCAAAATCCTATCTAGCGTGGCAAAAGCAGTGCCATGTCAACTGATTAACGCGTCATATTTTTTGTCGAATGAAAGAGGGCTTAAAAGCCGATACAAAGATTAATTTCTAAAATAGGGAGGGCCATTAAGGTCTCTGTCAAGTAAATTGACAACTCCATGGGGAGGGGTCGAAAGGATAGAGGTAACTCCATCAATGGAGGGAGGCATATTTGCCAAAAACAATCAACAGGGAAGTTTGCTTCGTGACGAATCAAGATAAATTCAATGAATCATGCCTTGGAAGTAAACTGGGATATAGCTCGGACAAGAGCGAAAGGGCTCAAATGGGCAGTAGGCGACGTAACAAGTTTGAATGCTTCCCCACAGTCAGTTTGACATTGTAATCACTCGAAACCGGTAGACCACACAATATGTAAGCCTTCCAATATGCCCCAAAGCTCGGCATGGAGAGGATAGGAAATTCCAACATATTTATTAAACCCAACCAGCCAGTTGTAATGACAGTCTCGAATAAGACCTCTAGCTAAAGCTGTAAAAAGCTGATGATTTTACATTATATTTCAATTTGTCTAGTAGATTTGAATTAGCATTAATGTGAACCAGAATTTTCTCATGACCATGTCATCTTGAAGCTTCCGTTTCATTTATGCAATTCTTATCAGTCTTTTTTCTCTTGTCTAATGAAAATTACTACTTTTGCCACTGACATTTTAAGAAAAGTAGCTAAATTTGACATTTTAATAGAAAATGTGTGATACTTTGAGCTCTACTCATTTCAAGTTTCATGTGTAGAATACATTGCGTAGAACGTGAATGTTAAAATGTTTTATTATGTGAAAGAGAGACATTTTATGAGGTTTATTTTCAAGCTGAGCAGTGAGCATCATATTGGAAATTTCTCCAATCAAAGGCCCGGCCCCTCGTATGATAATTGATACCAAGGGGTGAGCAAAGAAATCGAGTAAACCAGAAACCGACTCGAATCGTAGTGTTTGAATTTATTATGAAACTCAAGTTTAAAAATTATGGTTATTCAAATCGAACGGACCCAAATTGTAATGTTTGAACTTATTATAAATTGACCATAAACTGTTTGATTTTTTTCAAAACTTATTTGAGACTTACATATCATAATTAGCTCTCGTACAATAAATGACGGGAAATTGTTTGATTTCTTCATATAGAGTGATCGGTCTTTGATCTAATGGATAAATCGATTGGGTTTTCTTCTTTGTCCAATGTTGAGGTTAAATTCTTGCTATGATTGTTTGGAACTTCATATCTCTGCCTTTAAATTGAATATGAAACGGAATCGGTGCACGTTGCATCCTTTTGATGAATCAGTTTCAACAAAGTACCCATTTCCACTTTGCTTATGGTCAAACAAATGGCGGCTTACAAGACTCGTTTGCCCCTTTTCGTCATCAGTATTTTGAAATTTGCGACCACACTTCGAATGTTTTTATGTTAATTGAGAAATACGGGGAATGAATGGTCTAAATCTTAATACCTAATTATTTGAGATGGGCTAATTCGTTGAAAGAATTGATCTCAAAATTTAGTCCAAACTCAATTATGTGGAAAATTAAGAAAAAAAGACAACAGTGCAGGTCCTACCGGGAGTCGAACCCAGGTCGCTGGATTCAAAGTCCAGAGTGCTAACCACTACACCATAGAACCACCTTGCTGTAATTTTTCATGTTATTAAAACTTGTACTATTTTTTCTATGTTGAGATTTGATAATATGGAAAACTTGCAATGCTATTTCTCACAAGAAAGAAAATTTTCATGTTTAAAACAAGCTATATGGATTCATAGAAGTTGGTGAGCTATGAGATCTGAGCAAGTAAATGCAATGAATGTTAAAATGATCAACTTGGAAGAAAGGTGAATGAGGTTGTCAACAGTTGAACAAGTAGTCAAACCCACCAACTTTTTTACTGTTTCCAATTACCTGGGTTTTATTCCCCGTAGGACTAGTTATTCTCTTTTTGCAAACATTTGTTTCTGTTGTGTAGTAGTTAGCACTCTAGACTTTTAATCCAGCCACCTCGGTACGTCTCCCGATATACAATATAGGACCTGCCCTTTTGCAACATATTTTTACTTTCCATTGAAGACCAATGCTTAAACGATAAATCCAAGCATCTACATATTGCATGTTTATTTAGTTGCTTACAGCGTCTTTTATGACTCAGATCTCTTCTAATAAGGCAACTACTGAACGTGAACGAAGATGGGGCCTCAAATATGCAGTTGAACTCATTTCTTTCCACGTTCAACAATCAACCTCCCAAATATGCAACAGTGCCACCCTCAACCAAATCACTACAAAACTAATTTTAAAGTTCAATTATCTTGATTTAACACTATACCTTTTTAGTTTAAAAGCAGCTTATGTGAATTCATTCTCTCAAATGAAATTTAAGCTGTTCAAATCCGAAGCATATTTATACAAAATGATGTTTTGTTTATCTTAGGTAGGATATTAGTATTGATGTAACAATACTGAAATTATTTTGATCTTAATAATTGATCATATAAGTCAATTTCTTATTACATGTATAAGATAAACTTAATTTCACTTTCGCTTCTAGATTAACCAAAATATAAAACAATATGGTATCGATACATCCAATGTGTTTTACTTATTTTTTTTTAATAATCTAGGGGCTTACAAATGGTAGTATTTGAAGACTCTCAACCATGTGACAATGAAATTTCAAATACTTTGCAGTCTTTGTACTCGAGTACTTGAGACCTCTAGGAATAACAATTATTCCTTTAACAACTTAGATAACTTGGTTCATGCTATTTCTTATTTGTACCATATCAATTAAATATTTTTGTTATCTTTAACTTTTGAATTTACATCCGTGGTTTTATTAATTATAATAATAAAT
Source organism: Hibiscus syriacus (assembly GCF_006381635.1). Classification (NCBI taxonomy): domain Eukaryota; kingdom Viridiplantae; phylum Streptophyta; class Magnoliopsida; order Malvales; family Malvaceae; genus Hibiscus; species Hibiscus syriacus. The sequence continues at coordinate 972,768 of NW_024063109.1, read as the reverse complement.
AAATAAAATATTTCACTAATTAGTATATTTCCTTTTTATTAGTAAGTATCTGGATGCAATGATAAGATAAATAATCTTTCTAAAATAAATTTAAAGTCAAACATTGAAGATAATATTATTAGAAGAGACAATCACAAGTCCCGAACATAAATCATTCTAAAAATGAACATAGAATATAAATCAATATAATTCGTTTTCTAAAGGAAAAATCATGCAAATTATGTATGTCACTATATATAAATAGGTATAAGATCGATTTTATTATACAACGTAGAACTCTTTTAATTTTACATAAATTTAAGATTGTTGGGTGAGTGAAAATAGATGATTGTGATTATAGTAGGAAATAATAAGATATTCACTAGGAAAAAAAACAATGAATTAATCTCTGTCATCTATTTTCACTCATCTAACGATTTTAAATCTGTGTAAAATTAAAAGAATTTTATATTGTGCAAGTGATTCTAGCTCTATATAAATATTAATGAGCGAGTAAACATCTTCTCTTGAAATTAAAATTATGATAACTTGAAATAACGAAAAGGGTAAACTATATAAATAGTCCTTTGAACCTTTAGTGTATTCACATTTTGATCACCAGACTTTTAAAAATTGCAACACAATCACTGAATTTTTAATTCACTTTCATTATATATCACCATCGTCAACTACTATTAAAAAAACTGACGTGGCACGTTAACTTTCTCTTTACATTAATAAAACCATATATTTCACCTTTCTTTGTTTCATCGCCCTCCCTAGCAACAATAGAAAAGCTCAATACAATTTCATCATGTTTTTGCAGAATGTCAGCTGCCTTGCGCATTGCTTGGACAAACAATAACGCTAGAAAGAGTTTTTCTTGTAGGTGAACTACGGGCACTTCAAATTTGTAGTTTTTTTCAGTTTTCTTTTGCAGGTCTCTGATCATAAACATGTCTATAATGTCGTCGAGAAACCTCTCATTTTAGTTGAATCTGTTCACGTTTTGGAGGTACTATTGCTTCTTCTTTTTTCACTCGGTTACGTATGTTGACAAATAATCTAGAGTTGAAACTAATGAATATATTACTTCTATTCAAAAAAATTTAATTAATTGACAACACGCGCACAGTGTAAGTGCAATTGTTTGAATCTAAAACCTTTAGAAAGAACAACAATTCCTTTTATCACTTAGTCATCTTCATCGGTTTTGTTTCTTAAGCATTTTCATTTGCATATATCTTGTGTTTAAAACTCTCTCATTTTTCTTTGAGGTAATTGTGTCCAACACTGATATTTATAACCCTTCAGAAACCTTTTACATACATGAAAAAACTTCTAAATAATTTAGCATACCTATGATATAGACGTATATACATGTATCCATCATTTACACTGAAGCCTGAATAACATAGGTTGGAACTTAGCATTGTCGCTTGTTATCTTTCTCATGCCATTATTTCTTCATGGCTAATGCTTCTCTCTACATAGATAATGTCAAAGGACATTTCTTTTATGGACATGGATGTCATACATAAATTACTTTTCATAAATTCCATGTAATTACATAATATTCGATATTTGTTCTTTAGCATCAAGGAAGCCTTTGGTTTTACACCTTCATGGCATTTTTGGTTTACACAAATAACACATGCGTTCTATTCCAGTTAAGTGGTGTTCGTTTTGTGGATATCACATTCTTGATTTTGTATCCAATTGACATCATCAGTGAAATTGGTCTGGTCTATTTTACCTTCCCATTTATCAAGGTAAGGTATCACTACTTATGTCTTGTACACCAACAATTTCAATCAATCGTATAATTCTACTATAATACCTCGAATTTTTGAGTCAATACACCCGAAAGACCTACGAACCAACGTGATTGAAATCATTGGGCTTAATTTAATCGGATGTGAATTGTGCCCAAATAACCATAAACTGAGATTTTTGAATTGAGACCAAATATGTAAGAACCAAACATGTAATTAACCCATTCATAAAAATGAGGCTGAAATTCCATAACTTTCTCAGGCTTGATTCCCCTTGCTTCAAATTCACTTTTTAATTCCACTAACTGATTGAAGAATTAAATTTAATAAATTAAAATTAAGATCAAATTAATAAAATATATAAATAACGAGGACTAAATATGTAATTATACAAATTTACTTAATTATCACGTTAAAATTTCTATATGGTAAGGGTCATTAGCTTGATTGATATTATTTAAATAGTTAAGTAACCTGGTTGATAAAACTAATAATTTGATGGTAAAAATAGAATCATTCTTATAATTTGGTGATTACACATATAATTTACCCTACAATTATCCATTTACCCATGGGAGAATAATAAAATATTCTCATTTTTTTCATATATTTCAAATATTTTCGGGTAAACTTAATTCAATCATAAAGTAGAAAAGGATCTTTCAACTAAAATACAAGCCATAGTGGGTAAAGAAAAAAAAACATACCAAACTCCATTATTTAACACTCTACATCATATGTTATTTATAGTACAATAAATAAAAAACATATTTTGAGGACCAAAGAACGCTCACAATTTTAATTTACAAAACTATATTGTTAATTCACATATCGTTTTGTTCAGTGAAGACATTGGAAGTAGGCCGTGACTTTCTCTTCCGGCGAGCATTACTCATTTGCTTCCTATGGCTTCCGCCGAATCTCAGCCTCCCAGAGTCTCGGAACCTTTGTTTTTCGGTTGGATCGATTACACATTCGGGAGGCGTTATAGGGTAACGAACTGTGTCATAGCAGTACGAGTAATACATGTAACGTTGCCTGAATCTTCGCATGGCGGATCGGCTCTTCGATGTCATGATGGCATAGTCACGGCTTTCGAGCCAAGCATCTGTCTCGGCGCAGGTGGTGGTGTTGGGGAACTTCTGGATAGGACCGGTAGGGCAACCTTCGAGGACGAGGTCTTTGAAGTCGGAGGTGAACGGGGCATACTCGTAATTAACTTTATTTTTGCCTCCGTTGGTGGCCCAGCTAGAGGCATCCCAAATAGTGGCATATAAAGACATCGGCTTCGATGGGTAATCTCCACCCATTTTATCATTTCGCACCACTTCCCTAATCGGAACTTCATCCACATAAAAACTGTTCACAAATTCAACACCAAATCAACATATCATGTTAATCACATATTATATCACACAGAAAAGAAACTAACATAAAAATATTCCCCGTTAAATCCTTGAGAAGTTGGGAATAAAGATTCGTTTGGTAGAATTATGGCATTTATATTTGGGGATTAGCCTTTAAGAATCTAAAAGGCATCTAAGTTTGGTAGCCTAACTAATATAGATTATTCGAGTATAATTTCTTTTCAATACTTTCTGTTTTAATATTTTGATTATTGTCTAAAAATATAAATTTTGATGGATTAAACTTAATTTGATTCACATTTAAAATATATAAAAAATAACCTATTAATTAGCATAAAAAACAGCCTAAAATCATATCCGTATTGTCAGTTTTAAGGCAATGCCCCGATCCACACGCAGAGCATTTCATAAAACTAAGGCAAGAATATATACACGGACGCAGGGACAAGGACACAGTATATAGGAGTAGGTTAATTTTACGTTAAAAATGAGAGAGAGACAAGTAAGGCGTGGAAGACAACTGACATGATGTTGTTGGGTGTCCAAAGAATGCTGTATCTATGGAATTCTTTCGATGGATCAAACCAAAGGCTATAGCGTTCCTCTCGCCCTCGGTTCGTACTTCCATTCCCATACATATTTGTCTGGAATCTCCATGGTTTCCCTTCAATATTTCCTAAAAACTCGATGTCTAATTCGTCGTGACTTTTCTCGAATACGTCACCGTTTGATGTCTGCATTGACCGCAGAAAAGAAAATTTCAATACCACCATCAACAGCCGTGAAAAGGGTTTGTTAGTCTGAAATTTATTTACTTTTACGACCGATCAAATTCAAAACCAACAGCGGAAAAAGAAAACTTACATAGAAGGCGACAACTATTCCGGCAGTATAATCTGATGGCAATTTGATTTTGGCACTGAAAAATCCATGGCGATACATACTTGACGAAATAAAACCCGACCCTGAATTTAAAAACCAGATCCATCAACACCCAAAAAAGGAATTGAATTGCATGTAATGTAATGGATTATTACCGGTGTAAACGTCGAGGAGGAGGCGGACGCTGTGGCCGTCGGGGGAACGAACGAGATTGCCGTCGCCGAAGAGAGGGTTGTATCCTTCATCGAAGGGGAGGGTGGTGACGTTGAAAGTAGCAGTAGCGAAGGCGATGAACCAACAGAAGGAGAAAAAGAGGAGAGCCATAACTTAATAATTATTTGTTCTTGTTTCGTTTCTTTGTTGTCTCTCAAACTCATCCCATAGCGTTTTGCTTTCTGTGTACGTCTCCATATTTATATGCACACCAACGTCAAAGAAAATAAACGGAGTTTCTATTGGATAGAGACGACAGGAGAACGGTCTACTTGGCTTCTCTCTATAAATCAATCCATTGTGCTGACTATTCTACCCTTGGTTTAGTTGGGTTATTAGATTAATAATATCTATTTATATTTTTTGTTATACTTCTTAGGGTCAACTACATGTTTAGTACTCCAACTATAATTTTTGTTTCATTTCGGTCATCTAACTATTATTTTTTTCAAAATCATATATAATGTTACATTCCAACCCCATCCGTCGTTAAAAAATTAACAGAATTACTAACGTGACATTTTTAATTCTTTCCAATAATGACATGACATTAACTTATGGTGACACGTTAGCATCACCATTAATATTGTAATGATAAATGAACAAAAACGATATTAAAATATACCGATAGGCATGATTTTGAAATAGAAATAGTTGGATGATCAAAATAGTACAAATTTAGGTATTTAACATGTAGTTTACTCTATTTTTATTTATTTATATTAATTAATTAGTGTTACTTAAAAAAAAATAGGAATCTACACCGCCCAATCACACTTAGCACAGTGAACGTTCCACGGGATTCGGATTCGTTATTTGATTAAAACCGGAAAGGGGATCATCATTGGGATTATCAAATATATTTTATTTAAGTACGTGCTGTCATTTTAATTTTACTGTTTTTAAAGTTGTTATCGAATAATAAAAGAAACAGTATTTTTCTTTTTTGTTCTTTGAATGGGGGGTGGACGAGATGATGATTTCTAGGTTAATTTTGTGAAACCTTATTTATGATATCTAATTCTCTTTATTAGCCGGTAACGGATAGGGTAATACAATAAATCAGAAGCCAAGTGTGATGTTAAATGTATTTAAGAACAATCAATAAAAAATTTTATAATTAATAAAAAATTACATTTTAATTAGTATTAATATTAAATATTTCAATCAGCTTATAAAAAAAACGTACAAATCAAATGATTCTAATGGTTAAAAGATTTATTATTATTCTTTAAGGTATTAAATTCGAATACCGTATATGCAAAAATAAAAATTTCTATTATCAAAAAGTTAAATTTTTTTAAACAAATATTATATTATATTATATTCATCCGTATTTATAAAAAAAATTAAAAAGGGATTTTCTTGTGATGAAAGTTAAAAGAAAAGTGACAACTAAGATAATGCGGTGGAGTTGGCCATAAACAATAAAAAAAAATGCAAATAAATAATGCAACAAAAGCAGCAGTTTCATTATTTATTATTTTATAATCCCACCGTTATACGCTAAACATACGTCAGTCTTGGCCTAACCCCTATTTTAAATCTATATAGGAACAAACTGTTGATTGCCTTTCTCTTGCTACACCCTACAAATATGTTTTGGTTTTTTCTATTGATTCCCTTAATTTCGAAAACTTGTATTAATAATATTTGTATATATCTATTTTGAAAATTGTTAACGATTTGTCAGGTAGATTTTTGTATATATCTATTTTGAAATTCAAAAAATCGTTTGAAAGCTTTCTATTCCATTCAACGGAGTCACTCTAACGGCGTTTCAGTTCTTTTCTCACACATGTTGATGTTCTATCATTTTCTAAGACGAAACTAAGTCGTTTTAATCGGTATAATTCTTGTTTTAGTCCCCTTAATATTCTAATTTTCACGTGGAACGGTGATGTGGATCATTAGAAGATATATATAACAAATTGAAAACATAAAATAATTTAACGTAAGCCTTTCAGTAAAGCTTTTAACGGCGGGATACTAAAACGAGAGTTTAGGTACTAAATGTGTAAAGGAATGTCAGGGGTACAACATTTTAATGTCAAAAGGTTGAGAGTTATCTTTGATCATATATCACAATGTACTTACCCTAGATTAATAAAAAAAAAGTACTAAACATGTAATTTATCATATTTTTTATAATATTGAATCTAAATTAATCGATTAATCAATTAAATATATTTTAATTCTATAAAAATATTTATATATTCTTATATTTAGTTTAAACAATTTTTGATTATTTAAAGAATGACTCCATTAAGAAAAGCTTAAATTAGGCGAACCTACTTCAAGTTTTTTTTTTTTAAGAGAATAGATACTACAATAGACCTCATTAAAAATCATCTCTAATCCTAATTAAAAGAATTATTTATTTATTTATTTGAATTCATGACTTCTAAGAAAAATAATATTTATTTTTAACTGTGAGACCACCTATAGCAAACAATGCAATATATAGTATAGCTTGGGAAAGAATTGCAAACCAACCATAGTAATTTATTAATTTCTTGCCCAGTTTCTAGAACTTGACCAACCAAAAACCAACTGGTGGATCTAGAAATTAAAAAATAAGGGTCTAAAATTTTAATGCTTATATTCTAAAAAATTTGGGTATGTAATTTTTTTATTTTTTTCTATTTTCATTAATAATTTAAACTAAATTTAATACTTTTATCAAAATAATAGATGTACAATATCTCGAATAAAGAGCCACATACATCCGCCCACGCAAAAACTTACTTATTACCTAAGAATAAAACTTCATAAAATATTATAATATGAGCATGGGTGTTGAATGAAATTTGTAAATCATTGAGTCAAACAAAGAGGTTTCGGTAAAAAAAAGCTGGCATTTGTGGGTGTACTGTCCGTAAAAGAAATAGGGAGAAGTTTGAGTCGTAATTTTGGTGAGGGGCATTATAGGTAAAGGGAGAACCGAGCCTGACGGCGCCGTTCTATTGGCCGCGCTGTTGTTCTATGACCTCTTGTCCTTTAGTTTATAGAATTGATGGTTTTTCATTGTTTGAAGACCATTAAGAAGATTAAAATATACTTTTCTTTTTCATTCAATGAACGGCTACTAGTTTTATGGTGTGGAAATAATATATATTGTGATTTCCTAAAAATCTAAATAATAATAATAATAATAATAATACTGTTGATAAGTTTTAAAATAATAATAATAGTTTATTAAACAAGTCTTTCTTCTTTGTCGTCTATTCTCTTTCACCCTCTCCTCATTTCTTGCATTTTCTCTCTGTTTTTATGGATGTAACTTAATTACATCTTATTTTTGTTAATAAATAATAAACATATGAATTATTATTTTTACAATAGCAATACCAATACCAATTCAATACAATATAATTAGTAATAATAAAAAATAATATAATGTGGTAATAATATTATGAGGCAATATAATATTGAATAATATGATGACATAACATCGAGCGGAAATAAAATAAAGAGAAAATTAGAATATAACTTATAATTAACGATGAATCGATTTTTGAAAAACTTCATTGAAAAGTTAATAAATATAATTAAACAGACATAATGAATAAAAAGATAAAATATTAAATAAAAAATGAACCAAGGGAAAATTAGATCATCCTATCCCTCTCGACACACGCAGGCGGCAGCCACCCCCACATCGCAGATTCTACGTTGAAAACTAAAACCTCACTTCAGCTGCAGCAAGCTCGACGTTGTCCCTCGATTCACGGCCTCAGCAGCATCCCTCATCAATTCATCACCACACAGCAGCACTTTCAGTCGCATTTCTCAGTTGTTTTGTTTTTGGGTCAAATAATTTAGCATTTTATCCTGCTATTAGTTCTAGGTTTCAGCTCCGTTTTATTGTTTTCATGGGGTGATACTTTTACCTAGAAAAGTTCCCAAGCAGTCTAAATCACGGATGAGGCAAGAATTTTATAATTTCATTCCTTCTAAAATTTTAGAAATTCATCATCCTAACATAAAATTATACGTTCGTATCTAATTTAGATTCTTTAGACTTTATACAGATTATAGATTGATTCTCCTCTTCCATCCTCCAAAACTTGAATTATAGTCTAAATTGTCTTCATTCATTTGCTATCCGACTTGTTACAGGTTGCAGTCAGGACAGAATAAGTGAAAAGGATGACTTTTGTAGCTTACATTAGAATTAGATAAAATTGAATTAAAGTGTTTATAGATAGCGTTGAGGCGAATGCTTGTGTGGTCAGATGGTGAATTGATGAGATCAGATGCAAAGCCTTGTTCCAGAGAAATACGACTGGGATTTAATGAATCAGAGTTGATTACTTCCCCAGGATTTCACATTCATCAATCATATTTTAACATAAACAAGCTTGAAAAGTTAAAATGTATCCTTCTTTCAACAGAGAGAGGTATCACATAATATCAATCTATATAGCATCCTATGGCTTCGATTGTAAAGCCAAGCCAAATCACTGGTGAAGGATTTTAGGGAGAAAAAGGGAACCTAAATGCTACCAAGGTCAGCTTTGATAAAATTTAAACATGCCATGCAGAATAAAACTTTCTGTACTAATTTGGTTAAGTTGTGCTCCTGGAGGAGGCAGGGTGTATGAAACCTAGTGACTACCCTGCACATTATCTGTTTGATCATCATTATTTCTATGTTGGTCATTCCTACAAGACTTCGGATCCTCATGCTCTGGAACTTCCCCTAGCCTCTCCTGCCATTACGCAACTGATATTAGGAAGCAAAGTTATGCAAATAGATTTGAAGAGTACATACTAACAAGTTCTGATATTTAGTAAAACAAAGCAAGAAAATATGACCTTGAGAGAGGTATTCTCTGCATGAAGCTGCTCATACTCACTCTTGAGCCGAATAACTTCTGATCTAAGGTTGGCATTCTCTTCCTTTAAGGCTTCAGCACGTTGTGCCAGCTCATCGCATTCCGCCTAATTCAATAGTAAGCATTTAGATATAAAACTCATATCTGGGCCTTTAATGGCAGATAATTGGATCTATAATTTCTAAAGGTTACTTCAGTACCTGCTTACGCAACCTAGATCGCCGAGCAGACTCTCTGTTTGATTGCTTCCTTCTCTGTCTTTTAAGCTCCCTTTCATCCTAAATCCATAAATCAGACAGTGACAATTACATACAACTCCAAAAGAAAAGGCAATGGGAAAACACATTCATAGAAGCACATAGGCAAGGGAAGAATGCGGCAGTTAATTGGAGGAGAAAAAAATTGATTTGAAATCCAGCAAATTTAGTTTAAATTTCACATTTCATGGAAAAAAAGCATAGCACTACAGCCAAAAGAAAATATATCAACTCAAAGGATATCTTGAATTTCACTATGTTCAGAGAGAGAACCGGTAACCAAAGCCGAGGTTGAACACCGTCCCGTGATGCAGGGGTTACAATTCCTCCGGAAACTGGGGTCGAAGAAACCTTAGCATGCATTGCAGGAACATTAGATGAAGCTGGCGTCCCCCAGTAGTCCATCCCAATATGTAAATTAGTTGTTGGACCAGGAACAGCTGTGGCTGCCCCAGTAGTTGATATAGGTACAATGGTCATTGCTGTATTTGCTATTGAATGGGCCGAATTAGGACCTCCATTCTGAGATGCTTCACCTATATAAGAACCATTGAAGACATTCTCAGAACACATACACAAATGGCAATAATACAATGCAAAAATATCATGACACTATCACCATCTAACCTTCTCCAGAATCATTTCCACCTCCAGACTTCAATTGTGATTCCTAAAAAAGAAAATAACATTTTATTGCATAAAATTGACCAGGAACAAATGGAAAACAAGACAATATAGGTGAATGCCCGAATTTGAGTAAAAAATAAAATATTTAAAGTTTTCTCATCATTGGAAGAGTTCCAAGAGAAGCTGCAACACATGGGGAGTTGTAATAGAGATGATTATTGGAGACGGCTTTGGCATTTCTTCAATAATCCCACTCCATAATGTTTTTCTAGGAGACACAGTGGCTGCAGACAGTGTTTTGTTTTTGAAGGATCCCTAAGTATTCATATCCAGACTGAAAAAAATAGTTGAGATGGGGAAAAAATTCATGAAATTGCAAAGTCCTGCCCTGGAATCCTACCATTCTGGCAGGTGGTTCTCAATCTCTCCAAGACAGAAAAATACATAAGCAAAGCATGGTTAAAATGATAAACTAATAAATGAAGATGGTCAATTCAAAATGATAAACAAATAAAAGAGGCAAGAGGCCTTGCACTCACATTCTGGGAGTTTGCATCACTGCCTTCGCTTGTACCTTCACTTCCACTGTCAGCACTACACATGCATGGTAAATATTTAACTGTGAGCCAAATTACCTAGGGAAATAATTTTGATAGCAAGTACAAGCAAATAATGTATGCTCAGATGAATTAATGCATTAAAGAAACCAGATACTGAATCGGAAAGAATGAATAAAAGGCTTAAAGCAAGGACAAAAAACATCTGCTAACTCAATCATCTTAAACTTCAAGAAACAAAAGAAAATAGTTGATTCAATCCATGTAAGATAACAAGGACTATGACAAACACTTCTCAAAGCTTCTTAAACACTTAGTATACCAGAAATAAAGAGAGAAACATAGGAGATTTACTCCTTAAGCTTCTTCAATAGAGGACTTCATTGACTTCTCAATGAACCCAATTGCAACTGCTGTGTTTGATGGCCTCTTTTCTGTATTACTCAATTGTATTAAAATTTCTCCATGAGACTACATATGAAGGTCAAGAATACCCCCCTCCCCAGTAATTGACATGAGAAATAGTCCTTGTAACTAACAACACAAACTAACGACCAAAATCTACGCAATAACTGCAATATCATTTCTTTACTGCCATACCTTTTAGAAACTCCGTTAGCAGAAGCTCCTGATGTTTTACCAAGATTACTGTTTTTTCCGGTAATCAAGTTCAAACTGCCTAAACTCCCCTTTGATCTTTTTATTGGCAACTTTTCCTTCACTTCAGGAGGCTTACCATCAATTTCTGTGCTTCCAGGAGTATTTCCCTAAAAATATCTAGTCAATCATTTGGAATCATGGACATAAAGACATTTCTTCAAAAATATATATATATATATAAAATAAGACAAAGTAAGATAAACTGCTTACAGAAGCCTCAGCAATACCATTTGGAGAAGGCATAGCAAAAGGACTAAAAGGATAAGATCCCTGTCGCAGATTAGACCATGTCAAAACAATGGCTCCAAGTCTTTAGATACTGTGACATAAGAAATTAAACCTAATAATGGTTCAAAAGAACATACTGGAGGAAGGGATGGATGTGCATATATTCCACCATGAGGATACATTGCAACATATGGATGCGGTGGGGTACCATAGGGAGGCATAATATGCTACAACAAAGAAAGAGTTACATGAAAGCTTTATTAACCAGCAAAAGAATCATCAAATCTTGATAGTTAATCATGCCGCCAAATCTTAAAATTCTAACAATTAAAAGAGAAAAAGTTTAACAATCCTAACAATGCACCACCCTAAGATACCAATGCAAACCATAAATACCTGAACACCCCACATATATGGGGGAGCTTGGGGACTTGAAGCTAAGAAACCATGCGGAGGAATGGGAGAATATGCCTGTTAGCAACAAACAACAATCCACATGTAATGATTAGAGTAACATATGAAACTTGAATATAACGCATTGAAACTACAGATATTTATCTAACAAACCTGAAACCCAGACCAGTCTGCATTTACCATACCCGAGTTAGCGGTTGAAGATGCCTCCTGAGAAACAATAAAACCATTAAAACAAACAAACAAACAAACTTGTACAAAGGAACAATCAGAACATCATAAACCAAAATTTTTCAAACAACAATAAAAGAATACTTGTGTAGCAGGTGGTGTTTTTGGCTCCTTTTCTTTTGCAGCTTTATCCATCTCACTGCTGTCCATTACTCTATATCCATCAACAAGCTTCTGAAAGCCCCTCAAACCATTCTACAAATAGAATGCATAATTCAGTCAAAATATGACACTATGCACCTTTCCCTCACTATATTCATCTAAAAGAATGCAATTTATCTAACCCTATACTATTTTCACCAAAATATTAGAACGAATATTAACACAAAATAAAGTGTAGCTTCGCATTGAAAAAACACTTGGGATATATATACTGAGTTACTTTAGCCCCAATCACAAATTCCCCCATTCGCATTACAAACAATTAAAAGGTTAAAAAAACAACTAAAAAGATAAATGTCCCAATATCATCTCTCTCTCTCTCTCTCTCTCTCTCTCTCCCTCTCCCTCTCTCTCTCTCTTTGCTTTTTCTCAGTAAACAAGCACATAACGTTAAAGAGAAAGAGGTAACATGTTTCCAGTAGGACAAACAGAAGCAAATAACTTAAAAATCAGTTGTTAAAGCCAAAGGCAAGCAACTAATGGTGTTGACTAATTTGCAAAATCGATTAACAAACAAAAATAAATAAATTAAAATTCGAATTACCACTTAAAGAATAAACCAAATTGCAATGAAACCCAAGCCTGATCCACTGAATGGAAACAAAAATTTGGAAGCTAGGAGCTTGAAATTGAATTAGGGCACGATTGGGAGACCAAATATCTAATTTGCCCGCGTTTCTTTCCTTTGTTCTCTATCCAGATACGAAATCAAGACCAGGTGTTTGATTTTAGGGTTTGTTAATTGTATTTTGGGGTGGAATGGAAGAGGGGAAAAGGTTCATGGAGTAATTCTGTGACTCGCCGTACTTTAGTCGATTTGTCCTTTCTATTTTCCCTGACCATGAGAAATCTCCACGCTGCCCTTCAATTTGAGTCACCTTACTAATATGACTAAAGTATAAAAATAATCCCTAAACTTTTAGGGTGCTTGCATTTTGGTTATCTAATTTTTGAAACTTGCAATACAATCATCAAACTTTTAGTTTGTTTTCAGTAAGGTCCATGTCGTTACCTCCTGTTAGTTTTTGTTGATGTTGCATCTAACCCCATCAACCCTCGTTAACCCCCTTATCCTTCTTCCTTCTCTTCTTTTTCTACTTCTTCTTCTTCTTCTTCTTCTTTTTCTCTCACACCTCTGGTCACCCCATCTCCAGTCAGCGGTGACTCACACCACCATCACCATCGTCACTGGTGTTGCCTCCCGACCATACCCCGATCCTCAAATCATTCTCATCGTCTATCATTCGTCCCAAATCGCGAGAAGATCATTCAAACATCCATCTTTGATCTCCGTCGTCAGTCACCGGTGACTGTCACCGCCAACACCAGTAGGAGTGTCACACTATTCAGATCAAAACCCCACTAGCCACTCGCCGAGACTCACCTCCGTTCACTATGGAGAGAGCTTCGAATCTCGTCGAAAAACCCCAATACCCCTTTTTTGTTTTCATTGATTTTTTCGATTGGGTTATCCGTTTGCCACACTGCTACCACCGTCGGAGTCTTAATATCATTCTGACCAAAACTCAGCCGGTCGTGCCCTATTGTCGTTATCCCTCCTCCATCTGTCGTTGGTTAAGAATAATGAGAATAATGAGAAGAATGAGAAGAGGAAGAAGAAAGGGGTTAATGGAGGGTTGACGAGGTTAGGTGTCATGTCAACAAAAACTAATGGGAAGTAACGAAAGAGACCTTATTGAAAATGAACTAAAAATTCAATAATTATATTACAAGTTTCAAAAGTTGGGTGTCCAAAATGCAAGCACCCTAAAAGTTCGGGGACTATTTATATACTTTACCCTACTAATATTTTTAGAGGTTGCTTATATAATAGTTTACCATTAAAAAGAGTTAAATAAGAAATTATTTTTCTAATTGAATTAGATAAAGATTATATCATGCACATTTTAAATTGTTCATTTTTAATGTTTATAAATTAATTCTAAAATAAAAATATTTTAAATTTTAAAATAATATTATTTAAATAATGAAAATATATAAATTATTTTACAATATAAAATAGAAGAATTTTAAATTTTAGTTAAAATTATTCAACATACTTTTAATCAAAATAAATATATAATTTAACTGAGATATAAGAAATTTTTACATACAATAAAAATTATTTTATAAACAAATAAACTTATGAAAACATCAATCAAATAAATATTTTTAAAAAAAAGTAAAAAGTAATTATTAAACCTACAATAATAATAAATTCCTGAATAAATTTTTAATTCATAAATTTAATTTATATAATATCACATCGTCCTATATAATGTACAAATAACATGTTTATCGAATTAAATTTAATTTTAAACTTTTTAAAAGTTTTTCTATTCTTTATAGGATAAGTATATAAAACATGACCATGATAATGACAATGTTAATATTTTATCATTATTAAGCTAGATGAAGTATTAAAAATAATTTCCCTTTTTTAATTAAGCTTTCAAACTTAATTTTTAAATCAAAATTTTCTTGTTAGAACTCTTCATTTTTCATTTTTGAAAACTTTAAATCATTTTTTTTTATTTTATGTTGGCTTTCATAATCCAATTTCATTTATAAAAGAAAATTATTTTTATTTTTAAACTTAGAATTATTTTCTTTTTCAAATTCTTATGTTCAATCTTTTCAAATTTTCTTTAAGCTTTCACCAAAATTTTTAATTGTCAATTCACTTACTCTTAGTTATTTGATTTGATCGATAGACTCAACAATTAGTATCAAAGCGTGTCTCTATCAACTGTTTAACAACCTTAAGAAGGTCGTAGGAGAACTCTTTCAATTTCTACATTCAATTGAGAAAGATTACTTCAACTACATTGAAGAATATGATAAAACTCTTCATTCAAGCTAATGATCTATGAGTTTGAAACACTATCATAAAGAGATTCTCTACTTAAATCAATGAGATGCATGATTTGAGTGACTAATAGAATTAGAAGTTGCAACTCAATGTCAATTCCATGGACATTCTATTTTATGCACTAGACATGTATGAATATGGAAGAGTCTCATCTTGTTTAAATGCCAAGGAGATTTGAGACTAACTTCAAGTGATCACTCATGAAAGAACCGATGAAGTGAGAGAAACAAAAATCGATCTTATCTACCATAGCTATGAGAACTTCAATATGAACCCAGATGAATATATCAAAACAATGACGAATAGATTCTCCGTGATTGTCAACAGTCTTAAGGGATATGGAGAAATTATCCCTAATGAAAACCTTGTGAGGAGGATGATCTATTCTCTTCCAAAGTCTTGACAGTCGAAAAAGACGACGATCATTTAAGCAAAGAACCTAAAGTCACTAATTCTTGATGATCTTATTGATTCCTTGCTCACCAATGAGTTGATGATAAAGAAGAAGGAACAAAAAGAAGAGAAGAAAGAGGAAAAGAAAGAAATGTGTGTTGCCTTGGAATCCTATACACAAAAAGAAAACAATTCAAATGAAGTCACGGATGAAGATGAATAGATGGTAAAATTTGCTAAAGATTCAAAAGAGTCGTGTCCAAAGACATTGAATAAGGCATGAATCAAAGAAAGAATCTCCTTATAAAATTCGAATGCAAATACCAAGATATGTCAAATACGATTATCCTCTATTAAAGAAGAAGTGATCTAGCAAATAAAAGAACAAAGACTTTTGTGGCTACTTGGAGTGATGAGGATGTCCAATGATGAAGATTATGAAGTAGCCAATTCCTTTGTCGTATGACCATCTAAGAAGATTCAAAGGTATCTTCTAAATCAAAAGAATTAAACTCATATTTTTTTGATGAGTTAGAAGATGTTTACGATGAATTAATTTTAAAATTCAATTGGATTTAAAAATATTTTTGTATTTATTTGTTATATCAAAATATTAGAAATCAAACTTCGACAAGTTAGATTTGTTCGTACCAATATTTTGTTCGAGTTTATTTTAGATAAGCTTTTAACATTTTCCTTATATGGCATTGTATGATCACAAATGGCTAGTTTCTCGGTTCAATGATTATAGGAAATGTCTTAATATAGGTTTATTTTACGTGTATGGTTGTAATCATTCATTATAATTTTTCATATTTCTCCTTTAATAATAAAATTAGCAACTTCTATTTACATCATAAAAAAATTCATAAATTTATTGTGCTCATCAATAAGTTTGGTAAATTTTTTGAATTTACTTTTTTTTTTTACTTTTTAAACTATACTTGCTTAAACATTTTTTTCATAAGTTTTGAAATAAATATTTTTATCTTTATTTTTCTATACATTTCTCATAATCTTTTTCAATTACACATCACTTTGATTAATATATTTAATTATTTAACTATATTTTTTTATTGAGATATAGAATCCTTTTTTATATATTATTATATTTGAATTTATGAAAAATTATATATTTTATTTTTTAAAATAATACTATAATATATTATTTTTTACACATATTCCATGTTAGTTTATATGTTTGAATATTGTGTATCAATTTAGAATCTATGCTATAATTTAAGAATATCTACTGTAATAATCTCGTGTGTGTGTAAGAAGACTCCTTATTTATCCAAATTGAAAAGATTGAGAGGACACGAGTTTGAACAACCATTTTTATTCTATATATTTACTGTTAACAGACTAAAATATTATGAACAAATAATGCATTATAATCACCATAGGCTACTGAAAAAAAAAAATGCCAACCTCTTACATGTACTACCTTTAAAAGCTCATCCCCTAATATGAGCATCTAGTGTAATTATAATTTAGTGTAATTATGCACATAAAACTTTGATTTCATTTAAAATTCTTTATTATAAAATAAGTGTTTAAATTATTATTATTTTTAGACATTTGGCCTCTCTCTTTTTTTTTTCAAATTATTCGTTACAACTTTTTGAGATTTGGTCGTCACAGTATATTAGAAGGAAAGTCAGAAATCTTTGGCTTATCGGATTTTTCGGATTGATTTGGCAGATTTGGTTGTGCAAAAATAAGACTAGATTTCAAGGCTTGTTCTACTCAGCTGATCGGATGTTCAATATGGTGTTATTGCAGGTTGGGTTCTGGGCTAATATTTTATGGCCTTCACTGGTTCCTCATGTGCTAGATTTTGTACGAACTCCGGCTTCTATTGTTTTCGACTACGATAATTGACGTTTTTGACTACGATAATTGGATCCTCTGGTATTGTTTCCTGTTTGCGTTTGCTCAGTGCCTTAGGTTGTTCTATTGCACAATTATGGGTTGCTCTTTATTTGGTTTTGTGCATTAGTCATCTTGTATATTTTGGTGTTGCCTCCTGTTATTGTACAGTCCTTCCTTCCTGTCTCAGAAATCCTCAGTATTCGACGTTATATTGTTTTGAGGGGGTCTTATTTCTCCCTTTTTCAGATGTGTTAGGCCAGCGGATTACACTTGAGAAGTTTTGGATGCCTGGAAAACCGTTTCAGTCATTCTACGTGCACTTTAGAAGCTTATGTAGGCTGGGGGTTGGGTCCTTTGGTAGTCCTGCTTGATTCCGTGCTGTTCCATTATTTGGGATAGTCTGATAGCTATTATGACTGTCTGCGTATTCTTCATTGGATCTGGTTCAGCTAATGTTTTGGGTCAGCTGGTAGAATTGAGTGCTGTTGCTCACTGGTAATCTGTTTATGCCCCAGTTCCAGACTCTCGGCTTTTATACATTTTGGGAGCTGTTTCCGTTGGAATGCCTGCTACCATTTGATTAATTTTATTTGTTTGCACTGCAAGCTCTTCAGATCATTATGCTTCATGTCAATCCTGCTTTATTGGTCCAGATTCAGTTAGTGAGTATATCCATTGCATAGTGCTTGAAGACTTATGATTGTTTGATTTCTCAAGATTGAACCAATATTTTGAAGACTTATGATTGAAATTGATTCATAGATTGAAATTGATTCACCGAAAATCGATGAGATTTTTAAATCGAAGTGTTGAAGACTTATGATTGTTTGATTTCTCAAGATTGAACCAATATTTTGAATTTTCACCTTCGTTTTTACATGTGTTTTCCTAGAAAATCAAAATGACAAAAAAGGAAGAAGATGATCAAAGGTCACATGTCACACATTCATTTGAAAAATAATTGATGCTCGATGTGAAAATAATTATAAAATGAAACATTAAACACCTACTATATAATGAAACAAACTAGACATATAAAAACGAGATCATTTGGACACTTATTTTATAATAAGAAATAATTAATGTATATATAATTTTAATTTTAATTCAATTATATATATCTAAAAAACATGTCTATTTGTTTTTATTTCGACCGGTACAAAATTTGTTAGTTTTACACACACACACAAAATTAATCATTTGATAAATATAAATGGATAACTAAGATCAAAATAAAATTATCCATTTTCCTATAAAAAATAAAATAAAAAATAATACAAATATATAAAATTTTAATCTTAATCATCCATTTAACACAGATAAACACATGCAGCCATTGATAATATGATTTTCTATGATACAGCTTCTCTATGAGGGACATCCCCTGCAAGTGCTTCAGTGGGCAATTAATTAAGAAAAGAACAAATAAGAATGCATCATACCAATTAGATAATGACAGTGATGCACAAAACAATATTGCTGGACCTTTTGCCAATATTACCCTGCGTCTTCTTTCGACAATGCCATCTCTGCGACGTATAGGGACTTGTGACTTTATGATTGATCCCTAAACCCTAAACCATAAAGTGAAAGATGAAAGAGATAAACTCTCTACCACCATCAGCTTGGAGCTCCTTAACCTTATAATCAGGATTCAGTTCAACTTGTTGTTTACTTCTTCAATAAATAAATCCATGTATATCTCGATTAGTCATCCAAGGAAACGTAATCCTCGAAGCTATAAGAGAAACAAGGTGCTCTAGTTCAAATAAAGTGACGTTAATACACAAAATATGGACTAAATTGAATTAAAATAAAATTTAAAGGAACAATGAAAAGGATTAAAAGGTAAATAAATGTAATAGAGACCAAAAGTGATTTTTAACGAAACATGGGAGGACTGCAGAGATGATTTACCCAAAAGTTAGAAAAACGTATGAATGAATCCATTAATATCGTTAGCTCTGAAACATTAGTGAAGAAAGAAAAACTTACTCAAACGTAAGTGACCATTTGAGGCATTAAATATGATAAAGGCCAATATTATTAAGATCACTATAGCACTTCCACATCAAAGTGAAATATAATATTTAATTCTTTTTCTTTCCTTTATTGTATGTTGGTGTTCTAAGAGTTCCTTTTCGAAATTTGGGGAGGAAGATGCAGTTTGGGTTGACGTATTGTGCGACTTGTCAATTATATTGGGTCATATGGGATTCCTCCGTTCTCTCGCCCGATTGAGATATCATCTATTTTGCCAAAAAAAATTTGATTGAATTATTAAAAATTTGTAACGTGAAGTCTAATGAAGTTCAATTAGAGATCCATTTCAACTTTTAGGGGTATCCAAATTAATATTTTTAATTAGAATGATTTATGGTTAGCTTGTTTGGACCGATAAAATGAAGCATCCAAGCTCCGTTTAGAAAAAAAAAACCCAATTGGTAATATATTTATAATTACCACCTATATCATAATCATAAATCTTTTTTTATTTTAAAATGGATTTAAAATGGAAATAGGAGCACTTTCACACTGTTAACCAATCGAATAATATGAGAAATACATTGAATATTTGGCGATAGAAATACGTTGAATATTTGGCGAAAAACACGAAAGAAGCGAAAGAAAAAGGAATTTAATTAAAATTAAAAAGTAAATGAAATCATAACAAAAAGACGTGGCATTAGGTCATTTGTTCTATATGCGCAAATTAAAATCGGGCAGATTTTTCCTTGAAGTAGAGCATAAACCTAAAAAATTTGAATACAAATTGATGAAACCCATTCAAGAACAAGAAAATGACATCATTATTTGGATTGAATCCCAATGAAAAAATAGATCAATGAAAAGTTTGTACGATAAGTTTAGCGAATTTTTTCTATATTGTAGGAAAAAAGCCAAAACTCATCTATCTTTAATTTCATTTGATTTAAAGAATGTAAGAAAAAGACCCTTCATTAGAAATTAGTACTTAGAAAAAAATGAAGGATTTTATCGAGAAAGATTACTTTTTTTAGGCCAAGGGGTTGATAGCGAGATCTCGAATCAACTTATTGGTCTTATGGTATACCTAAGTATAGAGAATGATACCAAAGATTTGTATTTGTTTATAAACTCTCCTGGTGAATGAGTAATATCCAGAGTAGCTATTTATGATACTATGCAAATTGTGCAACCAAACGTGCATACATTATGCATGGGATTGACTGCTTCAATGGGATATTTTCTCCCGGCCAGAAGAGAAATTACCAAACTTCTAGCATTCCCTCACGCTCGGCGCCAATGAATTTTTTTGTTTGGTGGAAAGAAAAAGGAAGACTATGCCTTCGTCATATGAAATATGAATTAGTAAGTAGTAATAGCATGACACTTCAAATTCGATATGATTTTTTTTATTTCTTTTTTTTTCAAATAAAATATTAGATTATGTATCGCAAGAGTAGTACGAGAGAAAGGACATTTCCAATTTTATCTTAGGTGTCGTGGGCTCATCTCGGCGTCACAAACTTTTTCTTTTATTTTCACACCATAGGCTATTAACAATATTTATGTTATAAATATAAAAAAAACTATTTTTTTAAAATAAAAAAGGAATTTTGGGATTGCTGAATCACAAACAAAATAAATAATAAATATATAAAGCAATGAAACCATCATAGTATTTTAACTTTATCTAAAAAATAGAGAACGAAAAACTTACGCAAACGTAAATGACCATTTAACGTAGTTTATCCAAGAGATAAAAATCTCTACCACCATCAGCTTGGAGCTCCTTAACCTTATAATCAAGATTCAGTTACTCGTTGTTTAAAAGTTAAGAAAGACAACAAAGCACCAGTCACCAGACTTCCTCAATCGATAAATCCATGTATACCTCGATTAGGCATATAAGGAAACGTAATGCTGGAAGCTAACACAAGGTGCTAGTTCAAATAAGCCACACTCTACAAGCTGCAAGGGAGATTCATAAAACTATAGAACATATGATTGTCGCTCAAAGTATAGAATTCCAATGTGGTGTAACCTTTGAATTGTTACCTTTTATCTTTGACATGTGTAGGTACAATACTGGTATATCTTAGGGTAAATTATGTATTTAGTGATCCGTCTATTTTTGTAGTTCCGTTTTGATTACCTAACTTTTTTTCTCTCCAAAATCATACTTAAAATTACATTTTGGTTCCATTTTAGACCTTGGTCATCGGTAGCTAAAAAATTAACGGTGATGCTGACGTGTCACCGTAAAGTAATATCATGTCATAATTGAAAAAAAAAATTTATTACATCAGTAGTTCTGTTTATTTTTTAACGATTGATGATCAAAATAGAATCAAAACGTAATATTTTTTTGGGTGACCGAAATAAAATCACATGAATAAGTAAATACGAAGTTTATCCTAGATCTTATAATGAGCACAAATGCATCAAACAACAGCCGCGGTGTTAGCAACATAAATTAAACAATGACGCCCCGAAAACTAAATTCGAAGTAACGACAAAAACTGAAAACGCACGTGACCAAATGTTGTTGTTGTTTACGGTTAGCAAATCAGAAAACCAGCATGGTAACAACAGAAAATTCCTACCAAACAAAAGAATCAAAGGTATATATTGATTTGTAAACAACTATACTCCCCACAGTTGAATTACCAGTGCAAATCCAAAACAAGACGCATATATATATAAGCTCTGAAAGCACCCCTTTGACCACCATTATCATCATCCATTTGGTTTCCTCTCCCTTCATTTCTCTTTAGCTGCTTTTCCGTCATCAATGGGGGGTGAAGCATCAAAGTTATATCATAAAAAAGATAGGGTGCAAGCTAAAGTGATGTCCCTTCTCAGCCGGAAACTGGATGCGCTTAAGAGACGAAGAAGCCACTCTAGTCTTTCTAAACAAATGCTGTTCAATCCTGCTTCGGAGGATGGCTCCATCAATATACTCAAAAGTAGCACCGTCTTGTCTCAAGTACCTGATGATGATTGCATCCGGTCTGCGAAAATAGCACCCAAGGTTTTTGATAACGATGTTAGCGAACATGATAGTAAGGGAAATGGGGACGATGTTGAAGCTCATAAGTCGATAGATAAAGAGGCCTCGGTCATGGAAAAACTAACATTGGAAGAAAAAGATCATAAGATAGTTGAAGAAACTGAAAGGTTAGAGAAAGAACGGTCTGTTAGTCTCCTTTGTCCCGGATCACCAAGTTTTAGATTTTACCTTAGCTCAGAATAGTCCTTAAAGCTTGGAACTAATCTCGACCTTGTGAAAAATCTAATTTAGATTTATTATCAAACTTTTAACCTAAGTGATGTGGAATAATTAAAAACTATCTTTTTATAAAAAAGACAAAGTGGATTCATGTTTTATCATAAAATTCATTTAGAATGGTTCGAGATTCGATTATGTATGAAAAAAGATAAACACCTTCATAACGCTCAGAATCAGTACTAAATCGGTTATAAATTGTATTAATAGTGAAATTTACAAGTTCGAGACAAAATTTAAAATATGATATTTTTAATTACCTTTGATTTATTTTGAAAAGTTAAATGCCAAATTGTTTGAATGATAATATAGAATTGCACTTTAATGATTTAAAATGCTTTTCCCAAAATGGATTCTCACGATATAACCTCCTTAAATATATATAATTAAAAAAAATAGAAATACACAAAATATTTTGGAAAATACAATAATTGTATATAAAAATATAGGGGTTAAGATAAATAACATGTCAAATTGTAAAGTACTAAAAATAATAAAATCAATTAAACAATAAGGATCAAAATGTAAATAATATGAAATAAAATGGCATACTTAGAAAGCAATAAATTAAAGTTAATAAATTAAATAGGGACTAAATTGCTTTAAAATTAAATTTAAAGGAACAATTACCATGATTAAAAGCTAAATAAATACAATAGGAACCAAAATGAATTCTTAACAAAACCTAGGAAGACCTTAGAGAGAATTTACCCTAAAACTTAAAAAACACACATATCCACTTTTAGGTTGAACTCGGACCGCTAAGCTGGTATAAGACCCTAAAAATTGGGTTCATGACTTATTTTCCACCCTTCTCTCCGAAAATTTAGAGAGAGAAGCTTTGTCGTCTTTATAGATTTTCTCTAGAACACTGATAGCCGTCATCGTTCATCGTCGGTCCATTACTGTATGTCGGTCACCATTGATCACCATTGGTGATCGATAAAGCTCAAATTTCACCAGGAGCTTCATTTGGACGCTTAAAGCCCGAATCCAAGGTCGGTTTCACCAGAAGACACTTCAAAATCTATGAATTGAATGAAAACCCTTCGAATTCCATCTCTCTAATCCACCACCATTTGTTGTTGGATCGTCTTCGGTTCGAGATATGCCTTGAGAAGCCTTTTCACTGCCCGGATTAATGAACGGAGGTCCCAATCATCATGGATGTCGTCGATTAAAAAAGGTGAGATTTTTATTCCTTTTTCTTTTCTTTTTCCTCTGGCGTTTCTTCTTTAAACTTTGGTTTCCTTTCTTCGCATGTCGTTTCAAGTCTGGTCTCTCTGACTTTTCTTTCCTCATCACTCCTTTCATATAATTCTCATATCGCCTCTTCCTTTTTCTGATTCTCTCCTTTTCGTTCGAACCACAACCATAGCTGAGCCTGGACAGGAGGGGGCACCTACCCAGGGCCCACAACAAAAAATAAAAAATATTTTTTTACCCAGATGTTATTAAGAAATAGGGTAAACTACTTAAATGATCACTTAATTATGAGGTTGGTGTCACTATGATTACCATAGTTTCAGTTTTTCTAATATGGCCACATAATATTTAAGTAATTTCAATGTAGCCACCTACCTTTACAAGACAAACGACGTAGCCGATGTGGATATTTGACTCGTCATTAGTCAATAATAGCCACATTTGCTACGTCGTTAGTCAATAACTATTTTTTTATTGAGTGTAGGATTAATATGATTTGAATTTGAAAGTAAATCAAAGAGATTTAATTATGTGGTTATGAAATTTCAAGTTTCATTTTCAAAGTGCTATAGTTGTTGGATTTCTTGAAGAATGCGATCAAAATGAATCAGAAGATCTTTGAACATATATTTTTTTGGGTATTTTAATTGGATTTGGCTTCCATGATTGAGATTTTGAATTTTAATTTATATTCAAAATCCAATTAAGAAAATGCACATTTGTCAGCCAATCATCCGAGCATAATAAAGGCATATGAACCTGAATCTCATCAATCCAATTTTTAGCGTGAAAATATGAAACAATTTTGGTCATCGATTGCCCTAAATTCGATTTAAACTCTTTGGATGGAATTTAGTATCTATAGCTACCCTCTTACTGTTGTGAAACGAGAATGAAACAAAGACTAAAAAAATGACTAATTTCGTCTGAATATGCTATAACTTCGTGTTTTGCGCCGTTACTCTTTTTCAACCTTCAAATGATTTATTCATCTGTTTTTTTTTGTCGACTGATATTCTCATCTACATCTTTGTGGAAGATGAGACTGAAAATATTTTCATTTGGTATATCCCGATCTCATATAATTTGGACCTACAAAGGACGTTGTTACTATTGGTTAGTGTATATGAGAATATTAAATTTAATTTGAAAGATTGACTTCTCTTTCCGAAAAGTTAATTGAGGATGACATTACTTCTTTATCTAAGGACGTCTAGTCGTTTTTGGATGATCGACTCTTCTATACGAGAAAGTCAACTTTTGGATGATTCTGCTCATTCTCTTGAAGATGGCTAGTCAAATTTGAATGGTCGACTTCACTGCACAAGAAAGCTCAATGGTGGATGACTCTGCTCCCTCTCTTGAAAGTCAAGTTTGGGTGGTCCACTCATCTACACAAGAAAGTCAAGTTACAGATGACTCATCTACATGAGAAAGTTAAATTGATGTCAACTTTTCTTCATGATCAAATCAAACTAAGGTCGAATCCTTAATAAGAAAAAGTCAAATTAAGGTCGCCCCCTTCATACAAAAAAGTTAAATTGAGGTCAACTCCTCTACAATAGAAAGTTAAATTGAGGTCGACTACTCTTCACCAAAAAATCAAATCGAATTCGACTCATCAATATAAGAAAGTCACATCAAGGTCAACTCCTTTTTACGAGAAAATTGCATTAATATTGATTCATCTTCACAAGAAAGTCAAGTTGAGGACGACATTTTCCCTTCATTTAAGGATGCATGTTCATATTCCCTAATCAAAACATCATGTTCGAAAGACTTACTGATGGCTCAAAATAATTAACATCATGTCTGGAGAACTTATAGATGGTCCGAAGGTCTTAATCATCATATTCAAAAGATTTATTGATGGCCTGAATGTATTAATCAAATTTTGCTTCTCTTCCAACATCATAGTGATCGGGTATCATACCCCACTTCAAAGCTACAACTCTTACATATATATGGCTCATTCATTCTTGAAGTTGTTAACTCTGTTCCTTCATTTTTAGGTTAAATTTTTGGCCCTCTCTGTTCGAGATTCAACCATCACAAATTTTCTTCTTTCCTTGAAAAGTCTGCAAAAATCATGCATATATGTATAAAATAAAAAATGCATCCTATATTCATGTCTAGAATGTATGCAAAAGTGAAATCTTTTGACATATTTAATCTTTGAGAGTGGTTTCAGTGACCATCTTTCATCGAGCAGATCATGCCTCGGTATTGGCACAATTGTTAGTTCACACCAATTTACGATGTTGCTTTCTCCATTCTCATTCTTGCTTCATTGAAAACATTTATTCATTCAATCTGGTAATTATGTGTTCCTAATTGGATGGACTGACTTATATCTTCAGCAGTCTCTTAACCTAGGCTCAATTGATGATGAAGGGATCTCTAACATCGTGATAATCAAGTGAAAAAAATCTACTGTCGGATCATTATAGTTGATGCATAAATATTGAGTAAAAACCTCCTTGTGAGTTCTCATATTGTTGTTTACGCAGATCATTTTGAATTGTCTGCATGAAAATCTTTGCCGCAAAGCTTGTCTTCGCTTTAAATATTTTCGAATGATTTGGTCGTTTTAATCTCTTTCATTCGCATTTAGGGTGCCATTTGTCACAAGGTCTCGCATTCCCATTCTTTCTGTTAGGTGTATTATCCTCGAATTCAACTGTGAATTCGTGTTTATCATTCGGGAGAGTACCTAAAATTTTATAAGTTCATCATCTAAAGTAACATTTTGTGTAAATGTAATTACAATACTATTAGATCTTAAAATGAGCACAAAAGTATGAAACAGCAGCCGCGGTGTTAGCAACAGAAATTAAATAATGACGCCCTGGAAAATCAATTCGAAGTAACTACAAAAACTGAAAACGCACGTGCCCAAAAGTTGTTTACGGTTAGCAAATAAGCAAATCAGCATGGTAACAATCGAAAATTCCTACCAAACAAAAGAATCGAGGGTATATATTGATTTATAAACAACTATACTCCCCACAGTTGAATTACCAGTGCAAATCCAAAACAAGATGCGTATATATATAAGCTCTGAAAGCACCCTCTTTGGCCACCATTATCATCATCCATTTGGTTTCCTCTCCCTTCATTTCTCTTTAGCTGCTTTTCTGTCATCAATGGGGTGTGAAGCATCAAAGTTATACCATAAAAAAGATAGGGTGCAAGCTAAAGTGATGTCTCTTCTCAGCCGGAAACTGGATGCGCTTAAGAGACGAAGGAGCCACTCTAGTCTTTCTAAACAAATGCTGCTCAATCGTGATGGCTCCACCAATGACCGCAAAAGCAGCACCGTATTGTCTCAAGTACCTAACGATGATAACATCCGGTTTGCGAAAATAGCACCCTCTGTTTCCGATAACGACGTTAAAGAAACTGAAAGATTAAAGAAAGAACGGTCTGCTAATCTTCTTTGTTCTGGATCACCAAGTTTTAGATTTTACCTTGCTGATAACAAGAAGGAATTAGATGATGATAGATTGGATGAGAAACAAGGGAAGTGATTGACGAAGTCAATTAATGGAGTCTTGAGAGCTGATTTATATGTAAAGAAAAAGTCGGTGGGTTAAGGAGTATGGGGCAGGAGTTGGGTCATGAAGTTTTTTGTATTTACTGCTGACACCGGAAACAAAGCTGTAAAGGAGAGAAATTATTTTATAGACCTCCTCACCACATAAGATATGATCTTAATTAATAAAATTAAAATATGTAAATAATTTTTTCTTAATCATCATTAAATTTTAAATATAATTTTTAATTATTTATTTATTTTCATATTAACATTAAATTTTTGTCTCTTCTTCAACCTCTCAACTTCCTCCGACCGTTAACTACAATCACCATGACCACCGTCAGACAATAAAGTTTGCTGTTCAAGTTGATGAGGAAACTCAAAAGGAATAACAAACTCAGTGTTCAAAGAGTTGAACAAGACAAACATCGACACCATAGTCCTTCATAAACAAATCGATCGATTAAAAAACTACTAAAAACTAGTGTTGCCATAACCGGACGGATCGGTCGATTAAACTAAAAATTAATGTTATGATTAGATGTGAGCAAAACTCAACTCGAATTGACATCGAATTGTAATTTTATAAACTCGACTCGAATTTTTTTTAAGTTCAAATCAAGTTATAAAATACGACTCGAATAACTTAGATAATTTAATTTTTTTAATAATTAACAGACTATGGTTTAGAGTTTATAATTAGTTTAATTGCTCTTATATTTTATAATTGACTTAGGTTCAAAACCTCATTTAAAGGATTTTATTTTAGTTTTTCCTATTTTAAACAATATTATAAGCTAAATAGGGCGTGTTATAATTATTTAACCAAATGAAGTATTTGGTTTAGAGGATTGGAGTTTAGGATTTAGTATGTATCACGAGCATATGTGGACACATGTCACCTCCTTATTGAAGGGTTAAATTATTAAATTAAATTAAAACTAAGATCAAATTAATTTAATTCATAAGTATTGAAAATTAAATTTATAATTATATAAAATTTTGTTAAGTACAACATCACCCCCTGTTAGATTTTAACGACATGTTGCTTGATTGATACAACTTAAATAGTTATGTGGTAATATTGATAAAATTGAAAAAATAGTGGTCATATCGACTCAGCTCCGTAGTTAGGTGGTCATTTGAGTAGTTTACCCTTTATATTAAGACTTTTTTTTTTATTTCTCCATAGTTCGGAAAGTTCTGCTGTGCGGCATTTAAAAAACGGCTGAAAAACGGCGTGACTGATTAAACAAGTGACCGGTTAAAATTTAGACCGGTTATGTTATATCATTTAACCAGAATATTACCAAGTACAATAACATATTAGGTACCGCTTATATAATGTAATAGGTAGCGCTTATATAATAAAATAGGTTAATTACTAGAAACATTATCAAGCACAATAATATATTATATACCGTTTATATAATGTAATAAGTATCACTTATATAATAAAATCGGTTAATTACTGAAAACATTATCAAACACAATAACATATTAGGTAACTCTTATATAATAAAATAGATTAATTATTGGAAACATTATCAAGCACAATAACATATTAGGTACCACTTATATAATGTAATATGTAACACTTATATAATAAAATATGTTAATTACAAGAAACATTATTAAGCACAATAACGTAATAAGTGACGCTTATATAACGTAATAAGTAGCGCTTATATAATAAAATAAGTTAATTACTTAATTTGTTATTACAACATATTAAGTAAACACTTAAAATGTTACTAAGGATAACATAATTGATTAATTATTATTTTGTTATTTTAAAATAATTTGTACGTTTATTATAATGTAATAACATTATTTTGTTATTACTTAACTTGTACGTTATAAAAAAAAAGCTACGTTATAAAAAAAAGCTACGTTAATTTATTATAATATTTTTTATATTCATTTATTAACGAAAAAAATAATTGCATCTTGTAATTAAGTTTACAATGTAATATAATAAGAATATTATTTGAAAATAAATTATTTATGAATTGTAAAAAATATTTATTATCTAATTATTACGTACATATTAACGTAATTTGTAAAGAACTTGCAAAGATTATTTATTTATTATAAGGATTCTTTTGTTTTTAATGACGTAAAAACTCATTAATACTTTTTATAACGTACAAGTTAAGTAATAACCGCTTATATAACATTATTTTATTAATTACTTAATTTGTTATTACAACATATTAGGTAAACACTTAAAATGTTACCAAGGATAATAATAAAATAATATTATTTATTAACAAAATAATAATATTATTTTTAAAATAAACATTGCAAATTTATCTATTACATTAAAATTATCGGTTTCAATATTTTTGGGATCGATACAATTTTAAATGTATTGACACTTTATGCGTGCACCTCGTTGCATTCATTCTGGAAAAAAGTATCGACACAAACTTAAAATGTGTCGATACATTATGTAGACATATTTTCTTATAAAACCGGTATATTTATACCGAGTATATTGTAAATTTACTTATTATATTGTAATTATCGATTTCGATGTTTTTGGGATCGATACTTTTAATAAATGTATCGACACTTTATGTGTGCACCTCGTTTGGCATTCATTCTGGACAAAATGTATCGACACTTTTTAAATTTGTGTCGATACATTATGTTAACCTATTCTCTCATAAAATCGGTATATTTATATCGGTTATATTATAAATTTACCTATTACATTATAATTATCGGTTTCGATATAACATATATGTCGATATTTTTTGAAAATGTATCGACACATATGTTTCACTACTCTCTCATTATAATATAATTAATGATATATTATTCTTATAATAATAAATAATAAATATAATTTATAATAATTTTATTTTAATAAAATATAATAATCATAATTTTTTATTTATTAAATTATAGATATAATATTTTAATAGTAATATTGACATAAATAATATTAAATAAATTATTCTAATATTTTAAAAATAATATTATTATTTTGTTAATAAATAATATTATTTTATTGTATTTGATATTTATAATAAAGAATTTTTTAAAAAATTGTATAAATTGTGTTTACTAATTTTATTATTAAAAAGTTTATTTTTATCGGTTTTGTTATTATTAGGTTAATAAAATCGGTAAAAATTACCTAAAAATATTATTATTTCTACTTAAAACATCAATATTTTTTAACATTTCCGGTAAAATGCCCAACAATAACAAAACCGGTAAAAAAATAACAAAATCAATAGCGCTTTACCTGTTTTGTTAAAATAATGATATTTTCGGTAATTTTTACCAATTTTATTATGCACAACAATAATAAAACCGATATATTTTTACCCGATAAAATATTAAATAATAATAAAACCGATAAAAATAATAATATTTTTGATAATTTTTTACCGATTTTTTTATACAAAATAATAACAAAACAGATAATTTTTTTAGTCAATAACAAAACCGGTACCTATTTTTTTTAACAGTATATTAAACGACTCACGGGAGCATTCCCCCATAGTTCAGTCGTGCTTCGGTTTTTCCTTCGCCAGAAGGAAGATAAAAGAAACAGTATCTTTTTCTCCGCGAGAGAGGAAATACGTTAAAGGTATGTAATTTACAACTTTGATATTCAAATTCCATTTTAATGAAATTGCGAGTTCATAGCTAAAGTTGGTATTTTACCCTAAATCTTAATCGAAAACTTTCTCATTTGAGATTTGGTTTATTTTTTTTCCACTTATTTGAAGTACTTTTGAATCTCAATTTGGCTAATTCGTAATCTAATGGATCTAAAACTTCGATTATCGTTGTTTCTACGTCTATGTTACTTTCAATTTATAGTATAATATAGGACAGCATTACGGGGGGAAAATATCCAACTTTTGAATGTTAAAACGATGAATCTGCGTTCCTCTAAAATACTCAGCTTTCACCAAGTGAAAAAACAATGTGTAGCCTTGAACCAGACAAGCTTCCTTGTTTTTTAGAACTTCTTTAGTTCATGATTCAGAAAAGATTTAGTTATTGAATCTAGGTTTTGCGTTTTCTAGGTTTTCATATCTCGTTTAACCCAAAACTCTAGCGATGGACGGGATAGAACAGTGGAAGGAGCAATTAGAGCAGTTGAAGATTCAATTGGAGCCGTGGAAGAATCAAGTGGAGCAGTGGTTGCATCCTGCTATTGAATATTTGAATGAAATACCCCCAACTCAACTCTATGTTGCTATTGCTGTCTTGCTCATGACTATCTTTCTTTTCTCCAGTAAGTTCGCTTTGCATTATAAATAATAATCATCGAACAAAAATGCTGCTTATTTTAATGTTTCTTGAAAAATTAGTTGGTAGTATTTTCCTCGTGTTTCATATCTTATCTTGGTTTATGCATTTAAAAAAATGAAATGCCGTCTCTTAGATGTTTTGATCTTAATAATTGATTGTTTAACCTACAAACGCTTGTTAGATTTTATTAGTTTCTCAATGCATGAGCATTTAGGTTATCATTTTGATTAAAACCTACTTAGACTCGTTTAAAGATACAAGATGTTATCTTAAAGTGGGTTGCCATGTTTTTAATTTTATGGATTCCAATTGAGAAAAGACGTTACTTTAAACCCTATTTGGTTGAAATGGCTTAAGGTGAGATTTTCTCGAGGCAGTTTTCTGATATAATCAGTTTCTCAATTGAACTTAAATTTATATATATTTACTTTTTCTTCCTCTTTGTCTTGCAGTTCGCTTGTTCAGACGCACAAAATCAAATACCATTATACTCACTGGCCTTAGTGGGAGCGGAAAAACTGTTCTTTACTATGTGGTATGCAGTGCCATTATTTGTGTTGTTCCTTTTAAAAAACTTTCCGAATTACTAAATTCTTCTAGAGATTGTCCTGTTATGGCTGCCAAATGTGCAATAATAATTGAAATGTCTAGTTGTGTGATGTTGTCGTAACTTTCTTGACATTATTCCCATGTCAGCTTCGTGATGGTTCCTCACATCAGGGTACTGTTACATCAATGGAACCAAATGAGGGGACTTTCGTGATGAACTCTGAAAGTAACAAGGTAATTCACCTTAACCTTCTTTTCTGAGGTTCTACTATGCTTTCTGTTTTTCTACAAGGCATATGGGTTAAGCCTCTTATTTCTGTTTTTGGATCATTGTCCAAATTTTATCCAACTCCACATTCATTTTTAATAGAAAAACTAATTTTAACAGAAGAGAAAAGTCAAGCCTGTCCATCTTGTTGATGTTCCTGGGCACTCTCGTTTGCGGCCCAAACTGGATGACTTCTTGCCTCAAGCAGCTGGCATTTTGTTTGTTGTGGATGCTGTGGAGTTCTTACCAAATTGCTCTTCAGTTTCAGAGTAAGAATAGCTATGATAATGCACACGCTACTCTTGCAAGTCTTTCTTCCGCTTTCTGATTGCCAAGAAGGATTTTAAATATGACATTCGCTTTTGTGCAACAGATATCTATATGATATTTTGACCAGGGCCAGTGTGGTCAAGAAGAAAATTCCAGTTCTCATCTGTTGCAACAAATCTGATAAAGTGACTGCACATACCAAGGAGTTCATCAGAAAGCAATTAGAAAAGGAAATGTATGGTCTCAAGTTCATTTTTCTCTGCATGCTCTATGGTTCTGTAATTACACAAAACCCTAGCCGATACTTTCAACAGATAGAAATAGAAACTCGGGATATGCTGCTTGCATAGACACATAAAAATATGCATCTCTCTAGAAAATGTAATCTTTTGCACATTTCATTTATTATTATTATATACTTGATCTGTATGTTTTTACTATTTTATAGTGAGAAACTAAAGGCATCAAGAAGTGCAATATCGGCAGCTGATATTTCAAATGACTTCACACTAGGAGTACCCGGAGAAGTATTTACGTTCTCTCAGTGTAGAAACGCGGTTACCATTGTCGAAGCTTCTGGTTTGAAGGGTGAAATAGCACAAGTAGAACAGTTTATCAGGGAGCATGTAAAGCCCTAAAGGCTAAAAGGATTCTGATTTATTTTTCTGTAGAACTCTCTTTCAAGCTGGTTTGAGTATTTCATATTGAACGCTGAAGAAACCCTGGAAAACCATTGAATTTGTAAGGAACGGAAGAGGAAAATTTCAATTCAAACAGATTTAGAAAATTTAAGTTGATTTTAGATCTTTTATATCGTTTGGCAACTTTCTTCTTCATCTGTGTCGATCAGAGAATGTAACACGAAAATGATTTGATTCATGACTGCATTTCTCACCATGCGAGTTCTGTGGTTTCAATGCACCGTTCTTTCTTTCCTTCATTTTTTTCTCAGAAATACAATTGCTGGCAAAGATAAAATTAGAATTTAATGGAAATAGCATGACAGATGGAAGAATCAAAATCATGGAAATAGCATGGCAGATGGAAGAATCAAAATCATGAAAATGGCAATTTATCGGTTCACCAGTAATCTCTACAAGAACAAGTTCCGTCTTTAAAATGGTGGAACCGATTACGATCTCTTATGATAATTTCACGTTCGTAGATGATCGATATTAGTTTGGTATAGGTATGACAGTCATTGCACATCGTAAGATTTCTAGATATTCTTATAGGAGTGCCCTGAGTCGTCTGGATGAGCGCAAATGCAATGGCTAGCTTCTGACTATGGCCTTTCAATCTCTGTCTCTTCTCTTCTTCATCTACATCCAGTAATACCTGAGATGTGTCTGGAGTATAACCTTCAAATTTCAACTGCCACTCCATCTGGTGAATCATTTCGTAGATGCTTTTGCGCCGAGGAAGTGACGTATCTTGCGAGACAAACTTGTGGATTCTTCTCTCAACCTCGACCAAGCTGAATCCTGGCACCTGGCTTAAACCTTTTCTAGCCATTTCCATTCGAACTTTAGCTACCTCTGGCCACTTTTCAGCTCGTGCATACATATTCGACAGTATCACATAGTCACCGGGATTTTGCGAGTTCAACTGGAATAGATGCTTAGCTGCAATCTCTCCAATTTTCAGGTTACAATGAACTCTACAAGCACTGAGGAGGCTTCTCCAGACCACATCATTGGGCTCGATAGGCATGCTGTTGATGAACTCAAGAGCTTCATTGATCATCCCAGCTTTTCCCATAAGATCTACCATGCAACCATAATGTTGAACAGTTGGTTCTATTCCATGCCCAGATTTCATTCTATAAAAGCACTGAAAGCCCTCATCGACAAGGCCAGCATGACTGCAAGCACTTAATACGCCCACATAGACGACGTCGTCTGGTTCAAGACCTTCTTCAAGCATCATTGAATGTATCCTTAGAGCTTCTTCACCATGTCCATGCATGGCAAGCCCTGAAATCATTACAGCATAGGACATCTGGTTCCTTTTGGCCATCCTATGAAAGAGTGATAATCCTTTCTCCAAACACCCGCACTTGACATACATGTCGATCAAGGAAGTTTGAACTATAACATTGAGTTCACTAATGTTCCTCAGTAAGGCACCATGGGCGCATTTCCCCGAATCCAGAGCACTCAAGTGAGTACAAGCAGAGAGCACAGTGACCAGTGTGCTTTCTTCAGGCCTCCAACATCCCTCACTACTCATCTTCCCAAATACCATCAAACACTCATTCCACATTCCTAAACTAGCATTTGCTGCAATAATAGCACTCCAAGAAGCAACACTCTTTTCATCCATTTCCTCAAAAACTGAACTAGCATGTACTATGTCCCCACATTTGCCATACATATTGATCAAGCTGTTCTGCACATACACATCATTTTCAAACCCAAGCTTAAATGCATGCCCATGAATTTGCATCCCTTCCTCTTTTGCCTTTAACCAGGCACAAGCCTTGAAAAGTGCAGGATAAGTGAAATTATCAGGCTCAACCCCTCTTTCAAACATCTCACTATAAAAAGCTAAAGCTTCCCCAAAGTTCATATCTTTGACATAAGCTCTAATCATGGTATTGAATTCGAAAGTACCCGGATCATCGATTTGTCGAAAAATCGAACAAGCATAGTCCATGCTACCCCAATCTGAGAGAGCACATGCAGCCACCAGATTGCTTGCAGAAAAGGAGTTCCAAAAGATGCCCCACTTGACGATCTGGGCATGGGCTTGCTTGAATTCTTCCAAATTCTTGCAGCTCTTGAGGAGAGATAAGCAGTGTTGCTCCTTCAACCTCAAACTCAAGTCTGAGCTTTGTGACGGATCTACAGGAGGTGAAAAGAAGTTGGTTCGCTGAAGGACTGAAGTCCCAGCCATAGCGTTTATCTACATCATGTTTTACCAATCTAAAATGCCATATGGGAATAACATGAAGACCATAATATGACAAAAGGGTGAAATTTATGACCTTTGGGGTGTGCAAGTAGAGTGGCAAAAAAGGGTCAAAAGAAATTAAGATTATGGTATGCAGTTGGACTATAATCAGAGAAGTGAATTGCAGAAGCAGTGTGAGAAGAAGAGATGGTGTAATGAGTTTGAATGTGATCCATGGGATTGAGAAGAGAATCCCAGCCAGGAAAGCAAAGGTCAGATTATGAGAGGAGTAGATTCTGGATAGGATAATGTTGAGGGTGAGCATGGCTTCATTAGATAGGTTCCTTGTTGGAGTTTTGAGGGCGAATCATATCTGGCCATCTCAGCACCGGGGGACCAAGTTAAACAAGAGCCACAAGTCCAAAGAATGAAGTTCCTGTAAGGCCTAATGAAATATCAACAAGTTGCAGAATTGGATTTTTAATGCTCAAAGGTCATGCCATGCATACCAAGTAAGCCCATCTATTTGTAGAAGGTAATAAATATCATTAAGTTCTACGAACCCGTTGAACCTTTCCCCAACCCAAGCCCATTTATATATACACACTGAGTTAGTGCTTAGTAACACTGATTTAAAGTACACTAATGATCCCCAAATTACGTGACATTATTTTATTGAGTTCACTGATGAGTTTAGAATACATGAATAGTCGGATGATCATTTTATAACTTTCAATAGTCAGAAGACTCAACTATTTGACATTGAACGTACATATCCTTGGCATTTATGGTGCTCGAACATGAAATATCAAGAAATAACAATAATTCTTTTACTACAAGTTTGTGTGGTTTGTACAATTTATCTTTATTTTTAAAAGCAACATAATAATTAACTAATATTTCTTAATAATAACTTTACTAAATGCCGTATATTTTATAAATGAACTAAATAGTTGTTTTTTTCTTTATAGGTATCGGTACCATATATGGGAAGTATCGATACTGGGTATAGAGTACCGATAATGTTCAGCCTGAAATTGTAAATTAGAGGTTTTATTTAGTTTATATAAATGCTATTGAGTTAACAATTATTTGAGATATGGTATTCATTTTGGTTATGTTAATGTGTAGATTTCGATCAAGAGTAAGTACAGAGCGACACGAAGTAGTAAAGAGATTTAACGAAAGTGAAAAAGGATTTTGCTTAGGATTTAAGTGAGACAAAAGTGAGTGCAACTTATTTATTTTATATATGATTGGGGGACGGCTTGCGATGAGCCAACCTCAAATGTTTTTGAATAAAATGATTTGTATTATGTTATGAAATATATTTTTATATTGATTTATTAAATGTTTTTTTAATATGATTTTGGGTACGAATTACCCAAACTATTTTATACGATAATTTATTTTTTTATATAGCATGTGAATATTTTGGGTATGAACTGTCTGATATGATATTTTTTTTATATTTGATTATATGAATGATTTTAATGGAGAACAATATATGATTTTGAATTACGCCCATTGTATGAGTATATGTTTATGTGAATAAATGATCATTCGAATAATGCTATGTGAATATTTATATTGTTAAAGCCAAAAGTATGTATTATGAGAATTAGAGGCATAATTGGCATACCAAGAGTTGAGGATTCTACGCGGTCCTTCGGGATAATTCTATGCGGTCTTTCGGGACAAATCTATGTGACACTTCGGTGCATATTCTACGTGGCACTTCGGTGCAAATTCTACGTGGCACTTCGGTGCAAATTCTACGTGGCACTTCGGTGCAAATTCTACGCAGCAGTTTCGACTACAATCACAGTGCACAACCTCAAAGTATTCACATACCTTAAGTTCTCAGTGATATGCGTTGGGCTAATTAAACAATTTTATGTGAATGTTTTCGCACGTAGGTTTAGAGAAGTCAGCAGAGTAAGCAAGGGCAAGACAAGATATCTTTGAAGAATATCATATCAGAATGATTTGAATAGTATGTGATTTTGTTATTTGAAATTTTGTTGGCATGTACTATAAATGTTTAAATCGCAAAAGCTCTGATATGTCTTGTAACTATGTTTTATTAAGGTTATGTAAAAATATTCAGTATTTGTTTTCATTGTCAAATTTTAGTCGGATTTTCAAAGAGTCAAAGCGTTGAAAAGTCAATGTGACACCTCAAATTCGTATCCGGGTTGGGTGAGGGTCGGGGGTGTTACAGTTTTCATTCGATGATCGTAGTCCAATGTCCAAA
Organism: Hibiscus syriacus; assembly: GCF_006381635.1. NCBI lineage: Eukaryota > Viridiplantae > Streptophyta > Magnoliopsida > Malvales > Malvaceae > Hibiscus > Hibiscus syriacus. Next base: position 934,899 of record NW_024063109.1, on the reverse strand, counting down.
ACATACACAGACAATTTGGAAGCTCCCTCCCAACCCCTAACCGAGTAATTCTTTCCTGACATTCTGGTTCCGCTGTTGCCTTAAATGAAAGATTTGGTCAATAATGTTCTCATCACATGCGGTCACAGCACCAATGTTTGCTGTCTGTTTCTTTTATCATATTGTTCAATGCATTCACAGATTAAATATAATTACTTTTCAGCTCTAGTGGTTATCGTTAGATCATATGAGATTTGATCTTGTATTGCATCTGTAAGGCTAACTTATCTCCCTTTTTTTTCTTTTATAGGTATCAACTCATAAGGGTAAACACGAAGGGGATTAATGAAGGATGCAAGTGGGTGGAAATGTTTGAGGATGTGCCAGTAGTAGTCTTCTGTGTTGTCCTCAGTGATTATGATCTGATGTCGATAGCACCAGATAGCAGCGGCAGTGGATCACTACTTCAAAAAAAGATGATGCAGACGAGGAGCTATTTGAAACGATGATAAGGCACCCTTGCAGCAGCGGCAGTGGATCACTACTTCAAAAAAAGATGATGCAGACGAGGAGCTATTTGAAACGATGATAAGGCACCCTTGCTTTAAGGATACCCCTTTTGTGTTGATACTAAACAAGTATGATCTGTTTGAGGACAAGGTCAATCGGGTGCCTTTAAGCATTAATGGTTCAATGATTTCAGCTCAGTGAGACAAGTTCATAGTCACTAGTCTCTGGCTCAACAGGCCTACTTTTACGTTGCAATGAAGTAAAAGGATCTTTATGCTTCCCTTACCGGACAGAAGCTCTTCGTGTCACAAGCTAGGTCAAGGGATCACCGGGTATCTATTGATGAAGCATTTAAATATATAAGAGAGGTTCTCAAATGGGAAGAGGAAGACGAAAACTACAGAGGAGAGGACTCATTTTACAGCACAGACTTTAGTTCCTCGCCGTTTGTGAGTCAAGAATGACTGCATTCGGAATTTGCTTGAATAAGAGACTAGGAGCATCATTGTGGTTGCTTTGTATTCTTTAAGTAGCAGCTTAATCATGTATAAGATTCATTTACATAACAGGTAAGTGGCAAACTTAAACATCTTAGTAGTTAAATAGCCCAGAAGTACGACTTCGCCTAGTATAGCATAGCCAAACAATATAAATTATGCAGAAAAGGAAATGAAAATGCACTTTCATCCACATAAAAGTGGATTTGATTGTATCTGACGAAAAATCCCAATACAAATTTGAAGAAAGAGAAGGATGATGTTTTTCAGTTTTAACTGTGTCCTCAGGCATGCAACTGCCATTGTAGATCCAACGAATGCGAAAACGTGAAAAGTTTAGTACACGAGCCCCTCCTTTCAGAACAATGATTTAAGGATCAAGCAATACCTGCACACATCACCAACACTTATAGATATCCTCATTGCTCGTCGCTCTCTCTCCTTTTCTTTCTTTCCGAATAACGAAATTGTTACAATGGGAAGAAGGATCCGGACAGGAAAATCATGATGCAACAAGATCAGGTGTTTCAGCTTCAATCGATAACGAGGCAGTATGCACTTTTTCCATCCAACTATCCAACCGCTCACGCAAGGATTTGATCTGTGGAATTCCCAAAACTCTTGGCTGCACCCAAGAAACATGAACTGCTCCCTCAACTTGATCAATTATGCCCTCAATCAGATGAACCTGCAGTCGTTATTCACAAAAAAAAGGTTATACAAGTTATCTTTAGAATTTTGAACCACCTAAGGAGCCAGATTAATGTAATACAATACTTGATAATTTGTTTTTTCCTTTTGCTTGCATCAAAATATATTTGTTCCCCTTAATCAAAGGAAAAGGAAAAAGTGAAAAAACAAACACTAGAAATGTGAAGAAGACTTTTAACATACAGACAGGCTCTTCATGAGAAGATGCTCGACATCTTCAATCGACAGTTTTGTTCTCTCAGCAATAACTTTTAATGGAATAGTTCGATCATCGGATGGGCGGCTGCATCAAAACATATTGTAGTTTAGTTTTTAACCATACTTACAATTATCAGCAACTTTGACCTCGTCCCTTGGGGAACACTAAGCCACTCCCCTTGGTCCCCAGAAGACTCTTTATCTGTAAAAGATGCCAAATGTAATCTCAAACATAACAAAATAAAAACATTAACGCAAAGAAATTCAGAAGGAAAAAACCTACAACACAAGCAGCCTTTCAAATCAGCCCTACAAAATGAAAAATAAGCATATATGCATGTAATTGCAATAGCTAAAAGAAAATACAAAACAAAAAGAAGCCCTTATCATCTGGCACCTTTCATCCACTACTTAGCTTCCTTGAACCTCCACATATATTTAACCTAGCCATCATAAACTAGACCCTTTTTTTTTTTTTTGATAGGAATAGGATGTCTCATTAAAAACCTCCCTCTTAGTGGTTCTTTGCACTAAGGTAAGAACCAACTAGCGGAAGGAGGAAAAGAGTACCTCAATTTATTAATGATAGCCGAATTACATAAGACTTAAATACACTTTTACAAACAACATAAGACATCACACACTCCTATAGCAACATAGCTCTAAAACAATCCCCAACTGAAACAGAATGCAAAATCACCAGATCCCCTCCTTTGCTAGCTTGTCAGCCTCGCAATTACAACATCTTGGAATCCACCTAACAATAAAATCTCTAACAGAAATAATAGACACAATTTCCTTAACAAAATTTGTAAGGAAAACAGGAACTAAAGCTTGGTCTTTGATCCAATCCACTACAAGCTTACAATCACTTTCAATAATGAGCCTGCCCTTCGACAACCATTCTGAAGAAACAAAGATATCAAGGCCTTTTTTGATAGCTTTCAGTTCTGCTAGATAGGGAGGAGTAGTACCAACATTTTCTGAAAAAGACATAAGTGTAACCCGATTCCAATCCCTGAGAAGGCCCCCAATTCCAGCAACCCTCCCAACTCTACTAAAAGCCCCATCCACATTCATCTTAAAAAAATCTACAGGAGGACGAATCCAACAGTACATAGGCCTGGACAATTCCTTAGAAGCAGAAATACTATCTGCCAAGGAAGGATCACCAATTAAAGAATCCACCTTAATAGAGGCAAGAGGATACTTAGCTAAAAACCATCTCGCTAGCCTTAAACGAACAGTGAAAAACAGTGAAAGTCTGTCCAATTTTCCTTTATCAAAGATAATTTCATTTCTAATCTTCCAAATTGACCATAACACTACACCCGGAATAAACTTCCAAATATCCAAAGAAGGCATAAACTAGACCTATGATCTTTACATTTGTGCAATTAGAAGTAATTTTCTTAATCAAACACTACATCGATCATCTCCGTAACATTTTCGAGGAGCCTTTTAAATCAGCCCTACACAATGAAAAATAAGCATATGCGCATATGTAATTGCAATAGCATAAAAGAAAATACAAAACAAAAAGAAGCTCTTATCAGCCGGCACCTTTCAGCCACTACTTAGCTCCCTTGAACCTCCACATATGTTTAACCTGAGCATCATAAACTAGACCTACGAACCTTATCTTTGTGCAAATAGAAGCAATTTTCTTAATCAAGCACTACATCGATCATCTCCATAACATTTTTGAGGAGCTCTCTACAGACAAAAGGTGCTTAAAAATTTTCATCAAACCAAAGCTTGATTAACAGCCCAAACTATAATTGAACTAAACCCTCCATCTACATTGGAATTATATCAGATTTTAGATAAAAACAGACACAGAAATATGCCTCAATGAACCATTGCTGGCATTTATCGGGTAAATAGCAGTATCCTGAACTAAGAGTTAACTTATACATGCTTCAAATATTAATAAAAGAGAAAATAACAAGCAGGTCAGAGTATCATCAATTAAAAGTTAACTTTTACCGACAAAACTCGTTAAAAAGGAACAAACAGTCAGGAATATCATTTGAACTAAATAATGGCTCATATTGCTGCCGCAACATGAAAATATTTTGCCAGTAAAACCATCAGATAAAAAATATAGTAAAATTAAAAAACTTGATAAAAAATGTACTCACAATTGGATGAGCAAGGAGTTCTCCAAAGTTGTAAATGTTATCGCCCAAAAGAGCAGAAAGGGACAGATCAAATGCCAAATCCTATACCAAAGAATTTAAAATAAAATACAATGAAATAAAGCCAATGGATAAATATATTCAGCAGCCAAATAAAAAGGTGCAAATGCCATTTTTGTGCGTTTTTGTCATCAAATGTATACCTGGCAACCTGATTCATCCATCATATTATACAATTATAGACATCGGAAATAAGAGAAGAAGTTTTAGCATGAAAGAAAGGGTTCAAAAAACTAGTAAGACATGGCTTTAGACTTCAGAGGCAGTGCTGTTACATGAATTGGTAGATAAAACAATTCTCAGAGGGAATCTGAAGTCTGACCAACAGGAAGTGTAACACAAGCTTCATAAAAAAGCAAAATTAATGACCAACAACCGTTGGGCTTGTTAGTATAATGCTGGACTTCGAATAACCAGATTCAACTATCTGCAGTCTCAAATGTAAATAACATTTTTTTAAAAGTATGATTAACAAGCTCCAAGAATATCATAAGGTAATAAAATTGGACTGGCATAGAAAACATTAACCAATAAAAACATACCAACTTAAAAGATTCTGAGATAGACTCCACTGATGTGTAAGCAAGATAAAGGAGAGCACATTTGTAGAACTCAGCAAATTCTTGGCGAAATTTATGGTATTGAGATGAAACCCAATAGTAGGTAGCATATACAGAAGGATCTATGTCAGTCATACTGTCAAGGGTACTCTTTCCATCATCAAGAAGTTTCTTGCATTCCTTTTGATCACCTTGCTCAAGCTTGAATTTGGAGATTTGCATCTTAATATAAAGAATTGGCTCTTCTATGCGCCGCTCTTTAGTAGCCTGAAGCTTTTCAATCACCCCTTCAAGAAAACTGATAGCAGCCTCTTTCTCTGAGTACTGCTGAGAAACTATAACAGCAAAATGTGCAAGCTTGAGAGGATTAATCTTGGTCTCAAAATCAGTGATAAAGTTGTGATACAACTTTATCAGTGCATCTCCAGCCTGAAATTTAAGAGAAACAAGTGCTATTGGAAATTAGATGAACTAGCCAACATCTAGCACAGGGGGTACAATTAGTTCATTTGCTAATATGTCCGCATGAAGCACTAAAACAAATAGAAAGCCAACTTTCAAAATGAAAAATCGTCATGTAAGCCACGCTTCAGATTAGTTATCCATGCATTATACACAGGCACAAAAGGGCAGTAGGAAACCACAATTGAATTTTCCAGAAGTAGAATACAAAAACATAAGTCAAAAGAATAGCCCCTAATGCTTTCAATTATACAATTAAGAGAAGTTTTTTGTCCTGAAATAAACATGAAAAAGCTTTAGATGCTAATTTTCATTTTTCATATACTTCATCAAACTTAATCCCGCGTGCAAGCCCGAAGGTTTCCACTATTTTCCTTTCTTACTGCAAGTTAACAACAATTACATGAGCAAAAACATTACAATAAAAATTAAAAGGCAAGACGCAACTGAGTATACTTTCTTTAACAATCTCAGAGTTATTAAACAACAAGGCAATAAACATTTCTTATTTATTTCGTTCCAAAGTTAAAACTAAAAATAGTCATAAAAAAACAGATAAACCCTAATTAACCCCGAAATGAAATCCTAATTCTACTATAAAACCCTAGGGAAAAAGAAAAGAACAGAAAAAGAAAAAGGTAATTGACTCCATTCAAAAACCCCAAGTCTCCAATTCTGAAATCCAAAATACAGAAGAGATCTACGAACTCCAAACCCAAACAACATAGAATAGAATTAAATACCTGAAAGGCGGAGAGTGCAACGAACTGATCGAGCTTGAGAGTGAGCTGATGCCAGAGTTTCTTCTGATACAGATCTGCAAGAGAATTGTACCAGTCGGCTAGCTCTGGATGTTCATTTTGAATAGACTCTAGGTATTGCAAGGCCGCCATGGATCTCAAATACACCCCACAGAGTCGAAGCCCAGAGAGAAAAGCTGAAGCCTTAAGGATTTAGAAATTTCAACTTTGGTTTTCTGTGTCTCAATAAGAGTTCTGAAGAGGAAAACAAGAAAATCGACTAAAGATCGGAGCCAAGAGAAAAGGATAATTATATTTCGGGTCGGCTTGTTGTGCAAGTTAAACTGGGCGGATAATGGGCTTTTCCGGGTTACATGATCTTGTATTTGGAGCACATATTATCATATAGCCCTCCATTAAAATATGAGTAAATTACATTTAAAGTCACTTAATTATGAATTTGATAAAAAAATATTTTTTTAAAATTATAAGCGTATCATTCAATTAAAATATTATTATAAATAAGTCATTTTTTAATTTACAATGAAATAAATACTCTTAGTGTATTTACTTTATTAAAGGTAATTAAGTCAGTCTCTCAACCCCTTTTACTTTTTCTTGCTGAGAATCGTAGTTCGAGTTTTTTCCAAGTTATCCCTGATCCGTGGTTTTCACTTTTCACCATAATGGTAGAGCTTCGGCTTTTACCACTTTTTCTTTTTCTTGACGGGTAAATTATGTGTTTAGTACTTAAACTTTCAAATTTCAAAGTTATACCTAATATCTCATTTTTATTTAATTTTAGTACCCGTCGTTAAAAACTTGACGCGTTTAGTACCTAAATTATCAGTTATGGTCCGTTTTAGTACCTAAACTTCTATTTTTTTCAAAACTTAAGTAAGGTTTAGGTACTAAACGTGTTTTGGTACCTAAAATTTCAATTTTTTCAACACTTGTGTTTTGGTACTAAAAATAAAAATAAAAACTAAACTTTAAGTATGATTCTGAATTTTTTTTAAAAAAATTAGGTGTTAAAGAAGATCAAACATGAAAGTTTAGGTACTAAATACATAATTTGCTCTTTCTTAATTTACGGAATCTTAAAGCTTACTTCACCCCAGAGCAAATAAAAATAAATATCAGCCAAGTAGGAACCATATGATTCTTTCAAGAATTTGGTTCACCTATTTGAATTGAATTCCATCATTTTCTAAAGCCATTTTGTGATGTCTTTAAAATGTTCAGAGTATTTGAAAATTTCGTTAAGAGATAGAATCGCCATCAATCGTATTAGTTTAGATATAATAAAATATCTTTAAATTTGGTTTGTTCTAACATCAGGATTAAGATTAAGTTCGAGAATCGGTTATGCATGATAAAAGTGAGAGCATCCATGACATCCAAAATTAATACCTTTGAAAAAATATAATGGTGTCTATTTTTTTCAAAATAAATAAAACATAAAAATGTCAGTATTAATAAACATGATTAACAATTAAAAATGATAAATAATACTAAACTTAAGTAAGTAAATAATATGTTAGGGAAAATTGACAGAAATAAAATTTACAGTGGTTAAAACAATAATTAATCTATAAAATGACTAAACTGAACAAAATTAGAGGTTAAAAGGCTAAAATAAATAAATAAATAATAATGTTACAAATAATTAAATAAACATACTAATTAACATGTCGAGACTAAAATAAAAATAAACATGTTGTATGAACCCAACTGCAAAAAAAAATACAACTTAAGTGGGTCAAAATAATAATTAAACAAGTACAAAGGGACTTAATGTGAAAGAATGTATATAGCAAACCCACACATGGATATACCGTACGGCTGAAGTTATTTCTTTCTTACAGTAAGAGGCTTTTAGTAGATCCCATGTGAATTTGCACTGGTGATGGATAGAGGGGTTGGTAGGACAACTGTACTTTACAAATTTTAAATATAATTTAAATATATTTTATATTTATTATTGATAATTTATTTCTCTCTAAAATTTTATGAGGTTGTCTTTGGTATAAAATTCTGTGTCCATTTATGATGGTATTTATTGAGCGCCTATGAATACGGCTATTGATAGGTGGTGGAATACCGACAGGAGAAGGAATGGATGTCAGAGTCCATCAGAGTTGGGTATCGGGAGCAAGCTTCGATGCTCAAGTTAGTGAAGTTATGGATTTCACCATTCTTGCACTCCTTAAGTTAGGCGAAGAGTAAGAGTACTTGTAAAAATGTGGAATTGAAGATCAAGAAAACTCATATATATATATATATATAAAGGTACATAAAGGGAGAAGGTTTCCAAGTAATATTACAAATTTATTGAAACGACGCTGGGAAAAGAAATGGCCTCGAAACAAACAACTCTAATGCACACTCTAATACTAGTACATTCAGGAAATTATTCAAGTCTTGAAAAGATAGGGCACTCTTCGAATACTTGAAACTAAGCATAAAAACATGACATTGCAACTAATGTTTGAACACGAAGCTCATCCTGGAAAAACCATTTATTTCCTTGTGTACTAATTGGGGGCAGCTTGCTGTTTGGATCCTTTATTTATGATTGTATTGCTAATAGGGAAACATCTGCAGTTTGGAATAGGGTTAGTTGTTTAGGCCAATATGTTTACAGAAACAGCAGTGTCTAAATGCCCCAATCAGTCATTCAATTTTTAGCACCAAAAATCATGGTATCATCAAACCTATAAAGAACATAGCTGACTGCTTTACCAAGAAAAAAAGTTATATATTGATTATCATAAAAAAAGATGTAGATTCAAATATCTAAAGATATCATCTCTCTTTGCTTTTCTACTTGAACAAATCAATCTGACTTACCAGAGATTCGTATGTCCAGCTTTAAGATGATCAAACCTTCTAGGCTGCCCTCCTTTTACTTTTCTATATCTGTTACCTTATCCACTGTATTTCTGTCATGCCTCAGAACACAATAAACAAGCTGAGACAAGATAGTCGATTTATGTTTGAAGATAATGATGATATCAGTAGAATTATTGTATAAAGTGAAAAGATGCAGGGGAGCTATCAGTATGTCAAACATGAAATTATGCACGGCTAACCTGCTTGTTGAGGTCTTTTCTTTTGTCTTCCATCAAATCTTAATTCTGAGCAGCTGGAGTGGCTTCCCTTGGTGTGGGTAACTCTAAGATCTTTTTAACAGATTCCTTCATTTTAAATCCGGCTCCAGAACTAGTCCAATTTGGCAGGTCTGACAGATGCACTGACTGCAGGTTTGGTAATTCAAGGTCGATTGACTCCGTCGAAAACTCTCTCTTCATTTTAACACAATGCTTAATTCGGAGAATTTCCAGCTTTTCAGGCACCTGCTGTGATGAGAAAACGGTTTCAAGCATTGGACAATAGGATATATGCACATGCTTGAGATTGATTCCACTTGTGCTTTGCGTCTGGGCCTTCCCTTCTTTGTTTGCTAAACCGATAGCATTTGTCTCTTCTTCCTTGTCCTCCTTGACCTTGTCTACTCCATTGACCTTATCTACTATACTTGGATCCTGCGTCTCTACTTCCTTGTTCTTCTTTCCCTTATCCACTGAACTTGCACCCTCCGGTCCTTCATCTCCGTTGTCTTCTAGACTTGCAGCATGCGTCTCTGCTTCCACGTCGTTCTTCCCCTTGTCTATTGGACTTGCATCCTCTGGTCCTTTGCCTTGGTCTTCTGAACTTGCAGCCGCCGCCTCCCTTTCCTTCACATTATCTTCAGTACTCATCTCCTGCATTTGTTTTGGGGCTGAACTCTTGGTCATATCCGACAATTTCTTGCCTGACGACGACGACATGTTCGGCTCTTTTTTTGCTTGTGCATGTCTCGGTCTTAGGTTCTTTGTCTTTTGGATTCATCGTCTGCATTTTCTGATTTGTCGAATCCGGGATCTGGGTTTCCTTGTCGTCCGGGCCTTTATCTCCGACCAAATTCTTTAAGTTATCACAAAATGTAATTTCGAGAGTTTCAAGATTTTCTGGGATCCCTTATGGGAAAAGAGTTTCAAGCTTCGGGCAGCAGTCGATGTACAAACGCTTTATGCTGCTCCCAAAACTCAGGGATTGCACCTTCTCGTCGTAAAAACTCTTCAACTCGGGAAGGTTCAAAATCCATAAAATCTCAAGGGTTCCCCACTTCCCTTGATCTGCCTCCGCAACAATGCTTGCCATGTTGTTGCATCGCTCTAACCAACAACCACTGATGTTCTTCAAGCTATCATGCTTTAAATCAGACAAGTTCTTCATAAAACCATTTTCGACCAAGAAGACATACTTGGCATGCTCCAGAAGAACCTCAACACCAGTGGGAAAATCATCAAATCCATGGATTTCCAAAGATTGACCAACTTCTTCTTTAGCATGAATTTTTCAGTTCGTGGTGTAGATATCACCGAAGATATGCTTACGGTTGTCACTGTAATTGTCCTCATCTTTGCATTATGCTCGAACCGATGAAATTGAATACCTAATACTCTCTAGCAATGTGGAATTTTCCTTCAAACTTTTGAGAAGTTCTACGCCATGCACAACTATCCTTGGCTTCTTATCCCCATGAGGAATCTCAGAAGGCTCAGAGATACAACAGGGATCCAGCTTTAGCTCCATCGGTAGGGCGTCAACGTTCTTCCCACCTTTAAATTCTTTAGCCACCTCCTCCGGTATATGAAGATTCTTTATATTTCTTAACGGTGAAATTTCGTCCCCAAGATTTTTCACCTGGGTCCCTGATAGATCAAGCACATCTAGCTGACTCAATGATTTCAGCCATTGCAACTCCTTTAAACTCGAACAACCTTTTAGCAAAAGCTGCTTTAAATCAGTAAAGCTGGAGAGAAAGGAGGGCAAAGACTCCACAGCCTCTCCAGAAAGATCAAGAACCTCAAGTTGCTTCAAATTTGCCAAATAAGATCCAATGCAATCAAATGCAACTTTGGATAACCTTAGTCTCCGAAGCTCAGACGGACGACTCAAAGCTTCAAAATCTATACCCTTCAAATTCAAAGAGCTTGTACCACGTAGGTCAAGCTCGCAAATCTTGGTAGAGATCTTAAAATCTGGAGCTTCTTTGAGTTGGGTGCACTTATTCAGAATAATAGAACGAAGTTTGGTAGAAGATAGGTTTGGTATGGTCGAAATCTGGGTTTATGAAAGATCAAGGTCTTCAAGCTCAGACTTGTGCTCCAAGGTATCTATTTCTGACAGAGCTTTATAACCTGAAAGTTTAATAATCTTAAGCTTATTAAGACCTTCCAAGCTCGGCAATTGCTCAGCCTGGCTCTTACAATCCGAGAGATCAAGTTCCTCAAGGTTTGTTAGCCCTTCAAATGAGCCAAAGGTTTTCGACTCGGGAAGTCTTTCGAATGAGCAACCCTTTAGCAAAAGCTTGCGAAGATTGCCAAGGTTGGAAAGAGATGGAAAACATTTAACTTCGGAGTTTGAGAGGTCAAGGGACTGAAGACTGGTCAGGTTTACAAAAAAATCATCTGGGAACTTTTGTAGAGCAGAGGAATTGGAAAGATCAAGAGCCTGCAGGTCAGTGAGCCCTTGTGAGTTCAAGAGTTTTTCAAGCTTAGAACAACCTTTCAGTGTGAGACGACAGAGATGTTTGCCGAGGCTTTCAGGCAAAAATCGGATATTGGTTCCGGATAGGTCAAGGAATCTAAGATTGTCAGTACCATCAAAGCAATCAAAGAATATTTCCTTTATCCTAGTAGCACCTGAAATATCAAGTACCTTGAGTGCTGGCAAACTTTTCATGAAGCGCAATCCAGCCAAACTAGCACATCCTTTAGCAAGAGGATGGTTAGTTTCGGAAGGGTCTGAACGATCGGTAGTTTCTCGATTTTGGTTCCCAAAATATATGCGAATCGGAGCTCTTTAAATGACTTGAAACTTTTTTCTTGGAGCCTTGTCAAAGAGCAGGATCCAGAAAGATCAATTACCTCCATGTGTTTGAGATTTGCTACCTTTGGCAGAGCTTTCAGTAAACGGCAATCTTTAAGGATGAGCCTTCGTAGTTCTTTCAAGTTGGAGACTTAAGGCAATAACTCAATTCCCAGTGCAGATAGATTAAGGCTTTGGAGTTTGGTCATTTTATCGAAAAGACCTTCCTCCATTTTGGTCACATAGGGCGAACCAGATACCTCGAGGGCCACTAAATTCTCGAGATCCTTAATCTGATCAATCGTATTAAGAAGATAACAACCTCTTAACACGAGCAAAAGCAGATTCTTTATTTGATATATGGGTTTTGGGAGTGAATCCATCCTGGGATTGAAAAGGGCCAAAACTTTTAGATCCTTTTCTTTTTCTGAAGAGATGGGATCCTTTTCTTGGAAGAATGTGTCAGGGTCTTCCCTACATAGACTGCTTCCATCAATCAACATTGAGGAAACTGATTTCCCTTCCTTATCCACACTCATTGTTCTCATCATGCCATCAGTAGGTGCCATTCTTTCAAACACCTTGCTTTCTTCACCCTTTAGCATGCCGGCCAGCCCCAGATTTGATTTCTCGAAGTGTTCTCGACACTCGTGATCCTCGAGAGTAAGCGTTGCTTGTTCGATAACAATAAGATTGTCCTCTTGCAACTTCAGTATGCCAAGATCCACAAGCTCCATCATGATATCGTATCCCTTCTCGTAAGCCTTCTTCACACCATCGGCAAGATCAAGATGGCCTTCGAGGATCCAGTGAGCGATCAGCGCATTGTACTGAACGCCTCCATGGTTCCCCAATAAGTTCGAGCTATGCCAAAAGAAATCGAACAAACGATCATTGATCAACGTCTCGTAAACGAAACGAAGAATCAGTGTCTCGGGTTTTGCAGCATTAAAAAGTTGAAGGGCTGCATCGGAAGCACGATCCTGTGGTTCGGGATCTAGTTTCTCAATGCGCTTCCAGGCTCCTTTTAACATGATAAGTTGAGCAGGCAAAACCTTGGTTTTATCTTGACAATAAGTTTTCCAAGGCTCAGGAATCACGTTCCCTTTTAAGAATTCCTTCGTCTCTTCTTTGGAAAAGGGTTCGACTTTGATCTCTTGGACAAGCTCATTTAACACTCCTCCAGTTGATGTGATTAAGACCTGGATTTTGTATTCGGGTTTCTGAAGTTCCTCGGCAATGAGACCCTTTCCATCAGAATCCAAAGGAAGATAGTTAGGAATGAGATTCTTCAGAGGAAGTAACTCATCAATCTTCACCTCTCCTTCAGAATCCAAAACCAGCAAAAGAAACATGTGTTTTGATTCATTTGCTTCTCTCTTCCTTACGTCCTCCTCCTCCTTAAGTTTATCGACTACCTTCTTACTCAGCTTCACCGGATCGTCAACAAGCTCCTCCTTTTTCTTGTCGTCGGTGTTATAGGCATCTTCCCAGGCCGCATTCAAACAATTATTAATTTCATTAATTAATAAATCAAAACATTCTTTTGGAGAAATCATCAGTAAAATAAATCTAATTTATTAGCATTATTTATTCCTTCCGAATAAATCAAATAGACTAACTTCGCAGCGGCTACTTCTATACATTTACATCGACAGTAAATTTATTAAAACTTACATCATATAAAAAAATTTCTATAAATTAATAATATTAGAATAACGTAATTTTATTTATGTTAAAAATATTAATTAATCAATAAATTAATAATTAATCTAAATATGTTTTTTTGATTCAATGAAATTACCTTATTTTTTTATGAATAAAACATAAACATCGTATTTACTAGTTGAATAATGTTAATGTATAACATGACTAATTGAACTTAATATATACCCATAAAAAGATAAAATTCATTGTAGTACGTAGTATTAGTTAAAACTTAATGCAAGTTAATGTATGGTAAGGAAATCAACCATTATATAAACAACATCAAACATTCTTAATTAGTCAATCTAAATCAAAACCAACCAATCATGATTTCACGTCTAAAAGATGTCTAAAATCCAACCATGACAGATCAAATACAGTAAAGCATTATGTGTGGTTATTAATTTTATAGAATTATTAATTTATAATATTAAAATGACCATAAATTTATATAAGGGTTTTTCAAAAAATTATTATCTTATTAGTTTATCGAAATTATTAATTTAGATCTTAGGTCCAAGTCGAGATGAAGAAAAATGTTATTTTAAAAATATTATTAGTTATCAAATATTATTTTATACAGATTCTACTGTACTATCTAAACTTTTTTCTTTAATAATCACACAAATAGTTTGTCAGGAAAAAACACAACTTGTTTTCTAAATAAATATTACATACATATCAAATTCTATTCTGATATAAAATTATTTATATTTTAAATTTGTGATTATTGTTCTTAATAATGTTATTTATTTGTGTAAAAATATAATACATCTCATCAATAAATAAAGTATTTATTTATCTCATATTAATTTATAATAAAATTATCCAAATTTCAAATAAATCATGAATCTAGAATTAAAATCAAATAATTTTAAATAAATATAAAAAAATCAAAATGAACCAAGACATACAAATTAAACATGACAAAAATAACATAAATACGTCTTAAGGCATATCATTTTCTATAATTTTTAATAATGATTATTTAAAAGAAAACATATAATTATCATGGTATGAACAAAAATATACAGTATTTATGCTTTCTAAATATTTTTTTCCTTTAGAACAATTATTTAAGAGAGGGGAAGAAAAATTTTACTCTTAATAAGTATTGAACTTACAACATGAAGAAGAATAGAAATGTCGACTTAGAACTTTTACCACTTGCTCTCTAAGTGATTAATGCACTATTTAAATATTAAATTCTAACTTTGAACTTCTATTTGATTAGATTATGTTTCTTGTATGAACTAAACAATTTCAGTGGTTAAGGGGATGGTTGTTATCTTAAGAGGTCTCGGGAAGCACCTTAGTTACAAATATATTTGATTATTCATTATCAAATAAAGTCTTTCGAATATATATTACTTTTATAATAATCTTTAATAAAAAAAACTAAATTATGCCTCTCACTTTATTTATTGGAATCATAGAAAAACTTTAAACATTATACGCGTTTAAAGAAAAGGGTGAATTGCGCGTTTAGTATTTAAACAACCAGTTTTTATCCGTTTTAGTACCTAAACTTTTAATTTTTTTAAAAATCATACGTAACATTTACTTTTTTGTTTCGTTTTAGTACCTCATCGTAAAAAGCTTAACGAGTGATTTGCATGTGGCACCTTTTTTATGGGTAAATTGCATCATTCATCACTCAATTATATTCTCACTCCTATTTTGGTCATTAAAGTTTAATATTTTTTTATTTTAATTACTTAACTTTCAATTTACTCCTAATTTAGTCACTCTAACTTTCAAATTTATTTTTTTCATTTTTAATTATGTATTAATAAAATAATAAAAAAATGTAACAAAATTTTTTAATAAAATAAATTAGAGTGATTAAAGTAGGAGCAATTTGAAAGTTGAGTAGTTAAATTGAAATTTTTAAACTTTAGTACCAAAATAGGAGTGAGAGATAATTGAGTGATGAATAATGTAATTTTCCATAAAAATGCAGTGTTGTTAACTTTTTAACAGTGAGGTACTAAAATGAAACAAAAACTAAACGTTAAGTAAGATTTCGAAAAAATTGAAAGTTTAAGTACTAAAACGGAACAAAACTGATAATTTAGATACTAAACATGTAATTTACCGTAAAAATATCAAAATCGATATTATAATGACTCCCATTTTTTTATCACGCTTCATATTTTTTTCTCAATAATCCATAAAGTTTTGCATTGTTTTTATTATTTTTTTAGTAAAGTACACGAATAGTTCCCAACTATAGAATATTATTTTTTTAAGTCTTCAACTATTAAAAGTTATAAAATAGTCCCCCAACTATAGGGAGTGTTTTTGTTGAGTCACTCTACTATTAAAAGTTACAAAATGGTCATGCAACTATTTATTTTGTTATAAACTCGTCCTTTTCCGTTAAAAAATTAACAACAGTCTGAGATAGTGTTAATTTGTTGACTGAGATATGATAGTCGTTTGAGATTATGAGATCGTATTTTATCATATCTCAATTAGCATGTGAATGTCCAACTCAGACTGTCGTTAATTTTTCAACAAAAAAGAACGAGTTTAGAACATAATGAATAATCGGGTGATCATTTTGTAACTTTTAATAGTTGATGGACTCAACAAAGCAACTTCCTATAGTTGGAGGACCATTTTGTAACTTTTAATAGTCAGGGGACTCAATAAAGTAGCATCATATAGTCAGAGGACCATTTGTGTACTTTACCCTTTTATTTAGTTCACTTTTTTAGTTGGATTCGAAATTAACCACTAGTTTAGTTTAAACCAAAATTAATCACAATCATATCAAGTAAGATTATAATATAATACACATAAGATATAATTTGACATTTAATAGTTAAACTAACGATTTTAATAATAATAATAAAACATATTTGACATAAACTAATAATTTGAGATGAAATTATATTATTTCAATTTGACAAATAAATATAGATTCAGAGTCATAATTCAGGAACAATTTAAAACATAAATAAATAATAATTAAGAAAAAATATTTAAATATCCGAGGAAACCATTTTTAGAAAGACCAATGATGAAAAATGAATTAAAACGTATTTTTGTTACAACGAAAATAAAAAGAATTTTTTCCGATTATTTCATTTTTGAGTTTCGACTTTTATCTGTTTTGATTAACTTTCAGTTGTTTTTGTTTAATTCATATGATTAAATTATTAAATTAATCTAAGCTTAATCCAATTACTTGAATGTATTAATAAAATTCTTAAATTTTTAACCATGTTTAATTCCCAAACGACAAACATAGATGACAGT
Organism: Hibiscus syriacus; assembly: GCF_006381635.1. Taxonomy (NCBI): domain Eukaryota; kingdom Viridiplantae; phylum Streptophyta; class Magnoliopsida; order Malvales; family Malvaceae; genus Hibiscus; species Hibiscus syriacus. Next base: position 918,148 of record NW_024063109.1, on the reverse strand, counting down.
CAAACCAAATAACGTATCCTAAAATTAACTTGAACTAGAGTAAATTAGCTGTCCCTTATTCTCATATGTAATGGGGTAAAGGGGAGGTAGGATAGTAGGCTGCCTCCAACGCCAAGGTTGAGAGCAGCTTCCGTAGGAGACCTCCGAATTATGAAATGCCTTCCGTGAAACTCGATCCCACGACCCCAAGGTTAATAACCTTGTGCTCTACCAACTGAGTTGGATGATCATTTCTAACTTGAACTAGAGTAGATGTATGTAAATACATCGAATATCCCGTGGCATCTCATTCTTAGTCGAAGGTGTTCCTCCTTATCCAAAAAAGTAATGAAAGCTTTTAAATTATATACTATATATTATAAGCTTTATATTAATTAATGTTTTATAATAAAATTAAAAGAAAAAATTGTTTAAAATTGATTATAATATGTAGTGTTAATCAAAACTAAAATAACATTTCTTCTCGCTACACTACATATTTGATTATCATTAAATATCAAATGATATCTTATTGTCTATATATTAAATAATATATATATTTATTCTACATTTTCTTATGATTTGATTTTCTATCTATTCATCATTAAATTAATGTCCAATTAATATAAAAAAAATCATGCCTTATATAATACTATATAAGAATTTAATTAAAAAAATAGAGAGAGGGGTATTATAGTAACTATTTATAAATTTATTTGAAAAATTATATTATTACTCTCGGATTGAGTCATGTCAAAGTTTTTCACCCTCCACCTAGACTCTATCCGACCTCACTCCTTATAAAATTCAACCCGAGCCGATCTTTTAAAAAGTTTGATCCTATCAAATCGGATCGGGTTAGAATATGTCAGTTTCGAATTAACTTGTCATCCCTAATTAAAGCAATGATTAATTTTGAGCTAAAATAAATATAGAATCTCAGTAATAATTTAAGAATGACTGTTGCAATTAACTCTATTTAATTTTACGGTTGGGAAAAAACAAATAAAATATTTAACTGATTTGAGTTTCGATTTTCAACGTAATTCAACAGTTCATCAATCTAGAAAAATATATTAATAATAAAATAAGAAAAAAATATTTTTTAAAAAAAGAACAATGATGACAATGAATCAAAACATAATATCTTTTTGTTGAAAAACCAAAAAATAATATAAAAGACAATTTTCTCGATTATTTCGTAATTTTGTTTTTTTCTTTATCGATTTTGATTGTTTTGAATTGTTTTTTTTTAAACTCATATAGTTAATAGTTTAATTAGATGAATCAATTAGTGCAGTCCAAAATTATTAACCATGTTTACTTCCCCATTAACAAACATAAATGACAGTTGAACCAAATAAAAGATCCTAAAATTATCATATAATTGAACTAGTGTTATTACAGTAGATGTATACGTAAATACCTTGATTAGCCTGTGGTATCTGTTTTCCTGCAGTCTCAGCCCAAGTTATTCCTCCTGAGCTATGATCCGCCGTATGAGCTTTGACTATCACACGTAAAATAAATAAATAATTCTCTCATTTTTCTAATTTATGTATATAATTGGACAATTTAATTAATCAATTTTTAATTCAACCAATTGAACCCAGTGGTACGTCCAATTCAAATCCCCAAGGACAATCTAAATACCCTAAATTACAGTCGAACCAATTGGCCAAAAGAAACGACAGCTGAACCAGATAAAATTAAGGTAATTACATATTTAGTCACCCATTTATTCTTGTGGTTTCATTTTAGTCATTTTTAAAAAAAAAAACCATAACTAGTGTCAGTGGTAGATCCATAAATATTTGTTAAGATGGGCACACATACGTTAACAACACAAAATTTTTGAATGGGATGGGCACGAATAAAATTTTAGGGTGTACACCATTAGCAAAATAAGTAACTAATTGAAGAAAATTCGGATTTCAGAGTGGGCATGTGTCCACCCTCAACACTATATATATGTGCCTCCATCACTGCCTAACGTTACGTTTTGGTCGTCTACCGTTAAAACAAATAAACATAACTGCTGACGTGATATTTTTTTTTATTTTTTTCTAATGATGACGTGACATTATCTTTTGTAACACATGAACATCATTGTTAAGTTTTTAACAATGATTGACCAAAATGAAATCAAAACGTAACGTTAAGTATAATTTTAAAAAAAATATATATAGTTAGATGACCAAAACGAAATAGCGCAAATAGATGGGTGACTAAATACGTAGTTTACTCATAAAATTATCATGTTGAACTAGTTTTGATATACGTAAATATCTTCATCACTCTCATTTCCTGCAGTCCCAGCCGAAGGTAGTCCCCCTGAGCTTTGATCCGCCGTTTGAACTTTGTCTATGACACGTAAAACCACACAATTAATATTTCATCAGCCTAAGTAAATAGACAAAGTTGAAGTATTCGAAATTTATAACAATAAGAATAATAATGAAAAGGAAGTGAAAATAAAAACCTTGATCCATAGCAGCAGTCAAATCACAAACCAAAACCAGAAAATAGTTTCAATGCTCTCAAATGCTGATTTTAACTCTAGTATGTGCTTCTGCCCCTTACCCCCTTTTTATAGAAAAAGAGGTGTGAAAGAGGTGTGGGGGCTTGGGGACTGTTTTTTCTTAAGTATAGTCTATCCATGCACGAATCAAACGACCTCAATGATTAAAAGGATGAGTGTCATCTCTAGAGGTTTCAGATCTGAATACGATGTTTGTAGAAGTATTTGAACGTTTTTTATTAAATGATTGAGAATTTTTCGAACAGATACTACTTTTTAATCATCTCATACCAATAATAAAAATAATAGTCTATACCTACAAGTCATATACCAAAATTGGTATAATTTAGAATACGTAAGTTTAAAAACTAAGATTTTAATAAAATTGGTCAGATTTTAATCATGCTTTCTAAGCATATATTTTATACATCATTCAAACACTTCGATTCAATTTTTAATTCATCATTTTTTTTTTTGTTTAGCCCTAATGCTTAATATGATTAACCTAGAAAAAAATGCAAAAACATGTTGATGTATAATTCAAATTACTAAATACGTGCATGCATGCATATGTACACCACGTACTTCAACGTGTAAAAGATAATACTGAGGAAGTTAAAAAAAAGTTTAAAGAAACTTGCTGTATAGGATAAATTAGTTTTAAAAAAAAGTGGGACAAAGTAAAAAAAAAATTAATTGCAAAGAGAGAAAAAAGAAGCCAAAATGCTGGATCGGTCAAACAAGCAAGAGATATTTTCCCGAGCTTGCCCTCCACTCAATCCCTTCAGCAAATGAATCGGCTGCTCCCGGAATAAGAATTACTTGTTCCTTTAACCATATTGATAAAAAAAACGAAAGAAAAGGATTGTATCTTTAATATTTTTACAAGAATCACAATCTAGTATATATCTCATGCTTTTGAGGAAATTTTAAATATTCTCAAGTGTTTGACAATAAAAGTTTAAACATTCTTACAGTTTCTGATGCTCGAATATGAGACATCTAGTAATAACAAACATCATTTTAACCACTGAGGTAGCTTGATTCGTGCAACTCACTATTTAAAATATAGGCATAACAAGAAATTATATTTTTATTTACATTAATAATAATTACTACTACCGATAACAAATTGGTCTAATGGGATGAGACACTAGATCCTTTAAACAAGATCAGAAGTTTGAATTCTAACGTTTGCGAATTTATCAAACTGGGTTATGAGGGCATGTTCTCTTCGCTATAATACTCGAGCAGAATTAGTCGATCAATAGATAAGATGTTAGAGATTATACCCAAAAAAAAATTATTACTATTTTTACTGGTTGGTAAAATTTATAAAGATCACTTTTTTGAGTCGTCACTTTAGATATTAATTTTTTTGGGATTATTTTTTATTAATTATTTTTATTTTATCACTAATTTATTATATATATATATATATATATATATGTATATATAATTTGGGCCTACAAGCTATATCTCTTTTTTCATTAAAAATGACATTAAGGTGTCTAAACATTTTTAGGTCAATCTAGATGTATAACGTTATAAATATTAATATCTTAAGTGCCTCGACCATAACAATCTTTAAATATACGTTAAGTGACATGTGTCGTGTTTATATTTTTGATTTTTTAAAAACCTTTAAAATTACAAAAAATAAAATCTTTAAAATTACAAAAAAAAATCAAAATCCTAAAATCCTTAATTTCAAACCCTATTTCCAACCGTCGTCAGCCATTTCCGGCCACCACCATTGTTGCTGCCCACCCACTGACCGGCCATCATCTTTGTTTTCATTCCAAACCCTTAAATATATACAACCATAAATCTCTAACCCTAAATTTAATGAGCGGAGAGATCTGGGTATATTCGTATGTGAGGAAGGGGACGATGAGAGAGGGGGACAAGGGAGAGAGCGTGGGGAGGGGGGAGGGTGAGTGAGAATGCAAATAAATTTGCATTCATTGCAACATAGAGGGAGGGGGAACGCAGGTGTTGGGAGGAGATTTTTTTTTAATTTTTTTCAAAATTATAATATTTTTATTTTAAAATATAAAAGTTCAAATAAAAATATAAACTTAAAACATGAAACTTAACGGATTTTTTAAGGTTTATTACGCTTAGAGTACTTAAAATATTACTTGATCGGAAAAAAAATTAAACACTTAAATAAAAATAGATATAATTTACGTACTTTTTTTATATTAAGCCAACTCAATTTTTTGGGGCATTTCCACCGAGCCCAGTGATAATATTTTGGGAGGGCAACTAGGGTTTCCGTTTCGTGTCTACAGCCTATACCATCCACTTGTCATGATACCTCAGGCTTAACCTGACGTCGTTTACATCTACCTTAATCACCAGTTTACGATCACTTTCCTCTACTGTCTGTCATATTTACCTTATATTTACAAGAAAGAAAAGAATGTTACGAATTCACAGAAAAAAATATAAATACTCATTTTCGTCCGAGATTTTAAGAGTTTTTTTACATTATATAGTTTATATGATAATATATATATAATAATAATTTTAAAAATATATAATATATATAATTTTTGAAGATATATAGTATAGTTTTTGAAAACATATAATATATAGTTTATTAAAATGGTTTTTTGAAAACATATATAATATAGTTTTTAAAAATATATAATATATAGTTTTTAAAAACGATTTTTATAAACATATATAATATAGTTTTTGAAAACATATTATTTTTAAAAACATATAATATATAGTTTTTAAAAAACGGTTTTTAAAAACATATATATAATATAGTTTTTGAATATATATATATATATAACTTTTTAAAAACAGTTTTTGAAAAAGTATATAATATATATAATCTTTGAAAATATATTATATTGTTTTTGAAATATACTATATATTATATAGTTTTAATACATATATTTTATTTTTCATTTTTTATCTTTCTTTTTTATTTTATTTTATTTTATTATTTTCTGGTTCAAATTAAGAGTCTAAATCTAGGTCCAGCAAATGAATGAGGAAGCCCAACTGAAGCAGACCTAATCCAGCCCAACAACCCAAGCCCATATGCCTGACCCAACAGGGACTAGGGTTACACACCTTAGCAAGGGCACCGCACGGGAAGGCCAAACAGCAAGCGTGGAGGCCACGCGCAAGTAACCGACCAAGATTCCCGGCCAAGCAACCCAAGACTAAACCACCTTGGGATTTTCAGCCACGCAAACAACCGAACGGCCCGAGGATAATGGGGACAAGGAAAACAACTCCGTTAGAAGTGGAAACAACCCCGTTAAGAGCGGAAACAACCACCGACGGTGGGGGTATAAATACCCCCCACCAAGCTGTCAAAAAAACCCACAAGGAAAATCGAGCAAACGGCAACCACAATGCCATTAGAGACAAAAAAGCAAGCAATATACCACCAAAACCACAAAAAACTAAAAAACATAAGCAATATTCGGCCAAAACCGAAAGTCACCAAGCAAAAGAACCAAAACAACACCGAGCAAGGCATTTTCAAGCCCAAAAAAATAGGAGCAGCGTTGATCTCGATTCGGAAGGGAAACGACTGCTAGGAAAACGGAGAGCCACGTCGGAAAAGATAAACTTCGAAACTTCAAACTTAGATCTACGCCAATCATGTTTGATTTTGGAGACTTGGGGGCTAAATTTGGTTTTAGGATAACGAAAAGAGATTTTTGGGTAAGTTTTAATTTTTTCAGCCGTCGAAGTGGCGGAGTGACAACAGAAGACCACCGGTGGGTGACCGGTTTTCGGCCTGCTATAGGAGACAGGGGAGAGAGTGAGATTTTTTTTTTGTGAAATAGGTTGAAATGATTTTTTTTTGGGTTAAAAGGGCTATTTATAGGGAGGGTTGTTGTGCAATTATGAAATTCTTAAATTATTTATGTAGTCCCTACATTTTTTATGCGTAATTCGTTTTGGTCACCTGTTGTAAAATTGCCCTTGAATTTTGAATTAATTCAATCTAATCTTTGTTTATGTTTCTTATATTTTGTAAATTGACCCCCTAACTTTTTATTTTTCCCTTGCAACCTCCTATTAGCATTAATTTGACCTCTAATTTTATTTTTTTTTACAATTTAATCCTTTTTAAATTTGAATTTTCTTTTAAGTTCTTTTATATATTTAATATTTTATTTTATTTTTTTGTTTAACAATAATTTGATTTATTTTTTTAGGACAAATCTAAATTTAAGTAATTTGGATAGAATATTTAAATTTAAATTTAAATTTTTAATTTTTACAATTAAGACAATCGGAAAATTAAATTAGTACTGAAAGGGCAGTACAAGATTGATGATCATTCCTTGACTGTAATCGACTCCCGAATCTGACAAATTTCTGATAAGTTGTAGATCAGATAACAGTAAGTTATGGTATCCGATCAGCCAAATTAAAATGATAGGTGGTGGCTTCAACACATCAAAATTAAGTCGAAACCCGATTCTGGGCCCACCCGCATGACGGTTACGACAATATCAATCACAAAACAAATAAAAAAATGGAATTCATTCGGATTTTAGAAGAAGAAAAAATCAAAGACGAAGGCTTCTTTTTCAAACCTAAACGGTAAGAGTTTACATCTAAGTTGTTAAGAGTCACAACTCTTAAAACAAGACTTATCCAACAATGGTTGAAGACAAACAAATAACGTAAAAATTAAATATTTTCTTTAAATCTATGCAATTTGGATAAGATTTTGGAAAAACGAAGGCTAGAATCAGGTTTAGGAAGGGGTAACAAGTAAAAAAAAAGTTTTTTTTTTAAGTTTGATTGCTTATGTACGACGATTGACGATGGTCGGCGTGACCAATTTTCTGCTGATAACACGTCGACGGCTTGGGGTTGAGAGAAAAAGACGGATACGAGTTTTTTTTAAGGTTGAAAAATGAATCCAACTAAAATAAGTGACCTTTATAGTAAGTTGACGGGTTGAGTTTGACCAACATTAGGGTTCATAGATGGACCCGTTTCGCATCTTTCTCTCTCTTTTTATTCTAGAAAAATTTATTGTTTTTAAATTTTATTAGTATTTAAATACAAATAGATTACAATCAGGAAGATTTCGATATTGGCTTAAATATTAATAAATTCAAGAACATTTGAGTCCTTTTCATTTTTTAATTAAATGTTTTTATTAATAAAATCTATATAAAAAATTAAAAAATCTTGATATCTTTTAGAAATTAGAGAAGTTAAAAATTTTAAATCCTTTCATACAATAAGAGATTAATATTTCAAAAAAGAAAAAAAACACAATATTCTCTTAAACGTTAGAGAAATCAGAATTTTTAAAATTCTTTCATACAACAAAAGAAATCTTGATATTCTTCTAGATATTGGAGAAGTAAAAAAAAATTAAATGCTTTAAACAGCCATATTAACTAATTAGTAAACAAACCCTTTAAAATGAATTTTATAAAGGTTTTTAACATGAAAATACTTGATTCTCAATGTCCCCCCTATACGTTTAGGAAATAAAAGAGTTTTTAATTATTATTTTTTTTGAAAAAAAAGGTCACTCGTTACTTAGCTATTAGGAATCCTCATATTTAAAATAATAGAAATTAGAGTTGATGACTTTTATACTCCAAAATACTTTGTGTTTTATAAATTTAAGACTTTGTATGTAGATATATGTATGTTGAGTATTTTGAGTGTTAAGAAAATTTTAATTATCTTGATGATGATTTGACGTTAAGATATATTAGAAATGATGTTAGATGTTCTCGTAGTAATTCCCTAAGCTTTAGGGATCATGTAGTATAAAAAAAGTATTTAGAGGTGATTTGAAGTGATTTTACTGATTTTACTGATTTTTTTTGGATTGTAATTGTTCATTCAGTATTTATACGATATGAAATTAATCTTAAAAATATGGGTTTTAAGAAGGTGGTATCGATATTGATTCATGTATTATTTATATTATTCATTCAATATGGACACTTCTTTACACAATATCGATATTAAATGGTTCAAGGTATTCTAGTGTTTTTTATATTGATACCATCTATTTAATGTTGGTAGTATCGATATCGTTAAGTGAGTATCAACCAATTAGGTATATGTACTTTTTGGTTGAGTATTCATATGTTACTAGAAGACTGAGAAACTGCGAAGAGAATGTTGGGCAAAAGAAATCAGATATATCTGACGAGAAAGAAATAAGTGTGCTGATCGACCGGCAAATATGGCTATGGAGCTAGAGGAGAATACTCACGCCCTGATAAACCCACCGAATGATGGTATCCCATTGTTACTAGATTTTCAGACATTTTCAACTATACTGTGAACACCAACGAGAAATTAATCAAAGAAAAAGAATAAGAAAATGAGTTTCTTCAGAAATTAGAAGCAGAAGTTTAAGTGTTTCAATAAACTACTTGAAACAGTAAACAGTTGAACGTTTAATGTAAGAAGAAACAATTAATGAAGAAGGGTTGGTTTAATTACCATCCACTGCTGGGGTGAAGACGCTGCAAAACCAGGAGTTGATAGCAGCATCTCTTTTTCCTTTCGAGACCGTTTCGTTCGTTGTTAAAAATCCGTTACGACCTTTTTTTTATTTTTTGTTTATTATTCTCATCGCCCTCACTGCTCTCTATCTCTGACGTGGAGTGTTCTGTACCACTCACTGCCGCTTTTCTATTTTCCATTCTATATTTATCTTCCTTTAATTTAAGCCCTTAACTTGGAATTCAATACGTTTAAATACAAAATAAATCTTCAAATTATATTTTTTCAAATAGTTTAAGATAATTATAATATAATATTTTTTTCAAATTACATATGACATTGTTTAAATAATAAATATTAAATATGTCAAAATTAAATCCTATTTGACTCTTTTAATACAAATAATAAAAGCAATTCAGTCCAGAGATTAATTTAAGTCAATATTTATATGATAGAGGTAAATGATGAATTTCATCAACCATATAACACTTCAAATTGGATCTAAGACATTCAATGAATCAAAAAGATTATATTGAATAAAAATTTAAATATATACATCATGCTCTTAATATTACTTATAAAATTATTTATTTCTTTTAATCGTACATTAAACAATAAAATTTTAAATAACCCACACAAATAAAATATAAATAAAACTTTTTACATTTATCATCGAGTAATTATTTAATGCATTAGCATTTCTTCTTTCAATTTCGGTTTATATGTTATTATAAATAACGCTCCATGTACTCCTCAACCGTTGTGTACTTGACCTCTGGGTAAAGAGTGAACGCTTCTTCCGCTTCATCGCCGATTTCAAAATGGGCAAGGTATCCCTCATAACACACGTGATAATAATGTGTTAATCCAACTTGCTCTGCATAATCTTGTTCTGCACCCATTTCATTAAATTAAAATAAATCCATCACTGTTCATCTGAATTTAAATAATAATAATAATAACCTTTCATTATTGCTAGAAACTCTTGTTCGGAAATGGAAGAGTTGAGCAGCTCTTTGCCGATCAATTTCTCCCATATCTCCACCACTTCCCTTTGAGATAAGATGTTCTCTGCTGGCCTTATATACACTGTTTTGTTTAGAGTCCGAGGGTCGTCAATGGTTTTGATGCTATATGTTGCTATATCATCTTCATCAACATATATTGCTTCATGCCCAAAATTTCATTAAAACAAACTAAATACATAAATAAATGTACATCGATCATCTTCTTCGTCTTACCCTTTTGATTGCCATCTCCATGCAAGAGAACATGGTCCCTTGAAGGAAGTATAAAGCCAGGTTGACACAGTCCACCCAGGAAATAACCGGCAAAGCAATTTGCAGAAATATAAGTGAAAGGAATGCCTGCTTCTTCAATTGCTCTCCTCACCACCATTTTGTCATCAAATGTCACCCTTCCCGGTTCCATTGCATTCTCCATTCTCGCTGGATCCGTCCCAAATTCTGATGGCAGGAATCTCTGTTGCATTTCTTACAATATCACATCTCTATAAAACCAACAAAGCTTTCTCATCTGTATAAATATATATGTTTGACAGGCGTAGGCGGGTGCTAATACCTTAATATTTCCAGCCTCCTTGATGGCGTCAACAAGCTTGAGTTGAAGCAGTATTTGGTGGGTTCGGATATGAACTCCGGATATTGCACAAATGACAACGTCCACTAATTTCACCGCATTCACAAGGCTTTGGTGGTCGTTAAAGGAACCGGTGACGAGATGAGCTCCTAGCTGCTTAAACCATAACAGCAGTTGCACCTTCTTAATATCAACACCAACCTCCTTCCTCTGTAGCACATAAGTTTGGTGACCTTGTGCTAAACTTGCCTTAACTAGACGTTTTCCCAAGTACCCGGTTCCCCCGACGATGAGCACTTTGCTTTTCATGGCCATCAATATGATCTTTTCTTCTCACTTTTACACTAATTGATCTCTTGCTTTTCAGATGATCTCCTGTAGGTTTTTCTATACGATAGTGGAAGTTTTTTTAATAATTAAATTTACTTAGCTTTGGGTTCACAGTCACATTTATACTTTTGCTTCAAGCCACATAATGCCTTCGTTTTATTAATAACCTGCGTAGCTGGTAAGATGAGATATTGCCGACAATTCAATCAACTGTTTTCAACGTCGGTAAGCCAACGAAGACCACATAATGCTATTTAATTTTGTTTAAATATGTTAGGTTGCATATACCATTTTGAAATTTTGTTAGCATATTTTAATTAATTCTTATATTATTTTTTAAAATAATTATCGATATCTAATTCATTGGATAATTAATTAAATAATTTGATTTATTATAATCACAACACTATGATTCAAACATTTGACTAAACTTAAATAATCTAGCATTACATTCAATTTTTGCTAAATCAACTAATAATTGATAATATTTTTTTAGATTTTCAATTGATTGTTAACGTAGAATTAAGAAAATAGAATAATTTTTAGACCTTTATATTTATATTTTTAATTATTTTAATTTTAATTTTTAAAAATACATAAAAATCCTATTTTTTTAAATCATGAAAATTCTAAAAATTGAAAGAAAAAAAATATAAACTTCTATAACTCAAAATTTTAATAAAAATATTTTAAATAGGGTAAGCTGCACCAAATAACACTTAATTTTATGTGTTGTATCATTTATACCATTGAACTTTCAATTTTTCCAATTATATCACTGAACTTTGATTTTCGTTTCAATTATACCACTGTGTAGTTAAATTGTTAACAGTCATATCAAAATGACGTCTTTTTGGTGAGGTGTCTACATCGAGAATTATTAGTCACGTCGGCATCCATCAACCACATCATCGTGTCGTTAACGATTTAACGGTTCCGTGGTATAATTGAAACAAAAATCGAAGTTCAATGCTATAATTGACAAAATTGAAAGTTTAGTGGTATAAACTATACAACGTCTAAAGTTCTATGGTATCAGATGTAGTTTACCCTTTAAGATATGATTAAAAAATCAATTTAATTGATTAAAAAATATAAGATGTAAATTTTCATTTGAGTTTTATAAGATATAATCCTCGACCAACAAAAAAACTGTAAACCATTGCATGCTCTTGCCAATGCCATAACCTGAACAGTTCATAGTTCATACACTCAACAATGGCCTTAAAATCTGAAATTACTAATGTTGAGGCTCTCTCCACTTGGTTGATTGACTCGAATTATTTTTAGTTGATCAAATTAATCTTCTTCGTCGTTGAAATTATCTAAACTATCAGATTACACATTCATCAAGATAAATTTTGGATCAAGTCGTTTACAATATGAAGATAACATATGATAAAACTCTTTTTAAGCCTCTTAATGTGATTTGCATGAGGCTATAGACAGACACATGATTTTAAGTTAGGAGAAACGAATTTCTTAAATTTTAAGAGAGATCGAACTTATAAAATTCTAAAAGACGAAAATATATTAACAATTAAAAATACAAAAAAAATCTAAGATATATACTAATTTAAAATTTATATTTATTGGTTAAATACTTTGGGTTGGTAATGTAAAGAAGTTATTTTCTTTATTGGTTAAATATAATCTTTTAAATGTTTAAATATAATTTTTTAATTTTATATTTATTGAGTGATTGAAAATAATGTAGAAATTTTTTTTACTAACACCTTATCTTAATTACTATCTTACCATTCTTTAATATACAAATCTAAAATATATTATTCGAACATAAAATACTCAAGCCATTTATTCTATAAATATTAACCTTTTTATCGATCCACTTTTAAAACTTTTAATGAAAAACTTCACTAATATCCGATGCCTTTGAAAGATTCAACCTTTAGTCAAATCCAATATGTTCAAAAATGGGCGTCCCGATGTATTCCAAGGAATTCGAGATTTCTTCCGTTTTGTTATCCAAGCAAACACCGAGACATGGATTTGGTGAGAGTACAAAATTTCTTTATTAATTTTAAGGAAAAGTTTTGCCTTTATTTTCTTTTTTGAAGGAAAAGTTTTGCAGTATTCAAGAGTATACACATACAAAAAGTGATTACAAGGTGGAGATGATTATGGATGTAATTTAACAGAGCATTCGACTAACTATTCGTGAATCGTTTGTATAACATTCATTTATGTTTGTTTATTAAGTAAAATAAACGAGTATGAATAAAATTTTATGTTCATTTAATAAATGAACGAAGATGAACATGTGTGTGTTTGATTCGTTTACGTTTACGAACAAGCTCGTTTCTAAAGTCATTTATTGGCTTGTTTATAAGCCTGCTTACTCGGTTCTTATTTTCCTTATATATATATATATATGTATTACATTTTAAATAAATATTGGTAATGATATGAACTAAATTGAAGATAAGGTGAACTTTAAACTTCAAATTGTGAAATCTAAGGAATTTAAGGATTTGTAGCATAATTTTATCATTTTTCTTTGACTTCCAAACAAACAAAATGATTTAAAGTGATTGTTGATTGCAAACATTAAATGAACATTTTCACGAACGTTAAATGAACATATTTATAAATGTTAAATGAACATGTTTCGAATGCTAAACGGATAAATACGAACACGTTCAAAAATAAATAAATAAATAAACACGAACGAGATATTGAAATTTTAAACAAACACGAACTGAATATGAATGTCTTAAAAATAAACAAATGAACCAACTTTGTTCGTTCAAACTCAGTTCATTTACACCCCTAAAAATATAAATGATGACATGCAAAAAAAAAATTTGTTTAGTTCGATGAACCAAACAACAATAAATATAGGTTAACGATGGCATCAAGTCGAAAAACAATTGATACAAGTTGTAATGCAGTTGGGTCAGTATTAGGGGTGTCGGATTGTGAGGTGAGGATGTTTAGATCGATTGGTCTTGAGAAACAAATTTTGCTATCTTTTATAGATTAATTTAGAGTGATTCTAAAGTAGTATTTGTTCGAAAGACTTTCAATACATTTGACGATAAACGCTCAAACGATAACGTGCTGGAACTCAGAACCCATAAAGATAACAACCATCCCTTTAACCACTGAGGTCACCTAGTTCGTGTAACAACTGCAGCAATGAGACCAGTCACTACAACTGCAGCAGCTGTGAGAGATGAATTGGCAAATACGAGCTATCATATACAGTGCGAAATTAATCAAATGATCGATTCAGGTAACAAATGAAACAAGATTCATCACCATTTTCGTGCTCCGAACAGATTGAAGAAAATGCTTAAAGATTTGATTGATTACTCCTGCTGTAAGTATTGCTGGAGGTCCTCGAACTTCAGAATTCCATTCAAGGTTTCATTAGCTGCTGATATGGAAATATAGTGCAATTTAACATAATAATAACTGCCTTATGTATCAAGAAACTGGATGTTTGAAGGGATGAATCAAGACCATGTTTTGACAAAATACAAGGCTTGAACTTTATATAGAATAATGACAGACAAGGCCCCAAAATGTATCTTATACATGACACTGAAATGCAGCATAGGCCTTTTATGCCATATGAACCACTAAACTATACTAATCCTTCAAGATTAATACAAGTAGAAGCAGATTACTGCAGTTTATGTAGATAAACAAAATCATAATTGCCTTTATAGCAGAATATCCTACCTCGACAGAATTAATGCTGCATAAAATCAGCCCTGCCCAGAACAAAGATCTCAAAGTCTAGAACTAAAGACGCTCCTAAGTTCTTTTCGAAGGATCTTTCCTGCCGCAGACTTTGGAATTGATTTTGTAAACACCACCCTTCTTACTTTCTTATAAGGTGCAACCTAAGAGAGAAGAAATTATTAGGTAAGTGCCTAATAAACAGGATGGTAAAGGAGCTTTTAAGTGTATTAGGCTTGTGTTATGTTGATATGATTTGTAAATGTAAAATACTATAAAGGGATATATATGATATCCATAAATGGGATGAACTTCCACACCTGATTAGCCACGAAGTCAATGACAGCACCCTCGGTCAGTGTGCTACCATGCCTCCTCACCACGAATGCCACAGGAATCTCACCAGATACTTCATCGGTGTCTCTAAAGCACCCAAAATGAATAAAATTGATGACAGGTAAGGTAAAAGAAATGGATGCGATTTGATTCCACCATTCTCAACTAAAGGTTATCAGCTTTAGAAAATATATCACCGTGTTCAGTACTTTGTGATGATGTAATGGTTGCAAATTGAAATTAATCATTTCGTATACAATTTAATCGCCTTAATCTATAATAAAATCCTATTTCACTTTGGTCTCAGTTCTGAACTTTGCAGTTTATTGTTCCACATGCACATAGTAATCTAATGGCTTCATTGTCTTTTGAGAAATCAGATGCAAAGGTTAAGCATTAGAGATTCATTTTAGGAAGGACAAATAATTCTATCCACATGTCAATCTCTATCAAAAAGGTAAAAGTTAATACTTACGAAGTTACAGCGGCATCTAGTATCTCAGGATGGGAAATCAATATTGCCTCTAAATCAGCAGGGGCTATCTGGTACAACAGTAACATTATAAATACCGTGTTAAAGTGATTTCAGAGCACTAGATTATGTCTGGTCATGATGAAGTATTATAATGACAGGGAAAGAAGTTATGCCTGATAGCCATTGTACTTTATAATCTCCTTCAAGCGGTCTGTTAAGTACAAATACCCATCTTCATCAAAGCATACAATATCACCGGTACGGAGCCAACCATCCTTGTCAATTGTTATCTTGGTGGCCTCAACATTATTCATGTACCCTGGAAAATCAAGAGTATTCTACCAAATAAGCAACCCAATAATATGTCAAGGATATTAATCCTAAATAAAAAATCTAAAGCTAGGTAATGCCATCCTTTATCCCACTGAAATATGATTGCAATAAGCTTTCAGTGAAGTTTCCTCCTTTTATAGCATAGAGTGAACAGTTTATTTTTTCTGCAGCATGGACAGTTTAGAACAAAATGTAGCCATGTTTGCATCATTTTAGGACTGACTGGACCGGTGATCATGTAAAAAAGGGAAAGATGAGAATAAGAATACAAAAATAGATAGAACCGGTCCGGTTTTAATGTCATTTTCAGAGTGCGGCTATCAAAGAAAATACCATATTTCAACGAAGAGATAATTAATTACCTTGCATAATTGCAGGTCCTCTTAGCCAAAGCTCGCCATAAAAGCCAGGAGGCAGAGAAGAGCCAGAATTCCAATCTACCACTTTAGCTTGCATGTTTGGTGCTAGAAGTCCTATTGAAGAATGTTTATAATATTTTCCATTGTTGAAGCCACGAGTTCCTACTGCAGTTGATTCAGTCATGCCATAGCCCTATAGACAGACAAAATTCAGTCGAGCTTAGAGAAAGGCACAACATGTAAATGGCTTACCATTGGTTACAAGTTGCAAGAAAGCATGATAACTTAAGAGGTATATGTTATATTTAAGCCTTAGTACCTGAATGAAATCAACATGAGGGAGAGCCTGAACAAAGTCCTCTATGGTTTTCCTGCTTAAAGGAGCAGCACCAGAGGAAACCTGTTTTAAACTCCTCAAGCTATTTTCACAAACACCCTTGGCCCTCATTGTCAAGCTTGTCAGTATAGGTGGAACAACTGGAAAGTGAGTGATCCCATAATTTTCAATTACTTTCACCACTTCATTGGCATCAAATCTCCTCATGACAACAATGCTAGACCCCAATGACAATAATCCAACCACAAAAAGTGACAATCCATAAATATGGAACATGGGAAGAACAGCTAAATACACATTCTTTGAGCTTGAATATTCGTACTGTGAAGCCTCAAATCTCACGAAAAGCTCAGTCATTGCTATAAAATTCCCATGCGTTAATACAACTCCCTTACTAGCACCTGTAGTACCTGATGAATACATTATTGCAGCTGTGTCTTGCTGCCTAATCACTGGCCTTGGCGCCTTACCAAATTGCCCCCCGATAAGCTTACTAAAAGTTAAAAAAGCAATCTTTTCCGAATCCAGGTCCATGTTTTCTGGTACTCCAATCGAATGCACACCAAATTTCTGAAATTCGTCAACCTTTTCAGGTTGAGTAAACGCAAAACGCACGCCACAATCAGCCATTTGTTTCTTGATCTCCAACATATTACTCAGTGGATTCATGGTGGTAACAACTGCACCCAAATATATAACGCTCAAGAAAATAATGGGGAAATGAACAGAATTCGGTAACAAAAGCAGGACCACATCCCCTTGGGAAACACCTAGGTGGTGGTGGAGGCCAGAGGCCATTGATTGGACCAAAGGTAATAGCTTTGAGTAAGATATTGAATACCCAGATGAAGAATCAATCAAAGCAGTGACCCCACCATGTTGGTGAGAGAAAATGAAAGAAACAACGTCGAGAAATGGATCGGCAGGGAGGGATATAGAGGAATGCTTGCTGGAATAGATTCTTGTTTCTGGTGAATACCAGCCAGGGAAATGAGTAGTTTTGGTTTCTGAAGCCTTGAGGCAAGAGTTCAAGCTTGTAGCCATTGATGTAAAGTTTAGAAAAGAAAACACAGAGAGGCAGAGCAGAGGAGAAAGAACAATGGTCTCTTAGTTTCTTTAGCACCTTTGAGTTTCGTGATGCGAAAGCCCTGTATTATGGTTTGGTTTTGGACACGTCTTAGTCCCACGCAGGCGAACTATAAAGGAAAAAAAAAGGACAAAAACCCTAAACCCATAAACAAAGGAGACCAGTAGTGTGGACTAAAAGGTGCTGAAAACCAAACCGTAATACCCAAGATTTCTCGGCCACCCAATCGATTTTTTCTCACTTATCATGTATCGCCCATTATTTGGGGTATTGAAATTTTTTGAATAAAAATTATTTTTTAACTGTCTATTTATCTATGGAAAATGAAAAATATAAAATTAATTGTATTAATATTATTTATAAAAAGAATTTTTTATATTTGTTGATAAAAGGAATAAAGAAATGTATGTGGTAGCGGACTAGCGGTGATTTGTTTTTTTTTTCCTCACTATTTTTATTAAAATAATTTTATTTTTATTATTAGAAGTATTTTAGTAATATATTGACTACGTATAATTTAACTCATAAAATCAAATTTAATCAAAATATTATAGATAGCATTGGTATATATATATATATATTACTATTAAATTAGTTGATGATAATATTTAATATGTGACAATAATGGAAGATTCACTTCATTTAATTTTTAGGTGAAGAACTGTGTCAGTAATTCTATGATAAATAACTAATCTTTTGAATGTATATGATCACCGTATAATAGATTTAATTCTAATAAATCACGTAAATTTGTTAGAGGTTATATTAAAAGTTACTATTGATTAAAAGATTTGATCAAAAGAGAAATTCCTTTAAAAACTTCATTAATAAAGAAATAAATACAAATATTTAACTTACAGAAAAGATCTGAAAGATGTATAACATTTGTTTCTAATTAAACAAATATCATTGAAATCCCTTGAACAACACTTGTACGTTCTAAAACTCCTTGATCAATACTTATACATTCTAAATTTAATATAGAAATCTCTAATTTATCGGTCTTTCAATTTAGGAGTCAATGACCAAAAAGAAAATTATTTTATTTCGTGAATCAAACACCTAAACAGAGAGTTTAAGATGATCAAAATGGAATCCGTAAAATGAACAAGGGTTGGTATTTTCACGCGTGTGCTGTGAGTCGAAAAAAAAGGCAAATTCAATTTTGGCTTGCAAATTAACTCGGTGGCAGATACATAGTTTCTTTAGGGTTGATAAATCCAATTTTTTAATTAATTATTTATTCAACTTGTTATACTTATCTTTAAATTTTATTTATGTTCATTCTCTATATAAAATTATGTTAATAATATACATAGGTGCATGTTCACTCCAAAAAATATTTCTAAATCCGTTACTGAATTCGTCTTGAATCCAACAAATAATTGAGTCACAACTCAAAAGGGAAAGCTCTAGCAACATCTCAAACACCAAATTCAGCATGGTGGAACATCAACCATAACTTACTAGAAAAAATGCGATGCTTAATCTAAAAGAATAATTTACAGGAATTGAAATGAAATCATCATTAATGGCTTGTGGTAAGTTAAAAAACTGACAAATTTGGTTCTGAGTTCTTAGTCCTAAGCATTCATGCTTCTGCTTCATAATGATAACCATAATGTGTAGGGGAGGAAAAATTATAGGCATATTGGGGTGAGAAGCTATGATGATAGATATCTTGGGGTGGGGAGGGGAAACTGAGATCGTTACTAGTTTCGACATCATCGGCGTAAGATTGGTGCCTATCGACTCGAACCTCTACCAATTCCTCTTCTTTGAAGGATTGGAAAATTGGGTGCAAGTAAGCATCGGTTAAGAAAGTTGTTAAGTTTATATCAGGTTCTGTGGTCCGATCAGTTATGTCCTTTGTCATTGCTTCCTGCATAATGATAATGGAAAATAGAACTTTATCTATAGTTGGAGGTGTTAGCTATCGGCAAGGTGTGGAACTTACCTCAAGCGGATACTTTCGGAACGCGGATTCGAATCGGTTTTTGCAATACTTTTGGAAGTATAATGTCAGTATAGGTAAGGCTACAAGCAGAGGAGTTGAATTAGCAGCCTGTTTTGTACTGAGAAGACCCAATAGTAGAAGTTGGGAGATCACTAAGCTTGCTATTATGCGGCTGTGAACATGAGGCCAGAATGCAGCACCACTCTCGTATTGTTGATTGTAGACGTTAATTATCTGCATGATTAGAATGGCAGATGAGATAACAAAATAACATGCATACAGACAGACTCTGAAGCATTGCGAAGAACAAACCTGATGACGATAAACCACGTAGGCGAAAGCAAAAAAGACTAACATAAAAGGAAGAAGGATGGGAGTAACCACAGCATATACAATTCCCAAAAGGAAGTACAGTTGGAGACTTGGGAGAGTTTCTGGATAGTCCACACTGCCAGGGTCCATGGCCTTTTCTCGGTCCCTTTCGGTCTTCACCAGAAACATGTTCTTAAGATGAAAAATAACCAATGGTTTCAGTCGGAGAACCTCACCGGCTATACCAGCCCATCCGTCAACCATTATGAATGTAATAAAGAAAGTGGCCTTCATCGGTATCGATACACCTATGGTTCTGGGGATCCTGCAATAGGATGGAATAGTCATAACTCATAACAATAACATATGGTAAGACATATTCAAAACTGCATATTAAGACAGTTCGATATCTTAAAATAGTAGCATTAGTCGATAGAGTATTACTGAGTCGGCGATTGGTGAAGGAAAGAGTGCAATTGCTCGAAAGCTGTTCCAGTAACTATACTCCCTAAGAACACATTCACCAACATAAAATAATAATACTTCGCTGATGTTCGTCGCTCGAGAGTCGATAAAGCTATATGTCCCTCAATCTTTGACATGATCATCAGTATAGCAGGCAATATATACAAGAAAATTTTTAGAGCGAGACCAGGAAGGAAACCTTGCAAGAAAGATTTGATGAATTTCCTGCATATTATTTTTCAAGTAGCAATATGTGAGGGTGCTAAAACGATACAGAAAGTTTCACGATCCTAGTATCTATAAGCTAAGAAACTGATAAGCTAACTTACAGTTCTATAACAGGCCTAAGGAAAGGAGCAACTCTTTCGAGACCCTCTAAATTTGCAAGAGATTGCACGAAAGCGATTGGTATCATGTAGAAAAACACCAGTGCAAATACTGATAACGATATTACTAGTTTCCGAATGGTCAACGAGACAAATGGTATGGCCAGATTACGCCAATAAACATCACGGGGTTCTGGTGCCCAATTCGTTAACCACAGGATTGGATTTCTGCTTTGTTGTGTCTGCGCACAAACAGCAGCCCCCCAACGTGATTTGAACGATACGAAAGCAACTGGCAGGATGGATTTTGTGTCTTTTACAACTTTCTGGTACTCTAGTGCCATCTTTTACAGTTGAAGACAAAGCAATAGGCAGAACATTAGAGGCATAGTTGCAATGTAAAATTATTGAAGCATCGGAATAAAACAGCAGCAGCTCACGTTTTTGTCAAATTCTTTTATCTGTTGTCTGTAGAAATCAATGGAATCAACTCTTTCACCCCATAAACCGAGGAACCCTGTCTGAAAGTGAAAAACATTCAAGGAATCAATATATAGCTTATGCTACTAACACGAAAGCGCAAACTACCTTTTTAGTCGGTCTCTTCTCGGGATGTCTTTCGAACTTCAGCTGGTTATAATCCAGCCAATGTTGAAGCCTATCTCTTTTCCTCACCAGTCTAGCAAATTTTGTTGCATCGTAGACTGGCTGAGAATAAAAACAATGCAGAAATTACAAAGCCCCACCAGGCAAGGACAAGGGCAAGGGCAAGCTAGATGTTCATTATGCATTTACTTCTATCATTGTAGTTCAGAACATATAAACTTCTCATGCAAAATTACCTGGTGACAAAGATAAGTATCAGGGTGATTTGTTTTAAAGAATTGGTCCAGAGAATCTGCCATGGAGTGACCTGGAATCTGTGGCACATTCCTCACAACTACCTGCAAAATTCATCAAATTTTACCCATAAAAGGTTGAATAAACAACTGTATATCAAAATCTATGTGACAGTGATGAAGCAGAATGTTCGAATAACCGTGAACTGTTCAGCACGCCTACTTTGTGCAGCCAAGAACTGCAGTCGCATCTTCGCTATATTATCATATTCCTTGTAAAGCATGTAACAAATCCAAACTGTGAACAAGTATTGCAATCCTATATGAACAAAGAACCTGTAAAGTCCACCATAACTCATTAGAAAAGCTAGATAATCTGCAAAAAGATATTTAGTACAGATATGCTGAACTCGCCTTTCGGATTTCGGGCGAACATTTGATATTGAGAGTTTATCAATGTCACTCACAACCAATTCCTTCCTCAGGAAAAATAATGTTCCACTTGACACATTCACTGGAATAAGGATAAGGAGTGCCACAAGTGTTATGGGTACAAAAATCTTTAATCTGTATTATACAGGAAACAACTTTGTTAAAGAACTGTTCAGATATGTTAAAGCTGAGGAACAAGCAAATATACACAAGAAAAGTGAAGGAAAAGAGAATATAGTACCCGAGAGAGTAAATTCTGAGGAAAACAACCGAGTCGAGGCCGGCGTGGTTGATAAGCTCGATCTCACTCATCTTCAAAGCTTGAGGCATCCAATTTAGGAACGTGAGATAAGTCTTGAAATTGAGGTTTACAAACTTTGCCACAAAGTTCCCACCGCTTCTCGGACTTGATCTTCCTCCATTGATGTACCATTTAGGGAAGTAAACTCGGTCGTTAACCGGTTGAATTCTCAGCAAAGCAAAAGCCAACAAGAATGCAAATGCAGTCAGAATATTGATTAAGGCAGACACCCCAATATCACCAAGAGTAGCCATTGAAGGAAAAGAAAACTAGAAAGCAGAGGGAATGAAATGAAAGACAAAGGCTATACTAGGGAAAAACAAAAACATGTGAAAGTTTTTTGTAAAATAGATAAGAGTGACACAAAGGATATGCAAAGAAGCAACCTAAATGGTCCAAATTATGTGACCGCTGATGTAAGAAATATAATGAGAGTTCCAGATAGGAAACGTGTAAATTTTTAAACAAAGAAAGTATATTTTTTTCTCTTCTTGTTCAAGTGGGAAAGAAAACTAATGGATATTTGATCTGTCATGAGTGTGAAAATGAATGTTTAATTAGAGTAGGAAGAGGTTCCATGTGAAAATGAATGTGAGAGCATGAGTGTTGCGTGTAAATGATGATGGATGCCATGGGGTTTGCTTATGGGGATTGTTTTTGTTTTGGTTCATCATCCATGCGTTGATTTGTTGTTGACATTGTGTTTTCTTATCAGCGTCTTTTGATTGATTAAAGAATGTGAAAGGGGACGGATGTCATATTGTATTTTCTTTTTCCAGGTTTTCATGTTTTCCTTGTGCAAAGCTCATAGTCATACTTGGGATGCGATAGTGACAAAATTACCCCATCTACGCCTCAAAATCCGGCCGTTAAGATATGACCCTTACTCCAATTCATTACTGTGCTTAAGATAAAGATTAAAGAAAATACGGTACAACTATCAAAATCTACGCTATTCATTCTCGTTAGAATGAATATTCGATCAAGTCAAGACGAATTGAATCAAAAACTTTCGAGCTAATTGAGTTGATAAGGTTTACTCTATAACTCAAACTTTATATGAATTTTTTTGAGTCGAGTTATTTGAGTTTATATTTATATTTAATTTATAATTATATGATACTAATTGATTTTAATTTAAACAGATTTCTATAACTCTCTATATTTTTTCATATGTGATATACATATATCATGCAGAGTTGAAGGACTTGATTAGAACTTGAAAATCAATCCATTAATTATTAAAAAAATTTGAGTTATTTAAATCATATTTTATAACTCGAAATTTATTTAAAAAATAAATAAAAAATTAATTTTAATCAAAACAAATTTTGCTGACCCTTAATTCTCATACTTTAATATGATGTCCATGGTAGGGATGGACATGGGTCGGGTTTCGGCCAACCTGACTCGACCTGAAAATTTTACATCATTCACCCGATTCGATCCGACCCGAAAAATAAATACCGTCCACCCGACCCGAACTCGGCCTGACTTTTTGAGATAAAATCTGAACTCGACCCGACACAAAATAATAAAAAAATATTATTTTTATTCAATAAAAACAATGATTTAATTGGGAAAAATAATATATAGAGGGGTATTAAAATTATTCCTAAATATATATAAAGTAAAATTATATTTTTTTATCGGATCGAATATTTTTCACCTTAAACCCAAACCCGATCCGACCCAAACATCACATTTAAAAAATCTAACCCGACCCAAATCCAATTAAAAAAAACGACCCGATCGAATCGGGTTCGAGTCTCATGCCCATCCCCTAGAACTCCATGGTGTTGCATGTGCTACAGGGTGTGGGGGTTATCTTAAAACATAGATCCAGGCCCTCCTAGCTGAAAGATAACTTACTTGGGCTAAAATCTTTGACATCTTGACCGGAATTTCATAATCCGGTTCAAACCTAAAGTAAAAGAACAAACCGGCTTTTTTTAATTAATTTTTTTTTGGGAGGATGAAGACCAAGTCGAGGACTACGAGTCCTTTAATTTTAAATTCATAAATGAACATAACGAGGTTTTTGGCTTGCCGGAACCAAAGCCAAAAACACTTGAAAATTTCACTTCAAACAATGAAGCCAATTCTTTATTTTCCTTTTACTCCCTCAACATTGTTCATTTCCATCCTCATCTCAACTTTTAATACCTTATTCCCTCTTCATTTACCTCGCAACACAGGGCAAGGCATGGCAGAAGAGAGTTCTGAAGTTCAAAGCAACCAAGAAATATTCCATGCACATGAACCAAACGATGAGGAAATCAATAGGCCAACCTCTAACGCGGGTGATGTTTCCATGAAAATGGAGAGCACCCGCGAGACTAGCCGGCCATATTCGACGCTTGAGCATAAGCCTTCGAGAGGAGAAATTTGGGTCTGGTATGTGTATGAACTGTGTTCTTACTTTGTTCATATAGCCCTTATCCCCATAGTGTTTTCGCTCATCATCGGTAAAATAGTCGACTTACCTAGTGAGCCACCTCGTGGATGGAACACGAACGCCAAAGGCTTGACTTGTCGGATCCATGAAATGCAACTGTAGGTGTTAATATGTTTTTTTCTCTCTCAAATACTATGCAACTGTAGTTCATCGAAGCAGTTTTAATGATCTATATGTTTTGACTACAGGTATGAGCGACTCACACGTCGTTCAATATCGGTTGGCAATTCCAAAGTCTCCCCTTTAGAGTGGACTTCAATCTCTTGGGCCATAGGTCTAGTTCTGGCTAGCCCTGCACTTCGTTTCATTTCCACCAACCTTGACCATGGCCAGAACCAGCAAGCTATTTCTGGAGCAGCAACAGCCATCGGAGCATTTTTTTGCCTGCCTGTTGGATTCTTCAAAGTCACATGGATCTTCCCGCTATATATCGCAATGATCGCAGTCGCCATTACCATCGCTACTGCCTCCCACACACGCCATTATGGACTGATGATCCGAGGCTTCGTGGGACCGAACCTTCAAAGACAACAATTCCCCATTAGAAGAGGTGTCTCGAGTCAGTTGTCGCTCTTTGCCACCGTTTTTGGTTCCTTGGGGACTGCTTTAATAGTAGCATTCGTATATTACATGCTTCGAATCGACAACATATTTATCGGCCTGTGGGTTGTTTGTATTTTCAGTGGACTTATGTGGCTAGCTGGAATAGTTCACATTATTACCTTGAGGCCTGGGGCAACCCTCACCTTTCCTTTACCAAAAGACCATTTTCTCTCCATTTTTAAATCCCATCATGGCGTTGGAAGCCTCATCGTTGTTGGTCTATCTTCATTCACATCAATGTGCATTTTCACAGGAGGTGTACTCTATTTGGTTGGTGAACTCTGCCTCAAGCCTGTTTTCTTACTCTATTTCTGGCTGATTTATTTCGTTTCCCCCTCTATTTCTCTCCCACTAGTACAACCGGTTCAACTTCTATTAAAGGCAGATGCTGTTAAAATGCATCTTCTCGGACTCGTTTTATCACTAGTAACTTCAGGTGTCGGATTCCAATTCCGGGAGGACAATTGGCAAAGACATCACATATTTATTTTCGCAGCGTTACAAAGCACGTCAACAGGACTCATGCACACTTTCGCGCGAGTTTTGGTGATGGATTGCTCACCAGCCGGGAAAGAAGGCACGTTTGCGATGTGGTTCTCATGGGTGAAAATGGTGGGAACTTGCCTAGGCTTCGCGGTAGCATCGGGAGCCGCAGCTGGGAACGTGGGAACTTCTTTCGGAATCGCGTTCTGCACGGCTGCAGTTGCGATGGTGGTTTCCATATATGGGAACATTAGTGACGTTGCAGGTGCTGTAGCCGCGGGGACTAGTGGTGAAGAAGGCGAGTCCAATGGCTTGGACAATAGAAATAGCATTAAGAATGATGAGAATGAGAATGCAAAGAAAGAGCCGGCCTTGCCTGTGGGCGAGGAAGCTGCAGAGGAAGGTGAAAAGGATCAATAATTAAAGGGTTTCGGGTGTTTCTATGTTATTAAGTCAATTTTCTCTTTGTATCGTAATTCTTTGGAAATAATATTTGGCAAGCAGATTTGTTATGGGATATAGATCAATGTTGTTTATTTGATTTATGACGAACCTTGTTTATTGATGAATGGAAATGGACTCTATTCTTAAGTTTCATCGACGTCTTGATAAAGACAAGCTATTACTCTCACAAGTCCTCCAAATTAAAGACAAGCCATTGCCCAAGTCCTCCAAATTAAAGACAAGTTATTCCTTTTATACAGTAATTGTCTTTTCTGTTATTCCTTTTATACCATAAATGTCTTTTTTTCACGAGTTCAGATCATTTTATGATATTTCCTCCATTAATGAGATAATATTCTCTGTAAATTGTATCTCTATTGTTACTCCTTCACCTATTGATGCCTCCGAAATTCTTAGAAGTCTCCGAAAATTTATATCCTCCGGACAACTATGATCTATTGATCTGACCGCTATCAATCCTATCACCAGTTAAATTTATTATATGACGGTTATGTCTACTCACTTCATCGACTTACATATAACCACCATCATCTTAGATATTATCAACACTAAGGGTATGTACATAAATCGTTATGCAAAATTGAAGAGAGAACTTTATCTCTTAACATCTCTTATTGTTAATTATTTTCTTTAAATCGTTTACTCTCTTTTTATTTCATAATATGCATTTACAAATGACTAGATATAAACTTTTAACACTTGAATAACGGGCTTCATTTTATTCAATACATTAATTTCATTGTTTAAAATTGTTGTGTCTTTTTTTTTAATTTAAGTATTCTTTTAATATTTTTGTGTTCTTTTCTTTTTTTTCTTTGATTTTTGTTTAGTCGATGATGACACCAATTTTAGTATTAATTGCGACCATTAGTGATTATTCGTTCTCTTGATTTTTTATACTATCTCATTTGTTTTCCTTTTTTCTGAGTTTTTTTTCCTTCAATTTTAAATAAGAATCTCAATTATTATGTATGTGTTTTCTCTACTCTTATGACACGATCCTTATAACTTTTAAATAACATCATCTTAGATTTTACATCAACATTAAAGTGTTGTATATAAATCATTGTACAAAATTATAGAGAGAACTATCTCTGTCTTAATCTTTTTTATTGTTAATTATTTCTTTAAATCATCTGCTCTCTACTTCTTTCACATCACACGATTATTTACTTAAATTAAAAGAGATAAATAGCTAAATGATGTCACAGTCCAATTTTCTCTATTAATAATAATATATTTTTAACATTAACGAAATTATAAAATTAGAGTACTAAAAGATTAATTCGATTGATTTCCGGCTAATTCTCTCAATATTATTTTATTGATATAATTCGATTGATTTCGTACTTCTGCATTTACAAATGATTAGACAGACTTTTAACACCAAACCACAGGTTTCATTTTATTCAACACATTAATTACATAGTTTAAAATTGTTATGCGATAGTCGCCTCCATCTTTTTTAACTTAGGTTTTCTTTTAATATTTATGTATCATCTTTTTTTCTCTCCAATATTTATGTGTTGTTTTCTTTTTTTTCCCCTTTAATGTTTGTTTAATCAATGACGACATTAATCTTATTGTTGATTGTCGACTGTCAGTAATTATTATTTCTCTAATTTTTTTCATACTATGTCCTTTGTTTTTTTTTTTAATTTTAAATAAAAATCTTTATCCTTGTGACACACTTTTATGTATTCTTATGGCACGTGTTTTCTCTACTCTTGTAACGTGATTCTTATGACTTTTAGTACTTTTTTTGCATATAGTTGCGATCATTTTGATGCTCGTACAATGACTCTCACAACATTTGTTTCTTAATCAGTTTGTTCGCTGTCGTGTAATTAGATCCATTCTTTGGTAAAAAAGTTATTTGTCGATGTAATTAGAATTATGTAGTGAAGCACCCTACCATATAGTTTGGTTAACTCACCACTTCTTATCACTTCGTAAAACGTCTGATTCGATAAAGACAATGAATTTTTATGAAAATTACTTGATTCTTTTGATGTTGGTCGTCATTCTTGAGGAAAAATTTTCATTTTTCTTAGTATCTTTTGGTTGAATATTTTTTATATGAAATTTTTTGTGATTATTTTTTTCATATATTTTATCATTCTGATTCTTTTCATTATCTTATTAATGAATTCTGTTATGAGATTTTTTTAATAATTTTTATCTAGAAAAAAATAAGAAAATTTAAATTTGAACTTACAAGATAGAGTAAAAATATTAACTAAAAATTACTCTGGAGACAGTTGACTGTTACGAGACATTTTAATAAATAAAGATTGTAAAACAAATATTTTCGTTAAAAAGCCTCTAATAATATCCAGGTCACGCTAATCCCAGTACCCGAACGGGCACTTCCGTAATCCCTAAATCCCAACGTAAACCCCCAAACTGCTTTCTCATTCCTGGGACCAAGATTAAACGATGCAGAGATTGTGCACCAAGCTCCGCTGTTTGGCTCTCCAATCCACCCAAAATCCTCCCTCTCTTTCCGTTTCTCGTCGCCTTCTCCATTACTCCACTCCTCCTATCCATTTTTGTTCCACCAAATGGAGCGTTAAACCCTTCCTGAATAGCAATGTCGGATCACCTCTTCTCGCCATCAATTCCTTTCCTTGTTCACCACTGCTTCTCTCTGTAATATTTCGATTCCTTTGCATTTCATTTGGTGTGGAAATTTTATACTTGGATTAAATAAAGATTCTAAACTATGGGTCTCATTTTTCAATAGTTGGTCCAAGTCCGACATGTTTCGTCAAGGGAGCGAGCAAAGAGGAGGAAGCCCATGACTCCCCGTACTTCCAAACTGAAGAAGATTAAGATGAAACCTTATTCGTAAGTTTCTCCGTAGTTTATTTTTCTGTTTTGGGGAAAACTTTTTTTATATATTTATTTGGTTAATGGTTTACTTTGAATTTGATTAGGTCCTATAAGTCCAGGTTTAGGACTTTGAATGATGGCAATATTCGTCGCTGGAGGGAAGGCAAAAATCATAATGCACATTTGAAGGTAATGTCATTTTTGTGTTGTTCCAGTTCTTCCCGTTTAATGTTCTTATTTTGGGTTTCATTTTTTTTTTGAGCTGGAAAATTGCTTTATTTTATGCGTCAATAGTTCCCAATGCACTGTTAGTGATTACCAAAATTCTGATTGTAAGACAAGCAATCAGCAAGAACAAGTTGGTCATGAATAGTTACTAAGTACTGTATTATAAAGAATTAGGACAATTGTAGATGCCTCCGTCTAACAGAGTCGATGTGTAGCATGCATGTTATGTGATGGACTTTCGAATAGGGTTATTTATGAGTCCAAGGAAATCATTTTATCTTTCATTGTTAAAGAATAAAGATTTTAATGCTACTTTTACGAAGCCAGTTATTTGGATGGCTTTGACCGTTCTACTAAAGTTCAACCTTCCATATTTGCTTGCCGTCTTGCTGATCGTGCTAGACACGTATCATACTCGATTATGAATGTATATGTGCATATGCACATACCTCTGTGATGTGATGGTGGGAGTGAAATGGTGTGTTTTTAGCTGTCCATTACTTTTTCTTTTAAAGAAACAGGAATTTTAGGACTTCATGTTAGAGGGGTATTCAGAGGAATTATGTGCCTTTACTGTAACAAAATTGTGCTTATTGATATGGAGTAATGATCTGGGGTATGTATAGCAGAGGCACATGATTATGGCTGGCCAAGAGACATGACGCGGTTGTATAATTGTGAATGCATGCATGTATATTTCCTTTGACATGTTTTCTTTTTTCTGTTATGTTTATGTGTTGTTTTATGAGACCTAGCTCTTACCTTTGACAGTTTATGAAATGGTTGTAGCCAAGGAAAATCTAGGATAAATCTTATAATCGATACCTTAGAGATGGTTGTCACCAATACACAAAGTATTGGAGATCATGAGATCTCATCTCGATTTTCTTCATTCAAGTTCAACCAGTATAATACAATAATATACCTTTGCTTATTTTCTTATCATAAAGATTATCTCAACACTTCTAACTCATCTTGTAATGTAGTAATAGTCTATTGTTTAATGCAGTCGAAAAAATCAAGACGGAGACTGAGACAACCCGCTTTAGTACCTGCCGCATACGCGAAGGTGATGAAGAAGCTCAATTTTTGTGCTTAAATTCATAGAATCTTTCATCAGCAGCCATGAAAGAGGAAGGTGCCTGCTTCTGCTCTCTCCTTTGTGGTGCTGAATTTTATGGCACAAACCTAAAAACATAATTTCAAAATTTATTTTTAAATTAATACATGATTTGACATGATATATTAATTTCAAATTAAGTTGCAATACATAATGTCATATTAATATTTGATGTTGTTTAGTGTCACAAATTATAACTTAATTTAATTGTTAAAACAATTTGTTAAGATATGTCTCAATTTGAAAAATATTTCCAAATTTTTGTAATCTTAATGAAAGAAGAAAAAACAAATACTAATCAAGTTGGTATAAAGATTACCAAAATCATAGGCGAATTGATATATAAAGCTTTAAGAAACTGACAGAAAGGTTGATATTCAAATTTCAAAATCAAATGTATTAAAATAATGGGTAAATTGTACGTTTATCACCTAAACTATCAGTTTTATTTTGTATTAGTATCTAAATTTTTATATTTTTCAAAATCATATGTAACGTTTATTTTTTGTTTTATTTTAGTACTTGTCGTTAAAAACTTAATGGGAACTCCTGCATGTAGTATTTTTATGGGTAAATTATATTATTTATCATTTAATTATCTTCTCACTCCTATTTTGGTAACTAGAGTTTAAAAAAGTTCAATTTAACTACTCAACTTTCAAATTACTCATGTTTTAATCACTCTAATTTATTTTATTAATAATTTTTTTTGACATGATATTTCTTATTATTATTTTATTAATATATAGTTAAAATAAAAAATAAATTTGAAAGTTAGAGTGATTATATTAGGAGTAATTTAAAAGTCAAGTAATTAAATTAAAAAAATTAAACTTCAATGACCAAAATAGAAGTGAGAAGATAGTTGAGTGATGAATGATGTAATTTACTTATAAAAAAATGTTATGTTATAACAGTTTCTAAACTTTTAACGACGATGTACCAAAATGAAATCAAAAATAAACATTAAAAATGATTTTGGAACAAATGAAAGTTTATATATTAAAATGAAACAAAATTGATAGTTTAAATATTAAATATTTAGTTTACCGTAAAATAGTTTTAGTTGGAATTCTCGAGTTAAAATTTTGAACTTGAAGTTCCCGCCCATCAAGCTTAAGTACAAACAAAAATATTCATATAAGATTTATGTATCTTATTCGTATGTTTCTATAAAATTATTAAATTCAATGTTTAGCTATAATCTCTTTGTTATATTTAAATTCAAATTTTTATTTTATTATAATTATTTAGTTAAAATAATTAACACTATTACTTATTCTAATTAAAGTATCACATTTTTGTGTGTGCGAAATAAACACCTACTTAACTCGTATATGACGCTTTTTAATGTTGTAAGAATATTATTATAAAATTTAAATTAGTATTTTTACTGAAATAATCATAATATTAACTGAAATAATTATTTGATGTATTAGTAATAAAATAAAAATATCGAGTCTTAGGAGTAGTCATATATCTTTTCTCGTTTATATTTTTATTTTCTTAATATATTAGAAACACATGATAAAATCTTAATTTTATCTCACCATCAATATATTAAACAATTATTGGAAAATATTTAAATTAATTAATAATATTATTAAACAAATGGATTAAATTAGATTAGATTAAATATTTTATATAACTCATCTTTTATAACGTATATTTTTTTAATAATAGAAGAAACGAATAAATTTTAAATAAATTATTAATCTCAAATTGCAAAATAGTATTTGTTCACATTATTTTTTAATAATTGATGATATACACCTCCTAAAAACGTAACTACTGAACTTAATACTTTTTTCTTAAAAAAAATTATTCCCTTTAATTACTAATGTCACGTGATGAGTCTAATTATCAATATCATTTAGTATAAACAAAATTATCAACTCATCATTTATAAAATTTAAACATATTGTTTTTTGGTTGGGAGTGGGTATTTGATTGAGTTGAGTAGAGTCAAATAAAATTAAGTTAATCAAGTTGACGAGTCATATTTTATAATTCAATTTTTATTTGAAATTTTTTGAGTCGAGTGAAATTGTTTGAGTTTCTATTTAGTTTTAACTATAAACATTTATAATGCTATGTTATTATTTGATTCAAATTTAAACGATTTTCTATAATTATATAAGATATCCATATATGATTCTTTATTTTTTTTCCATATGCAATATAAATATATCATATGAAGTTAAATGATTCAACTCGAACTTAAAAATTAATTTACTAATTACTAAATTATTTGAGCTATTCAGATTTTATTTTATAACTCGAATCCGAATAAGAAATTATTAATTTTAATTCAGTGGAATTTTATTAACCCTACTCTCAACATCAAACCATTTTTTACATGATTGATCTGATAACTGTGCAATTAGAGGTGCACAAAAAAATTCGAATATTTGATTTTGTCTAAAAAAATATCCGAAATCGGATTTTGGAAAAACCGGTTTTTTTTAAATCGGATCGGATATTTAAAAACCGGATAGTATAACCGGTTTGGGAAAAAATTGAACGACCGATTTTTTTACCGTATTAAAAACCGGTTTTTTTCAAACCGGATTAAAAACCGATTTTTTATCCGAAAAAAATCCGGTTTTTTTGCAAACCGAAACCGGTTATACTATCCGGCCCTCCAAACCGATTAGGATCCGATCCAGTTTTTTTAAAATCCGATTTTTGGGTTGGAGGAAAAAACCGGATCGATTTTTATCTGATCCGGATCGAATTAAAATCCAACTTCTGTGCATCTCTACGTGCAACCCAAGAACAATACTTCAAACGTAACACCATCATTTTATTTATGTCAATAATAAAAGAAAGACAAATAAGAAATACTCCTACAACGAACGTTGTTTTTTGAACTAGTGGAGATCGAGTAGAGTGAGTGAGTGAAGTCAGATTCCCAGCTTACCGATGCAGCGGCCTTCCACAGTTCCGCTGGCGCTCCACCTCCACTCCATCCACATTTGAATTTTTTTAATTTTCTGTTTGGTTTCAAATCTTCTTTTATCTTTGTAATCATCGAAATTACCTGCACTTTTGTTTCTGCATGTATGGAGAAGCCAAAAGGAAATTCCGAGGATGAATCCAAATCTTGCTGTCTTGCTTTGGTCACAACAAGCGGACACGATAATGTAGAGCAGCCAGCGCCTCTAGATATTTGTCTCACGGAAGAAATCGCCGCCGCTTCCTCAGCCGGTAACGAGCTTCTTCCCAGAAGATCCACTAGGCTCTTACACCTCTCACAGGGTCGGAATTTGTTTTCGAGGAAATCCGAGACAGAAATGGTGCTCCGGAGCTTCCATAGAAGGTCGCGGCGAAGTTCAGCGTTGGTCGTGCGGGAGATCGCAAACCTGGGGACAACTGTGAGTTACAAAACAAAAATTAAGGAAAGTAAGAGTAATGGAAGGTCGCCCAGATTTCCTCTCATTTCAGCTGCGTCTGAAAATGAAAAAGTTCTCTCTCTCCCCGCGAAGGTAGACCAATGCCCTTTTTTTCTTTCACTTTTATTTAAAAATACTATTTTTCCATTCAGATTTGTTTGGTTCTAAATTTATTTAAGAAAACACAGCTGTACATAAATAGATCCATTAATCTCCATTTTTATCCAAGAAAAGTATTTCTAGTTTGCATGGTACAATCATTGATCCCGAGTTTCCTTGTTACTAATTTTTGAAACGAGAAAATTATTTATAAATTGATTGATGGTTTCTATTTCTTTTTTGTTGAAAGAGGTTTTCTAAATTTATGGAAAAATAAAAAAGTTAAAATATAATGTAATTTAATTTTAACAACAGATTATTATTGTTACTCTATTATTATTATAGAAAATTTTCATACATATAACATAATAAAATATTTTCAATACATATCTATATATTATTTTTCATTTTCACTCAAGTGTGTAATGTTGAGTACAATTAATATCACTTAGAGTCGTAAAAAGAAAATTGAATTTCTTAAATTTGTACCATTACATTAACAAGAAAATTAATTATTCTCTAATTTGTTAGTAGTTTAGCCTAAAAATAACGTTTTGTTCAATTCCGTTGACCACTTCCCGAGTAAAACTGGGTTTTCGAAAAACTGTTAAAACATTGGCTGTCAATTAAGGTAAGCTTGGGGTTCTGCCAGCGTTGTCTTTTGGGATTATCACTTGCTTGGTTGAGTTTGGTAAACTGGCGCTAGACATATTTTTTGAGAAGACGGCCTCAACTTTCAATTTTAATTGAGGTTTTGATTGTAGTTGTTTTTGGGTCAACGGAATTGTTAAATGTGGGTCTAGTTCTATCTAAACGTTATGGCTTCATAATTCTTTTAATGGATGGCTTTGATTATCTGCTACTATTTTCATCTGTGTTTTTTTCACGTTTTACAAGTGAAAGATAAAACTTTTTTAGTGTTGTGTAACATCTGTTTCATTTGTGTGTATTCGTGTTCTTGGGTTATGCATAGTCAGAGTTCCAAAAGTCTAAGCTTCAAGTTAAAGTGAGTAGCAATTGCTATTTTCTATCACTATTGCATTTTCATGACATTGCCGGCATGGTTTATCTTGCTTTACTTTGTGTGTTCCTAACATTTTGTTTTTCTTTTTTCTGCTGCAGTGGAAAGAAAGAGGTTAAAATCACGTATGTTGAAAGAATCAATGGAATGGGTTTGAGGAGATCTCCAAGGTTGACTTCAGCCCCACCTGAAACCAAGGGCCGCTCTTCAAAAACTATCTTTAAATCCTCTGAAAAAGGTTATTACTCTGAAACAAGATCTTCCCGAGCTGTTCTTTTCAAGCAAAATGACTCAAGCTTTTCTGCTGAAAAGCATATGAGAAAGTCTCCTAGATTTATGGCGGAGACTGAATATCGTGGTGGTAATAGGTCTTTGAGAAAATTTCAAGATCTTAACCCAAGACTTCCCATTGAAACGCAATTAAGAAGAACTCTGAAAATTAGTCAGGCTACTAAAAATGGTTGCCGTGATGACTCTATTAGAAGATTGGATATGGATGAAATGGGCTTTTCCGGGGAGGAACTCTCTGAAGTTTCTCCCAGTTTCGTGCAGGTTGCAAAAAATTATGGGAATGATGCATCTTTTGGAGAACATAGAAGGGAAATGTCTAATGAAAATCAGATGAAGACACCTTCC
Organism: Hibiscus syriacus; assembly: GCF_006381635.1. Classification (NCBI taxonomy): domain Eukaryota; kingdom Viridiplantae; phylum Streptophyta; class Magnoliopsida; order Malvales; family Malvaceae; genus Hibiscus; species Hibiscus syriacus. The sequence goes on along the minus strand of NW_024063109.1, from coordinate 882,632 downwards.
TCATGTTCTAAATTATTGGCTGGAGGTGATAGTGCTGAAGTGAACACTTCTTCCAATGGATTATCCAATTCATGTGATGAACAGCCTTCTAAGAAATTTAAGATCCCATCAACAGAATCAGATATGGTAACCTCAGATGAAAAATTCTCAAAGATGGACAAGGGCTCGTCTCTTTCAGGAAAGAATAGTAAACCCAAGCTGATCCCATATTTATAGGCAATCCAATCCCTGATGATGAAGCTCAAGAAAGGTGGCGGTGGCGTTATGAAATGAAGGTGATTGATATGAACTAAACGGGCAACTGCTATTTCTTTGATTGGGCTGTGGCCGTAAGTTTTTGCTTTGTTTTGCATGTTCATGTTATTTTCTGTCCATTCTTTTGCCTATTGTTTCTGATGTTGCTTGACACCCCTTTATCCCTTTATTTTTCTTGAACGTTAACTGGCTCGCATTATAACATCTTTTAGTATTCAACATTGATACAATGGTAAGTAACTATACATCTGGTTTTTACTCCTATATAGTTTGGACATCATTGTGTGTAGTTTACTGCTATATTGTTCATATTTCAGAAGCAGTTAGTTTTACAGAGAATGATCTGTGGGATGAGCTAGAAATAATAGTAAATTGAGCCCACATTGCATTTTAGTTATTTCAATGCCGATTGCCAATATCTTGTACTTTGCAGAATAAAATATCCAATAGCAAAAGCATTTCATTGGAGTAAGTAGCCTTCTATGATCTCCCTCTTTTTGGTGGTTGTTGTTATCCTGATTTAGGATTGACCTCAAATTCTTTCTTGTCCTTCTAATCATTGTTACTATTGCGATAGTGTCGAGGACGATGAAGACAGGATAATTTGGAACGTGGAATGCCATTATGCTCAAGCTGAAATTGGTGGATGTACCATAAATCTTGGGGATTGTGTTTATATTAAGGTAAATGCGATCAACCGTTGGTGTGCTTTATAATCTGTGTATATACCTTGAGCTTCTCAAATTTTATGTTAAGCAAATCAGGTTTATGTGGTCTCTCTTCTAATCATTTTTGCTGGTCTACCAATGGCACTTCTAAATATCAATAATCCTACAAATGAAGCAAGCACATTCTCATGGGATAAGGATTTTTTCAGGGTGAAGAAGCAAAACACCACATTGGCAGGATATTAGAATTTTTTAAAACAACAGATAGTGAAAATTATTTTAGAGTCCAGTGGTTTTATAGAGCTGAAGATACTGTAAGTACAGACATTTAGATTTATTTTAGGTCACGCTGTATTTGTTACCCTGACCTTTGATGCTTCTGTTTTGTGTTTGATGCAAAGGTTATGAAACAAGAGACTGCCTTTCATGACGAAAGACGTCTATTTTATTCTACTGTAATGAACGATAATCCCATAGATTGCATTATTTCAAAAGTTAGTATTACACAAATATCACCTAAGGTATGCTTCTTGTGTTCTTAAGTCACTTTTCTCTTTTCCTATTTCAACTGTTTATGAATAGCTTTTAGAAATTTTGTTTAACAATTTTCTACTTCATTTGATCATTCTCACAACTATGTTGTTGGGAATTTTGGATTTATTTATTTATTTTTCTATAACTTGTTGCAGTTAGGTTTAAAATCTAATTATCTTCCCCAATCTTATTTCTATTTTGAAATGGAATATTGTGTGGATTATTCAACATTCCGCACCTTGCCAACTGGTAAGCTTCTTGTTGTGCTCGTAATGGAGTTTAACTGCCATATTAGCTCTATATTTGTTCCCTGAGAGAAACGAGGGATGGTGACCTTGGAAACATAACCTGGCAAGTGAAACGAGTGATAAATGATTATCACAGTGCTAATATATCTACCTTTATATATATTCAGATTGAACTTTCAAGAGCTTCAGTTCCTCAAACTTCAGCAAGGAAGTTTCCCCTACAACTCCTGCCTTTTCAGCAAATATTCCTAGTTTTGGAACTTACAAGGCAGAACTGACATTACTGGATCTTTATTCTGGCTGTGGTGGAATGTCAACCGGTTTATGCCTCGGTGCAAAAGCGTCTTCCATTGATCTAGTGACGGTACTTTCATCCAATCAATGATAAACTGTTATTTTGTGATTCATTCAACAATAAAATTATCATACTATGTATCTTACATTCTGTATTTTAGAAATGGTCAATTGACAGTGATAAGTCAGCATGCAAAAGCTTGAAATTAAATCATACAGGGACACATGTGAGTATCACCACCTTGTATTTTACAAATTGCAACTTCCATTTGGCATGCCCCAAAACTGTTAAGAGGTAGATAATACTATTTTTTTCCATTTATTTAGGTCAGGAATGAAGCTGCCGATGATTTTCTTCGACTATTGAAGGAATGGGAAAAGCTTTGCAAACGATATGGAGTTGACAATGTAGAAAGAACACATCCTTCAAGATCCAGAACCTCTGAAGCAGTCGGAAATAATGACAGTCCTGCAGAAGATGCCAATTCTTCTGATGAACTCAAAGTTTCTGGTCTTGTTGATATTTGTTATGGCGATCCCTGCAACACAGGCAACCGTGGTCTAAAGTTTAAGGTGGTCTATTTCATCTATACGATGTGATGGTAGTTCCTTTCATGCCTTTAGTGAGTTTTTGTTTGTTATCTAATTGATTTTTTTTGTATCAATCTATTCTACTGTTATTCATAGTCTTCATTTTTTGTTTCATGTCATAGTTTGGTGAAGATGGCATATGATCATAGCTTTTTTGTTAGGTCCGCTGGAAGGGTTATGGTGAAAGTGATGATACTTGGGAACCAATTGAAGGCTTAAGGTAAAATAATTGCTGTCATTGTTCCTTTATTGAATTAGGTTATTATTTTACTTACTCATTTAAATCTCTCAGCAATTGTCAAGAATGTATTCAGGAATTTGTGATAAAAGGATTTAAGTCCAAAATCTTACCACTTCGTGTAAGTTTTCTTTAATCAAATGTGCTGGTGGATGTTTAAACTGAGGTTTCTAGGGATATTTTTTATGAATGGATTCTCTTTAATGAGTTAATGTAATCAGGGGGATGTTGATGTTATTTGTGGTGGCCCTCCATGCCAAGGGATAAGCGGCTATAATCGCTATAGAAATGTTGATTCTCCACTGGAAGATGAAAGAAATCGTCAAATAGTGGTCTTCATGGACATAGTGGAATACCTAAAACCTAAGTTTGTTTTAATGGAAAACGTGGTTGATATTCTGAGATTTGACAAGACTTCTCTTGGAAGATATGCTTTAAGTCGATTGGTACATATGAAATATCAAGCATGGCTTGGAATAATTGCAGCTGGTTGTTATGGTCTTCCTCAATTTCGGTTGCGTGTTTTTTTGTGGGGTGCACATCCTAGTGAGGTTTGTTTTCTAATTTGTTTGCATAAAATCGAGATACAGCAGTCCTCGACTGTCACTGGTTGTGAAGTAGTGCTATCACCTGTAAATTTAATGATTTTGGTCTTGCTGGTGACCTAACCGCGTGTGGTTTACTCTTCCCTTTTTTTTTGAGGGGGGGGGGGGTTATGATTTTGTCTGCAGAAGCTTCCACTACCAACTCATGATGTTATTATCAGATATTGGCCTCCTCCCGAGTTTGAGGTTGCTATTTTCTTTCTCTTCTCTCCTTAGAATGCTTTTACCAGCAGTCTCCATCCTGATAATTCTGTTTATCTTACTTGTGCAGCGCAATACAGTTGCTTATTCTGGAGGCCAACCCCGTCAAATAGAAGACGCTCTTTTTCTCCGTGATGCCATTTCTGATCTTCCACCTGTAGTTATCATATATTTGTTTTGCTGATTCAGCCACCTCTGATATTCAGCCGTACCCTGCTCCTTTTAATTAGTTAACTGATTTGCAGGTTGCAAATGATGAAGCTCGCGAAGAAATGAAATATGAAAAGCCTCCTGAAACCGACTTTCAAAGATATATACGATCAAGTAAATATGGTAATTTTTTTGGACATTTACCTTAGGAAACATCGCATATTTCAATGACTAAATTTCTTGTTGTATAACTGGTTGCTTTATTTGTTTTTTCGTCTATATATCTGAATATTTAGTGGCGGTTCTCTAACACCGAAGTAATAGACCATTTGTTAGGCTCTTATAAGATTTTATGCCAGATGATCTCTTTTTTATGCCAGTTCTATATCAATAAACGTGTTCTTTTTTTGGTTGTTAAAAATGATAAAAAAGTCTTTGGATGAAATCAGTTAGGTATAAAGAATGTTTTTCTTCATGGTGGTCTTCAAGAGGAGTTTGAGAAAGTACGTAGTTTGAAAAATCTTTATATGACTTGAAACAAAATTCTTGAGCTTAGTTTGTGAAATTTAGATAGACAGTTAAGAAGTTTAGGGTGCAAAAGAGCAAGTCAAATCATTTTATTTTCCATAAAAAGTTCGATGGAGGTATTATTTTGTTATTTGTATATATATAGTTGATATTGTAATTACTGGTAATGAATTTAGCTGAATTTTGTCTCTGAAGTCCTTTCTTCATGCTTAGTTCTATACCAAAGATTTGGGATTTTTAAAAATTTTCTGTAAGAGTTGAAGGTAGGAGTAAGAAGGGATCTTTCTGTCTTAGAGGAAATATGTGTTTGCTTTATTATCAAAGTAGGAAAAATTGAGTGTCAAACCATATAGTACTCTAATGGTTCCCAATTTACAAATAGCCAAAGAAAGTGAAATATCTACAAGTCCTGAGAGGTACAAAAGACTTATCGAAAAGTTGAATTATCTTAATGTGACACGTCCTGATATCGTTTATCCGGTAAGTGTGTTGAGCCAACATATGTCATCACCAACTGCTGATCATTGGAATGTCGTAGAACAAGTTCTTCATTTTCTGAAATTTGCTTTTGGATTTGGAATTCTATAGGGGAATCATGGTCATACTAGGATCAAATGTTTTTTTTATATATATTCAGATTGGGGTTGATTTTCTTTTCATTTGTGAAAAGAATCAACAGAGTTTGATTAATACCGGCTATATGAAAACTAGAGAACATCTAGGAAATATTTTCACAAACTCTGAATGGGGTCTAGATTGATTATCTATGTAACAAGTTGGGCATGATTAATATCTATACTTCAACTTAAGGGGGAATGTTACAGATATGTAGGCAAAATATTAGGATAGATATATTATAATTAATGTAGGATATTACGTTACCTATTATAGGATCATTATACTTGTATATAGACCCATAAGATTTATGAATAAAATACTCAAAAAAGTATTCTCTTTATGATATTCTACATAATAGTAAGCATGGGCATAGAGGTGGGCCTATGCAGCATATCTAGTAAGGCAGCACTACTTCTGTTTAAAATGTTGCTTCTGTTTTTCCTGTTTTGCCTCTGGGTGAACCAAATAGTATTAGTCACATCATCCGTTTGTTGTACGAGTATCACAGAGGAGAGGGGGCATAGCATAGGCCCTTTGTATTGTTTCCTCTAATTTTATCTTCCATTTACATTTTTCCTTTTTTTCCTGCCTTTGCAGCGATGACCTGTTCTGCATTGGATATTGCCACAATAATAAAGATCTGTTTGTATGACCATCGGCCTACTAAGTTATTTGAGGATGATTATACTAGAGTGTGTCTGATTCCAAAGAGAGAGGTTTTATAACAATCGACATTGTCACCATTTTGCCCTTCTGATATTTTTCTAATTTAGAATTGTTTATGTAGGGGGCAAATTTTCGAGACCTCCCTGGTTTAATTGTCGGAGCAGACAATGTGGTCCAGAGGGATCCAACACAGGAAAAGCAGCTCTTACCATCCGGAAAACCATTGGTGAGTTTCTTCTTTTCCCACGAGAGCAACATTACATCCTCTTCTTATGTCAGTGCATGCTTGTTTGAGTTTGTGCCTGAATGGCTGTAGACTTAGTAAAGCCGAGAACTGCTACATATGATGACTGCATTACAACTAGGGGTGTAAACGAGCCGAGTCGAGCTCAAGTATTGCTGAGCTCGACTCGACTCAAAAACTCTGAAATGGAGCTCGACTCAACTCGAAAACTCGCGAGCTTAAAATTTTCCAGCTTGACTTGAACTCGAAATCCTGAACTGAAGCTCGTGAGCAGCTCAAAAAGGCTCGAAATGAAGAAAAAAAATTAAACTTAACTCGATTGAAGCCTCAAACTCAAACTCGAACATGAACCTTAAATACATGAAATCTTATTGTATTTTTTTTTTAAAAATCAATACATAAATATTAATATTATTATTAATTTATTTTTTTAAATAAAATCTTAATATATTATATTTTCAAGCTGCTCACGAGCTTTTCGAGTCGAATATCGAGTAGCTCGTTTCAGCTTGTTAAGAACTCGAGTCGAACTCGAGCTCGAGTCGAGTCCATTCGATCCGAGTATTTATTGAGCCTTGATCTGTCTCGTCTAGCCCTAATCACAACATTGAGGCATTTTCGTTTTTCATCTTTCATTTTCCTTTGCAAACTTACTGAAACAGCTACTGTTTCTAGGTTATATCTCTTTAATTGGAAAGCACTTTAAATGAATCTAATGCAGAAAGGGAATGAAATGACAATGCATTTTCTCTACACTGAAATTCTACGTCTAGGTGGCAAAATTTATTGCTGATGTTGATTCTCTTTCATTTTTATATACCAGAATACGTCTTTACCTTTGAACAAGGAAAATCTAAAAGGTTAGAGTTTTTTCAACAGCCTTTCTGATTTCAGCCAACTCCTCATCGTCAATAATAAAAAGAGGTGAAAAATGGAACTAATGTAATCGATATATGAGCCAGACCATTTGCAAGATTATGGTGGGATGAGACTGTGCCAACTCTTGTAACTCATCCTTGCTGTCACAGCCAGGTTTGATTTTGCACTAGTTTATTTTTTTAAGATTACACATTTACTAGTCCTTTGGATTTGCTTGTGAGTTTTTGGACTTGTATAGGCAATATTACATCCGGAGCAAGACCGGGTCCTCACGATCCGTGAATATGCAAGATTACAAGGTTTTCCTGATTATTATAGATTCTGCGGGACAATTAAAGAGAGGTATGATACTTTTGTTCTAAATAAATTAACTTAATGATATCCTTTTAAGATTATACAGCTTTTATATCAGCTGCATGTCACTAAGCCATATTGAACAGAGGAAAAAGATGTGCAGTGTATTTTCCTTGTCCTAGCAACCTAATTTTGCATGTTAGTGCTGTTATTCTCAGGGATTTGTGTTTTTTTCTTTCTTTAGATTTAGAGCAAATCGCATTAGGGGGTGAGTATTCGATCTAGTAGAGTAAAAAAATTCGAGTTAGTTGAGTTGAGAAGTTCTATTTTATAACTTGAATTTTATTTGAAATTTTTTTGAGTCTAGTCTATTTTATGAAATTAAATTCGAGTTGGGTTGTTCGAGTCTCTATTTAAATTTAATTGTAAATATTTGTAATATTATGCTACTAATTGATTCCAAGTTAAACGGCCCTTTATAACCATATACGATATACATATATATTTTTTCATATGTGATATACATATATCATACAGAGTTAAGTGATTCGACTCGAACTTAAAAACCAATCCACTAATTACTAAAAAATTTAAGTTATTCAAGTCCTATTTTATAACCTGAACTTTATTTGAAATTTTTTCGAATCAAGTTTATGAAACTAAGAGTTGAGTCAAATTTTTTATCTTCGAGTTTTACTCCCCTTAAATCTCATTGCTTTGATATCTTTCTGCATATTGAAAAATGCAGTCGTTGATTGGGTCAGAATATGACACAAATAAATGCAATGAACTTACCAATTTTTTGATTAAGCAAGTTGAGCGAATATAAACTTATTTTGTTTGTGAAATTTATAGGTATTGTCAAATTGGGAATGCTGTTGCTGTTCCAGTTGCTCGAGCCTTGGGATATACAATGGGAATGGCGTTTCAGAAACTGAGCGGAAATGAGCCGCTGATGATTCTCCCCCCAAAGTTCTCCCCTTCCACCAATATGCAGTTAGCAAAATCATTGTCCCAAAATGGTGATGATTGCGTTGACTTGAACTAAATTAATTTCTTAAAATTCATGTGATGTGTCTCTCACATAAAATCATTGTCCAACTCCCTTCATTTCGGTACTTGTGTTTCTGACATAAGATCATTATCAAATTGGAAAACTCCCTTTCATTCGTTACTTGTATCTCTCACATAAAATTTTGTTGCAGTTGTTTCTTTCATAGCATCTCTGCAAGTTCCTCAAATGAAATAAACGACTGAATTTAAACTTGTAATTTTAGTGAAAACCTAATTTAATCTCAGTACTTCGCATATTGATTTCATTTTATCTGTTTGTAATGTGTGATTTTGTTGCTTAAATATGTTGTTTTGTTGTTCCTGGTAGCTTAACTTGTTTTTGTGATGCCTATTAATAGAAAAAAGGTACAGACCTGTGTGCAAAACTCAGACCTGTGTGCAAAACTCACTTGAATTCATTAATATATGTATTTGATGTGTAGGATGTGCTTGGGGACTTATTTTTTTGAATTGTTTAGGGTGGTTATTATAAGATGATATATGTTCATAAATTTTCTTAGTCAATTGACAACACACATCTTATAGATATAGTTGTTCGAATCTAATTCCTTTAGGAAGAATAACATTCCATTTAACCAGTGAAATGGGTGCTTTGAAGGAATTTTTGGATTTAAATTTTGAGTTTTAAAACTGGTATTTCAAAATGTAAAATAGGTTAAGAGTTTCGAAATTTAGCCTAGTCACAGTAAAAGTTCTGAAACTTGCTCACTGGTTCGAAAATGGGGTTCTAATTAGGCTTCTCGAGCCATTTTGAGCCCATAAATCCTAAGGTATGGGTATCAACAAGACGGGTTTTGTCGGGACCCCACCAAACTTTGCAACCAATTGAACGCGGATGGATGCATGTTTTATTAGTGGAGGGGTAAAGATTGGGATAAAAATTAGACCCATTACAAGTTATAGAATAGACGTGAATATGACTTTATATTCATATATCTTCACGTCTTGCATTATTATTTGTATTTTGATATTAAGAAAATTATTTTTTAAATTGTTGAACTTATTTTCAAAATTATATTTTAACTTATTAAATTATAAGGACGAGACTTATTACAATTATTATTATTAAAGTAAATTATATAAGCGACCACTTAATTGTTGTCCCCCACTTTAACCACTGATGTTTTGATTTAATTAATCGAATTATTCAATTATTTAAATGATTCAATCAGACTATTAACCTTTAATATTTAACGAAGATTGTGACGTGTCGTTAAAAGATTAACATAATTTTATATTTGGTTCTCAATGCTTATACATTTTATTAATTATAATTATTTATTTCTCACCCAATCAAGGGATGACACCTGTCCTCACAAGTTCGTTAAGTGAGAAAATAAATTGAGAATTCAGCATACCAAGATTCGAACTTATGTACTGTGGAAATGTAAAACACGCCTCAACCATTAAGCCAAGCCAACTTGGACATGGTTTACAACTGTTATATAACCTATTTTTATTGAGGACAGAAAAAAAAATGCTTTGATGGAGCGACTTGAAACTGGGGCCTTGAGGTACTAATGGTGCATTATACATCCTTAATCTTTTTGTTAACATGTTATATATATATATATCCTTTTTTGTTGTTAATATTTAATAAATCTAATAGTTAAGTAATTATTTTTACAATTATTATAATATATATTTAATTAAAAGTTTAAAGACCAAATGTAACATATAATATTCTTTTATTCCAAAAACGGTGTTAAAAAATTAAGGTGAAAGGGTAACTTTTGCCCATGTAATAAACTCAATTTATCATTTTCGTCTCTATCGTATTTTCGCATCAATTTAACCCTCGAAGTTGCTCAATTGTATCATTTTATACCTTATCCCTCACTTAAAGCACTAAATTGAGAGTTTTAAGTTAGAGATTAAAGTTTAGGGTTTAGGATTTAAAGTTATAGGGTTATCAATTTAGGGTTTTAAGTTAAATTGAGAGTTTTAAGTTAGAGATTAAGGTTTAAGATTTAGGATTTAAAGTTATAGGGTTATGGGTTAGGGTTATCAATTTAGGGTTTTAAGTTAGAGATAGAGTATAGAATGATATAATTGAACAACTTTGAGGGTTAAATTGATGTGGAAATACGATAGGGGCGAAAATGATAAATTGAGTTTATTACAGGGTTTAAAAATATTAAATAAATAAAGAGGAAGAATTATATAAAAATAAGTATACCAAGGATGTTAAACATATAAAATAAATGTTTAAAGTTCTAAACTTTAAATCTTAAAAATATAAAATTATAAATTATATAAACGTTAAATAAATAGTGTTAAAAATATGATGCTTACATACTTCTTAACATACCAAAGATACTAGAGAATTTTGTAAAATAAGTGTCTAATATGTATGTGATTATATAAAATTAAGGATATATATATATATATATATATAAAATTATATTAAATTGATTTACCAAAGAAACTGTCATTCACGTGCTTCGTGATTGTCATTCTGCTCAGCTGATTTGGCAGCAGCTTGTTCCTATTTCTCTTGTGCCAAAATTTTTCTCTGCCCCACTGTGTGATTGGTTAAAGGTCAACCTTAGTATGAATTCCAAGCTTGACCATACGGCGTTCTATTGGAGACATGTTTTCGGCATCATTATCTGGAGATTATGGAAGCAAAAGAATAGTTTGGTGTTTAATGGTCAAATCTGGTCGGCCTCGGATCCTATTCGATCGACTTGGTCTTGGTCTCGTGTGATTCGTAACAATCCTGTTAGCATATTGAGTCAGCAACAATTGTGCCCGTACTGCGTATGCACTGCGTATGAATGCTTAGCTTGCATGGTGTTGTTAGTAAAGTAGTTAGGAGCTTCTTGAAGTTGTTAGTGGCAGTTAGGGTTGTTAGTTAGGCTTATATTAGACATTATAAGTTGTATATAAACAGCAGAAGTTTGTATTCCATACACAGTTCTTTTCACAATCAATATACAAGTGTTATACTTTCTTACTTGCTGCTCATCTCTTTTTCATGTTCACAGTGCCATTCATGGCCCCTTTCTCACAAATCCTCAGGGACCTGAGAAGAACATGAGCTATCGAGGGAGGAAGTCTATTTGGAGAACTCCCAAAGCGGGGGTAATCAAGCTCAACACAGACGGGGCAGTCAACCAAGGTACAATGGAAGAAGTCTATTTGTGGCTATTTTCCCTTATTACGAGCAAGCTTTTGTGGCTATTTCCCCTTATTACGATCTTGCTTCTCAATGCTCTCACCTTCCTCGTTACTAAAATCCAATGAATGAATGGTCCTCGTTACTAAAACCCGAACAGCTCTTGAGAGGACAGATGTGTTTTTCAACACTTGGGATATATATATATATATATATATATTTGTTAGATTTTTGCATTGATCCGTCATCTGTTAGTAGCTTAATGTTTCCAAGTCGTAAAGCAGGTCCTCTTGAATATCCTCACTTATCCACATTGGTGATAGCACTATCAACAGCCATAAATAGAAAAACCGAAATAAAAATGTTAATGAACAAAACGTGGGGTGACAGTTCACGACGATTTAGATGGTGGGGAATGAGGAAGCTTTATTGATAATTATTTATTCACCCCTTTTAATACTGATTAACATGATTGTCTCAAGAGATTTTCAGTATTGGTCTAGATGAGACAGAAGGATGAGCTTGAAAAAGAAACAAAAAGAGAAGAGAGCCTCCCTAATATATGTCACGTTATACAACAACATGACTGATCATCGTTTGTAGATTAGGTATAAGGGTTATTTGAACTAGTTCTCTCTTATCACTGTTTGAATTGCTTCTCATCTAGAAAAGTCAAATATGTGTGCCTAATTTCTTTGATCTTGATCCCAAAAAGGAAGTTGTGATCGATCCAATATCTATAGACTTCTATTTCTTGTCCTTGATGGAGAGAGATTATATAATTTGTTACATTCTATTCAACAAGATGAAATAACGGATGAAAATGTGTTATAGACAAAGAATTATTAAAAATTAAAAATTAAAAAAAAAGAATACATGTTGTCGACGACTAACATCAAAACTGATGTCGTCGCCTGCCAAATAAAGAAGAAAACAAAGAAACAAGAAGCAAGCTTCTAGAGGGAATTCACGCTTCCCTCTGTTTTTTGTCAAATTTTTTGTTGTTTGACATTTTTTCGTTTAATTTTCTTAGGGTTCAATTTGATAATGCATCGACTGATTAAGATGTTATTTATTATCTTATTGATCTTCTCTGCTTTGGACAATTTGGATAAGCAGTTTGCATACGGATATAGTTTTCTCATAAAGCTCGACTCTGATTTGCTGATTGACAGTGGTCTTTTAATAGTTTGATCCATTATTGTGGTTCGTTTGCCAATGTAGTCAGATCTGTTTGTATTTATCTTATGTTTGAGGTTTTTTAAATGGATTTTTAAGCTTTTTCTTGTATGGTCTTTATATGATCTCATGTGACTAATTTATTGTAATATTATCATCTCTTTTTAAATAAATTTAGCGTCTTTTATTTCAATAAAAAAATAAGTTGAAATGAAATTTCTAAATCGAACACTGTGAGAGTGAGCAACTCATTCAAGTTTTTACAACTAGGATTAAAAGTCCCTAAGAGAATTGACCGAGTTTAATTATAACCTCTAGGGGTGTAAATGAGCCGAGTCGAGCTCGAGTATTGCTAAGCTCGACTCGACTCGAAAACTCTGAAATGGAGTTCGTCTCGACTCGAAAACTCGCGAGCTTAAAATTTTTAAGCTCGACTCGAACTCGAAATCCTGAACTGAAGCTCGTGAGCAGCTCGAAAAGGCTCGAAATGAAAAAAAAAATCTTAAACTTAACAATATTGAGTCCTCAAACTCGAATCTGAACCTTAAATACATGAAAGCCTTATTGTATTTTAAAAAAATCAACTCATAAATGTTAATATTATTAATAATTTATTTTTTTAAAAATAAAATCTTAATATATTATATTTTCAAGCTGCTCACGAGCTTTTCGAGTCGAGTATCAAATAGCTCGTTTCGGCTCGTTAAGAATTCGAGTAGAGCTCGAGTTCTAGTCGAGTCCATTCGATCCAAATATTTATCGAGCATTTACCGAGTTGATCTCGAGTAGCTCGCGATCTGTCTCATCTTATTTACAGCCCTAATAACCTCGATATTGATTTAGTGTTTCGAGTAATTTCCTATGAAGCTCGTAAAACAAGAAGTGTCGTAATTCCTAAAATTAGAGTGAACCCAAATAATGTATAGTAAATCATCTTGACTCATCCTCAAAGATAAAACTTGAGGTTCAGTTATTATGACTGATTGTTAACACTATCGATTAATTCAAAAATATTAAGAGCGAGGTAAATTGATTTTTTAAATTTTGATCAAAGTATTTACAAAACATAAATTTAATTATACTGATAATCAAGACAAATTATCTTTCCATTTAAGCTTTAGATAATATAATAATTATTTTAAACTATTTACTCGAGATAATTTTATAAATTATGGATATATTTAGATTACCAACTAATATAAAATATTTGATGTGTTCTAATTGATCTTATAATATTACTTACATTCAATAAAATCATCGGTAATCAACGAGTCGATATTTACTTTGCAATATATTACTTTTACATATGATATCAAGTTTGAGGATAATGCACAAAATAAAGTAGAATAAATAATCGTATAAATGAATTCATTTATTTTTTTCAAGTCGATAATTATATAAAAACTCTAACAAATATTGCTGGTTTTCCTAAAGTTTAGACCTTTGTTATATTGAGGATAAATTCATATTTTTCGAAAGTTTATAGATCAAATTAAAAATTAATTATTCTTTTAATATGCATGTCATCAATTTAATGAGAGTGTTAAGTTCAGTGATTAAAATGTAACAAGTCAGTAAAGTAAGCGACTAAAACATTACTTTTCAAACTTAATTGATCAAAGTAAGAAGAAACTCAAACAAAAGTGACCTTTGTGGTAGTTTAGCTAATAAATTTATAAAGTTCACTATATAGAATTTGTTATCTGCGTTTCCTTTGAAAGAACATGCTATATAAACGCCTCGAACTCAAAGTCAAAACCTTACTAGGGTTTTAACATATATCTTTGTTTCTCATTTTGTCCAGAGCTTTCGAGACGCAGATGATGGCAACTAGATTCTTGATTTCGAGGAATGCATCTAAAACCCTCAGTCAATTTCTTCTACCATGTCTCCTGCAATCTCACTTCCTCACTCTGAAATCTCTTCCCCGAAACTCAAGAGCCTTTTCGTCCGAACCTCCTGCCTTTGCCTCCGATAACCGTGTTCCCGCTACCGTCATCACTGGTTTTCTCGGTTCTGGAAAGGTCTCTAATCCGTTTTACTATTGATTTCTTGACTTCATCTCCAGTTTCTTTTTCCCCTTTTTTTAATGATTTTTTTTGACTGAATGCAGACTACTCTCTTAAATCATATTTTAACTGCACAACATGGAAAACGAATTGCTGTTATCGAAAACGAGGTACTTGGGAGCGATTGTTTTAGATTTGCATGCTTCTAGGTTAGGTTTTCATTTTTCGGTTAAACGTAGTAGAATTCATTGCTGAGGAATTATTCTTTTTCAATATGATATCTGTCCCGAGAAAGAAAGAAAAAAAAAGAACGAGGAGAGAGAGGAGAACCATTGCTGCTGATTTTGTGAAGGTAATTTCAGTGATAAATTTGATTAATTGCAATGCAGTTTGGTGAAGTTGATATTGATGGATCATTGGTTGCTAGTCATTCCTCTGCATCTGAAGAAGACATTGTCATGGTAAACAATGGTTGCATTTGTTGTACGGTGCGGGGAGATCTAGTTAAAATGCTATTGGAGCTGGTTAAGAACAAAAAAGACAAATTTGACCATATTGTTATAGAAACTACAGGTAACACCTGGTTCTCAGTTAGGTTTTACAGGTTTGAGTTACTTGGTTTATGATATATGATGCAAATTGCTAAGTTTTATTCTTAAATGATGTCTGCATAAATTGTCGGCGCGGGCCACCTATTCAATGCATCCAATAACCTGCTAAAAGCTTCTCCACTTCATTTAGTTGTTGCTTGTGCTTGCAGGCCTTGCTAAGCCAGCTCCTGTTATCGAAACTTTTTGTTCTGATGAACTGGTTTCACGTTATGTGAAACTGGATGGAGTTGTCACTTTAGTTGACTCAAAGCATTCTATGAAGCACTTGAATGAAGTTAAACCAAGATTTGTTGTGAATGAGGCAGTTGAGCAGGTTGCTTATGCTGACCGTATAATTTTGAACAAGGTGAACTTTGATTTCTATGTTTCTCAATTGATATAGTCTTCTATGTGCATCTTGATCTTCTACTGTAGTCATATTGAAATATGAGACATAACCTTTTAGATATTAGTAACTCTACTATTTGTAATGCTGTTTACTTGCTTCAATTGTTATGCAGATAGACTTGGTCACTGAGGACGACTTGGAGAAACTGACTGATAAAATCAAGGTACAGATTTCCTATTTCCATTACTATGAATTTTGTTCTTGCCTTGGTTTGTAAATTAAGGAAAGGATTAGCACCACGTTTTTCTTTTCTCTGCTGAGTTTTCTGTTTTTATTAGCACTATGCTAAAATTGGGTTTGTTAAAATTTATGATTTTATGCTTTCCAGCATATTAATAGCATGGCACAAATCAAGAGAGCAAAATTTGGAGTTGTCGACATGGACTTTGTTTTGGGGGTTGGAGGATATGATCTTGATAGGTAACTTATGTTTCACTAGTTGACCATTTGAAAACAACTTGTTTTGCAATTATTTCTCCTGGTGTATTCAAATATTTCTTCACTCTCTTGCTTTCTTCACTTGTGTATCTGGTATCTTTTCTGAAAGTTCAAAATCCTTTATTTTGCAGAATTGACACTGAAGTTAATGTAGATGATTCTCACCGTGGCAACCATCAACATGACACACATAGTAGTATGTTGTCTTTTTCTATTTCTTTCCTTTGTTCCTGCCTATTTTCCTCGTTTGTCCATAATAAGAGATAATTTTAAGAACAATGGGCTGGAATATTGATGATATTGTGGAATTTCATTTTTGTGGATAACTTTGTCCTCTGTTAATTCATCTGTTCTGTCATAAAGTTATGTCTATGGTATCTTGAAATTTATTCTTTAATTTTGTTTTAATCTTTATTTTATTTTTGGACTTTATAGGACACCATAAGGAGCATCATCATGATCACGTGCATGATGCTGCTGTATCTAGTGTTAGCATTGTATCCGAGGGAACCCTTGATCTTGATGAGGTAAGAAATACTTTCTAAAACTGCAGCTTTTCAGTTTCCTCAGCATGAAGTGGTTGAATTACTTCTAATTATCACAATTTATAAGTGACTTAGGATTTGGAGGGAGGATGCAATATGCCTGATAAAATTGTACGTGTGTTGTGCTGTAATGTTGTAAATTTAGGGCCTGGTGATTGAGGTGGTCTATGCTCGTAGATTTTATAGCTGAAAATTTGAAATATTGAGAAAATACAAACAGGTGTAACCATCATTCTTATACCGGAAAATAAACTTGCATCAGTCGATGAAATTAGTTCATCTGAATGTGGATGAAGCAGGTTGATGATTGGCTTGAAAGATTGATGGAAGAGACAGGGGAGGACCTATATAGAATGAAAGGAGTCTTGTGTGTGAATGGCTCCGATCAGCGTTATGTTCTTCAGGTGCCTATCATTCACCCACGTTTCTAATTACCATTTGTTCCTTTAATGTCATCTGAAACTGTGGCTACGATTGCAGGGGGTGCATTCGATGTTGGATGGCTGCCCTGGGAAAACATGGGAACCTCATGAGAAGAGAACAAACAAGATTGTATTCATAGGGAGAAATTTGGATGAAACTGCCCTTAGAAAAGGTTTCAGAGGCTGTCTTGTTTGATATAAAGCAAAAAAGGATTTCCTAGTATTAGTTTTGTTTTGATCGGAATGTAATTAATCTCCATTTTCTTCTACCGTTAAGGTTGAATTACCAAAACAAAAAGGAAACGTTGAGTTTTTATGAAGAGTTGTTGACTTCATTCTTGTAAAATTTCTATTTTTTTTTTATCTTTGAAGTGTAGATTTTTCTTTCATCCAATCAAGTTACAAATTAGAGAGTGGATTACATCAACGTGATTTGAATTCTGGTCTTGTCAACAAAGGGCTTAAAGCGTTACTGCTGTTGCCTTGAAGTGTAGAATGCGTTAAATCAGGTAAATGATTCTTTTTTAATTAAGACTCATGTTAGCTTACCAATAACAAGATGAATTAATAGGATAAGACATTCGATTAGTAAACTGTTCTAGGAGGATCGTCCTCATAGTGAACTTTTGTAAAATTTAATATGGATTAATCGATCAATATTAGATTTAAGTGATAAATTCAAAAAAAAAAGTGCGAGCTTTGATCCATTTATACAGCGTTATACGCTAGTTTTGATAGTGTAAAAATACATCTGTAAATTTAATTTTTAGTTTAATCATATATAATCAATTTTATTTTATTTTTGATTGTATACGGATTTAGAGAACAAGTAAATCAAGAGTTTTTTTGTTTTTGTATATAATTATGTATATATATAATAAATAAACTTAAAACGAAAAGACATTAGTAATGTATTAGTCGTGTGCCTATTTTATTAAAATCGAATTAATGTGTATAATCACATAAAAATACTTGAAAATTATTTGTGTACCATTACAAAAAAAAAATTATGTATCATATTACACAGGAATAAAATTTTATATATAATTTATATACAGGAAGACTATTCAATACGGACTTGATTAGAGTCAGCCTCCCTCCTGTCAACAGTAAATTGCTCTTCCAGTTAGCAAGCCTATCCTTGAACTTATTTTCTACCGATTTTTGCAGAGAGATGTTATTTGCTGATGCACCCAGAGGTATTCCCAGATAATTTGAAGGAAAAGATCCCTTACAACATCCAGTAGAAATTGTCAGAGAGATCAAAACATTATCCGAGATACTAACTCAAATAAATTTGTCTTCTTTAGATTGACCTGATACCAGCTCAAAAGATCTAAGGACCCTCTTAATGTTTCTGACTTGTACCTCACTAGTCTTGGCGAAGATGATCAGATCGTCAACAGGTTGGAGTTGTGATAACGAAAGCCCCTCATCTGTTGCAATGCCATTAAAAAGCCCTATAGCGAGAGCATTCTTCAATACCACACTTAGGCCTTCAACAACAATATTAAATAAGAGTGGTGACAATAGACAACTTTCTGTCAATCCCCCTTTTAGAGCGAAAAGACCATTAACCAACATCGAAAGGCTGTAGAGATGCAACATCTCATCCAATTGCACCATCACAAATCTGCTTTGTATGGGTAAAGGAAACAATGAACTTAATATAACTTATGAGACTAAATAAAATTATTAATTAAACTAAAACATATAATTTAAACTATAAAAGAGGCGATGAAAAGAAACAAATTTGCAACTGACGATTTATCTACAATTGATATTGTTACTAATGATAAAAAAAATATGAAGAAAAAAAGACGAGCAGCGCAAAATAAAAAGAAAATAATAACTTTTATAAATATTTAAATGAAAAAAAAGAAACGAATTTTTAATTATTACAATTCAATCTGTGGTATAAACAAACGATCGAAGACAAAAGACAAGGAAAGGGCTAAAAGGGATAGATTCATTGTACAGCTTATTTCACGGGCAATTGTTAGGGCTGAGCAGAAAAAATATCTCGACACGTGTTCTATCCTCATGTGGGCCGACCGGTGATGCCTCCTGAAATGACACTTAAGCCCTCTCATGTGGGCCCGCCACGTGACCCTTCCCATATTCAATTCCTCTTGTTGGCATCCGAATATTCCACGCTGGCACTTGCGTGTCACCTGCACGAACTCTTTTTCACAAAGAAGCCGCATCAGCACCTTCCCTTTACTCTCTCACCGTTGGATCATAAAAAATCAGAAGATCTAACGGTTCAATCCCTAATGTAGAAGCACCCCGGAGAATTAAAAATATATATAGTGTTTTGAGTCCGCGTTTGTTTTGTTCTGATTGCAATCATGTTTGTTTGCTCTAAGATTCGTCGCCGAGCTTTCCTCTGCATGTTCTTCCTTTTCAAATATAGATATAAAATTCACCGCCCACTTCTCATTAAAAAACATATATATATATAAATGAAGTTAAAACAACAAAAAAGTTGACATTTTTGGCGTTCATGTTCTTATTTATTCTTTCTGTTTGACATTTTTTTGGATTTGGATATTCATCACAATTTCGGTTTAAAGAGAGAATTGAAGTGGTTTTGTTTACTTTGATGTAATGGAGAGATTAAGCTACGGTGGTGCTTGCGGCGGTAGCGGGAGCTATGGTTATGAAAATGGGGTGGTGATGACTCGAGACCCCAAGCCCAGGCTGAGATGGACGGCTGATCTTCACGACCGATTCGTCGACGCTGTAACCAAACTCGGTGGTCCTAACAGTTAGTCTTTCTTCCTCTGTTTCTTCCATTTTTTGTTTCTTTTACGGTTGATTGTGTTTAAAAAAGCATTGAATCTTGAGGATATAGCAATCAACAATGTCATATGCATTAGCCATTCATGAATTAATTAGCATCATTTGATTGAGAAATTCTGTTTACAGAAGCAACTCCAAAGTCTGTCCTAAGACTGATGGGCATGAAGGGCTTGACATTATACCATTTGAAGAGCCATTTACAGGTATACAAAGATATGGGCATTAATTTTTTTAAAAAAAAAGTTTCATGTTCTCAGTATATTTTTCAATAATTTTGAAAATTTTATATCAAAATTTGCTTAATCCTGTTTTTTTTTTCTTTTTTCTTTCTATAGAAATATAGACTAGGACAGCAGTCAAGGAAGCCAAATGCAGTAGACCAAAACAAAGAGAACGGTGATGTAGGGAGTTCATATGTACAATTTAGCAATCATTCTTCAGGGACCATCACCAATTCACCCAGAGCTGACAATGAGAAAAGGTAAAATGCAAATTATATCTTACCTCTGTTTACCAATACCTAATTCACTTTGTGTCAGAATTTCATGTCTAGGGTTGAACTTCTAAAATTTTAGAGGAACGAGAACTTATAAAATTCTGGGATGAAAACGAATTATCAATAGAAAATATAAAGAAAATATCTAAAATATATGATATTTGAAAATTTTAGGGGTGACTGTCCTGAGCCGCCCCTTTCAGTCCATACCTGAATTCCTAACTGATGTGCAAATGCAGCAGACAAATGCCAATGGCACAGGCACTGAAGACTCAGATGGAAGTACAAAAGACATTGCAAGAGCAACTAGAGGTTCATTTATTCCCTTGAAGGAACATATACAAGTTTCGAATTCGATTGTTTCGAGCTTCTGATTTTCGATTAAATCTGTAGGTACAGAAGAAATTGCAGATGAGGATAGAGGCTCAAGGGAAGTACTTGCAGGCAATATTGGAGAAAGCACAAAAGAGTGTTTCATTATATATCAACCGTGGAGGGAATGTAGATGAAACAAGAGCACAATTAACAAAATTCAACTTGGCTCTCATGGACAATGTGAATGAAGCAGACAGTAAATCAAAGGCAGAACATATGACTGATGTGATGCCCATGAAACCCAAATGTTCTGCTAATTTGCAAGATTATGGAGTAGGAGAAAGAGAAGAAAACAAAGACGTTAAGCCTAAAGCTGGAGGAGATTCCATAAATTTTGACCTAAATACCAAAGATAGTTATGAGTTTGTTGCTGTAAATGGAAACGAGCTTCAGCCTCGCTTGTTTTCTTATAAGAGATTAAATTAAAAATAAAACAATGTAGTTATGAATTTATTTTTACAGTTTCCTCGAGTTCAGTTTTATGTTTTGTCTATTGTCATCTGCAAATCAAACAGACAAAATAATTTATACGCGTTAATCTCTCTTTGTTTTCTTTTTTCAGTTTATAACTAAATTAAGTATTTAAATTGCCGTTGCGATCGTGTTTTCGATTGCATTATATTTATCGCAATTATAGATACAACGGATGTTATTACGGTCATACAATAACAGTTTCGAATGATACTGTTATTGTTGTATAACGACCACTATTTTAATAGTGGACTGCTATTTAAATCATTGATCTAAATACGACCCAAGTTTTTTTTCTCCCACGTGAAAACTTTTTTCCCTAAGTTTTCATTTTCTAGCATTTGTTTTCATAGATCGGCTCAACTGGATCTCTTTAGACCTAGTGAAAACACTTTTAAGTGTTTGATCACTATCATCCATCGTTTAATATCATTGATTTTAAAACATATTGCTCACATTACTGTGGGAAACATTTCCACTGTTAGGATCTTTGATTCACCGATCGTAATGCTCCTTTTTTTCCCTTCAGATGTTTTCCTCTCTCCATAACCTAATGCTTGTAACTTCTCCATACATTTTTTTGTTTTAGCTTTATAGGTTTGGACGAGGCCCGTCCATTTATACGTGTGACCTATGATATGTCACAATTAAAATTTAGGGGTCTCACACATGAATGTCATTCATGTCCATCCATGTACAATCTTTTTGCCCTAACGATATTTTCGTTCGAAGGGAAAACAAACGTTTTGTTTGGTTCTCGGGAAAGTGATAGAGAAAGTTATAGACAAAGATTTTGACAATATCTTTAATCGTTTTATATAATGAATTTTGATAAAAAAAAAGACACCGTAAATCCTTCATAATTTTAAATTTAACAATTGAATTATTATTATAAAATATTTTAAGAACTAAATGCAATACAATACCGTCCATCTTTTAGGACGGGCCTGATATGATATTATCACCATCTAAGGATTAAGCCGTCTCAAGCATGGATGACTTGCGGTGAAATCATAGGATTCCACCATGCAAAACTATATGATGGTTCGTGGTCTCCACCTCTGGTCAAGCCATGGTCAACTCCGAATCATACTTGGATACTTGCTTGGATTCTTGAAGCAACTGTTGGGCTGGTTTTGGGCCATATGAACTCGTCGAGGGCTGTGCAGGCCTAGTTGGGAAGGGCACATGGCCTAGTAAGTCAATCATAAATTTAAAAAAAAAATATTTAACCAATAAAGAAAATAATCTTTTTACATTACCAACCCAAAATATTGAGACCGCCAAATAAAGCATAAAAAAAATATCAACTCTTCTTTATAAACTAAAGTTACCCCTCTTTCACCATAATCAAAGAGC
The DNA here is from genome assembly GCF_006381635.1 of Hibiscus syriacus. NCBI lineage: Eukaryota > Viridiplantae > Streptophyta > Magnoliopsida > Malvales > Malvaceae > Hibiscus > Hibiscus syriacus. The sequence goes on along the minus strand of NW_024063109.1, from coordinate 860,326 downwards.
ATCTCAAATGCGTTACGGAATTCGCAAAGATATACTAGTCTTCACACATAACTTGATGTAGAGATGGATAAAAAAGGTGGATGGAGATAGTCGTCTCTTTGAAAATTTTAAATTAATATATATCTTAAATATTTTCTTTATATTTTCAATTGATAATATATTTTCACCATCTAGAATTTTATAAATTCCCTCTCTCCTAAAATTTTAGAAATTCGTTTCATCTAACCTAAAATCGGCGTCTATTCACGACCTCATGCGAATCAATGTAAAAAGGCTTAAAAAAAGTTTTATCAATTTCATATTATAAACAATTCGATTTAAATTTTATCTTGACGAGTGTGCAATATGATAGTTCAATTAGTTCCAATGACGAAGAAAATTAATCTAATTAGCTCAAAATAGTTCGAGTCAATCAATTAAGTGAAGAGAAACTCGACATTAGCAATTTCAGATTTGAAGGTCATTGTTGAGTGTATGAGCTGTTCAGGTTATCGCATTGGCAAGAGCATACAATGGTATACAGTTTTTTTTTTTTGTTGGTCGAGGACTTGTAAAACTCAAATGAAATTTTATATCTTATAATTTTTTAATTAGTTAAATTGATTTTTTAAATAATATTTTAAAAATCTGTGTTTTAGAAGTTTCTATTTTTTTTCTTTCAATTTTAGAATTTTTATGATTTAATAAAAAATCAGATTTTATGTATTTAAAAAAAAACTAAAATTAAATTAATTAAAATATAAATTTTAAGGACTAAAAATCATTCTATTTTTACAAAAATTCTACGTTAACAACCGATAGAGAATCTAAAAAAATCATCAATTATTAGTTGATCTAACAAAAATAGAATGTGATGTTAGATCATTTTAAGTTTAGTCAAATGTTTGAATCATAGTGTTGTGATTGTAATAAGTTAAATTAGAATAGTCATATTCCCATGATGAGATTTTGTAAGACCTAATTTGAATTAATTAACCAATGAATTAGATATTGATAATTATTTTTTTAAATATCATATTAAAAAAATTAATTGAGATCAATATTTTAAAATTGAAAATAATATGGATTCAGTTACAAAATCAACCTAACATATATAAACAAAATTAAATAGCATAGTGTGGTCTTCGTTGGCTTACCGGCCGTTGAAAACAGTTGATTGAATTATCGGCAATATCTCACCTTACCAGCTACGAAAATTAGTAATAAAACGAAGGCATTATATGGCTTGAAGCAAAAGTATAAATGTGACTGTGAACCCAAAGCTAAGTAAATTTAATGGTATAAAAAACTTAGAAAACCCTACAGGAGATCATCTGAAAGGCAAGAGATCAATTAGTGTAAAAGTGAGAAGAAAAGATCATATTGATGGCCATGAAAAGCAAAGTGCTCATCGTCGGGGGAACCGGGTACTTGGGAAAGCGTCTAGTTAAGGCAAGTTTAGCACAAGGTCACCAAACTTATGTGCTACAGAGGAAGGAGGTTGGTGTTGATATTGAGAAGGTGCAACTGCTGTTATGGTTTAAGCAGCTAGGAGCTCATCTCGTCACCGGTTCCTTTAACGACCACCAAAGCCTTGTGAATGCGGTGAAATTAGTGGACGTTGTCATTTGTGCAATATCCGGAGTTCATATCCGAACCCACCAAATACTGCTTCAACTCAAGCTTGTTGACGCCATCAAGGAGGCTGGAAATATTAAGGTATTAGCACCCGCCTACGCCTGTCAAACATATATATTTATACAAATGAGAAAGCTTTGTAGGTTTCATAGAGATGTGATATTGTAAGAAATGCAACAGAGATTCCTGCCATCGGAATTTGGGACGGATCCAGCGAGAATGGAGAATGCAATGGAACCGGGAAGGGTGACATTTGATGATAAAATGGTGGTGAGGAGAGCAATTGAAGAAGCAGGCATTCCTTTCACTTATATTTCTGCAAATTGCTTTGCCGGTTATTTCCTGGGTGGACTGTGTCAACCTGGCTTTATCCTTCCTTCAAGGGACCATGTTCGCTTGCATGGAGATGGCAATCAAAAGGGTAAGACGAAGAAGATGATCGATGTACATTTATTTATGTATTTAGTTTGTTTTAATGAAACTTTGGGCATGCAGCAATATATGTTGATGAAGATGATATAGCAACATATAGCATCAAAACCATTGACGACCCTCGGACTCTAAACAAAACAGTGTATATAAGGCCAGCAGAGAACATCTTATCTCAAAGGGAAGTGGTGCAGATATGGGAGAAATTGATCGGCAAAGAGCTGCTCAAGTCTTCCATTTCCGAGCAAGAGTTCCTAGCAATAATGAAAGGTTATTATTATTATTATTTAAATTCAGATGAACAGTGATGATTTTATTTTAATTTAATGAAATGGGTGCAGAACAAGATTATGCAGAGCAAGTTGGATTAACACATTATTATCACGTGTGTTATGAGGGATGCCTCGCCAATTTTGAAATCGGCGATGAAGTCGAAGAAACGTCCATTCTTTACCCAGAGATTAAATACACAACGGTTGAGGAGTACATGAAGCGTTATTTATAAGAACATATAAACCGAAATTAAAAGAAGAAATGCTAATGTATTAAATAATTACTTGATGATAAATGTAAAAATTTTATTTATATTTTATTTGTGTGGGTTATATAAAAAATAATTGTTTAATGTACGATTAAAAGAAATAAATAATTTTATAAGTAATATTAAGGGCATAATATATATATATTTAAATTTTTATTCAATATAATCTTATTGATTCATCGAATGTCTTAGATCCAATTTGAAGTGTTATATGGTTGATGAAATTTATCATTTACCTCTATCATATAAATATTGACTTAAATTAATCTCTGGACTGAATTACTTTAATTATTTGTATTAAAAGAATCAAATAGGATTTAATTTTGACATATTTAATATTTATTATTTAAACAATGCCATATGTAATTTGAACAAATATTATATTATAATTATTTTAAACTATTTGAAAAAATATAATTTGAAGATTTATTTTGTACTTAAACGTATTGAATTCCAAGTTAAGGGCTTAAATTAAAGGAAGATAAATATAGAATGGAAAATAGAAAAGCGGCAGTGAGTGGTACAGAACACTCCACGTTAGAGATAGAGAGCAGTGAGGGTGATGAGAACAATAAATAAAATAAAATAAAAGGTTGTGACTGATTTTTAACAACGAACGTAACGGTCTCGAAAGTAGAAAGAGATGCTGTTATCAACTCCTGGTTTTGCAGTGTCTTCAGCCCAGCAGTGGATGGTAATTAAACAAACCCTTCATTGTTTACTGTTTGAAGTAGTTTATTGAAGCACTTAAACTTCTGCTTCTAATTTATGAAGAAACTCATTTTCTTCTTCTTTTTCTTTGATTAATTTCTTGTTGCTGTTCACGGTATAGTTGAAAATGACTGAAAATCAAGTGAACTTTTGATATATTGATATTTTATCCTCAATCAGCTGCATTTTTTGCATAAATTTGTACCAAATTGTAGGTTTTTCACTGCAGAAGCCATTGGACTGAAGCAGAAGCTAACACAAATGGTGGTATAAAAGGGAGAATCGGTTTTCCCCTAAATTTGGGTTCTTCAAGGAATATCAAGTTTATTAGTCGTTCAGTTTCTGAGGAGGGGAAAACCTCGATCGGATTCGATACGCCATTCCCCGATGATTACGATGACCTTCTTAGACAAGTAAGTCTGTGTATCTTACTATATGTAATTCAATGCTTCAGCCTACACATGTATGGATGTAATTTGTGTTCTGAGTCTAATTGTACTAAACATTCATTCCCAAAATCAGTATGAACATATTTATTCCTTTGGACAATATGTGTAAAATAACAGGCAAAAAGGGCAACTGAATCGGCTTTGAAGGATGGAAAACAGTTGATGGTGAGATAGCTGCACACTAATAATAATTGAACAATTCCCTGTAATGTTTGTGACACACAAGTATCTATTACAGGAGATTGAATTCCCAACAGCTGGACTTGGATCTGTACCAGGTTGTTTTCACTCTATGTTGTCTTTTCTTTTTCTTTTCATGCTTCTTTTCCCTTCTATTTCTTCTGATTATATGTGAAATACGCATCAGGCGACGGCGAAGGAGGGAATGAAATGACCGAAAGTATGCAGTTGATTCGTGAATTTTGCGACATTTTAGTAACTCCCGAGAAAGCGACACGAACCAGAATAGTAAGTGCCAATGCCAAAGTTAGTACAACACTATGTCATGTTAGAAGACCCTTTAGAGCTCATGATTTATGTGTATGAACCTCTGCTGTAAGTTTTCAGTTCTTCCCAGAGGCAAACGAAGTTAAATTCGCAAGACAAGTGTTTGAAGGGGCTTATTTCAAACTCGACTACCTAACGAAACCTTCATTCTTCGAGGATTTCGGTTTCGGAGAGAAAGTGAAAATGGCAGACAGGGTAAAGCCGGACGATGAACTGTTCCTCGTTGGTTATCCTTATTTTAACGTTAACGGTAGTTTTGAACATCCCATGTTTGTTTGTTTTTTTTATGTGCAACTCCATGAAGCTTATGTATCTTATGGCTATGCATTATGCAGAAATGATTGTGGTGGAAGAGCTTTACAAGGAAGCTGTAATGAACACCAACAGGAAACTGATTATATTCAACGGAGAACTCGACCGTATCAGATCTGGGTGTATCCTTCCCTCGGTGAATCATATGTAGTTCGTATTAATTTTGAATTGGCATAATGATGAAATTAGCCACTTACGTTTCCCTTATTCTTTTTTAGAGCATTTTAACTCCTAACATTTCAATTTTTAGTCAAAATAGTTTGTTGGACGAAAACCATTAGCTGACAAATGGTCAACACATGTTGTTGATGTGGCATTTTTACATGTTGTAATTGATGATGTGGAACATATAACGTCATCACTTTGGGTAATGAGGCACATACCATGTCATCAATTAAATACGTGTGAAAATACCACGCCAATAATAGGTGTTCATCATTTGTCAACTAACGATTTCTATTTAATATGAGCTATTTTAATCAAAAACTGAAATGTTTAAATTTAAAATATTCTAAAAAAGTTAATATGAGACAAAGTAATTATTATGCAAATATTGAGGACTGATTTTACCTTTTGAATTCAATATAATCACCCATAATAAGAATAGTTGTCCTTGAATGAGCCAAGATTATCCATCCTTCTTCTATCCTAAGCTGGCAGCACTGACCAAATCCCTCCTGCCCATGATGGAGACTGTATATTACATACATAACTTTAAGGGACGAAATGGAGGGACACTCTTCAGGTTTGCTTCATAACTTCTAGAGTAAATTACACGTTTAATATCTCAACTATCATTTTTGTTTCGTTTTAGTCACCCAACTAACTTTTTTCTTCTTTAAAATCATATATAACGTCACATTTTGGTTTCATATTGATCACCCATTGTTAACATATTAACAGGACTGCTAATGTGACTTTTTTTTCAATGATAACGTGACATTATTATGGTGACATGTCAACGTCACTGTTAGTTTTTAACGACAAATGACCAAAATAAAACCAAAACTAGATGTTATGTATGATTTTGAGGGGGAAAATAGTTGGATGACCGGAACGAAATAAAAGTAATAGTTGAGGTATAAACATGTATTTTACCTTAACTTCTATTTTCTTGCGGAATTTTCTAGATTTTTCCCCCTTACGACTAAATTGAACAACTTTTGTTGGTTTTGAAATAGATGTTATCCAGGACCTTGGAGAGTGCTTAAAAGGGTGGGGAATGAGTCCTTTTGTGTGCATCAGCAGGAAACAATGCCATCCCTCAAGGAAGTTGCCTTGGATATTCTCCCTTCTGCTTGACATTTGAGAATTGCACCACTGCACATATCAATCCGCCATAGCATCATGTAAATATGACGGTGGAAATGCCCGATAAATCAAACTTCTTTTCTGGAAGAAGAAAAACAGTTAAAAACTTAGCTTGTTGTCTCTTCTGTTTAGTACTTGACTATTACTTTTGTTATGTTTTGGTATTTAACATTATTTTTTTTTCAAAATCATACTTAACAAATTATTTTAGTTTTCATTTTGATAATATATCGTTAAAAACTTGATGGTAATATTTACATGTCACCATAAGATAATGTCACATCATTAAAACAAATTTTAATATAAAATTTATAAATTGTCCTTTTAGAAGGGATTTATAAAAATCTTTTTACAAGGATAATTTTACAAGTGATACCACAAACTTATGATTAATGATTATTTCATTTTTTTAAATATGTACAATTTTAAGAAATATTTTTTGTAAAACTAAAAACAGTTTTGACAAGTTTTAACTATATTAAATATAAATAATATCATCCTAATCTAAATTAAATATACTACCCCAAATATAAATATTTGCTAAATTCGAATACCGAATGCGAAATTTACCACCATTTAATCCTTTTGCCTGAAGAAATGGGTCTTGAATAAGTTCTAAATCGATTTACTGAATCCAACTGCAATCAAGTTGCCTAAAAGGCAATACTTTTCACGACATTTATAGAATAAGATAAAATGATGACATTAACAATCCCATCATCCTTCTTATCCTTTTTGATGATGTTCCATTTTGTTCAGTGTATTTTTGGATTGATATATCTCTTAACAAAAAGCCAACCAAAGAAAAGTATAAACAAGCCTGCCGACCTTATAATTCCGTTTTCCTTTCACTACTGGTAAAAAAAGTAGGGGCATCTTCCTGTTACTGTTAATGACAGAAAATGCAAATGATATATGAATATATCAGAACAAATGATTCATATGAATATATCAGCTGTTATAGAGAACAATCATGATGTGTCCACGTCCAGCTTCGGAACTATGGCAGATGATAGCTCGATATGAGAAACACGAACTGCACCAACTAGCCGTTCTGGCAGCTCATCCGTCGTATTTGCCTGTGGGGAGAAAGAGGACGTGACACCACTTTCAAGCCAACATACATACAACACAAGTGAATAAAAAAATCCCAACTATGAGTTAATGCCCCATGTCTAATTTCTGGAGCATTCTAAGTAAAAAAATGGGCAATGCCCTAGACAGCCCTATGACTCCAGCAGTTCGCCCATAAATATGAGGTAAAATTACAACCCAAGTCCAAAAAAGCATAACCCCCTCATGTAAATATGATATATTCATTTCCCCTGCATGCCATTAATAATGAATGCAATGTGTACTGCAACACTGATTGCTTCAGCTTATGCTGCTTCCTATTAAATCCCTTTGCTCGGCAATCAATATTAAAAGCATATATTTTTTCAATATAGAGCTTTGAGATAACTGATGTTTTAGAAGATTCATACCTGTACAAGGAAAGCCATGTCAACCACCAGTGTCTTAATTACACCAATGACAAGCCCCAAAACTCCATTAGCAACCGTAGAAGAGCCTATGTCAATATCAACCTACAGAGTGAAAGAAACAAGAATACCCATATCAGTAACAAGCATTTGCAGCTCCACTATTATCATGTTGAGTTAATATAAAAAGAGAAGACCTTCGATTAATGCAACATTGAAGTATTAAAAAATATCATAACAATGCTTACTTCTAAGTACTTGGGACCACGAATATAATTACAATCAACTGCTTTACCCAACAAACAAGGGGTGCTACCAACACTCTGCCGCACAATCCATGATCCCTGTAAAATTCAATGCCAACGAATTAAGAACAAGTTTCAAAGGAGCAAAGCTAGAAATAGTATTAAGGCGCAATGACTGACCCCCACTCACATTTTTTTTTCTCAACAAAAACTAACCATAATATTTAATCCATAAACAATCCCCACATTTTCATTTATGATAGGGCAAAAACGTTAATGTAAATAGTAATCAGGCTAAAAACCGAAGACGGGCTGCCTCACACTTATAACTTCCACCACATTCAACATACATTTCTAGATCAAGAGCCCAACTGATTGAAAAATGTTTCGGAGAGAACACTTCAACCCCAAAGATATTTACTTCCACATTGTGAACCTCAACACCATTACAGTCACTATCTTTAACCACAAGAAATCCATTGTTTTCCACTTCTTTGGTGTCAACTTCAGTAACAGATGGTTCTGTACTTTCTTCTTTTGGAATATCAGAAGCTTCTGAAAGAGGATCTGATCCTTCAGCAGGCTCATCCCCTTTCACAATTGCCATGGGGATACTTCCAACTTCATGACTGTTATGAACCGTTCCAAACCTATTGGAAGAATAAGGATCTAGATTGTGCAACTGTCTGTTCATCCAGTCTCTCGTTGATTTTAAAATATCCACGAAGCCCTTCATAGCTTCAAGTTTCATGGTTGCTTCCTGGTGTAGCAATCCATTGACCGTTCTTTCAAAATATGGTTTTGAAAAATTGACATCACAATCATAGTTTACAAAAATATTACCAAGGTCTGAATGAAAAAGATGAGTTTCTACAGAAGAAGAGTCGTCATCTTTTGCTGAAACTTAGGTTGAGCAACATTTTCCAAGACCCTGAGTACAATCATATGGGGGGGGGGGTAAAAATAATCCAATCTTGACTTTCAGGCCATCTCAAAACCTTAACACCAGACTAAAGAAAATGAAACAAGAAAGCAGGAAAACTAGCATGTGAGTTGAAGCACTGTTTGAACATAGATTACTAAAACGACATAAGTTCTGTCTCAGAGCAAAAAAGTACTAGACCAAGAAAATCAGCAAATTCAACATTAATTCAACCCAGGGACGAAACCAGGATGAAACTATGGGAGGGGCCAAGTTGCTTAACTTTGAAACTAACAGGGTCCTAAAAGGTAATTAAACCAAAAAAAATCATGTATTTTCATGTTAAAAACCTTTATAAATTGTGAGAATGAAATGCACACAAGTATAAATTAGTTATAATTACATATTTGAAAGGTATAAGAAGATGAAGTTCAAATTGTGAGAATGAAATGCACACACCAAGTATAAATTAGTTATAATTATATATTTGAAAGGTATAAGAAGATGAAGTTCAAATTCAAAAATAAATAGGCACAATAAATCCATAAATTTGAAAATAACCAAGAAGGTTAGATTTGCAAGCATTTTTTTACACAACTTTAACTTTACAAGCCAATTTTATTAAAAATCAAGTTCCCAAAAGGAATCTTCGTGTTCCTAAAGTACAGGAGCTCTTTGGTCCAATGTACTTACTGTTTCTATGATGAAAAAGTGTTGAGGCCTAATAGACAACAAGAATTAAAAGACAAGAATTATGGAAGCACAATTAAAATGAAGACTGCTTCCAACTGACTCAATCACCATGATTTGAACATTTATCAAACTAATGAAGAAAGATACCTTTGGTACTGATGGAATAAGCTTCAGTCTACTATTGCGAAACTCATCATCGCCATCAACAAATCGCTGCAAAAGAGATCCGGGTACTAGTTCCTTTGTCACAAAATAGAATACCATACTATAATGTGTTGAGCCAGGAACCTGAAACAAATTCAACATTATACACTCAACATTACCATCAGTCTAAGATATCACCTGCATTATGAAAACTTACTTGAACATTGAAGACCAAAGAGAAAAGCCCCTTCTCTGAAGCAACCTACAAAGAAAGAAGCGACAAAGAATCAAAGAATAAAATATACTCCATAATGGAATTAATGGATTTCCTACATCAATAAAGTTGACAGTGACAACACAAGAAGAACTTTAAGCGGTATATGCTTAGGGTCTTACAAGAAATACAGGTGAACCATCAGTTTTGATCCAAAACAAGCAACCACAGAAACTTGGTCAGGGAAAAACATGATTTTGTAAGTTAAATGATTCCCTACTCGTTCCCTTTTTCCCCCAGAAAAAAGAAGGTATCATGTTTACAGTAATAATCTAACCACATTAACCTAACTTGAAGCTCCTTTTACTAAATCAACTGGATCAAGTTTATCCTTCATTGTTTCCATTAAAAAAAAGGTATCATGTTTAGCTTGTACATAATGTCGGGTATAATTTATCTAATAAAAAATGTGAATATGTTTAAACTTTACGGGTTCTATTCTAAATATACTATTACAGAAGTTTGATGTCCTAGGTTGAAGACTTAGGAAGCAGATTGGGTGGGAAATGGAAAAATTTTGCAACCTAATCGATTAACGTAACAAGTAATTATGATATGCAACTTGCATACCAGAATCCAATTTGAATAACTACTATGCAGCTTGTGGAGTTAGCACAGCAAGGTAATATAAGTGAATCCAGTGCAACCAGATTCCATATGTAATAAAATGTTCACCATGATTACTAGTAAAGGTTTGGACAACATTGCAGAGTTGAGAAACCATGCATATCAAGTGCAGCTGAAATCACTTAATATACCCACCAGATACAAACATTAAATAGGCAAAAGACTCACTTGTGCAGCACAACCTTGACGCCTGGCAACATGATCTATTCTTTTTGTGTCTTTAAACCAATCAACAGCAACAAGATCCATTAAATGCTTTCCCGCAGGAATCTTCATTGCATATAGGGCGAAAAGATAACATAACCAAGACTTCAGATATCAATTTGGATGTAAAAATAGTTAACAGAAGAAATAAGCACAAGATTCTAACCTTTGATTTGTTGTAACAAAAATGCTTGCTACGTACTCTGAAATTGTTACCATCCGATATTCTCCAACAGTCACAAGAATTATCACGGTCATCACGCCGTAGATTACCAGAAAAGCATGACAAATCAATTCTCTCAACCAGTTCTTCTTCCAGGGCTTTAATTCAGAAAATATATTGTATATTGAGATAAGAAGTCAGTCTATAAATTAAAAATCTTACCAATCACATAAAACAAACCAATGTAACATTACTAGGACCCACCTGTTCTCTTGATATCATAGTCACTTTTAGTAGGATATGCCTGAAAATTTAAGGGAAATAAGAAACCCATAGGTAGTTAGGAACAAGTCAAACAGAAAATTTATAAAGATCGTGGCAACACAACCTCTTGTTCTGCTTCAAGCATTTGTTCTTCATCCTCATCGGAGTATTCATCCATCAACAAAGAGTTTCGGCTTGCAGCATTCATTTGATCAAGAGAAGCAGTGAGGGGAACAGATAACTCATCTATCTTTTGAGTTTTCTTCAAGGAAACTGAAGCTGAAGCCATATTGACCATAACTGGGATTCTAGGAGGTGCACCTCTTTCATCTGTTTGGGTAAACCATTCACGCAATCCTGTCATAAGAGGTAAACAACAATCTTAAAAGAGGTAGACAAATAGAGACTGATACTGGAACGAACAAGATAGGAATGGAATTCTCTTAACATCCGCTTGCACCATTATTTCCTTTTTCATCTTCAAGTTGTCCACTTGGACAGGTGTGCGAAATCAAGTTGTAAAACAGGTATCACAATAAAAACAATATATTTTCCTTTTTCTTTTCATTGATTGAAATAATGAGAACAAAAAAGGTCATCCATGAAAACAAGGAAAAGAATCCTAATTTCAATGTGATGTCAAATTTTCAGAATTCTGCAAAATTTTAACATGCAAAATAGAGGGGGGGGGAATCTCACCAGCAACACTATTTAACATCTGAAGCAGACAGTGTTGCTGAAATGATGAAATACAATTCACACCCCATCCTTTTAAATCAATCTGCATGAGATGCTGCACCTGTGTTCTAGGCTTCCCATTTCGAGATTTCAGAGGGGAAATGTTGAACCCTCCACCTGAGAAAATTAGAACCAAATCAGACACTCATCTTTTAAGTCTCAACACAGCCATTCACATAGAGCTTACTCTCCACATGAGCCCGCACATGTCCTGGTTGTGGGCCGCAATTCTCATGCTCCCTAGAACGAAATAATACAACTGCAAAAATAAAAAAAACAAGAAAAAGGGGGAATTTCAGAAACTAGAAAAATAAGCAAGCAGATCAATAAATAAGCAAATCTAAAAAGGTTTACCATAACTGCCATCATCATTTCGGCGCCAATAACGCACATAGCAAAGGTCACGGGGCCAGACAAACCTGCAAAAAATGGATCCATAAACTAGAAAAGTTTCCATACTTCATGAGCTAAGAGGAGGTGGGATCTTTTGGAAACTGAAGCATAATATTTAGAAATATTCTACAAGGTTGCATAAGCAACCCTCAACGTAGTGAACAATGTTATAATAAACCTTGGATAACAACAGTAGGTGGCTCACTCTCCTAATAGTAAAGTAAAAATTTAAAATCCTTCTTTGTCATCTAGAAACAAACATTTAACATACTTATGTGTAACTAATCGTACAATTAAGAATCAATTTTATATGGAAAACCCATCAAGTCTTCATCAATCTTATTGACAACCCACACTAGATTACTAAGCCAATATTTCTGCAAAATACCAAAGCTAGTGGGGAAACTCCCATAATGCAAAAATCTTCATTTCTTGTAAACAAACCAGCACATCCTCAGCCCTCCACACTCGATTTTTTTCGTTATTTCGGTTCTCACTTGCTAGGTATTTCTGTTTTTTCCTTGTATTTTATTGATACAGTTAAGTTTCATCTTTCCTCATTTCTTCTTTTGATGCTTACACACACCCAGCATGCTGGGCCTAACAAGTCCCTTTCTGGGATTTTCTGAATGCACTGACTTGATAAAATATATTCTCAATAATCAAAGTTGGCATTAAAACAAAGAAACAAGCTAAAAGGGAGTCCATTTGTGTTCTAACAATTTTGGTTCCGAAAATGCTGGCATGCTTCAAAAGATACATTATCAATACAATAAAACCATAAACATAAATGATTTAAATAGGAGAGAAAATATTACATAGTAAACCAGTCCAACTGAAGCCTGTGATAAATTATAGCTGTATGTCCATCCACCTCCTCAACTAAACTACCGTACTGAAAACTACAATCCCACCTGAAGAAGGATAAATACTATAAATATGAAATATGGATAGTACACAAACTATGTAGAAGTAAAAGGTCTCACAAATTGTGTGGATACCCAAAGCTATGCACTTTTGTTTCATGCATTAAAAAAAATTAAACTTAAATATTTAATTGGAAAGGAAACCTACTCAAATCGAGTTCCATCCATGCTCATTACAAGACCAAATATTTCCTCACACGAAGCTTCCACAACACCTACTGCCTTCATCGCCCTACTACAGCTCCTTGGCTATATAAAGAAAACATAAGTTATCATTTACACCCAAAACATGTTTATGCACTGAAAAATAAATAAATAAATGCAAGGCACAAAGCAAGAAATGAAACAACACTGCCGTACAAGGTAATCGACTTCAAGAAGCTCTTCAAAAATGCGAAGTCCTGCCATATCAAAGAAAATGATTGTATTCAGTAGGATCCACCAATCCCACTTCAGTATTGAGGTAATTAAATACCCCTCCACTACATATTACTTTTTGACTTGGACTTAACTTTAAAGCCAAAGTGGAATAATCAATGAAAAAAACTAACCGTTTTGGCATTGAAGGAGGCGCCAATGTTTTCTAGAAAATGATTGGTTGTTGGCATTTTGATTTGATAGTTCTGTGTCAAATTCCTGTGTCCAGTCCAATACTGAATCTGGAGGACCTGACATTTTATAGAAATATTGAGATTTTGATAATCGAGTGAAATAGTGAAAAGTAGAAGACAAAAGGAAACAAAGTGAACCATTTCCAATTGTTGTTCTCCTAAGCAAAGTTTTTGGAGGAGCATCATCTTCATCCTCTGGTGCACTAAACCTTAAGGGGAAAAAAATAAGAAAATTAAAAGTTTTGCCAAGGATCATTAATCACGTGTCTTATCATTAACCTAAAAGACATGTGAAGCACTACGAGCAGAAAATTGATGGAAGTTGAGTATATGGGGTTGGGGATCAAATGGGTGTTTGGTTAGATGAGCTTAAAATTTTATTAGGTAAAAAATTATGCGCTTATAAGAAGACTATTGGATCAAATTTCTCTAAATATCCAAATCAATAATAAAATAACCTTGAAACTTTGTATTAACAATTTCTTTTTTACTTTCTGGAAGAGAATTCTATCCATTTTGGAAGAACTTTAATGCATATTAGTTTTTAATTAAAAATTAATAAATATTTGTATATTTTCTTATTCCCAAATCCATATCAACGTCATGTCATTTCCTTATATTCTAGAAATTGATGTCTCGATGTCACCATGTTCGTGTTGTGTACCTGTGTACTATATGCACCACTTGATATTCAACTCTAACCAGAATATTACTAAAATGACTTGGGTTGATGTTTAAAATATGAGTGTATTTACCTGTTCCAATCATGAAATATTTGTATAATTCATCTATGCTATATTGTACAAATTGCAAACAGAACTTAGAAAATTTAAGACATGAAATCCCACAAAACCCAATACGTCTTTTTATCACAAATAATATTCTAATCTTCCCCCACTTATTAATGACAATTATGCTCTACCCTGAGGATTTGATCCAAAGACTTCAATGCACTGAGGTAGTTGAACTGTAGCTCACCCGAGTCGCCACTAAAGTAATAAACATTCAGTTATATCAACATGCACAGTCAACAGCAAATAGAGTACTTACTGACTTTCATGATCCGATGAAGAAGCATTCCTCCCATCATCCATTCCAGATTTATATTCAAAAGAAACATATTTGTTGCCATTTGTAGTTTGCGAATCTTGATGCTGAACATGAAAACAAAATGTGAAAGGAAAGTCAAAATATTCATGGTAACAGATAATATGCAGACAATATATTCACTTCATAACGAAAAATGTGACTCCAAAACAATTCAACAGATTTGGTGAGAGATAATCAATTTCAAAACACAAATCCACAACATGGAAAGAAAGCAAGAATTAAGTGTTAAATATGCACCTGATCAATTACAGACTCTATTTTTTCCTTCCAGATTAGGGCTTCCTGGATGTTGAATGCTGCCATCTAGAAAGAAGAATGCAGACATGGATCACAGAGGCCACATTGCAAATCCAAAACATGTGTAAGATATGCTCGCACAATGGGAGAAAACTGAAGCAGATAGTAATATCACTTCTAAAACAGATATTACTCTAGTTCCATCCTTAAAAGTTTCCAGTCCCATATACCCATATATTCAAGTTATATCCTTACTATAGAGAGGCTAACTTAATTAGGAATAAACCCAACCATCAAGCACAATCAAAGCAGACTCCAAGCATAGTCTTAGATGGTAAAACCAATCTATGCTAATGTGACTTAAGTCCCTTTGCATGTAACAGAAATACCAATGTTCATTTGTCAAGTACATGCAATAAGTAATTCAGCTACAGCAAACACTGCATTCCTACAGCCTTCCTTAATTGATGCAGCTAAGAGCCTAAGAGAGAAGATGTCAAATTGAATAACTAACCAGGCAAACTCAGACTACTAAGCATCAAAGAATATCCATTCAGTTACAATTTCTATAAAATGAAAAAAAAACTACAAACCGTGATTCTGTTGTACTTCTCTTTCTTGTTGTAAACTGACAAAACATAAACCATCTGCAAAACATAGATCATAAGTTAAGATGAAGTACAAAAGGCTATTTTATCTAAAGGAACACATTTCACTGTGAACCAGAGTATAAGGGCTACTTGAACATTACATTTTGCAATTAGGATTACATGGACAATCAATCATACACTGAGACAGCAAGTGAGAGCGTGCATGAGTCTCTTGATGAAAGAAAGAGAGAAAAACAGGAATGGAGCAGTAAAATGTTTGAAACAAAATATAAACATTACAATTATGAATAAGGACACTCCCAAATCACTAGATCACAAGAATAGAACACACAATAGTAATCAGTGACAAGAGAAATGCTGGTTATTGCGACAACAACTCACATGTCCATGTTGGGTCTTCAAGCCTCGGTCCTCCACTCTACAGTTTCCATCTATCAACAAGGTCTTGATTGGAACCTAAATTTAGAGAACATAGGAACACATTTCACAGAAACAATAGTCAAAAGAAACAGAAATATTTCTCAGAGAAAACAAAAATAAGTAGTCCTCTGCTTTCCTTTTCCCATACAGTATGAATCTACATATATCAAACAGCTTTATCAACAAGATGTTCATGATATTACATAAAGAATTGCAGCAACAAGTCATCAACTGTTCCATTACTAAAATAAAAGTTAAATCAGACAGAACTGCATTTAATTTAAAGTTCTAAAAGCTACTTCTCTTTTCTTCGGTCCAAAAAGATAGCGAACTAAACCTGAACGAAGCATAAAATCCTCCAAAAACATGTTTAATTCCCTAAGAAAAATTAAGAACTCTCGAAGAAAATAATTAAAAAACCTGATTAACTTGCGGCTTTCTCTTGTAGTAAGCTAGAAGCCGATTTTCGAGCACGAAATATCGCATGTGTATGAAAGATCGCCCGATCTTCCTTCGTCCATATCTCACCATCCATCCTTCGCACACCACTTTCGACATTCCTTCCCTCTCAAAATTCCACTATCAACAATCAAATCCCCAAATTACTATTCCCCCATTATCCTTTGACCTTTCATCGCCTCATACTTCGTCGTAAAAACCGATTAATCGGCGAATCGGTAGTCCTTAATTCTCAAATTTAGAAGAGTCGGGAGAACTCTATTTCAACACTGCCCGAAAACCGCAAAACAGAAATTTGACTTTGTATACTACGATGACGAGGTAAGATAATAATAGGCGACAACAAAAAAAGAAGCTAGATAGAAGTCAAAATATGGAACAACAGTATGCAGGATCAAGTGAAGTTTTGTTTGTCAATTGAACACTAATCTTAAGAAGAAGAGGAGCATGAGGAGGAAGAGAACTAATTTTGAAATCAGAAATAATGAAATAATATATTTTTTATTTATTTTAATTTATGGAGTATTATTTTTGTACATATATGCCAAAGAAAAAGTTGGGAGTGTGGGGATAAGTCTAGGAAACAGACATCTAAGGTTAGGTAGTGTGTTGGGAATAGTGATGAAAATGAGTCGGGCGTATATATATATATAAATTCAATTTAAATTTTGAATTTATTTTTTTACATAATACTTAATTTATTGTTTGTGTTAATCAAATTAAAATTTCAATTTATTATATTAAATTTAATTAGTCTTATCTGCATTTGAATTTATTTAGTTATGGGTTACATATTTAAATTTATTAACTTTAATATTTAATGTAAAAAGAGTAAAAATAAAGTCCTTATGAATTCAATATTTCAATTAAAAGTTATTATTTCAAATTATATTGATATTTTATTCTTATAATATTTTAAAAATTACAAATTTAAAACTATTTAATCATTTAATAGCTTTTTTTAAAAAAAACGAGCACTTCATTAAGTAAAAAGTTGAGCACTATATCAAATTTAAGTATCATATTAAAAAAGTTAAATAATTGATGTCACTATGTTGATCTGTTTTACTACAAATTATAGTTAAAATATGTAAATGGTAGTTATCCAAATCCCAAAACAAATCCTAATAAATGTCTGAATTTTCAGGGTCAATTATGGATCCCTAATTCAAATACGACGACGCAAATGAGTAAGGCGACGGTGCAATCGAGTTTTTTTCATACGGATCCAGATTTGATATATCAGATCAATTAAAATAATTAAGAATTTTTTTAAAATTTAATTATCAGTTAATTTAATTTAAAACTGATTAAATTATTAAACTAGTCAAAAATATTAAATATATTATATGTATTACATGTATTTTTAAGTTCGAATATATTAAAAACTAAAATTTAATTATTTTTAATCACATTAGATTTATTAAATTTTCAAAATCCATGTAAATTTTAATCCAAATAAAAATATTTTTATTAAATAAAAAATAATCTAACTAAAAATTTTAAAAATAATTATTAATTTGATCTTGATTTAATTAACTAAACTTTATTTAATTCAATTAATTATTTAAAAATAATTAAATTAATAATTAAAAAATAATTAATTTAATTATGATTAATTCGATTTCATCCATAGTCAAATTAAGAATGCCCTACAATTATCCACTAGTATTTATGAAGGCTTAGAACTAAGGTAGCGGAGTAGTGTTGTCTTAGTTTAGTTTTAACTCATTTTGACTTTATTCATTCTCGTAGCTTGCTATCGTTGACTTCTGCATATCATTCTCTTTCATGTTTCCTCTTTTTAAATTTAGTCAGGTCTTACGTTTCTGTCTATATGCAGATATTTTTTATGCAGGGATTTATTTGCAGGGATTACTTCAATTACAGACGCATATATGAAGAAAGCTTATGAAGATTGTTCAACTATGTATTTATTTATTTATTTATATATACATTACACTTTATCTTTATTTTTACTTTTTTGACTGTCGAAATTTTTTTCGAAAACTGCTCTCAATTTGATGTTAAAGACAACCTACTATCCTTACTCTATTACATATGTGAATAAGATTTTGTTGTTGTTGTTGCTGCTGCTACAATTCTCCGCTAGGCTTTGCTAAATCTGGAAAAAAAATATAATACAGGGCTGACTTAGCACGTTGACTTTCAGCCTCTGGGTAGGACTCTGAAAATATGTTTATGAGTTTAAGAAAAGAAGGAAATGGTTTGGCCCCTGGTGAAGC
Source organism: Hibiscus syriacus (assembly GCF_006381635.1). Taxonomy (NCBI): domain Eukaryota; kingdom Viridiplantae; phylum Streptophyta; class Magnoliopsida; order Malvales; family Malvaceae; genus Hibiscus; species Hibiscus syriacus. Next base: position 841,681 of record NW_024063109.1, on the reverse strand, counting down.
GTTTAATTACAAACAAGTCCCATAGCATTTTGAAAACAAGTTTAGCTTTTAGGATCCGGGGACTTTTGGCTCTTCCAAGTTAAAGCGACTTTGATCTCGTCGCATATAAAATTTGAATGGACAATATGATTCAAAAATCCTCTACCCCATATATATATATATATATATATATATATATATATATATATATATATATATATATATATATATATTTATATATTATATAATGCTCCTTTTATGTGTTTCACCACAATATTTTAACAGATAAATTAGTAAAGTAAGACTAAATTAATGGCAATTTGTCATTATCTCAATATTTTATTTTCTGTTTTAGTACTATTTAATTCAAATAAAAACAAACGAAGTAAAGAAAATCAAATTTGGGATGCGCATAAGTTTATGACCGCTTCCCTCATCGCAAGTTCTTCATCCTAGAATAATAATTGTGGTTTAATACTACTCGACGTCCTAAAAAAATTTTCAAAAAATTCAATATGGTTTATATTCTTTTCACTTGATATGATTCTTAAATTAGAAAAAAAATTGATTCTTTGATTAGAGAAATCGAACGTTGATTCATGGTGTTGATGTGACAATTCACGGTATTAATATACTAGTTTATAGTATTGACATGACGGTTCGTAGTGAATGATATCATAATAAATAAGCAAAATTAATTTTTTTAGTCGAGTTTGAGAGTCAAATTAATTCTTTAAAACGATTAAGAGTTTGTTTAATTTTTTAAAATAAATAAATAAATATAAAACTAATGAAAATAAAAATAAAATTACTAGAAGATACTAAAATAATGGCCGGAATAATACATGTGGGGAATATTTTTTCCCAAAATAATGCCCTTTGCTTATTATTTCCTAAAATAAGTTACTATGTATCTTAACTATGTTAAGAAAGTCTCGACCAATTCTGTAATAATTTCTTTATATAAGTATTGATGATATGATTGTATGATAATGAAATCATGTTTAGTATCCGTACATATATGATATAAAAGTGTGATATCTTTAGTGATGCTTGACATTACATAGTTATGAGACCATTTGTGTACTTTATCTTTATTTAAATAAATAGAAATATTATTTTTAAGATAAACGTGAAGATTGAAATTTACATAAAATGAAATAATATAAATATTTTTAACTATTCGATCAAATAGATCTAAGAGATTTTCAATTCCAATTATTCACACTTTACTCAACTACATTTACACTTATCATTTTTTTATGGACCATCTTTTATTTAATTATCTTTCATTGTAGGATTCGGTAGATTTGTCAAAGATTATAATAAAATATATAAATGGTCGAACATGGCTGAAATATGAGTAAAGAATGTAAATGGTTGTAGTTGACTGAAGGATAGTAAAATAGGAGATTTAAGACTTAAGAGGGGAAGAATTAATTCAAGTCTACGTGTTTGCTTCCTTGCAATTTGCAAATGATAAATGACGTTTAATTCTAGAAGAGCGACCAACTAGACTAGTTGATGACATTTTAATGTTATCATTAAACTTTTAATTTTATCAATTATAACATTAAAATTTTAAGTTTACATTTAAGTATGTCAAACTAATATTAAGTCACTAATGAGACAATGACATGACTAACAATTATTAACATAACCTATTATACCAAAACGATGTCGTTTTGATATGATTGTTCTGATGCAAAAAACAACATCATTTTAGATACTGAACTTTAGGGTGTATCGGTTTTTCTATCGAACTTTTAAATAATTTATTTTTTGGCACTGCAATTTTTGACATTCGTTGAAAGTCAATCACCAATCGTCACCGATCGTCTTTAATGGCAAAATTGATACTAAAACGTTCGCATTTCACTCCCCATTCTTATAGAATTATTTTTAAATGAAACACACTCAAAATATACGAAATTAAACAAAAAAATTATCTATTTTTATGTTTGAAGACTTTCTTAGATTTACGGGATTTGGGATGCTTGTTTGAAAATCAAAACAGTGAGAAGCATTCTTTCGAGAAGGCGACCAACATACCTTAAAACTAATCTCAGCGAACAATCATTGAAAGATATCGAAATATTAATACGTTGAACTTTTAAATTGACGATCCTAGAAGAAGAAATAGGAGTAAAATGTGAACGTATGGTACTGATCTTTCACAAGAAATATGACTAATAACGGGCGATGCTTGGCTGTCCACGACGGTCAGAAATTATAGTGATAAAAAAGTAAACTATTTAAAAGTTCAATGGTAAAATTGATACACGTGATAAGTCAAATATTTACATGATTTTCATATATAAATTTCTATGTTTTAATATTATAATTTATCTCCAAGTATTTGTTTTGACGATTATTTGATTTTTTTCAGGTGTTTGGACGACTAAAGGATAATTCATGCATAAAAGGAAAGTTTTAGTCGGATTTGGACACTTGAGATATTATATCGAACAAGGCAAAAGCACTTATTGAATAAGGTGTGTCCACGCCTCGACAAAAATTTAGAGAAAAAGAATTCTATCAAATTGCACTTCTATCTTTATTTTATATTTAGATTAGATCAGATTTTGAGTTGTATTTTAATGCAACTCATTATCCTCATTGATATAAATGATTTCTACTATAAATAGTTACAAAGGGAAGATAGACAACATGTCATTTTACTATTCCTTTTTTTCTTGTCGTCGATTACACCATTGTCGCCTATCCCCCTCCATGAGTTGCTAAATTCCTCTTTTTAGTTAGGGTTTGATTCAAGGTTATTAATACAAGTTCTTAGTGAGATCTCTTGTTCTTTGTCTATTTCAAGTATCTTTATATCTTCTGAGCTTATTGTTAACTATGTAAAAAAGATGTATTTTATATCTATTTACTTGGATGTTTGGTTGAAATCAAGAACATTTAGTTGTATTTATTTATTACATTTACATTTCTAAAGTTTATCTTTACGCGTTATTGAAATATTAAAATATGATGTCACTTGTGGTAGGGTTGTTTTTGTAGTGTTGTACGCAGGAATCAGTGTGATCGCCATGGAAACAAAGGGGAAATCTAGAGTCTAAGTTGCCGAGGTAAGTTGAAGGGAGGAAGAAAAGATCTACTCATTATAATATCCAGCCAACCATCATTTCCATCCAGCTATCAGCCAGCCTGTCAGTTCTCAATATTTAGATTAGGATCAGATTTTGAGTTGTATTTTAGGAGATCGAATTCAATGAAACAAATTAAGGGAAAGGGAATAAAGACAGTGTGATTTAAGGAGATTAATTTAAGGAAAGCAATCAAGGATTTTGTCTTTAATTTTTAAAGGGTCGGATTACACAAAGAAAGAGAGGAGATCGGTAACAGTTCTTTCTTTCTTCCAATTTCCTTTTTCGAATGATGGCTGCCATTCTGGCAAGAAATTTATTTTCAATGGATCAAGTTTTCAAACGAAGCTTGGACGATGAAGCTGTCACACCTTGGCAAATGAACACGCGAAGGGGGATTCTTCATCCATTGCTTCTTTGTGTTCTTTACTTTCTCTAACTTTGTTAAGTCAAAATGACTGCATGTTACTTTTACACTTTGTTGTTTGAGTGAGTCCTTGAGTCTTGTCTTTATTTGTCGAGCGATTGATATTTGAAGTGGACGGGAGTGTGTAACATTTATGACGTGGAAGATCTCGACGTCCTTATAGACTCACGTTGATATTTTGGATCCGGACAGAGTTATCGCTGCACCACCAATGTATTCGACGGAAGATTCTCAACATTTAGATAGTGGTTAATTTTTCCTTGGTTCTTAGCAAGGATGCAGAGGTATTGCTAATACTCTAGAATATTACCCGGAGGTTATGTTGAGTTTGACGAGTCTCTACACTTGTGTGGAGTCTTATTTGCCTTGTGTGAATGGCGAAAGTTATCCACACTTGAGGTGATGATTTCATTGTAAAAGATTTTTAATGTGTAGCATCTTAAGGCCTAGAGGTATTTTTCTGTTTTTGTATTTGATATAATTCAATGGTAAACAGAGGTTTCTCCGTGTGCTATTTAGCGAGAACCTCGACATTATAGTCGAGCGGAGTCACCTCCGTCATGTCTAGGAATGGTGACTTCTCCATGTTAAGGCTCTCAATGCTAACTGTGGATATATTAATTATGTAACGGTTGAAGCGTTACAGGTGGATGCAAAGCCTTTTCTAAACCATTTTATCAATATTCTGTCTAGAATGTAAGGGAGCATGACGACTCATGTAGAAACTTCAGAAGAATATATCATCGTCTCGACGCTATGGAAGGGTAACGGAGGCATCTTGACTCTATTGGCTGGTTACCGATATCATTGACCATAATTATAGTAGCATAAGGTAGGGCAGAGGTTTCTCAAAGTTAGCATGAAATTAGTAGTGAAAGATGGGGAAAAAATGACATCTTTCAACGTTCTTTCATTTAACTATTATTTCTCCTGCTACGAAGAACAATATATATAATGTGTTTCCAGTCTAGTCCTTGTTATGACTGAAAGGTAGAGCTAATAAGATCAATGAAATTACACTGTTTGATCATAAGAACACGACGCCTTCTCCCAATCCAAGAAGTCGTCCATGGTGGATCACCCGAGACGACCCGGTAGCCTGCGTTCGCGTACAATGTGCGAGCGCCGGAGTCGTCTTCGTAAGCCCGAAGGACAAGATACTTGAAACCCCATAAAACTGACAGCACCTCACAAGCTTTCAGCAAACAACTACCGATCTTCCTCCTCCTGTTGATCAACCATAGTTATAGGCTTATAGCTCACTTTCAACCGCAACAATCTAACGAGAAAGACACATTGAAACATTATTACCGAAAGCATTTCGAAACAGCGAGTCCCGAAACATAAAGATATTCCTCGGTTCCGTGAAGGTGTCGAAGAACGTCATTGTCTCGTAACGCCGTGACATCCACCACACCCACCAGCTTGGCATCCGACGGAGACTCCGCCACTAAACATGCATACCTGTTTCCGACCACACACATATATTTGATTAATTAGATTAGCATTCATGTACTAAGAGAAGTTACTTGTATACCTGGTTGGAGGTGAGTTCCTAAGTTTGTACATCAGCCCTGCCAGTACCTCCGCCTGTTAATAAATAATGATAGCATTAAACCTCTTAATTTGTTCTATTTTCTGTTTTATATTTTTCCATATTTAGGAGTAAAACTAAAAAAAAATCCTTAATTAAGTATTCCATTACATTAATGCAGCATTTAAACTTGGGATATTCATGCATTTGCCTGCTCATATATTATCGATAATAAATTTACATGGAATGCTTAAGGTCTAATTTGGACCTACTAATAACGTTATATAAATAGAGGATCCAAATTATAAGAAGGAAATTAAATTAAAGGAATAAAATTCTACATTTTAACATAGTAGAAGGACTGAAATCATAATTAGACCAAACACACATGGAAAGAAATCAGAGTAAAGAGTAAAGGAAGAAGGAAAAGAAACCTTGAAGAACCGAAAGAATAAATCATCGAAGAGAGGCATTGGTTGATGGAAGGCTTCAGCCTGAATCTGAGCAACTTTCCGTGTCTCGTATTGATTCTCCTCCAATCTCCTTACTTTCCATCCATTCTCACTTGCCAAATACAAAGGTTGCTGCTCCTCTTTGTCTTCCCATCTTCCATTATTATCTTCCTCTGCTTTTCCAGACAGCTCCACACTTGCCTTAGCCGACGACATCGAGCTTGAATAAGAAGAAGTAGAGCACTGCACCAGACAGCCATTGCCTTTTGCTCTTTTCTTGCCATGGTTAGGTAGCTTAATGGGAGCGTTGGTTTGATGGTGCAGGCGAGGGTGTTTCCGCACACTTGTTGAGATAAAAGACTGGTGGCGTAGAAAGTGAGCCATGATGATGCATCACTGTGTTTTCCCGAATGGAATGCATGATGGAATTGAATTGGACTTTGGCACCATCGTCTTACAGCCACTACTTTCTCTCCCTCTCGTATACATTTATTTACTAAAGTTTAGAATAATTATTTGGGTAAACTATCATTATTATTTCATTTTAGTTATTTAATTATTTTTTCTAAATCATATCTAACCTGTAATTTTAAACATTCACCGTTAAAATTTAGCAATTGTATTAAAAAAATATCACGTCGACAATTATATTAATTTTTTTTATGGTGAGTGATCAAAATGAAACAAAAAATATAACGTTAGGTAAGCTTTTAAAAAAAATAGTTGGATGATCAAAAGAGAAAAAAATAATTATTGGGGTATTATATGCGTAGTTTACCCTAATTATTTTGATATGATTCAGTTTAGTTTTTATTAGAGTCGATCCGAAAATTCATATATATAAAAAAATATATACTTAAAATAGTGATTCATATCTAATCCGAAAAAATCGGATATATGAATTTTTGAATCGTATATCTAGATCCAAATATAAAATTTAATTTTTATATTTTGTGACTTAATATAATTTTTTCGGTGTTTCTACTATATATATATATATATATATATATTTAATAACTCACAATAAATAATTAAATATCTTAATTTTTATTGGACTAGAAATTTAATGGATTAGTAGGTTACTCATTTATTGGGCTACATGCTAACTAAAATCTAAAAGCTTAATTTCTTTCCGATTTTAGGATAATCTACTATTGGAATTTATCCAATCATATTCAATTAGAATTACTCAAAAATTAAAAAACGGATCAAGTATCTGAATTTTTATATCGGATTAATAAATTAGCAGACCGAATTGATCAGATCTGATATTTTTTATACACCCAAGTGTTTTTAATAATTGAACATTTGAGTGAGAATTAGTTTTGGTTTTTGTGGTTCAAATAAATTGTTTCAATGGTTAGCGTTTTCATTTTTCAGACTTTAGTTGGTTTCGTAGGACGGTAGCAGAGAGAAATGGAAATGGAAATGGAAATGGAAATGGAAATGGAAATGGAAATGGAAATGGAAAGGGAGGAAGGGTATTTTAGGAAACAAAATATTATAATGTGAAGAGATAAGATGGGCAGCATACACTACACAAGTGCTTTTAGTAGTTTAGGGACCATAAATGAAAATCCGACGTGGTGAATTGCACGCCTAACACGTGGGGATGATATGAATTCGTGGTATTCAACAGCTGTTAATGGGGTGTGTATTTTCATATATCAAATATTATTTTATTTAAAATTTTGAATATAAAAATCCGGATAATTGTATGAACCTCAATAATTTCGGTGATAAATAAATTCGTAGTATTCAACCTCAATAATTAAAATTGTAATTTATTCTAATCTAAAAATTCAGATAATTTAAATTTTTAAATCAAATATTTAGACATCAACATAATTTTTTGGTAAAGGGAAGAGCTAAACTAACAGTCTTCAACCTTGTCCATCAATGGCGTGTTTGGCCAACTTGTTGATCCTCCTAGTTTGGCCAGCGTAGCCATCCGGTCTGCTATCATATTTCGCGTTCCTAGGTATATGGTTGAATGAAATCTGTCAATCATTCCCAAGCTTCCATGATTTGTCTTACCAGCGAGAATGACTCGTCCTTTTGATGCCTCGATTGTAGCAGCCGTGCTACTTCCAGACTGTTCGTCTTGAGGGTTGGCTTTTTTTCTTGTCATTTTGATACAAAAATCACCTTAACATATTTTAATTATCTCTCGGACATCATTTTAAAAAATTTTATTGATCTAACACATTTATAGAAAGGTGTGGATCATCATTCGTGTCTTTTTAAAATTATGACATGTGTCAGAAAGGCACAGATCACCATTCGCGTCTTTCATTATTGGATCCAAATTTCTCGGATTTTAAACTCTCCCCTTGCCTATAAATAACGCCTCCTTCAACCGTAAACATCACAACATCAATTCATCTTATATTTGCTTCACCAGTTTGTTCGATCTTTTATTGTAAGGTAATTTTTTTAATATATTATATATTTTTTATATACGATTATTTGGAAAAAAAATATTGTATTAATATTTTATTATTTTTTTTTGCGATGGTAAAATTGGAAAGTGAGATCATACGTCGAGACATTTTAACCGATACGGTAACAATATAAAATTATATTATTTAAATTATTGTTAATATTTTTTTAAAAAAATTTATTAGGTTATATTTGAATTCACATATTATTTATTTAATTAGGCGTATTTCAGCTTTTGTTTTTGCATAAATAATACTCTCAATCTTTCACTCTCAGAATGACGCATATTTCAGCTATTGTTTACTATGATGAAGATATTCGAGAAGATGAAACCGGCGTCGTGTTCGTATCAAATCATTATGTCAAAATATTTTTCAAGAGAAACATAACTATTGAGGAGCTGATAACGAAGATTTCAAAAAAGGTTCATGTTGGAATGTTGGAAGTACTAGAAGACTGTCCTCGTGTCAATATAGATTTCCATCATCGGTGTTTCCGTTAACTTATACATCGTTCGAACTATTGATCGATTACGATGTTGCAATGATGGTTGAATCTCAAAATCATTATTCAGTCTTCGATACGGAAATGTATGTAAAATTTGTTGAAGTGTGTGATGTTCGTGGTACGTCATTATGCTCCCACTATGGGTTGACTCAACAAGTTGATCAAGTAGACATCCCAACTACAGTAATGTGTAATGATTTTAACGTCATAATGGAAAATCCACATCATGGTGACATCCCATCAAGTTCAATGGAGAGACAGTTATCAGTAACTTCTTATGATCTGTACCGAGGTGGCTCCACAAACAATCCGTATGGAAACATCGCGTCCAATTCAAGGGGAAGGCATTCATCTGATTTTTTTGACCTGAATATGGAGATGCCCTCGACGCAACAATATGTGCAGTACCTATTTGACACGATGACTTCAAGCTTCAGGGGGAGGCATTCAATTGCGAGCTTATTCGACCTCAATGTCAAGATGCCTTCAAGTTCAAGGGAAAGGCATGCAACTATCAGCTTGTTCGACATAAATGTTGACAGCGTGGAGGAACCCTCGTCTCCACCAAAAGAATCTCTTCGTGAGCCAGTGTGAATGGTGATGAGATTGGACTATTTGTTCACCCAGAATCACCGCAATTCAACATAGACTCCGATGATGATGATGTAAATGAAGTTCCCACAAATATGATACTAACTGAACCTCCAACACACATGTATGAAACTGACTATGGTGCAATATACGAGCCAAAATTTAAGTATATGTCTAATGTCGGTAACTATGGATTTAACTCATCAGTCAATGATGGTGAGTTATATAAAGGAATGGAGTTTTAATGCAAAGAAGAAAGCGATGATGGCAATTAAGAATTACAATATTCATAGTTATGTTCAGTCCAGAGTCAACAGCTCTACCACCGAAAAGTATGTCTGTCACTGTGTCTAACGTGATAATGGGTGATAACGAATATATAAATCAGGTTGGATTCTACTTTACAATGCCCTTTGTATCTAGCTACGTAACTGAATCAAGCCTCGACTAAATACAGCTAGACATGAGTTTGTATCTCTAACTTAATATTGCAGATAAATTGATCTAATATATGACCTCTCTCTCATAATTTAATAAATATTATTGAAATTAATATATAAACTAATACTAACAAAATAAATAAATAAAATTATTACCAATAATTGAAATTAAAATAGAATTTAAAAAATGTTACCGTATCAACAAAATGCCTCGAGATATGATGTCCATCTAAACGAAGCAAACTGCCTTCCATTTTATAACTACAAAAAATAATAAATAATTAATATAATACAATTTAATAAAATACTAAAATATTAATTTATTATAATATAATATAATATATTACCTTCTAAATAGAATTTGATCGGGTTTGAGCTTTAAGATTATTTGGTTTTTGCTATGATTTGAGAGGATTTTGTGTGTTTGAAAGAATAGATGAAGGGATATTTATAGGGTTGGGGATGGGTTTAGGCAGATTAGGGTCATTAATTGGGAGAGTGTGAACGGATGATGATTCGCGTCTTTATGCAAATGGTATTAGATCGATAAAATTTACTAAAACGGTACCTAACAATTAATTAAAACTTATTAGGGTGATTTTTTTGGTAAAAACACATTGTTTTCTCCCCCGTCTCCATATTTTAAAAAATTAAAAATTTGTATTTTTAAACTTCATGCAATATCTTTTGTACTTCTACTATATTTATATTCACACAATAAACAGTTAAAATATGTTAATTTTTGTGATTACAATTTAATGTGTTAGTAGGTTATTCACTTATTAAGTTAAAGGCTATCTAAATTCTATAGGTAATTTTTGTCGAATTTTTTGATAACTTGAAATTGAAATTTAGTCAATTTATATATGATCAAGTTATTTATTTCTTCGAATTTTCATTTCAAATTATCTAAAAGAAATCAGTTCATATGTTTAAATGTTTAAATCGAATATATGAATTAATGGATCAGATTGCTCGAATGAAATCTTTTTACACACCCCTCATTAGTACTATGGCTAAAAATTAATCCTTTAATGATATAATAATAGTCTTGTCATGGGCTCGTAAACAGAAAAGCCTGCTTTGATCATTTTTAGCGGATCCAGTGTAATATGTATTTATACTAGAATACGATCCAGCTTATTCTGAATAATATAAATCAAAATTTAATCTACCAATTTTTCATTTTGTTTGATTATGAAGAATATGATATTTAATGTGACGCTTAAAAATAAAATAAAAAATTTAAATAATATTTCTATGCTTTGGTTATGATTATTGTTGGTACAAAATTTTATGTATATTGTTTTTTTATGTGTTTGAGGCAGTATTTACTATTTACTCTGTCTAATATTTTTTTAAGACAGTTTCAATCTCAAAGTTTTAAATTTTTTATTTTGTATACATAATTTTTAAAAATTAAATATGAAGATAATATTTAAAATTCTCATGAGATTGCAAATTTGAAAAGTTTTGATTGGTTAAAAAGGATTTTATTTTTTAAAAGAAAATAAATAAAATTATAACGAAGATTTACAATCATAAGCACAAATTAAACACATAATCAAGATATTTTCTATAACAATTGACATGAGAAACTAGTCGTTTAAGATCGTACAATGACAAGAAAATTGTTAAAAATCCATTCAAAAAACTAGAACAAAATATAGATATTAATATATCTGACTACATCGGCGAATGAACCACAACAGACGGTCATATCAAATTACTGAAAGATTATCGACAATTGTAAATCAGATTGAGAGTTGTGAGAAAACTATCTACGAATGTAAATCACGTATCTAATTCTAATTCTTATGTCCAAAGAAGGACACATCAACAAGATAAAAAGATAAGTGTTATTTTGATCAGTTGAAACGACGTCTAATTCAATCTTAAAAAAAAACGATGAGAACAATCAAATGATCGATAGAAAAGATCGAGAAATATGTTAAAATGCATATGATTATGTACCATAAAGGTATAGGAAAATATGCCATAAAGGTAGATTTATTAGAGACTAAAAAAATAAAAAAAATAAACATGCAATATAAAAATATAAGAGAAAACAGTGAATATTAACGATCAACAACTAACATCAAAATTAATATCTCACCAACCAACAAAGACCAAAAAAAAAAACAAGTGACATAAAGAAAAATTAGGACATTATACTTTATTAAATTAATTTATATACAATTTTATATTTATTTATTTTAAGGGGTGAAATTTTGAATATTATTTATACTTTTAATAAAGATAATTATGAGTTATATAAAAAATGATGATATAAAATTTTATTTAAAAGTTTATTTAAAATGTTGATTGAGATACGATAGTCATTTGAGATTATAAGATTAAATTTTATCATATGTCAGTTAGCAGGTTGACGTCCAACTTAGACAATAATCAATTTTTTAACGGAAAATGACGAGTTTGAATTATAATGAATAGTCGTGTGACTATTTTATAACTTTTAATAGTCAATTGACTCAACAAATCAATTCTCTATTAGTATCCGCGCGGACGTGTCGAAGACACGTATTACCACGACCACGACCACGAACACGGCCACGGCCCCGGCCCCGGCCCGAGACGGACGGCGGCGCGCGAGAGTCCCCCTTGTTCTCTATCACTCAACAAGGAAGTGAGAAAGCCAAGCCTTAAATACTATTCCCAATAGTGTTTCCAATACTATGTGGGATTGAGCATTACCAATTAATGTTGTATGATAGAACATCTGCAATTAAATACTATTCCCAATAGTGTTTCCAATACTCACTCAATCTCTGATTTTTTTTTCTAATTTGGAGGTAATCTAATTCCATCTTAATTGAATTAGCTTAAATGAAGCGTTTCATTAATTTCCCTCAACTGATGTTGATTATTGGAGAATCCGTGAAAGGAACAAGGAAACTTGCTGTGCTTGTACCGAGAGCTGATTTATTATTAATCAGTAACATGAAAGAAATAGCTAATCATATAAAATTGGGAGAATAATATTATAGAATAATAGATAAGTAGAAGAAGATAACAGATTTATTAGAGAAAGAAACTATATATATATATATATATATATATATATATATATTGATATGGATTTCATTTTGGCTATATGAAATTCTTATATCAATAATGTTTCTGACAGAGTGTGTGTATACCGTCTTTCACTTGCTGATTCAGCTAACACTAAAATAACCTTGTATTTTGTAAGCATTTTGGATCTTGTTAATGCTTGTAATGTACTCGTTTAGTTGGACACTTGTTATTCAAGTTGGCTGTTAGCCTGTTACTCGGGTCATGTTTATCCTTCCTATCCTGCTCCAGATTTTCCATCTCACTTTTGTTTCTCTGTCTGCAGGGAAACTTTGCATTGAGGTTTCCCCTGCCTCAAAGATTGCTTTCATCTCTGAGGAGTTATGCATTGGTTGTGGTATCTGTGTCAAGGTATGTAGTTTTACTTTGATATCATATTGCTGTTGGTTTCTCAATTTGTGGATGAACAAGAGCCTATCACTGAAGCAGAACCAACTATCTTCTCATGCAGAAATGCCCATTTGAAGCTATTCAAATCATTAACTTACCAAGAGATTTGGATAAAGATACAACCCATCGATATGGCCCCAATACTTTCAAGTTACACAGGTTGGTTCAATCTTGCTGTTCTTGAAAAACCTTATAATTTTCATGTTATTTCTTGTTTCTTTCTCTCTCCACCTCAATTTTGAGATGGTTTTTAATTGCAATTTTAGGTTACCAGTTCCAAGGCCTGGGCAAGTTCTTGGTCTGGTTGGAACCAATGGCATTGGAAAATCAACTGCTCTTAAAGTTCTGGCTGGGAAGCTAAAGCCAAATTTGGGTCGTTTCAATGTAATTCTCTGAGGTTTTGTTTCCTTATTTGATTCTTTCATTGTGTTTTTTGTTTACCTGTTTGGATAATCTATTTGCAGAACCCTCCAGATTGACAGGAAAACTTGACCTATTTTCGAGGATCTGAGTTGCAGAATTATTTTACTCGCATCTTGGAAGATAATCTGAAGGTTCTTAACATAACATTTTTATTGTGCATCTTCAACTTGCGTTTTTCTTTTTCTTTTTTTTATATATGTTTACAAGTACTGATGAGGGAGATGATGAGAGTTCTGGATAATCTAGCCACATCTGATGTCAAAACATTCTTTATTGGTCTTGCTAGTTTGTTTGAAGGTTTTCCTGAAACTTAGGTTGTGAGATTTAGTGAGTAAGATTGAATCAACATCTAGTTCTATGACTATCTTCCTTGATATTAATATTTCTTCCCTAAAACGGTATTGTGTGATAAACTAGATTCAAATATTCATCAATAGTTTAACCATAACCTTTTTGTTTCTTCTACTTCTATTATATTTCCAGCATTGGTGTTGAATTTCTTTATATGTCTCAATCTTGGCCTCTTGAGCGTTCATGGGGAAAGCTTCTGCAAAGTTAAACTAGTTTAGTTTTGCAGTTAAGATTGTATAGTTGAATCACCTAGAATTTTACTTGTCATGTAAAGCTACATATATGAAGCTTACAGAAGAAAATTCAATGATCGATAATAACTGTTTACTCTCTTGTCAACTTTTATATTTTTAATACTGTTGCTTCCCTGCTTATAGCAACTTTGATAAGTTCCCTGCAATTCCCTGTTTTTCCTTGATATTTTCTGAGAATTTTTATGTTAAACAGGCCATCATCAAGCCACAGTATGTTGATCATATTCCAAAGGCAGTTCAAGGCAATGTAGGACAGGTGCTTGACCAAAAGGATGAGAGAGATATGAAGGCTGAACTCTGTGCCGATCTTGAACTGAACCAGGTCATAGACCGTAATGTTGGTGATTTATCTGGTGGAGAGCTCCAGAGATTTGCTATTGCTGTTGTTGCCATACAGAATGCTGAAATATATATGTTTGATGAGCCTTCGAGTTATCTGGATGTGAATCAGAGATTGAAAGCAGCACAAGTCATCCGATCTTTGCTCAGGCCTAATAGGTAAAATCTCCTCTGTCCTTAGTCTCCAATGCTTCTTATAGATTGAATGGTTTTAATTGGGGAACAATACTTCTACATTTTTTTTCCAGCTATGTGATTGTGGTCGAGCATGATCTGAGTGTCCTGGATTATTTATCGGATTTCATTTGCTGCTTGTACGGGAAACTGGGAGCATATGAAGTTGTAACCCTTCCCTTTTCTGAAGAGAGGGAATAAATATCTTTTTGGCTGGATTTGTCCCTACTGAAAATCTAAGGTTTCGAGATGAATCTTTGACCTTCAAGGTACGCTTGTTTCTCTTGTCATCCGTGCATATGTCATTCATCTTTAAATTATTGTCTTAACCTCTCTGTTTCCCCTTTGTTATAGGTTGCAGAGGCCCCACAGGAAAGTGCTGAAGAAATTGAAACCTATGCACGATACAAATACCCAACCATGACTAAAACACAGGGCAATTTTAGACTTAAAGTTATGGAGGGTGAATTTACTGATTCTCAGATTATTGTAATGTTGGGTGAGAATGGTACTGGGAAGACCACATTTATTCGTATGCTGGTATTTTGGTCTTCCATCATTTGTGCATTAAGTATTACATGTTTTAATTCATTGTTAATCTCGTCTCTTGAAATATTATTGGATGAACCTGCAGGCTGGTTTGTTGAAACCTGATAGTGTAGAAGGTTCAGATGTGGAGATCCCTGAGTTTAATGTTTCATACAAACCTCAAAAGATCAGTCCCAAATTTCAATCTACAGTCAGGCACTTGCTGCATCAAAAGATACGTGATTCATACATGCATCCCCAATTTGTTTCAGATGTGATGAAGCCACTTCTCATTGAGCAATTGATGGATCAGGAAGTAGTGAATCTCTCTGGAGGGGAGTTGCAAAGAGTTGCATCATGTCTATGCCTTGGAAAGGTAAATGTTTCTGAATTAGCTAAAAAAATAAGGATATAGATTGGAGTTAAATGTTCCAAGTTTTTCTTTACCTTCTTACAAGTTTGAAACGTGATTTGCTTGAACCTAAATTATTGGAGGTGCTGGTTACTGTTCTTACCTAATCCTTACCTAAGTTTTGGGATAACTCCTTTTAACACTAAGCATTACCTTCCATGTCATGTCTAGTTATGGGCTTTTCATGTGCATTTGCCAACACTAGTATCTTCTTGTGTATGGACTCGTGTTCTGCTATAGTCCTTTTAGTCTATAGGGGTATCTACTTGACTATACTGAAGGGCCTAATATACAGATTTTTCAACTCTTTTATTATTATTAATAACTTAATATGCAAGTTGTAGGTCTTCCTAAGTTGCAGAACATGTAGTGTGCATAATACTCAAAGCACATCGTCTCCATTTGAAATTTGATAAATTGTGTAACAATATATGAAATACGCAATGGTTTTGTGGTGAATCCTAGGAATTGAGAGCTATTGAATTGTAGTTTCTCTGGATCAAAGTTGTGGCTATAAAAAGTCAAGTGATGAGATAGATCAAGTTCTATTTGGTTTTAGATGATCCTAATTAAGAGGTGCATACTTGCATTGTTATGTTTCCAACTTCTTATTCAGTTTCTCTCTGATTGTTATGTTTCTAATTTTTCATTCAGTTTTACCTTTGATTGTTTCGTGGAATGCTGGTATATCAATTGGTTTCTGGGTCATGTATTTACTTTTTCAAATTCCAAGGTATTGTTATCTTTTATAGTCTGCCTGATGCATATGTTTGTTTTAAGTCATGCAGCCAGCAGATATTTATCTGATTGATGAACCGAGTGCTTATCTCGACTCTGAGCAGCGTATTGTTGCTTCTAAAGTTATAAAGAGGTTTATCCTCCATGCAAAGAAAACCGCATTTGTGGTTGAGCACGATTTTATTATGGCATCGTATCTTGCAGACCGAGTTATTGTGTATGAAGGGAAGCCATCAGTGGATTGTATTGCAAATTCTCCACAGTCCTTGTTGACTGGCATGAATCTCTTCTTATCGGTGAGTTTCTCATAATTCCCTTGTAGATTGATTGTGCTATTCATTTGAAATTTTTCTAGTGATGCTCACTGTTTGACATTGCGGCACTCTACAGCATCTGGACATCACTTTCAGGCGGGACCCGACCAATTACCGACCTAGGATCAACAAATTGGACTCAACTAAGGATCGAGAACAAAAGTCTGCTGGGTCCTATTATTATCTAGATGATTGAGACATTTAATGACAGGTGTGAAATCAATGCTCATGAATTGCAAGTATGTTTATGCGGTGGGTGCTGAACTTTGTCCATTGCAGTTGCTAATTGTGATGAGATGAAAATGAAGACATGTCCATGGCGGGGATCTGATATGATGTTGATAAGGAAAGGTGCGTTGTAGGCGGCGGCGGCAGTGGCGTGCCGTTTATTTTAGAAAATTTTATCCTATGATTATCCTACAGTGTGGGTTTCCTTCATGTTTTAATACCCATTTTGGTTGATATTTGATGAGTGAGAAGAATCCTGCTACTCTTCTTTTGGACTTCACTGCATACCCATTGTTTTTTCACGTTTAAAAGAGCAAGGAATGCTGTTAAAGTGAGACATTTGGATTATCAGTGTAGTTAGCGTTTGTTTTTCCCCCCTAAAAATTATTCTTCATTATCATATCTACCCTTCCATTTTAAAGTCAACAAATATGGGCCTAAATCTTTGAGGTGCAGCGGTTGAATCAGCCTGTTTTTTTTTAAATTTAATAATTCCATAAAAAGTAGTCTAAATTGGTTTAGTTAGTACAAATCTTTTTGAGTATTCAAATTCTGATTTAGTGATGGACTTGTATTGTGCGTGTCCAATTTGACGATGCAGGGGACGACGGGCATAATAGGATTAAAATTGTTTAACTCGTTGGAAGAGAAGAAAACAAAATCGCAAATAGCTTAAAAAATCTTGTAAATTAATCCCTATTTTTTGGATAGTCTTAATAATTCTCTGTTCCATTGTTAGAAGCTTCACAGCGCCTTCCCCCCGGTACACACAAAAGAGGGGTAAAAACGTTAAACCAATCAGATCTCATATTCAGAAAATCCTAAAGTGTCTCCTCCGTCGAAGTTTACGATTAAATTGTTCCTGTTTTATGAGGTAAAGTAATGGTAGTTTAGGATGTACGTTAGCTTAATGTTATAATTATTTGTATATAACGATTGTTTATTGTGTTTAATAGTTATCTAAATATATTAAGAATCATGTTGTAGTACTTACATTATGATTTTTAGATATTGATCTAATGATTTTGTGACCTAGACTCGTCTAGATAATCTAGAAGAGTAGGTTAGCTTAATGTACGCATATGTGACTCAAGTCTCACTCAAAGTATTTGACCACCAAGGAACTATAGGATGTACGTTCTTGATGTGAAAGTAACCCAAGTCTCTCCTAAACTACCAACACTATTTGCTAGATAAATGTGAGTCTTATGTGTTATGGTGACCCCGAATTACACCATTATGTCTTCTTATGTGTTTGTGGATGTGTCTTTGAGCTACGTGATACCAAGCATCATCCTTCGTGTCTATATATGTGTTGTGGATATGTATTGAGTAGATGATATTGTTCCTCTAACGATACATGTAGTCATGCTATTGTTATGAATACATGTAGTATAGTAGAGTTATTTGCAAGATATTGAGCTCATTACCTTAGCATTCAAAATGTGTTTTTATTCGTAGGTATTTAGGTGTGAATCGAGGAGCACTATCACTGAGTTGAATTTTTAACTGAGAGTACTTTTTTGGTTTATATAGACTACATGTATATTATAGACCTTGTGTTGTATTCTAGTAGACACTATTGTAAAATCTATTATTGATAGTCGGATTGTATTATTTTGGAGTTTCATTTTTTGTAAACTTAAATTAAACTTATTTATTTTAGATTTAATGATTAAGTCATTAAGATTTGGTTATATGTTTTAAGAAGAAAGATCAATCACTTCGATAATTTCGTGTAGAATTTGAATTCATTATATTCAAATCGAGTTAAATCAAAATGTTATAATTGTACCTCGAAACTTAAATTGAAAAACAACGATAACCAAGACAACCTCACGAGTAAGAGACTAGAGAACAAATATTACCCATCGCGCGTTTAAATCTCGGGTAAGATAAAAATGTCTATGTAATAAACTTTTAAACTGTTTTATTTATTATTATTGATCAATTTAATGGAGAAATGAAACTAATTTACAACCCCTAGTTGAATCATAAATACGTCATATTTGTTGACTTTATCCGACGTGAGTGCACGTATAAGATTCTCTTGAAATGTAATAGAGTTAGATCTTCGTCATTTAAAGAGATCCAAAGCGAGAAATTTTCAATTTCTATTGGTTTCTCAACGGAAAGTACTAACTAATATATCGATTCTCAATATTATTTGATGTGATAATTTATTCACTTACATTTTATTTTAGCTTGATATTAAATTTTTTATGTTATAATAATGAATATAAGATGAGAGTAATTGGTTTTAATTAAAAATACTAATTAAAATATTAAGTTTAACGATTTTGATACGACAGTTGATAAAATAATTTTTATGTGCATAATTTCACTCATGTTTTATATATCATGTCAATATGTAATAAATTAATAAAATGAGTAAAAATTAATACATAAAATTATCCATTATAATTATTTTTTTGCATATAATAACTCGAACTCGAACTCAATACCTAATTAAACAATATCAAAATATTTACCACTTGAACTAATCTCTTAGGCATTATAATTAAATTTTAAATGCATGTAATACAACTGTTAAAAAATCATTATTTAAGCAACGCAAAAAAAAATCCTAATTAATATTTTTGGATGAACTGTAAGTTTGTATAAATAATTTTTTTGATGGGTTATTATTTGAAAACAGGGGATAAGTAAATAGAGCCGTCAGTATAATTAATTAAAAGCATAAACACGTAGATGAGTCGAGGTTCCATAATACCATATCACATACTTGAGTCTCATCGATTGAATAAAAAGAGAAATAATCTATGTACTTATATGCCAAAAGCAAAGGGTCTGTAATTATTCATAAAACCAGTTGAAGTCGATTATTATAACATCAATTGATAAGTAAATCGCTTCCACCTCTTGGAATGGACCTTACGACTCCCAAAAGTCCATGTTTTCCTCCCCAGTTAAATCACTTCCACTTCCTGAATTTCCCTCCTCCGTGCTTGAATTTCCCATGCTTCCCGTGCTTGAATTTCCCATGTTTCCCGTGCTTAAATTTCCCACCATGATGTTTGAACTTCCCGTGATGTGCAAAATGGCCACCACCATGACCACCGTAAGCACCATGAGAACCGTGAGCCAGGTGGTGAGCCCCCGCTGCGGCTGCCGCTGCTGCAGCACCGCCGGCAAGCAACCCTCCTAAGGCACCGTGCCCTGTAGACACAATTACAAAAAGTATTTACAAACGTGTAAAGAAAGAAATCTAATTATTTGCATCTCACACATCGTCCACAAACATGACATGGCAACAAACTCCAACAACAAGCAAAAAGACAATTTTGGCAATTTACCTGAATGGGATGCGCCATGAGGTGCACCGGGATAACCAGCCGGTGGATAGCCTTGAGGGGGATATCCTCCAGCAGGTGGATAGCCATGAGGGGGATACCCTCCAGCAGGTGGATAGCCCTGAGGGGGATACCCTCCAGCTGGTGGGTACGCACCGGGAGGGTATCCTCCATGACCATGAGCAAGACCATGAGCAAGATTTGAAAAGAGACCCTTGTCATCATGATCATGCTTGTCCTTGTCCTTTCCCATGTTTTTTTCCCTCAACCTGTGGAATCAAGATAGACAAACATGAGTGATAGACAACACACAAAATTCATTCATTCATTCTGATTGGAAACATTAGCAAATGACTCCTGGATCATCGTCGTTCATCAACAAAACAAGTCACAAACATAGAATAGGATTTTTTGAAAGTAGCACACATATATATTAATGGAGTACCATAAAATTCTTGTACGAGACAATCAATAAAATAGATAACTAAAGAAGAAAATTCGGCACAACCAATAAGGCGTAAATCAGCCGCTGGATAGGATAAACAAGAAAGCATTACAACAAAAAAAAGGGTTCATCGTTTAACAAATGTCATAACACATAATGGGTAGCAATTACGATCATTGACTAGACAAGAAAACGTGCCAATTAGAATTAATAGAACAAAACCCTAAAATCCCCCAAAGGAAAAGAAAGTGAAGAAATCAAAAGCAATTCAGAGATGGTAAGAAAACAGTCAACGTGTTTATGTTTAGGGAAGCTTTGAGAAATTGGATAAGATGGGGGATCAATGCAGACTAGCACAAACCATAACAAAATTCTGAAGAAAAAAAGATGAAACAACAAGTAAATCAGGGAAAGATAGAGAGATCTGTTCTTACAATTACAGAGAAGAGCGAGTCAGCGAAGGGTAAGAGGATAGCTTCGTAATTGTAAGAAAAAAAATCTTTGGGGGAAGATATATAATCACAACGGAGATTCCGCGCGTTGCTTTAACGCGTAATGAACGCGGCTGCTGATAAGGACACCTCCTTTTTTGAGTTTTGACCTTAATCCGTAAGTAATGGAACCCGTCCATTTCTTGCAATACTATTATTTCATTTTAATACAATATAATATAATATAATACAATACAATACAATAAAATATAATATATGAAAGAGGAGATAAAGATTGTTTAGGTATGAAAGTCGAATCTAATAAAGATTTTGTATTAACTTTTAGGATAAATTACAAAATATCGATAATTTTATTTAAGTTTTTTATATTTTTCTTCATTAAATTAAAAAAATTAAGATTTAATTACTTTCGTTTTTATTTAACTAAGATGTAATTATTAAGAGTTAATAATCGTTAGACTTTTAACGAATTATTGACGTGATACAATAAATATATAAAATAAAGAAAAGGTAAATTATATAAATGTTGACTAATATTTAAGTAAATTTTTGATTTCTCAATGAAATTTCAAAAGTAACAACGGAATTCAAATGACTATGCTCAATGAACCTGGCTATGCGCATCGTAGCTCCGAGAAATCTGCGGCGAATATCTTTTATTCGTGGAACGAACCCCATGGGAGTTAGCCGTGCAGGCACCGTTGCGGTCTCTCATGCCCCCATGGGAGCAAGCCGTGCAGTCACCGTTGCGGTCTCTCATGCAAAACTCGGATCTTTTGATCACTAGGTATTGCCTTTCTCCCGAAAACGGAACCACTGTTGATTTGCTTCAACTTTCAACACATGTCCAAAGAGTGGAGCAACAACGAAACTCCATGCAAGTAAATGACGACCTGTTTTATTTCCTCACCACATAATTTGTCCGAGAGGGAGAAAGGTAAATGCACAAACGTCGATTTCTACCCTTTTTTCCTTCTTTCAAATGTTCTTCATACATTTACATTGTTCTATTCTTCTTGCAGGTTTACAGGACGAGTTGCAATGCATTTCACAAATAGGCTGTTAGACATATTCCAACACCATTTGGTGGTACATCCCGTTTCTAGTCGGTATACAACAACGCAAAATTCTGGACATTGTAACTGTACATCGGTGCAAGTGTTATATATATATATAATGTGTAGAAGTTTAAGTGGTTCATGTAAATTGGAAGAAGATATGCTTGTTAGTGTGCTGCATGCATATCTTTGTTAATGAGAGACCGCAACGGTGCCTGCACGGCTTACTCCCATGGGGTTCGTTCCACACGAATAAAAGGTATTCGTTGCAGATTTCTCGGAGCTACGATGGCCGTATGGCCAGCTTGATATGGCATAGTCATTTGAATTCCTGTCGCATGGGAGCACAGTCCAAGCGTGAAACCCCAAAGAACTCTTTAACAGTTGATGCTGCACTAGGAGCACCGAAGGCTTCGGTTGCTGATGAAAATGTTCCATAAACATGTTGTCTCCCACAGCCATGCATATGAAAGAAAGTTGATGGTAGCAACTGCCCGTTTGCGATTGGTATTCTCGACTGGGAGCTATGCATTGGATTCTCTTCAGATTTAACCTGCTGACATTTATTAGTGTAGACGTGTCTTGCGGGATGAAGAAAGTCAAGTTGAAATGTGTTTGGGATAATGAAACGTGCACGTTTTAGTGTAGAATAATTCGTTATTTTTGAATTTTTAGTGAGAAAAACGAGAATTTACTTAAATATTAGTGATTATTTGTGTAATTTACTTTTTTTTTAATTTTATATATTTACTATATCACATCAATCATTTGGTAAAGTTTAAGGGTAGTTAATCATTAGTGATTGTATTTTAATTAAATAAAAACAAAAGTGACCA
Organism: Hibiscus syriacus; assembly: GCF_006381635.1. Lineage (NCBI taxonomy): Eukaryota > Viridiplantae > Streptophyta > Magnoliopsida > Malvales > Malvaceae > Hibiscus > Hibiscus syriacus. The sequence continues at coordinate 818,850 of NW_024063109.1, read as the reverse complement.
ATTTTTATATTTTTCGAATTCAGTGTGAAAAAATATACAAACCTTAAATAAAAGTGATCGATCTTGTAGTTTGTCCTAACTTTTTTAAGCACGGTCAATTTGTTGGTCACCGATCAATTTGATTTGAATTAATTTAGTTAATCTAAAATTTGGAATAAATTTAAATATGATGAATAAAATTTGATTTGAAATTAAAAGAATTAAATTGATTAGAATTTATCCGAATTTTAATTAGACTAATAAAGACACGTATTTAATTTGATACATACTAAAAGTAACCCGAACAAAAGCAATTAAATTGAAAATAAATCAAACCTAAAAAAACTCTAATTAAAAGTAACCGTAATTTAATTTACTCAAATTCAATTAGAATTGAACTTAACCTAATAATTGAGTCACAGTGAACAAATAATTTATTTTCTATTATTATCAATTTTTAACGATGTAATAAATAGTAAAATGATGTATGTTTTACTGTCCTTTGTATTATACTAATAACCAACGACTATATTTAATAATAGTTTAATGATTTAATATTATTATACTATTAGTTAATCATCAATCTTTTATGTTTATGCAATACACTCGAAGCTGAACTCTGGAAATTCTCCCAATGTGCATGGAAAACAGGAACAAGACAGATCCAAGTGAAAACTGATAACAGGGACGCCTTCAAACTTATCTAAAAAGAGCCGGACAAGGGACGAAACCTCACCATTTTACAACATATCGATGGGTTGATAATCCGAGAGTGGAACGTGCAAACCAAGCATATATTGTGATGCGAAAACAGAGTAGCATTAGAAATTGCAATACAGATAAGGAGAGGAGATCCAGAGCTGGGCTAAAATGCCATCATCCCTTTCGTGAACAAACAAAAATGTTAATAATCATTTCTTGTATTATCTATTTTTTTTTAATTTGATTGGACTCATAATCAACTCAACTCAAATTGATCCAAAGATCCAAAGGTTGATTTAAAAAAATGACTGGTTTAATATTAACATGACTTGAAAATCGAACGATATGATATTAACTTGACCCAAAATCAATTGATCTGATATTGATTAAACTAAAAAACGAATGATATAATATTGATTTGAGTTGAAAATCAACTAATCTAATATTAATACAATCTAAAAATTAAATAATTCAATATTGATCTGACCTGATAATTGACACGACCAAACTTATGGTGAATTGGAACTAAATTCAATATGATCCAAACCAAACATAAATCGAACATAATTTACACTTAAAATAATCTACCTCGAAATAATTTAACCCTAGCCACCTATTCTGTAAATAAGGATCAATTACAAATTTACAATGGTAATGTTTCTTCTATAGTACGATTCTAACCGTGATTTTAAAATTTTAAAATTAAAATATAATTCAAAAATATAATCCAAAAATTAATAAAATAGTAAAATTAATAAAAAAATGTATAATATATATGAAAATAAAAACATAATTCAAAAAAATAATTTTAAAATCCACAAAAACAGAAAAAGTCCTTCAAGGAATGAGAAATATTGAAGAATTTCCAATATTTTTTAATAAAATATAATATAATATTATAAAAATAAAAATATATAATATATAATATATATTATAATTATTTGATGATAGAATATTGACAAATATCTTTATTATAAAATTAAGAATTAAAAAATAAAGAAATATAACAATTAATATATATGACTCATTCCATATTAATCATGTATTAGTTATGCTTTTTGGATTCCAAATTCAGAACATAGCTAGATCCTTAAAATTGGTGGTAATCCACCATCTAAATTAAATGTGGAACCAGTCTCGGAGAGTTGTTTAGTTATGAAAGTCGGCTTGTTGAACAAAATTGAACCCTCTGCAAATTTATGTTTTTATATTCTCAATTTCCCTTAACCTCTAACATTATTATTTTGCATTAATGTTCAAATGAGTATAACTATAAAACATGAACAGATGAAACGAATCCTTTGGATGTAATAAAATATTATTAACCATACCCCATAGCATCATCATCCACTCAGACTAAGTCAAGCCGATGCCATGGTACAACCTACAATACAAGAACAGTAAAGCTATAGACAATATAACCTCTTTTCATTCGTCACTTAAGGAGGGATCTTGCTAAATGTTCTCGAGCAGTGGCCAATGCTTGACTTATTGTCTGCAGTGCACCACATTATATAAACAAAGATGGTTAAATATGGTTCCAATGTCTGCCTGCTGATTGAGAAATGAATTATTAAAAATAGAAATCAAAGTGGTTTCTACCTGCTCAGATAAAGGAGCAGTCGCATCTACACTATGACTGACAACCTTTCCCGCAACAGCATTAGCATCAGTTTCTAGGATGATGCTGCGAAGGGTAAAATGATTATCTCATTTCCAGTCAATAACCCATAGAACTCTTGTTTACATAGTAATTTTTAGCCAACAAGTTTAAAAACCTGATGTATTGAACAAAATCATTTGTTGGTAAAGGTTTCTCACAACATTGCTAGAAGGGAAAGTATATATATATATGTATGTATTACAATATTAATGGTTGTTAGAAGGGTAAAATGTACGAGATGTTGTCCTCTCTTTGCTTGTATAATTAGTTTAAGGCATTTTACCAACCACGTTAATTTATGGCATTCCAAACAAAATGAGATGTATGAATAGACACTTTGGTAGACAAAGTAAATACCTTCCTATCCAAGTAATAGCAAAATATCACTAACTATAGTTCCCACTAACAATGATAGACTAACGATCATTGAATGGAAACTAGTCTATTAGATGTTGTCCCGCATCCATAGTTGATTATAAAGTTAGGACGTGATTTGTTTTCTAAAAATAACTAAAATTTTAAATTACATATACAGTTGCAGAAACTTTTAAAACCATTATAATGTGACCGTTACGTTGCGTTACGACCACCATTTTGTATTATACACCCACCCACCTACCCACTTTTCTTTTTCCTAATAATCTCATGTAGACTTTAGTATTTGGCCGAAAGTTAATGTTTCAAAATTAAAGGAAAATTGACTATTACCAAGAAAACAAGAATAAAAGTTGTGTCATTCATACAAACTTTAAGCACTAAGAATCAAGTTGCATACCCGCCATCAAGGATCTCATCAAGACATAACAAAATGAGATCCAAGTTCTCTAATGCCTCTTTCTTGACCACAATCCCTCTGGACAGTAAAGAAGCCAAATAAGTTCATAGCAATATTTCCTTTAATCTTGTATAAAGATATGGTAAACAGATTAATAAGTAAATTTGAAAACCTTAGAAGAAGGCCAATTGCATAAAAAAAGCCTTTAAGAACAGTAACCAAAATGAGCTCATTTTCACCCTCAGTCCCAGTAACAAAAAAGTGCGGGTCTTGAACAAACTTATACACGATGATATGATTCTCAAACATCGATATCTCCTCTGTTAACAGAGAAACATCACTATAATCAAGTATAAACGGAAGGTGAATGAATGATAGATATTTCTCGTCCTTCCAAGCAAAAGCAGTAAAACAGACTGCAAAACATGAATGCGCCATCTTTCTAAAAACTGATACAGAAAATCAACTCAACCAACCAGTTGTAAATCAACATAGATTAAGAATATATGGTTATAAACCAACATCAAAAGGGAAAGAACAGTTACATGCGCATTACAGTTGTTCACACAAAAGGGTTTAGAAATTGTTTACCTTCAGTGCGAGCATTGGTCTTTTGAGTCTTGAAAAACAAAGCTTTCTCAAAGGCTTCCTTAGCACTATTAGTCAGCCATTCGTCTGAATAATATTTAACAGCAACACGGTTCCCCTCGGAATCCAGAAGAAGGATATTTTTTATAGAAAGACAAGAATCCTACCAACACACCAACAAAAAACACAAAATTAAGGATTGTAAATGACCAAATTCATGTTGTTGGATTGATGCTTAAGATTTCTGATGAAAGAAAAAACAGTAATGGGATCAAATGCTTACATTCAGTGCTCCTGGATTTAGTTTTAAATCAACATTATTGTCTATTCTCCAATTCAGATAAAGTTAAGACTAAAACATTATTCCACAAATATCTATATAAAGGGGGGATGGGATCCGAATACATCGTAGGAGAAATGAAAATCAGAATCGACTAATCAATGAAACAAGTGATGATCTGCGGTAAAAATAAGGGGGGCCGAACATAGGAAGAGATGCAGAGTATTAAGCGTGAAATGTTAGTCCATAGAGAAGAATGGAAAACGGTGATTAAAGAGAAAGGGAGCTGACCATTTGTGTTGGATGTTAGGGAACAAAATGGAATGGAGGGGCTCTGCAACAGATGTTGGATTTTGATGTGGCGATCAACGAAGACGGAGAGTTGGGAATTATGAGAAAATGCCACCCTGCACTGCAATTGCATCTCTATTTGTTTCGAATATCTCCATTTTTCTACCCCCTCTTGGGCTTTGCAACTAGGCCTGGCCTGCGCCTAAATTATTATTATTTTTTTAATTAATCACTGATATTTGATCTATTGAGCGACTAATCAAGATTGGATACTGCAAGGCGGAGACGACCCTCCCAACCCAGTTTGCTCCATTCGCAAACGCCATGATTCGAACCTCTGACCTTGGTTAAGGGACCTAGTTTCTCATCCCACGAGACCAACTGATTGTTGAAATTTAAAACATCTGCAGACTTTTTATTTTTTTCAAATTAATTTACAGTTTTTGATTTTTTTTAAAAATTAATTTTTAAGTGAATAAAAATAATTAATAATTCTTATATAGTATTTTAAATTTATGTTCACTTTGATATATAGAATAATTATATTATATTATAAGACTTAATCATAAAAAAAAAAATTATTTTAAATTTAAAAACCCATTTTAAATTAATTCATAAATCATTAACCGCTTAAAAACTAAAATTCAATCTAACTTGTTAATTTATACGGTTTCTCCTAAACCATCACCACATTGTTCAAAAATATTATCCAAAAATCTTGGGACACCTACAAGTATAGTGTTAAATTGAGATCGTAATATTTATTATGAATGTAATCGCGGATGTTACATAATTTATAACAATCGTTATGAACATAAAATTCTAAAAATTATAATTTTTTTTAAATTGCAAATGCAATTACAACATTAAAAACCTTTATAATACAATTTTAATATTATGTTACGCGTGTAAGAGTAAGATTTCGTAGGTGATAAATTTCCGGATCTTGGTGGTGAAAACACAAACCTAGAACTGGTTTCACAGCTCAATCGGCAAAATTGCTAGAATAATGTGGTGGAAAAAAAATCAGTGTACCAAAAATTATTTTTTGAACTAGGATGTTTGTTACAATACTCAGAGAATTCACCAGCACTACACGGTAATTTATGAAAAGCATATAGACTTGCTCGACGACTTCCTACTCCGCTGCATCACCTGCAAGGTTCCAAGTATCGGAATGCATCACTGCTGCATGGAGAAGTTACCGTGCAATCAGAAGTCGACGTACAGTCCTGACGAATTCCCCAGATACTGTAGCAAACACTCTAGTGAAAGAAATAAATTTTCCTGCACCTAACATGGGGAAATTTTTTTCACCACATTCTCTAAACGATTTTGCCCAACTCCGTGAACACTATCATGTTCATTCCCATATATGATGTTCATGTTGTGCATCTTTGCAAAACTTCAATCACTGAGCCGGCGAACAAAACCGATAATGATGGGGGAATTACCACATGAAAAATGAAGGGGAGACTAATCAGCCCCCTTAATTAGCAAAAATAGTTCCAATCACAATCTTGTGTTAAGCAGCCTGTCAACGAAGAGAATAATATCAAAAGGTTCAAAGCAACTCGATCATCTAACAAAAACCAATCATCATGAATCACAAATAGCATATTTAACCATTGGGAGCATTAGTACCAAAAAGATCATAAAGTTCCAACAAGGCTATGCCAAGCATTATTTAGATTTCACAAAATGTGGGGACAGATATTTGGCCACCTCTAACATTCCAACTCTGTCCTTGCCATCGAATATCGTCTTCAACTTCTCATCACAAATAATCTCCTTCTTGTTTGCAGGATTCTAAGCACCATCACACAAGAAGTCATGCTCAGCAACATAAAAATTACAACAATTTATAGAATAAAGACAGACAATATTCATAGGACTATCCAACCTTCCTTAAATGCTAATGGGACAAAAAACATCAGTGGAATTAAAGAAGAAAACATCAAACATGTGAATTCTGATGGGTTTAAATATCTAAGGAGATTTCTGATTTATAATCCTACTGTAAACTTGCAGAACAATTTGCCACGACTGCTCCTTTTATAATGCTCCAATTTTTGTCTTCCTATTAACACCCAGTACAAAATAAGTGGCATCACGCATATTTTCCACTTGTGTAAAACGAGTTTCTTAAAGAAATCATATGGATTGAATTTCCAAAGAAACAAACACGATTAACATAATATATTTGATTCTTCCACCATTAACATGAGAAAAGGATGAAGTAAAGCGCGGCAGCAACAATAATCTTGGAAGAAAACAGGGAAGGAAAATGAAAGGGTGGAGGGAAGGACCTGGAGATTGTGGAGCTTGATGTATTCCCAGATCTTTTTAGTGGCGTCCGCGCGAGAAGCTTCGGAAGATCCAAGGAACTTGCCCAGCTGTGGAGAGACGGGTTGTAACCGCATAAGCCCCTTTCCATTTCCACTGGAAGAGGAAGCAAAAGAAGCAGAGGAAACCTTCGCCGCTTCTAGAATTCCGATGTACCTTCGAAGCAGTTTTGATGTAGCCATCATCACCGTCACTTCCTCTCTTCTTTTCTCGAAAACCAAAAAGCTCCTCCTAAAACCCTAATAAGTCTGGTGGACAGTGGGCATTTTGAAAAAAAAATTTAGAGGTAAAATAGGAAATAGAGTGAACTAATTGGGTTATTTTCTCATGCTATTTAACTTGGGTTGAACACGTGTCACAATTGGGCTTATCATCCAAACATAAAAACATTGGACTAAGCCTTTTCAACCTTCATTTTTTAGAGGTGTTGGCGTTTCAGGAATAAATTTTTTAATAGTACGTGGTAATTATAATTACACATTCTACATATATGAATGTTTGACTTCAAAGAAGAATAACACTCTTTTTAATCACTTGACAATCTTTCCTAATATACTTCGGTCTGAAAATTTGTAACAACTGATATTTATTAAAGTTTATTTTTCTTAATTTTGATTTTAATTATTTTAAATATTTAAATTTTATAATTAATATATTTAAAAATATTTCATTCACAAATTCTAAAATATATTTCTATAACTTTTTGATCAATAATATATGTAATATAATAAAAAATTAAAAAAAATTAAAAAAATTAACCACTAAAAATTAAAATGTGATAAATTTATTAAAAAATAATAATATTTTTAGGTATGACCCTTGATTTTTCAAGATTACCTTAAGTTTGTAATCTTATATTTTCAATAGTCCTAAGATTCCAAAATGTGGGATATATCTTCCTTAGATAATGGGATATTTCTTAGGTAATCTCCTCTTCTTTGGTAATAATCTTCTTCTTCTTTTTACCTTTTTACTTTTTTATTATTTTGATTAATCTTTTCATTCATAAATATTTTATACGTTAAATAAATATATTATGTATATATTTTAAATTTTATTATAATATAATATTTTAAGTCAATACATAAATAAAGATAAATAAATTATAAATTATTATATTTAAAATAAATAATATGCTAATTAAATTTAAAAATTATATAAATTACATTTTAATAAAAAGAAAATGATATTTTTTAGAAAAATAATATTTCCATTTTATTTTAAAAATAAAATTTTAAAAAAAAATATAAACACTACACGTATCAGATAATAACATTTTAACAACTATTACGACATAAACACTTAAAAGTAGGGCTGAGCAACGAAACCGAAAAACCGAAAAACCGACACGAACCGAGTAAAATGGTTCGGTTCGGTTCGGTTTGACCTTATACGGTTCGGTTTTCGGGTTAGTTTAATTATTCAAATCTTCTAATTCGGTTCGATTCGGTTTTTCCATATGTAATCCATTTATTCCATTTGAACCAAATAAGAAATTGGGTCAGTCCAGCCTGCTACTCACTTGGACATTTACCCTTACAGCCTTACCCATAAGTGATATTGATGTAATAAAAAAACCTAAATAACTCGGCCCTCACTCTTCTCCACTCTTCTCCAGCCCCTCGACCCTCACTCTGCCGTTCTTGTCTTCTTGATTCTGCACTCTCCCCAGTCTCGACAGAGCTTCAAGTCTTCAACTGCAACGATTCGACAAAGCTTTATCTCTTTCCCTTCATCTTGGCATCTTGAACGTGATTTCATAAGGTAAATAACTCGAACATATTTTTGGTCTGTTAATTTTGGGGCGTGAATTTAGAGTTTTTTTTTTGTGGGTTTCAAAGTTTGTAGGTCGTAATATTTGTTTTCCCCGCTTCTATCCTTGTTAATTCTACTTATTCGTGTTTGTATTGCTTCGATCTTTACTATTTTTTTATCTTGCTTTTTGCATATCAATTGTGATTTTTCGTATGAAATCAAAATGTTATTTTCATTGGTTGAAGAACTATGCTAAATCATGGTTACACCTTTACTCTCTCTCATGCTTGGATCTGTTTTCCTTTCTTTATTTTTAACTACCCTTGTTAGATCAGTGTGATTGAGCGTTCTGATGAGATTCAAGTGTGCTTACCTTTCTATTACCTTGTGATGGTCTTGGCTTGATCATGTACTCAACCTAATATTTGTTTGTTAGCTATGTGCTATAATAATGAAACTTTGACATCTCCCACAACACTATTGTGTCTTGGATAGTGACTCAACACCGGAAATAATAGTTTAAAACTGTCATTGCGTGGTGTTTGTCTAAGATTTTATAGGATAAAAATGTCGTAATCTTTAGTTGGCAAGCATTCTCGACTACATATTAAAAGCCTCAGGTCTACCCGGGTTATGGTGTGCTTTTCTTTTCCCTTTTGATTCAAGTGGCTATATATCTGTCACAGATGCATTCAATTTCAAAGAGTTTCTTAAGTTTTGAATTCCGAAAGCTTATTTATTGCATTTCAATTTTAAACTTTCATGCTTATTCACCATAGTTCTTCAATTATCCATCTATTCTATGCTCATTTTCTTGAGGTATTCATGTCCTTCACATATGTCCTGGATATGATATGATAGTATTATTCTTCATATACATGAAAGATTTTAGAAAATATGAAAATTAAAACTTAGTGTAGGAAACAAATTTCCAGGAAAGTTAACCCGGTTTAAAATAGAATTCCACATCTAGTGACCACAAAATTAACTTTACATGAAACAAAAATCAGGGGGCCAAGGGTTGTTTTGGTATTTAAGTAAGTCTATCAGTTATCAATCCTTTTCATATTAATAATATTTTCTTCAAACCAAATAAAAAAGCACCAGTTGGATTGATAAAGAGATGTTGCTAGATGTGGTACTACCATTTCCCAGTCCTTATGCAACCTAGTCTCATTCCCGCTTATCTCAATTTGATCTCTAAGTCAAACTTCTTGTAGCTTAATGAACCCAGTGACACATGCCATGTTAAGTCCTTACAAAGAATGTGGATAATTTAAGAAAAAAAAAATGCTAAAACTGATATTGAATTTAATTGTTTCAAACATGAAGCGAAAAGTCACGGGTTTATTCTATCAGATTGGGGGCCACAGATAGAAATGTAAAACCCACTTCTTTAAATTGCTCACTTACCAGTCCCATGATTACAAATTTATTAATAATTCACATAATTTAATTAAAAAAAATATTACTTATATTTATCCTTTTAAATAATATCATTTAACTCATTATTAATATATAATTGTATAAAATTGCTTTACATTAAATCTAAATAGAATATTAATAACTAAACTTATGCTTTTCTTTTTTTAAGATAACAAACCACAACCGAATTGTTAACATAACTCATCCCTTTGCTTATCTCATAATTCATGTTTTGATTCAACTTCCTCTATTTGCTTCAACTTTCTCATTCTTCAATATTTTCTTGTCATTGTAAACTGTTTTTTTCCTTCAGAAATGAAGTCTTCATCATCTAATGCTACTCCAATGTTTTGTGCTGATGCTGAGATTCCTTGTGATACTACTGTCAAAACTGATCAATCAGCTGCAGCTTCTTCAAGCATCCCATCGAATCTTCAGCAGCCTTTAAAAAAAACAGGAGGCAGGTTAGGTACTACAAGTTCTATAGTTTGGGAACATTTTACAAAATTACCTTGTGTAGTTGGAGATATTCCACAATGTAGCTGTAATTATTGTGGAAAACCCCTTAAATGTCCAATTAAAAGTGGAACTAGTGTCATGCATAATCATATGAAACGTTGTCCTAAGTACCCATTTAACAAGGTAGATGAAAAGCAACAGAATTTGTGTTTTAAATCAGAGGAGGATGGGCAGCAAAGTTCAGGTTCAGTTATTTGGAAATTCGACCAAACACAATGCAGAAAATATTGTGCTAGGATGATTATCATGGATGAATTGCCTTTTAGAGTTGTTGAGCATGAGGGATTTCGAGATTTTTGCAATATGATGCAGCCTAGATTCCAAGTTCCCTCTAGGTTCACTATAACAAGGATTGCATGGAAATTTACTTGGAAGAAAAAGATAAACTTTTTAAGTATTTTAAGAGTTTCAATCAAAGGGTTTCTCTCACTACTGACATATGGACTTCTAGGCAAAACCTTAGTTATTTGTGTCTCACTATTCATTTTGTTGATGATGAATGGAAATTACATAAACGAATCTTAAATTTTACACCCATTCCAAGTCATTCGGGTGATGTGATAGGGAAATGCATTGAAAAACACTTGCTTGAGTGGGGAATAGATAAGGTGCTCACAATCACAGTAGATAATGCTAGCTCCAATGATGTTGCGATCAAGTATATAAAAAAAGGCTAAACAATTGGAAACATAGCATTTTAGGGAGTGATTACCTTCACATGAGGTGTTGTGCACACATATTAAATCTAATTGTCAGAGAAGGTTTGAAAGATTTGGATGACTCGATTTTTAGAATTCGTTCGGCTGTTAGATATGTTAGGTCATCACCAGCTAGGATGCAAAGGTTTAAGTTGTGTGTTGAGCAAGAAAAAATTGAGTGCAAGGGTTTAGTTTGCTTGGATGTTGAAACTAGATGGAATTCAACATTTTTAATGCTAGATACTGCCGTGAAATTCGAAACAGCTTTTGACAGGTTGGGAGAGCAGGATTTTAAATATAGAGATGAGCTTTCAAGTTCAAAAATGAAGGGTCTACCTACCGACTTAGATTGGGAGCATGCTCGTGCTTTATTGCCATTTTTAAGAGCCTTTTATGATGCTACATTGAAGCTGTCCGGTTCTTTATATGTCACTAGCAATTATTATTTTCATGTTGTGTTTGGCATTGGAATGAGAATTAATGATAAGCTAAATGATTCAAACTCAAGCATAAAACTTATGGCTTCAAATATGAGGGAAAAATATCACAAGTATTGGGGGAATGTGAAAAATCTTAATCCATTCTTATTCATTTCTATGATTTTAGATCCTAGACATAAGATGGATTATGTAATCTTTGTGATTGAAGAAGTTTACGATGCTGAAAAATCTGAGCAGTTGAGTGAAATTGTAAAACAAACTTTAAGTGAGTTTTTTGATCATTATAGTTTGTTAAGTGGTAAATCCCAAGAGGAACCAAATGTTGCTTCTCAATCTAATGTCTCTAGGGTTGAAAATGATGAGATGCTTGATTTGTTTGTTTATTCCAAGACCAAGTACAAAAGGAAGAGGGCTGAAAGTGTGTTTAGTGAAGGTAAATCTGAACTTGAAAGGTATTTGGAGGACAAAGTAGAACCTGATGTTAAGAAATTTGATTTGCTTGATTGGTGGAAGAACAAAAGTCAGACCTATCCCATAATTTCTGTAATGGCTCGAGATATATTGGCAATTCCTGTATCTACAGTGGCTTCAGAATCTGCTTTCAGCACTGGAGGTCGTGTTCTTGACTCATTTCAGAGTTCTTTAACTCCAAAAATTGTTGAGTGTCTCATTTGTGCACAAAATTGGCTGAGAGCATCACCTGTAACAATCCAAAAAGAGGAACAAATTGAAGAAATGGAGAACATTGAGAGTGGTAAGTAATAATTATATAACACTTGTAAAATATTTTCTGACTCATTTCTGTAAATATTCTTACTTCTAAATATTGTTTTTGACTTTTAATAGGTTTCGAAGATTTAAGGCTAAATGAAACAATGATGACCATTGATGATTGATCGAAGATGGAACACTTACAAAGGTAATTTCTATGATTTAATTTTATAAAGCTTATGACATGATAATATTTGAAATCAAACCGATTGAAAGTTCTATGATTTAATGTTATAAAGCTTATGACATGATAATATTTAAATATTGTTTCTGTTTGTGATATTAAAATATTGTTTTGATAATATATTAAATATTAGTTTAAATTTAAATATATTTCAATTGAAATGTAATTCTGATTTAAATTTTGCATGATAATCTTATCCGTATAATATAGATTGAAGGTTGGGTGATGAAGAGCTGACTGTAAAGTTAAACTTGAAGGCTGAAAAGTTTTCAGCATCTGCAAATGAAAAGCTAGAGGCTGCTGGTTGTTTTATCATGAATGGATGATTATAGTTTCAAGTAATTAACTTTGATAGTTGAATTACACTTTGATTTGGTTGTTTAATTTGTTGTGTGAACCGAATTGCGAACAATATGTAGATTATAGTTTTTGTATGGATTATATATGTGGAATGTGGATCATCCATAGCAATGTGGATTATAGTTTTTGTTGGATTATATACGTGTTTACTAAGATTATATATGTGGATTATGTGTTTTCAGCATCTGCAAAGTAATTTTTTTTTGAATTTATAGGTTCGAGTGAAATTTTCATTGAAAATCAAAACAGGCAATGATATTTTTCAAGTATGTCTAATAATGTATTCGGTTTATGGAAAACCGTTTTACCGAACCGAACCGAATCAAAAAATCGGTTTCGGTTTTTTCGGTTTTTTAACCATTCGGTTTCGGTTTCGGTTTAAATTTTGAAAAACCGTTTATTTCGGTTCGGTTCAATTTTTGGTAAAAAACCGAACCGAACCGAACCGAATACACCCCTACTTAAAAGATCAACGTTGAAAATAGTAAAAACCTATTTTGAGAAAAAAATATATTTTAAATACATAAAGTTACGATATGGTTTGGACACTTTATTTATATATTTCGTATATCAAATATTAAAATTTTATAATAAAAAATCAAACAAGATAATATAACATACATAATAATATACTAAAAACTTACAATCAGCAATCAATTAGTTTAGTGGGATGAGATATTAGATTCCTTAAGCAATGTGAGGGTTTAAACCCTAGCGTTTTTGAATAAAGCAAACTGGGTTGGGATGGTTGCCCTTGACTCTGCAGTACTCGATCTAGATTAGTCGGTCAATAGATTAAATACAAGTGATTAATTCAAAAAATAAAACTTACACATCTCGATAATCTTATTAAGAAAAGACTTAATGTAAAAATAAGTGTCCAAATTATAGCTCAAGTTAAAATGTTTAAAATGTTACTCTCTTAAGTTCTTATGTCATAACAACAATTAAAAAATATTGTTATCTAACACGCGTCGTGTTTATTTTTAAAAAATATTTTAAAACCCCAAAATTTTCTTTAAAAATACAAAAAAAATCTAAAATTCCTAATTTCAAACTCCATTTTCAACCGTCACCGACTATATCTGGCTCATCGTTGACACATGTGATCACCCACCTACTAACAACCATCCCCTTATCCTCACCCCAAACTCTTAAATTACTAATCCCTAAATTTAGTTCGAACGACACATGAACGTTGAGGGGATTTTGCGACTGTTTAACGCGAATTAAATTTGGTAGGGGAGCACGACTGAACGAGGATGGGACAAGGGAATTAACGTTGAAAATTTTAAATAACAATTTTTAACATCCGTTACAATGTAGACACTTACAAGAATAATACCAAAAATGTTATACACTTACTTCAAACGAAAAATATCTTTTAATTGAGAAAAATATAATTTGAGCATTTATTTTTTCATTGAACCTAAAAATTTACATTTCTACTTGCAAATTTATATTCAAATCCATATTTAAATCATATAATTGTGCTGCGAGTGGGAGTAAGAAAACCTACATCTTAGCATAGAAACAAACTGTAATAAATATTTTGTTGCATTCATCTTGTACAGACCCTTGAGCTGTTGATAAAAATTACAGAATGATAATCTATGGCATTCATCTTAAAGAGAATTACTTCCTAAAATGCGAGATTGCAAGACGCACATCAAAGATTTGACGATGATCTGTAATTCTATATGATGTTCTTGCTCCTCACAATACCATCACTGAAAGACCGTGCTGAATAATGTTTCCAGGCCTGTAATAATGTGTTTTACAATGAGAAAAACTCCATGATTCATCAGTTTTTAACATCAATAGCAGACGCATAAACATCAAAAGAGAAGGTCAAGATCCATTTAGCTTCACTTGGTTCAAGGCTGACAAGCGATTGAAGTCATGTTCAGGCAAGGATATTTCATTTCTTCTGCTTCTGGGTCATCATAGCTAGTAACAACATTATAATTTCCCCCACCCCTCTGCATTGTCATCACAATCTGGTATACGCCAAAAAACAATCAGATTCTCATTCTGATGGCAAAATTTGGGAGCTTATGGCTGTTTCAGTGATGACGACGATGTTTACTTCTTCGCTCTGCATCAGAGCTAGAATCTTCATTTCTGCGTGATGATGAATGCTTATTCCGACTCTTTTCACATTTAAGGTGTCGATGAGCATCATCTTCAGATGAATAACGATGTTTATGTCTGTACTTTTCACTCCTATTACGCCTAACAGTGTCTGGATCTTCTGATTCCGAGTTATAATGCATTTGCATGGTCTTTTTCCTACACTCATGCCTACCACGGTCTGAATCTTCAGATGAATAGGAATGTTTGTTTTTACTTTTCCTATCATTTCCATAATTCTCATCATCAGATGAATTAGAATGCCTTTGTCTGCTCTTTTTACTCTTCCTGTGTCTACCACCAGCATCCATATCATCCATTGTATAAGGCTTGTGGGTACTCTTTTTCTTCCTATAATGCCTATCAAAGTCCTCCGCAGATGAATAAGAATGCTTTGTCTTGCTCTTTTTACCAGAGTGTTCCTGATTAGAGTCAGAATCTTCAGATGCATATGAACGCTTTTCTCTGCTTTCTTTAGTCCTGTATTGCTTCCCATAGTCTCTGTCCTCCAATGTGTGCAGATGCTTGTGTGTTCTTCGTCTTTGATGCCTATCAAATTCTGCACTATCAGAAGAACTTGACCCAGAATGATTCCGCTTTTTCTTCTTCTTGGTCTTCTTCTCCTCCTTCGGCTTTCTCTCATCATCACCAGAAGTTGAGGATAAGCCATCTTGATTAGGATCCTCCGAGTCCCAACAACTTGGAGATGACTTCATCTTCTGTTTTCTCTTTTTTGAGGACTTCCTTTTCTTGGGTTTGCAAGAGATGTTAGTCAGCAAATCAGGAATATTACCCCCACAAAGGAATCCTGTAAACAAGAAAAATGAAAAAACAAAAAAGCGGATAACAGTTAACATGAAACTTGGATGTTATGAGCTAAAATTGCCTGTCAAGGAGTCTGCAATAGGAAAAGCATTCACCTCCATACTCATCAAATATATCCTCGGCAACTATTTGTTGATTTGGATCATCTGGTCGAAATCCACCACGAGGAGGGCTCAAACCTGGTTTTTGCTTCAGCTCCCACTTCGGAGGCTGCAAAAATTGGGATACATATCAAGCCGGGAACCAAATGAATAACAAAGAAACATATGAGACAACAAATACTATTGATTACTTGGTGCGCATAAACTACTGAAAATATTCTTAACATTGGAAGTTAAAACTCTTCACTATAAAATAGACATTTCAAAATAAAGATAGTAGTGACGGAAGACAGCTCCCATATTTTCAAAAGATGTATGCATACATGTTATTATTTGGGGCAATAAAGTGATTGAAGATTAAGCTTTGAAATAACCATCAATAATTTTCAACAGAACCAATAAAGAAGTAATACCAACCTCAGTAGGATCCATTTGAGCCATTATAGCAGTCAAGGGGTCATCTCTTTTCAAACGGCTCTCTTCATTTGGCATTATAATATCCTTCAATGGACAGTCACGGTCACCACTTTGGTGCCCATAATTTCCACATCGAAGACATTTCACATTACGGACTTCAACAGCAAATGGTTTAACCCTACCAGGAACACCAGTCTCCAACCTAAAAGTGCGCCATCATCATGCAAACCAAATCGAATAAAATATCAATTCACACTTGCTAAACTATGAGATCAGATTTTTTTGCCCTTTTTATAAGATGGCTAGTTTTAGCATTTCTTAAAACAATGTAGCCTGAGCACCCTTAATCCTTATGCAAGTCAGTTTCTTTTCTGTATTATAATTAAATTCATTAGCAAAACATTACCATGGAAATAGACAATCAAATAGCTTATTTCAACAATAAAAAATCAGATCAAACTGTCTGTTTTTTTTCATTATCATAATAGATCAAACTGCCTTTAGTTTAACAGCCATGATCATCTATGGTTTCAACTACCCCATGATTAATATTGCAGGAACTACCGTTGATACATACCGCGGGGCATTTTTAAGAACTTCAAACTCTTCCTCTGTTGGTAAAGCTCGTCCGAAAACATCTTTCGGTCTCAATTTCTGCTTCTCTTTAGTCATAGTACATCCACCAGGCAAAGATTCCGGTGGCCTGCAAAATGAAGTTAATAAATTGAGAAAACTATTTCAGAAAGAGGGAAAACAGCTAAAATTAAAACAAGTAAGCACATTAAACGTTTTATATTCAAACCAAAATTACATTGTTGTCGAATGATCATTGGAATTTTGCTCGGTAATTTTCCTCTCATCGGCGACCTCAGCCGCTTTGGCACTTTCAGCATTATAACCAGGCGGACGAACATACATAAAGCTAACAGCTTTCATCATCTCCATCTAGGAATTTAATTAGGGTTGGGTAATTTAGTCTCAAAAGATAACGAAGATGGAAAACCAAAGGAAACTACTTAGATTGCGAAAGAAAAACCTTTTCCTTCTCCTTCTTCGAAATTAAAGCAGTCTGGCGAAAGAATTCTTGCTCTTGAGAATACTGTAACAAAACATAAAATACAATACTTAGTGTAAGGGGAATTGAAGAAGAAGATAAAAGAAAGATTAGGAAGAGAAAGAAAGTGACCTCGCGGGCAACTTCTTCGGCACGGCGGGTGCGCTGGGCATGGGTCTGTTCGGCGATCCACTTGCGGCGTTGGTTGGGATAGGAGAGGGGATGCCATGGCTTTTGGTTGAGATAGGAATGGCTCCAAGCGGTGCCTGCTTTTGTCTTGTAATCGACTTCCGCCGAAGTGCCGGGCTTGTCATCGGAAAACCTTTTGCTCAGCCTTATTCCTCCACCGTCCTCTCCGATTCCATCCATCTTATCAACAACTCACTGTGCTCTTCTTCTCCTTTCAATGGCTTATTCTATTTCCAAAACAGTGTCGGATTTCGTTCTCCTCTGCTTTCAATCCCAAATTTGCTAATACCAGCTTCGCGACTAGGGATTGGAAATTCCGCTTCTTGGGCTGGCCTAACCACTATTGATGGGCCTAACAGCTTTACAAAGTTCCATCCTACTCTTATAAACTATCTAAACTATTATTTTTTTCCGTTTAATATTTAAATTTTATTTTTCTAAAATTATCTGTGACGTTTAGTTTAATTTTCAATTTGATATCTTACCTTTAAAAAATAAATATAACTGATGACGTGACATTTTTACTTTTTTCAATGATGAAGTGACATTAATTTATGATGGTATGTCAAAATCATTATTAAAATTTTAACAGCGAGCACCAAAATAAAAGCTAAACTAAATGATAAATATGATTCTGAAAAAAATTAAAGTTTAAGTATCAAAACTAAACAAAAATTAATAGTTTAAGTATTAAACGTATAATTTATCCTGTAATCAAATAAAAACTTTTGTTGTTTTTAAAGTTCTATATATATTTTTTGCGATAAATCTCAAAATCATCCATCAACTTTTGTTAAATATTCCATACAATATATGATTTTTTATAATTATATATATTATTTTATTTTATTATTTTTTATAAATCATCATCATAATTATTAATATAATATAAAAATAATAATTTTATGTATCTAATTGAATAAAAATTAAAGTTAATGTATCGTATTAATTTTAAGAATATATCACACGTTTAATTATTTTTTAATAAGTATAATGGAAAAAGAAAACTCTTTAACCCTAAGCCCTAAACACACGAAATTAATCATTTAAAATCACACAAATATCATATAAGGAAAATGTTAAAAAGCCAAATCAAATAAGCTCGAATAAAAGATAGATACAAATAGATCTGACTGCATTGGTAAATGAATCATCAAAGGGGATTAGACTATTAAAAGATCACTGAGAAACCACAAGTCAGAATCGAGTGGCATGAGAAAATTACTCACGAATACAAATCGCATATCGAAATCTAATCGATAGTCTAAAGCATGAAAGATCAGCATGATAACAAATAAGCGTAATTTTGATCAGTCATAGAAATGTCAAATCCAATCCTAAAAAATTGAACAAACGAAAATAACGGTCAAGCGATTGAAAACGTACCAAAATTTAGAATGAAATGTATAAAGACATGCTATTAAAATAAACATAACAAACGATCGAAAACGTACTATAAAAATAAAGTTTAAAAATATAATATATTTAAATAAAATACTATAAAAATAAAGTTTTTAAAAATATAATATATTTAAATAAAATAAAAATAATTAATACTAACTATTGATGACCAATATTTAGATTAGTATCATCCACGGTACAAGGATGAAGAAAAAGATAGATTAACATCGACACAAGTAGAGAGAGAAAATTAGGGACGAAAACCCTGCTGATAGGAAAAATTATAATCTTAATTTTCTTTAATATTTCAATTATCGAAGTTTCAATCTTTTAAATAATATTTTTTTAATGTCAATTGATAGTTAATTAATGGTAGTTTGCAATCGTAAACGGTAGCATCGTCAGCTCTAATGCATGATGAGTTGAGCAAGATCTTCAAAATTGTACTATTTCTTACCTTGAGATCCGAATCAAGCTGATGTGCAAATATATAATACTAATATACCCGTTTTGTTTTGTTTTGAGTTAGGCCAGTGCAGGCGATAGCCTAGTCTCTCCAGTGAGGTTAGCACTTTGATAAAAGCTGAAAAATGAAACCCACATCATCCATATGCACATATATAAAGAATAAAAGGACAGATTTATAGATTGTCATTTGCTTGGAGGATGATGTATTTAGCGTAGATACACCATCCATCCATCATCTTCAAAGTAGGAAACGCCATGCCCATGCTAATATGCCGACCCTCTGCTGTCATTTATTGCTTACATGTTTCTCCACTCATCTTCTTTCTACATCCTATCCCCCGCCATGTGGATGTTAGATCTCACTGCTAAACAATTCTACTGAGAATGGTGGACACGATCTTGATGACGATTCTCATATTTTGTCTCAATTGCTTTGACCTGAAGATCCATATTTAACTGAATCCAGATCTCTCTTCCATTCTTTTTTACTGATTAAAATTCATCTTTTTAATATAAAAATGAAAGAAAGCTTTGGTGGTATGCTCTGATGAACTCCCGTCTTTTCCATCAGTCATCACCGTGATCAGATGTTCCATTTATTATTCTTTTTTGCTGTTGAGTGCGCCCTCTTGGATGATGCTGTTAAAGTGGGTTTTAGATTCACAACCCCACCAAAACTCTGGACTCTGGTTTTTCTTATTTACTTAATTGTCCTAATCTACAGCATTTGTGGGATGCATTTGTTCATCGCATAACATTCAAAACTCAAATTAGATTAAGAACTCGCGAGTTAGTAGTATATTACCTAAGAACTATGACAAAAAATGGGGGGGGGGGTTTCATACTCGGTACATATCGAATCATAAAAGGGATGCTGGTTGAATTTTCTTTTAAAACCAATGTAAAAATTCGACTTTGCCACATTTAATATTCACCTCAACCGCACTCGATGAAGCGCCATGTAAGCGACAAGTCGATAGCCGACCAGCATGAGTGCCATAATGGCCACATCGATCCACAAATTGTTCAATCCCATTGATTTAATAGCAGGAAGATCTCCTACCCTACATAATTCGCCCTTGGAGCACTCGTAAACATCGTCCTCATTGTACTGAACCCCTAGCAGAAGCTTGTAACAGTAGTAGCTATAACTCAGGTATTTGAGCCACACTATGAAGGAAGGGATTTGTTGAACGTAGTATCCCCCGGCTATAAGGAAAACGAGTGTAGTAACCGAAGCTAACGTGGTGGCTTGTTTAATGTCCATGAGAATGGCCCCAAATGCTAGGCCTAGACTTTGCGAGACGAGGACACTGTAAAGTACGACTAGAAGGGAGAGGATGAAGGTAACCGGATCGGGCTTTAGGCCACCCATCCAATAGATAATGAAGACGAAAGCTGTTGGGAGAGCAAGTTCCAGCGGAAGGTCACCGAATGTTCGGGCGAGGAAGTAGGAAGAAAGGCGATACATGCCGGAAGATCGTTCCTTGATGAGCATTGTTCTTTCTTGAGGGAACGTGAATACCGCATTGTAGAGCGGATAAAAGCCCCAGAAGACGGAGAAGAAGAACAGCAGTGCAATCTGTTGGTTTAAGATGCCAAATGAAGTTAGAAGATGTTGAAACCTTAGCTTAGCATGAAAGATACAAAGAAGAGCAGTTCGTCTTACTCGGTCTGAGATGTGAGAAGCTGGTGTATGCCACCACAGGAGTCCACCCAGTACTGCAACGCTGATCACTTGGAAAATCCTTAGCCTGTTGAAGGCTTCGTATCTCCTTTCTCTAACCCCCCTCTGGAGCAGCACCTTGAACTGGTGCCACCAGCTTGTGCACCACTGTTCCGACATGTCATTTCCTGCGCCTAGTATTACTACTTAGACTTGAATTCATCTTAAAAACCAGAGCAAAGGTTGGTTAAATTTATCTGGGGAAAAATTTACTTGCAGATGCTTCATTTGTATTGACGTAGTTATTCACATCCGTACTGCAAAGCTCGGCTTTCAGTCTTGTGGAAATATTTTTCTCATAAGCAGAAATCAGAGCATTCTTTACGGATTTCTCTTCTTCCGTGTTCTCAACTTTCTCCCTCGAGGGCTTAAAATCAGGACTGATTCCTGCATTGAAATTTGGTGTACTTCAAAGCTTAGTATGGTATTGATGAAAATGATGACAGAATCTGATCATGTAATGGTAAAGCAAAGTGACTCTAAAGGGTGGGGCTGATAATACTCCATTGTCCTTAAGGGGGATATAAAGGTGGAAGCATCATATATTTATGGTAGGCCAACAGATCATATTCATACCCCATGTGTTGTTGAAAGCTTCTCATTCCCCACCAGTCTCTGTATATCATGAAGGGAAGTAAATATATATAGTAAAGCTAAAGAAATTACCGTTTGCAAGATCAAGCAACAGATCAGCTGGGTTGATAGTCAAGGATGTGGAGAAGCCAATGGAAGAAAAATAATCTAACGCCGTGGATGCTGAACCGTAGTAGATAGGGCAGCCCTCCGAGAGCAAGACCACCTTGTCGAACGTGTGATACAGTCGACTCGAAGGCTGATGAATGGTGGTGACAACAGTTCGACCACCACTAGCAAGGCCTTTGATCGTGGTCAGGATCCGTTGTGCCGTGGTCGAGTCCAAACCCGAGGTGGGCTCGTCTAGCAAAAGTAGGCTCGGGTTGATTAGCATTTCCTGGCCAATGCTAACCCTTTTCTTCTCCCCGCCTGATATACCTCTAAAGAGTGGGCCTCCGATCATGCTGTTTCGACACCTAGTTAACCCCAGCTCGGAGATGACTCGCTCGACATGCTGGGCTTTCTCATCTCGGCTCAAGCTGTTGGGTAGCCTCAGTAGTGCTGTGAATAAAAGGGTCTCGGTCACAGTGAGATGGGGGTATAAAACATCATCCTGAGCCACGAAACCTGTTCTTCGTTTCAAGGCACCACAAAAAGGCTGACAATTGTAGGTTATCTTCCCGGATAGTTTGCCCGTCAGACGGCCGCCGAGGGCAGTAAGGAGGGTGGTTTTACCACTTCCGGATGGACCTAACATTGCTAGTATTTCTCCGGGATAAACTACTCCTGTTATTCCATTGAGTATGGTATTTTCTCGGGTGATCCACGAACCCCAGCGTGATCCTTTCTGCTCCAGCTTCACCTTGTAGACTACCTCCTCAAACTGTGTAAAGAAACCAATATGAACAAAAGATTAAAACACTAATTACTCTATCATATGCAGAAAAAAAAAAGCATCAATATCTAATGTAGAAAGAGACCTTCAAAGTTATAGGAAACAAGGCAGCCCTTTTATGGGACTTGGACATCTCTGAAAGAGCTTCCACTCGTCCATTGCTGCTACTATGTTCAGGTTTTGGTGCTATACAGTTGAGAGGCATGGCTAAAAAATGAAGTGTTGGTGTTGTCGATGCCTTGGGGGAAGGGAGAGAGAAGCTAATTAAGTTCCATTCAACTGGGCTTCGGAAAGTGCAGTAGAGAGCATATAAATATAGCTGGAGAGAAGGAACAATAATTTCTACTGTGTGTTAAAGCTATTTGGTGTAGGGTTAGTCTTCTTTATGGTGGGCTCCCACCTTCCTTTCCCTTAATTCATTGTAATACCAACTCCAAACCATTAAATCACAATATTCTTAATCTTAAGTCATGGGATCGAGTTTTATGGAGGGCATTTCATAATTTGGAGATCTCCTACGAAAGCTGTTCTCAACCTAGTGTTAGGGACAATCTACTATCATACCTCCCCCTTATCCCATTACATGTTAGAATAAGGGACAACCATTACTTTAGTAAGGTAATCTTAAATATTAACAAGTACTACAAGATCGAGTTTGCCATGCCATGATATAGTATAGCTACAACAATGTGCGATTACATGTAGAAATTAAGGTTAAATGTGGAGCGAGATTCTTTTTGTTACTTCTTAAAAAAAACAATATTTAAAGATTGTTATCTCTCCATCAACTAAAATCTTTCGGATATGTCTTCCATTTATTAGAATCTTCAAGAAACTCATATCTTCTGAAAATGTCTCCAAGTCAACTACAGTATATAAATAAGATTTTTGACAACTTCTCCTGATATAGTAGAACGGAATCTGAAAGTCTAACTACAAAATCTATTTAATCTGCTGATCTACGAGAAATCATAATAGCTCTGTCTTGCACCACTTGCTAGAGATACTATAAACACCCAATAACTAAAATTGAGAAAGAGATTAGTCCTTCTCCTTCACCTTTACATTCCACATTATGATTAACTCTCTCCCATAAAAAAACACATGTCAAAAGTTATTCTCTAATCGCTTGTAACTCTCTTTGAATTAAAATGAATGAATTGCCAACAACCGATTAAACACTTTTTAAATTTTAGGATTGAGGTTAAATGTGTTCTCTCTTTTAATAATCCATCTCCCACGCTGAAGAACACATACCATTTCACCTGAAAAAGTTCCCAATAGTGAAGCAAGTGGGGAGACCCGAAGAAGCCGAAAATAGTAAAAAACTACGGTCCGAGAAGTACGTCAAAAGATTGAAGAACCATTTTCTGTAGGGTTCTGATTTCTTTTAAACATTATACATGCATGATGCATACATACATATGCTGCGTGCATGTGAGAATGTGGTGATTACTGACAACGATGATGCTTCCCCCCCACCATTTCTCGCAGTCATACACTTCAACTGTTTCACGTTTATTTTCTTTCCCAACACAACTTTGGGTGACTGAAATAAACACACAAATCAAATTCCTTTGGGATTACATTTCAAACTTGTGGCGCATACTTGAAGTGGATGCTAATTAAGAAACCAAAGCATTGTTTATTTTCCTCTTTCGGCCAAAAACTGGAGTCAAAAGTTAAAAGGAGGTAATTGCAGATGCTGCGTTACATTCACGGCCATGGGGAGGGGATATTCACACATACAAGGTATAGGTTCTACGTTAACGAGTGAATTTATAAAATTTTAAAATGGTGAAAACAATTTTCAACCGAAAATGTATAAAAAAAAGTTAAAAAACTTAAAAATTTAAAGTTTTTAAGAGATACGGTTACTCTCATCCGCCCTTTTGGTCAATACCTGCACACATACGTTGCGGCCTGAGAATCATCTTTACTATTGTTTCGATAACTTTGTATAGGCAGGCAGGCTATGGCGAGAGAATTATGCTAATGCTAGTGCCTGCTACTCCTATTTACTTTGATTTTAACATTCGTATCGCCGAGATTCAATTTGACCAGTATACTGCATTGCATGTTTAATAATATATAAAAAATGAAATCCATTGAAAAGGAAGTTGGATGCTTGAGCAAAGTCCTTGTCTAATATTCTTTCTTTTTCATAGTTAATTAATCATTATTCAGTTGTTGATTATATACAAGAGAGAAATCATTAAAGGAGACACAGGTCATGAATGGAGCATCCCATATTGATGAAATATATAATAATTTAATCTGTTAAGTTGCAGAGAGCACTGAGATATAAAGGTGACGGGCAGGGACCAAGGGAGAGGCTTTTTATGGCTGCTCGACTGTTTTGGTACGCATGAGACCACCGATTTCTGCCTCCCAACTTGCTATATTTAATCTATAAATTTTTGGCGAAAAATATTTCCTTCAACTTTTATTGCCTTATTTTTAGCTTTAAACTTTTTTTGTTAATTTATTTTAAACTGATATTAATTAATTTATCATTTTTATCATGTCATTAAAAATTAAAAGAAAGTTAACACACCGAGTCATCTTGATGATAAAGAGAATATTATTCTTCCTAGAAGATTTATGTTTGAACAATTGCGTCTACAATGTGTATATACATTGTTAATGGTTTAAGAAAATTTTGAACAAATATTATATTACAATCACAACTATTAAAAATTAAATATTAATTAATATATTATTATTAAAATGACAATTTTAATTTTAATTTTTTAAGTTTTCAATATTTTTTTTACAATTTTTGATAACGTAATAGAAAAAGATAAAATAGTTGTGATTAATATTTTAATAAAGATAAAATATTAATACCGTTTTATTGTATTTGGCTAATTTGAAAAAAAAATATTAAGGAAAATATACAATAAAATTTAAGAATTAAATTATTAAAATAACTAAACTGATGAAGTTAAGGGAAAAATTATTGTTACTTAAGTTTTATTATAAACATTCATAAGTTTTTTATCTTCGCTACACTATGGATATCAAACTAAACATGAATTTTCATTAACTTAAAAAAATAAGCTAATTAATAAAGTAAATAAATGGGTTATTACAAGTGGTTGAGATTTAAGAATTTGAGTTTGTAAGACAAAGTTTGAATCCTACCATCGATATTTTTTTGGGCAATCTGTAAATTTATATATGAATCTCAATTAGGTCTTAGGTGTGCCATGATCCTGAACTTTAGGAGCCATCATTGACCTAAATTTTTATATGTATAAAAAATTAATAAAGTAAATAAAAGCCCTAGTTTTCTTTGCTTTTTTTTTCTTTGCATCCTTTTTTTATCTTTGTTAGCTGATGACAATATCAATTTTGGTGTTAGTCGTCGACCGTCGATATTCTTCATTTTCTTTTTATTTTTTATATCGTATATTTATCTTTTCAGTTTATAATAATTATGCCTTTATGACACGTTTGTCTCTATTTTATGGCATATTTTTTATCATTTGACTGTTGTTTTCGTTCATCTTTTAGGGTTGGATTTGATTTCGCCAAGATTGATCAAGATGGTGTTTATATGTTATCATGTTGATCTTCCCTGCTTTAGACCCTATATTGGATTTGGATGCGCCATTTGCGTTTGTGAATAGTTTTCTCACATCGCTCGACTTTGATTTGCGATTTTTCGATGATCTTTCAGTAGCTCGATCCCCTTTTGCGGTTCGTTTACCGACGCAGTCATATTTGTTCGTATCTATCTTTTGTTCAAGTTTTTTTGTTAGGTTTTGACATTTTCCTTGTATGATCCTTATGTGATATTAAGTGGCTAGTTTTTGTGTCAATTGTTACATGAAAATATCCTAATGAAATGTTTAGTTTACGATTATGGTCGTAATCTTTCATTGTAATTGGATATTCTTATTTTTTAATAAATTAGCGGTTTCTACAAAAAAAAAACAATTTTCATTAATGTAATATTTATACATAATTATTTTGAGTAAACTACGTATTTAGTCACCGAACTACCACTTTAATTTTGTTTCGGCCAGTCATCTATTTTTTTAAAATCATCATTGTTGTTACATTTTAGCTTCATTTTGGTCACAAAATTAAAAAAACTGAAGTGATAATTTTTATTTTTTCAATGATGACATGACATTACCTAATGGTGACTCGCTAGTATCACAATTAATTATCTAACAGTGGATGACCAAATAAAATCAAAATGTAACGTTAGTGACGATTTTGAAGAAAAGAAAAAGTGTATGACAAAAACATAACTAAAGTTATAGTTGAGTGACTAAATATATTTACGTAGAAATCATATAACTGTATACATAAAATTTTAATTTAATTTAATTAATTATAGAATTATTGTATTTATTTTTAAATATGTATGATTGGATCAAAATAAAAATTTATGTATATAATTGGATCAAAATTAAAATTTTATATGTACGATTATCTAACATCACAGATTTGATGAATAACTTTAAAATTGATCTTTTTGTTAATATAATATTATGCTAGTAAGTGATCCTTTCTTTTTATATTCTATCACATATTCTTAATTCAAATCCCCCTCAGTCTTTCGAAAGCTCCATGTTGCACATGGATTCTCTATGCTTTTCTGCATTAATTCCTGAATGCTAATTTCTACGTTTATATTTATTCTGTGAAACCTGCTACTTTCTGTTTTTCAAGATAGTTTTTTTTTTCTTAAAGGAGAAAAAGATAGAGATGCCCTAATAAATTATACACTCTTCATCACCAGCCATCAATTCTCTTTTATACAATCACCAGCCATATAAAAAAGGATTATAAAGTGATCCGTACCATGATAGGATGAGCATGAGACCCGAATCCGACGGGTTTCAACTTGACCTAATCTGATCAGATTTTTTTAAAAAAGTTTAGGGTTTGGGTCAGGTCGGGTTTGAGTTTAGGGTGAAAATTACTCGATCCGACCCAAAAAATATATATATATATATATATATATAGTTTTACCTTAAATATTTAGAGATAATTACAATTATTACCCCTCTATATATTATTTTTTCAATTAAATCACTGTTTTATTTAATAAAAATAATTTTTTAATTATTTCGGGTCGAATGAAAACTTGTTTTGGTCGGGTCAGGTCTCGGGTTGAAGACTCCTTGTTCTCGGGTCGGGTCGGGTGGACCAAAACCCGACCTGACCCGACCCATACCCATCCCTAATCAAGGATCTCTGTTGTCAATTTGTCTAAATAAAACTATAAAAGAGTCATTTTTTTTGTCAAGATTTAAATTTATTTTTAACTTGTTTGAGAGGAATCCCTTATCCTACTAGATTAATTAATTTTAATGTTTCTAAAATAAATTAATATAAACATATTCGTGGTTTTTATAAATATTTGAATATATATATATATTAAAATTTAAATTTTATTGAGAATGGTCGATTTGTATTTTTTTTAAAACTATAAAAAACCTAGAGATATTTATAATTTAATTTATTTAAACTATAAAATTCAATTCTATTTGAATTTTAAAAAATAAAATAACTCAAATATTTTGACCTAATTAAAACTGAAATACGGAAATAAGAAAACCCGGAAAACAAATAAGAAACGATGAGCAGGATGCACATATAAAAAAAATAAAATTGATATTATTGAGGAATTGGTGTGTTAATTAATATTTATTTAATAAAAGTGAGTTTTAGGTTTTTTGTTTGTGAAGGAGCTCTTATTTTCATGAGAATGACATCTGCACTTAGGACCTGAAATTACATTTACTAACATTATATTTACAAATATATTTATTTTATTAAATAACGATAAAGCACTATTAAAAATCAATAAAAATATTAGTGGTGGATTACGGTGATAATAAACCAACTCAAGATGCAATGAACATAACGTCATCATTACCAAAATATCTTGAATTTATTTGGATACTGTAAACATAATATCAACATTATAAATGATTAATTATATATTGATGGTAATTTGTGAGATTACAGAAATTAAGCATGCAGCAATGTTATCATTTATTTATTTATATTTATTAGTATGCAAATTGGCATTGGCAGTGGATTAAGTGTATCGAAATCATTTGCTTAGTTAAAGGGCAAAAATAAATTAAGGGAGAATGTCGTATAGTGAGTGTGTGAAAGGAGTTAGGAACGCGACACGTGCTTGCACTTCTAGATTTTAGTGGCCAGCTTGGCGTCGTTTTGCGGATTTCAAATCATTTGGTGGAGGAACGTGGGCCCACCCACTTATTTTCCACCTTCCCTTCTCCATTACTGGTTTTCCCTTTTTTATTTAAAAAAAAACTTTTACTACAATCATTTATCATTATCGCCTTGTAATAATTGAAGAACAAACAAGACAGAGAATAAAGAAGATGTGTTGGGAATTTTGACAAAAAAAAACAATGTTATTCATTTCATAACATCGATATTATAAAGTATGAACTCACATTAAATGAATAAGAATTTACCTTATATAGCAGCTCAAATCATAACAGATAAATGTTTGGACTAATCGCCTAATAGATTGAGTCGACCATTATTAACAAATTGAGCTTATTATAACGGCGTTTTATCCAAAATCACTTTGAAATGAATTAATTATCTATTAGATATGTTTTAGAAAAATTTACTGATATAGTAACCTTTATGACAAGGCGCGAATGATGATCTATGCCTTTCGCTGACGTAACCACGCTCGAGTAAGGTCCGCGCCTTTTTAGGATGGATGATATATCTGTAAAAAATTTTGAAACAATGCCTGACGGGTAATTAATTCATGTTATGATAATTTTTGTGTAAAAACGTCAACTTTATCCAGTAAAGTGCTATCAACACAATATCAGATGAAACACATAAGGAAAAAAAGATGAAAATAAATACGAACATACGACAAATCAATGAAAAGAATAGATCTCACCAGAAAAAGTAATTCTTCAAAACAATTTCACCAAACGAACAATCTTACTAGAAAATAATCTTATTCGATGACGGAAAAAATCTTATAGAATCATGAAGTTGAAACCTAAAATTACATCAACAACAACTAATAAAATATTCTCCTTAAAGATTATAGTAGCTCTGATATCATATAGAAATCCATATTAAACTCAATAACGTTAGCATGCAAGATCGTTAAGAGAATAGGCAACTGAAGAATAAGCAAGATAGAGAATGAAGAAGAAGTGCTAGGAATTTTTACAAAAATCAAGAGTATCATTTTGATAAGATTGATATTATAAAATAATTGACTACATTAATAAATAAGACTTGACCTATATAGCTCATACCATAATAGATAACTATTTGGACTAACCGTCTAACAGATTGAACCTATTATAATACTCCTAATAATGGGTATAAAAAAAGTAGAAAGTGAAAAAAAAAACAAAATAACTCAATGTATTTATAAATAGTTTTATATACAAGAAATTTCAGTCGAATCTCTAATCAATCTAGAGTAACTTTAAATATATAATAAATCATTTTTTTATAAAAGATTAACATTTGAATAAATTATGGATGATTATTATTCGTTAAATTTTGTTAATTAAATTTAAATTTTGTTAATCTAAATGGATATGACTGGCACTGCACCCCGTCCATCCAATTGATACGTGTAAAACATGAATTGCTTACGAGTGCGTGAGTTGCGAGAAAGAGTAGAGAGGTAGTGTTGGGTAAATGGCTCATGCGCGTGCTTTCCCAGCTTAATAATAAAGGGCTACATGATACTGATGCCCAAGATTTTCAAGTCTCGATCATTTCAATTATCATAATTTTCCACTTCCAACAACCTAAGAGCTGCAATTTTCCTGTCATTTTCCTTTTATATATATATTGACACACAATAAACCCATCAATATCAAACACTAATTCACTTACATGTACTATTTTTCATATATCATTTCAGCAATCATGATCACCGACCAACATGCCTTTTTCTTTCAATTATTCTTTTGCCCCCAAGGGATGAAAAGAAAATTTAATAATTGCTGAAGAATAAGTGAGTGGGGTTACAACCCAGAGAAAGAACAACAAATAAAAAAAAAACAAGGAAGCACACGCGTGGTATCGTGGATTCTGCTGTCTCTCTAGCTAGAATTGATAAATCTAGGAAATTATACTTTTATATAATCAAATTTGATAATATTCCTTCCATTTCATTATTTTATCTTATTTTGACTTAGCACATAGTTTTAAGAGATACACTTGATCATATGTTAAGTTCTATAAAACGATAGATGAGAAAACTATTCCAAAAAATGATTGATAGATTTCACAGATTTATTTTAATACGTGTATAAGAATTAGACAAATAAGAATGGAAAATGAAATATAATTGTTGTATTTGTTGATTTTTCTAATAGGATATCGTGAATGAGATAATTTTAAAATTAAAAAAATTAATGAAACGGAAAATAATTTTTATTATTTTTCTTAAAAAGTAGTTTGATTAGAGATGAGATTTCCTCAACATCATCCCACTTTGATGCTTAGTGTTGAGCATTTGAATTTTAATTGTTGAATGGGAGTGACATAAATATAGTGTGGTATTTTATATATGAGTATGGAGGAATATATAATTTTTTGTTAAAGTTACGAGCTTATAAAATTTTAGGAAGACTAAATATAATTAATAAAATATAAAAAAATCTAAATTTTATAATAAAATTTAAAATTTTTAGAAAGGACGACACTCCCACCAATCTCTTTTATCTATCCCGTGTGATACATAGGATGACCAATGTAATGTAATGAAATGCTAATCGTTCTTATCTCCTTCCTAATCACATTCTCATGTATGAAAGTTGCAATGTAATGTAAGACATCTTAATTATTTTTAAAATAATTATCTTTTTACCGTATGAAAAATACTCAACATATTTTATTCTTAACATATAAATATTTATTGATATTTTAATCCAAGAAATAATGGGAAATGAAGTTAAATTACCTAACGGTAACGCTATTGTGAGATATTTGGAAAAAAAAAGTCGTATGCTTTTCTAAAATATTTTTCGATTTTATTTTTATTTCGAAAAATAATTTTTATTTTCTAATTTTTAGAAATTGAAAAACATGTATGTTAATAGAAATGAATTTTTAATAATAAAGAAAATCACTACATGTATATGAATTTGAACTATGGTCACACGTCTAATATATAAAATTTATTAAAATATATATTTATGTTTATACGTAATACGAATTTAAGTCCGGATCAATTTTATAAAACATTTTTAGTGAAAAAAATTTGTTTTTAACTTTCTAATTTTATAAAATATGTAATAAAAATTAAATATTTTTTATACGAAGTATGAGGGATATAACTTTCTAATTTTATAAAATATGTAATAAAAATTAAATATTTTTTATACGAAGTATGAGGGATATTGTTCAAAATCGAACTTAGGAATTAATGAAAATTATGAATAAAATTTATTGACATGTAATTTTTTTTGGATAATGTAAATCTAATTCATATTGTAATCTTATTCATTATTTGAATGTTTATCCTAAAACCAACAATACTTGTTATCCTATTTAGAATATTTTATACAATGAACTAAAATTTAGAATGGAAGAAAAAATTACATATTTATTCTCTTTTAAAAAAATATTAAAATTTTAGATTCTAATTTTAAATTTCTAGATCTGTGATCATTTTGTAAGACTCCATTTTCGTTTGTTTTTAAAACTTTTGTAAGCACTCGGCTTTATTCACGTCTTTGTTTTATTTTGAATTTGTTAAAAGTCTATGTAGGTTTTATTTTTGTTGTGATGTTTTATATTAATCTGCGTTGTTAGTGATAGATTCAATAATATATTTAAGATGAATACATATATATTAATAACATAAATTTTTTGTATATGAGTTAACACAAATAAAATTTTAAGGTAAGCACAATCAATATTAAATATAAAAAATTGAATTTCAGAATAAACACTTATTCACTTTAATATATGTGTACATCCTTCTATGCGTGTTATTATTCGTAGAATAACTATTTCATGATATTTTTTATCGTTTTTGTTATTTTGGTTGGTTTAATGATATCCATCTTTCTTTTGAAAATATACATTTAATAATCATATGATCTTAAAGTATATTAAAATTTAATTAAAAATTGTATTTTTATAAAATAAATAAATTTTAAAAGTTCTTAATTCGGATATTTTCTTAACAAAGTTTGAGTATCTTATTATATATGTGTATATCCACTTGCTGACTAAAGCCTGAAAACCCTCATTGTCTCCATATTTCTTTATATAAATCCACCAGCAACAGCTCAGTCCTCAGCGCTACCTCATCTCCTATATACCTCGCGAATCATTTTTTTTTCATTTCATCTTTTATGAATTATTATAATTTATTAGATGAGTACAATCTTTTTTAATAATATGAAATGATTATAAGATAATATACGTTTATAAAAAATTTTAATCATTTAATAAATTATATATACATGTTCGGAAGACGCAGTTGTTCTAACTCAAAACTTTTAAAGAGAACAACATTTTCTTTTTATCTTATATACGTGTTTGATCGCCAACATTACAACCCAGTCATGCTCACAACAAATAAAATGTAATACCAATACCACTCGTGCTTGTATTTCTTACATATGATCTATTTCTTATGTAGAGATGTGAATGAGATGAGATAGATTGCGAACTATTCGAGATCGATTCGGTTAAAGTTCGAGAAACACTCAAATCAAATGGATTCAACTTGAGCTCAAACTCGACTCGAATTGTTAAAGAGTCGAATTTGAGCTACAATTGAGTTAAGTATGAGAGTGTTTTGAGTTCATGTTTTTTCGAGCTCGAGTCGAGTTTCAATTTTTTATTTTTGAGTCGAACATAACAATTTTAAGCTCGTGAATTTTCGAGTCGAGTCGAACTCAGTTTCAAACTTTTTGAATCGATTCGAGTTTAGTAATACTCGATCTCGACTCGTTTACAATCATAATCTTACTGGATGCATGCTAATGTATCCCTAAACGATGAATTAGTAGTATTTTGATTTTGAACCATAACAATTATGTAATTTGTTAATATAGTGTCTACAAATGATAATTGGAAGAATCGTCAATGATGTTATCAGTGATGGACTGAGAGAGAGACTATCATCCTCGAAAATTTTAAATTCTCATATATATTTTTATCTATTTTCATCTCTTAAAATTCTATCACATTTCTAAAATATTAAAAATTCGTTCCGTCGGCCCTAAATATTGCTTTAAGATACCTGGTGAATCCATTTCTACTTTGTAAGCATGCAACCCAGTCATGAAGCATTACCAAAATATAGTCGTAATCTGTAATAAAAGTCATTACTCGGCTATTGTATAAAGTTCCTCTTGTCTAATCATCGTCATTTATAATTTCGTCCTACCAACATCTTGTAAAATTTTAACAAGTTACTGGGCAAGGGGCAATCATTTGGGCCATTTCCTTATCTTCAAAAAGTGCTTTGGCGCCCATTGAATCAATGGATGCAACCTGGTAAAAGATTCATTACACGCTGTAAATATGCCTGGTCCATGGATTGCCTGCTTTGCAGCTGCTACAAGCATACCTTCTCTTTATTTCTTTCCCTTCTCGACGTGCCAATATTCTCACACAACCACTAATTATTGTAATCAACTTATATGTTACGTTGATTTAAACTTTTGAATCCCTTAAATGGTCTCATTAGTAAATTAAAAAGATTATTTTCCTTAAAAGTCATAGATTCGAGCAGTTGTGTATGCAGGATGTATCATTTAAACTTTTTAATTTAGAATTCAGTGAGTCCCTCAATAGTAAAAAGTTACATTGTTCATTTTTAGAGTACTCGAGTTTGAGTAATTGCATCTGTAATGTGTGTGTGCATAAAATGAATAACTAACATAAAAAAATGTCTACAACTTATAGAGTAAGTGATTAAAGCCTTTCAATTGATGTTTTTTTTTATTTTCCTAAGTCGTGGATCCAATACCCGTTAGGAGCAAAATTCTCTTTCCCTCCACCTAGTAAAAATTGTTTAAAGAAAAGGATATCAAAGAAATAAATTTGAATTTCAAAATATTGTACACGATGATTCAAATAATAAATCTTATATTAGACAACTAATTACATGTTATAGATACAAATGTTTTAACTTTTAATTTTAGAGACAAGATGTGTGATAGCATTTAACATATGTGTAAAGTATAAGCAAACATATTAATTATTCAAAACTTTTCAAAAGTGGAGTATTTGATGGATCAACAGCTAAATAGATAATTTAAATAAACTTGTTTACGACAGTTGAGTATATAAATTAGGGTAAACTGCATATTTAGTATCTAAATTATTATTTTTATTTTGTTTTGATACCTACATTTTATTTTACTTTTTAAATGCATACCTAACGTTTAGTTTGTGTTTCATTTTGATATCATGTCATTAAAATTTAACGGTGGTGTTGACGTGTCATTATAAGGTAATGTCACATCATCATTGGAAAAAAAGTATCACATCAGTAGGTATGTTAATTTTTTTAATGGCGAGGTACCAAATTAGAACTTAAACTAAACGTGAGATATGATATTAAAAAAATAAAGTTTAAATACCAAAACAAAGCAAAAGTAATAGTTTAAGTTGTAAACGTGTGGTTCACCCTATAAAATTAATTAAGCTCCCGTGTATCCAATGCGAGAAGAGTGAGGTGCGTTTTAGCATATAGAACTATAAACATGGAATTGGTATTGTATACGTACAATCGTTATCATATAGATAGCTCAAAGGTATCCCCTTTTTGGTGCTAAGATTAGGACTTATCCCATCAACGCATTTGTATATATTCTCCATAAGGTGACCGTGAAAGAAAAGGAGCAATCAAACCAAAATGAACGTCTCTTTCATGCACAAGTATATTGCAAATTGGGGATGATAAGGTTTGCCGACATCTCAAACTCAACAACTTGCTTTAAGTTTACTACAATGCATGTTGCATCAACTTTAGGCAAAGATGAGGGAACCGTTGGGAGTTGGTTAATTATTGTTGCGGTTTTGAATTTGAAGTGCACATCTTTTGTATATTTTAGTTTGCCACTATAATTTATCTTATCTTATGAATGTAAGATGGAATTCATTTTAGGTTACAATATGTTATGGGTGTCACTCTTATCACACTACACATAAACTTAGGTTTGCTTCCTTTTTTATGAGTTTAATATTAAAGTGATTGAATGGATATATATGATGATGAATATGGTAACACACTTTTATTAATTTAATTCATTTGAAGGGAGATGAAGTAAACATAGAGATGATCTTATGTACCATTTCACTTGAACTTTTATTGAATTATGTCTGACCTTAACTACATGTGACGCATGAATATCAAGTATATATATTTTATTTTATTTTTTTATTTGTTGTAATCACCAATTTTATTCTAACAAAAATTAATTACAACCATACCCTGCTGCCACTAGACCACCAACCCTCCCAAGCCTTGGCAGCTTCTGCCACACGTCATCACCATGCCCTGCCGACCCATCAACTCAACAGCCATACATGCAACAACAACACCAAGGGTGCGTTTGGTTTACGGAATGTAAGATTACCAGTGGGAATAAAAGATTACCAGGGAATATGATTACTGAGAATGTTATATTTTGTATTTGGTTGGTTTAGCAGGAATGTAAGATTACCGTGTTTGGTTAAATGAATAAAAGATTATTGGAATGTATATTTGACCAAATTGTCCTTATTATATATTTGTATAATATTACAAATTGTAAAATATTTATATATTTTCTTTAAAAAATTAAATTCATAATATTTATATAATTTTTTTTACTGTCTCCTTAATTTTGTGATATAGTGCTAATCCATCTAAATGACACGTGATATAACGACCAGTGTTAAGAATTGGTTTTCATAAAACTCATCGAGTGGCCTCGGTATTTAAGGGAAAAATGAAGGTAAGTGAATAAATAGTTGGATGGGCTTCATAATTGGGTTATTGAACCCGGTTTTCAATATCGTACTTTTCGGTGAACAGTTTTCCTTTTTATCCATACATGTAAATTCCACAACTCGAATTGATTTTGGATTATGTCAATTCGAAATTTAATTTAATTTAATTATTTTGTTGAGTAAACTTCGAACTTCAATAATTTTAGATTGGGTCAGTTTCATGTTTGAGTTTAAAATTTTAAATTGTTTTAGTTAAGATTACAATTTTAAATTAATTTAAGCCGTAATCAATTTCGGTTATTTTGAGTTACTTATTTAAGTTAATTTAAGATTAAATTGATTTTGGTTTTCATATCGTACTTTTCGGTGAACAGTTTCCTTTTTATCCATACATGTAAATTCCACAACTCGAAATTTAATTTAATTTTAATTTATTTTTTGAGTAAATTACTTCAATTCGAACTTTAATTTTTATTTGATTTTAAATTTTAAATTGTTTTAGTTAAATTAAATTTTAAATTTTAATTTAATTTAATCAATTTCGGTTTTTTGAGTTACTTATTTAAGTTAATTTAAGATTAAATTGATTTTGGATTATTATATGACATAATATTAATTTTTATTCTTAATGTTCAATAAAATAATCATTTTAATTTATTTTTTTAAAATTATTTTATTCTTTAATCTTTTATTTATTTATCAAAATAATTATTAATTAAAAATGTTTTTAATTTTATTTATTAAATCAACTTGCTCTTTTTTCATCAAATAAGATGATGACATGTGTCACTATCTTATTGATGAAATCGTTGTATATTCATATTGTTTTAATTTTTTATTAATTTAAAATGATTACAAGATAATATATATTCAGAATTTTATTAGTCAATTGATAATAAATATAAACATTCTCTACAGATATAATTACTTGAAACTGTAATCTATAGAAAGATAGCGTTCCCTTTTTCACATCAATTGTTTAATAAATTCATATTATTTCGATTTAAATCGCTTTGAACTTAAATGTGTTTGGGTGGGCTTTCACGCTTGGGTAACTGAATCCTATAAAGTGCAAACAGATATAGATGAAGCCCAGTTTGTGAATACCCATAACTTATCGGGCATCGCACTTTAATCAACACAAGACGTAATTTTCTTTCCATCCAAAGTATCCAAACGAAACGTGGATAAAAAAAATTTAGAAAACTGAACATTTTATGATTTTATCCTGGAAAATGGAAATGGATCTAAGAATCTACCTCTAATTCTAACCTCCTACTGCTCAGAGTAATCGGAAATTTTGACAATCGATCAGAAAAAAAGGAGAGTAGAAGAGACAAGAGGAAGAAAAGAGAATGGTGACAGGGGGGCTTGCTCCTGGGCTGTCGCGTAAATTGAAGAAGGTATTGGAATGTCGGACGGACACCCCCGAAGTTTTGGCTTCTCTCAACACTATCTCCACTTTCTACGCCGAAAACACTCCCCAGGCGCGTCGCAATCTCAGATCCACCATCGAGAAGCGCTCTCTCGATATCAACCTCGATTTCCTCCGTGCTTCTCAGCTGCTCAACTCGCTTTGGATCGAGTCGAGGACGAGGTCAATTCCCTCGCCGACTGCTGCGATAAGTATATGCCCTTCCTTTCTCTCTTTTCTTATCTACGATTTCCATTCTCCTATGTCTACGTTAATTGTTCGCTATATCTTAGACTTATTTTGTGTAATTAAAGAAAGATCCGATCGAATCTGATAGGATTGCAAAGGCATTGAGCAGTTGCAGTGCTAGCACCGGTGATATTATCAATACCACCGAGAGGTTGAAGCAGGAACTTGAAGTTACCACTCAAAGCAGCAGATAGTCTCCTACTTCCTTCGAGATTATCAGCTTTCTCCTCAAGAGGTTTAGTTTCAGTCGTAAACCTTTTTCTTTTTAGTTTTAGCTTCAATACTTTTTGACGCCCTTTTTTTGAATCCATTATGCTCGTCTCCTCCATTTGTAGATTAGCGCATTGAGAGATGAAGAGTTGAATGAAAATTTCTTTAAGGCGCTTTCTCACGTTCAAGAAATTCATGCCAACTGCAAAATACTTCTCAGGACGCATCATCAGGTTAATAGTATATTTCTTAATCTAAATATGAACTCTTAGCGTATGTCTATGAATTGCCAAATTAGCCATTGATATCTTTAGATTTAAGACTTACTATAAATTTTCTTTTGTGCTCTTTCCCCTGTCAATTGCTTCTGTTGTTAGGTTTCTTTGTCATTGCATATGTTGATCTGGTTCCTTATGCTTTCATTTCAATTGTTTACATTCTTAACACAACCACTAACATGAGAATCCATCACAGCGTGCTGGTTTGGAGCTGATGGATATGATGGCTATGTACCAAGAAGGAGCTTATGAGCGACTATGCAGGTCAATCATACATAGAATGATAAAACCTTTTATTCTAAGATAGAATTAAGTAATGCTCTATGATATCTGTTAAGAGTTTGGAGTGTAGGAACATTCTAAAAGTAAAATCTCATGCTTGAAATGTTGTTAATAACTGTCCTCCCACTCTCTGTCTTTAACTTCATTCTTTTATTTCTTATTAAAGTGCGAAAATCCTTGCTACATACACTAGATTAATTGGCTCTTGGTGGCTGTTGGCTAGAAACTGTGTGTCCGGAATTCTCTACTTGACATAAAATAGGAGATAAGGGGGATTTCCACAAGTGTTAGAATAGTTGGTTGACGTGTCTTGTCCCTTTCTTGTAGATGGGTTCAGGCAGAATGTAGGAAACTGGGTGACACGGACAATCCAGAAGTTAATGAGCTTTTGAAAACAGCCGTGCGTTGTCTTAAGGAAAGACCTGTCCTTTTCAAGTATTGTGCTGAAGAGGTGACTACATTTAGTCAAAATTTTATGTACATAACTCCACTCCCTTGTGATTTTTCTGTTGCATGTTATTAAGATTTTTCGCTGTAATCACAGGTAGCAAATATGAGGCATAATGCATTATTTAGAAGGTTTATAAGTGCTCTTACACGGGGAGGGCCAGGTGGGATGCCAAGACCAATAGAAGTGCATGCTCATGATCCCTTACGTTATGTTGGAGATATGCTAGGATGGTTGCATCAGGTTTGTGAAAAAATAGTCTTCTATATGGTTTCTGCTTCTCTTCTTCATATAGTTGTATTTATATTAGGAAACAATTAATTTCATTTTTTGTATTAATTTAGCTTTCCTGAACTACTTATAGGCCTTGGCATCAGAGCGTGAGCTTGTGCTTGCTTTATTAGATCCCGGTGCATTGATAGAGACTGGATCAGCTGCAAACCCATTTCTATCCAAGAATGTGGAGAATGATTTTGGAAAGATTGAAGCAGACTTGACATTTGTTCTGGATAGGATTTTTGAAGGAGTTTGCCGGCCTTTTAAAGTGAGAGTTGAGCAAGTTCTACAGTCACAACCTAGTCTTATAATCTCTTATAAACTTAGTAACACGCTAGAGTTCTACAGCTACATTGTGGGTGATCTCTATCTCTTGTTATTCTGGTTGTATATGGTTTGCTTGTCATCTGTTGATAACAATATATGTTTGCTTACAGATATCAGATCTACTAGGGAGAGAAACATCTCTTTGCAATGCACTTTGGGCACTCAAAGATGCTGCACAGAAAACTTCTTTGAAATTCTGAAAAGTCGCGGGGAAAAGCTTTTACGGTATCCTCCCCTTGTTGCTGTAGATCTTTCACCAGCACCAGCTGTGAGGGAAGGAATCTCTGTGCTGCTTGAGATAATTGACACATATAACAGCATGATGGTTCCTGCTTCAGGGAAAAAGCCAGCTTTTGATCCAGTTATATCTGCTTTACTTGATCCGATTATTCAGGTGTGTCAAGTTTTTTCTTGAATGAGTGCAGTATTTGTCAGTGATCCTTACAATATTAAGTATTCCTATTTTCGGATAGTTAACATCTGCTCAGATCACTGTTCGTTGCATTAGAATCTGGGAGTCAAAACTTCGGTCCTTTTAGGTTTTTGTTAGTAGATCAACTTACTACCTTCAATGGAATGCAGATGTGTGAGCAAGCAGCTGAGGCACACAAATCAAAGGGATCTGGGCACTCATCAAGAAGCCGCCGAATGAGTTCTGACTCAGGCCACCTTAGTAGTTCTGCAGTTGATGCAATTTTATCAAATAACAACTCTGCTACATTCTCTCAGGTTAATAAAGTATACATCCGTCTGATCTTTTGTTTATGCTATCTCATATGCTTTACATGCACGGTTTTGGGCGTTAGGTTTCTTTTTTAAAACTCATTATATCATGAATTTATGCAGAACAATGAAGCTCCATCCAAGATCTTCCTTATCAACTGCTTGTGTGCTATTCAGCAACCCTTACTTGGACATGAGGTTGCAGCTGAATATGTAAAGAAACTCGGGACTATGATTGATAATCATGTAAATGTTCTCGTGGAAAAAGAAGTTGACACAATTCTTAGAAGTTGTGGCTTGTCGATGAAGATGCATCACTTCCGTAATTCAAAGGATACAACAGTGGGGACACCATTAGCTGAGGTTGAAGACACAACTCCAGCTTCTCTTTCAGAGTGTTTGAAGGCTTTCTTCGGATTTATTTTGGGAAGCGAGAGTTCGTTGCCTGAGTTTGAACAGATGCAAGTTCCAAAGTTGCGTGCTGATACATGTATACAGGTAGCTAGGTCATTGGCTGATGCTTATGAGCTTATTTACAATGCAATCATGGACCCGAAAAACAAATACCCAGATCCCAAATCACTGGCAAGGCATCCTCCAGATCAGATAAGAACCATTCTGGGAATATGAGTCCCTGGAGCATATTTACTTTGAAAAATGTAAAGAATCAAGTCATTTTTGGGGAGTAACTTGATGTCCTTGAGTATAAACTATAGAGGGTTTGTTTTTCAAGTTGACAAACAATTATTGTATCAATGACAATGTATCTTTTTGGATGATGTCCGGACATACTTCTGCTTCCAGAATTTTGTTTTGTTTTGTTTTTTCTTGGGTGAATAGGTATATGATAGAGCTCCAACGGCAAGTGAGGGATATATTCAGGTGAATTAGTAGTTATTTGGTCATGTCTACTTTTTTTTTTAATAATCTGGGTGATTTTAAGATTGTATCTTTTATAATATTTCTTAACTATTAGCAAAGCATATGTACTATGCATACAAGGTTATTTTGACTACTAAGATCACTCAATAGATTTTGGTTACGTCTACAAATACGTATTGAACAAGACATTATAGTGTCTGAAATATCAGCCCTTTATTGGTGTTAGGTCAAGGGGGAAATTGAAGGTTGGAAACCCGTGTCTGTTTTGGCTTAAAAATGTGAAGCCAAACCGTACCATACTATACCTTAACACGTGAGGGAGGAAGAAAAAGAAGCAACATATTTGATGTTTGGGTAGAGTTTATAGTTGCATGGGACATGACCAAATGAAAAACATGAAGCCAAATGAAAGGGAAAGATGTAAATGGTGGACTAGGGATTCTTAATCAATGTTTATGGCTATACTTGTACAACAGTTTCTCATGAATACATAATTTAAAATCAATCAAATTATAAAATGACTTATTTATTTGCTTGTTTTGGATGATTCCGAAACGCCTTTTCATTTGGAAGGAAGAGGAAAACGACTTTTCTTCCTTCAAATCAAACACTTTTGACATTTATCTAATAAAAAGTAGTTTCTCTATGGCCTCCTCGTTTTGAGACATTATGCCTTTGGGGTCGACCCCGGTAACAAAGAAGGAATCCATAAAAATTTGGGATCCGACACCATGATAAAATACTACCCTCATGATTAGACCATGTCTCTGAGATTTGATAAAAGAAAGGTGCATTAGCGGTTAATACGTTGTAATTGGATAAGTTACTAGGAATATGACGGAACGAAAGACCAAGGAAAGAAAGAAGAATGCACCAAAATGCAGGTGCTACACCAAACGCTGGTGGTTGTTTCTTGTTGTAAGTGAATGCAACGAAAAGACCCGGAAATAAATAATGAAACAATTCATATATTGGCATTTAGCTTCAAATGGGATGACTTGTTTACTTCCTTTGAGCCTCATATACACCGTCACCCCTTTTTCGACTCTCAAGATGATTCTTTACCTTTCTATCAGTTGCAACATGAAGAACATGCCTTAACTTATAGGTAAAATAAAGAAAGAAGTGGCTATACTATTTATTTTATTACCGAAGGCTTAGGCTTCTATGGGACTAGCCGAACATGCTTCGGGACATCGACCCTATGATCAGAATCTTCAAATCATTTTTTTAAAATATTTTAAAT
Source organism: Hibiscus syriacus (assembly GCF_006381635.1). Lineage (NCBI taxonomy): Eukaryota > Viridiplantae > Streptophyta > Magnoliopsida > Malvales > Malvaceae > Hibiscus > Hibiscus syriacus. The sequence goes on along the minus strand of NW_024063109.1, from coordinate 775,995 downwards.
CTTAATATTTCTATTTTGATTAAAACATTTTATGAAAAAATATTAATTAATTTATAATCAATATTTATTATAGATATAATATTTTCACATATATCTAATTAATGACGTGATGAATATTACATCATCAAAAATATAATTTAATGTTAATAATTAAGTATATATGAAAATATTACGTTGTTAAGTGTTGATTATTAATTAGTTAGTTAATTAAATATTTGAGTTAATTAAATATTTTAAGATTCTTTTTTTTCCTATTCAAAATTACATGAAGCTTAATCCAAAATACCAAACAAAAAGGTATTAGGCTTAGGCATCAAGATTGAAGATGAAGGAAGATCAAAATAAATGAAAAAAAAACCCAGGAGCGGGCCAAAGCAACATTAATTCCAAAGACAGCGCCTTAATTTGGTTTCCTTTCAAATTAAAGCACGCCCATTCTTTTTTATTTCTACCTTTTATGAATTAAATCCACCAACACTAAGGTTGTCTGTTGCATCAATTTCCTCACAACTCTCATCCCAAATCCACCTGAATTTCTCATCTACATACCCCTTTTATTGTGAAGCACGGATATGACAGGGATGATTGGAGGAGTGGCCGAGAGAGATGCACGGAAAGCCCATATCTCCATGGCGTTGGTGCAACTCTGCAATGGAGGTTATCATGTAATTACCAAAGTAGCCCTCAATGTTGGTGTTAACCAGCTTGTCTTCTGCGTCTTCCGTGATCTTCTTGCTCTCGCTCTTCTTGCCCCCATCGCCTATGTTCGTGAAAAGTACGTCCTTTTTGTTTTTTTTTCTGGGTTGACTCTGCTTATGTTTTTTTAAATCAATTGTGTTTTTAAATTGGATCATTTCACTTCTCTTCGTTTTTTGTTCTATTGTTTGGTTTGGATTGGATTCACAATTTGAGATTTCGATGATCTGTTTTAACTCAGTTGTATTAAGATGATCCACTGATTTTTTCTCATTAAGATCATCTACATTGTATGCGTAGGCTAAATTGACTGCCTTAGTTATTTTTGGTTTCCTGGAAGCCATAATCGGAAATATAACTTCTGGGGTCATTTTGTTCCTCTTTCCTGCAGAAGGGTTCGGCCTCCTATGACTAAACGCCTTCTCCTTTCTTTCTTCTTTCTTGGGTTAACTGGGTGAGTAGTTATTTTCTAAACAGCCCTAATTGGATACGTCATTGTCTCTGTTTGTGCCTAGTAAAACTTCCTGCTAGCCAACTTATCTGGTTCTGATTAACTGGAATAGGATATTCGGCAACCAGCTTTTATTTCTCATTGGTCTGAGCTACACAAATCCAACTTATGCTGCTGCCATACAGCCTTCGATTCCAGTCTTCACCTTTCTCTTGGCTGTAATGATGGGGTAATGGCAACAAGTTTATACTTTTATCGGTTTATGATATCGGTTCATTTCTACATTTCTTTTAAATTAGATGCATGCATTTTGATGTCTGTTACTTTTGCCATATTTTGTATGAAACTCTCTACATGCAGTACGGAAAGAGTGAATTTGCTCAAAACCGAAGGTCAAGCAAAAGTTGGAGGTACACTAATCTGTGTTTCCGGTGCAATATTAATGGTTCTGTTTTGTGGTCCAGCTTTAATTGGACAGAAAGATGCGGACTTTTCTCATTATGACATAAGTGCCAGGGGTCAACCAGAACCTTCTGGATGGCTCGTGTCTAGTTTTCTGGAGTTTGGTCTTGAATATTGGCATATTGGAGTTCTATGCTTGATAGGGAACTGTATGTGCATGGCTTCTTTCCTGGCCATTCAGGTATGCCTTCATAATCATATGGTTGATTTTTGGACGATTATTAACTATTTTCTCTTTTACCACTTCTGTTAGCTAGTCTTCTTACAGGAATTTTTCAATAATTATTAATCAGAATGTATCAGTGCAAAGTTTTTCCACGTAAATGTTCTTTGCTTGTATTAGATTAAGTTCCATATCTTATTTTCTGGAGGAAATAAACAGAAATCTCTGTTTAGGACAATAAATGGACAACAGCCAGTGTGGCCATGAATATAATTTGAGGTTTGATATGCCATTCTTGTCTTTGATCTGTGTCTCATTAGTTTTTTTATGATCTGATCCTATCTGTTATGATCATATAATTAGGTCCTTTGCAATGCCTGTTTTAAATTTTAATCATATCTTGGAGTAACTATCTCTGGTGCTTTTTAATGTTGTCTTGCTTCAGCAACACTATGCATGTAAGCAGTATCTACTGTTTGCTTTTGCTCAGTGGTCTACTTTCCACAAGGACTAACGAAAGTGATTCTTATGTATTCTTATCATTAACATCTACATTGAATTTCCTTAAAATAGTGCTGACTTATTTTATCGCATGCATATTTACTAGTGATTTGAACTTCACGTGTATTTTCTTGTAATCTAGTTTTGAACTAAGGCTCATTTTCTTTCAACAATTCCAGGCTCCAGTTTTAGCCAAGTATCCTGCAAACATTTCTGTCACAGCCTTTTCCTATTTTTTTGGTGCTGTATTGATGATAACAATATCCCTTTTTATGACCAACGAGTCAACAGACTGGAGGCTGACACAGTCTGAGCTTTTTGCCGTCTTATACGCTGTAAGTTTCTTGTGGACTTTGTATTATCTCCATTCTTAAAAAGTTTTGCAATTCCTCTTACTGAAAGTCTGGCGATCAAAGTTGCTGCTTTATCTTAGTTTCAAATGTTATCGTGGGCTTGTTTTAAAATCTTCCGGGTCAATGCTTGATATTCTAGTTTAGTGATCAAGACTGAGGCTCAGTTTTCAAACTTTTGTCATTGTAGCAGGTTGAAGTGAAGGAAATGAATTCATGTAACCATCTATTTATGAACTGGTGTGCTAACTTGAATCGATTTGTCTAATAGGTGTTGGAACAAGAAACTTAATAGATTTAATTGGAATAAGAAATATAAATGGTATATATAGCAACTCCCTTGATATCCCCCCCGAGAATACATGTTCTTTAGTTTGGCCTATAGTTTCCTCCTCATCTACACACATTTAGGAACGTAAGTTTCAGAAAAGTTCCCGTTGAAGGTAGCAAGGCAATTCCCAGAAAAAGCATCAGGAAGTGCACGATTTCTTAAGAGAGAATAAGTAAGTGGACGTAAATGTAAACAAGGAAAGTGTGAGAAACTTTTGGTAGAACAGGAAAAATGGGTAAACATTTTGTATGGTTAAACAGATCTTTGTCGCCCTCGGGGTCTGTAATAAGGATTTTAGAAGCTACCTATCAAGGATGCTGGAATTCCCTTATGGTCCTGGAAAAAGGGGAAACGTTTTAGAATAAAGGCTCCATGAAAGTAACAATAATGTGATGTCCTTAAAGTATCTTAAAAACTTAGCTGCCTACCAAATAGGTAAACCATAAGCCTAAAGCTATGAGAATTTCGGTTTTCTTCAGGGAATTGTTGCATCTGCTCTTAACTATGGACTCCTGACGTGGTCGAATAAGATCTTGGGGCCTGCTTTAGTTGCTCTTTATAATCCACTTCAACCTGCAGCATCAGCATTTCTGTCGAGAGTTTTCCTTGGCAGTCCAATTTTTTTGGGAAGGTTCTATTTCTCTCTTCTTGTACAAAGTAGAACTTAATAATTTCTCATCAAATACAAAAATAACCCTTGTTTTTGCTCACTTCATTTATAAAAAGCTAGTTTGAACTTGGTTTGGTTTCTTTTGTCATGGCAACAGTGTGCTTGGAGGTTTTCTAATTATTGCTGGTCTATATATGGTCACTTGGGCGTCCTACAAAGAAAAGCACACTGCTACGGGTATGGTGCCTCTTGTCGTTCGGCCTTCTGAACCTCTCGTTCACAAAGATGCAGCCATTAACAAGAACCCGCTCCACAGAGGACACCTTTTCTCTTCCGTTTTATCAGCGAAGCCCATTGATTAACTTTGTAATCCAGTGGTGGTGTAAAGTTTCCATGAGCTCTTTTCTTACAGGTACATTTACTAAGATCAAGTAGTGTCACTCGGCATTTGTAAAATTTGACGGGTAGCAAACGAGAAATTCGTTAAATCCATCTTCAAATTGCTATAAATTTAGTTTCTTCCACCTTTGTCTTAATTTGTTAGAAGCAATGCAGTTTGCCAGGACACCAATGATTTATTTATATACAATAAAAAATTAGTCCCTGCAATGTTTTTTTAATTAAAATTATTACTTAAATTTGAATTTTTGCTATTTGAATATTTAAAAAAAACAGTTAATTCAAAAACTGACAGAATTAACCACATTTAATTAGATTCAGATAATTGATTTAGCAAATATTTCGAGTCAGCTAATGGTTAACAACTTTAGATGTTTGACTAATGATTATTCGATTCGGATATTAACCGAAATGACTATTTGAACATCCCTAGTATTGAGAAAAATTGAAGAGTTTTGAGGAGAAAATGGAGTGATGGTAACATTTTTGTACATGCATCAGCTCAGTTAATTACAAAAAGGAAATGTAAACACTAGCTATCAACTTTTACCAATGATGTTTATAATTTACATCTCATGTTACTACTTGCTATAAGCAAAATCTGAATTTTAAACAAGATACCAAAAGGAACATAAAGATTCGATGCGCACAAGAAAAGATTTCACTAAAGAGTAATACCTTGTTGTCTTTGTCCCACTGCCTTGTAAAAGCAACTTCTTACAAAATTTGTTAGAACTTAGAAATGCAATTATTCCTACTTTTCTTAAGCCAAAAAAAGATCAAAGCATTCCCGTTATCCTTTCTCACATCAACAGCAAGAAGCAGTCGATTCATACGGCCACGTGAACAGGTCGAATTCTGTGTGGTAAAGGCCTTGCAATAAGTCCATCAGTTGCCCATCCCACTGATTCACTGTCGATTTTAACATGGTTGAATTCCCTTTGCACGTACTCGAGAGAGATTTGTAGCCTACCCCCTTGTCTGCAGTCATTGGAGGCACCCCTTGATTTGATTCCTGCATTCCTCTCCAACCAGTACAAGTAATTTACCTGGAAAAGTGACTTCAGCATATCTTGTGGTGAACAACTTTCTTTAAGCACTACCTGGTTTACCAAAAAAGAATCTTGAATTAGTATCGGTGTTTCTATTACATCATCATTGAGGTCGTCCTATTTTGATGGCAAAGTATTCAACAAATTTAAAGACTAAGTTGTGTTCAGGAATTTGTAACAGTAACAAATAAGAAGACTACTATAGGAGAGACGAGAAGAAACCGAGCTGAGTCTTTCAAGAATAAGTAAAGTATGTTGCCTTTGTGGAATGAACGAATAGAGGCTAAAAAGCCACAATGGTTATTCACTTACACAGAATTTTCCTTCTTGTTCAGTCAGAATGTAGCCTTCATCTTTATACAGACTGAATAGAGCCAGTGTATCCTCCTTGTTGTTGACAATATCACTGAGTTTTGATCCCAATTGCAACCGAACCCTGATTTCAGAAGCTGCCTGCTTCGCTTCAGAAGATAGTGCATCTGACCGTTCCTGAAAATGGGAATTCATCACAGAATCTCTTAAATTTTGTACCGAAACTATTACAACCAACTCTAGAAAAAGATGTTATAATTGGTTGTTTTACTGGTGCATTGACCAGTTTACTACTCAGGCAGATTTTAGAAAGTTGAATTGATAAGATAGATTATCACATCCCATGCTTGAGCTGAATGCAACCATCAAGGACTAGAAGTCCTGAACCCTGGTACAAGTTCATGTTCTAGAGAACCAGAGTTATAAACAAAACCCTTCCAACAAGTTTCTTTTAATTGCAACTGATTTGAAATGGGGAGGTGGAAGGCAAGGCTCATTTCAGCTGGATTTTTAGAAAATTGCTGAAATTGAGAGGTGAAGCTAATGCCTTGTTCAATTCTGGTTTGAATTGGGCTAAGGTTGATTGTAGGTGGATTTGGGACAATACTAGAATGGTAAAGGAAAAAGTGAAGTGGCATGGGCTTCTTTGGTTCCCTTCCCATGTGCCCAAGCATTCCATTATAGCTTGGATGGCCATCTTAGACAGGTTGCCTACAAAAGATAGATTGGCTTGATTTGGGATAGCCACTGATGTCTTGTGTGGTCTTTGTGATGCTGCCATGGAGTCTAGGTGCCACTTGTTCACTGAGTGCCCCTTCTCAAGGGAGGTTGGATGGGGAATTTTGTGTGCTTGCCGGCTGCAATTTAGAGGATTGAGTTGGGATGATCAGCTCCTGTGGGTAATGGAAAACTTAAAAGGTGGTTCTCTTCTTGTTCGTATCCTAAAGTTGGCTTGGGTGGGGTTCTTTTATTACATTTGGGAGGAGCATAATCATCGTTTGTTTGGAGTACCAAGACGATCGGTTTCTGTCATTGTTGAATGTGTAAAGGAGATGGTTCGAATTAAATTAAGTGTTTTATTGATAGAAGTGATAATCCGATTTTGTGTGCTGATTGGGGCATTTTTTATGGACCAATCTGTTTAGTTTTGCTGGTTTGACTGTGATTCTGGCGAATCAGTTTTGTGGTCTGGTTTGTGTTGGTTTTGTAGGCTGTTGTGGTTGGCTGGTTGTTTATAGCAGCTAGGCTGCTTTCTTTGATAATATATGATACATGACTTATCCAAAAAAAAAGTTTTCTTTTAATTTAACAAGAAAATTAGTTTAATCACAAAGAAGAATTTTTTGAAGTTTTAACCTTCTTAATCTCTTAGGTTATTCATGTTTCTACTAATTCCTCAACCAGGATATGCATTCAATATAACAGAGGCAACCTAGAAAAAATTAATCTCAAAGACCTCCTTAAGTATTGACCCTAATCAATCAATCCAGACTTTCATACTTTGTCAATTGGTAACCATCTTCTGAGAGAGCTTTGAGAAAGTCATTAACTCACTCTGTTTGCGGAAATAAAATTCAGGAATGGCACATCTGGAAAAAGCGGCTCCTCGGCATTGACCTCTTTGATCGAAGGTGCTTGACCACTCAGCAGATATTCACTGAAAACCAAACCTGTTAAAACAATAAGATTTCCATTACTTAATGAACTAGAACTCTCTTGTAACAACAATGTTAGCAGAGATACATTACTCGCACGATAGGGATTTAAAGTCCTCAGTTGAATAGATTGATATGATTTCAGATTGCAGTACATATGGATCCAAGTAACCACACCGAATGAAGCAAGGGCAAAAGATGTAGATGAGCCAAAACAGTTAGCCAATGCTATACCAAGAGCAATTCCAATCGACTTGCTCACCATTCCCTGAGCTTCACCCTTTGCAATTACCTAAAAAAAATAATTAACTTTAGTAAAGACTAAGTCACAATATCATTAGAAATGCCACTATCATGCAGAAACCAATTTGATTATGGTTAAAGGAAGACATTTGGGGTATTAACTACATACCATACTGGATACCACATAAAAGAACAAACTTTACCTCAGCAAAGTTCCTTTGAGCAGCGAAACCGGCATTGAAACAACTTCTAGTAGCAGCCTGGAACCGACCAGTGATTGATTAACGTGAGAGATAAAGGCAATAAGAACAGCACTATACTTAATTTGAATACCTGGATGAGAGCAGCTGCTGATCTTCCAGCCCCAGCAACAGCACCAATAAGAACAAAGAGATGGGGAAAAACAGGGGTCAAGATTTCCAATCCAAAGGCAGCATTTTCAAGGAGATCGGCAAACAACCTCCAGCCTTTCGGATTGACATCGAAATGTCTTCCATATTTGGACAACATGATTTTACTCAAATACCCAATTCCATCCTTTAACACCCAATTGATAGCAGCAGCCGTGGGAATAGCCCCTTTCCCCAACCCGACAGCATAGAGCAATGCCTGAATAATAGCCAACAAAAGTGAGCACCAGATGTTCTATAAAATTCCTAAATCAGAAAATAAGAGCAAGTAATTAAGACAAATTTTTACTTGGGTGGCAAGAACGCCACTCATTTGGCTAGCAACGCCCTGCACGCCTCTCCAAAGAGCGTAATCAAGATAATCACTGGTAACGCTGTCGGGGAAACCTTCGGGGAGCAACAACCGCATCACAAGGTCTCTGCATTGCCCCCAAAGAGTTGAAAGCGACATCGATTTTGTTAAATTTACAACCTCATTCGAAACGACAAATGCATCATCTGAGAAATCAGGAATGAGCTTAGTCCACTTTCCCCCACTCACTTCCCAAACGATGCCATCTTCCTCTGTATCCCTATTGGTTCTCGCGAGGGCGGGAGATAATTGGGAATGGCAGAAACAAGCAAGGAGCGAAGAAAGGAACAAAAGAAAAGGATAAGAAGATGAAGATGAAGAATCGTCGTCCCACCACCAAGAATCGGACCAAAACAGACCATCGTTGTTGTTGTTTCCGCCGTCACATCCGCCACCAACAGAGAGCAAAGGGAAGGACCCACAGTTAGCAGTAACAATATTAATAATTGGTCTAGAAGACGATTTGACGGGTAAGAGGGAAAAGAGAAATGGGGTTGTAGGAGCACGGATTGAGGGAGACGATGATGAAGAAGGGAAGGCAAAGGGTGAAGAAATGAGTAAAGGCCTGCAACTGAAAGCGCAGGCCATCTGTTACAGCGCCTTCTCTGTTACACTAACACATATATAGAGCAGCGTCAATTTGGAATCGTCGTTGTTACTTTGAGGGATTATTATGCATGTGAAAATCAATAGTACTAGACATAGTTTGCTTGGAGAGTCAACTCAGGGCTCCGATCCTCAAGAGCACATGGAAGGGTTTATACGGAGGTTCTGTTAGGGAGGTAGGTGCCTTTTTTTTTCCTTCAAATATATTGCATAGAAGGTCCCCAAACTATAAACTTAATTCTATATTAGTCTCTAAATTTTAAAATATTATATATAAGTCCCTAAACTATGTCTCAATTCTAAATTAGTCCTTATGGCTTTAAAATTTCTATATCAATCCTCAAACCATCGTCGCCATTCCATTTTCATAATTTTGTCAATGTATCGTTGATTCTATTAGTTAAAAAACAATATATTTTTGAAGGTCTTGTTTTCTATATTCAATTTTCAAAACCTTTAAAACAATACGTTAACGGAAGATGAGAAATAATCGATGATTTAGAATTGATATAGAATAATCTAAAGATTAACAATGAATTTAGAATAAAAATTATATAATTTAAGAATTTTTTTCGTCAAAACAACAAGTGCATGTTCCATTTTACCCTCATTGACTTCCAATATGAGGAGGACACTTGATAGTTGCATGAACAACAAATAAGCTGATGGAGACATGATTGATGTTGATGATGGCTAAAAAGGTTTATTCATTCTCATTTTAACTTCATCTGCCACCAACAGACGCCATAAACCAATGTTTTCGTTTCTCGGATTGTAGTTTTCAATCAATGTTTGAAATGGGGATAACCAAGCATTTCATACTTATATTTTAACAAAATATATATACGATATTGCATTTTTAAAAAATATTTAATATATACTTCTATAAAAATTAGAAGGGAGATGTTGGAGAAAAAATAGAGGGGAGACAGGGGGAATAAACTATACAATTTTTATGCATTATTAATATATTATTTGTTTTTGAGTGATTAACATACCATATATAATTGATTATTTAAATTGGTTAATAAATCATAAATATATCTTGTATACCGCAAAGATAAATTAAATGATTAACATTTATATTTATTCTTAATTTTTTAATAAAAGCTGTTAGTTTAATTAGAAGAAATATACATAATTATAACGAATGCTTAACCATAATAGTAAATTAAACACATAATTAAAATATTTTTCTATAATTATTACAAGAAACTAGACACTTGAGATCATACAAGAACCATATAAGAAAATGTTAAAACCAACCTAAATACTCAAACAATGATAAATACAAATATAATTGATTGCATCGGCAAATGATCATAAAAAGGAGATGAAAACTATTGAAATACCACTGACAAATCACTTATCAGAATCGAGCGACGTGATAAAATATTCATGAACAAAACCACGTATCTCAATCCAATTCGATGGTCCAAAGCAGGAACAATAATTATAATAACAAATAAATATAATCTTGATCAGTTGAGACGTCATCAAATTCAACCCTAAGAAAATTAAAACGAAAAGAATGACCGAAAACGTGACAAAAAAAAACATGCCATAAATCATAGAAAAACGTACCATGAATGCATAATTATTAAAAAAAAGACATAAAAAAATAAGTGAAAAATAAGAAGTATAAGCGGCTGACAACTAACACTAAAGTTGTTGCTGCCGCGGTCAAATAAAAATAAAATGTGTTAGCGACACAAGGAAAAATTAGTAACAACATTTCATTTACTATCGAGGTCGTTTGGTTCGTATTGTATTCTTAATTATTTAAATAAATAAAAGTTTTGTTCAAGTAATATGAATGGGTTCAAAATTTTAAAAACTATATTATTTTACTTTATTAAATATAGTTAGTATTAGTAATAATATTTATAGTTCTGGATAGTTAATTTAAAGGACATACTGGCTACTGCAACATCATGTTGATTAAAAGGTATATTAAAAATCATTTGATGGTCAATGGAGGCGTGTTCCCCAAAGACTCCCATGATGATTCCAGTCGCATTAGATGTAATTTGTTGACAAATGGTTGGAGAATCTCTGCCTCTTCTTCCGGAGCAAATGCTAAGCTCTGGCACTGTCTTACCATATTCCCTGAAGTGACATTTATTTTAACATTCCATCAACCTCCAAAACACACCTCCTTTTCTTAAGTTTCAGAAATCATACCTATTATAATACAGAATCAACAATCTTTCTGAAGCCATGATAGCTAACCTGAAAACATGAATCTATATATGTAAAATTTTATGTTAGGAATCGAACTTATAATATTTAAAAAAAAGAACTTAAATGTTTTAAGAACGAAAATATATCATCGATAGAAAATAAAGAAATATATCTAAAATTTATAGAAATTTAAAAATCTCAAAGGATGATGTTATTCAATTCATCCTACATGCACATATATCTAATGTTTACCATTCCCACGTATCAACGTACTCTCTGCAAAATCTCAAATTTACAATATCAATAAGTAAACCCGACTCTTCTCTTCCAATATTGCTAATTGAATACTAAATTTACAAATATCCTTCACCATACTATACATTGATTCATGAGCTCAACCATATGAGGCCAAATACACATCTCATCTTTAAGCCTTGAGTGCATTAATTGGATCTCAGTTTTTCCATATTAATTTTCTGTTCAAGCTTCTTCTTTTTTACTTTATTTTATAAAATATATTTGTTTTTTTATATTTTTCTATAGTTATTTGATAAATTTTAAAGTCTTTTATATAAATATTCTTAAAAAGTTAATTTTTTCATATAAATTAAAACAATTATAATTCTTATATAATATTTATAATTTAGTTTCATTATTCAAAATAGAGCACTTATTTTCCATTATAAAAAATTAAATTTGATTCGAGCAACCATAATTTTTAAACTTGTATTCCATAAACCGTCCAAACACTTCGTTTCAGCCCCCGGGGGGGGGGGTTCGCTCAACTATACAGGAAATCATCAGAAAGTTATATTACAAAATTAATAAAGATAATTAGAATTTACCTAAGATCTTGAGGCCGCGACAAAGGGACACTTAATTTATCGATTTGGTTACGTTTGTCATCAGTGTTATGAACCTTCCTCAGGGGAGAAGTCAGCATCAAACCAGGATTTGATCTCGAAGCACGTTTCTAGTGAAGCCTCTGCAATTTTTTTTTGAAGTTTGTTATTTCATAAGTATACTTTGAGGCATGTACAGCTTACAAGAAACCGATTTAAGAACAAACAGTTGACTATAAGGATTAGAGCTTACAATTAAATTGGCTAGAGAGATCCCAATAATATCACGGTTTGTGGCTATCTCAAGCCCTAAAAGTGATGTACCAGTTAAATCCGATGCCATTGATATCGAGTCCTCCACACACCTTCAAGTTAGGTCAGAAGTCAGAAGAAAAAGGGAGTTTCTTGCCGTGTCTCTAAGCACAAACTTAACCATGGGATTGATGAGACGACAAACGATGCATCACCACCAATCTGAACTAAGAATCACGCAGCATTAAAGTAAAATGCAAAGATGAATTTTCAAGATTGAAGTAACCTCTGGGCTCTGGGTATGCTGTCTGCGGCCATATCAGAAAATCTTCCCCAACACGAGAGCCCAAGATAGATAGACCAAGTCGCGGACAAACTTCAATGTAAATTATGCTAACCAAAGTTGCTGCAATTAATAAAATCATATTATCAGACTGCCTAAACTGCCGAAAAATGGTTAGGAAGTAAATGTTATAATAGGAAAAACCATTGCAGTGCCACTAGATCAAAATTATGGGGATTATTGCATGAAAGTTACCACTGCCACATCCAGAGCTCAGCACTTTGTGTAAGTATGAATGCTTAGAGTCTACAAGAGCAGGGGATCTTTTAAAGCCTCTCAACTCAAAAAGAACTAAATTGACTGCCTGCAAAACTTCAACCAGATGGCAGCCTATGTCCCTTGAAACTGGCTCCGCCTCGACTTCTTTAGTAATTGCATCTAACTCACTCAGCCATTCAGATAAGGTCTTTCCACCCAAAGGCATTTGGTCCACAGTGTCCCACTCTTTGGTATCAGATGAGGAAGAAACATTCATCCTTTCATTGAGAAGGGAACGAGTGTCCATTTCTCGGTTGTAAGCCATAAATGACTCGTCTTCAGCTGCAACATAAAGCAAAGACTACACAAAAAAAATATCAAGCAAAACAAAACTTCCAACATACGTTTCAAGAGCATGAACGAAGCAATGACACGGCAAATGAATTAGTGAAGGCCATATAAATTATCTATTGGATAGCATCATTTGTCAAACAAAAAATAAGATGATGTAGGCAGGTAGGCGTCACTCATTATATATGTACCTTAGCCAGTGAGACGTCTTCATCTTTGGAGTGAAAGGAGATCTCCCGAGTGAAGTTGTCCCTTGCAGTCTTTAGAGATGGTGACATTGTAATTCGAATTCAACAGAATATTAGAAAAAGAAAATGTAACAAGAAGATGATTAACATGGTGATGCAGATATCCAGAGTGGATGAACAACATATATGCATATATTATATATAGATCAAGATCAACCTCCTGGTCAAATTTGTGACGAGAAGAAGTCATTGGGATTGGAAAAGAGAGGGTAAGCAGAAGCAGAAGTTGAAGTAGCAGCAGAGGTCCTACTCCTCCATCTCAAGTCCTTGTGATCAGGATGGTGGTGATCATACCTGTTGAACGTAAAGAATAAACGGATAATGCTTCTTTTGTCTCTCTATAATTATACTAGTACCGTAAAATTCTATTTCCCCCCACTGATTAAGAGATACCAAACAGTCAAATAATAGTAAACCCACTTAGCAAATTAAATTACTAGGTATAGGAGAAGATAAAAAAGGTTCAATTATCAAGAAATTACCTAATAAAGAAAAAAACGGAAAAGAAATAAACAAGTTCAAAGGCTTTCCTGATAAAGCAGTGATCAGCAAATGTTTGAGAAACCATAGATGTTGCCGGTACGCAATATACTGTGCACGGCATTGTTATGAGCAAAACCGAAGAATAGAACTAAAATTTTCTCTATAAAAAAAGAGTAACGTAAAATGGAAGATGATCAATCGTATTCTCTAAAGGGTGACGGTGCAGCAGTGAGTTTGGAAGAAGAAGAGGGTTTCATGATTCCAAACAAGAAATGGATGGTTTAGAAGATGAAATAAAGCAAGCAGAATAACAAGATGAACCAAATGAAGAGTGATTTAAACACATAAAAAGAAGAATTACCAAAATCCATAACAAATTGAGCAGCTAAAACTGAAATTCTACCAAAATAGTCTGTTTTTCAATTAGGAGAAGGTAAGAGTTGGCAACATGGAACTGAAAGTGTACACCAGGGTGGAACTGTACAAGATTGGAAGGTAAGGCGACGGTTTCTTCTTCTCCCTTCCTTCAACATAATCGATACTGTAACCGCTGGACCCGTCAATGACCGATATTAAGATGAAAAAAAAATGAAATTAGGCCAAAAACAGATTCATCAAAAAGTTAACCACCTAGATTTTTACTATATTATTTTTGTTCAAATTTGGTGTAACAGAAGGACCATATTATTTTAGTATAATTAAATAAAGCTTTTCGTTTTATATAAATTTCATTTAAGTAAACTCCTCTTGAAAATTTAACAATACAATCAATCATTTAATATCAATCTTTGGATAAATTTAAGTTTTAGAAGCGTTTTGCATGAAATGAAGACTATAGCTCATGTCAAATCTAAATAATCATAAAATTTATTAGTATTGTGCATGAATCTTACATTATTTGAAAAAAAAGAGACTGATTTAATTATGTTTACGTACTTGAAAAAAATAGACCCGTCCAACAAAAGGGCAATGGTTTGCTGAAGTAAAATAATGGTTTCAGCTTTTAGCTTGAAACGCCTAATACGTTACATAATTTGGTACTACCTCCAATTATCACACTCAACCAAGAAAAAAAATAAGGGATTTTGTTCATAAGACTCTTCCATACAGAACACTGAAAGCATCGAAATAGAACATGCACTGTGAAACTCGGAATCTCACCGCTATAGTGATACATATTATACACCGGAATATGAGTACGGCGATTTCATCTCTCTCTGCTCCTTGTACTCTTGATAAGCTACATCCAACTGTTGTCCCAAAACATCGGGTAACCACTCAAGCATATATCTTTCCCCGAGGAAAGGCGCATGAGTCGATGTAAACCAACTCCCAGGGGAAATAGAAAATAGCACATTGAAAAAAGGTGATGCCTAGTAGTTAAAAGCTTTAATAAAAGGGATACTGAGGCTCCTCCAATAGTGGGATGCCAACCAACCCATAACAGAAAAGTACACCGACAGAAAACAAACACGCTTTATATGGACTGTGTTAATGGCTTGAGGCAACCGGGACTTCATATGTTTTAGGATTTTAACGAAGCTGATAGTGATTATAGATGTTGAAAATCCAGTGACAATACCAGCTATGATTTCCTGCCCCAAATATCCGGCGTTCCCCTCATTGGAAAACCAAGACTGTAAAATCTTTGTGGATCTGTTGGCATCATAACAACCAATAATTAAATTGATGAAAATAGCATTAATTAACACATGAACCATTAAAACAGACTCATTTAAAATGTCCCACTCAACTATTTGCAACTACGACCGAAAAAGGAATGATCAAAAGCGGTTAACTAACACTAAATTAAAAACAAAAAAGAAGGCATAGAAATTTTTGCATCATTCTTAGCAAAATGTTAACTGCAGCCTAATGTTACAGAAATTATGCCCTCTTAGTTCAGCTTTCCCATCTGCTTCACTAGAATCCCCTAGCTTCTTTCTCTTCCTTTCTCCCTTTCACTAGATTTTATTACCTTCTTAGGCTTCTCAAATGTACTTTCATTCTCTTTCCAAAATTCAGAAAGCACTTTGCTGCTGTTCTGTTCCTAGAATACTGCTTAAAACAACCTAATACAAACTTTCCTATATGCATAAATTACCAGAAAAAAATTCTATACCATCATAATTACCAAACCCTCAAAATTTACAGAGGAAAGCCCTTTTACTCTTAATGATGCAAGTTTGTAACCTATGTTTGGAACAAAATGAACCTCATTAGTAATTCCAAGGGCATAAAAACTAACTGGAAACCCAAGTTCACCAAAATGTAGCAGAGTACAAATAAATCAAAGGGTCCTATTCAATCCCAACCTAATTAACAACAGAGTAAGGACATTGTTGATGGGACAATAAAACAATGAAAACAACTTCCAGCAACCATATAAAATAAATTTTAAATGGGAAAATTTTACGAGTTAAACTCACATGATAAAATATCGCTTCATCATCTCGATTATAGATGGATCTTTAGCTTGGCAACTGAAAAAACCATCATTATACAACTTTACTGTAGGATTACCAGATATGTACCAGCAGTCATAGGTTTCATTTATCTGAAAAGGAGTACAGGTTCAATTATATAAAATTGCACTTTTAAAAGGAAGAATCAGGTCTGTGCTTCGTCATGAGTACCAATAGAAACTTGAAAAGCATTACCTTGAACTTATCTTTGGTTAACCAAGCAGCACCAAAGTTAGGTCTGCAACTTAGTGGAAGGGCTTCATTGGGTGCCTCTGCCAGGGCAAATTGCATCTGACCTAAAGAACGGTCTCTGTACTCTACCTGCCATATTTAAGCAGAAAATATGTAAAAGGACATAGTTTAGACTACCTAAAATTGTTGCCTTCCTACATAGTATAGACTACCTAAAATTGTTGCCTTCCTACATAGTAATATTATAATAAACTAAACAATTAGCACACCAAGAATTGGAAAATCTAAAAACCAATTGAAATATGAACATAGGAAAACATTAAGATGGAAATGCAAATTAAAAACCATCCAATCTATAATCATTGAAAAATGAAGTTGACTATGCATATTTGCCAAAGCTAAAAAATCCATAGTTTCCAAAATTATTACTGAAAAGGAGCTCATGACTTAAATCGGATAAGATATTATTACCTTGAACACTGAACTCCAGTAGTAATCATGTCGACATTTAAATTTGTTGTTTATGGAATGATAAAATACATGTTTTGCTTTATAATTCAATAGTCCAAGCTCACAAACCTTCGACGACCTAATATCCACACCTGATTTCAAATTTCCAAGGAAAAAAATATACCATAAGAAGCAAGCTTGCATTACCTAGATATTACAAGGGAAAAAATCCATAAGTCAAAATACATTAAATAACGATGTCATAAGTAAATTTGCCAGCTAAACCATAAAATTTTGCTAAAATTAAATAAATAATAATTAAAACATACTCAAATGTTACAGAAGGAAATTTCAACGTTTGATCAGCAAGAGAAATGGAGAGAAATTTACTGCTTGAAACTATCTTGCACTGTGTGGGCATGAAAATCGGATCTGAAACTGATAATTCCTCCATGAAAATGGCAAGAACCCCGACTAGAAATGATAAGGAAAAGAAAGCGAAGATAGGGAAAAGAAGGGCAAAAGCAATTCGAAGTAACATGTAGAGGAAACCCTTGTTACCATTATCGGGGAGTTCTTGTGAATCCATAAATTCAAAGGCGTAAATCAACGGAAGCTAGATGACTTCTGTATGCGTACCGGTCACCAGAATTATTTATCCGGTGATCGGAGAGCTTTCTAAAGTCAGAACTTAGAAGAAGAAACAAGAATGCACGCTACGATGGGAATCGTTGCATTTTAGACGGTTCTCTTCCTTTTCCAACAATTCTTATGTTTCCTTTGAAAAAAAATCTTTTGTTTGTTTAAAGCGTGATGTGTAAATAACGAAAAAACAAATAAATTTCTGTGTTTTAAAAAGTATATTAGAAGATAGGTAAAGTATACAAATGTTACCTGGTTATATTATATGATATTATTTTGTTGGATCATCTAATTATTAAAAATTATAAAATAATTATTTAATTAAGAAAATTATTTTATTGAGTCATTTGATTATTAAAAGTTATAAAATGATCATCGAATTATTCATATGTTCTAAGCTCGTCCTTTTTTGTCATAAAAATCGATGGTCGTATGAGCTGGATATTATCCTGTTGATTGAAATGTGATAAAATCTAATCATATAATTGTTTGAGTTGTATTTTATGTATCAATTCTCCATTTATATTATATTGTCGAACTCATGCTTGAAAGCAATAACGGTGCTAGTAGGTATTATTAAAATATTATTTTATTATATCTTAGTCAACATGTTAATGTACAACTCAGACGATTGTCAAATTTTTAACGAAAAATAAGAGTTCGGAACATACGATGAGTCGAGTAACCATTTTGTAACTTTTAATAGTTAGATGACTCAACAAAACAACATCCTATAGTCAATGAGCCGTTTTGTAACTTTTAATAGTTAAGGGATTCAACAAAGCATCACCTTATAGTCGAAGGACTATTTGTGTACTTTACCCTAGAAGATATTAAACTATATTTAAATTATTGTTTCAGTAATTGAATTTCTAAAAATTAGAAGATATTAAACTATATTTAAATTATTGTTTCAGTAATTGAATTTTTAAAAATTATGAAATAATAATTATATTTATTGAAATGTTATAAATAATCACTACGATACTAATAAATGTAAAATTTTAATATAATTTAATAATTATTTTATAATAATTTGATAAAATTTAATAATCATTTTATAAATTTCAATAATATTTAATTATTAATTTATAACAATTCAATAAAATTTAATAAAATAATTTCATTTTAAATCCAATTTGAAACAATGAAAACATGCCATGTGCCAGGAAACAATAAAAAAATCAAGTATCATATGACATTTTGATTGGTGCAAATTATTACATGGTGCAAATTAAAAATATGAGTATAGTCTAAAGGTCAAAATAGTACTGAAAAGGTTTTGGAGTGCAAAAACTGAAAAACCATATATACTTAGAGGGCTAATTTGTGAATTAAACCATATATACAAAAAAATAAATTTAAAATGTTTTGAAATTAAAAGAAACAATTTAGAATCTCTATGTGAAATAATTTGAAAAATCAATGATTTAGAATGTCACGATAAAATAATTTGAGAATTAGAATGAAAATTTTAATATAAAATGAAAAATAAGAAATGGTACTGAATGGTCCAATGGGCTGAAAACTGTGGCCCATGATCTGATTAATGACCAGTGAAAAATAACGGGTTGAATATTCTAATAAAAAAATTGAGTGTTTTAAAGGAAAATATCCAAATAAAATTTATCTGAATTGATTGGATCAACGAATTAAATATATCGGATAGAATAATTTTAAACATTCTTAGTTATGGGATATAATATAGTGAATGCCATAGGAATTTCCATTAAATTGGCTTACTGCTTGCCTGAAGTTTACGGCAAGCATTAAAATATTGAGACAGGAAATAAAACTGGGACGCTACGTTCTCTGCTGCTGCAAAATTTCAGATTAATTGTCAAACGACAAGCGCCAATTTTGTGCTATAAACGTGGAGCTTCACCACCATGGTTTTCAACACAGAAACAACTCGATCGTGTAATAAAGAAACCCAAAGAATATGGCATTCAAGCTTAAAACATCAGTTTCATTCATCTGTTTGATTGCTTTGGCGCTAGCAACTGGTTCAAACGGTGGTGGAATTTCCATCTACTGGGGCCAAAACGGTAACGAGGGCACCCTAGCCGAGGCTTGTGCGACGGGAAAGTACGAATACGTGAATATAGCCTTCTTGGCAACATTTGGTAACGGCCAAACTCCCATGATAAACCTCGCCGGTCATTGTGATCCCTATAGCAATGGCTGCACGGGGTTGAGCTCCGATATTAAATCGTGTCAAGCCAAAGGAGTTAAAGTCATTCTTTCATTGGGCGGAGGTGCCGGTAGTTACTCCCTTGCTTCGTCTGATGACGCTAGGCAAGTCGCGACATATCTTTGGAACAACTTCTTGGGGGGAACATCGTCGTCTCGACCGCTCGGGCCCGCTGTTCTCGACGGGATCGACTTCGACATTGAAGGAGGAACGGGTGAACACTGGGACGATCTCGCAAGGTACCTTTCGGGATATAGCAAGAAAGGGAAGAAAGTGTACTTAACGGCAGCTCCTCAATGCCCGTTCCCTGATGCTTGGGTCGGAAATGCACTCAAAACAGGTCTATTCGATTATGTTTGGGTCCAATTCTACAACAACCCTCCTTGCCAATACTCATCTGCCGATATTTCCGACCTCGAAGATGCATGGAAACAATGGACTTCAGATATCCCAGCGACGAAGATTTTCCTCGGACTACCGGCATCTCCGGATGCTGCGGGCAGCGGTTTCATCCCTGTGAATGATCTGACATCTAAGGTTCTCCCAGCTATAAAGAATTCCTCCAAGTATGGGGGCGTTATGCTTTGGTCCAAGTACTATGATGATCAAAGCGGCTACAGCACTTCCATCAAGAGCCATGTTTGATGTCTATGTATAGTCGATACGTGTATCTATCTATTCTTATATTATAAACTAGATTCTGTTATATGTGTTATGCATGTATATCATTAAATTATAATATTATAAATCATTTTATTGTTTTTATAAAATATAATTAAATAATCTTCATTAAACTATATTAACATTAAATTTTATGTTTAAGTCGAAAATAACAAAAAATTTAAGTGAAATATCAATAAAAAAATAAATACAAAATGTCTCCTTGATTTAAATGTGTAACCAAACACATCCTTCTTACTTTTATATAAAGTAGAGCGGTTTTGTGCCTGTTTTACTTATGAATTTACAGCAGATATTTCATTGAGTTTACTGCAAATCCCTTGTTTTTCTCCATTGGAAGAGAAATTGTCTTTGTCAATAAAAAGAAAAGTTTTGATTTTGGGGATTTTTATGCCTTCCGTATGGCTCGAAAGATGAGACTTGTTTTTTTTTTTTAATTTCCTCTGGTGAAGCTTGTTTTCTGTATTGATTTCCTATTTTTAGTTGTCACATTGGCAAAGACTTGGTTTTTACATTTTCCGACATTATTTAAAAGACATGAACTAGTGGTTCTTCTCTCTTGTACATGCACCACCGTCCTCTGGAATTTACTATCATTAGATAATTATCTAAATTAATTCAAATAAGTACCTAGTCAAACAAATTCCTTTCTTCCTTGTGCTTTCTCATTTCTTGTTGCCGCAGAAAGAAAGTTTCATGCTTTGTTTTGAAGGGTATGCAATTGGCATTGAAACTATCTGCTTGTCTGCTTTTCGTTAATTGAATAGTTTTTCTTCATTGATAGTGCTCGTGAGGAAGAAAACAAAAGAAAAAGAGCTTATTCGCCTGCACTGGCAATGAAAGGAAATGATTATTATCATTTATTATTAGTATTTTGCAGAACAATTTGTTTAACTGGATTCAATTACTTGTTTCCATTTACACGTGTAATGTTGCATTGCTTCTTGATGTTCATCACTTGTGCATGAGCATATATGTTGATTGGTGCCTTTCCAATTTGCAGGTAGCTAATTATTTCCGAAAATCATGAAGCAAAAAGATGAAAAAAATCAGCCCCAACCTGATAAAGGTTTCAAGATTGTCCCTGCAACATTACTGGTTTTCGCGTTGTGTGGATTATCTTTCTATCTTGGTGGAATCTTCTATTCCGAGAAGAAAATATTCGAAGGGAAGATAGTGGTCCAAGAGCTTTCCGAGGTTGTTTCTTCTCCGAAAGAATCTGCAGTGCAACCCCTTCAAATCAAATCCATTTCCTTCCCTGAATGCAGCATTGAATATCAGGACTACACTCCATGCACCGATCCCAAGGTAACACACCATTCTTCATTTTAAGGGTCTTTGTTAGAATGCTATATCAATAACTCGTGTTTGTTGATACAGAGGTGGAAGAAGTACGGTTACCGTCGGCTTACCTTCTTGGAACGCCACTGCCCTCCGCGGTCTGAGAGGAAGGAATGTTTGATTCCACCTCCTGATGGATACAAACCACCAATCAGATGGCCAAAGAGTCGGGATCAATGTTGGTACAGGTATTATTTGTTGGTTTTGCCATAATTTATGTTTAGAGGGTCGATTGCTTTGTTATAACATGTTGGTCTGCTTTCAGAAACGTCCCATATGATTGGATCAACAAGCAGAAGTCTAATCAAAATTGGCTGAAGAAACAAGGGGACAAGTTCCTTTTTCCTGGTGGTGGTACTATGTTCCCGAAAGGAGTGGGTGCATACGTAAACTTGATGCAAGATCTTATCCCTGAAATGAGAGATGGCACAGTTCGAACTGCAATTGATACCGGTTGTGGGGTGAGTTGCAATCCTGAAAGTTTGTGGAATTTTCATACTAAAACATGAACTAGTCGTGCTTCTATCTCCGGCCTCACTCTTGTAATCGATGTATTTCCAGGTTGCAAGTTGGGGAGGTGATCTATTAGACCGCGGGATTCTGACGATTTCTCTGGCTCCTAGAGATAATCATGAAGCTCAGGTCCAGTTCGCATTAGAACGCGGGATACCTGCAATCCTTGGTGTCATTTCTACACAGCGCCTTCCTTTCCCTTCAAGCTCATTTGATATGGCTCATTGCTCAAGATGTCTTATCCCATGGATTGAATTTGGTAATTGATAGGCATTATCTGATTTTTCACTCTATTGGTTCAAAGGCCTTTCCCTTGTCTTAAAACTAGATGCCCTTGCTTTCAGGTGGAATTTATCTCCTTGAAGTTCACCGCATACTCCGCCCCGGTGGTTTCTGGGTCTTGTCTGGTCCTCCCATAAACTATGAACACCGCTATCAAGGATGGAATACAACCGAGAAAGAGCAGAGAGAAGTTTACGAGAAGTTGCAGGACCTATTGTCTTCAATGTGCTTTACAGTCTATGCCAAACAGAATGATATTGCTGTGTGGCAGAAATCTTCAGACAGTAGCTGCTATGAGAAGCTCGCTAGCCCGGATCTCGATATTCCCAAGTGCGATGACAGTATCGAACCAGATTCAGCTTGGTACACTCCGCTACGCCCATGTGTTGTAGCTCCGAGACCAAAGTTCAAGAGAACATCCTTGTACTCCCTGCCAAAGTGGCCAGAGAGATTGAAAGTTACGCCGGAGCGCATTTCAGATGTTCCTGGTGGGAGTAGCACTGCTTTAAATCATGATGCCAGCAAGTGGAAAGTGCGGGCCAAGCACTACAAAAAGTTACTCCCTGCACTTGGGAGTGATCAGATAAGAAATGTTATGGACATGAATACAGATTTAGGGGGCTTAGCTGCAGCTCTCATCAATGATTCCTTATGGGTTATGAATGTTGTCTCTTCCTATGCTGCGGACACACTACCCGTGATCTTCGACCGAGGCCTCATCGGCACATATCATGATTGGTAACTTCAAACACATACATGAATTCTCAATCCTTTGCATACAAATGCTGCTCCGAGACTGCATTATGATCGCTTTCAAGGTGCTAAGTCTTACATGGTGTATTAACTTGTTCTCCTTTTGCAGGTGTGAAGCATTTTCAACATATCCTCGGACATATGATCTTCTACACGTCGATGGCCTCTTCACTGCTGAGAGCCACAGGTAATTGAACACTGAATCATATCTAATGGTTTGCTGCATCATGTTCCGAAAATCATAGTTGCTTTCCCAGGTGTGAAATGAAGTACATGCTGCTGGAAATGGACCGAATTCTTCGTCCGGAGGGTTACGCACTAATACGGGAATCCAGCTACTTTATTGATGCTATCGGTGCCATCGCGGAGGCAGTGAGGTGGAACTGCCGTAAAGAAGATACCGAAAAAGGTGGGGAGAAGGAGAAGATATTAGTATGCGAGAAAACACTGTGGTATTCCTCTAACAACAACAGTACACAACAGTGATCCAAAAATTCAATGTGACAAGTCTCCTTGTCAGGTTTAATTGTAAATATTACTAATCTGAAACAAGGAAGTTACCTACTTTGATACACAAAGGATAACCAGATATTCCAAACAAATCAAAAGAATCTCCAAATTCATGTTTCTCCCCGCCAAAGAAATATACCATTTTGTTCATTTGTAGATATAATCTTTGTAAACCATATATATTTATATACACACAGGGTCCTGATATATTATTATTGTGATTATTTAACTAGGTCCTGATTTATTGTTATCTACATTATTAATAGTGAAAAAAATTTAGATAAATATTAATATGTTGTAATAACCTCATACTAGAACCTAATTTTTATCCGGACCCAACACCCATATGCACCAAATAAGCAAAAACCAAATTCAAAACTTATCCCCGAAAATCTGGGGATAATCCCACCTAAAAAACCACCTAACCCACTCACTCAACTCACCCCCAAATTTCACTCCTCACATTGCTTCCTCCAGTGCAACGGGCTAAACTCTCGAGATAACGTTCTCGAATAAATTAATTCACGAGATAATGCACTCCTCAGATTAATTGCTCAAATAGGGTGAAATCTACAGTGTTGGTCGTAGGTCGCCATGCCATCCGGGCGACCTACTAGGTCGCCATGTCTTCCCGGCGAGCTATGAGAGAGATTGCATGTGTCATGCACGTTCCAACACGTTGGGCATCCGAAGGCATCCGACCGAGGGCATCCGACCGATGCCATTCGAACGAGCTATGCGAGGGCATCCGAGGGCAAGAGGAATCACACGAGGAGCAGGAGGAGTGCATGGCGACCTACAAGGTCGCCAGGAGTGCATGGCGACCTACAAGGTCGTCCGGAGTGCATGGCGACCTATGTTGGGAAGCCGCCGTAGGTCGCCCGGAAGGCATGGCGACCTACGACCAACACTGTGCAATTCACCCTATTTGAGCAATTAATCTTGGGAGTACGTTATATCGTTAAATAAAAAATTCGAGAACATTATCTCGAAAATTTTACCAACGCTACAACGAAAGAGGGGGTGAACGATTCCCAGATGAATACCTGTGTTCCTTTGGTTGAAACAATGCAAGAAGCTGTTGTTTATCAATCTATTGGTAAAAATTCAATCAACAAAGCCGATAGGGGGTTACGTATAGCATGAATACCCCAGTTTTGGCTCAGAGAAAACTACGAGCTGGGTTTGCCTGTGATCCAAAAGGCCGGTGTTGCACACAAAATCGATTTTAGAGAAGGCTTTTGTTGCACCAGCGTCGTTGATAGCTCAAAATGCAGGAATGGAAGGTGGCTGGTCGTTTTCATGGCGAAGTATCCATTCCTCAAAGAGTTTAGGCTGAAGCGAATGGCGATCAGCGACCAAAGCTTGGAGTTCCTTGCAGTGAACTTGACTGAGCTTGACACACAGGAGAATGGCAGTGATGATATAGGATGTAGTTGGTTGAGCAGCTTCCCGGAGAGCTTCACGTCGTTGAAAGTACTGAACTTTGCCAACTTGACTAGCGATATTAATTTCTATGCGCTTGATAAGCTTGTCGAACACTCCAATATTCCCAACTCCGCACTCGAGCAAGGCCGCCTCAGGAAGCCGTTCTCAAAGCAATTTCAGACATCATGCAGGGATTTAAAACGAAACCAGGTAGAAGGGATGTTATTTCCTTTCTGGGGTGAGTACTAGCCCGTGGGTATTTGAACATTTAAGAATGTTCTCAGTTTTCCTGATGTTTTAAGTGATTCAACTTTTATTGTGGTTTATTTTCTGGATTCCATCTTTGACCTGAATTATTATATGATAATTTAGCTGATGTTGAATGAACACGTACGACCTAAAAATCATTTTAAATTGCTTATGGATCAGCATTTTCAGGTTTGGTAGTGCCGAAAAAAGTATGTCTGTCAGATTGAAATCTAGGTTCACTGAATCGTTTTTGGTCTGTCTATTCTTACTTACTGTTTGACAGAACATTTCAATATAAAATATGGTTACAGAACATTTCTTAAAGCCTTGTTGTTTATCATTTGCTTTTTCATATATTTTTATTATTGGTATAATTATTGGTTCTGGAATTCAGAGGTATCATTAGACATTGAACCATTTTCAATGTGCATAGCATCTTTTATCTATTATTTTATTTAATATCATGTTTTCACTTCTGTCATTTTCAAAGTAATTGTTTAACATTTAATTGTTATATTCCTATATATGTCTAATTGTTTAACACTACATTTAAATTGAAATTTTAAATTTTAATTTGTAATTTTTGCAATTAAAATAACCGGCAAATTAATTGGTACCGAAAGGGCAGTTCAATGGTGCTAACTCTTCCTTGACCGTAACCGACTCCCGAACCCAACACGTTTCTGGTACAACGCAAATCAGGTAAGATGGTGTCTGACCCACCAAAATTCGTTTTAAAATGGTCGGTGGCGACTCTAACCCAATCAATCCACGTCGAAGTCCAATTTTGAGGCCCAACCGAAATACGGTTCCGACAACTATTAAAAAAAATTATATGTTTTTGTAATTAATTATAAATCTAAGGCTTAATACATGTTTGTTTTCCCAACTTGGAACCCAAAGTTTTCTCTTTTTTAATTATGGAAATGTTTTAATTGTGTGTTTAGTTTACAATTATAGTTTTAAATTTTCATGTGTATTCTAAATATTTTTTTTTAATAAAACTAGATATTTTTATATAAAAAATTGGATCACGTCAAATTTAAATTGAAGTATAGATTCTTTTTCTCATAGAAGTCGCTAGTTTTATTAAAATGTGAAATATTTAAAATTACAATGAAGGTCTATAATTATAATCGTAAACTAAGTACATACTTATGACATCTTCTAATAACTACTGACACAAAAAATAGCCACTAGAGATCACAAAAGGATCATACAAGAGAAATATTAAAAACCTAACTAAAAAAACTCGAATGGAATATATATATGAACAAATCTGATTGTATCGATAAATGAACTATAAAGGAGATCAAACTATTGAAAGATCACCGATAAATTGTAAATCAGAGTTGAGCGACTTGAGAAAATTATCCATGAACACAAATCACGTATCTAAATCCAATTGAATGTTCTAAAGCGTGAAAGATCAACATTATAACAAATAAGTGACATTTTGATTAGTCTTGACGATGTTAAGTCCAACCACGAAAAAAATAAACAAAAATAACGACCAAACAATTAAAAATGTGTCAAAATATTAAAAAAAATGTCATAAAGATGAAAAAAATATGTTATAAAAATAAAATTATTAAAAATAAATAAAATAAAGATGTCACATAAAAAATAAAAATAAAAAATATTGATGGCAACAATAGACATCAAGATTGATGTGGTCGCTTATCAACCAATAATAAATAAATATAAAAGCGACTTCAGGAATTTTTAGGAATTAACTATGAATATTTCTAACAACATATTTAATATTTCTTTATATTTTCTTTAAACTTCATTGAAAAGCTTTTATTTAATGATAAAATAAATTAGGGGATAGTAAAGTAAATAGTTTATAATTTTATAAAATTCGCGTAAATTGTAAGTTTGGTACTTAAATTAGTACTTTTATTTTGTTATGATATTATTTTTTTTTTCAAAATCATATCTAATATTTAGTTTAAGTTTCATTTTAGTGTCTTTCGTTAAAAACTTAACAATGATGTTGATGTGTCATCATAAGGTAATATTGCATCATCATTGAAAAAAATAAAAAATATGTCACGTATATAGTTATGTTAATTTTTTAACGGTGAGGTGTCAAATTGAAACCTAAATTAAATGTTAGGTATGATTTTGAAAAAAAATAAATATAAATACTAAACGAAATAAAAGTAGTAATTTATATACTAAACTTGTAGTTTACCTTAAAATTAATTAATTAAAGTTGGACCAAAGTAAAATTAATTAATTAAACAATAATAACCAATCAAAATTGAAAAGTAAATATTTATTAAGGCCCAATGTAAAAATAAGTGAATAAATTCTTTTTTTTTTGTTAAAAATAGTTGCATAACGTTTTTTTCATTACATTTTTAAGTGTCTACTATTAAAAAAAATCTCAGTAAGTGACACGACACATTCATATATATTTTTATTTTTTTAAAAACTAAAACATTACTTAAAAAAAATTAAAAAATCCCCCCACCGTCCCTTTCTTCTCATCCGCCCTTGCTTTCTCTCCCTTCCATCCCCCAATCTTTGAAATGTCACCACCTGTTGAATTTTGTTCAGAGCAATGTGAGGAACTCAATGTGAGGAACTCAATGGTGATGGTCGTGTAACGCACAGATAGCAGAAGCCGTCAAAATGGTAAAAAAATAGCAAAGGAAAACCTTGGATAAGGGACTTGGTTTTGGTCACGGCGACGAGACGGTCTTGATAACATCAACGGTGATGACCATGGATCGACGATGACTGATCGACAATAGAATAAACAAATAATATTTTTAAGTATTTTTTAAAATAAATATTTTTAAAAAATATAAATGTGATATGGGTCACTTAACGGCCAACAAACTTTACAGTGTAGACACCTAAAAGTGTAACGTTAAACGTTACATATCTATTTTTAACGAAAAATTCTTTAAATATTTAAAGTTAATTTTAAGTATAATTTGAGCCCTTATTTGTGCATTAAGCCATTTATTAAAGAGAAATGAATAAGGTATGAGTCATCGTCGTTAGTTGTCCTAAATCCCAATAGAGAAAGTATCAAAGGAGATAATAAATGATGACGACATCCATCCGACTCCAAAGCGTAGAATAATTCTGACTATTGGAGGTCTTTTACGGAAGTTGTTCTCAATTTGGCGTTGGAGACAACCTACTACCTTATCTCCCCTCGCCCATTACATATGGGAATAAAGTAAACTAATTTTAGCATGTGTTTATTTTCACGGTTCCACCTCTTCAAACCTCTTATGTTTGCGCCGCGCAGATCACGAGCAGACATTAGGCTTCGCAGACCGTTTGTTTTTTATAAGACATAAGCTCATGAGCTCTTCTTGCTGCAAATATGATTTTATGTCTTCAAAGGTCTTCAAATCTCTTCATGAACAATTATAAAATATGGTTATTTATTAAAATAATTTTAAATAATTTAATAAAACTATTTATTTTAAAATAAATTATTATAAAATATGGATTTATTTATTTTAAAATAATTTATTTTAAATAATTCATTAGTATAGATTGATTTATTTTAAAATATGGATTGATTTATTTTAAATAATTTATTTGTATGGATTGATTTATTTTAAATAATTTATTTATATGGATTGATTTATTTTAAAATATGTATTGATTTATTTTAAATAATTTATTAATATGGATTGATTTATTTTAAAATATGGATTGATTTATTTTAAATAATTTATTTATATAGACTGATTTATTTTAAATAATTTATTTGTATAGATTGATTTATTATTGTAGTTGTATAGATTGATTTATTTTAAATAATTTATTAGCATGAATTGATTTATTTTAAAATATAGATTGATTTATTTTAAATAATTTATTAGTAAATATTGATTTATTTTAAAATATTGATTGATTTATTATTGTAGTTATATAGATTGATTTATTTTAAATAATTTATTAGTATGAATTTATTTATTTTAAAATATAAATTGATTTATTTTAAATAATTTATTATTATAGATGTATAAATTATTTAAATTTCAGTATTGTAAAACTAAAATTATTTAAATCTAAGTATTACAAAACTCTTTTAAGTTTAAAAAATCAATTTATTTATATTTCAGTTCATTTTAGCAGTCTGCAAACGTTAAAAAACAAACAATATTCTTTTGCAAACTGTAAATTTTTAGTCTACTTTTTCTTCTGCAGATACCTACAAATGTAGTCCGTAGATTTTAAACCTTTTGCCTCTTAAAAACAAACACCACCTTAATGAACAACCGGTCCGATCGGGCTCCGATAAATAGAGAGAAATAAAAAGAACCCAAAAATTATGCGATTTCTTGGTTCACACGAGAGAAACTCCCGATTCTCAAGTCTCCAACTCAGACCCACCACAATAAATTAGGCATTTGCCTTCTTTATTCCAAACACGCTCGCAAATCATTTTGTTTTTATTTTTCACGAGAGACAGAAATTACGAAGCTCTGGATTCCACCTCTTATCGTCCTCGCCGACGGTGCTTATGCCGGTTGGTTTCCAGGTAACTAATTCCATTTATTTTCATCTAGATCTGATCCGATTTAATTTATTATTTGTGATTTTCAGTTTAGGGTTAGATCATATGTTTTTTCCTTTCTTATTTGGATCTATTTTCTGTTTGCCTTTTTTTGGGTAAATTAATCTATTGGGAATTGGATTTTCTGTTTTGTAACAAATTTTCTTAGTATTTATTGATTTCTTTCATTAATTGGTTTGTTTTTGTTGTTATTTCTATTTCGTTTGCTCCTCCAATTGTCACATACGCTGTTTGTTTGGTTTATATACAGGGATTAGGAATTGCTCTTTTACCTATAAACAGGCATTGATTTTTTTCGTCGTGATATGATGAGTCGCAGGCTGGACGCTAGTTGTGCATTTTTATTGAATATTGCTTGAATATGATAGCCTCTGCGGCTTTCTTGAGATTTCGATTTTCTTAGAATCTCTTGTTTCATGTCATATGCTTGAATCAGTGTGTCATATGGGCTCAATTAAGACGTATGTTGACTCAAGTTTCAATTGATGTTTATTTTAATGTTAGATTGCACCGGACTTGGATTTAAAGGAATTTAGCTTCCTTTTCAAGATATGGCAAAAGTCTGCTTCTGGTCAAATTGCAACCTCTTCCGGGTCTTTTTATTCCAAGAAGTGCTTGACTGGCGGTTTATCGCTAGTGGAGATTCTCTTTTGGTTTCCTTTGTCAATTGCACTTAATGCCCATCCTCTTTCTAGTACTCAACACGAGAGTTGTAATGAATTTTAGTGCTTTGTTGATACAACAACCAGTCATGAAAAAACACCTTCCAGGTACATGATATATTTCCATAATTATCTTTTATCATATCTGTTAACTGCTACTTCCTTTTCTAACCTTTGTTATATTTTTTTCCACTTCTTATCATCACAGGGCTTGTAGTAGATGATTGAAAGTTGGTTGCTAAGCATTAGCATTAGTAGTTCTTAGTTTATGTTTTGTTGTTGCTCCTGATGGGTACTGATTACTGAGGATATGTTGCTTTAATGAGCATTCTGCAACTGTTTATATTTAGCTTAAATGAGTTAACAGCAATTAAGCCTTTGAACCAAACGAGTGTATCTTGAGCTAGGAACCCTTCCTTCTGGCTGGAGCAATCATTCGGGTTGTATCAGTATGTTTCTTGGAGCCCATCCATTCCTACCGTTGATGCCTTCTTTTGGTCTTGAAGCTGCGGGTTTAGTACCAAATAAGGCTTTGAAGCCCATCCAATATAAAAATTCTGGCTTTATGTTATTTCATGCATCCAGCGGAAATTAATGGTGGATTTATCTTATCTCCGAAGCGGTTTGTTTTTGTTTTATAGTTTTAAATACAAGCTATCTTCTACTGAAGATAATTGTCACATGCCTATCCTTGTTTCCTATAAATCTCCTGAATAAAGAAAGGGTTACTTTTTGTTCTGCAAAAAAATGGAGAGGTAAGTTGTTTAATACAGGATTTGCTAGACAGTATTTTCTGCATGGTCATTTATGCTTATCAATGTCTGGAATGATGCTAGGTACAAGTTAATTAAGGAAGTTGGAGATGGAACTTTTGGTAGGGTATGGCGAGCTATTCATAAGCAGTCTGGGCAAATTGTGAGTATGCCTGGGATCTTATTTACTTAATTTTAAGATCATTTGTCATCTGTTATGTTGATATTGAAATATCCTTTTCAAATAAATATTTTCTTTTTTGCAGGTTGCAATTAAGAAAATGAAGAAGAAATATTACTCATGGGAAGAATGTGTGAATCTGAGAGAAGTTAAGGTAATATGAGTTGCTTTATTCTTGTTTTGCTTGTAGTTATTTTATTTCATATGCCTTAAAATCTGTTTGTTTTGACAGTCACTGCAGAGAATGAATCATCCGAATATTGTGAAGCTTAAGGAAGTCATCAGGGAAAATGACATTTTATTCTTTGTGTTTGAATATATGGTAAGTGACCAGCTTTTATTTGTGTTATTAACTATTGGGGTTTTCCTTAAACATGAAATGGTTCCAGGAATGCAACCTTTACCAACTTATGAAAGACAGGGAAAAGCTTTTTTCTGAAGTTGAAATCAGAAATTGGTGTTTCCAAGTCTTTCAAGGTCTTGCATACATGCACCAGCGTGGATATTTTCATCGTGACCTAAAGCCAGGTATTCTGTTTAAATTTTTGTCTACCAGATTCTGTTTATTTTGTTTACATCTACTCAAAGAAATATCCTGCAACTGACTGCCCTTTTCTGTATAGAGAATTTGTTGGTTAGTAAAGATATAATCAAAATTGCTGATTTTGGTCTTGCACGTGAAATTAATTCACATCCACCGTACACGGAGTATGTCTCAACGCGCTGGTAGGTTTGGTACATTCAGAATTTTGTGCTTTTAATATATTGTGTGTGTATGTTTGTATATTCATTGAAAACTGATCTAAGCCTTGAATTCCTTGTATTTTAGGTATCGTGCCCCTGAAGTACTTCTTCAATCATACATATACACTTCAATAGTTGGCAAGTTTTCTTTGCATTTGATAGTGATTCACTTGAGGATAGAAGTGGCAGCAGCCCTTTAAGTATGTTTTTTTCTTATTACAGATATGTGGGCGATGGGTGCAATCATGGCTGAGTTATTCACCTTACGTCCTCTTTTTCCTGGAACCAGGTGTGTTCTTGTGATTATATCTAATTATCTTTTCTAATTTGTTTGGCAATTAGGGTATTTGTCTGGCTATTCATTTAATTGATGCTAGCCCTTCATCATTGTTGCAGTGAAGCAGATGAAATCTACAAAATCTGTAGTGTAATAGGTACCCCAACTAAGGAATCGTGGCCCGATGGGCTTGATCTTGCAAGCGCTATAAATTACCAATTCCCACAGGTCTTCCTCTCGAAGTTCTCTCGCACAAATTGTAACTTTGTAGCATGAGTTCCAAGTTATTTTAGCATGTGCTGTTTCTATTGGTATAGTTTGTGTATATGAAATCTTATATAATTTTTAATCTCTGTTATTCGACATTGCAGTTCGATGGTGTCCATCTGTCTGCATTGATACCATCAGCAAGCAATGATGCTATAAGTCTAATTACAGTTAAGTGTACTCTGTTGGTTTTAATTCCTTTGCACCCTACAGCTGGAAGGGCTTTCTGTGTTTGTGATTCAAACTGTTAATATTACTTTTTTTTGGATTTCTTCAAGACAAATTGACATTATTTTTGTTGTTTGTTTAGTCTCTTTGTTCGTGGGATCCTTGCAAAAGACCAACTGCTGCCGAGGCCCTTCAACATCCTTTCTTTCAGGTGGTTTTTTATAATTATATTGCGGGACCTAATTATGATGGTAAAATGCATTTATGTTGTAGCAAGTACTCTGCTGAAGGAAATTCTTATGATGTGCAGAGTTGCTTTTATGTTCCTCCCTCTCTTCGTCCCAGAATAGCTGTTTCTAGAACAACTCCATCTGGTTTGTTTGAAAACATTACTGTTCTTCTCTTATGTTTGAAGGGGTATATTATTTTGACTCATTTGTGGCTAATATCTGATTTGCATGTTTGTAGTTGGGATTCAAGGAACATTGGAACAGCAATCAGTTATGAGGTCCTATGGGGCTCTACCCAATACGAAGTTCACTGGCAGCTTTTCTTCTCTGAAGACGAATGCATCTTTTGGCACAGGTGACAGATTGTAGAATATGTATCCATATGGAAAGAGTTTACTAATGATATTGGATGTGGGGTGCATGAGCTCGTATCTTTAAAGAGCTTTCTTGCATATTATTAATATGATCAAGTGTTCTTGCCATGGTTTTTATCAAACTAAGACAGACGTGATGCCTTTTGGGAAGTTTGAACCTTCTTTACCGAAGGAAATTACAAATAAATTTGTAATTATGCATTTTTAAGGAGTTGCATCTAGTTCTGTTTTTTTTTTTGTCTCATTACCTTTTTTTAAATTGCAACTGCAAATGTTGTTTATTCCCTAGATTTTATATAGTGGATTCTCTATTTTTTGTCAACTCTTGTAGATGTGCAACGCAAACCGGAGATGCTTAATCAGGTAACGATGTTTAAGGTGTCAATTCTTCTTCTCTAACAGTATTTTCTTTGTATTGCTGCTAAATATGATCATTGCCTTCTCTGAAGGATCTGAGAAAGAATGATAAACCCGTGAAGAACTTTACCAAACAACCCAGGTATTTGCCACCAGGAAGAAAGGCTCCAAGTAAGTGACTTTTTATTTATTTATTTTTGTTTGATTTAAATATTGTTTCCTTTTATATTCAATTATATCTTGACTAGTATCTCAATATTACCAGTCCATTGAAGTATAAGGAAAATGAAAGCAATATAAAATTTATCCATATTTGTTCTATCAATAGAAGTAGTTCATTTCTGATATGCTTTAACCTGTTCTGGTTTTTGAAGATAGATCGACATTGAAATTTTTCAATGGGTCTATTTTAGTAGTAATCTTGTTCGATTGAATTGAAATGTATTTGTGGTCTGGCAGTATCCATGAGCAAGGATAAAAATGATGGTGGAGCGGCTTCAGATGTTGCAGAAAAGACGGGAAATGTTAGGATTGGAAATCAGAGGCAGTATGTTGGGCAAATACGGCCGGCACCTATGAAGGCTGGGGTGCAGTGGACTGCGGAATCTAATGACATGTTTCTTAGGCCAACCCAACAAATACAGCCTGGCAGAAGTATTCCCAGAAAAGTAGCGGGATGAGATGGCTGGCTGGGCCGCTCCACATCATGGCTTTATAATAATTGAATAATAGGGTATCTCATTCAATACATGAATACGAAAAGAATGAGTGCTTTGGTTTGATTTGTTTTTATTTTGAGTGGTTTTGCGTTACCATAGAATAAACATGGTTTGTGTTACAGTTGACTGGTTTCTTCATATTGACGTTGCTTGATAAATGAATTGTGAGCTGTTGTGTTTTCTTTTTTTTAATTTGAATACCTGATTCGCTGATTTCTCTTCTCAACCGTACCTGCAATCCTTTTTTTTTACTTAGGGCATTGGGCTATGCTTAACATTCTTTTCTATATTATATTCTCGAATCAACTGCCCGTTAATTATTGTTCTTGCAGTGAAAGTTTTGCTTAGACGTTAAAAGAATTCAATCAATGCTTATTTCTGATTGCTTATAATCAGTCGGTTCCTTCATTTAACCTGATTAAAAGCCATGGAAAGGAAGTGAATGACATAATTAAAGAGGTTGAAAAGGTTAACACGTGCTAAATCTTTGATTTGTAACCTTGTAGATTGTATGGTCATTATTGACAAGATTGAGCTTTGCATCTTGAAGCTGAGGTTTATCGAGTAAGTAGCAAATTAGATCCATAGACAATTTCTGCCAATTTGAGAAGCCACGTGGTGGCAGAATGATGAGAAAATTGAATTAATTGGAACAGAAGTTAAAAGGGAGTCTAATGAAGCTAGACGAGCTCGGGCTTTGTATCAGTATTGGTGCTGCTTTAAGCCATAAAGATAGCACAGAATTAATCTACAGAAGTTTCGTGTATTGGTTCTTTATCTGCAAAGCAAATATTTTTCTTCACCATACCTATCAAGACAAGTAGAAAAAGAAGAAAAAAAGCACATCATTATTTATATTAAATAAATGACGTTGTATTTTATGTCAGTTGGTAAGACAATAATTTAACGCTACGGTGTTTACTAAATAAGCAATGTACGTAAACATGGGTAGTTCTGCGGTGCGGCGCCTAAAAAACGGTTAATATACGGCGTGACCGGTTAAACAAGTGACCAGTTAAAATTTATACCGGTTATGTTATATTATTTAACCGGAAATATTATAAAGTACAATAACATACTAGGTAGCGCTTATATAATGTAATAGGTAGTGCTTATATTTACCTATTTTATAAGTAAACCGGTATATTTATACCGATAGTATTGCAAATTTACCTATTACATTATATTATATTGAAAGTGTCCATACTTTTTATAAAACGGATCGATACTTCTTTTAAAGTTATGTAATTTATGTTTCAATTTTTTTAATAGTGTTTCATGTTTTCCACCTACAATATTAATTTAATAATTTCATTTGCACAAAAAATTATTTGATTATTTGATATTTTATAAAATATTATTTAGAATTTTTAATTTAATAACATTAACCAAAGATAATAATAAATATGTAATATATATGTTTATTGTTTTTAATTTAATAATAATATATACAACATCAAACACATTCCAAGTTATAAATTACAAGCTAAGGACACTTGAAGAAGCAAGAGAACAACTATCCAAGCAATCAAAAACGAGAAAATCCCAACATGATAACAACTGAACATATCATATCAATGTTCAAACTCAAGTTGTAGATTTTGATTTCCTTTTGCTTGGCATTGTATGAGATTTGAATTTTGATTTCCTTTTGCTTGGCACCATATGAGCTTTGGATTTTGATGAGCATCGGAAGTATTTCAGACTTATGATTTGGGTGGTACTCAGAAGCATTTCGGACTTATGATTTTAGTTGCTATTTGTTTACCACCCAGATCATACGCCCGAAACGTTTCTGACGCTTTAAAGTTGACCAAAAAATACAATGGTCTGGATTTCCCTCGCGTTTAAACGTTAGAAAAAAACAATGGAAATTAGGAATAATCAATGATAACATGCATATTGGCTTGGGCTAATATTTATAGTGGAGCCGAAATATATATTGAAATTCAAACTCAAATTGAAATTTAAATTCAAACTCCAATTACATATGAAATGAATTTGAAATGCAGTGTTAAATTGAACATGAAAATTGCATAATTGATTCATACTGTTCAAGTAACATGCTTTATGAACCATCAAGCTAAAAGACAATATTGATTGAGTTCAAAGTTGAGTTGTGAGTTGATGGAGTTGTCACACTTGTCACACAATTCCCTCCGAATAGGTCGATCCCTTACTCCGATCAACGATCCAAAACCTATTTCTCCCAGCACATTCAACTGACCCTTCTCCTTAAGGTGTTTAATTAATAAATTCACCATTTTAATGCTGCATCTTGTCGACACTTCCTACATTTTTTAACAATATATAATGTTATAGTTCTTATATATTTTGTATCAACGTATTTACAAGTTTAATGAATACCTTATTTTCATGTGCTTTCCTCCGTTCTTTGTATTCTTTACTATCATTCATTGACTGTGTGATGTAAAGTTCCTTTTCAGCATCACTCATTGAATTCCATTTGGACCTCACATCTTTTTTCACCTAATATTAAACATAAACGTTTCTTAATCAATACATTAACACTAAATACTAATACTACTCAATGTCAATTTCATTTTACATACCGAACCGCTCTGTGTGCCATCTCCCTTCATCCTTTTGCATTCGGCCATACTGTTAACATTTAAAATTTGTAATCAATTTAAAGTTTATCGATACTTTAATCCAATTACCATTTCAACAATAATAACAAAAAGACATTGATACTTACTAGAAGTACATATATCCACCCTTTGGTTGCTTTCGAGTCTCGGCCTCAATTTCAAAGTCATCTGCTCCACCAACAATTTTCCAACCCATTGACTCCATTTTTCCTTCATATATCAGTTTACGCAAATCAAATTATTTTGTTACATACACTTTATTCAATATACAAATATAAATAACTACTCTTGTGGTAAAACGGTTTTCTTCAAAAGAATTTGAATGGCCACACCAAAATGTGTCGGCACATTTATACAACCTATAATATCATTTTCTACCTATAATATTTAATAAAAGTATCGACATTTATATTTTTCCTTGAATATCTATTTCTACCTGCAATCGGTCCCAAATGCTTCCTTACTCCAAAACCCCAAACAACACATAAAAAACCCTATCGCGATTACTGTAATAATAAAAAATTAGGGTTTCGACAACATACTTTTCGATTCGACTGCAGCAACAAACAAACAAACTTCGCTTTAGAAACGCCTTCTGAAATGCAGCAACAATTACTCTTCGATTTCAAAAACTCGTCCGTTCTATCTTTTTTCAGAGGATATTTAGCTATGGCCTTTATATTTTCATCGGATATGTTATTTATATTTAATCGATACAAATACAAAAGTGTCGATACTTTTATGTCAGGTGTCGATACTTTCGAAAGGATAATTACCTATTTCTTTGAAAGTGTCGATAATTTATTACACGTACTTACGAAAGTATCGACACTTTCAATATATCCGGTATCATTTTACCGGTTTTATCATTTTGATATCGGTTTTATCATATTTTTACCTGTTATATCGTTGTGGATCGATATATTTTTTTTAAAGTATCGACACATTATAGGCGCTATAACTGCTTCTCTTTTAAATTCACAAAGTGTCGATCCTTATATAAAGTATCGACACTTTTAATATATCCGGTAACGTTTTACCGGTTTTATCATTTTGTTACCGGTTTTATCATATTTTTACCTGGTATATAGTTTTGGATCGATACATTTTTTAAAAGTATCGACACTTTATAGGATTTAAAACTGCTTCTCTTTTAAATTCACGAAGTGTCGATCCTTATATTAAAGTACCGACACTTTAAATGTATCCGATAGCGCTTGACCGGTTTTATAATTTCTATACCGGTTTTGTCATAGTTTTACCTGTTATATCGTTTTGGATCGACACATTTTTAATTTGGATCGACACGAACCGGTAGCACAATTTTTTAATATTTCTTCATGACTTAGACCTACTTTTATAAGTATGGACACTTTTATAAAAATGATATATACTTTTTTTAAAGTTATGTAATTTATGTTTCAATTTTTTTAATAGTGTTTCATGTTTTCCACCTACAATATTAATTTAATAATTTCATTTACACAAAAAATTATTTGATTGTTTTGATATTTTATAAAATATTATTTAGATTTTAAATTTAACAATATTAACTAAAGATAATAATAAATATATTTTCACAGTGAAATAAGTATGGACACTTTTATAAAAAGGATAGATAATTTACAATATAACAGGTAAAAATATGACAAAACCAGATTCATTATGACAAAACCGGTAAAATTTACTTGATATGTTAAAAGTATGGACACTTTTATAAAAAGGATAGATACTTACCGATAACCAAAGTTTACCGGTTACCAAATTTTTTAATAGTTTTTCATATTTTCTACCTAAAACATTATTAGTTGTCAACATAATAGGTACCGCTAAACCGAATTTATTAAATACATTTTAATGTATCCGGTAATGCTGTATATTAGCCGTATATTAACCCGCATTTCCTGAGACATTCCCCGTAAACATGGGTTGTTGAGAAAGAAGTTTAATTAGGTGAACCAAAAGTAATAAAGTTTGTTTTTATTAGTACGTGACTTGAAACCTTAAGGTTTTGTTTGGTAGAGTGGAGAGAAGATTGAAAGGATGGAAAACTACACCTCATGGTCACTCAATTATAAACGAATTTCATTTTGACCATTGATCTTTTAATTATGTCAATAAGATTATTAATTATTTGATCGTAATCTATCAAACCATCAGTCGTTAACATTTAACGGAACAACTGACGTGACTATTAAAAAATTAGTATATTTTATCAATTTAGTTATAACTTTATTTTAATTTAATAAATTTAATCTCTTTAATATACTTATCATTCTAATAATTTTTATTTATTAATTATTATATGTTTTAGTTGATTTTAAAATCAAGTGCGACCTTCTATATATATTTTCAATCCTATTTCTTCTAAAAAAAAGTTAACAATTTTTTTTTTTGGTAAATTAAGGTAGTATTTGTTCAAAAATTCTAAACCATTTGATAATAAAGATTCATTCTTCTAGAATACACAATGTTTGAACCTAAGACCTTAAGATGTATCATCAAATCCCTTAACCATTAAACTTACATGATTTATGTAAAAGCTAACAATATTAAATTATTGAATACGATAAACTAGCAAATTGTACGAATAAGAAAAATAATATATATATATAATTATGGGCCGGGCAACCCATTTAATGACATTGGACTTTCTCGTTTAGGAAAACTCTCTTGATCCTACTTATGGGCCACGCCTTGCCTTACATTAGGTCAGGTGCAGATAAAACCGCAAAATATCCCATAACTTGGAAAAATTATTATATGAATCATCTTTATTATATTGTTCATGGTTTCAGTTATTAAAAATTTTCCATGTAACTATCTTGACACAAATTTTATTTTTTATCCGCCTGAATTTCACAATCTTTTTGTTTGTAATAAGTTAAAAAAACTGCAACTATTTGTTTTGAGTACAAAGAATAAATCATAACATTATCTTTTTTTATAAATTAGGGTGAATACAATATAATATATGTTCAAAGACTTTTAAACCTTTGATAATGAACACTCATAGCCATGCATATGCGGTGCTCAAACTCGA
The DNA here is from genome assembly GCF_006381635.1 of Hibiscus syriacus. Taxonomy (NCBI): domain Eukaryota; kingdom Viridiplantae; phylum Streptophyta; class Magnoliopsida; order Malvales; family Malvaceae; genus Hibiscus; species Hibiscus syriacus. The sequence continues at coordinate 735,857 of NW_024063109.1, read as the reverse complement.
GACCTCAAAAGACAACGATAAATTTCTTAACCATTGAGGTCGCTTGGTTTATAAATAACCGTGAAATCTTAAACGCTTCACTTATGGTCAAACTAGGATATAATAGTTAATTTCCCCAAGGTTAAACAAAGTTTAATGTTCATGTCAACAGCACATTGATGGTAAGCATTTTACAAAGTTTAATGTTCATGTCAACAGCACATTGATGGTAAGCATTAAACAATGTATAGGCAATTAAGTAACAAGCAATTGCACATGATCACACATTCCATAATTAGCTATTTTCTTTTGAACATTCAAAGCTCAGTGTTCATCTACTTTGCAATATTCCTGCCATCTATTAGGGCGATCCACAAGTACTCATATAAATTACTCTTTAATGTTTCTGTTCAGTAATAATTGAGAAAGTTGAGGGTCCAATTTGTATATTAAAATTTTCGACAACAGGGACAAAAACTGATTGATGCTTCCTGGTGAGAACTACAACAACAACAAAACTCAATTCCAATATACAATGGGGTAAGGGGGAAATAGGATAGTAGGCTGTCCGTTGAGAGTAGCTTTCGTGGAAGAACTCAGATGGCATATTAATTATACACGTATTGTATGTACGTGTTACGTACGTACGTGCATCTGACTGTACCTCAAATGAAATATAAGCACGTGTCCCTGTGCATGGGATCCCACGCCAAGTTTAAATAAAACTAAACGGAAAGTCAAAGCATGTTTACTGAATTATTATTAAAAGACAAACGCAGTGATTTAGTTAAAATAATGACGAATTTATTCCCTGGAACAGCGACGCTCTTATCTGTAAAGTCAGAAAATGACTTGGCATGAAATCAATCAGGACATGCCCCAGCTATATCTATTGCAAATAAAAACAATATACTCTTTCTTTAGTGTTTATTTGCCTTTGCAAGTAGGGTTTAGGGTCCCACATAGGGTTTTGATATCATCATCAAAAGGTGGATTTAGTTTAGCTTGGTAGTGGTATCCACCCCTAAACTCTATATTCAAAGTGAGGCACGATTCCATCTTCTTCTTCTTCTTCTTTTCTGGCTGCTTGTCCCATCCCACATTGTCGCATTCACAAAAAATTAATAATTATAATTAGTGTTTTGCATAAAAAAAGAGTTTAATTTATATTAAAATAGTGGTGAGGAAAGTTGGGTTAGGGTTAGAAAACTCATGCATTAATTCTTCAAGGTTTATAAAATGGTTTTTTATGACAGAGAAAGAGAGGAAGATGAACAGATGCTGAGTGTTTATTTTATTGTGCAAGTAGGGTTTGTTATTAGTGGTAATGCGTAGACGCATAAGTTAGCAGTAGCAGAGAGAATATAAAATGAAGAGCTAAAAAAGTAGAAACTTATATCGATTACAAAAACCAGTTCGTAGATACAATTAATGTATGAAACGGAGGCTGTCCTGGTTTTGGCCCATAGTATCCCACTCGCCCATACTGGTTTACCTTCCTACGCCATGGGCTGGCTTGTATTAAATTTTCCTCTTTCTTTTTCCTTCCCTCACTGTACGGAAATCTAAAATATTCCCGTTTCAACGCTCACCCTTTCTTTGATCCTCACAAGTCACAACTTGCTTATCTTTTATTTCATCAATTAATAAGTAAAGGACTGTGACCGAAACTTCGTGGTCACAGCCTTAACTAATCCAAGTTCAAATATCTTGGAGCTTACATCTCAATTTTATCCCCTTATCAAAATTTAGGATAAACTACTTATTTAGTATCTAAACTATCAGCTTTGGTTCGTTTTAATACTTCGCTTTTATTTTTTTTAAATCATACTAACGTTTAGTTTTGTTTCGTTTTAGTATCATGTCGTTAAAAACTTAACGGATGGGCTGACGGAGCATAGCTTCGGTGGATGGACGACCAATCTAAACGGTGGACCACAAGAGAATGACGAGCCGACTAACATAGTCCAGTTTCAGGTTCGTCGAACGGTTGATGATGGAGATCGAATGATGAAGTAGTCGAAGAGTCTATCATCGATCTGGGAAGATTGAGGCATTTTCCGATGAAACGAAGGCCAAAATCACATTTAGGGGATCGAAATGGTGCAGGCTGAAAAGTTTGAGATTTATCGGCCGACGGATGCGACAGCCAACGACTGTAAACGCGGCAATCGACAAGCCCGTCCATTAAGTTTTTAACTGCAATGGTACTAAAATAAAACAAAAATTAAATGTTATGTACGGTTTTGAGAAAACTGAAAGTTTAGGTATTAAAATGGACTAAAATTAATAGTTTAAGTATTAAACTCGTAATTTACCCTAAAATTTAAAATCAATCTAATTATAAAAATTATTTTAATTTAAATTTAAATTGACTCATACACAAACAGATCTAAATCACAATTTAAATATTTAAATTCTAAAAAAATCATATACTTTTTTAATAGTTGAGATGATTACAAATTAATATTTGAATAGAATCTTTTTTAATTATTGACAACACATTCTACAAACATAACTGCTCAAATTTAAATCCTCTAAGAAAAAAACACTCTATTTTATTATTGATATAACTAAATAAATTTAAATAATTTGATTTTAAAAATTCGAATCTGAAACTATTGTTTTATATAAAAGAAGTGTAAACCACAAACAAGGAAGCTCCAAGATATTCTGAATCTGATCCAGTAATTAACCAGGGAAGCATGCAGGTAGCAAGAGAGTGAGAGTGTAGGAAGATGAGATAGAGAGAGAGTCTGGGGGTCAAATGCCCAAAAAAGAGAGAATTTGATGAGTCCAAAAAAGTAGTTGCTGCACTAACTTTGAACCTGGTCAATAAAAGCAGTGATATTTTTGGTGACAGAATTGAGAACAGCTAATCATGTCTGAAACCGATGTGCTTCATTTAGCAAGAATATACGGCACGTAGCAACAGACATAAAGGAATTGGTTAGATTGAAGAAAGGGTAGGGTGATGTCAAATTCCAACAAAAATAGTATTAGTGGGATATCCAAAAAGGAGCAGGATTTTGCTTTGATCACTCTCTTTTTTTAGTGAATGAGGTTCTGTGATGGCTACCCATTATGGTAAAACCAAACCCAAAAGCAGATTTCTTGGAAGCTATGGCCAAGTGAATGTCATCTTCAAACCTCGGTGGGAGATCTCTCACTATCTTCTCGCCTCGCAAATAAAACAAATCATAGCTGGATCCCAACTACCCTTTCAGATTTGGATAATCTGATTTCCAAGTCATTCACCACAGACCTTCCGGTGCAACTTTTCTCTTACTTTACTGCCTTTAAATCTTTTTCATAATATACAGTGCAGATTAAAATTAATTAAATAATTAGGGGCCAACTGACGTTAATGACGCAGTGCTTAACCAACCAACAACAACTTTTCATTATAAAAAATCTGTAAAAGCAACCAAAATTCTGGTCTAAAAATGAGACAAATTGTGTGCGTGAAAAGGTACTTGATTTCAAAACTTCTCTTCACGTAGGTTGTGACAGTGAATTATAATAATCTATTAATGGTATACTTGATTCTCAAACTTTTTTAAAAAAATTATTTTAATTTATGATTTTTTTTCCAACTCAATGTGACCCTTAAACAGAAGAAAAAACTAATTTGACCATTTGACCAACGGAATTGAACAACGTTTCTTCTTCCTCCATTTATAAATCAAAATTGCCCAAAAGGTACGTCATGTACTCCTCTCATCAGTAGTTCCTCATGAATGTTTATGACCTCTGTCACGTTGTTATGGCATTGAGACGCCTCCACTATGTTTTCATAGTGAGGATGTCTTCTTTTTGGTTGAATTTGTTGAGTTATCTCCACATTAACCGACCAGATGAGCCAAGACTCCATTGTTATCTAAGGGAAACGGAGATGCCTCCACTCACGAGCACCGTTGACATGCCTCAAGCTTACTGCTTATTGAAACTACCCAACGGGTTGGAGAGCCTCCACTCTAGAAACAAGAGTGATTTCAATGTGCCCTAGCGAGAGTTATTCTAATTCTTCACTTTTACGAAGACGAAGATGCCTTAATCACACGTAGAATTTTAAAGAGTGAAAATGCATCCGTTATACATGCTATGCATTGTTGCAAATTGATATGCGCCATCCAAACCAACCAAGAGCTTCAAGATGGCAATGCTCATATATAAAATCTTCCTAAAATCATTCGATAAAGTTGGGATGCCTCCGTCTTGGCAATAAGAAATACTCCATTGTCACACCACAGGGCAACGATATGTCTCCACATGACTCATAGTAGGAACGAGTTATCTCACACTCTAGCTATCACGACTTTATTGATTCTCTAAAGAGTATAAGATACCTCCAGTCCACAGCAATATTTTTTTTGTTGCTAGTACGAATATAGAGACGTCTTTTTCATGGTTAAAAGAAACACACACCTTTAAATCCGATATTTACACATCGTTGAGTTACTTTCTCTACCTATAAAACCTTCAAATTAGAATGTCTCTACCTGTAAAACCTTCAAATCAGACCTTTACACATCATTGAGTTTGTGAGTGTCACGTTGGTTCACCAAAATAATCTCACAAATCACAAAATTGAAGCATACAACTTATTTAAATTATCTAAAAAACGATACAACTCTCCACCTAAATTAAAAGTTACGAATTGCGTAAAGTCATCAAAACTCAAATACTCCATTAATAATGTGGAGAAAACATATGCTTTTACTAAAAAATATACATACAAATTAACTAAAAAATAGAAATGAAAAACATATGCTACGGGGTTCTCGTAATAGAGTTTGTGGGCAGATATCATGTCATATCGTATTGTTGTCGTATTATCATGAGCCAAAACGGCTTTGATTTTATTGCAGAACGACGATCCATTGGATTTGGACTACATGAAATGGTATCATTGTACACGTATATCCACGTCACCACTCACACTACATTCCTAGCCCCGCCCATGCCTTCGTTTGTCTTCTCTTACACTACACTGATCCGTAAAACTGTAGCCGTACAAGTTGACTTTTGTTTTCTTTATTTGGATTGAATATACAAGTTTTTAACGAAATAATGTTATTATTATACCCTACAAATTTAATCCGAATTTGATTATTCTATTTAATTCTCTTTATTTGAGATTTGATATAAACTCCAATATAATTGTTCTAAATTGATTTAAATTATAATTAGATCGATGATTCGACATAGACTCGTACTCAATTTAATCTGATCGAAAGTAATTTGAATTGAAAGCAACCCAAATCAAAAGCAAGTCGAGCAGAAAGTGATTTGAATTTAATTTACTAAATATGATATGAATTAAGCATCAACTTGATTTTAACTCGACAAGTTAGTCAAAGTGAACACATTATTTATTTTTACTATTATCTCTTTTTTATTAATGTGATAAATAATAAAATAATAACATAAATCCAACTTTATATATATATATAATAGTTTGTTTCTTTAATAGTATATATGTGTGAGTATAAAGTACTATTTGTTCTGAATATTTCTTAGTCATTACCAACGTGCACACATCTACAAATACAACTGCTTGAACAAGGGACCTTTAGGGAAGAACAACACTCCCTTTGACCACTAAGGTCGTTCAACGAGTTCAAATTTAATTATTTATTTAATTTTAATTTTATTTAAGTAATTTTATCTTAGTTTAAAATTCAAATACTCAATGATCAAAATAAATTTAAATTAATTTTAATCTATAAACAAAAAATAATTAATTGTGATATAATTAATTTTTCTCTAAAATACAGCTGATATATGAAATGCTATTTTACTCTCCAGTCTTCAAAATATAAATAGATGTAATTTCAAAAATTAATAAAAATAAATAAATATTATTTCATTAATTAATTTTATTTCAACATGTTAGGTAAAACGCCCATAAATGAAGAGAGGTCGTATTTATTTGCATTAAAAAGCAAAAGCTACTCTATAATGAATTGGATTGACTAACGAAAACCGTGTCTAAAATTTCCTTCTGTTCTTATCTAAATAGGAAAGTAGTCGCTATATTAGCTTTCGACCTCCATTTCTATTCATTTAAAACATTTCCAATTCACTTATTTAAATTTTAAAATTATTATTATTTGAGAGTTATAAATTAATTTAATTAATTATATGATATGTAAATGATTTAAAATTCAAAATGTGTATTATGAATATTTGACAAATTTTATAGCTTGCAGTTGTACCAAATTCTCCCATACACTTAATAGGGCAGCATAGTCACCAAGATTTTCCAACCCAAAGAAAACAGGGGTCCCCTATTTAATTCAATGTCTTATATTTCATGATATCGGCAATCTAATGGGAGGAATCCAAGTGGTTCGTTTGACCATAAATATTCCAAGGAGACTTATCATTCAAACTTTGAACTTGACTGAATTTAGATCATATTCAATGTTTCAAATCTATTGAAATTATTAGCATTGTACAGATGTTCATTTCGTCAGTTGTATGTTTAATGTAATCAATTGTCTTATTATTCTAATGATTAGATGGTATCAAAGTTTTGATCAAATTTAGTTAGAGGTGAGTAAATTTCGATTCAAATCGAAAAATAGATGTTTTGACTCGATTCATAGTTAAAACAACTCAACTTGTAATTGCATAAACGCGATTCGACTTGAAAAACTTTTAAATTCGAGTTAAGTTATAAAATAAAACTCGGACAACTTGAATTTTTTTAATGATTAATAGATTAATTTTCAAGTTCAAGTTGAGTGTCTCAACTCTGCATGATATATGTTTATCACACATAAAAAATATGAAGATATATATATATATATATATATTATATGTGCCAACAAGTGTTGGTATAAGTGTTCGAGATTTAGGAATTTGAGCTTGTAAGACCAATTTCAAATTCTACCACCGTCACTCTTTGTGTGCAATATGTAAATTATTGTGTAAATCTCAATGGGATCTTAGGTATGCCCTGACCCTGGAATAGAGGAGCCACCCCTAACCTAAACTTTTGTTGTACAAATATATATATATATAATGTATATCGTCTATGATTATAGAAAATCGTTTTAATTTGAATTAAATAATATCATAATATTATATATATTTGCAATTAAATTTAAACAGATACTAAAACAACTCGACTATAAAAAATTCAAATAAAATTTAAATTATAAAATAAGACTCATCAACTCGACTAACTCAAAATCTTTTAACTCAACTCGAGCGAATACTAACTCCTAAATTTGGTAATGATGCATGAATAAATCGTTATCCAGAGAAGGAAAAACTAAGTTCTGTTTACGACAGACAAAATCAGATCTATAAAGCAAATACAATTTGCAGCTCACGTTAGTCGTAGCCTTTTTTGACCTTTTCTACTCACAGATACATAATGGAACCATGCATGCATGCAGATTCTTTCCATTAATGCATAAAGGTAAATATTGCATCCACAGGTTTTAATAGAGTGGATTTTTTTTCCTGCATGAATGTGGTGACAGTTGTCAGAATCATGCATTGGTCGAAAATTTTAAATTACACCTTGTTTATATAACGTTAAAAAACGTCATAAATCTAACTAGAATTTTTATCAATAATCTAACTTTTTTAGGTTAGATAGAGTAAAGTTTTAAGTTGAAACCGAAAATATAATCTTCTTCATAATATTTTCGATTGCAGATAATATTATAAATTTGTATAACTTTTTCGATTACAAGTTTCAAATCCCCACAATATAACTTTTCGATTACAATAAGAAATGTTATAAATTTATAAATTTTTTAAGTTAAACATAATAATATTTTAGATTAAAACCCGTATTAAATTAGTATTAAATTATATCGCTGCACAACAGAACTATCTTGGAATGTGTTGTTTAAATTCTTTGCTTTATTTGGTTGTAAAATGTTGTTAAAATTAGGGAGATGAAAGAGAGATTTTATGGCAGACAAGTAGGGTTAGAATGTACCTTTGTTATTAATCTAATCCCCAAAAATGCCGTCTCTGCAAATCTGCCAGCGAAACATGTTATGGGAATAGTGGAAAGAATCCAATTATTGCTTCATCATCTATACGATATGATTCAAACCTAAGAAAACCTAGGTGTATATTACTGTTCCCATAAAAAAACCTAGGTGTATGTCCAGCTACTGCCATCCATCCTCGATGCTATTGTCTGTCATAGTAGAAGTATCTTCGCTCGGTTGCTCTCGGATTCCTTCGTATAGCTCGCTCGATTGCTCTCGGATGTCCTCGCATAGCTCGTTCGGATGGCCTCGGTCGGATGGCCTCGGATGCTCTCGGATACTTTCGGATGGCCTCGGTCGGATGGCCTCGGTCAGATGGCCTCGGATGCCTGGAAGGTCGCCCGGAAGGCATGGCGACCTACGGCCAACAATGTGGATTTCACATTATTTGAGCAATTAATCTTGGGAGTACGCTATATCGTTAAATAAAAAATTCGAGAACATTATCTCGAAAGTTTTGCCCTTATAAGTGAGCGTTAACAAAATTTGATTCGATAAATTAATTTTTTTATTTGTCTTGACGGTAAAAATTAAGTTTGTGTCAATTCAAAAAAAAAATTGAGTTGAGTTAGAAATAAAATTGAATAACCCGTAATTTTTAGTAATTAGTGGATTGATTTTCAAGTTTAAGTCGAATCCCTCAACTTTGCATGATATATGTATATCACATATATATATATATATATTGCTATAGAAAACCATTTTAATTGAAATCAAATAATACTATAATATTATACAATTAAATTTAAACAACAATTTAAATTGACTTAAATTTTTAAACTCGATTCGGTTTAATTTTTTTAAATAAAACTCGAGTTATAAAATAGTATTTATCATCTCAAATAATTCAATATTTTTTACTCAAACTCGATTTCAACGAAAAAAGTTATAAGGAATGATATAATAGAGATGTGTTGTTTTGCTAGTGTAATTCAATTCACATTACTCTGTTGCTTACACCATGCAAGATAAAGAAAACAGATTGTACATGTTAAGGGCAAAACAAAACGAATTAAATAAAGGAACCACTTGTTCATTGGATGGATATATTAAACAAAATATAATGGTAATAATATACAGTGTGCTTTCCCACTTGCCACTTGACAGTTACCACTGAAGAAAAGGCGACAAGGGGGGATGACTTAAAAGTGGATATTACAAGGAAAGTGAAATAGTGTAGAGATCTAAAGTGTACAAAGGTGGATTTCATATGCCTTTTCACCGCTGCTTATTATATGTGTTGCAGGACCACCACACACCTACGTTGATTTTTTTTAAAATCACCGCCATATGGTTTCAATGATTAAAAAAATGTTATTCTTAGAAATCTTAAGTTTAAAAGTTGTATCTGTAGATGTTTGTGCGTTGCCAATGGTTAAAAAAATTCTAAACAAATAATATATTGTAATCACCCTAGATTATTAAAAAAAACTTTATTTTATTAAAAATTGTAAAATATGAGTAAGTATTTTTGATCGGTTGGTCAAGCTACTCATATTTGTTCTCTCATATTCCCTTAGTTTATGAGTTCTAGATCTATTAGAAGTACTCTCTTTTCCTCCCCTAAAGTCTCCCTTCTTTTCCCATTCCCTCTACGTAGGATTAAAATTAGGATTAGATTTAGAATTTGTAAAAAAAATAGATAAATATATAATATAATTTCATTAGCATGTATATATATATATATTTGTTATAAATTTTATTAAAAATGGATATATTTTCATATTTCAACTCTTATATCCTTAATCTTTCACCTCCGAATAATTAATTAATTATCCTTTCATGACTACAATTCTAGTACTATAAACAGTGACTTTGTAAAGCTCATAATAATTGGAAAGCAATACCATCTCTCTCAAATTGTTATTTATTTTTATTTAATTAATTTCTCTCTTGTTCTTATTGCAAATTTTATAATTTTATAACACACTATTAGCACGACCCCGCTCAATTTTATTCTTAATTGGTGACGTTCAACAAGGATTTTAATTTGATATTGGTAACTATATCTACTACCTATTCAACTTAGCTTGAAAAGTTTGGCATGTTTCGCTTATTCATCTAATTCTCTATCAAGAGATTGATTCATTAAAATGATAAGTTATGGTATTATCAATCATGACAAGTTATGGTATTATCAATCATGCTGAATATAGATGAAAACCAATCGAGGATAAAGTCATTTATTATTAGACAACATTTGAAATTTGGTGGACGAGTTGGGTACCAATATTTGAGCATCTTTATTGGGGTTTCACATGCATAATATACATATGTTGAAAATAATTATTAGGTCACTTGATGTGAATAAAGATCATTTCTAACCTCTTAAAAATAGATGATCTTCTTGGTATAAAATTATCATATTCAAGTGTCATTGATGCATTAATATATCTTACTAGTCATACACGATTTGAATATCATTTCTTGTAAATTTATTAGCCAAATTTAGCTCATGTCTAATCCGAAGGCATTTGAATGTGGTCAAACATATATATTTTCAAGCTACGAAAGACATGAGATTTTTTTTACTAATTTGTTCAAAACAAATTTAGTTGGTTTTGCATACGTGTGGTACTTATTTGCTCCCCATAATTTTCAAATTAGATAGATTTTCATATATGGTGGTAGTGCAATCCCTAGGCGCTCTATGGAACAAACAAAAAACTGTCACTTCTTCAAAACCATGCTAAAAATTTTAGCTAACTATAAGGCTAGTAGTGAATGACTGTGGTTGAGATATGTAATTCATCATATACATAAAAGTCTGGCTTATGCTCCAGAAAAGGACCTCAAATAATCTTTTATGAACATAATACAACATGCATTGCACAACTTAAAGAATGGTACATAAAAAGTGATAGAACAATATATATCTCACTAAGATTTTTCTTCACTTTTGATTTACAAAAGGATGAAAATATAGATTTCATTATATAATATATACATTAAGTAAAAACTTGACAGATCTATATCTAAGAAGATTTTAACTAGATCCTTCATATTTCACCTTTTTGTTACACTCCCTTTATGACTAGAATTTTAACCCTATAAATAGTGGTAATTGAAAAAAATAATATTATCTCTTTATCTTTCTTTGGTTTCTCTTTTATTCTTATTATAAATTATATAGCTTTATAACAAAATCTTAACCTAATCAACTTGTGATATAATGATAATTAATATAATCTCTTGTTATGATTTTCTACAATCAACTCAAAATCCTTAATCTTTTTAGCCGATATCATATAGGCATATAGGGTCAAAATCATATATATACACACATACATATAATATATAATTATTTGGGATAGGATTAGCTCTACGACTATGGTTTCAAGATGGCAAGTTTCCTATGGACAAGGCATGTGTTTTGAAAATAACCCTAGTTTTTTTATAATGGAAAAGGTCAGCCATTAAAAATAAGTCCCTTCGTATATTTTACTTATTTTATTGAGTATTCGAACAGATGGCTTCAACACAGAAAGTCAGCGATTTGGAAAATCACTGTATATAAACAAATACGTAATTATTAAGGATAATATCTAATATTATAAAACGAAGAAAAGGTAAGTAACTTGATCTCAATATAATTAAGCATAAAATAGTCAAATCCCTTACATTTTGGTAATTGACTTTGACAACTCAACTCTTTCTAGGTTTAGTGCCACGTATCTTGGTACAAGTCGTTGTATGTATGCTGGTTATCATTGTATGTATTCAGCTAAGAGAATTCTGAGAAAAAATATATTAAAAAATGTGAGAAAATGTGTAAAAATACAGCACTGATCTCACTGGAATTTATATCAATTAGTCTTTTATTTCATTCGATTAACATGTCATTAGTGGTATAAGACAAATGTGACCATTCATTGCTCTACATCTAGGCCGCTTAGGACAGCTATTTCATATTTCTTATAATTTTTTAATAACATAAAATTGTATAATAAATATTTATTCATAATCTTTTGATTACTAATTAAAATTAAAGTTGAACAATGATTGAATTACAAAATAAAAAAAAAGTCTAAACTATAATCTTTAATTCGAAAACCCCAAGACTATTATTCTAAACACCCCGAAATCGTAAGGAGAACCCACTGCAACACTGCTATTATAATTATAATTATTTTCATTGTTATACATTTTCATTTTTTTTCTCTAATAATATGATGATACATGTTATTATGTTATTGAAAGATTAAATTTATTAAAATATTTCAAATTAAAAGGAGGATCAAATTGATAAGATTTAAATAATGATGATTTATTTAATTATTTCAAATTAGGATCAAATTGATAGAATTTATTAGGTTTGAGACTAAAATAGTTGATGACCAAAACATAAACACGAGAATATGTGGGGTACCAAATAGATATTTTATCCAAACAATCTAATTTTTTTATTAATATTGGGTGATTATAAGTGGTAGTATATGTTCTAAAGACTCAACTATTTGACGGTGAACGCTCAAATACCCTGCAGTGTACTTAAACTTGAGACCTCTAGGAATAATAACCATTCCTTTAAGTGCTAGATTTATTTTTAAAAATAATTAAAATTTTCAAAAAAATAAAATAAAAAGTATATAATTTTTTTAAAAAAATTTATCCTACAATTAAATGTACGTCATGCACCAACAAAAAAAAGTTAACATCGTCATAGTTTGATCTTATTTTTCTACTTTCGAAGTGTATAATAACTATATTACTCTTTATTTAAAAGGATCAATTTGTTCATTTAAAATTAATAGAAACATAACGAATATTTAAGTTCAATCTAAAATGTTAAAGTCAAATAGACAATTAATTTGATCTAAATGTTAATATTTCTAAAAGTATAAAAATAAAAATAAAATTTTTATGGTAGATATATATATTATAATTCAAAGACTTATATAACTTAATCTCTTTATCCCCTATCTACACTAATGAAATGGATTTTTTTAAAAATGAAAGATTAATAGGGTTATTGTGGCATTAAACCTAAAAAAAGAGCGTAAATTTATGATAGAGAAGGCCAGCCAACACGAAAGAAAAATGAGATTGATTTGAGGAGGCAATATTGTAAACTTACAACTGACCAAATTTGATCATTCAAATAGAGTGTGATTCGAGTATTCAACGAGATTTTTATTGAAAGAAAAATAATAAATGCAAGGCCCATCGGCGAACCGCTAGCATAATACACGACTGTCCCACGCATGCTTGACCAAAACACCACCAAAATGCTTTATTACATTAAACTAAACACTCCCTCTCTTTGCCTGTTTATTGCAATGGGGTCTTCTATCATTAAAAACACAGCTTAGTTTAAACTCTCCTTTTGTCTTGCTCAAGGGACGTTTTCATGTTTTAGATCCCATTTTATTTTAAAATCCCCTTTTTTTATTTGATGTGGTCAAAGTCTCACGCGCTCTTTTTGGCATGACTCTTGGCTTGTGCCGGTTCTGTGTGGGGTAAATATCACTAACCGTTAACTACAATGAGCTGGAGTGAGATTCCGCGTGTGGGGGAGAAGACAACCAAAGCCCCTTCCCATCTCCTTCCTGTCCTTGACCCGACCCGGCCCGGCCCGACCCGACCGGTTACCCCTTTCCCCCACCTGCCTATATATACCCCACGTTGCTTCACTTCTTTTCCTCACCACTCAGCTACTTTTTTCACCATTCAAAAAAAAAAAAAAAAAACCATGGCATTCCAATTCGTGCTTCCCTTATTCGTTTCCCTTCTCTTCGTCTTCCTCTTCTATTGTTTACTTAAATTCTTTAAATCCAACGACCACCACAATTTGCCCCTCCCGCCGGGCACCATGGGTTGGCCGTACATCGGCCAAACCTTCCAGCTCTATTCCCAGAACCCAAATGTCTTCTTTGCTTCCAAGCAGAAGAGGTGGCTTACTCTTTCTCTTCCGGCGACTTCATTTTTAACATATTCTCTTCTGCGTTCATTCTGTAATGTAGTGAATGTTTCGATTTTTTATAGGTTTGGGTCCATTTTCAAGACCCATATACTCGGGTGTCCCTGCGTGATGATTTCCAGCCCCGAAGCGGCTAAATTTGTGCTGGTGACCAAAGCTCATCTCTTTAAGCCGACGTTCCCCGCCAGCAAAGAGAGGATGTTAGGCAAACAAGCCATTTTCTTCAGCCAAGGGCAGTATCATGCCCAATTGAGGAAGCTTGTCCTCCGTGCCTTCATGCCGGAAGCCATCAAAACCATCATCTCCAACATCGAATCCGTCGCCAAAGGCTCTCTCCAGTCTTTGGAAGGGAGGTTGATCACCACTTTCCAAGAAATGAAAACAGTAAGTATTTCTAAAAAAATAATACATAGTCGTCTCCTCTGTTTCGTTTTCCCCTGTTTATCGATATATGGATATCGAATTTTGCAGTACACGTTCAATGTTGCTTTGCTGTCGATATTCGGAGAGGATGAAGTTCTATACAGAGAAGATCTCAAGAGATGCTACTACATTCTAGAGAAAGGGTATAACTCGATGCCGATTAACGTCCCCGGTACACTCTTCCACAAATCGATGAAAGCCAGGAAAGAGCTCGCTCAGATCCTGGCCAAAATCATATCAACCAGAAGGCAAACGAAACATGACTACAATGACTTGTTGGGGTCTTTCATGGGTGATAAACAAGGCCTCACTGATGAACAAATCGCCGACAACATCATCGGTGTAATCTTCGCCGCTCGTGACACCACCGCCAGCGTACTCACATGGATAATTAAGTACCTCGGTGAAAACCCAAGCGTTCTTAAAGCTGTCACGGTAAGATTGTGATAATAATACATGATTGCTCCTACAGTATATCCATTGTATACAGTGATTGACTTGGTTGTATATGTGTATACAGGATGAACAAGAGGCTATAATACGAGAGAAAGAGAAATGCGGCGAGGAGCAAAGCCTGAGCTGGGCCGATACGAAGGCGATGCCGATTACTTCGAGGGTGATTCAGGAGACACTTAGGGTTGCTTCAATTTTATCTTTTACCTTCAGAGAAGCAGTGGAGGATGTTGAATATGAAGGTGAGTTACATGCAGCAGCTACTAGTTGTTAGTGTAGTTTTATTTCATTCATTTTGGTGCTAATAGCCTGACTTGTTTTCTTCAGGGTATCTTATACCAAAAGGATGGAAAGTTTTACCACTTTTTAGAAACATTCATCACAGCCCAGAAATCTTCCCGGATCCTGAAAAGTTTGATCCCTCAAGATTTGAGGTAAACTTTGTTTTTTGTTTTCCTTTTAAAGGTCTACTTACCCTTGGTAGCCGTACATGCAAATGTATTATAGTTGTTGTCAATCAACTAAAGCATACATTGTTGTCAATGATTGAACAGGTTGTTCCAAAACCCAATACATTTATGCCGTTTGGCAATGGAACCCATTCATGTCCGGGGAATGAGTTGGCCAAGCTGGAAATCTTGGTCTTTCTCCATCATCTGACCACAAAGTACAGGTAACTTTAATTTTGTTGAAATCTTTTCCTTTTTTAGTTTCTGGTAAAAAAATGACCATGTTTTCTGACATGAAAATGGGATTTTGCAGGTGGTCTATGGTGGGTACAAATACTGGGATTCAATATGGTCCCTTTGCTCTTCCCCAGAATGGTTTACCACTCAGATTAATCAGAAAATCATAGCCAACGAACTCAGTTTTAGACGTAGTGTGATCAGAGCAGGCTTATTAGATTGGATGATTGTGAAACAAAGAATGCAGAAAATGGAGAAACTCACCCCCAACTGTACAGAAGAGAAGGGTCTCTGCCAGAACCCAACAAGAAAAGAAGAGAAAATTTCTGTTTAATTCTTTTTTTCAACTCATAGAAAAGAAGAACGAAAGGGAGAGTCTTTTGTAATTTTATTAATTTAAATGAAAGTCCGCAAGGCAGAATTAGATTTTACATAATTGGATTAGTGAAATTTTGTTACTTATTATTATTATTATTATTATTACTGGTGTTCATGAAAGGCCAAAGGCATACACTTCATTTCTCTCTCCTCAAAATCAGCCATTAATTAATCTCATAGTTTATGCCTTGAATCAGTGTTTTAATATATTTATTCATAATTTTTTTAATCATTAATAATATGCACGTATATTCTACAAATGTAATTTGTTCGAACCTAAGAACTCGAGGGAGAATAACACTCCCTTTTACCATGAAAGATCACTCAATGGATTGAGGGTTAAACTAGAGAAAGAAAATGAATGGGAACAAGGAATTTGAAATGATTCTTCTACGTGCATGCATTGCATGGACTGGGAACTATAGCAAGACTCATCGAATCTGCACTCAAACTAATGAATTAATTGATGAATTCAAGTATCTCTTCTTTATGTGGTAGCAGAGGAGAAAATTGAGAGGTTCATGTCAAGGGACATATTGCTGCCTGCAAATGCAACTCAACAACTCTCTAATATTTATCATCTGCAAAAAGTACAATGTAATGTTCTAAAAAATCCTCAATTCTGGGTATGCAACTCCTGTAGTTAATTCACAATGACGACTCTTGGGAATGATATAAAGATAGTTAATTTCTGTTGGAAGCTGTATAATGAAGACGATCACTGCACTATGCTTAATTTGCAGAATAATTCCTTGTGGAAGAGCAAGACGAAGCACATTGCTAGTGTCGTTTTCATTTACGAGGGAAATTAATAAACTGCGGGAGAATCTGTAACATCAACTTCTTATATAAAGCTTGCATCGTCTAATTTAAACAAATTTCGAGATAGATTACGAGTTGAGTTGACATCAAAATTGTTATAAGCAATGATCATTTCAAGGAGAAAACTTAGGCTTCTTTTCTCTTTGGGTATGATTATTTTTTTAATTTGACTATCAATAATGATATTGTTAGGAAGAAGTGGAGCTCAAGCAAGAATCAAGCAATGGCAACAGCTAGCTTCTCCTTTTGACCCGGCTTCATTACTAGACCTTGGGATCTCCGTTTCTCTTGACAAAATAAAGAACATGTAATTTTTCAAGAATTAATATTGATCTTTAGAGGTCATGAATTCAAGCAGTTGCGTTTGTGGATGTATGTGCATTATTAATAGTAAGAAAGATTCTGAACAACTATTATATTGTAATCACTATAGATTATCTAAAAAATAATAATAATTTGCATTATGACTTACTCGACATAATGATAAAATTAACCCCCCAATATTTACCTAAATAGTTACTTTGGTTCCTATTTTGTTTAGAGCATTTTAGCTTTTAACGTTTTAATTTTTAATCAAAATAATTCATATCGGATGAAAAGAGCTAGTTGACTAATTCTTAATGCATATTACTGACATTCTCACACAAGCTTAATGATGAAATGTAATATATCATATTATCTAAAATGATGGTATGACATATGTCATATTATTTAAAATAATAATATAATAAATATCACGTTAGTAATATATATTGATTGTTAACTAATTAACGATTTTCATGTAACATGAATTATTTTGACCAAAAAAATAAAATGATAAAAGTAAAATACTATAAAGAATAAGAATAAAAAAATTATTTAAATAAACGTATACTATCTAATTTTATCATTATACCTTAATTTAACTTGAATTGCCCGAGTCTCAGAAATACAAACTATGAAAGTAGTAACTAAAACCAGCAAAATTAACCATTAATTGTTATTATACTGTGTCTGCATCAGCCCACCAATAGAAAGACAAAGACAAGACAGATGTCAAATCTACCCAACTCACCCACTGCCAGGCCACATAATACATCTCATGTACTTCATATCTTACTATGAAAGTAGGACAAATACCTAACCAACGCTCCTCAGTTTTGCTTTAGACCAAAAATATACTATGTTGAGTCTTATTGACAACAGTCCTCAAGAAGAAAAAAAAAAAAGAAAGAAAATGAAGAAAAAAAGAGAGAAGATAAGATTTTATATAAATTTAAAACGACGTCGTTTTGATATATATTTTGTTTTTTTGAAATGATATCGATTTGGTGTCATATGTTATATCATGATACCATCTTAACGATGAAATAACAAATTAGTAATTCGAAAGGTTAGTAATTAAATTAAAAAAATTTAAACTTTAATAAGCAAAATAGGAGTGAGTAAGTTTGAGTGATGAAATTTTTAATTCACCCAAAGTGTAGTATCTATTTTATAACTTTTGAAAGCTTAATGACTAAAAGATCGTTTGTGTATTTTATTATTATTATTTTGAATTGCACGTATATTGAATGTTTTCATTATTTGGAAAAAAATACCAATTTATATGATTTAAGAAAAAAAAACTGAGAAACAAACATTATCAAGTATCACTGATGTATTGCTTCATGAAAAATGAGAAGTTAGTTCAAATTTTAGTAAACAAGAGAATATTAAATTTTAGTAAACATTATTTGTTTTTTGTTGATTCCTTTTATATAAATTATTGAAATGTTATTTTTTAGATTTAAAGAGAAAGTTTAATAATATTATCCGATCTGACTATCTTATTAATTTTTTTAGGTTTAAGGGTCACTTTTGTCTTGTAGTAGATTCAATTTATCATTTTTCGTTCCTATCGTATTTTCGCATCAATTTAACTATTAAAGTTGTTTAATTACATCATTCTATACCCTACTCCTAACTTAAAATCCTAAATTGATAACCCTAAAACATAACCCATCATCTCTAACTTAAACGCCTCAATTTTAAGTGAGGGGTATGATATAGAATGATGCAATTGAACAACTTCAAGGGTTAAATTAATAAAAAAAATAATAAGGATGAAAATGATAAATTACGTCTACTACATAAGCATAAGTGACTCTTTTACTTTTTTTTTTAATATGAACAAATTAATAATGATTAACCTATCAAATTTGTAGAATAGGTATAATACAAAATGAAATGAAAATCTTTACAGGATTGTTATTATTGTTATTAAACATAATCAAGTTGTCTATAATTGACTGAATCAAACTTACGGTCATGACTTTCTTATGACACCAAGGAAACCAAATGCATATATCTATATTTAAATAAATTAATAGAGATTAGAAATTTAAATTCTAAGTTTAATTTCAAATGAACTCTTTAATGCATGTATATTCAAATCTATATATATTAATTCCATTAATTATTATATATATATATATATATATATATATATATCCAGTTACACAATGTAAAACTTTTTAGTTTTAAAAAAATTTACACAAATTTAAGATAATTAGATAAATAAAAATAGATGACCGAAATTAACTCATTTTTTTCATCAAAATATCTTCTTATGTCTTATTGTTAAGCTTAATCATCTATTTTAACTCACTTAAAGGTTTTAAATATGTGTAAAACTAAAAAAAAATTTACCTTATATCTATATGGGTAAAGTATAGTAATGGTCACTGAACTTTTCTAAAGTTTTATTTAGGTCCCCCAACTTTTAAAACTTACAATACAGTCCTCCAACATTTAGTCTGTTTGCAATATGATCCCCGTCGTTACACTGTCGTTAGTACGTTTGCAATATGGTCAATAACTTTTCAAACGCTTGCATTTAGGTCCCCAACTTTTAAAACTTACAACATAGTTCTCAATTTAATTTTAATCGTCAAATTCCTTTTTGATCTTAAATTTCCTTTTTCGTTTCTCTCTTCTCATTTCCAGCGTAACTTTTCAGTCGGAGATGCACGAGAAATTCTAATCTAACTTTGAATTATGTTGAGGTGTTGACTCGAATAAGGGTCCATTGAGAGAATACCCGACCAAGGGACTATCAGGACAATCAACAATTCAAGGTGTAGTGTTAGATACATGTCATCTCAAGTGAAGCATAGATGTTCAATGAAATGCTTGTGAGAAAAAAATGGGGTTAGAAATACATAGTTGAAAAATACTACTAAGATGAACTAAGTATCATTGTTGAAAGTCACCAACAAAGCTGAAATTATTTTGTATAAATGGCATATAATAATTTATTCGTTTGATCCTTGTGATTAAAGATTTTCCAACAGATGATCAAATATAATGAAATCCCAAACAGCGTATTAACCTCTCAGTCTCTTTCGCTCACTGCACTCTCGTTTGGTTTTTGTTCTTCAATTTTCCGCCATGTAAAATTGTAAACCCAAGCAGTGCTTTGTCTTTCAGTTTTTTATTTACAAAGAAAAAATGGAGGAAGAATTGCTAGAACGCAACACCGATTGCGTTTATTTCTTAGCATCTCCCCTCACTTGCAAGAAGGTATTTGTTTTCTCTTTTGGGCTATCCGGAAATAAGCTTTTCCTCTTTCGCACTTTCTCATTTTCAGCTCTCATTGTGTGTTTTTTGTTGATTTTTTTTGTTTCTGGAACTGCATGTCAATGATCTGGATATCCAATGTTAGTTTTGAACCAAAACATCTAATTTTCTTTCTTTCTTTCTTCTTAATCAAAACTTTTAGTACTCCTTATGAAAGATATTCAGTCCATCAGAATAGAAGTGAAAGAGGATCCTATTCTAATTTTTTATCTTATTGTTTGGTTTTTCTTTAAATCAGGGAATTGGTTGTGAGTATCGACATAGTGAAATCGCCAGGCTCAATCCGAGAGACTGCTGGTACTAGTTTTCTGGGAATTGTATTGATCCGACCTATGGTTTTCGGCATCCTGTGAGATCGTATTCTTTTTAATAAGTTCACGTTGATTATGAGACTGATATATCGTGAACGAATTTGATTTTTTTACATGTTTTGAAAATTGTACAGTTGAATTGTATTGAATTATAGCTTTAGAAGACAATTCTGCATGCACGCAACTCGAAAGACATCATGATATGGTAGTATATTTGGAGCAGCTACTTAACCCTGTCATGATGCCTTTCGAGTTGCGAAATAGACTGAGAGGTGAATGCGCTGTTTGAGATTTCATTATATTTGATCATATGTTAGAAAATCTTTAACCACAAGGATTAAATGAATAAATTATTATGTCATTTATACAAAATAATTCCAGCTTTGTTGGTGACTTTCACAATGATACTTAGTTCACCTTAGTAGTATTTGTCAACTCTGCATTTCTAACCCTATTTTTTTCTCACAATCATTTCATCGAACATCTATGCTTCACCTGAGATAACTTGTATCTAACATTACACCTTGAATCGTTAATGGTCTCGATAGTCCCTTGGTCGGGTCTTCTCTCAATGGACCCTTATTCAAGTCAACACCTCCACATAATTCAAAGTTAGATTAAAATTTTTCATGCATCCCCGACTGAAAAGTTACGTTGGAAATGAGAAGAGAGAAGCGAAAAAAGAAATTCGAGATCGAAAAGGAATTTGGGATTTAAAATGAAATTGAGGACTATGTTACAAGTTTTAAAAGTTGGAGGACCTAAATGCAAGTGCTTGAAAAGTTCAGTGATCATATTGCAAACGTACTAACGGCAGTGTAACAGCGGAAACCATATTGCAAACGGACTAAATGTTAGAAGACTGTATTGCAAGTTTTAAAAGTTTGGAAACCTAAATGAAAGCTTTGGAAAAAATCAGTGACCATTATTATACTTTACCCTATCTATATATAGCAAACACACCAACAAAACATAATATACCACTTCTTATTTATACAGAAGTATCTTTATTGTCATCACATCATACAATGAAAAAAAGCGTTTCTCGGATTGAGCCAGCCCATATAAAAAGCCTTACAGTTGGATCAGCCACAAAATCTCACATTCACAACACAAAGACCGCAATGCTGTGCTATTTAGCCGACCAATTTGACAAAAAAGAAGCAAAAATTATAAAAACAAAAACCTCTCAAGTCTCAAACAACTACCGACTCTTAAACCTCATTCGAGGTGGCTGAATAATATTAAGACCACTCTCCCTGGCAAATCA
Organism: Hibiscus syriacus; assembly: GCF_006381635.1. Classification (NCBI taxonomy): domain Eukaryota; kingdom Viridiplantae; phylum Streptophyta; class Magnoliopsida; order Malvales; family Malvaceae; genus Hibiscus; species Hibiscus syriacus. The sequence goes on along the minus strand of NW_024063109.1, from coordinate 713,991 downwards.
GCTCGTCTTTGCTCGTATGGTTCACCTACATGCTGCATGCAAGGAAACCACACTGAAACTGCATCTGTAAACTGACGTCAATCCTTCCAATACTTCACCCGAGTAGATCTTTAAACAAGTTTGGATTTGGACTCGATGGAGTCACACCCATCTGCTCACCAGTGAATCCTTTTCCAATGAATCTTTAAGGTTGGGGCCCTTGCTAGTTTGTTCTACTTGCGTGCTTGTAGTACCACCAACCATATTTGTAACAGGCTGATTTGATAAGCTGGATAAAATATCACTGTCTCTTTATTGTGTATGCCGCCAGGTGTTTCTGTAAACAATCCCATTATATCAGGTGACTTTGTAGTAGTAGCAACAGCAGTTGAGCCAACTTGAGTTGTTGGCTCAAGAAGACCCTTCAATTCTTTAAATGGATCTACCGAAGGAGCAGTACTTTGGACAGTTGGTTCTCCAAAATCAGTAAGTCCGGAGGTTGGTGAACGGGAGCTTTCTTTTCTGATTCAATTTCCATACTAGACTTTCGCACATGAGACTTCTCCACCATGTGGCTGCTTGGCTTTGAGACCTTATGACCAGTAGCTGGCTTCTTTTCTGTTTTCGATGGACCTCCAAACAGTGAAGCAGCAAGTTTCTGCTTTTCTGGATTAATTTCAACATGTTTCCTAGAATCATAGGTTTCACGAGTTCTTGAATTTGAAGTATTTGATCCATCAACTTGTGTGATACCATTAACTGTTTTCTGGGACGTGGAACTTGAGGTAGATGTTGCAGGAGAGTGTGTCTGCCTACCCCACTTTTTTTGGACTCCATCTAGTCGTAGTTTGAGCTCGGTCGATCCTGCATCTGGTGATGCAGATGGCCCAATAGTAGTTGGGTAGCTTTCCCTAACATTAATTGGCTCAGGCACTGGAACAAATTCAGTTGAAGCAAGCGTGGCTGGAGGAATCCTTGATTGCACTGTCTGCTTTGGAAGCTCATATGCCTCAAACCTGAGACCATGTGATGAAGCTTCGTGGTGATCTTGATTCCTAAAATTGCTAATATTTAGCATTCCAGAGCGTTCACTCTCAGGAATATAGGGCTGAGCACCTTTTTCTATTGAATATTGGATATAACCATTAAGGAATGAAAGGGCATTATCAACCTGCAAGGGAGGACTAAAAATTATGTACTCTTGCATGAAAAGATATGTATAAATTTAGCAAACAGTATTCCATCAAGATGCAGTCGAGAGAACAAACAAGGAACTAAAATGACAAATAGCCCTGGTACTTATGCAATAATCTAAAACTGCAACGTAACGGGCCATGGCTTTTGTAGAAATACGGCCTTAAACATCAATTAGTTAAACTAGCACAGATACATTCACAATCATGTGGAGCTCCAGTTTTGGGCATGTTTGAAAAGAAATATCCAGCATGATTGTAGGTCAATTCAATGCAAAAGCAGAATACAGGTGCAGGAAGCTATGGCATTACTCTTTCCTTGAGGGAAAATTTAAAATTAAAGAAGTAGCACCTCATATTTGAGAAAGCAAGGAGAGATGATACTGTAAACTAAGGTGCAGATGTTTAAAAAACATCAACCATAAGTTGAAGTCCTAGACACTTCATAAAACTGAAATTTAGGCCATGGAAGCTTCAATATTGAGATAAAAGTTTCAGAGATTTTGCAGCTCAAACTATAAAGAAATAGATGTTAAAAACAGGGCACACAAGTTTTAAAGCTCAGAAAATGAGAATATGCACATAAAATTCAAAGTAAAAATTACCTCAATATCTTCACAACTTGCATCTGATGGCATAATACTCTCAACGGCATGAGCATCAAGGCCAATCACTGCTTGCAGTTCATAGGCACGTTGCTGCAGATCTGTCGAGTGAGAAGCCAAAAATTCTTCCATTAGAGACTGACACTGCAACAGAGGAAAGAGCAATCAGTCCAAATTTGTTACGATTGCAAGAGCTGAAAAATTAAGCATGCAAGTATTATATGCTGGCATCTATACATAGCCTAAAAATAAATCAAATCTAGCTTCTACAGACGTTAGAAAGCATTAAAATGAAATTTTCATCCCAAATATTAATTATATCAACAGCAGTTTCATCACTATCCAGTTACAAGAACTCGGCAGTGGACTCCATTCTACCCGAACACCACATAATTGGCATCGCTAACAGCTGATTGCCAACTTGTAATTCTTATTCCCGAATAGAAAGCTTGTTGCTTCACACATTGCTTTCATTCCCTTGCCCAACCTACTGCCAATATGCCCGATACCTTACCATTCGTAATTTTAAACAATTGAAGAACCTCCAATGTGTCTTATTTGCATGTTTATTTTTTATTAAATGAAAACTTTTAATGGTAGCTTAAGCTCTACTTCCTTTCAGGTCAAATACTCAGAGAGAGAGAATAGAAGATTTAACCAACAGAAACTAATTTTAAACTACAGCTATTGCTAAGCAAAGGATAGTATTTCTATCAAACTAAAGTTCACAAATAGAAGATTTAACCAACAGAAACTCGTTTTAAAGCTACAGCTATTGCTAAGCAAAAGATAGCATTTCTATCAAACTAAAGTTCACAACCAATCCACTGAGATAATGCAAACATGAACTATCAATCTGATCCAATTTGAAGACTAATTATGTTTCTTCATTGCCAAATCATATGGAAAGAGGCGAGAGATGTACTAGTTTTATCTTGTAACCAGGGTCAAACTTTCCTTGGACCTTGCTGTTGTTTGCTAATATTATAGCCATTTTCTTCCAGAAAAAGGAGTCACAAACAGCCTATACATGATGCAGTCTATTTTATTTTTTTTATTTTTTTGGATAATTACTACATTGGTAGCTTCAACATGACTTTAGCTCACTCTTGCCAGTTTCCTATATGCAGCTTCTTATGAACTATAGCTAAGAGGTTAAAGTTTCAGGTTTCCTCCATTTGATCATTTTGCTTCAAGCCAACATGTATGAGATGGTTAACATTTTCAAATTTTAACATCACTACTTTCAAGTCCCCGATACCTCAAAACAATCAGACTCTGCTGTTGAGAGAATTACAGTACTAAAGTTCTGTTTTAGGCAATGAACTATTACCAAACATGCAAAATACAAAAACCCAACTTGAGTACATGAAAATTAAGAACCATTTTCAAAGGGCGTTGTTCAGCATCAATCAGATGCATGAAAAGCTAATAATGCTAGTTTAATTTTCACAATGCTGCACTAAGGACATGCAATCTAACATAACATTACCGATTGATGCAAACAGTCAACAACATGAAAAACAGTAATTCGGATGCATTTGTGTAAAACAAATGTCATCAAGTGTTTGGGAACCAACCTCAGGCAGCATATCTACTTTCCTCCCAGCCGCTATTTCAAATGCATATATTTTCATGAGAGCTGTAACTGCATTTGCCTTCAAAAATACATGAAGGATTGTCACATTTTCAGACTTTGAATGTCCGATATAATATTATAAGAACCATACACTTATTTTCAGATAACTATGATCATTGTCAGGATACAAACATCTTGATCAACCACATCAAGATGTGGTAATAACTGGTTTATGAAGCATTAAACCATATTAGTTGATACCTTAACAGTATCATCATTAGAATATGCCTCTGCCACATCACACAACTTCCCGGTTATATAGGAAGCCGAATACTTTCCATCAGCTGTTCCATATTCCCCCAAGACCCAACAAATTACCTGCAATCAGAACTCACAAGTCACAATTAAGATGGCAATCAAAATTTAGTATTGTTTGCATGAAAAGAAATAAAAAAATACAAAGGTTGGTCAATACAACACATACTTGAAGAAAAACAGATTGTAGCTTTGGTTCACCAAGAATGTGCAAGTATGACTCTACCTGTGGCAAAAAATAGAAGGACCAAAACGACAAAGATTAAAAGTAGAATACAGATTAATTCAGACGGGTGACAGTGCACCAAAATTTTTTTCTAGGAGGCATTGCAAAGAACTAGACCTTAAGCTCCAGTCTTTTCCAATAAATGATTAGTTCCTTAGGAGGCAAAAATATTTCCAGGATAATGTTGAACTCATTGTGAAACCCCATATACTTATAGGTTCATAGAATTTATTGACACGGAATATCCCATTAAAAAAAGGAACTGTTACACCAATTCTATATCTTATACGTTTCATTTAAGCCAATCGTATTCTGCCAATTGCCTGTACAACAACATTAACAGATCTGGGGCTAAAGCTTGACTTCCATATCAATTTTATGACTAAATGCATTAACTTTAATTTGTTAAAAAATGACTGAATATATCTAGGAGTGAGTGTTTGATCAAGTTGAATAAAATCAAATGGAAAAAAAAAATCAAGTTAGGTAGAATTGACGAGACATACTTTATCAACCAAACCCAATTTGAAATGTTTCCGAATCGCATCAGAGTGAAAAGAAATTCAAAATCACTTTGAGTTAAATGAATTTGATTGAATTAAACTAAAAGAATTTAATAAGGTCAAATCAAAACCTTGTCGACAATTTGACTGAAATTCAAGCTAGAGCACAAATTTGAGAGCAAACATGAAAACTTCTTCCAAAGCAAATTAAGAGAAAACCAAGAGGCTTTAGTATAATAAACTTGATATGGTAACTTACTTGTTTAATGTTAATTTTAATGTAACTTCAATTAACTCCAGTATTAATGATTATATAACCTAGTTACTTTTTTTAGAATTTGTTAATCAAATTTTCAAATATTGTAGTTGTAAAAATTCAACTCGACTTGAACTTTTAAAAATGAATTAATTCAAGAAAATGAATAACTCCAAATTCGATTAACCCAAAATTTGGATTTTTTTTTTCATTGTTGAATCAAGTTTTACTCACCTCTATATGTGTCGATTGAGAAACTCAATTCATGTCATGAATAAAATAGACAAGTCACAAGGTATAACAAAATCCAAGGTTTCTAGCTTTCAGGAGAGGATTTCTTTTTTTTTTAAGACTCAAATTGAAATGTCATTAGTTAAAACATAGATAAAGAAGATTGAACAGGATGCAAGATGTAAAAATGTCGTAAATTCATACAATGCCTGAATTTGACATACAACGACATATAATAGGCAGTAAGCACGCATACAAAAGGCAATAATCAAAATTAGTAAATAACTTACAGCAGATGATCTCAGTTGACTGTCTGCATTATCATCATCTTCTCCAAATCCCTCAGCAATCAACCGCATCAAATTGTGTGCTACCTTAATATTGACCAGATATCCCGCATGCTCAAACACTTTATTCATAGTCTGTCAAATAAGAATTATCAGAATGGCTACATTCTAAGCTAAGAAACTATTTTCCGATGGAAGGTAAAACATACCTGAATGAACCATTGACTGCTTGGTGCAAATTGCTCCGCAAATCCCTCAGCAATCAACCGCATCAAATTGTGTGCTACCTTAATATTGACCAGATATCCCGCATGCTCAAACACTTTATTCATAGTCTGTCAAATAAGAATTATCAGGAATGGCTACATTCTAAGCTAAGAAACTAATTTTCCGATGGAAGGTAAAACATACCTGAATGAACCATTGACTGCTTGGTGCAAATTGCTCCGCAAGTTCAACACATCGAGATGCTATTTCAGTTTTATAATGATTATCGTTAATACTGATCATGTAATCAATCATGCGATCAACAATAACCTCCACATTTGTAGACTTGGTCATTTTGTACAGTAGTTCGAAGGTTTCTCTCAAATATCATCTGGTCCTGTGTGGTGCCTTCAGGTTAATAAATAATTGTAATGAAAAAAATGGCAGTTGCATGGAATAGCATAACGAAGAGGGATAATCATTCGCTAAGAAATCTGAAGCCAAACCAAACTGTAAACACAGATGCATAAGGAATTTACAGTGATAGAAAATATTCTTCTATAATATACATCAGTGGATCGGCACAATTAAGCATGCATAGAAACGGCAATTTGAGCTAATTACTCCCAAGTCTTAAACCACAAAAAAGGTGCTTGGTAGTGTTAGATGGTCCAGCTAATCACTCATAGGCTCATGTCTGGAAAGCTGGCCTTTGGCCAGATGAAATCACCCAAATATCCTCGTTTATGTAAAGATGAAAGCACCCAAATATCCTCATTTATGTAAAGATGAAACCACAACAGAATTGCCAAATTTTTTAAGCAAAAAAACATAATTGAGGCTGATTGAATCAGACATAAACCTCTGGGGGTCTTGTAAATCCACTATTAAATTATTAAAGGATATTCAGGGAAAAAAAAAAACTCTGATTACATTGATTTAAGAAGCTTCTTTTCTCACTGACTCCCCTAGGAGTCAATCCTAGTATAACATTTTATGCCACTGGAAGACAAATATATTACAATTTTTTGCAAGCATTCTCCCTATTTTCCTCTAAAGCTCGTCCATCGATCTTCTGCACTCCTGCTCCTTGCCTTTTCCCCATTTAAAGAACCAAGTAAGCATTAAACTAGACCATATATGGTAATCTATATGGAAACAGATACATGACTCCTAGCCTCTACAGGATATATTATGATAATCTACCCAAAGGTTAGTCGGTTAATAACATTACCAAATAAAAAGTGTGATAAAACATAGAAACTACTTACCTCTAAGCAATCAATCACAGCCAATTGATGTTGCTCAGCAATCTCTGGGCTTATCTTTATCAATCGGCCAAGAGCATCAATGCCCATGTATTTTAGGTTATGATTATCACTCTGCCAACAAGAAACAAGAATAGGCTTGATTCACTAAGTAGAAAAAAGACTCAAAATCCGCTTTACAATAAATGTGTACTTCCAAACAGCAGACACTAGCAACATTAGTAATACCTTTAAAAATCTGGATATAGCATCCGCTGCGGACTCTAATATTTTAGGATTTGGATATATAGAGGAAACACAGCATATGCACTCGTAGAGTACAGCATTTCCTATATTGCTTGAGGAATCGCATTTCCTGAATATGTCTCCCACCACAGTATACATGTTTTCACTTGCTTGCTTGTCACCACTTCCAAGCAGGGCTAAAATTTTCAGCAACTTGATCTGCAGAATGTAACTATGATTATCATATAACTGTATTTTTAATTGAAAATTTAAGCCAATAAAGTTGAAACCTTGGAAAATAAAAGCATTACCTGAATAAATGGAGCTGGCATCTGATGGTAATCATAAGCCTTTGGCAGTCTGCGTTCAGCTACTTGTTTAAGAATGCTTACAAAGCTGATGACCAATTCTTTGTAAGAATTAACATCAGTTGTTATAAGCTCAAAAAGTGGGCAGAGGGTTGCACCCATAACTCCAGGATCATTATCACAAAGTTCTGAAACAAAGGAAATCACATTGTATTAATAGATAAATAAGATAGTATATGGTCGATGAGAAAAATATATGATGAGAAACATCAAAATATCTAATAATTCTTGTATTTCAACTTCTCAAGGTATTAACCATTATCTTTCCAATCTCCATTATGGTGCTAATTCTTCCCTTAACGGAGGTCATTCAAGGATAGAGATATTTGAAATTTATGGTTCTAGTTGTGAAACATACGTAAGTTAGTTCAATTAAAAAAAACTAATACAGTAATGAAGAAGAAAAGGCACGACTTTTAAAAAATTGTAGTGTTCATTTAGCATATCACTCACATGCATGCACAGAAACAAGATGTTTTCCCGATTCCATACTAGTAAATAGACAAAAACATGGTTGTATGCTGGTTAAAATGAAAATGCATCAACACATTCATTTGGAATGGCAATGATATAAAAATTTGATTAAAAAACCTAGAAATAGAATAAGCTAAATGAGGAAGACCTACCTTGCGAAAATTGGAGACGAGATGCGAAACAGAAGAGGGGGATTTCTGATAAAAGCGATGGAGAGCCATGATGGCTTTCTTCCGTACAGCCTCCTTAGGATGTGCGAGCAACTCCACAACCTGCGGCAACACGGCAGGAATCGTCTCCTCATTGATCAACTTGCAAACGGCATTCAAGGCTGCGCAGACTACCAAGTAATTGTCAGACTTCAAATCCTTCTGGATGGTATTGACAATCAAAATGATCAAATCATGGTCTTCGTTTAAGAAGAGGGTGACGGCTAAATAACCGGTCCGTTTGACGAGAAGGCTATCGTCGTGAGTCATCTTAACGGCGTGAATGTAGCCGAAGGAAGCATCGTGACCGAGCATCTCGACGTAAACCAATCTGATGATGTACTCTTTCATCTTGCGTTTGGGTATGTCGGGCTCGGAGATGCGGCGTTTGAGAGTCTCGATCTCGCTGAGAACAATCCGGTCCTCTTCGGCCTTGGATCGAGCCTCGCCAATGGACTTGACCAGATCCAGAAATTCTTTGGATTGGTAGAATCCACCTTGGGAGCCCATAGCGAGCTCCCTACCAATCGTCTTCAATTGCTCCATCTTAGCTACACTTTGCCTAAATCACTTTTCCCTTTGGCGCTGAGATTAGATCTACACCCAGAAATCAGATAATTTCACTTGCTTTTTTACAGCCTCGAGAGGAGAAAGGAGACCTAGAGAGCAAAACATAAACGTGTTTTCTTACTAACAGTATATTTAGTATGATCCTTTTTCTAAAGCCACCACCACAACAAAAGATATAATTACTATGGGTAAATTTAAAATTTGTCACTAATTATTATTAGTTTTTATTTTAATTATTTAAAAATGATGTTATCTAGTATAATAACAGTTTTTTAAGTAAAGTGTAATAATATTTTTTAAAATTATATATTCTATCGATTTTATTATACTTTAAAATAATTTTATAAATTATTGGTATTTAAAAAAATTATTTATTTGATCTTTGTTGATTATTCAATGATGGATAAATATTTTTATTTAAATTAAATTGTGGTTGATAAATATTTTTAAGAAAAATATTGAATTGAGTTTTTAAATGTTGAATATTTATTGAATAATTTCACATTAGAATCTAATTGATAGAATGGGTAAGTTTTAAGATTAAATTTATTATTATATTAAAAACATGTCATCATCTCCGTCATTCATCACTCTATTAGTTTATTTTTCTTAAAATTTCGTTAAAACTCATGAAAATTAAATCAAATATTTAAAAGAAAATAATTCCGATATACATCCATCACCCTTTAGCGTAGAATCATGATATATTATTTTCCCCTACTCATCTACCTCCGTAATGTTGGGATTTAGAAGAAAATTCAACACTCCTCGTGTCTATACATTTTTCTTCCCTTTCCTATCACTGTTATTTTTGTTTGATTTTCATGCATTTATTTTGTGGTCTTGATCAACTTGTTGATTGGTGGTGATTTTGATGGAGGCAGCTCCAAGCAAGGTGAGAACCGCGAGCAGGCTTAACACCCCGGAGCTGATGTAAACCCCGTCTCTAACCAGGTAGCATTCCCCCTCCAACCATCCTTCTCCATACGCTTGTGTTCTGCTCATACTCGTCGCTGCACTTATTAGGATTGCTGCAACCCCAAAGCTGATCCTGTAAAAGTATTTCTTTTCATTTTGATTTATAAATAAAATATAAAACCAATGACCATCCATGTTCCTGCAAACGCAATTAATGATTTTATTTCATTTCAGTTTTAGTAGCACCAGACAACAACGACCAAGACCATGTGTCTATTTTTAAATTATATATTTTTGAATGATACGAGGGAGTATATTTCCAGCTGTACCACCAACTAGTTGGTCTCCAATATCCTTTATATCTCTCTCTTAAAAAGCATCAAAAGTTTCATATTCTGATCTACTCTACCCAATCAGAACAAACCCACATCTTAGCTTCTCTGGGAAACTAATACTTTGACTTTCCTCAGGTAACCAGAAATCCTAGAAATATTAAAGGAGAAAGAAAGAATGCGTTCATGAATATATAATCAGAGTAACTTTGTGTGTTTATAATCAATCAATACACATGCAAAGCAATGAAAGAGGTACCAGGAAAACGCCAGCAAAACTGCAGTAAGAGCTGGTTTCTTAGGCGTTCTTGTGTTTGGTCTCCGCCGGTGATTTGCACAGAGTAGTACGTTCCCTATGACTTGGGCGGTGGAGAGACAGACCGTTGCGGCAACACCAATTCAAAGACATGACCCCTCGTAGGTAAGAAACACAGTTTCCCATCCAACTTGAGATCACCCTTCTGAAAAAATTAAAACGATTTCTGATTACTAAACGAATTAACAAAAAATATATTTATAAAGCTAAATAATAAATACGTACCTTGGATCTCTTACCCTCGGCAACGAGACATGCGGCGAAGGAGACAAGGCCGAGGGAGGCGACGACAGAGTAGGTTAAGACACAACCGAGTGGATGTTTTGCCATTGCAGGTGGCTTACCCAAGGGGATAGAAACTAAGAAAAGAGGTCCTGTTGTGAGCGGTGAGGTGAGCCCCGTTTTTCTCTTTCAAACATTTCTTTCATTGGCGTTGCTTGTAAGGAGAGAAACCATGCATGCCCCTGTCCCCAATCCCAAGTTGGTATTTTAGAATTATTTGGCAAGTTTTTGGATCGGTGGAAACTGATGACTCATGACCAACACTTTGTTATTCTCAACCACCTCAAGACTCGATACTAAGTTTCCACAAAATTGCCGGACTGTTGACTAACTTTTTTAATAATAAAAATTATAAGATAATATTTATTCAAAATTTTATTAATTTATTTATAGCGTGTATATATATCTTATAAATATAACTATTCAAACTTAGGCCCGTCCAATAAAATGTGTGTCAGGTTCTAAAATTTAAGAGTCTCACACATAAATATTATTTAGGCTCGTATATGTATAATATTTGTGTCCTAACGACATTTTCGTTCAAATGAAAAACAAACTTATCATTTGATTCTCGAGAAAATAACAGAAAAAGTTATAAACAGAGATTTTGCAACATATTTAATCATTTTCCATAATCAATTTTGGTAAAAAAGCCTCATAAATCTCTCATAATTTCAAATTTGACAAATTAATCTTTAATATAATATATTTTAGATACCTCATTTTAAAAAATAGCACACAACCTACGTATCATTTGGAATCGAGATGCTCAAACCTAATGCCTATATATATATATACACATATACACGCACGCAGGCATCTGATTCTAGTTCTAAAGCTTACTTATATTGCTTTTGAGCTGTAACGTATATCAAGTAATATATATTGAAATCAAATATTATGACTCTTAAATCCTTGATTAACTCACATGAATTTTTCAATTTAATCGAGATTTTGAATTTAATTTTTTATTATATAATATAAATATTTAATCAAATATTTCACTCCTAAATATTTTTAATTTTATGTTGAATAATTAAATAAAAATAACTAATAATAATTATAGTAAGTTTTTAAGGTTTAGGGTTAATGTCAAATACAAAGTTTAAATTTTAATGTTCTAGAACGAGTTCAAGATTTAGTTTTAAAATCGTGATAATGGTTTTATGGTTTGTAATTGGAATATGAATTAAGGTATAAGATTTGTGATTTAATATTTTAGAGTTTAAAATAAGAATTAGGATTATAGTATGATTTAGGATGAAGATTTAGGGTTTAATGATTTTAAATATTAGGGTTTAGGGTTTTCATAATATTGTTTTGTCAAATAAAGTATATATATATATATAAACTTAAGGGTGTTTAATTTCTTTATTTTTGTGATCAACAATGACACAGTCTTTATGTAAGTCGCCGACCATCGATATTTATTATTTTTCTTTTCTTTTATTATAATGTATCTTTACTCTCTTATTACTTCATCTTTAATAATTATGCTCTTATGTCATGTCTTCCTATGATTTTATGGCATGTTTTTCTATGTTTTTATATAACGTTTTTGGTTATTTGGTTGTTGTTTTCGTTTATTATTTTTCTCATGATTGGGTTTGATATCGTCACGACTAATCAAGATGTTAGTTATTTGTTATAGTGTTGATATTCTCTGCTTTGAACTCTCGGATTATATTTGGATATGGGATTTATATTCGTTGATAGTTTTTTCACGTCGCTCAATTTTTATTTGTGGTTTGCTGGTGGTCTTTTAATAGCTTGATCTTCTTTTGTGGTTTATTTTTTTTGATGCAATTAGATTTATTCATATCTACCTTTTGTTCGAATATATTTAGTTACATTTTCCTTGTATGGTTATTGTGTTAATGATTATAGGAAAATGCATATTCAGTTACGATTGTAGTTATAAATCTTTATTGTAATTGAAATATTTTCTGTTTTTAATAAAAACAAATGATATTTAAATCACATTTAAACTGTGCAGATGAAACACGTTACAGAAGAAATACTTGATCAAATAATTCATTTATGGAGGGATTTTATTATATTTCATTCCAAAGTTGATTAGGGATCTCATGTAAATCACATTAATTGAAGCTCCAATCGTTGGGTTGGACAATGGGAGGATGATTGACATATGATTAAGCGCTCAAACCACTTCATTAATATGGCAAAATAATGACCCAATACACCATATTTACACCCTATTATAAACCTAACTAATTCATTAATAGTTGTAACAAACTAACAGGGCCAACAACTTCTAATAACAGAAATCATCATAAAATATTTTCTAATATTCACCATGCTAGTTAAACTTCTTGACTCCTTGGAATTTAACTTGTGATTAGAGAGTTGATCAAATAATAGGCAAGCACATTGAGCTACATTTTATGCTTTCTCCAAGCTTCACTTGCAGAGTGTTGAAAGAAACTTTCTTAAGTTTCTTATACGATTTTCTTTGTTTATTTTTACTGTCATTCTTCTTCGCTTTTTCGGATGATCTTTTTAGTGGAAGTAGGGCGGTCAAGTTACGAGCTCTTGGGTGCAATCAGAAGCCTCTCTTGGATAAGAAGACATTTTATTTTGTCTTCATTAAAATGGATGTATCTTGAGGTCCCGACATTGGATTGATGTGTTTCAAGAGAGGTTGGAAAGGTAAGAGACAGTCGGTCGTCTTTCTAGAATACATGTCGAAAGACATCTGGATTCCTTTCAAAAAGTCGTTGTAAGTCTGCTGCTATTTTGGTCTTCTTTTTCAGGTGGATCAATTGAGAGAGTCAGCCCATCTTCCTTTGAGGCATGTGGAGCATGTATCATCCCCTCTCTCCAAAAAGATTCGACATCAAATATGAAACACCGAAGAGAGAGATTAAAACACATGTGTTTCATCCAAAAAGTTGTCACAACGAGTTACATATCTGGAGATTAATGAACAACGGATGACCTCACAACGACACAACAATTGTAGTCATCTACGGAGATGAATCAACACAACAACGATGACGGAACAAACCGCAACAACAATGCTTCATACTTGTGATTGTGACGTCGATGAACACAACTTCAAGATAGAGCTAATCATCGACGAAAGAAGTGACATCAGGACCACGAAAAATGAGCAATAGCAAAAGAAACAACAATATCGATTAGATCAGAGAACCTCGACAGTGATAGAGATAGCGGCATCAGGATCGTTTGGCTAATGATATCGTATGAGAAAAATACTATAAGTGGCCAACGAAGGTAACCGTCGTTCAACCAAAAAAGTGGGAGGGAAAAAGAGACGATAGCTTATTAGAGGGTTATGATTTTTTTAAATGACAAAATATAAGGAACTAATTTTATTAACTTTGAATATTTAATTGGATCAATGGAAAATGACCCAATACACCATATTTATAATTATGAGTGTGCATTTTCGGATATTAGATATTATCCTATCTAAATTTTGGATATTCGAAAATTCGAATCGTTAAAATTTTGATCTATATCTTATATGAAAAAATGAATATTCAAATTTCAGATCAGATATTCGAGTATCAGAATTGAAATATGAATTTTAATTTGACAAAAAAATTTAAATTTAATATTTTGTGTACCTATCAAAACATATTTAAATAATTTCAAGAATTTTTTTAATGAAAATAATAATATATATTTATCAAATCTTGAAAATTAAAAAAAATGTTAAGGGAGAATATAGCTGCATATATTAAATTTTAGAACTTATCTTGGAAATATATATTTTAAAACTTATCTTAGAAATATATTATAAAATACATGTTATGTGGTTAGCACTTGGCAGACATCGACAAAACTGAAAATAAAATCATATTTGTTAGGGAAAAGAATAGATCAGGGCTGCATGGTAAGGTTGGATATTTCATGTTAGGGGTAGGCTGGCTAAGATTACTGGGCCAAGGTAAAAAAAAATTAAAGGCTCGCTTTTTAATCCGAAATTAAAATTTATTTGGTTCGTATATGATCTAAATATCTGATTTTTTTGGATAATGGATCCAAATTATCCAGAAATTAAAAACGAATCGGATATTCGAATTTTTTAATTGGATCCATCGAATTAGATTTTCCTGCACTCCCTTAATATTTATTATAAGCCTAACTAATTCATTAACAACTTTAACAATCTAACGGGACCAACAACTTCTAATAACAAAAATTCATCCTAGAATACGTAATTGCCAAAATATCAAATGCTCGAAGAATAAAAATGTATAATTCTACACCAAAACTTCGACTATAGACATACATAGACTGGAAGAAACGAAACTAAATACCTAATCATATTCATAAAATTTGTAATATTTTCTTACAATTTTTGTTGTGAACATGCAAATGGCTAAATAAATGGGAGCTTTGTGCAGACGCTTCAAGGAGCACAGAGTAGAAGGTAGCAGACATGTATGGTTCACATTCTAAATTCTAATAAATAAAGCAAATTCAGAAGATATTTTACACTGACAAAATCTGATCATGGAGATGTTTAAGGAAAGACAACTAATTACGATAAGAAAATATGCTATCAGAAATGTTAATATTTTTTTAATATTTTCGGTAAAATGTTTATTAAAATATTATTTTTCTACCAAAATATTAATATTGAGTGTTACCTAAAATGTTATTTTTTTCTACCAGAAATTAAGTAACGAAATTAATATTTCGATAGAATTTTGGTAAAAATTAATAATTTAAATAACATTACTTAAAATATTATTTTTCTTTAACCATATATTAAGTTGTACATCTTATCTACCTATTTTCCAAGCCAAGGCCAAGAAGCTTTATCTGCACAATTAATTTATACTGTCTTGATAAGCCAATGTCAAAGGAAAGGGCAGTGGTGCACTAGCTGGGAATCATTTACAAAACAGAAAATCTATGCATGTATCTTTGTCCTTAAGTTTCAGAGATGGAGATGATGTTAGTCATATCATATGTCATTACAAAGTATTCAATCAACCATGATATTAAATTTAAGGGTAAACTACACATTCGATACCTAAAGTATTTATTTTTATCAATTTTAGTACCTAAACTTTTAATTTTTTCAAAACCACATCTAATGTTTAGTTTTTATTTCATTTTAGTAATCCGCCGTTAAAAACTTAACGAAACTATTACAACTTGACACTTTAAAAGTTGAATAGTTAAATTGAAAATTTGTAAACTTTAATGACCAAAATAGAAGTGAGAAGATAGTTAAGTGATGAATGATGTAATTTACTCATAAAAAGGTGTCATGTGAAAAAGTTTCGTTAAGTTTTAACGAAGAGGTATAAAATGAAACAAAAACTAAACGTTACGTATATTTTGAAAAAAATGAAAGTTTAGGTACTAAAACGGATCAAAACTGATAGTTTAAGTACTAAATGCGTAGTTTAACCTAAATTGAAAGTTTAGATTATACTTTTATGGGTAAACTACACTTTTAATACTTAAATGGTTATTTTTGTTCCGTTTTGATACTCAAGTTTTATTTTTATTCAAAACCATACATAAAGTTTGTTTTTTGTTTCATTTTGATACCCCACGTAAAAACTTAAAGGAATATTGACATGTCATCATTAAAAAATAAAAATATCACATCAGTAGTTATGTTAATTTTTTTAATAACGGGATATCAAAATGAAACATAAATAAACATTAAGTATAGTTTTGAAAAAAATAAAGTTTAGATATCAAAACGAAATAAAAGTAATAGTTTAGTACTAAACATGTAGTCTACTCTAATTTTATTTATCAACGTTTTACGGTATTTATTATCTTTAATGAGCGAATTAACATAATTTTATATGTATGCTTTATTCATGAAATATGTAAATTAAATTATAAATAATAATTAAATTATATTGGTTAATAATGATATAAAATAATGAAGAGAAACTTGACCTATAAATCTAATCAAATTATTAGTTTGCAGTTGGCATTTATTAAATCGACTAAGGTTTAGAAAATAGTTTTTAAATCGACTTTACCCGATCTATAAATAAGAATATCCAAACTCTTACACTTAATTTGTCAACCTTATTTATAAAACAAATATTATCTTATAATCGCAGTATACCAAAAAATAATAATAATTTGTGGACAAGTGGATATCATAGATGAAAAATATATTACTAGATATCATAAAAGGAAAAACTACACCCATGCATACTAAAAGGATGACTTCTTCATACATATTATGCCAGCAGTAGCACTGCTGACAAGTTGGAAGAAGATATTCAACAATGAAAAATCAATATCAAAAGGTGCTAAGGGGAACCGAGTCACCGACCCTAAGTTCCTAACTCATACTGCCACACTCGCTGAGCACCTAGAAAAATATATTAGCTAGAGATCCCGCCATTAAGGACGACCGGATGGGGGGTTATAGTGGCCAACCCCAGGGCTGTGACCGGGACTCGTGGGCCGAAAAGCTTCCGTCTCAGTCTTCTTATAACGGTTTATGGTAAACCTATCAAGATTAAGGGAAGGAAAAGTTGGGTTTCCCTTATAAGCTTTGCTGATGCTCGGCGGTGCACGAAATGCCAGTGGTCGTGATGCTGCTGATATCAGGTCAAAATGTTGCTGCAAAAGAAGAAACGCGAACAAAGAAAGCACGAAAGCGTTGGTTCTCATGCATGCCATTAGGGTTTGACGAAGAAGTGAAAGAGAAAAGATTGATAAGGGGTGTGATGAATGAGGTGAGAGCTTCAATTACCAATTTGCTGCTATTTAAAACGATGGTACGACCCCACTCGGTCACCGATGTAGGTTTTGCCCAGGTGGATACGTAATTATCATAAAATTTGAATTTTTATATTAGTAGTTTATTTTACAGGGTTCACCTTAAAATTTTATTTGTGTATTATGTCATTAATATACGTTTATCCAACCGAAGAAATATTCTTAGATCCGCCAATTATGCACTTGCAGGTGTTTCTAGTCATCAGGAGTTTGCTGCACATGGCGTTGTCTGTTCGATATTGATGAAGTAGAGAAGCAAGCGTGGGAATCATTCAAAAAATGGCAAGTTTAGCATTTCTCGCATTCCATTTTAGCCATCTTTCTCACAGCCGCTCATTGCTAGTTTACACAACTTTAATTTTTATTTTTAAAGTCGGGCATGGATTTTGATTAGACAACACCATTAACACTTTGATCAACATTTCTTTTTAATTTTAATAATATAATATTTAATGTATAATTTATAGAGGATTGAAATCTGAACGTACTATGTATTTGTCTAGGTAAGGTTTACAAAGAAAATGCTTCTTCCACTAAGCTTTTTAGTTATTACTTAAAATGATGGCCTTGGCGTGCTTTGTTCTATTCCTTCCTTCTTAAAACAAAAATTAAATTTGAACGATCACATTTTACCGATTGATTAAGTGTTCATATTTATTCTCTTATATTCCCTTAGGTCATAGATTATAGATCACTACGAGCACTTCCCTTCCTTTCTCTAAAGTCTATCCTTTCCCTCTCCTCCAACTGAGATTAGAATTAGATTTATAATTTGTCCCCAAAAAAATGGAACTAAGGGTAAACTATCGTAATGGTCATAGAACTCATAAAATGCTTGTATTTTTGTGATCATACTTTTAAAAGTTGTATTAGAGTAGGTAAACTTTAAATTTTGGAGACAATATCACCACTTTATTGGCCAACCATAAAAAAAGACATGTTCTGCTTGGGAGTTCAAATCTAGAACCTCAGTTCAATGCTTAATCATTGTATTATAGACTGCGAGTTTGAAATCGAGATGTGTGTGTCGTTATTCTCCAAAGAGATTACGTGAGAGTCTTGAGTTTGTCTAGATCATTTAATTTGACTTCGATATTAAAAAATACTTTATTTTCATCTGAGTCGTTGATGTAAATTGATACAAATTGCACATTATAAGAAGATTCAACTAATAGAGATCTTCTCCGTTTTATTTGTATCATCTATCGTTTTGGAGTAATACAACGAATCATTTATTCTACATTTTTTTCTTACTCTTGGCTCTCTGTCTTCATTGTCTCTCTTAGTAATGACCTCCTTTGCTGTTACGCTTCTGCATGTTTTTCCCTGGTGACTTGTTCGTGGTTTCAATGAACTCGAGTTCTTATAATGTTGTTTTGCATGATGACTTAAGCGATTAACTCGAGTTTTATCGTCTAAGGTCAATGGACCATTAGGTGAATCTTTAGTCTCGTGACAATTGCATCAAGCTACGTACTAATATATAATTAACAAAAATAACATTTTAATTAAATTATGATTGAAATTAATTATATTTATTTTATAAATATATTAAATATAACATAAATTACAAAACATTATAAGAATATATTTATAATTTTTTATTCCTTATATATTTTATTTTTATTCATTAAATTTTCTTTTATTTTTTAAAGAAAAATAAATATTTTTGTAAAATTTATATATTTTATTGATATAATAAATTTATTTTTATAATATTTTATACTTTATGTTATAATTAATATATTAATATAAAATAAATATAATTAATAATTCCAATCATAGTTAACATAAATATTTTTAAAAATCAATATATTTTAATTGATGTTAAAAATATGTCTTATATTATTTTATAATTTATGTTGTAATTATATTTTTACCATTTAAACCACTCAATAAATTTAAAAGTTTATCATTTATTTAAAAGTCTGATTCAATTACAAATCTAATTAAAATCAAATGTAACTAACAAATAACTAATTTTTTTGAATAGTGATTATACGGTAATATATATTTAAAATTTTCTTAACTAAAGTTTTAATAAAATGATTTTGGGTTAAATCGTATTTAGTACAAGTGTAAGTGTCACTTTAGTTGACCAGGAAAACCCACCCAGGCTTCCATCTTTTGACGTTGATAGGATTTTTAGAAGTGTCACTTGTAAGGGAAGAATCTAGGTAAACTAATTCAAAGTCCTAAAATTGAACAAGGAAGCTTCCAATTCTTTCTATAATAGAAATGATAAAAAAATAAAAGAAAAAAGAAGAGAATATTTGACAATATGATGCATTAAAATAATTTATTACTATTACTAATTATTATTATGTGATAATATTAAAAGTAATACTAACTAATAATATATAATGATAAATTAATTAAACCATACTATATTTAAAAGTTCTATTAAAAGATGACGTTGAAAAGCTATCTTCGTATAAATATATAATATTAATTAATAAATTTTTTATATCTATAAATCATTGATTATAATTAGATAAATAAATAATGAAAAAATCCAATTATTTATTATTAATTCCCATGTAATAATTATTTTAATTATATACTTATTAAAAATAAGATTTAACATTATAAATAAAATAAAAATGTATTAATAAGTATTTTCATTGCCACGGTTAAATAATTACTAAAAAATATTTTCTTAGACTCTTAGGGTGCATTTGGTTCACGGAATGTAAGATTACCAGTGGGAATAAAAGATTACCACGGAATAGGATTACTGGGAATGTTGTATTTTGTGTTTGGTTGGTTTAGCAGGAATGTAAGATTACCGTGTTTGGTTAAAGGAATAAAAGATTATTGGAATGTATATTTGACCAATTTGTCCTTATTATATATTTGTATAATATTACAAATTGTAAAATATTTATATATTTTCTTTAAAAAATTAAATTCATAATATTTATATAATTTTTTACAAAATTAAAAATATAAAAAAGGTTTAATGAAAGGGTAAAAAAATTTAACCCCTGAACTTCATATAAAATTTTAATTATAGATTTTTTTTGTAAATTTAAAATAATTTAAGGATAAATTTGTAATTTAACTTTCGTAGAATTTTTATTATTCAATGACAGAAGAATGATATTTTTGAAAAAAATAAAAATTTAAGGGTATTTTAGTCCAAAACGCCGGTAATGTTACAATACCTAAGGGAAGGGAGGTAATGACATTCTCGGTAATATACCCCAAAAAATCTACTATTGTAATAAAATATTACCGGGAATGAGATTCCCGGCCAACCAAACATGGGGATGTGGGATTCCCATCCCACAATACTTGAACCAAACACCCCTTAGTAGTATTTGATACATTTTGTTTTCATCACAAAAGTATTATTATTATTATTTGATGTTTACTAATATTTAATTACAATTTTTTACTATAATTTTTTAAAAGAGGAAAAACATACTCTGATTAGAATGATAAAATTATATGTTTAGAGTATTCAATTATAATTTATTCATATTTTGGTGTTTTGTTGAATAAATTAATACATATATTCATAAATCGAAGGTCATTGAGTGTCTAAACATGTTCAATCTCATATCATCGTGTATTGTATCAACAATAATATCATTGTACCAACAATAATATCAACTAAATTAAACTTAATTTTTTTATTATATTATAAATGAATTTTCATATGATGTTATTTTACTCTCTATTTTTTCAGAATATTTTTAGTCTATTGACATATATATATATATATATATATAGCTGGTCAAAAAGTACAAGATTTGTCATTATATGCCATGCCTACCACCAATTAGTTAATTCCCTAATTTTACAACTCTAGGACTAGGATCTGTATTCCCTGAGCCATTGGCAGATGCTTAATATTCTTGTCGATATAAATGAAAAAGTTTGCTTTAAATTTTCTGGACGACAGCTTTACAACACAAATGTGATTCCTTTTTTTCAACCCAAAAAAGAAAAAGAGAAGTAGAAGCCATTCTTTATTTCGAACTACAACATTGAATTTCGCTTTGCTGCTACTTGCATTAGCAATTCAATAAAAATAGAGGAAATAAATCAAAAGTATAAATTAAAACCGGAAAACTTGTGATATATAAATGTGTAAATTTTAAAATTTAAGATTTAATATTTCGAACTAAAATAGATATATTAGATAAAATAATTTTTTCATAACTCGTGTATCAAATAAGAATTCATAAAATTTTACTATAGTTTACTGTAATTTACCAACATAATTGAACATAACAAAACATAATATTGACTTTCGCCTATGAGGTACGGGTACGAAGGCCCAAGGCCGTCCCACGTACTCGATACATCTCTGAGAAGGGTCGGGTACATTTTGTGTAACGATCCAAATTTTCGAGTCAATATTCGAGCATTGACCCAAGTCTTGACAAGTATTTTAGTTTGTGCGTTGAAGTCATTCGACTAAGTTTGGGCCTAATTGAGTATGTTTTCGATCCAATTGTTGTATCGACACGTTGCAGCTAAATTCACCATTGATCTATTCGATCCCGAGAGGGATTTATACTTCCGTTGTGATCCTACGTGATTATCGAACCATTTCCCAACTTAATATATTCTTCTATCTTGTTGTTTAAAATACTTTCATACTTTTGTTAATGGAAATCTTGTTTCGACATCAGTTTATCTTTAGCTTATTTTTTATACACATTTGCTATAAAATATAAATTGCAGAACTTACTAGGTTCGACGGGTGACTGAGTGAGGTTTGATAGCGCCTATAGCAACGAGAGATGCATGTTAAATCAGAGAGATATGAGTGCCAATGTTTGTTTTGGCAACGTGGGTAGGCAACTATAGATATATAATTTAAGTGGGTTATTTGAGTGAGACTCCTTAAACTCCTTACACCTTATCGAGACTGTAGATAAGCTTGTTGGTACATGATATTCATTGATAGATTTCATTTCCACCTTGTAGTTGTCGATACTCATTTTGCCTCGATTATTATGATGCTTAAAAGGTTTAAGCTCATTAAACGAGGACTTCAAGAAATGATCGTAAATGATAAATGTGCTTCCTATATAAAGGATGATATGAGGAAGTCAAACTATGTGAAAGAAAAGATTGTGAGTGATGCATGGTGGATCGAGTGGCTTACCTTATTGATTTCATAAGGCTTATTTATAATATGCTTAAAGCATATGAAAGCATCACTCACAATCTTCTCTTTCACAGAATTATCTGGTACACGAGGTGCAAGATTCCATGACTGAAAAAATAAAATTTAAAAATTGTTCCCTTTCAAACTTAAATCTTTTTTACCATGTTGTTATACTCCTCTTTATCGTTTGGCTCACTCACTAAATTTAAGATATATAATCTTATTTTTATGAATTTTATATTCTTAAATCTTAGTTTATTCATATATATATATAAAATTTTTTTAATATGTCGAACATTTTAAAGTGAAGATTGGCTAATTAAGGATCCTAATAGAGTTACTCCTCATAAAGATGGTGAAATATCTCAAGAGATAATAAAGTATTTTCAAAATCTTATAACAACCTACTTTATCTTTTTGTTGTGGAAGAAATCGGAGTATGTATTCCTTCATCCACTCACTTACGATATATAAGTTAAATCCAAGTCGTGTTGAAGATTTGGTTTACATCGGCTACACCTTTGTCTTTTATCAATGAATTATAGTCAATATGAGGATGAGAAAACTAAGATACGAGATGTTGTGGAGATATATTTGATTCTTTGAAAGGTGCGAGATGTTTAGAATTTATGGAACTCTCACTTGATGAGTTCGACTTAGAAAGCGAGTTGATCTCAAATGATGTTAACAATTATTGATTTCTATTATTTAGTGTTGTTCTAGACTTAGTTTATTATATGAGATTTGACACTTTAATATTATGGGTTTTTTTATGAATTTTATTTTTAATTTATTATAAATTTTAATATTGTTTTTAGATTTTTAAAATTATATTTTATATTTATCGTACTTGTACTCTATAATTTTAAAAGTTATTGTTTCTCGTCCTCGTCCCGATATCTGTATCCTTGCAATATAAACCTCCACCCCTTTTTCCTCCATAAAAGAAATTTTTAGAAAAATACATATAAGAAAAAAGAGATGCTACAAGAACTACATGAAAAGCTCTTAAATTTTTTAGATAACATATATATTATGTATTACTATAAATATAATATATATGTTATCTAAACTATATAATATAAAAAATAAAACAATACAATATGTTAAATAAACTTTCAAAAAACAAGTCAAGTTAAACTGTGCCTTAAATGATAGATTTTGATCTCGACCTATATTTAAATGGACCTGATCTTTCTGTTTATGCCCACTTTCAAGCCGAATATTCTTTTTTCAAATTCTACAAACTTTGGGCTTGGACATGTAGCCTAATTCTTGATTAAGTCTACTCCTCGGGTCAAGCTTCCCTCCATTATTGTTCAACACAAACTTAAATCATCATCCATCATTATTTATGTACATGATTTTAAAATCTATTAGTGAGGCATGCACGTATGTATGATAATGATTAATTAAAGATAATGAAAAAAATAGTAATAGACTGATTCTCTAAGTTTCGAATTATGATATTATAAATAAAGAAAATTTAATTTGAAAGGTCGTCCCATAATAAACTTCTACGATATCAACTAATAGATAAATATCGGTGGTCAAATCACATATCACATGGTTGTGTTATGTTGTTTAGTGTGTACCTCTATCTCTCTCTGTCCTTGGGCAGGCCGTGTAAGTGTGCAGCTACAGCCTTCAGACAACCTACAGCCTTTCAAAATAATTATATAACTAGTGATGAGAATCAGTTAGTATGCTTGCTTGCTTTATTGAAAACAAATGGCACTGCAAGCTAAAGCTATGTGTTTTTGGTTTACACAGATAAAAGTGTCCTTAGATTACTTAATAGAGTGGCTAATACTATAAGAGTTTATTTTGTATGGAAAATGCTTTAAATGCAGGAAAAGAAGATACTTCCCTGCCAATTGGAGCTAATTTATACCTTACCTATCTCGGCAAGCCTGAAACAGAGCTTCACCTCCCTAGTGCACTACATAAAGCCTTGTCCAAAAACCTAGAGTAAAACAAAATATCCTCCTAATGTTGACATCGATTGATGAGCCTCTCCTAACCCAATGAACCCGAAATCGAAGTTCTCAACGAGTCGGGAACGATCGACGAACCCATTAGTGTGGTGTGCCGCCATCATCTGCACTATCCTGACCATAGCCGTGATCATCGCGGGCATTGTCACCTTCATAGGATACTTAGTCATACATCCCAGGGTGCCTTACGTTAGCGTCGTGGACGCTCACCTAGACCGTATGCAGCTCGATTATGCCGGTATTCTGGAGATTCAGGTAACGATATTAATCCGAGCTAAGAACGGGAACGGGAAGGCGCACACGAGCTTCTCGGATTCAAGTTACAGCCTAGGTTTGAACGGGGAAGTGGTAGCGCGGCTGGTAGCACCACCCTTTGAAGTAGGTAAGAACAGTTCGGTTGATTTTAACTACGTAGTGCCATCATCACCCATACCTTTGAATCCGGAACAAGCAGAATATGTGGACGCGGGTTTGAAGAAAGATCTGATTGTATTCGATTTGAAAGGGGGCAGCAGGGTGAGATGGAGAATAGGCCATCTGGGTTCCGTTAGGTTCTTGTGTGGTCTCCGTTGTCAGTTGCATTTCCATCCTTTGAATGGCACCTACATTCCCTCACGCTGTAGTTCCAAGGCCAAGTGATGTTTTCTTTTCTCTTTATATTCATATCCATGTAATTATTAGATATTTCTTTTGTATGACCTGCTTTCTATATGCGCAAAAAGCAGGCAAAAGCAGATAAACCTCTTCTCTCCCCACCCCACCCCACCTGCCTTTTTGTTCTTCATCATTATTAATATGTTTAAGCTTAAGATGGTTAATGTTGGGTCAAAAGACATGATCAATCTTGAAATCTTGTATGCTATTACAGTATTATTGCACATTGTGATGTGAGATGTAGAGATAATGAAAACACCGTTTAAAAGGATGGTTGTTACATTTAGAGGTATCAAGTTCGAGCATGACGTCTGTAAGTGTTTAAACATTCAGTGTCAAAATGATTTAGGGTATTTTGAATAGATATTATCTTGTAATCGCTTTAGACTAACAAACGAACATTTGATACATGTATTCAATAATAAATAAAGAATTTGAACAACATAAACTACTATTATTCCCACTCTTCTTAAAGAGAAAGCTACAATATGCTTTCCATTTTTTAGTATTAACTGAATTAACACTAAAATATTAACACTATTATCATTGTTATCCAATCCAATCGAGGGATCAAGATAAAATAGTATAGGATTCAACTAAATCTATTATTGGAACTTAACGACCCGATTACACTGTACTCAGAACCCAATGCCCAGTCCATTACCCGACCCATAACAAACAGAAAGATCCAATTATTAAGCAAATTAAACGCAATGGCAGTGAAACAAAAAAAAGTCAAAAGTGAAGTGAAGGCTATAACAACGGCGGTGGGCGGTGTCAGTACTGAAACTAGGAATTGGATATTCAGCTATATACAGGCACATCACAGTTCTAACAAATCACCATAAGATAAGCTTTTCCATAAATAAAATAAATATAAATTGCATGTAAACTTGCATACGTGTCAGCCAGGGCGCGCTCTAGGTGCCACCTTTCTCCCCCTTCATAACAGCCTCCCCTCTCATTCAACCGCACTCTCTGTAAGTTGATTTGAAATCTTCTACCGCTCTCTCCATTGCTTTCTCTCTACTGTAACTGTAAGCACTTTCCCAATATTCCAACCTCTCTCTCTCTCTCTCTCTCTCTCTCTCTCTATATATATATATATATATATATACACACACACATACATATATATTGTACTTGGTGAAATGCTTTGCCTCTGCCTTTGCTTCCGTTGTTCGTCTGTGTAGTAATCAAGGGTTTAATTAATGCGCCGCTTCTGCTTGTTTTCTTCATCCCTACTGTCGTTCATTGAGATCAATTTTCGCTCAAGTTTAATTTTTGTGATAAATTTTTTACATCGTAATGATATCATTTACTGTCAATATCCTTTTTTGTTTTCGTAATTAATCGATGAACTGATTATTCCCCTTTTTTCCTTTTTGTTTTCTGAATGTCATACTCTCATTTGTTTTAATTTGATTTGTTCTGATTGTCTTCTTCTTGTACAGTTGTCCAATAATAGATTATAGACTCACCAATAGCACTTCCCTTCCTTTCTCTAAAGTCTATCTTTTCCCTCTCCTCCAACTAAGATTAGAATTAGATTTATAATTTGTCCAAAAAAAAATGGAACTAAGGGTAACTGAATTAATTGAAATGTTGAAATCATTAAATCGTTTTCTCTTGTCGTAAAAACTCTCCCAGATAAAAATAAATACAGGTATTTAGAATTAATAATTGGACTAATCTATTAAGTATTTATCATTTTTTTCTCTCGTCAAATTATAAATACATAATTGATCACTTAATTTTGTGTCATGCTTTATGATAATATTGTACATTATACATATGTGCTCACAATTAAGGATTTTAATTCAACAATTAACTTATGTATGGCACATATGTTTTTGATCTCCTGGTAATTTATGTTATCTGGATGTGGCTTTTCTGTCGTATATGAGGTCCATCAATGGTGCATCATATGCCGAGTGATCTTAGGAATAACGTTTGTTATCTTTCTTCTCAAAAAGATTAGTTTTTATATTCATGATTATTCCACTCCATTTAGTGAAGCTGTTTCTTTGCTGCAATTTGTTTAAATTTATGGTGCCTTTAGAAAAGGATTATGGGGTTTATGTTGTGCAGTGTATCGCAAGCTGAATCTTTAAATATGGTTATGAGTAGGCGGAGTGTGATTATTAAGAAGAAGCTCCCTTGATTAATAATGGCTGGGTTGATAATGATGTTTCCCAAGGTAGCATAACAATGCGGTAACCATTCCATTTTCTCTTAGCAAATCGGTATGTTTCGAGACGATCTTTATTTCTGTTAAAACCTGGTTGCAGATGGTAAAGGCAGCAATTTCCTTCCCTGGGAACATGTTCTGGAAATCAGTACTTTGGACAGTTGCACTTGTATCTCTTCCTTACAGAATGTTGACTGCCTTGCAGAGGGAAAAGCTGGTTAGTTTCAGTATACGTTAGCTGAGAAACACATACTGTGGTTTTCCTAATTCATGCCTGCAGATTATTGATATTAAGGCGGCGTTGTTTGTAATTTGATATAAGAAGCATGGTCTTGTTTGCAGCTGGAACAACATCTACAAGAGATGCAATTTGAGTTCGAGACTCTTGTTTGGGACAGGAAGGATCTTGAGGAACATCTCCAAGCAGCTGCCAGAGAAAGCAGAATTATGGAGTCGGTGTTAATTGAACTCGAAGGGGAACATAACAAGGCTGTTGCCAGGATTGAACTATTAGAGGGCGAGGTAAATATCTTAAACTGTCTCTAAGTTTGACTGGTACGATTGAATGTATCATGCTGGGGTATGTACCATTGATCATTTATTAACGTGCGGTCGGGAAGACCGTAATCTGTGTAGAACTTTCTGCATTGCATGCTGAAAGTATTGTGCGCCCAACCAGTTGCAGGATTTAAAGGACGAAAACCTTCGGCTGAAAGAAGTTCAAGATAAAGCAGCATGGAGTTATAGAGATCATGATGCGACAAATAAAAACAAAAGCCTAAATACCGTTGATAATCATGTCTTCCCTACAGTGTTGCCTCATTGATTCCCAGTTATATGGGAAGTAGTGGATCTCCTTACAAGAGCTGATGATGAACAGAGAAGCATGGGAAGGTAAGAGCAAGAGTAATTTCGGAACGTTCAATTTATTAAAAGCTGCCCCTGCACCAAGTGGGTCCGTAGAACTATTTACACCCAGTGTCCAAAATCCGGATGTCAACACTGTTATCGAAGAACGAAGAGACATTGCACTTTCGCAAACTCTTTTCAGTGCAATTCTGTCACTTTTGGTTGGAATGATTGTGTGGGAAGCCGAAGATCCTTGCATGCCTCTTGTGGTGGCTCTCTTCACTGTTGTGGGCATGTCACTTAAAAGTGTTGTTCAGTTTTTCTTCACTATAAAGAACAAACCTGCATCTGATGCAGTTGCTCTCTTGAGTTTCAATTGGTTCGTAGTGGGGACACTAAGTTATCCAGCGCTGCCCAAGGTTACCCGATTGCTGGCAACAGTGACCTTGAGCCTCGTGAACCGAGTAGCGAGCTGGCTTGGTATCTCCTTCAACTAGCATTTGTCCCATGGAGTTCCATTAGGATACCTGCACAAGTGTTCTCTCCATAGCTTGTAAGGTAAAGGTTTTTCATATTTTCTCGCTTGTTTCTGCTTCCTGTTTCAAATTTGACCTCAAATCAACGAGTTCCTATTACCATGTAAACTTGTAGGATGGACAGGGTCACAGGGCAGAGGTGTATAAAGGGGGATAGTTTTTTTCATTAATGCAACACTAAGCTAGTTTAGTTTCTTTTTCGCGCTTGGTTATCCATTTTCTCCAGCATTTTATCAAATATGTGAGGGAAATATATGGCATTATAAACGACAGTATTGGAAATTGTAGCCGTTTGTCATATAAAAATATAATTAAAAAGGCCATGTTTATGGCTATTTGCTTTCGGAATTTGATGGACATGGGATCAAAGGGACTTCCATTTGCATTTTTATTTATCTATGCTTTTGTCCATTCAGTTGATGTTAGTGCTTCATTAATTTAACATTATTTTAGTTTTGATTTTTAACATAAATATTAAAAAAAAAATTATTTGATCAAATAAAAGTATTTTCATAATTTTCATAAATGTATATAAGAAAATTCTTAAAAGCATACTAAAGATTTTTATAATAAATTTAAACTCGATCTGCTCCATCTTATTTTTTATGAAATTTAACTTAATTTCATTTGAATTTAATTTTTGAGAAAAAAGGATCGTATGATTAAAATTTATTAATTATATGGTTAGAATTGTTAGGTCTAAATTACTTATTATTTTTAATTATAAGCAGGATATTATTTTTAAAAATTTTAAATTATTCAAGTTAGTCTCAAATTTCTAAGCACAAGGATATGTCATATGTGAGCCGGCGGTCGATGAAGATCTTACCTACTTCAAGCCTCATGAATCAGTTAGGTTCTATCAGTTGGTGACTGTGCAAATGACCACGCACTCCATGACTGTCCTCTTAGGTCTTACCTGAGAAGTCCTCTCCTTTACTCCATGCAATAATAGAATCTTTAACTAATTTCTTCTTACTTGCAAAGATTAGCTCAATCATATTCTCGATTTTCTTGATGGAGAGCACTTTGCTCTACTGCTTGTTTTGCTTTGGAATATATTGAATTGAAGAAATAAGTTGAAGCATAACAACACCTTGCAGACGTCCAAAATGGTCCACGATAATGCCATGCTACTCCTCTCTGACTTCCAATCTGCTAGCGCCCGTAGAACGACAGCTAACGTACCCGAAAAGATCTGTTGGAAACGTCCACCACAAGTAGTGATCAACCCTCTCTTTACCTCCATTTGAAAGAAGCCCGGAGTTACCTCCGTTTGAAAGAAGCCCGGAGTTTGCTTGCTTTGCACCCTAAAATAAAAGTAGTCTTTACCCGAATAGAAATCAACACCGTCGCTTATACACTAACCCATACCTATTTGATTTGCTTCAAATTTTCCAAATTAATATATAAAACCTTGTTATTTTAGATTTGACGTCAATAGGTGGGTCCAGCAGCAGGTGAAATTGTTGATTAATTTTCTCCTTTTTGACTTGAGTAATTTCTGATGCATGGACACTGCAACTGCCGATGTAGACAAAGGAAAGAAAAAGGAATTCCACATTTAAACACCGCTAAAAATAAAAATCGAACAATTAAATTAAATTACATTATTTTATTTAATTGTTATATTTTCCGTATAAAAATAATGAATATTTTATTTATTCTCATAGCATATTATTTCTTTTATTTTCTTTTATTAATAGATATTTATACAATTATTAAAGTTAGGACGCAAGCAATTGAGTTATAACAAAATTAATTTATCTATATGGTCATTGTTATATATATATATATATGTTATTGTATATTGTTTTGAAAATCGGACCGGACCGGTCGGTTCAACCGGGAATCGTTGTCTGGTCCGGTTCATTCTACATCGGTTAAATCGTTATTAGTGAACCGGAAGGAATCGTTGATCGGCTGTGAACCGTTAAACCGGACCAGACCGTGAACCGGTTGAACCCGATTCTGTTTTTTTTCTAAAAAATTAAATCAAACAACGTCGTTTGTCAAACGAGCTAAAAATTATCAAGTTCAACTTGAACTTAAAATATAATATTGAAACTTGAACTCAAAAAGGCTCGAACTCAAAAAAAAAATAGATGCTCGATTGAAGCGAAAGAATAGTTCGCTCTGTGCTCACCAAAAAGCTCTATGATTTTGAATGTCAAATTACCTCTATTATTTATAGAAGTTAGTTACGATGCTCTTCTATGTTTCTTAGCCATGTGAGATTTAAAAAAAAAAATAAACCAAACGACATCGTTTGTTATTATTTTTTAGCCCCAAATTTATTTTTTGATTATAATTATATAATTATATTTATTATTTAATATGTTTTACCTTAAAAGTTATGTTGTTGTTGATTTGAATTATTTTGTTTTACTTGATTTTATGGTTTTTAACTTATATATGTTATAACTTGCTTTGAATATGACTTGTGATATAAACAATTATTTTTTATTAAATGTTTTTTTATATTTTTATTTAATTTTTTAAATAATTAATTAATTATGACGTCATCCGGTTCTTCCGATCGATCTATCCGGTTCGATCGATTGAACTAGTGAACCGGTAGCACGGTCTGTTAGCTAACCAGTCCGGTTCTGAAAACCATGGATTGTATTAATCTTTTACTTCGACTACGATATTTATTTGTATATATTAATTTTTGAGTTGTTTGGGTAAATTTTAATTTTTCTTATATGATCATATTTTATTATTTAATGGTTTATTTGTGATTTGTACTCTATTGATATAAGAGAAATGATAATTAATTTCATTTAATCTACTCGAATTATGCCGACTTTTTTTATATAATTTTGCTATATGTATTCTCTTTTCGATAAAATTAATGAATATTATCATTTAAAAGAAATATAACGAAGAAAATGAGTAACTGTGAAATAAAATAAATAAATAGAAGTGAGTAATCTCACTTGATTATCTAAAAGATGATATTGTTTAATAATTTTTTAATTTAATATTTTTTATTTATATATATTTTTAAATTAATTATTAAAATAACATTTACCTTTAATTATTTATTATAATAAAAAAACATTCATTATTTTAAAAGCGTTTTTAATTAAACACTCATTTCATAAGCTAAATGTTAATTATGTCTCAGCAAAAATACATGTATTTTAATTAAATAAACAAATTTAAGTCTACCAAAGGTCTGCATATTATTTAAAGATTTAAATTTTAATCTCTATTTTCTTTTATAAAATCTCTTCATTATTTTAATTTAAAGATATTGTTGTTTCCACTTACTTTTATTCAATCTTATCTTTAACCATTAACTTAATAGTTATAAAAAGATGACTATCTAGCTCAGTTGGTAGAGCACAAGTTCTTAATCTTGGGTCGTGGGATCGAGTCCCACGGAGGGTATTTCATAATTCGGAGGTCTTCTACAGAAGTTGCTCTCAACTTGGTGTTAGGGCAACCTATCATCTTACCTCCCCTTACCCTATTAGGGAAGACAACCATTTTTATGTTTACAGTTTTTATCAATTCAATTCTTAAAAATAATAAAATTTAAATGATTAAAAGGTATATTGTTCAATCAAAGATAATTTTTATATTTTTAAATATTAAGGGATAAATTAATAAAAAATATAAATATATAAAAGTAAAAATACTTTTCTTTTACTTTTTTATAATCATCATATCAACGATTAACAATGAAATTGAATAAGAAGTCGAGATTTTCGAACATAAAACAATAACTTATTCGATGTCATAAAAATCAAATTATGATGACTAAAATTTAAAATTGTTACATTAACTGTTAAAAGTAAAATATAATAAAAATTAGTGTGGAAAAATATTTTCTAATAAAAAGATAAAGAAACTTAGGTTTTGTATGATTGGATGAAAAACATAAAAGACTGAGTGTATAGTCCTATAAACGAACTGAATGAATACAAACAGGGTATGTTAATGTTCGTTC
Source organism: Hibiscus syriacus (assembly GCF_006381635.1). Lineage (NCBI taxonomy): Eukaryota > Viridiplantae > Streptophyta > Magnoliopsida > Malvales > Malvaceae > Hibiscus > Hibiscus syriacus. The sequence continues at coordinate 681,570 of NW_024063109.1, read as the reverse complement.
ATTTAACTTTAACAGAACATAAACGAATAAAAAAAATTCTTGTTCATTTTCATTCGTTAAGAATTTAGTTTGTTCGTGTTCGTTTATATTAGTTCATTTAAATAATAAACGAGCACAAAAGAACGAACATAAACGAACGGATGTAAACGAACATAAATGAACACAATAAACGAACGTTAATGAACACAAATGAACGAACGTAAACGAACACAATAAATGAACATAATTGAAAATAGATTTTTTTTCCTAACAATTTTAGGATTATATTTTTATGTAATTGTTTTGAGCTTTTTTAGTATTTAAAATTAATTGATTTTTAAAATTTTTATGCATATCAGATTGAAATTTATTGAACTTGAATATTTTAAATGGGTTTAGAGAGATTGGGGTAAACATAAATGAACGCACATAAACGAACATATTACTAAACGTTTACAAACGTAAATGAATAAAACGAACCATCTGTTTATATTCGTTCATTTAATTAAACGAACACAAAATCTTATTAATGTTCGTTCGTTTAATAAATAAACGAATATAAACGAACTTCCCGTCAAACAATTCGCTGAACGTTCGATTCGTTTATAGGCCTAAGTGTATTTGGTAGAAAAAAATTGGAGGAAAGAAAATGTAAGAGGTGATCATTTTTCTTCCCTATGATATAGAAATAAATTATTTCAGTTTCCTTTTCATCAATCGGTTTATAGAGTTGAAAATCTATTGTGACACTTCTTTTTAGTTTTAAACGATATTGATCTTTATGATATATAATAAATGATCGATTTAAAAACATTATAAAATAAAATATCATAATATTTTTTTACATGTGTCGAAGTGATGATTAAAATACTATTTTAATAATTAATAAAATAAGTGTTGGATTGGAGATTACTTTTTATGATGATATTGTGACAAAAATCCAAATATTAAAAGTGAAAATAATTGAATAATCACCGCTGGTGTTCCATAAATATCAGCTTCAAAGCATTAAACAAATGATTCACGAAATTTGAAAGCTTTTGAAACAGGAAGGTATTATATTTAAAAGAGAAAAATCTTAAAAATCACATGCCTTGTGCTTTCAGTTAACAGTGGAGACGGTGAGACTTTTCGTTTGGTCTGCTCACGGAAAGAACAGGAGTCCTTTTGGGACACGTGGAGAGAAGAAACTGGTCTGTTGCGATTATAAATAACGGGCAAATATGGCAAAATCAAGCTCGGTGATAGGGTTATAGAAATGGTAATAGTTATAGCTGGCATGGAAATGCCATTTTCCCGAAACCAACCATTTCGGTAAATGGGAGAAGGAGCTGAAGATTGATTTCAGTTACCGGCGGTCTCTAATTCGCTTGGTGCAGGTCGGGAACTGATTGGCTGTTCCTTAATATTGGATTAGATTTGATTTTGAATTTTAAGCCAGATGAAGGGCAGCGATTGGAGGAAGCACGATTCGGATCCCGCCTTGCATCAACTGAATCGGAGACCGCGGTGAGGTTGCGTGGATCTTGCCTATTCCTCTCTCTTTTTTCGGCTTATAATATCAGATCTCAGCTTGGATTTAGTCTTTGTTGCTTGTTTTCTGTAGTTGTCTTCTTTTTTATCATTATTCCTATTGATTTGCTTCTGAATCTTTAGATTATGTTATTTTATTAGACATATAGATAAACAGAATGAGGAATCTAAGTTATAACCAAGGTTAGGATCAAAACATTATCTCTAACTATAGTATAAATAAGCTGTAAAATATTTCCAGCCTCATTGTTCTTACTATAAAATTTGGGGAGCTTCAAGAAATGAAGAATTCCGACAAACCGAAATTTGTCATATTTGCATTCTCACTTCTCTACCAGCATCTGAAATTGATAGATTGTGTTCTATTCCTCTCTCCGCTGCTGTTTTGTTCCATGTTTATAGTATCATTGAAATTTTATTTACTTCGGAAGTTGCATACTTAGAGTTCAAGCTTACTGGTGAAGCATTCATATTCATTGAGGACTAACTTTTGTCTTTCTAATTGAAGTGCTGCTTGTTTGATTCCTCTCGGCAACAAATTTCTTGTTTGCACTCTTCTTTGCAGCAAGTGAGAACATCTTTGGCGATTACTAATGGATACATAGTTGTGCAAAAGCTTAGCATTATCTTTACTTTAGGTTTCCTGCCAGACTAAATCACACGTTTGACAGATTGAATATCTTTGTGTTTAAACTGTTTATATTGAGTTAACCAAAAGCTTAGTGATTTAATTGAGTCGGTATTAAAAATTTTGGTGGAAATTTACGTTAGTAAAAAAAACATAAGTGAATTCGTTGAATGATCTTAGTGACTAATCTTGTAATCATCTCAAATAAAACATAAGTGATTGTAAAGCGATTCGATTTTTAAATCAAGTTTATATTTATTATTTTAGTTATTTACACTAAATTTTTTACAAATCCATTAATTTGTTTAGTTTTTAAAGATAAAAGTGGAACCTGACAATAATATTCTTTATGATTTATATTAAAAAGTGAGTATATTTTTTACTGAATAATGAAATATAATTGGATTGAAAAATTTAGAATTTGGACACAAATAAATAGTTGGGAAATTTTATCGGAAAAATAAATATCTCTTATGACGGGCTGAACAGTATCGGACGTTGTTCGAGTCCCTCTTTCCCTCTTCCCCCTTCTCGTTCCTTTTTTTGCATTTTCAAACCATCTCTGATCTAAGAGCTCTTTAGATTCAGATCACCAAGTCTCTTGAACTACGTAAGGCGTGACAACTTTTTGGTGTCTATAGGCTCATGTTTAGGATGGTATAATGACCCGAATTCGATGGAAAAACCTGAAATTCGGTTAAGTTCGGGTTAGATCGGATTTAAATAATATCGGGTTGGATATCGAGGATTTTTTTGGGTCGGGGATGAGGCAAGTATCCCCGCCCCGTCCCGATTATATATATGTATAATATTTTATATTTTTATATTAATTATATATATAATATTTTTGGGTTTGGGTTTGAGTATAATATTTCTGGTCGGGTTCGGGGAGGGGCAAATAAAATTTCCGACGGGGAGTCCCGATAAAAAATCTGACAGGGATCAGGTCGGGGATGGGGATTCATTTTGAGGACGGACAAGCAAAATCCACTCCGAACCCGGCCCGTTGCATTCCTACTCATGTTTGTCAATTTCGGCTCTGTTTCCCTTTTATTTAATTTGGATTTTGTTATGAGTTTCTTGTTGTTGGGCCCATCTTTATTTCGGCTTTTGGATTGTTTGTACTCGGGTGTTTGGCCCGCGTTTATTATTATTTTACATGATAAATTTGACTCTTTGATTAAAAAACCGAAAGGGTAAATTATATGTTTAGTACATCAACTATCACTTGTATTCCATTTTAGTTATTCAACTATTATTTTTTTCAAAAGCCTATTTACGATATATTTTAGTTTTATTTTGATCACATGTTATTAAAAATTTAACAGAACTACTGACATAATCTTTTTTTATTTATTTTTTTCAAATAATGACTTGTCATTACCTTATAGTGACTAATAGCTTCACTGTTAATTTTATTAACAATTGTTGACCAAAATAAAATTAAAAATATAACATTAGTTATGATTTTGAAACAAAAATAATTAGGTGATTAAAATAGAAAAATGATAATTAGAATACTAAATGTATAGTTTAGCCAAAGTAAAAAAGATGGGAATAAGATAGGGGACCTAATGGATAGTGCCCTCATGACGGGGTTCTTTGGTTTATGTTGCCTTGCCAGTTGCCACTTTGTTGTAGGTGTTAGCCATGATTCTTAGGTACCCAAGGATAATAATATCTTTTACATATTATTTTATTATCAAATTAATTTATAAAATTTTAAAGATAATAAACTTATAAAATTTTAAATAATGAAAATAGAATTTTAATAAAAGTTTAAAAAATAACTAAAATATTTAAGAATTTTAAGAGATATTATCCCAATGGCTCCACCCCTCTTGGTAACCTAGAATAGTTTGACGATTGCATTTTGCAATGATGATGAATCCATCTCGGACAAGACAAAAGACAGTGTCCCTCTCTTCCGGCACCATTTTTGGCCACCGTTAACAAATTTCAATTTTTTTTTTGAAAGATTGGTCCATTGATTTTGATTGATGTTAATACATCTTTTTCCCATTGCACCGCAATTCAAATACCCACATCATGCTTTGACTACAACATAAAAAATTATGATCTAAGCAAGCATAAAATGTTCCCTGCCTTAATCTGCAATTAATACAAGTAGTTATTCATTGTAAATAGTAGCATCAGCTTGAATTTTACGACCAACTGCATTAGAGATGGTGTTTTTGGAGTTTGTAACCTTGACGTGCACTTAATGAAAAACTTGCTTCCATGTTTATCAATGGCAATATGCCATCCCCACCTACTTACCTGGTGGGTAAGAAGAGTTAGCATGATTAATTCTCCATTTTTCAAATTTTAAAATTCAAGTGGGAAAACCCCAATGAATCTTCATTTTCATTATAATTGAATTGATGCTACGAAATAATAGCATCATCGACAAATTCAAAAAAAAAATCCAAAATTTTAATACGTAGTTTTAAATTTTTTAATCTTTTCATAAATATATTAAACTAAATTTAATATTTTTTTTAAATAATGAGCATATAATATATGTAGAAGGCTACACTTGATTCCTACACATGTTTGGATATTCTCACATACGAATATAATATTTTATATTTAGATATGAGTCTTCAAGAAAATATATTAAAATTTTAGAGAGTATAAATTAAAATTAAATTATTATAAAAATATAAAAAAATATTTTTTTTAAAAATACGACCAATCTAAACACTCATTCGACCCATCACTAAATAATGGTTATCCCTTGTTCTCATATGTAATGAGGTAAGAGGAGGTAAGATAGTAGGTTGCCTCCAACACCAGGTTGAGAGCAACTTCCGTAGAAAACATTCAAATTATGAAATGCCCTCCGTGGGACTCGATCCCACGACCTCAAGGTTAAGAACCTTGTACTCTACCAACTGAGTTAGATATTCATCTTTTATTAATTTTAACATTTACATAGAATGGTCATTATTTAAAATATCATTAATAAAAACAATTTTACACAAAATATTAATATTATAATAAAAAATTTGAAATTAAAAATAAATCAACATAACACATAATATTATTTTTATTTTAATTAAATTATTTTTTAGTAATAATATATTAAATATTTTTTTGAATAGAAAAATAACGATCTTTAAATGGACGACTTTTTCATTTTATATATTTGGTGAAGTAGTAAATAATAAGTTCGCCGCATCCTCCCTCTAACCCGTATGACTGGGAATATAAAGCTCCATCTTTTCAGTTCAGTAAGCAGCAGCCTAACGCTAAATAACACTCAATGGCTCGCAATTCGAATCTCAATTCCATCTTGCGCCGCTTTTGAATATCGCAGCTTCTCTCCCTTTCTTTCTAGATTTTCCCTTTTCCCTTCCATGATCCACAGATGCAGCTTTGATCGCTTTTCAACTTCACTCCCTTAGCCCTTGCATTAGCAGTCCACCAGGTTTGTTCTCCAAATACAGTTTCTCTAGTTTTTTTTTCATTTTAACGTCTGGGTTTGAGAAACTATTCTGAGATGTTTTGAACATTGTTTCTGTTTAAGAAATGCATCTATGATCTATCTCTCTGTCGTTTACACATAATGAAGCTTTGTTTGCTTGCTGGTTGGTTCTTTTGGTTCCAATTCTCCGCCCCTTTTCTCTTTAACAAAACCATGTTTTTTTTCTCTTTATGGTCATCAAGAAAAAAGAGGGGATGATGATATTATGTGGGGCGGCCGCGGGGGTTAAATCTTTTGATGAAACAGAGTAAAAGACGAAAGGAACATGCTGACGATGAGGAAAAGACTGGCATGCTGTACGCGCGACAGGGAGTTTAGCCTCGATTTTGATGAGCAAGAAGATAGTAAGTTAATTATTAATTAATACACCCATTACCGTTTTAATTTTAATTTATGGTTATGGTTACATGTTTTGAAGGGGAGTATTATTATTTTGTCATGAAAAATACCGTGATTGTTGCCATGTGATTCTAGCCGTTTCTTATTGTCTTGCTTAATTTTGTTTTATTGACCAAACATATGAAAATAAATAATATATATATATATATATATACATGTTCACATTTATCTTTACATATATCATATTGTTTTTGGTGTCGTTTCCTCTTTCCTGGATTGGAATTGAGCAGTGTGTGTGAGTGAGTGGGAAGGTTGAGGATTGTGGTGGGGAAAGAACTGAGAGGATGGGGAAGGGGCCCATAACGCCTTAACGTGTGGGTCTTCTTCTTCTTCTTTTTTTGGCCATTAGCTGATCTTCACTTGTATTAGTCATTGCCATTATCATGCAGGCAGCAATGTATTGCCTCTATTTAATTCTTACCCGAACATTTATGGTACCTGAAGGCGAGGTGTGAATGTCATGTTCCTCTCTTTCTCTACAACCGACACACCCATAATACCTTATTTCTTCCCTTTTACTACCCTTCATAAGTGAATATTCAAGATCAATTTTTTAGCACCAAGAAGCATGCATCCATGACTAAAATATTCAATGAACTTCCTTGAGGATTCTTGGAGATTTAGTGTGAACCTTTTCTTAATTAAGACAGATGAGAAACCCTAATTAATCTTCTAACCGTAGTGGTTCTCGTCAAATCCGGTCTTTGATCGATCTCTTCGGCATGGCCAAGGAGATGCCTTGTAGTCATGGTATATTCTATGTGCAAGCAAAGCAAACCACATTGGGGTGGGGTTATCTCATAATTGGAAGCTTTTTGGTTTTAGTTTTCATTTTGTTTGAACTTGGAAGTTTCAAGGGTGCTGCTGCAATCCACAAGTTACAAACAAAAATGAAGTGATAATCATTTCATTATTAACTACTAATTAAGTTAACCTTTTTTTGCTGGTATTTAGTGGTGGCCCCTTCACTTCCCTTCATTCAATATATAAGCAGTTGTGTTATCATTTAAAACTCTTAGTGCACAGTCATAGTCAATGTAGACAGTGTGAAAGTTATTAAGTAGGGACATAAATTAAAAAAACTCATGTGAAAGACGACTTTTCTTTCTCCTGAAAAAGTTTGAAATGCTAGTAATTATTGATGCCTTGATTACCCTACCCTTTAGCTTTAGGTTAGCCTTCCATTATATTTCACCCATTTCTTGTATCCACTTGACTTGATTAAGCACCACTAGCAATTGCATAAAGAAGTATACCCTCAAATGCATGGACGGACCGAGGGGGAGCGGGTGGGGCAGTTGCCCAAGATTTCAAATTATCATGTATTTTAGATATTTTCTTTATATTTTTTATTGATAATATGTTTTTATCCCCTATAATTTTATAAGTTTGTCTCCTTTTAAAATTTTAGAAGCTCACTCCCCTAACATAAAATCTTACGTTTATTCCTTCTGCAATGCAATAGACAACAGTAAGTAAAAATGAGATCCATCCTGTCACTAGAAAAAGGAAAGGACGTTAAAGGAACATAAATAAAATTATCCTGTTTAAACTTTATCCCCTCCCCTCCTCCTTTTTAACTTTGGGCCATCTTGACTTCAAGTTATAAGTAGTGCATGTCCTTTTTGGAGCGTGCTTTGCTGTTGAGCACTTGTTGCTTGGAAATTTCTCTTTTTGGATGTAGTGCTAGGTCTCAAAAAACTTGGGAAGCTTCTGCCTTGATGTAATCTCTCGTCTTTTATTTTTGAATGGTAAACTTTATCATTTATTTGTAGTGCCAATTGGCAAGGATGCTATTATTATTGCTGTTTATTCTCACATGACTGATTTGAGAAACACACATTGTTAAAAAAACCTCAAATTGCTGAACAAAAAATGGGATTTTCAAAAGCATGCCATGTGGATTTCCATGTCGTGTTTTTCTTTTGGGAGCATCCATGACATGTACGATCAGTGCCTTTATTTACCATGCATGAGTCATCAGAGAATAGATGGGTAGTTGAAGTTATGCACAATGCAAAACTAATAATTATTTATGCTATGTTTATTGAATAAATGAGTCATCTTATATAATAATCTTACATATGCTAAAATTGGGCCCTTGCACTGCCATGTGCATGTGCTAACATCTGACATTTTTATAATGAAGACAAATTTGACAGACTCATTTATTCCAAACGGAAAAGGTTCATATGTGCCCGGATAGATCTGGTTTTCAGATCTTGTCTCGTTAAATATGAACAGAAATGGCATTTAACCAATCTGTTACCTGATCCACTATTTGGCAAATGATAATGCAGAAATTACAAGTGTGTGAAATAAACTTCCTTGACTAGTTCTTGCAAGGATCATTAGTGTAGAAAGTGTCCTTTGAATTGTTACTGGTGATTGCTGGAGTCTCTGCAATTGTGCTGATTGAATGTTCCATAATCATATAAAAAAAATGTCTACAGAAAATTGCCTACTCCCCCTCCTCCAATTAAATATAATTGTATGACTTAAATGGACTGATAAGTTATTTTCTCCCATGATTTTTTTTATATGTTTTCTCAGTTTTCACTTTCTCATCCCTTGAAACAAAGAAAATAATCTGAGTCCTTTTGCAAGCAGTGCAACAGTTTTCATTCCATAAAATGGTTACAATGTAATTACATACACCAGAAACTTGAGCTCATCTATGTTTGCTTTTGAGCTGCCTGAAGCTGATGACCACATGCCAAGGTTTCTAGTTGATTATGCTTCTATTTGCTGTCGTATGTTCCCACTTGATTTCAGTAAATGGATATTAAATTCAGAATTTTCAGGGATAATGACGTATAATGGTCTCAAGAGCTGCATTCTCAACAATCAGTCTTACGAGAATGAAAGTAGAACAAGCCAAGGAGATGGATGTGCATCTGATTCCATGGATGATGATTTCTCAAGCTGTTCTTCTAGCAAAGATGCATTTGGATCATTTTCTTCCAAGTGGATGAAGAGAGATGAACAGGGTTTGGATGAATTGGATCTCTCGGAAAGCCCCAAGCATTTTTATGTCAAAGAGAAACCTGCTTATCCCATACAATTTTCAGATGTTGAGATAATGAAAGAAAATTTTGCAAAGCTTCTATTGGGGGAAGATATTACAGGTGGACGGAAGGGAGTCTCCACGGCTTTAGCTTTATCAAATGCCATAATAAATCTTGCTGGTAAGTTTGTTTCTAGATCATTGCGTGTTTGTGTATATATTTAGAAACTTTTATTCTGGATTGGAACTTGGTATAACATGTTTGAAGTTAACCAAGAAAAGTCATGGCACTTCTTGTTGTACTGTATTTATTTTGTCTCCCGTCAACGGGAAACATGCATCATGAGGAGGAGCTGCAACTTAAAAACCATAAAAAAAGCATGTACATTTTACAAAGTTCGTTTGTGTTTTCCTTTTATCATAGGATTGTCTTCTTTCATTAGTCTTCAACTTATAAGGTCTGCAAATCCGAATGTGCAGCTTCAGTTTTTGGGGGAGTTGTGGAAACTGGAGCCACTAGCTGAAGAAAGGAAAAATAAATGGCGAAGAGAAATGGACTGGTTACTCTCTCCTACCAACTATATGGTGGAGTTAGTGCCTGCTAAGCAAAATGGTGCAAATGGCGGGACTATGGAGGTACTCTTGTGGTTGTGGTTGTTGGGTTCTGATTAAAAATGAAAATGTGCATTCTGCAATGTGGTGCGATTTATATAAATTCTCTTTTGAGCAGATAATGACACCAAAAGCCCGTGCAGACATTCACATGAATCTCCCAGCACTTCAGAAGTTGGACTCTATGCTTATTGTAGGCGATCTGTTTACTCTTCCTAATAGTTTGTACATTCTTTTATGAACATGTCACCCTCATTCACCCGATCAAATTTTGAATATCGTCAGGAAACCTTGGAGTCAATGGTGAATACCGAGTTTTGTTATGCAGAAGTTGAAAGCAAAGCCAAAGGAAGAAGCAAGAGGGCAGGGGAGTGCAAGAGGTGGTGGCTTCCATTGCCACAAGTACCAAAAACTGGGCTCTCTGATACCGAAAAGAAGAAGTTGCAATGCAAAGGCAAGGTGGTGTATCAAGTATTCAAGGCTGCGAGATCAATTAATGAAAATGTGTTGCTTGAAATGCCTATTCCATCCATGATTAGGGATGCCCTTCCCAAGGTGAGCATACTCACTGCCTTAAGGGTATTCTTAACTTTAAATGTTGGATCCTTTAATTGTTTTTTTTATGATGATACATCGTAACTTGAAGCCCTGATTACATGATGAAGGTCAATTTTGAAAACCATGCTTTAAAAGGAAATATAAAAAATGGAATCTTGAGGTTTTAGTTGGAACCAGCTGACGTTGGTCTACTTTAATATCTTATCAAATGTCTGATAATTTTGAATGAAGAGAGCAAAATTCCAGATTAAAGTTTTACAAGATGTTTGTATTGCATTTATGGCAACTCAATCTCATTCCACATGTTTACAGTCTGGGAAGGCTAGCCTCGGTGATGAACTGTACAAGGTTTTGACTCTCGAATCCAGCTCAGTTGAGGAAATGTTCGTTTCGCTCAATTTAAAGTCTGAAAATAATGCTCTCGAGGCCATTAATAGGTTAGAAGCTGCTGTATTTGCATGGAAAGGGAGACTTACAGAACAAGCTAGTGGCAAATCCCCAGTGCGAAAGTCATGGTCTTTCATTAAGGATCCATTGTCTGAGATAGATAAGATGGAGCAACTAGTGGACCGAGCCGAATCACTTTTACAGCACATAAAGACTGCATATCCAAACCTGCCTCAAACTTTTCTTGATGCCACAAAAATTCAATATGGCAAGGTAAGTTTCGTGTGTTTAAAGTAAAATGTATTATACATACATGTGATAGCATCTGTTGTCATGCATTTATCTTTCACTACTGAATCCATGTTAAAATCGTCTGTGCATAGGATGTTGGACATTTGATTCTGGAAGCGTATTCTCGTGTCTTGAAAAATTTGGCATTCAGCATAATGAGCAGGATGGGAGAAATTCTGCAAGAAGATAGTTTGTGTAACCCTGATTCGAGTGTTGCAACATGGTTCTTTCCAGGAATAAAAGTGGGGAATCCAAGGCACTCCATTACTGATGCAACGAATAAAGTAGAAGGGAACTACTGCGAATCTGATACTGATAGGGAGTCGAACAGTGATGCAAGTGTACATGCAACACCGAGTACAAGTAGGAGTCGTCTAGTCTGGTGTATGGGTAAAGAGACATGTAGAAGTGTAGGAATGTCTCCTTGATACGTCAGAAGGATTTATAAAAGTATTATTATAACACTGCTTTTGTAAATGATTATTAAGTTTTATTAATTAATTAATTAGTTAATTATAGCCTTGAGATAATCATTTACGTTTTTTGTAAGGTTAATACCACGGTTTCAATAGATTAAAACTGAGGTACAAATGCAGAAAGAATCATTTACTTACAACTACCAAGAACTGACATTTGGACTTTCATTTGATTCTGATATTGTTTATAGTTAATTAAAGGTTTAAATGGCAAATCATGGATCAAATTAGCAGCTGACTGGATGCTTCCCAATACCAATTAAAAACACAAAATCAGGTATAACAATGTGCCCGGGTGAAAAAACCACTTGGTAACACAAATGGTTAATATTTTGGACATACAAAGCAAAGGTAACTTCCCGCAAACTAGAAATTTCATTATTCACCGCCACATTGCATCCCATTCCATCCTTCAAATTTCATGCACCTATGATTCTCCGTCATATATGATCAGATGTTGCAGATAGGCAGACTGGAGTCTGAAACAATGATCTCAACAACTTGCCTGCAATGATTTACTCAATTTCTGTTACATTCATGACAATTGCTCCATGTCATTTCTCATTACCAAAAGAAAACAATGCCATTATAATAATAATAAAAAGGCCAGAGACAGCATAGAAGTAGCCCATCCTTTTAGCAAGGTAACTTAGAATTACTCTTTTGATATGGAGGCCAAGGTTAAAGGTTCCTTCGATTCAAATGACCAAACAAGTTGATCCACAGATACCATGGCACGAGATGCTAAGCCAATTGACCCATCGTACCTGACAAAAACGGATGGCATAACAAGTGAAATTTCAGTTCAGTCATGTTAAGAAACTATATCTATGCATATGTGTGTATATTGTACTCAAGTGCTCTCACATCATGCAAAGCAAAACACAATTTTGTTAATGTTGTTCGTAACATGTGAAGATGAATAAACTTACAGCGCAACCAAGAGAAACCCTGATGTCTGCATGACAATGGCACCTTCACCAGAGGATTTTGATGCATTCAGGCACCTCGCACAGAACCAATTTTCATGGATTGATGTAACCATGTCTGTCATCCATTAATCAGCTTCAAAACTTTAATATCCATATGATTATTGAAACCAGACTTATTATTTAAATAAAACCAGACACGAAATTTATTGGTAACATGTCTAAAAATAGAAACTAATTTGCCGATAGACATTTCCAATATCACAAGCCAAATCGCTGGATCAGCATGCTAATTCAAAATTTAATTATTGTTAACAGGTTATTTTGTTTTGCTTCCTTTATATGCTAAATCTTAAATGAGTAATCCATGTATTTTTTTTTGAGAGTATAGTATCCAGGGACTAGACTCGGCTTATATTGGAACGAAAACCAAATTTGAGATGTTAGCAAACCTAAAAGAAATCAATTAACCTATTCAAATTAGGTGGTTATGGTTTTTTTGTAATGGTGTATATCCCCGTTTGAGGGTATTCCGTGTTTTCATATGTATTGGGTGTTTTATTTAATGAAATATGAGGTACTCTTTTCTTCATTCCAATGTTCGTTAACATACTTGTTAGTACGTGGATGAATACGAAGGGAGTTTTTAATGAGACCTCCAACTTTTATAAAAAAAAATTAACCTATTCAAAGCCTGGCTATTCATGAAACACGGATCTATAATAGAAGCAAGAACTGCATATAACCTTTACAAATCAACAAATAACAGAAATATACATGCCAAAGGAAAAAGGGAAAAATCTAGACACCCTTTCCTTCGAAAATCTTTGAAATATATGGCTTGCAACTCTCCTACCAAAGCAAGACAGAAATATAATTACTCATTACGGAACTATAATTATTTATTTTGATGTATTAGCAATCCGGAGAAGAAGCTCCATGAATCTAAATTACATTAATTTATATTCCTAGAACAAAAAAATTACCTGCACATGCAAAAGGTAGTAGTTCTTTAAAAGGGTGAGTAAAGCAACAACTTTAGAAAGGAGAGATTAAGTTCATATCAAAATTTATGCGAAATTCAAAAAAGTATATAAATTAAAGAAAGGTTGGCTAAAGCAAAATTTACATTGGTTATTCCCGATCACAAAAGTCTCTTTTTGCAGTTGGTTGCGCTTGATGAAACTGATCAATTGACTCAATCCAATTGGGCTGATTTTCATTCCTTCCTGTTCTGCACTGTCAAGCAAAGCATCATTTCCAGTTTTCCAAACAAAAAAAAATATCTTGGGCAATGATGAACACAGTAGCATTAAGCATGTTACTTCCGACATATTAAACCATATGTTACTTCCATACAAACCAAGAATCTGAACAGATCTACCAGCCACATATAAACAATGAGATAACTTCAGAATGCATTTTAGCTTGATAATAACCAAGAAGTAATGCCAAACAACTTTTGACACAAGGATAGACAAAAATATCTTTATTTGGTGTCTAAATGATTAATATGACAAGCTATTAACAAAACGTAAAGCAACAATACAATGGCAACCAGCATCAAGTTTTGAATACGAAGATTATGGAAAGAAAAGGAATTAACACAATCACTGAGTTATGACTTATGCATGGAGAATGTGAAGACATAACCAATGAATCCTAAAATTAAATTAAATCATTAGAAAAAACATGAGCAGCCAAAGATCAATCTAGAAATTCAGATTAAAGAGTAGAAATGTATCTTACATAGTAGACAATAACCGTGAAGGTCTGAATAGGTCATAGTTAATCAACAAAGCAGCCTTCAATGGCTGACCTGCAATTTCGGAACAAGCAAGATTAGTAGTTACAGATCACAGATCACAAATTACAATGCAATGTAATCCCCAGGATCATATTAAATGGTAAAAAGGTGAGATAGGTTACCACTTACCAGAAGAGCCAATATTGGTGGAAGCCCATTTCTCCCAAGATTTTTGCACAAATGCCCAATCCATTGCAACCTAACCTAACCTAACCTAACAAGCAATTGAACAACAGTTTACGTTAGATATTGGTTTCAAAAGGATTACACCATGATTTGGAGAAGATAACCCAGCGCAACTACTTAAACTGATGCTTCACCCCTAAAAGCATACTGCTTTCTTACTTTTTCTGGATAATAATAATTCTAAGAGCTGATAATACAATACCCAGAAAAGGAAATCTGAAATGAAGAAGAAAGATATGAAACTGGGTATAACAGAAAGGAAAAGAAAGAGTGCTTACGTTTAATGATAATTTAAAATTGAAGGACTTGTTTTCTTCGTTGACTCCTAATAAGAAACTGGAAGAGTCACTCTCAAGCTCTCACAAATGGCGTCAACTGAAGTCTGAATAAAGTAAAATGGCCGATGCTTTCAGCTTCAACTGATTCTTCTGATTTGGGGGTTTTCGCGGCTTTTGCTACCTTTTGTCATCACGTATTTTGAAAGTCTTTTTTCCTAGGTGGTTCGTCCGGCCCGATCGGGTAGATATGCGGTGCGGCGTCTAAAAAACGGTTAATATACGGCGTGATTAGTTAAATAAGTGAACGGTTAAAATTTAGATCGATTATGTTATATTATTTAACCGGAAATATTATCAAGTACAATAACATATTAGGTAACGCTTATATAATGTAATAGATAGCGCTTATATAATAAAATATGTATTTAACAGAAAATATTATCAAGTACAATAACATATTAGGTAACGCTTACATAATGTAATAAATATCGCTTATATAATAAAATAGGTATTTAACGGGAAATATTATTAAGTACAATAACATATTATGTAACGTTTATATAATGTAATAGGTAGCGCTTATATTGACATATTTTATAAGTAAATCGGTATATTTATACCGGTAACATTGTAAATTTACCTATTACATTATAATTATCGGTTTCGATATTTCATAAAGTGTTGAAACTTTTTATAAAAGTATCGACACTTTATGCTTGCACCTCGTTGGGCATTAATATTTCATTCTGGACAAAAATATCGACACAAACTAAAAAAGTGTCGATACATGATTTAGACCTATTCTCTCATAAAACCGGTATAATTATACCGGTTTCATTGACCATTTACCTATTACATTATACTTATGGGTTTCGATGTTTTAGAGATCGATATTTTTTTAATAAATGTATCGACACTTTTTAAGGGTATACATTTTTTGGCATTCATTCTAGAACGTAAGTATCGACACTTTATGTTTGCACCTCGTTGGTTTTAATATTTCATTCTGGACAAAAATATCGACACAAACTAAAAAAGTGTCTATACATGATTTAGACTTATTCTCTCATAAAACCGGTATAATTATACCGGTTTCATTGAACATTTTAATTATGGGTTTCGATGTTTTAGGGATCGATACTTTTTTAATAAATGTATCGACACTTTAAGGGTACACCTTTTTTGGCATTCATTCTAGGCCGTAAGTATCGACACAACTTTAACAAGTGTCGATACTATATGCTGACCTATTTTAGCATAAAATCGATATATTTATATCGGTTACATTGTAAATTTACTTAATACATTATAATTATTGGTTTCGATATTTTCGGAATCGATACTTTTAATAAGTGTCGATACTTTATGTTGACCTAATATATTATGCGTGCACCTCGTTTGGGTCGATACTTGTTACATTGTCAACATTTAAAATTTGTAATTAATTTAAAGTTTATCACCTAATATTAAACATAAACGTTTCTTAATCAATACATTAACACTAAATACTACTCAATGTCAATTTCATTTTACATACCGAATCGCTCTGTGTGCCATCTTCCTTTATCCTTTTGCATTCAGCCATACTGTCAACATTTAAAATTTGTAATCAATTTAAAGTTTATCGATACTTTAATCCAATTACCATTTCAACAATAATAACAAAAAGACATTGATACTTACTAGAAGTACATATATCCACCCTTTGGTTGCTTTCGAGTCTCGACCTCAATTTCAAAGTCATCTGCGCCACTAACAATTTTCCAACCCATTGACTTCATTTTTCCTTCATATATCAGTTTACGCAAATCAAATTATTTTGTTACATACACTTTATTCAATATACAAATATAGATAACTACTATTGTGGTAAAATGGTTTTCTTCAAAAGAATTTGAATGGCCACTACAAAATGTGTCGGCACATTTATACAACCTATAATATCATTTTCTACCTATAATATTTAATAAAAGTATCGACATTTATATTTTACCTTCAATATCACTTTCTACCTGCAATCGGTCCCAAATGCTTCTTTACTCCAAAACCCCAAACAACACATAAAAACCCTATTCGCGATTTCTATAATAATAAAAAATTAGGGTTTCGACAACATACTTTTCGATTCGACTGCATCAACAAACAAACAAACATCGCTTTAGAAACGCCTTCTGAAATGCAGCAACAATTACGATTCGATTTCAAAAACTCGTCCGTTCTATCGATTTTCAGATGATATTTAGATATGGCCTTTATATTTTCATCGGATATGTTATTTATATTTAATCGATACAAATACAAAAGTGTCGATACTTTTATGTCAGGTGTCGATACTTTCGAAAGGATAATTACATATTTCTTTGAAAGTGTCGATAATTTATTACACGTACTTACGAAAGTATCGACACTTTCAATATATCCGGTATCGTTTTACCGGTTTTATCATTTTGATACCGGTTTTATCATATTTTTACCTGTTATATCGTTGTGGATCGATATTTTTTTTAAAGTATCGACACATTATAGGCGCTAAAACTACTTCTCTTTTAAATTCACAAAGTGTCGATCCTTATATAAAGTATCGACACTTTCAATATATCTGGTAACGTTTTACCGGTTTTATCATTTTGATACCGATTTTTTCATATTTTTACCTGGTATATCGTTTTGGATCGATACATTTTTTAAAAGTATCGACACTTTATAGGATTTAAAACTGCTTCTCTTTTAAATTCACGAAGTGTCGATCCTTATATTAAAGTACCGACACTTTAAATGTATCCGATAGCGCTTTACCGGTTTTATCATTTCAATACCGGTTTTGTCATAGTTTTACATGTTATATCGTTTTGGATCGACACATTTTTAATTTGGATCGACACAAACCGACAAGTTAAGTTTGCCGGTTGAACAATTTTTTAATATTTCTTCATGACTTAGACCTACTACATTATTATTAGTCAACATTTCCGATAGCGCTAAACCGAATTTGTTAAATATCTTTTAATGTATCCGGTAACGCCGTATATTAGCCGTATATTAACCCGCCTTTCCTGAGACAATCCGGGCCCGATCTGACCAGTCGTATTTGGATTTATTTACAGATTAGGTCGAATCGGTTCTATAAAATTTAAATAATGGCTTAATATAAAAATAGGTGCCCAAACTATACCCTTTTTTTCATTTAGGTTTCTAAACTTTTTTCGTTTAATATATATGCTTAACGTTTTTAACGTTACACTTTTATGTGCCTCTGCCATAACGGACGTTAAATTTCGTTATTAAATGACACATGTCACACTCATATAATTTAAATATTTTATTTTAAAAAATTATATAAATTTTTTATAAATGCGACACGTATCATTTAACGACAGAATTTAATAGTGCTAACGGTCCAGGCACCTAAAAATATAACGTTGGAAACGTTAGACACCTAGATTGATAAAAAATAGTTTAGGTACCTAAATAGAAAATAGTATATAATTTAGGCACTTATTTTTATATTAAGCCTTAAATAATTTAAAGGATAAATTACACATACTACTTAATTTTTTTAGACTCATTTATACACAAAAAATTGATTGATATGAGACAAACAAAAATAAAATTTTCATAATTGACACAATCAATAAAATAAATAACTAACGAAATAAAATTTAAATTTCATTGTGGACATCTGTCACACCAAAACAACATTTTTTTAGTGTGACTGTTTTAATATAAAAAAATCCAAATCCACGTCATTTTACTTAAAAATATTAAAATAATATTTTACTTAGACATTTAAAAACAAAGATTAAAACTGAACTAATAAACTGACTTAAGATTTTGCTATAATTTTATAAAAATAATGTACATATCGTACATTTGTGATTATTTATAATTTATGTTTAAAAATTAAAATATATATTAATATATAGTCTAATAAATGCGACGTGAGTCGATTCAAATTAAAAATCCCAATAACTACTTTTTTGAGAAAAAATTAGGGGTGTTCATTCGGTTAAAACGGTGGCCGACCGAACCGAATTAACCATAACCGAATTAACTAAACTTTTTTTCTTTAACCGTTAACCGAACCAAATTTTTTTCGAACATATTAACCGAACCGAATAAATTTCGGTTAATTCGGTTAATTTCGAATTAACCGATTTTTTTTTTAATTTTCTAATTTATATAAAAATTAAATATTTTTTAATTCAAAAAAAGTTTATAATTAATTTAAATAATATATAATTATAAAATAAAAATTTTAGATAAATTTTTTAATTAATTAATATTGATTTAAGTTTAAAAGTTATTGGATCTTAAATTATTAATTGAGTTTTAAATGGTTTGGGCTTAGTCCATATTTTATATATAATATATTTAATATTTTTTAATTAAAAAACAGTTTACAATTAATTTAAATAATATATAATTATAAAATAAAAAAATTATATAATTTTTTAATTAATTAATATTGATTTAAGTTTAAAAGTTATTGGATCTTAAATTATTAATTGGGTTTTAAATGATTTGGGTTGAACTTATATGTTATATATAATATATTTAATATTTAAAATTTAATTTCGGTTAATTCGGTTAATTAACCGAATTCGAACCGAATTAACCGTTAACCGAATTCTAAAAATTTTCTTAACCGTTAACCGACCGAACTAATTCGATAACCGAACCGAATTAATCGAACTAATTCGATTCGATCGATTAACTGAATTAGTTCGGTTAAAAAACACTAAAGAAATAATTATAAATCAATATAGGAAGGATTAAAAAATAATAAATGGTTGACGTAAACCTCAATACTTCACTCGTAAAAATACTAGTAGAATCTAGTAGCGGTAATGATACAAGCTCAAGCAACTTTATTTGTTTTCCAAGTTCATACACTTTTATTCTGTCTTACTAAAATAAGACGCATAAATAAATAGATTATACAGAACTAGACGTTAAAAGAAAAGTGAGCAATGGATAGATATCCATGAATCAATTCTAAATGATTCACACTATCTAATAAATAAATAAATTATCCATCCAGCGCTGATTCCGAATCCACTTTTGGGCAGGTAGGGTTGCAAGGATATGGGCAGTCAAGCTTCCTCACGGGGCTCCGCTCGTAATACCAGTCTCCCACAGCCTTGGCAATTTTCTGCATGCAATGTCATGAGTTAATGTCAAGATGGCCGATCGATTTACTATTTATATGAGAAGAATTTCGAGTCTCTTACCGTGTTACCGACAACCGGAGAACTATCGCTAGACCATGTTATTTGCTTTCCTATTTGACAGTGAGCGTGGCAGGAATCTATGAACATTCCTTTACTGGGAGAATTGAGGACACCAGCTCTATTGATTGCAAGTAAGAACGACGTCCTGAAATCTGTATTGAAGATTTGAAATAACAATTGCTTCACTTTATCCATTCGTTCATTAAGAGAGGAGATTAATGATATATATATATGTGTGTGTGTGTGTGCAAGCGTGCGTGTGTTGGAGAAGCGTTGTCACCTTGGATGACTTTGAGCTGCGCAGGTGTACACTTCTTCAAATCAAGCTTACAGCTTTTCCACGCCTTACCTTTATCAGCAGCACTGGGAGCCAAAATGTTCTTAATCTGATGAGAGAAGAATATATCGAGATCGTCAGACGAGAGTATGTAAACATAGGATCATAATGATTCGGTATTGCAAGTGCATGAAAGCAAATACAGAGTGATACTGGATCCGATTGGCTCAAGAACGGACCTGCCAGGAGTCGTAAGCTGAATTTATGAAGAAGATTGGCGTTTGCATGGTCTGCACCACGTACTGCGGGAAGAAACACTGCAGTTTTTTGCAAAGGAAAATGGTAAGAACAAAGTGATAAATTATTGAATTACGGACAAGGTTGTCATACCAACTCTGGTCTAGTTCCCATTCTCGAAGTGCAAGACGCCGGCAAATTCTTAACGGAGCCCTGCACAAGACATTACATCTTTAAGGCATCGGTCTCATTCGAGAAAAAACGAATCAATGATATATTTAAGGAACAACTATACATGTAATTTAGCCACTTTGCTATAGAAACTTTCTATGTGCTGCCCTCCGGAAACGTCCTTCCTGCAGAAACAAATAACGATATCTTTAATGTTAAATGAGATGGAAACCAAACATAAATGTATATAATACATGAGGTTAAGGTCTCTGAACTCACGCATGGATGAAAAAGCCAGCATCTGAAATGCATTTAACTTTAGTTGTAGCAGGAAGAAGAGCTCGGAATTTGTCACAGTTCAATATCGCTGCCAATCCACCAGCGGAACAGCCGGAAAGAATAGCCTATTTTTTGCATATACATATAATCAGATTCCAACAGGTTATGAACAAGTAAGAAAAAATGGGTTACTAAAGGAATTACAAAATAATTACACAAGCTAAGCTAGGTCTTACATTTTTAGCGTTTTTCATTCCTTTTGCTAATAGATCAGCAACGATCGCTTCAAAAATTCTATGTCCTCTGAAGAAGAGATTATTAGCCTGATCACAGAACCGTTATGCATTAACATATGTATTTGTTTAATTTCTCAAATCTAATGATTAATTTATGTAACTTACTGGATCGACAGCGTCGCCCGTGAATGATGATCCGTCGCAGTACCTAACCTTAATTCGATTCCAATTGTAGAAATCTACGTAATGAATGTGTTAGGATAACAGTGAAGCTAAATCCGAGGCAGAGTGAAATTGTTGAATCCAACCTACCTGGATTGGATTTTTGCTGGCTGCTCAAAAGTCCAGAGAAACCGAATTGCTTAACCATTAGCTTCGATGACCCTAAGTCGGTCTTCTTTCGAGAAAGGCAAGTTTCCACGTCTTCGCACCATCCTCCACCCTGTTAGGTCATTATGTTATCGTCTGTCAGTTTAATAAAGCTAACAACACAGTAGTCTAAAGCCAAAGCCTTATATAAGTAAAGCACACACCACAAGCAAGCAATACAACGGCCAATAGCCAATCGATGCGAGATGAGAAAAGGACTAACCTCTATGTGAACGATCCAATTATTAACCCCGGTGCCAGAGCCCTCGTGAAAATGGTAAGCTGGTGGGCTCCCATCCAAACACACTGCAAACCGCCACCCAAACCAAAAAAAATGTAACGTTAAATAGAACATATACATACACACACATATATAAACTACATAGAAGGCAAATCCCTACCAGCTCCTTTTGCTACTGCATCTTGCAGAAACGTGATGCCTACGCTAGCGCCTTCAGCTTTCAGTGATATGATTGTAAGCACAATGGCCAGAAGACTTGACCACTGGCGTACTCTTGCACTAATCATTCTGCTCTACTGCAGCTATTACATTGTATAGATAAATAAATAAAAGCAAAGATAAACAAAAATATGTTTCTGGCATAGGTTTCCCTGCCTTTTGAAGGAGCTTTTCCTGCTATAATTGAAAAATATTCATCCAACAAAAATATTGCTACTACAGAACACAACCCATAGGCCAAATGATTAAACATGATATAAGTCATTATGAAGGCCGATTAAAGATGATGACGTTGATGTGTGAGTTGAAACAACAGAGACAACGAGGTCTACTTCTTTTTACCAAATCTACTTTTTCTCCTACATGATAAACTTTGCCAATCTAGGGTTTTTTTATGGAGAATTTGTATTTACAAAAATTTCCATCTTATTACTTCATTTATAAGTTTCGTTATCAAATAGTCTACAAAATATAGAATTTAAACAGAATCTAAGCTAAATATTGTACCAAAGATAATTTATGAGTAAAAGCAGGCCTGGCCGGCCCATTTGATAGTGGAGAGTCGGCTGAGATCAAGATCTCATAAAATAAAATTAAAAGCACCATTATTTTATTGTATGAGAATCCGACTAAGGTCATGAACCAAAAATAAGAAAATGGCATCCGACAAACGTCACAGTCACACATGACAAAAAGACCGGAATCATGTCCCATCCTCGAGATCGTAAAACAATCATACTGCTCTCTCCATATTAAAACCGATCGGATTTTCTAATTTTCCGACAGCCTGGGAGGAGAGCTACCGCTCATAAATCGCCGGAGCAGTAAGAACTGAAACAACGAGGTTGAAAAAATAAACACTATGCGTCTCTGTCTGTCTAGTCCTAAGACTACATTTCCACAAAAGGAAAGCTAGTATAATAATAACAGTAAATATAGCAAACACAGCATGTAGGATGAATGAGTAATTTTCATTGTTTTTTGGTGGTTAAGATGAAAGCTTTACCTTGAGAGCTGAAACTTTGAGGAAGGTGAAGGGAAAAGCTATAATTGGTGTAGCTTACTACTAGTTTCTTCTTTCTACGAGTACGCTGCTTCTTTTGGCTAAGCCTTAGCCACCGCTGATTTCATTTATAGGCCTCATCCGGTAACGCGTGCCAACTAAGCGCACAAAAGTTGTTGTTAAGTCCATAGTTTAGTTGTCGGTGCCCTCCTTTTTGTTATTTACTTTTTCTTTCATACTTAAAACCGAGGCCAAGGGTTTTATTAAATATATATATGTATTAATAACAGCCATCACTGATGATTGATGGATACAACTATCATTTGTTTGCTTGCATGGCGACACCCGTACATACATACAAAAAATAATAAAGAAAATGAAACACTTTACATTATCCTAATGAAATACTACATAACGTGGAAGTTTCATATGAGACAGTTTTAATATTAAGTTAAAGGAAAAATGTTATTAGTTTTATTATTATTTTATTTTTGATAAAAAAAATATTTAAAATATTATTATTTTTATTAATTTTTTTTATTATTGGGTGTTTTGTTGGTTTTATTAATATATCTAGTAAAACGTTATTTAAAATATTATTTTTTTACTGATTTTGTTATTATTAAACACTTTAACAGAAATATTAAAAAATATTAATATTTTAGGTAGAGATAATAATATTTTAAATAATTTTTTATCAAAAATATTAAAAATTAATAACAAAATCAATAACATTTTTCTTAACTATATATTACCCTAATTAAAACAAAAGAAAGAAGCTGCAAAGCAGGAACGGTATTGGCTGGGCCTGGCTGACTAAGGGATCAATATTTTCCAACTTTTCCATTGATTCGTCTCTCTTTCGCAGGCAAAGTAAAGCATATATTGGCTTTTTTTCTTCTTTTTTCCTTGAAAGTAAGTAAAGCATGTTATTCTTTTCTATTTTATTGTATATTCTGAAAATAATTAACCATCCTTATCAAATGTTAAAATGAAATAAATCCAAGTACATACGTCTTAATCCATCGTTTGTGATTGCATGTGGCGGTGGGCTCTCGCCCATGTGATTAAACATTTCAAATAGTAAAACCATTATATTCATGCACCTACACTAAGTTTGGACCCCCCCCCCCCACTTTCTTTATCAACATTTGGGGAACTAGTGTTTTCGTCTAAAATTTTAATTCATAGAGTGGAAAGCGAAATAGAATGATGAAAGAATGGAAAATACCAAAATTAGTTTTTAATATTTCATTTTTTAAAGTATTTTAATCTTTGACATTTTTTTAAAATAAAAGATCCTTATTTTAGAGTTTTAATCTTTTATTAACCAACAGTTTTCATCTACGAAAACTTTTTTTTGTCTAAAATGAAATGTTAGAGGTTAAAATACTCTTTAAAAAAGAATATGAGTTAACATGATCATTTTGATAAATGTTGGGGGACTAATTTTGATATTATGCCAAAAATAGAAAGATAAAAACAATAACTTATTTTTCAATGGTGTTTTTAGTAGGAATAACAGAAATATTAAAAACTATATTTTTAGTCATTAATTGATAAAATCGAAAAGAATGAGAAAAAAAAATAATTTTAAAAAATATATTTTGAATTAACTCATATATATTTTTAATTTTAAATAAGATGATTTATTTTTACACACAAGGATGAAAAATTATCATCCTTTCATTTTTTTTCCTACTAAGCACATTCCTCTCTTTTTTTCCTTTCATTTTTTCACTTATTCCTCTCAATCTACTATTTTCTCATCCAATCAAACAAAGCTTAAAATTATTTCTATAATTTTATTATATTAAATTTAATTTAATTAAGTACTAATTTATTATTATTTTGTTAAGTATGTAAGTTAAATTAACAGTAACTCGTTAAGATTGCTACATTTTTAAAATATATTTATAACTCAATATATAATATTTAAAAGTGTAAAAAAATATATTACCTAGTAATAATTTCAGACTATTCAAAAAATATTTTTTTATTAACCAAGGGTAATTACAAGTGGTAGTGTATGTGTTAAAGACTCTCAATCATTTGACAATGAATACTTAAATATCATGTAGTTGTTGGTGTTTAAACTCAAAATCTTTTAGATAAACGATCATTCCTTTAACTTATAATGATATAAGAGTCTATGAATAGTATATGCCCATTATAATGATATAAAATTGTACTCAGATACCGATGTTGCTGGAACTCCCAAAAAATATTGGTGTCTTAATTTGTATTTAACACAATCTAACTACTTGTATATGTGGTTGAGTAAGGAAATCGAGAAAACTAAAAAATTGAGTTGAATCGTATTGTGCAGTATAATTCGATTCGAGTTTTTTATTTTGTAATTTGGTTTTGATTTGATTTAAATAATTTAATTTTACGATTCGATTCGATTTTGGTTTTTTCATATGAAACATGTTTATTCCAAATCAAATCGAATTAAAAAATAAATAAATAAATAGTTATCCAAATCAATTTCATTTTGAAGATGTTATAAGATAAATTTAATTAAATCAAATTGATTTAAGCTTGAAGTTTACTTTTTTGGACGTTGAGTTTGAAAAATAATGAATAGTTAAAAATTGTAAAACTGAATTGAGCTGAACTAAACCGAACTGAATATTACTATTTCTATGTCAGTCGGTTTCGGTTTCATTTTAGAAAAATCATATGATTCAGTTTAATTCAATCTTTATCGATTAAACAAACAAAATCGAATACACCCCTATATATATATATATATAATGTAGAATAACCTAACATTAAACTTACAAGACTCCATAATACACAACTACTAAATAATATAATACGATGTAAGTAATGCAAATAGATTAAAAAACCTAACGCACGAAGTATCTAAGTCATGCAAATGGTTCAGTCGCTCATGGTGCACTCTCCGCGAAAACACTCTTTGGTTAATTGGAGATGGGAAAACGGTTAATCTATGGAACGACACTTGGCTTTCGCCACTTGATCCTCTACGGAACTGGGCGTTGTCTCTGTCGGTGATTGATCCTTCTTTACAAGTATGCGATCTCATTAATTCTGACGGTCAGTGGTATGTTAATCGACTCTCCACACTATTCTCTCTTGAAGCTATACCCCATATCATGGGCATCTCTCCCCCATGCGACAATAATGGAGGAGATAATTGTGCTTGGCGATGGGGTTCCACCTTCACTTTTAGTGTTGAACCAGCTTATGAAAAGCTCTTGGAAATCAATTTGGTCTTTACAAGTTCAGCAAAGAATCAGACATTTCCTATGGCTTGTCCTCATCCAACGCTTGATGACCAATGATGAGAGAGTTAGACTTGGTTTGCCTCCGACTCTTTCTGCCTGGCCTGTGGAAATGGTCGTGAAACCATCTTGCATGTCCTTCGAGATTGTCATGCTGCCCGAAATCTTTGGCAGACCTATCACATCACAAATCACATGTCAGATTTCTTCTGCCTTCCCCTTTGATGTTTGGCTCTATATGAACCTGCTAAATACCTCTACTGTCAACAATGGAAATGTCCCATGGAATCTCATATTCTCCTCACTCTTATGGCTGATTTGGAAGCGACGAAATGACTACATTTGCAACGACACCTGCTCACCCTTATTTGACATCGAACGCATCAGCAGCTTCTGGGCTCTCCACTTCATGAACTCCCTCTCCAATGCTGGTTTGCTCACTCATCAACACCATGACCACTAACTGGGTTTGTATGAAGACAGATGCATCAGTATCCTCCTCCACAGGGTACGCATCAATTGGTGGAGTATCCCGATCGCATGAAAGTGATATGGTCTATGGATTTCAGAAATTCATTGGCATCGCTGCCCCACTTCAAGCCGAACTCTGGGGACTCTTCATCGGACTCTAGCTTGCGTTCAAGGTTTCGAGCAACTCCATATGCAATCTGATAGTGCTGAAGCTGTTAAATTAGTTCTTGATCCGTATGTAGACCATAGTCCCCTCCCCTTAGTTAAAGCTATTGTCTCAATGCATAACCGTGCTTGGAGTACAGAGATTACTTAAATTCCACGTGAATGCAATATGGTGACAGACCACTTAATGAAGATGTCAACTCCTGATCACTATCAAGTCTCCCTGCTTGATTCTATGTCATCGGATGTTCTTTCGCTTGTTGCAAGAGATAAATCAGGCCCTCCTTATTGTATATCAGCTCGTTATTAATTTTTGCGATTTGATGCGGCTATCAATTCAAAGTAAGATCACTAATATCATAACAATAGTCATCATAAATTAACACACAAATCGAGTAAACTAGCACAAATAAATTTGATTTTCACATTGTAACACATTGAAAATTAATTTAGATTTTTTCTTTTGTATCGGATGATCAGAGAATTCTTTTTTGATAAATTCTTTTTAAATTTTTAAATTTTTTAGAAAGTGATTAATTTTATTTTATAGATGGAATAAAAGTATAATTTGCTTTGAAAAAGATTTAAATACTAAAATGTTATAAATGCAGAATATGATGACTTTAGTAAAAAGAGAAACTTACGAAAACAATGGAGAATACTGATGTGTAAGGGATTGATTAGAGACTGCAGTTAGTGAAATGAGTAGAAAAGATGGAAGACTAGTTACATGATTTCATCCTTTTATTTTTAATGAATAAGCTACTTAGGTTTTGAATTGTTGTAATTTAATCTTTTTTCACTAATTCTTTAATTTGTGCAAATTAACTTATCTTCTTCAGAGGGTTTTCTCAACCGGTTTGGAGGGAAACTAGGAAATGAGAGTCCCATCTTCAACCTTGAGAAACCCCATTTACTAAATTGAATGTCGTCGATTCAATTCTTAGATTTTAACTTTAATTAATTGTACTCAAAAAGTGGTTTTAATGGTTGAGAGTGACATGTTTTTTTCTAAATGATTCGGGTTCGAACAATGTTATACATAGGGTGTGACTGCATAATAGTCTTATTAATAGTCTACTTCATCCTGCCTGAAACTTCATTCCTTTTCCTGGTCTCATTGAAATACAAAATATGATGATAGATAATAAATGGTAACACACAAGAAACAAATTATAAGAAAGAAACCTGATTTATTAAGAATGATGATAATAACATCAATACACAAATGGAGCCAACCCAGCACACAAGTTTAGTGCAGTGGTGGTATTTGCTTATTCAGAGGACTTAACCCATGCTAATTTCATTTAATGATGAATAATCATATAATATATATATATATATATATATATATATATATATATATATATTTGCTACAACTACGTATGCGTATGTATGAATGGATATGGACTTCATGCTGAGGAAGTCTATATTATGATAGTGTATATGATATATGTATATTATGAATGGGGTGCATGTGGATCATCGTAAACACGGTTGTGGCAAGTTGGGTTGCAAGGATAAGGGCAGTCTATCTTTTGGAAGGGATTACGATCATAAAACCAGTCTCCAACTGCCTTTCCAATTCTCTGCACACACAATTCAGTTCAAATTCATGTTTTCCATAACATAATCAAACCAACATATGTAAAGGCAGCCATCGTTGGCTTACGGTTTTGTTCAACAATGGGGAGCCTTGCATAAACCATAGTTCTTGCATCTCGGTTTGGCAATGCGCGAAGCATGAGTCTATAAACATTCCTCTTGATGCAGATTTGCCGAGTCGAAGAAGTGCGACTAAGAATTGCGACTGAATCCTGAAAATGGATTAAGCGTTTACGTTTGAGGTTGTTCAACATAAACTTCACAATCTACTCTGTTGTGCACTAACTAAATAACAAATGGAGGCTGCTTCCTTAAGAGTCACCTTGCATTACTTTTTTCTGTCTGGGCAAGCAGTTCTTTATATTGAGCTTGCAGCTTTCCCAGTATCCATGGGGATCAGCGATGCCGGGTGCCAAAATATTTCGTATCTGAATGGAAAATAAAAGATTTAGAGAAAATTAAAGCTCAAACTAGATAAACAAAGAACAGCAATGAACTAAAGCCTGAAAATTAGGCAAAGGATTTGGTCCTGGTGGCACATCAGCAAAGCTGAGTTTTGTGGTTTTGCAGCAAAGTTGCATTTGCTACATACAGTTCGGTATTGAATTGCAAAATCATTTTTAACTAATCCAAAATGGAAATGAGCAAACCTGCCACGAATCATATGCTGCGTTGATGAAAAAAAGTGGTGTTCGTATTTGTTGTGCCGTGTATTGTGGGAAAAAACACTGCATGATTGGATGAGTATCGGTAAGAATATCAGAAGTTGAAACAACAAACTGAACAATGAAACTAACAACGAAATAGAAGCACTCACTAGACCAGGTTTCATTCTTGAAGTACAATATGGAGGCAAATTCTTTGCCGACCCCTTCAGAAAGAAAGTAAATATGATCAATATTGCATACATACATACATACATTAAGCATTCATATGAGGAGAAAGAAAGAATGAGTACATGTGTTGCAACTAATTGGTCAAAGAAGGTTTGAATGTAATGTCCTCCAGATACATCTTTCCTGCAAAAGAACAATTACGATGCAATTAGTAAATATTGTGTAAACGAAAGATGTAAACTACCATGTGTATGCTTCAACATAAAGATCTGGGCAGAAGGTCCTATTAATGAGCTTACGCATTGATAAAATAACCAGCATCTGAAATACATTTTACTTTAGTACCCATAGGTAGGAGGGCCCGGAAGCTATCACAATGCAAAATCGACGCCAAACCGCCCGCCGAACATCCCGACATAACACCTATACAAAGGTAATTTCATTGAAAAACCATTAGCTCGAAACAAATAAATAAGGAAAAGGCAAAAACAATGTTAACTACTACATTTTCAGCATTTCTCATTCCTTTGCTCAATAGATCCTCCATGACAGCAAGCCAGACCCTAGCACCTCTGAAGTGAAGATTAGTAATTGGATTGACTGCTGCGACGTCGCCGGTGAACGATGATCCATCACAATATCTGACCTTAACTCTATTCCAATTGTAAAAGTCTACAAAAAATCCAAAATGAAATCCACTAAACTGCTGGCAAACAAACAAATAGAAGGAAAAGATGAGTTAAAAAAAAGTTCATGCCTGGATTGAACATATGTTTATTGTTCAATATGCCAGAGAAAGGAATTTGCTTGACCATTCTGTTAGATGAACCTAGATGAGTATTTTTCCGAATGAGGCAGCTAGTGGCATTATTGCACCATCCCCCTCCCTGTTGCAATCCAACAACATGTTTATGACAAGAAACCAAACCAAACCAATCCCATTACTGTTGTCAAGAATCCCAATATCATGTCTTATGATATAACTGGAGTTTTTGACAAAGTGGACAAACCTCAAGTTGGATTAACCAGCTGTTTATTCCAGTTCCGAATCCCTTATCCCAATGGTAAGCTGGGGGACTTCCATCCAAACAAACTACATTTTCATCACGAATTTAAACATATTAATAACAAATCCGATAAAGTTATACCATCTCTTTTGGGGGTGGGGGACACTGACCGGCTCCTTTTGCTATTGCACTTTGAACATATGTAATTGGGACATAAACACCGTCTTTTTAAAAAACAGCAGCCCCAAAACAACACACAGCCATTGCCAGGAGCTTCCAGTATCCACCATCTATGCAAGAAAGGGAAACAGAGCACGCCAAACGATTTTTAAAAAAGGAGAATTCTTTGCTACTTCACCAATGGAATTGATACATTGATAACTAGTGGGTGATTGATCTTATTGTCTCCTGATAAACTAATGGGTAAAAAAGAAGAAACATGCAGGCAAGAAGATGATAGATATTCCAATCAAAATTGAAGATTTATACATAGATAACAGAGGTACAGATAAATGTACCTGCAATGCAAGTGGTACGAGGAAAAAGAGATCTAACACAAACGTTGATAAAAGTTGGGTTTTTTTTTCTTATTCTATGAATGAAAAGGGAAATTACCAGCTGTGTCTTTTGCAGCAATTTGTAGTTGTAATGCAACAAAAGAGGCTCCCAGAGTGAACAGAACTTGAGAGGAGCCGACACTGATTCTCTTAAAAACACCAACAGCAACTCCAAAACTTAAAATATTATATTTTTAAGTGTCTTTCTACTTTTGAAGTTTATAAAATTACTATTGGGGTGGACTTGTGGTGGTGGGCGAGGGGTGAAAGCTATATTGAGTGCTGGTTTTAGATTTTTATTTTTTAGTTAAAGTGGGGTTGGAGTGGAATTTAAGCTGACCCAGAAACTTCAATTTGCATGTGGTGAAGGGAGTGGAATAAAGAGCCCATCTTATCGGCTGATGCGTTGCAGTTACGCCTTTCCCTTTCCTTCTCGCAGCCTCTTCTCTTCTCCACATATATAATTAGAGTTTTTAGTTTTTGGGTTTCTTCTCCAATCTTTTCTTTCTCTAGATGTATATATATATATATATATGTATGTATATATATCCAAATTAGTGATTGTTACACCCACATCTCCATCAAACCAAATTAAAATATGAATGAATTATACAATTAAAGTGGTTTTTTTCTGAATAAATTTTATCGAAGAGAGAGTCAGAATGATTTTTTTATGCAAATAGATGTAACTAGTCTTATTAAAATAGAAAATATCTAAAATTACAATGAAATATTTATAATTGTAAACTAAACGCATAATTAGGGATAAATCATAATAGATTTGATTGTATAAGAAAATGAATCACGACAGAGATGAAATTATTGAAAGACTACTGACAATAACAAATCATAGTCGAGTATCGTGAGAAATTATCTCCGAATACAAATCACTTATAAAATTTTAGAAAAAAACATATTCTCAATAGAAAATACATAGAAGGAAAACCATTACAGCAATAATCTAATTCCAATACTTACCGGTTGATGCGTTGCAGTTACGCCTTCCCCTTTCCTTCTCGCAGCCTTCTTCTCTTCTCTACATATAATTAGGTAGCGTTTGGTTCGTTGAAATCCCTTGGAATTAGATGGAATTGAAATCTAATTCCACTATTTTCTCATGTTTGATTCAAATTTTCAAAGGGGAATTAGAATCTAATTTCATCAAAGGAGAAAAAGTAAATTTCATCCATAACATGATGAAATTAAAATCCTTTGGAAGAGGGAATGTGAAATTTGACCATACTACCCTCATCAATTTTTTGGTATTCTGGTCGGATTTTTTAAAAAAAATCGGGTTTGGGTCAAGTTTTTTAAAGTGTGATATTCGGGTCGGGTCGGGTTAGTTTAGGTGAAAATACTCAACCCGACCCGAAAAAAATATATAATTTTACCTTATATATTTAGAAATAATTACAATAATACCCCTCTATATAAAATTTTTTTCAATTAACTCACTATTTTTATTGAATAAAAATAATTTTTTATTATTCCGGGTCGGGTCAATCTCTAATTCATATATTCGGATCGGGTCGGGTCGGGTCTCGGGTGGAGGTTCTCTTGTTCTTGGGTCAGGTCAGGTGGACCAAAAACCAGACCCAACCCGACCCATGGCTATCCCTAATTGGGATTATTTTAACTTATGATGTTCATTAGTATGATTTTTATAATTTATTAAAATGAATAATTAATCAATAAAATGAAAATTTAATTTTTTTAATTTTTTTATAATATATTGCAACATGTAAGTTATAAAACAAAATAAAATTAAACAAAAAAACAAGAAGGGTAATTCTGTCATTTTACATTACTGAAATCAAATTCATCTGACATGTCTGCGAACTAAACAGAATATGAAATTTGATTCCAATTCAATTTCCTACCAACCAAACAAGTTTCAGATTCAGATTCTAATTCCTACAGATTTCAATTCCTTCACAGATTCTAATTCTCTCAGAAACATTCCAGCGAACCAAACGTCATCTTAGAGTTTTTAGTTTTTGGGTTTCTTCTCTGATCTTTTCTTTCTATATATATATATCCAAATTAGTGATTGTTACATCCACATCTCCATCAACCCAAATTAAAATATGAATGAATTATACAATTAAAGTGAATACTTTTCTAATAAATTTTATGGGAGAGAGAGTCAGAATGATTTTTTTATGCAAATAGAAACAATTATTCTTATTAAAATATAAAATATCTAAAATTACAATAAAATGTTTATAATTATAAAATAAACTCATAATTAGGGATGAATCACAATAGATTTGATTGTATCAGCAAACGAATCACAATAGTAAAATTATTGAAAAACTACTGTCAATAACCAATCATAGTCGAGCATCGTGAGAAATTATCTCTTAATGTAAATCACTTATCCAAATCACGTATAAAATTTCAAGGAGAAACCGATTCTCAATAAAAAAAAATACATAGATTTTTTTTAAAAATATAATATAATTTTAAATTTTCATGAGACGATTATCCCCATTTGACTCTCTGTGTTATCACAAAGCAAACAGGGAATCCATTCAAGTTTTGTTATACGCGATGGTAATGGTAATATTTTAGGAGGTGGGTGTAGGCGAAATACAAATATTACCTCGACTTTTATGGTGAAAGTCACTACTATGGTACGCTAAGGAATGCAAGTCGCCTTGTTTAACATAATTAGCCCGCATCTTGATGCATTCATACCAGAGACGTATGTTTCAAGTGTATGTTGGTATGGTTGGTTGGATAAGAAAACATTAAACAAAAGAGAGATGTTTGGGGTGGAATCCATTTCCTTGCCATGATTGGAACAGGAAACGGTTTTGATTGGTTCCAAACGTGTCACGTGATGGTACGCTGAAGATGTTTTGGGTTAACACGGCCGCGTGATTGACGGTAATCTTTTTGTAATTGTTTCAAAGTTGCCTCACCCAACCCACTTCCTCTCTCTACTTTTCGTCTTTTTTTTTTTTTTTTTTTGCCCTTGAAAAGTAAACATAAAGCTAAAGGAGCGATTACAATTTTACAACAATCGGAAGAGCCGCCAAATTAATTCCAACATGTAATAATTATCTCCGTCATTACAATCCAATCCATACATCATCAATAAGATGATTGGTCATACACGGAATATGTTCCTCACATTTTAGCCACACTTTCACCACAACTTTATACCCTAGTTTATATCATCCTTAAACACTAAAAAAATATTGGATAAACTACACGTTTAATATTTAAATTTTATTTTTTATTTTATTTTAGTACTTAAATTTTATTTTAAAAAATCACATTTAATATTTAATTTATATTTTAATTTGATATTTCTCGTTAAAAAATTAACAGAACTATTGATGTGACGTTTTTTATTTTTTTAATGATGACTTGATATTATCTTATGATGATACGTCAACATTACTGTTAAATTTTTAACGATATAGTATCAAAATAAAACCTAAACTAAACGTTAGTATGATTTTGAAGAAAAAATTTGGGTATTAAAGGAAAAAGTAATAGTTTATGTACTAAATATATAGTATTCTCAAAAATATTTTATTTTATTTTTATTAATAAATATATTATTTTTAAATGCTAGGAGTAAAGTATTATTAAGTACAAACAATTTAATTAAAAATAACTACCAACCAACAACCAGTTAGTATGGTGGAATGAGGTATTAGGTCCCTTAAGCAAGGTCAGGGGTTTGAATCATGAAGTTTGCGAATGGAGCAAACTGGGTTGGGAGGGTCGCCCTCGCCTCTGCAATACCCGATCTGGATTAGTCGGTCAATAGATCGGATAACATGATTAATTCAAAAAAATCTACCATCAAGTTAATAAACGAAATATATTTAAATTTAAATAAAAAAAAAAGTAATAAGATTTATACGTTAAAATATTTAAACTATAAAAATATGAACAGAAGTAGATGTGGTAAACGAGTCAGTCGGATTGGGTTGTGTTGAGTCATTTCGAGTATGAATTATATTGATTCAATTTCATTCGAATCAAATTGATTTTGATTCGGATTTATTTGGGTGCATGGTAAATCGGGTCAGTTCGAGTGTCGGGTCAGTTGTTTTTTATTCAGGTTAATATCAAATCGATCGATCTTCGGGTCGAATGAGTCTGATTTGTATTAAGTTCGGGTGTATAGTAAATTGGATCAGTTATTTTCGATTTGGGTTAATTTGGGTCGATCGATCTTCGGGCTAGGTCAATATCGGATCGGTTGATTTTTCTGATATGGTCAATATCAGATCGATTGAGATTCAGTTTGGGTTAATGTCAGATCGATTAATTTCGATTTAGATCAACCTTGGATCTGGTCAATTTAGATTGAATCAAATATGAACCTAATTAAGTATATATAATTATGATCTATTATTGTAAAAAAATAGGTTTATTTTTTGTTAATAATATCATTTATACTCAATTTTAACTTTCAATCGTTCAATATTTTGAATTAAATCATCATTTATAAATGATAATTGACCCAAACTCGATCCTATAACGTGTATTAGAGTATATAACTTGAATTTTGTATTTCAATGATCCGAAAAATTTATAGTAAACTATTGATAAAAAATAATATTTTCTGTTAAAATTTCATTCTCACTTAAAATTTTCTAATATTTTTATTATAAATTTAATATTTATTTAAATTTATATTTCTTTAAATTAATTTATTATTTAAATAATTTTCATTGTTTGAATCAAAGTGATTTTTTATATATTATATGTTCTTTATTTAAGATATGTTTTCATGTTAATTTTTGTTTATAAAAATAATTTTATTTCCTTTTAAAGTTAATTACAATATATCTTAAGTGATGATAATTAAAGTTAATCTTATAAAATTAAATTTTGGGTAGTAACTTAACTTTATAATCATTCATATCAAATAATTTTTATTCTTTTTAGAAATTATCAGATCAAATATGGAGATCATATTTTTTAAACGAGAGAAAATAATATTAAACCATTAAATTATTATCAAATGTGGTATGGGTGGTCATTAAACTATTATCAAATATGGTAATTAACTGGTAATGTAATGTAAAAAGAGAACAAAATGTGCATCATTTTACTATTCATCGTATTGTTAACAAATATATAATAACAATAAAATATTCATTCACATGTACTCATTTATTGGGTTAAAAATTGGGCCAATGTTATGTTTGGGTCGGATTTAAATAAATTAAATTCATATTGCTTTTGGTTTGGGTTCATTTCTATTTGGGTTATTTTCAGTTCAGATTGCTTTCGGTTTAGATTAGTTTCGATTCGGATTGCTTTCGGTTTAGATTAGTTTTGATTCGGATTACTTTCGGATCCAGTTAAATTCAATTCGGTTTGGGTTTTTTCGGTTAGGGCTAATTTTCATTCGAGTTATTTTCGATTCGAATCAAATTGGATATGGGTCTATATTGGTCCATCTAAATTTTTTCGGGTCGGATATGGTTTAGGTTTCGGATCAAATTTAGTCATCTTGTTCGAGTTTATATCAAGTATGGAGTCGGATAAATCGGTTCAAATAATCAAATTTGGGTGAAATTTGCCGGAGCTAAAGACAAGACATGTTCACACAAAGTGGGACTAAAACATAAGGATGATAAATTTAAATTATAAATTTGGAGCAGATGCAAATTCTGAAATTTAGAGGTTTGTATCCCTCCTCACTGTATTTTGTAAGCTAGGACCACAAAAGAATTGTACATTTTGATCAATGGGTTATTTTATAAAACGAATCACGTGGTATAATATAAAAAATTAAGATGAAAAATTAAAAAATTCTCAAATTTTAAATAATGTCAAAGATATTTAATAATATATTTCGATTTTTACATTTTACGTTTATATTATATTATTTTTATTTTAGTGTATTTTTTAAAAAATTATTATTATTATTATTATTTTAAAAACTTAAAAAACAAGTGGCGAAACTCATGATAATTAAAAAATTTATAATTTTATGATTTTTTTTCTTTTGGATTTTTTGAATTTAATATATTTTTTTCAATTAAAAAAAACCTATTAAAAAACAGAAAGTCTTAGTTCTTAAAAATGTATAAGCAAATTTTTTTAAAATTTTGTTTTACACATTTTTTAAATTCCTTTTTTTTTATAAAAGATATTTTTTATACTTTCGTTCGAATTTTTTTCTGATATTTGAAGAAAATATAGATTTTAAAAAATTCACCTATCCTTTTGCTTTTAAAATTTATTATTTTGAATTTAATACGTGATTTTTTAATACAAAGTATTGCTAGGGTAACAGAAGATGAATGAAAGTTCAAGGGTAAAATGAACAAAAAAAATATTTAAGTACCAAATTGAAATAACCTACACATTTAAATATTAAAATATTATTCAACCCACATTTAAATATTTAAGTACCACATTTAAAAATTCAAGGGAAAATTTTACATCGCACGTCGCATACCGAAACGTATCACTAAAGCGACATATCTAAACGTACCACATACAAATTTGTCTTTATTATGTAATTATTAAAAAGTATAAGGATTTATTTAAAATTAATCATTTATTAAAATTAATTATAATTTTAACTTATATAACTTAAAAGATCCTAATTCTTAACAAATTATAATTTAATTATAATTCTATTAAAATTATAATTTTAATATTTACATAATAAGAATTTTTTTAAAATTAATCATTTATTAAAATTTAATTATATTTTTAATAAAATTATAATTTTATTTAAAAAATATAATTAATCTAAGTAATTTAATTTGTTCAGAATTAAGATTTTTAAATTATATATGTTAGAACCGAATGCCAACATCAGTCATCGTCAGCGACTACCTTAACTCATCAGAAAACCAATTGCTACAACATCCAACGCTTTCGTTTATTGTCACCCAATTCGCCGTCCCCTAGCATTCGATCGTCCCTAAGGAGAAGCTTTGTCGTTTGTGTCGTCCGTTTGTTTTTCCTCTTTTTACGCAAGATGACATTTGAAGAATAGTCCCCGACCGTCGCCCATC
The DNA here is from genome assembly GCF_006381635.1 of Hibiscus syriacus. Classification (NCBI taxonomy): domain Eukaryota; kingdom Viridiplantae; phylum Streptophyta; class Magnoliopsida; order Malvales; family Malvaceae; genus Hibiscus; species Hibiscus syriacus. Next base: position 643,842 of record NW_024063109.1, on the reverse strand, counting down.
CCATCGAAACCAACCACAATTGTCGATCCTTGTTCGTCCGCAACTGTCGTCGTGTGTAAGTCCATCACACTTAACTATATGGTTATCTTTACCATTTGCACGATTATGTTAGTTTTTTAAGGTAAAATTACATTTCAACCCCCTTATTTTTGTTTTATTTCAAATGGTTAAATTGCATGAAACCCCAATAGTTTCTCCCGATTATTTTTTAGACTAACGTATGTTTTTGTTATAAAATCCAAGTTAAGATTTATTTGAGCAAAATCAATACTAAATCAAAGCAATGATAAAAATAAACATCAAAATAAAAATAAGCATCAAAATTAAAATTAATGATATTAAAATTTGCGTATCAAATTAATATTATCATGATTCAAATAATCACAATTAATAGCATGTAAAATTAAGTATCAAATTGTTAAGATTAATGGTAACAATTAATAGCAAATGATATGAAATTAATGCTAATAAAAATTAATGAATAAAATAAACTATTAATATTATTGTTAATTAAAATCAAAAAGTAAATTCAAAATTAATTATCAAAATAAAATAAAAAAACTATAGAAGATTTAAAATCTAGAAGTCTAAAATCTAAATAGGGAAAAGTGTTAGAGTTTGCATGCAATTTGACCATTTAAATTAAAAAAACAAGTAGGTGGGGGTAAAATAAAGTATTAATATTATTGTTAATTAAAATCAAAGAGTAAATTCAAAATTAATTATCAAAATAAAAATAAAGTAAAAATTATAGAAGATTTAAAATTTAGAAGTCTAAAATCTAAATATGGAAAAGTGTTTGAGTTTGCATGCAATTTGACCATTTAAATTAAAAAACAAGTAGGTATGGGATATTGTTATTTAGCCATGTATTTTAAAATAGAAACATACTGTTAGTATAAAATATAAATGGGAGAAACTATTGAGGGATTTTCATGAATTTAACAATTCTAAATTAAACACAAATAAGAGGGTTGAAATGTAATTTTACCATAAAAATGAACCTAATCGTGCAAATGGAAAAGATGACCAAAGAGTTAAGTGTGATGGACTTAAACGCAACTGGCAGTTGTGGAAAAACGAAAACTGACAGTCGTGGTCGGTATGGTTGGGGTGGATGACGGTTGGGGATGATTCTTCAAATGTCACCGTGCATAAAAAAAGAAGAAGAAAAAACAAACTAACGGTGACTGACACAAAAAACATAACTTTTCCTTTGAGACAACCGACTGTTGGGTGACGACGAACTGCGCGACGACAAACGAAAGCGCTGAATGTTGTAGCAGTTGGTTTTCCATCGAGTTAAGGTGATCGCCGACGGTGACTATTACGGATGGTCGGCTATAACTTATATAACTTAACAATTCTAATTATAAACAAACTAAATTACTTAAATTAATTATTATTTTTAATAAAAAATTATAATTAATTATAATTCTATTGAAATTATAATTAAATTCTAATAAATGATTAATTTTAAATAAATTTTTATACTTTTAATATTTGTATAATAAGAACAAATTTAATTATGATACGTTTCGATTTATTACGGTATGCGATGTGTGCTTTAAACATATCTTCAACCCTTATATGAGATGATTTGAACATAAAGTGGGTATATTTTTGGGATCCCTGGTTAAAGCATATTACGATTCTTTTATTCAATTATTTCAAAAATAAATAAATCTAACCATTTTCATATGTAAAAAGTATCATGCTGATAACATTATTAATGATTTATAAAAAATAAACTAAAACAGACGATTATCAAATAAAATCAAAATTATGTAACAAATTATATATTAAATTAAATACTCAATTTAGTTGGTGAAATCAATTTTCTATAATATGAATAACAGAAAACGCAAAGTAAAGGATGTCTATGTACTCTAGTCCAACTTCGTAACCCACAAAATTAATGAGTAATTGGTTGACACTTGGACATCATTTAGGTACAAAATTTAAGACGTAAACGGTCCCACCCAAACAAACTCTAAGTTGGGTTTAACTCATTAATCATTTTAATTTGGTCCAATCCACAGATTTGCCTTTTCCAAAAGAAATGCTTAAGACATAGGCAGCCCTATTGAGTTCACATGAGAAATTAGGTTCTCTGGTCTATGCATGTCATGTAATCATGTTAATGTTAATGTCAGGAATAGATCAAGAGGGATTGAGTGAGAGAAATCATTGATCTTAAAAATTCTAAAATTGTATATATATTTTTATTAAAAATTTATTTTCGTTCCTTAAAATAATGAAAATAAATTTGTCACTTCAATTGCAACTCAGGATGTGAGAATCTACGGCCAAGCAAATGCTCTATCTGAGAATTGTATTGTAGAAGATGTTACCCTTAAAAATGGCACTGTAAAGAAAATTGGTGGGACACAAATAAGAGCATATGTGAGGGGCCGAAGAATTCTGTTCGTTACCCTTACAGGCTACAGCCCAATGAATCCCTACTTCTCCCAATGGACGAAGTTTCACACTTTGATTCATCATTAAGCACGACATTAATCCCTGTATACCTCGCAACAACGACAATAGAGCTCTCGTTGCTAAATCAAACCCAACAACACTCATCTTCATCCAACACGACATCGTACTTGGGTTCCCATTGTGTTTTCTTCTTCTTCTCATAATAATTTTAAATTTAGATTGCTTTGTGAATTTTGTTTGTTGATACGTTGCGCAAAGATGCTCGTGGTCGTGAAAATGAGGGGTGAAGTTGTGATTAAACGATTGCATTTTAATTTTCTTAATAAAATCTTATAAAAAAATAACGGTCATCATAAAAATTTCATTGTGATTTTGGATATTTCCTTTTATATATATATAAGACTAGTGGCTTCTAAAGACGACAACATGACTAAAGGACACCAAGTCAGCTTCCCTTATTACACATCATCGTGACCCAAATAACAGAGGTTAAGGGTTGAGCGACTGTTTTATTGTTTTTCGACAACATAAATGGTTATTTTGTAATTTTTCAAACTTTAGTAGTAAAAAACTTACTCAAATTTCACTTATCATTTGTATAGTTTTCCTTACAAAATTCCAATACTTAGTAGGATTGGGTACTTAAAAACCATAAGAAATGAGAATATATTAAGTTGGAAAAAATAATGAATTCATATTAATATTTTATTTCCATTCATCAAATTGTTTTAAATTTATATAAAATTCAAAAAAATATATTGTATAAGTAGATCTTTATCTCAATATATATATACATACAATAATTTAATACCAATTATCTATTTCATACTCTTATAATAGTCTTAAATTTATATAAAATTATATAGAAGAGAACTACAAAGATTGAGGGTTTGTACATCGTGTGATATCACATCCATTTCGGCCAACGTGATGGTGGATTGATGGTCGGAAACAAACAAAACAGAAAGCAAATCCACAGAATAATATAAAATTTTCAAATGGTTGGAGGAAAAGTTCCTATATGTCACCGCCACAGTTTATTCGTTTAAAGGTAGATTTGACACATGCAATTGACACTGTAATGACTCATTTCTCATTAAATAGATTCCTAAATTTTAAAATATAAAAATACACTTTAATCACATTTTTACAATGACCTGCATAACAACGTGATATTCCATTTCCCCGTGATTTGCGAATGAAACCCAACACAATTGAACATATGCAGGCCGCGGATACCAAAATCATGTGTCCATTGTAACGCAGTTGCAGAATACCGCTGTCAGCGATGCATGATGTTCGTCCCCATTAGCACCACATGAATTCCAGCTCTGTCAGTAAGGATGGATTGATAAAAATTATATTTTTTATTTTTAAATTTTTAAATTTTTATTAACAATTATTTTTATTTATTTTAAAATTTTATAAATAGATCTTATAATGTTAAATTTTATTTTCACCTCCACCCATTAAATACAATGGAACAAACAAAATTACACCTCTGCTTAATCTATATTATTAAATAAGACCTTTTCGTATTTGTTTCAACTTTCAATTGCATCACACCCTTTTCGTTGGCCGCTTTTTCAATCAGCCAAGTCTTCAAATAATTTGTGCTGTTGAATGGATTAGAATAGTGCCAGTAAGTTTGATAGGAAATTGGAGGCGAAAAAAACGAAGTGAGATTAATAAAAAAGTAAGACGTATATAATAAAATTTAACATGATTTCATTTTATTTATTTTTATGAATAAAAGGATAATAGCTCACTATAAATTTATAAATATAGAGATTATACCCCATATTTATAGGAAAAAATAAAATCGATTATCAATGATCCTTGGTTCGAGCACCATAAATGTAACGGGTATGAGCGTTCAATATCAAATGTTTGAGAGTTATATTTGAATATATTCTACCTTATATTTCTCATATTAATAAAAAATAATTTCTAAAGCTCTATTAAATAGAAATTTTAGTATAATATTTAAGGTTTTGTTTTTTTTGGGATAATCATGATTCGCTTCAGTGTCAATTAGGCTTTTAAATCTAAACACAAAATCAATAATTGTCAAGTCACAGTATCTTAGGTGTATTAATTTATTGGTTCATGTGATCAATTATTTGGTGAGAAATAAATGAAGAAGAGCCGGGCCGGTCTGGCCTTGCGATGGCAATCACATGGGTTCCTTGCTATTACACATCTCAACAGTCGCTCCGTAATGCAACGTATGCGGTAAAAAAAAATCCAATGTGAAGGGAGGGACAACCTACCAAAAATTCAGTTGCGGTCCACGCAATAACATCAAAGTGAAGAAAAAAATTCTCTTATTTGCCAGCCTTATAAATAAATGATCTGTCGCTGCCCGAAACAAACACCAAAATTCTTCAATCCCAACCAAAATCTTGGTCCTTTATAAACCATAATTTTGGTAGTTTTTTAGTATGGCTGGGCAGTCAAGGAAATGGATGATTCTGGTGGCGGTTATTTGGATTCAAGCTTTCACGGGGACGAATTTCGATTTCTCCGCTTATTCATCGGAGATGAAGAAGTGTTGGGAATATCGCAGGTGCAGTTGAATACCTGGCGGTGGCGTCGGATATGGGGAAGGTTTTCGGCTGGTCTTCTGGGTTGGCTCTCATGTATTTCCTTTGTGGACGGTGCTCTTCATGGCTGCTTTCATGGGACTTGTTGGTTATGGAATCCAATGGCTTGTCATTTCTAATCTCATCTCATTGCCTTATATACTGGTACGCGCCCTCTCACCATCTGCTCTTATTCTTTATATTTCCCATTCCATTCAGTCCCAAATGAACTCAACTATGCTAATACAATTCAGAATTCGATACCGAGCTTCTCTTTCTCACTCAAATTTCAATTTCATATTCATGGGGTTTGTTTTGCTGAATCTAACGTTTCACGTGCTTTCTAGTTTCTTCCATCTTCAGAAATTAGCTCCTAGAAAACAGAATAATGATGCAACACTATTAAATTTAACTTTCCACTTTTTGACTTTAGGTTTAATAATAATGAGATATATTATATAAATTTTATCTTCCAACTTTATTTTTTTAGGCGTAATATCAAAATTAACTTCTAATGTTTATCAAAACGATTATTTAGTTTTTTATTTTATTTTTTTGGAATATTTTGACTATAATATTTTATTTTAGGACAAAAAGACTCATAACATTTAACATAATAATCACATGTCTCTTATTTTTATCAAAAGGTCGACAAACACTTTATTAAAAAAAACAAAGGAGATTAAAACACCAAATAGAAATTAAAATCTTAAAACCCAGAAAAGGAGAAAGAAGTGTGCTCAATCCACCAAACTTCATCCGTGGTAAATCTTTAAATTTAATCTCAATTTAATATATATATTTTTTATTATTGTCATTAATGATTTAACGATATTTAATACATTAATCTTTGATGAAAAAACTTAAAGTTTTCTTTAAAAGTAGCTCTAAAATCTTATTTCCCAAATTTTTTTTTAAATTTTTGATGCTTTCAATGTTAAACATCTTTTTGAAATCTTAATGATGGAGAATAAGGAGAAACAAATAACTTTTTTATTTCATGTGATCGAACGATGCAAGATATAGATTAAAATTATTATTTTTCTTTTGAATTAAAATTTCATGATTTTTAAGGGATTTCGATAAAATCTAAAGATAAACCGATAGAGAAAAAAAATCATATATCTATAGCGATTGAAGAACAAAAAAAATCATTAATATCTATAGTGATTGAAGAAGATATCAAAGAATAGTGGTGTCGGTATGAAACTGTAAATTTTTAATGTTGTTTTACTTTTTTTAGTAGGAGTAATGAATAAGACAATTTGAAATTAAAGGACTAAGTTGATTTTTAAATTTAATAATTAATATATATATATATGATCGAATTTAAATGATGAAAAATATAGTTTGCTTATATTACCGCGCGCAAATGATCCAAGGACTTGTGTACATCCGATTTATGGGTTTTTCTTAATCAGTTAAATTATTTTCTTGTGTGCAATGGATCACTTATCTTCTGCTAATGTACTCTTACATCGCAGTGGTTTCCTCCCCCCTAATTAGTTAAACGAGTCTTAGGGGCTGTTTGTTTACTTCAGAATGATTAAGCGCTGAATGATTTAGAGACTCTGAATGAATTAGCTGAATGTGACATGCTGTTTGATAATGGCTCTGTTATCAGAATGTACTTCAGTGCTGAACCATTCAATATTGTTTTGCTGAATCAATCAGCACTGAATCATTCAGAAGTGAGAAACAAACAGTCTGAATGCTGAACGGTTCAAAACCAAACAAACAACCCCTTAAACTGGGACTCTGATCAAGAGTATTATAGCTGTGGTATTTATTAGCCATTATTGAGAGGCAATATACATGTGGTTGAGAACGTTCCAAATGAATTACCAATTAAATGATATATGCATGTATGATGAATACTGAAAGAGTTAGTCCCCTCCATTCCTTTTAATAAATGCACTTTAATTGGCAGCACATCACCCACATTGAATTTTCATGCCCCATACCTGGATTAAATATTGCCAATTTTATGGCAATTTGATGAACTAAAAATAATTCGATTTCTAGTCAGGAATCCAACAATAGTTTGTTTTAGGAAAATTGGTAATTTATCAGCCGCAACTGGCGATTGTCATTTATAACTTTTTTTATTGGAAGAAACTTCTGGGGTTCTACATGCAATGATTCTGCTGCCTACCAAAAAGTTAATAAACATTTTGGAAAAGATTTGTTTCGAATCATTTAAGCTCTGTTCTTTGTCCGTTTCTGCCGAGTAAACTACAGGTTGGGCCTGGGAATAATAATAAATAATAAAGCTGTTCGCCCATTGAACCAAAGGACATTGACTTTCTTGGCAATTGGCAAAGACAACAATTTTTTGCTGTACTGGAAATTAAAAACTGATTTACATAGAGACAGAATTCAACTTTGTAATATTTCATAAAGCTTGATGTCAATAATATCTATTATCTAGGTTTTTTGCTAATAGCTCTATATATGTGTGTGTATACATAAGTATGTATGAATTATTGGCTTGGATATGTGGCAGGTCTTCTTTCTGTGTTTGTTAGCAGGATGTAGCATATGCTGGTTCAACACAGTTTGCTTTGTTCTTTGCATAAAGAATTTCCCGGCTAACCGAGCACTTGCGTTATCCCTCACAGTAAGCTACAATGGTGTAAGTGCAGCCTTGTACGCCTTGCTGGTGGTGCATTTAATGCATCATCCAGTTCGCTATATCTTCTTCTGAACTCCCTTGTTCCCCTTATCGTTTCGATTGCAGCACTCATCCCTATCCTTCGCCAACCCTCGGTGGATCCTCTTTCCCCCGAGGCGGTCCGCAGCGACTCCATTATGTTCCTACTATTGAACGTGCGGCCGTTCTAACCGGTTTTATCTCCTCCTTTTCGGGTCAAACACATCGGATACGAATACAACAGCTCGTCTCCTTCTTGGGGAGCTATTTTTCTCCTGATTTTTCCATTATGTGTTCCTGGTGTTGTCTACGCTCGACGTTGGTTTCATCATACTGTTCACTCTAGCTTCCACCTAAGTGGATCGGGCTTCATTCTTGTGGATGACGACGATCTTGAGCTTCATAAACGGCTGCTAAGCCGTGAGAGTAGTTTAAATAATCATAACTGCTCACTGATTGGGTCTTTGAATGGCTCTTTGTATGATGATGAGACACTCGAATATAAATGAGCAGCCAAAAACTGTGCAGCGAAGAAGACAAGACAAGATGTTGTGAGAAAATCATGGAAAAAGATCAACTTGTAATGCTAGGCGAAGAGCACCCAGCTCAAGTACTTGTTGGGAGATTGGATTTTGGCTACTACATAGCATTTCTGCGGGGGAACAATTGGGCTTGTTTACCAGCAACAATCTAGGTCAAATTGCACAATCACTGGGACAGTCTTCCACTACTACCTTACTCTCACTTTATTCATTCTCCTTCCCTTTTTTGGCCGTTTGCTTTCAGCTGCGCCGACTATGTTCGAGCGTAAGTACTAGTAGGTGTACTAGTTTATATATTTCGATCACTGTTGGATGCATTTTGGATTGACTAGGTTGAGCCTTGCAAGACAGAATTTGAGTTCTATTTTAACTGATTGGTATCTACCTAGTTAAAAACATCTATCTACCTGTGCAGGAAATTTTACTTTGCACAGGGTGGCTAGCCATTGCGTTGTTACCAACTCCGGTTGCATTCTTCTTGCTGGCCGCGTTGGACGACTCAACAGTGGCATTGCGTATAGGAACGTCATTAATCGGGTTGAGTTCGGGGTTCATATTTGCCGCCGCGGTTTCTATTACATCGGAGCTGTTCGGACCGAATAGCGTAGGCGTGAATCACAACATTTTGATAACCAATATCCCGATAGGGTCACTGGTTTACGGTTTTCTTGCTGCAATAAAACTATGATGAAAACGCCGGGGTAGGCCTGAAACTAATGTTCATCGGATTCAGTGGTATGCATGGGGAGGGAATGTTATTTCTTAACGTTTGTGTTGTGGGGTTGCTTATCACTTGTTGGCTTAGTTTCTAGTCTGCTGTTATTTCTGAGAACCAAGCATGCTTATGACGCTTTTGAACGGAACCGTGGATTGGTAGAAGTAGAGGAAGAGAAAGACTTGGCATCACGTAGCGTAATGAGAGCTGTTCTATAACGAATAAATTACAATCCAAACTATTATTCAATTTTTAGAAACCCCTTTGCCTAATGATACGATAATAGTTTAAGGAAAGTACAAAAGCGTCATTCTTTTATTAAATTATAACAACTCTAATTAATTTATGTAAATTTTAGTCATTTAGACTTGAATAATTAGTAGCGAAGATCATGTCACCAAAATAAATACGAGGCATATAAAAGTACAAAAACCAGAAGCTCTTGATCATCCAAATGCCGAGTCTAAAAAGTCTACATTTCAATTGTATCTAAAAAAATAAAATTAAGGGATAAACTAGAAAGCTCAATGTACTTCGTAAAGTTCAAAAAAACGTATAGAGATTGAAAATACTATGAAAATTTGTTTATAGTATAGTTCGTAAAAATATGAACACTACTTTCATCCAATCATTAGAAATATATAAATTTCCTATAATCTTTCACCAACTTATAGTTCGATAAGAAATTGCCTTCTGCATAGAATAGAAGAACATGAAATAAGGAATTACCTTTGCACGAAGCAGAGGAGACTATAGTATTATCTAATCTACTAAACCAAAAATAACTTCATCCTATAACAACCATCTCATAACAATAAAATTAGGTAGGCATATATTTAGGAAAAAAACTAAAAATTTGATTTATTTAAAATATAGAATTATTTTTAAAAAATAATTATAGTATTACATGATTTTTTTGAATAATTTAAAAAATATATTTTTAAAAGAGTATTATTTGAAAAGTACTTTGAGAACTTTTCAAAATTTTACATTTATGAAAGAATATTAAAATATAAAAACAAGATTTAGACATTAATCAACACGTAAGAGTTCAGTTTCTTGGAGAAAAGAATTTAACTATAATATCTATCATAAGAGAGGATATATAAAAAGAAAAGAAAAATCAAATTAAAAACATACTATATAGAGTCACTGTACAAGGTCATAATTTAATTGCCGTAGTTAGGGTTTTGGAATTGTGAATATTTCTATCCCGGTGCTGGTGGTGTAGCAAATATTTCTTTTCGGTTTTGGGGATTGTGAGTTTGTTTAAGTAGGTGCCAATTGATTCTCAATTGAAGCATCAGATGGCGATAGCAGGGGCAGGGCAGCTTAATCTGAACGAGTCGCCCTGTTGGGGATCAAGAAGCGTCGATTGTTTCGAAAAAGAGCAGATTGGCGAGGGTACCTACGGGTCTGTTCTTCTTTTTTTTTTTTTTATTTTTTCAATTTAGGGTTTTCTTTTGGTTTGTCTATTCATTCTTTTATTGGGTGTTGCGATTTCTCTTTACTTAGTAGCGATTCATTGCCAAATTAATTATTAGACTGTACGTTTTTGCAGCCAAGTTTACATGGCCAGAGAAATAAAGAACCGGTGAAATTGTTGCTTTGAAGAAAATTCGCATGGACAATGAGAGAGAAGGGGGTATGTTCTCGCATAAGTTGTTATCGTATAAATAGAAAAAGTTACCCTAACTTAAAGTTGTTCTTCCTCAAAAAACTTGTGCAGTTCCCATAACCGCTATTCGTGAAATCAAAATTCTGAAGAAGCTCCACCATGAGAATGTGATTAAGCTCAAAGAGATTGTTACTTCTCCTGGTGTTACACTTCTTCGCTACGCTGCAATTGCCCAATTGCCTCTGCTGCTTTAATGCATTTATTATTAATTTTTTATTTAAATCATGGTTTTTGAACTTACTTCTATCACCTTTGCTTTATACTATCTGGTTTTATATGATTTGATTTTAGGTCCCGAGAAGGACGAACAGGGAAGGCCAGGCAAGTGTTGTTCCATTCCTAACAAATAGTCTTATCACCTTGCATCTAATTTTTCTTCTAGTTAAACTTTCCTTTTCTGCATTAGATGGTAATAAGTATAAGGTGGAATTTATATGGTTTTGAATACATGGACCATGATTTGACTGGCCTTGCTGATCGACCTGGGATGAGATTTTCAGTTCCCCAAATTAAGGTACCCGTTTATAGCAGAAAGGGAAAAAAAGAGCACTCTGCATTCAATCATCAAATTTTTTTTCTTCTAATTATCTACCTTTTCCTCCAGTGTTACATGAGGCAACTTTCACCGGACTTCACTATTGTCTGTAAATCAAGTGCTTCACCGTGACATCAAGGTTCTTACATACATTTCTGATTCCCATATTTATATGATGCTGTGGCCTTGACCATGACATCCAAAGTGAGGCTCTGCTTGTTCATTGCAGGCTCAAATCTTCTTATAGACAGGGTAACCTCAAGCTTGCTGATTTCGGTCTTGCCCGTTCATTCTCAAATGATCACAATGCAAACCTTACGAATCGTGTCATTACTTTATGGTACAGGTATGTGTTTTTCCTTGGGTTGGTGTATGTTAACAACCAACGAATGGATTTGAACTTTAAAGAAAAGCATAAAAAATTAATTGATGCAGTGTGTACTTCCCATTTTTGGTCAATTTCTCAGACCTCCGGAGCTGCTTCTTGGGGCAACAAGTATGGTCCAGCTGTTGTTGATATGTGGTCTGTTGGTTGCATTTTGCTGAACTCCTGCATGGGCTATATTTGAGAGGGGTTAGTTTTTATGTTGAATTAAATGATTGAATTTTATAGAAACATTAGACATTGAAGGTCATTATATGTTTATCTTAAACTCTGGGTGAAAACTTCTCCTGGTGTTGCACACATTTTGCTGAACCAAATCATGTTTGATATACGAATGTTCATTTGCATATTGGATGGTATCCTGTTTAACGGACCTTAATCTTGTAATTTCTTGCGACGTGGGTATGAAATGCTTACTTGGACTATTGCCAGCCAGAACTTAAATAAGATATTTGAGCTGTGTGGAGCACCAGATGAAGTCAACTGGCCTGGGGTTTCTAAGATTCCTTGGTATAACAACTTCAAGCAACAAGGCCGATGAAGAGACGTCTCCGGGAAGTTTAGGCAGTAAGTTCACTTTCATCGTTATATAGCAATTCCTTAGGGTCATAATAGGCTGGTTCTGGGAACCAGTGGGCCCCTACCCTCCCAGGGTGTCATGTGCCTGAAACTCGTTCTAGATTGAATTATGCTATGTGATTATGGTTATGTTTGTCCCTCATCACTGACTTATCTCTATTTGCTATAGTTTTGACCGTTGTTGGATTTTGGAGAAGAATGTTGATATCTCAGGTACCTTCATTAATTGTCTGCCTATTCATTTATGCTTTAGAATCACTGAATTTCTTTTCTTAACTTTAAATCAAAGACCGATGGTCTTGACTTATCTCGGGGTTCATTTGTACTGGAATTTTCTCTTCGTATCCCCTTTAAATGTGTAGCCAATTTATTTATTAAGTTTTCTCTATGTGTTATTGGCTTTTTTTTTTCCGAATAGATATTATGACTTTATTTAGCAGTGAAAATAGCAATTTGACTATCATTAAGAAATTTTTAACCTTTGGAATTACAATTAAGAAAGCTGAAGTACTTAGCTGTTTCAAAGTTAGCAACTTCTCATTTTAATGTTCTCTTTGTTTGAAAAATGCAGAGAATATGTGCCAAGGATGCACTTGATGCCGAGTATTTCTGGACAGACCATTACCATGCGATCCAAGAGGTTTGCTTGGATGCCCCCTCTTTGGTAACTTCATTATTTTTCTGATTTTGATCAATTATCTATGTTTCCTTTTGGCTCAGCTTACCTAAATATGAATATCACATGAGTTCCAAACCAAGAAAAAGCGCCAGCAACAGAGACAGCATGAAGAAAATGCTAAGCGACAGAAACAACAGCATCCACAACCGCATGCCCGGCTTCCGCCAATTCAGTCTGGACAAGCACATGCACAAATGAGGCCTGGACCTAACCCACCCTTGCATGGTTCTCAACACCGGTGCTGCAGGGCCAAGCCACCATTATGGGAAGCCTGGACCTTCAGGTGGGCCAGGGAGGTACCCTGCAAATGGAGCAAGTGGGGGATACAATCACCCAAATCGTGGTGGTCAGGGTGGCGGGGGAGGCTATAGCAGTGGGCCGTATCCACCACAAGGACGGGGGCCACCATACGGCTCAAGTGGTATGCCTGGTGCTGGTCCAAGGGGTGGTGGAGGTAGTGGTTATGGAGTTGGAGCTCCCAATTACTCACAAGGTGGGCCCTATGGAAGTTCTGGTGTGGACGTAGCTCTAACATGATGGGTGGAAACCGCAATCAACAGTATGGTTGGCAGCAGTGATTTGATGATATTAATGTAAACTATGTCTCCGCGTTTACTCTGTTTTTTTTAAGAAATGGATTTGCATCTTTGGGTTGGATTTGGATTGATCCTTGTGTAAATTTTTTAACTACATATATTTTACATTTCAGTCCCACTCTAAACCTCAGGTCAGCCCTTGCATATGTATAATAACTTCACTCTCTCTTAATGTTGTTCGGACAAAACGTGGATATTGGTTGGTTTTGAAAAGAAACGCCACCAATTGCCATCTTCTATCCCTTCAGGCCTTCACTGTCAATTTGGACAAGCCAAGTGGCTGTAAATTTTTGCCCTCCACTTATGTTGTATTCTTTTCAGAGTTTTTCAATTGATTTGTAGTCGATTGTGCTTTTATCATACTTTCTAGCTTGAATTTTTCAGAGATATTTTAGACCTCTACTCAAGTTCGTATTGACTGATGATGGATAAAAAAAATATTGGATGGAAATTTGACATGTGATGATAACATTTAATCTTTTTTCTTTTGAAAGTTAGGTCATAGATTATCATTAACCGAAAATGGCGTCTAAAGACAACATTCACACTACAATCCGGGATATCATAAGAAAGGTAAACAGGAGAACCGGTTGTGGTTGACACTGGGTCAACACAACATTAGCATGGGGCAGCGCATGTACCGCGATCACCCTCCCAGAAGCATCACGAGCACGTACCCCAATACCCGCAGGAATATGAGAGAAAAAAGCATCATCCACATTTATCTGTAAAGTACCTGTGGTTTGCGCCAACATGGAGGCCGAGCAGAGTGATGATGATCCACACTCATTGGGAACACACCAGAAAATGCATGCTTGGATTTCATAATTTTTACGGATTTGGCACTTGATATTTTTCTATATTAGTAACTTGTCAACTTGATTTTTTTTCAACTACATTTGTCCTAGAATTTGACATTTTTTTAGAATCTAAGGATCCAATTGAGAAAAATGTTAAATTCAGGGATTAGTACGGATGAAAAAAAAGTAGAGACCAAGTTAGAAATTATCAAGTTCAGGGCTAAAATGTTGTTTTATCCCTTCTATATTTAAACAAATTCAGACAACAATAAGGATGCAAAATACCACTCTTATTCTACAAAACAATGATGGAATATGATAGAATGAATGAGAATAATGTAAATGCAAGGACCCTAAATAGTAATACATAAAATGTAAATGACGGTATTGTGATTGTAACTGACGTAGGTATATTGCATGCAGGAGCATTTTGTCGGTTTACCTCTGGTAAGAAAAAAAGAAGTGAAGGACTCAATTGACATCTCGTACACGCATTGACGAATCAGGCATACTTTGTACAAAAAAAAGAGAATATTTTAAACAAAATTATTAATCGATTTGAATTATTGAACTCATGTTAGTTGATTGGAAACCAGCTACGTTTAAGGTACGTTAATTATTATCTTTTAACATAATTGATTTAATTGCTTGAATTACTGATTATTGAGTTCAGTGTCGTATCATTTTTTATTAAATATTTGTAATAATTGATTTCGATATTTCAAGGACTGTAATGGTTGTTATTATAAAATATTCTGGGTCAGATTGGATCGTATTTTATATTGTTTATTGTAAAATTGATTCGATTCAAATTTGATTATCACTTTCTTAAAATCTAACTTATTTTGATTTGAATTTGAATTTGATATGTGTAATAAAATAATTGTTTCTATTAAATTATCTAAATTGTCAACTATTATATTGATAATAATATCTAAAAGTGTGTTGATATATGCCTTAGTTTTATTATTCATTACAGAATTATATCAAATTCTTTAAACTTTCATTAACCAGATGATAATATCTAAAAGTGGTTGATATATGCTTTAAGTTTTATCAGATTTATTATAGAATTATATTTAAATTCTTTCAGTTTTAATTAATCAAAATAAATAATTTTAATAAAAATATAATTAAAACTAATATATTACAAATTAAACAAACGCTTACATAAAATATAATAGTAAATTATTAAATATTAAAATATAATTATAAATATTCATATTATTAAATATAATTACTCTGATGTAAATAAAACTTGATTAAGCGTCTAACTAAGCTTTCATGAATTACTTGATTAAGATTTAAAAAATAAAACTTCAAATAACAAAGTAAAATACACTCAAGATTATTATTACTTGAATAATAATTATTAAACTAAACGTTAGGTATGATTTTGAAAAAAAGATAAAGTTTAGGTACCAAAACATAGTAATAGTTTAGATATTAAATGTGTAGTTTATCCTTATATTAATTTGATAATTTAAAATAAGGAAAAATTACACAAATGATCTCTCGAATATAGGATGTTGCTTTGGTGATTTACTCGACTATTAAAAGTTACAAAATAGTATATCGATTATAAGACACTATTTGTTGAGTCTTCTGACTATTAAAAGTTACAAAATGGTGATCCAACTATTCATATGTTCCAAACTCATATTTTTCTGTTAAAAAAATGATGGTTATATGAGTTGAACGTTAATCTATTAACTAGGATATGATAAATCTTATCATTGAATTGTTTGAGTTGTATTTTGTGGATCGAATCTTCGTTTACGTTAAGTCAATGCTTGTATATTATGTTGTCGAGCCATTGTTCGAAAGCAACGACGTTGCCACTGGACATTATTAAATATATGATTTTATTATATCTCAATCAGCTAGTTAAGTTCAACTCATAAGGCCTTATTTTTAACGAAAAATTACGAGTTTGAAACATATGAATAATCAAGTGATCGTTTTCTAACTTTTAATAGCGAGGGACTTAATAAGATTGAGTCCTATAATTAAGGGATTATTTTATAATTTTTAATAATATAGGGATTCAAAAAAATAATTGAGGGACCATTTGTGTACTTTACCCCCTTAAAATAGTTCAGTGTGTTTTACCCTATATAATTACAAAATAGTGCTACACTAGTAAGTTGGTTTGGTGTAGATTATAGAATGATTTGGAGGAAGAACAATTAGTGTTCCCTGAGGCTGAATGGCATTAGCGGCATCCCTTAGGTGCTCTTCTTGTATTTGCTTCGATGCCCCCCTCGCCGATTCCAACTCGGACAGATACAAGAGCTCCTCCATCAATTTTCCTCTTCGCCTCCGTATCCACGAATCCAGCAAAAAGCCGTTGCTTGTTAGCATTTCTACCTCAACAATTGTGTTTGTGGGGCTGAGTCTTTGCATTTGCTCCTCCGCTTCCGCTCTTACGCCATTGCCCCGCCGCCTTGAAAAAGGTACCCACCTTTCTCTCTCCCCTTTTGAGTCAATTCATTAATTCACTCACCGTGCTTCTTCTACAGAGAGCCAAACAGCGGATAGCAGGTCAGCAGCTGTAGAAGAAGAAGATGAGAAATCGGACGCAGCTTTTGAGGTTTGGAAATCCAAATCTTTTGCTCTCACCGTTTCTCTATCCATGGTTGCTCTTCAGGGCTCCATGCCTCCCTCCTGGTCCAAGGATTTCATCTCCTCTCAATCCAGGCGCTTAAAGTTCCAGGCCAAATTCCGCCCATCTCTTGAAGATATTTTTGCTCAGTTATGCCTGCCCTTTACTCCAGCCAAAGGCAAAGTGAATATTGGGCCTGCATCTACGGCTGCTGCTGATATTGTCACCCTGGGTGACTCTTGGCTCTCTTTCGCTATCAGAAAAGCTGTTATCGAACCCATTACTGCTGCTGAACACCTGGATTGGTTTAAGGATTTAAGTCACAAATGGAAGGTAAAACCCCATCATATTTTGCTCTTATCCAATTCAAAACAAATCCCAAAACATTGCCCAACTCTTGAAATGTCCCAGGTTTATCTACGCAGGAACCTCAATGGAGATATTGATCCACAGGGTCAGGTATGGGCTGCACCCTATCGATGGGGTACCATGGTCATAGCATACAAGAAAACCAAATTTCAAAAGCAAAAGTTGCCTCCTATACAGGTAATTTTAATCTATCCGCAAAATAAAACCAGTGCTGACTTTAAGTCTAATAGGATTGATTCGTGATAATTTCAATTTCAAGCCAATATGTGCATGTGTTATCTATTCTTCTAGAATTGTCCATAGGTTCCTCTTTTTTCCCATATGATCTCAAATTTGGTTGTAAATTTGTAATGGTATTTAAGTCACCGAAGAATCCTTCATCTATGTTCAGACCTGCCCTTTTTTATTGTAGCATAAAGGTTAATCTAGTTTTGTTTGGCTTGTGGAGAAACAGTAGGCACTTTACTCTTCATACAAACCTTTATAGCATGTCTATTTTCTTCTTTATTTCATTGATATGTGTAGCACTTTCTGATAATGGCATTAGGTAGATCTTCTTGGAGGTTATTTTCTCATCGTAGCATTAGTTAGATGTTTATTTTTTAAGTTTTTTCTTGGAAAGAATTGCAGAACTTATTTCCATTTTGAAATCTAGTGCATAAAGAATTTTGCTATATTCTATTTGTGGCTGTCAGTTAAATGACTGCAGAAATGAATGGGCTTTGAATCTCTGAATTGCAATTTCCCTTTCCTATGTTTTACAATTTTTTCTGCTTGGAGCCTTGGACTGCTAAAACATGGGCTTTACAGTTTTCTGAAATGCCCCAGTCTTCCCTTGCATCGATCCTTTTTTTACATGTTTTCCAGGTTCACTCAACTCATGAACAAATCATCTAACATGACCTAGCGTTTATCTTCACTCATTAATACTGACAATCTAGGGGGGGAAACCCTATTGCAGGATTGGGCAGATTTGTGGAGGCCCGAACTTGCTGGAAGAATTTCAATGGTGAATTCCCCTAGAGAGGTCGTTGGTGCAGTTTTGAAGTACATGGGTGCATCATACAACACAATGGACATTGACTTGCAAGTTCCTGGAGGGAGGAACGCTGTTCTTCAGAATCTAGAATTACTTGCAAAACAGGTAGCACAGCATAAATGATATGTCTCCCCATTCTTTGTACGAGTTCGTATAGCATGATTAGTAGCCATTACATCTTTATTCTTGTAGTGATAAGTCTATTGTGGACTGACCCGATAGAAATTACGGGTGTTGATTTGCTGAATTATATGATCTTATTATAAGATACTTATCATTAGTCTTAAGAGAAAGGGCTCTGTTTGATGCTCAAAATCCAAATTCGAGGTCCCTATGTGTTGACTTGGATCTTGCACCCTTGGATTTCCATGCCACATTGGCTGAAGCAGAATTTGTAAGACTTCTTTTATGAATTTATAGACACATTCTCCAAACTGGCACTTGTCCAGTTCATCAATTGGTGGATAGTTTATCATTTTCCTTAGTAACGTGGGTCATTTTAGCTGTGACACTCAATGGATTGTTTATTTAAGTGCAGAAATGTGAAATAGACAAGATATTGTACCACATGAATTTTGTGGAAGATGGTAGAGAAAGTAGACTGAATAACATATTCGATGCAAATGTAATGGCTTGCTATTCTCTAAGTTATTCACTTTTCATTCAATGCAAGTGATTAGAGCTTGAGCTATTTTCTGGAGAACTAGATGTGCAATAGTTGTCCCTTTTTCTTTTTTTATCTTAAAAATATTATTTTAAATGTTAAGCTGGATATTTGATTTCTCTCCGCGATCATTTTACTCTTTACTTGGTTTTAGCTGCTTCTTTGTTGTATTATAGCAGTATATCCTTGGGGGTTTTGTAGGTAAATTTTTTTGACAGTGCGAACTATCTCAGAGCATTTTCTGTGGGAGATGTTTGGGTGGCTGTTGGGTGGAGTAGTGATGTTCTTCCAGTTGCAAAGCGTATGTCAAACGTAGCCGTCATTGTTCCCAAGTCTGGAGCTAGCTTATGGGCTGATCTATGGGTATACATCTAAACCATTGCATTTTCTGCCTTTTGCTGGTAACATATTGTCTTGCATCGATTTTTTTCCTGTGTCATGTTAAGAGGTGGGTGTGTCAGGTAGTATATTGGAACTAAAACGAGGGAACTGAATAGCAATGAAGTATAAAGTTTATTCTAGCATATTCTCTTTCTCTATTTGCAGGTAATTCCAGCTGCCTCGGGACTTAAAACAGACCGTATTGGGGGCCGCGTGAGAGGTCCATCTCCACTAATCCATCAATGGGTGGAGTTCTGTTTACAGACAGCAAATAGTCTACCTTTCAGGCAAGGGGTAACAGCCGGTGCGTCCCCCTCGGCCCTAGTGAGTGGACCTCTGAAATTGCCTGAAGAGCTGACCAAGGGTAAGCCAAAACTAGACACAAACATAGTTGCTGGAGCGCCACCACTTGAAATATTGGAAAGGTGTGAGTTCCTGGAGCCATTATCTGATGCCACGTTATTGGATTATGAATGGCTCATTAAAAACATGCCCAAATGTGGCCCAAATTTTATAGAGTATGTCTCTTCATTAGTTGGAACTTTGAGGAAGCCAAAATTGACATAAGATTCACTGCGTGGCCATGTAGTTATTGTCACTTAAACCAATACATACGGTGCAGATCGACCATTAATTTGTAAATCTTGAATACTTGCAAAATTCAATTTCTACAACATATCCAAATGGCTCTCTTTTCTGTTCCTATTATGTGGTGGCTACAAATGCATTTTACTTTTTGACATGTCTATGGATAAATAATTGGAAAACAATTAGCAACGTTTTGATAGGATGATGTTTCCGTGTACGCCAATGAAATGAGGTTCTTATTGGCAAGTAGAATTGAATTGAAACTAGGTCATAGCAGGGTTTGGAGTAAGCTGTTCAAGCTGAGCCAGTTTGTAATGAAATAGAATGAGAAGGTTCTGTAGTGCGAGAGGTCTGGAAACAAATCAGGCTCCGAAGCATTCGTTTATGGAAATGAAGAATAACCCTATATAGGGGTAAATGAAGAATAACCTTATATAGAGATATTAATTGAGTTGAGCAATTCGAATTTGATTCAATCAAAATTCGATCAATGTTCAATCTATGCATTGTTACTATAGTTGTAATACGTAACTTTTGTATATTTGTACACTATTATTTTGAAATTTGAACTTTGAAATTATTTTATATATTATTTTTATCATTTTTTTGTTAAAGTGTTAATTTATGTTTATACTAAATTATATATATATTTTTAAAATAATAAAACAAATTCTAGCAAATTCAATGAGTAACGAATCGAATTGAACAACAAATTTTTTTAACAAGTACTGGTCGAATAAAATTTTATCAAACTTAACAAACAGCAGGTCGAGTTAAACGAGTTGAATTATTTTTTAATCGGGTTAAGCACTACTCAACTTGTGATCAATTGATTCGCTCGATATGCACCTCCTAACCTATGCACGTGCTTTAAGCCTTTGGGGGGGAAATTGCTCATTTTGAAAATTAAATGAAAATTTGTACATTACGTTCTAATCTCCAAACCCACGACTTGGTTGAAATCATCAATAAAACCCGTCTTCAATTTTTGTTCGCTTCTCAATCTTCGGTTGAAGATTAAGAAGTCGTCCCGTGTGTAAAATGTAGAACAGGCACATGCAGGCAACAGAAAAATGAAACAAACCCAAAAAGGCAAAATATTCTCAATTTACACGCGTCATCATCTCATATTCACTTCAACATGTGGTAGGGGGAGAGGGAGAAATGAAAGCTAAGGACTAAGGAATGGGATAATACCAAAAAAAAAAAAACACTTAAATGACCAACTGACTCGTACCAAAAGGGTAGAGAAGGTGAAGGTTAGATCTCATCGCACTTGCACATGGCAAATTGCAGGCAATGGATGTTCACCCATGCCATTTCTCAAATTCTATTCAACTACTCAAATTGAGGTTCAAATGTAATATGCGCAATGCGCGAATACACCATACATTCCATTCATCTGCACAAAAGAATTAGTCAAAAAATGAACACGAGTGAGGATCTTGCACATTCAACATCTCTTCGTTTACTGCTTCAAATGGAATTTGCTCAAGACAATAGGAGACCGTGAAACCATACACACAAATCTCATTTTCGGCTTTGACTATTCAATCAGAGTTGGAATCATAAAATCACTTGGGCATGGGGTCATAACCTCTGATTCAACCAACTGCACCACCCTGTGCATGGTGGGCCGGTCCTCTGGGTTTGAACTAACACACTGGATGGCTACTGAGAGTAAAGCATCAAGGCTTTCTGCCTGCACCCCTTCACAATTTGGATCCCCGATCTCTCGTTCCCTATTCTCTGTAATTAGGAAATTAACTGCATAAAAAGTGGACATGCCAGTCAGGTAATTACACCCACAAGTATTATATATATATAGGGTATATTTATATACTGCCAAATGCAAGACTTCTCAAGCATGTGATTTAAAGGCTTAATCAGAAAATTAATGAAAAAGAGACTAAGCCAATTTGACAAAATGTCAACAAGTGAAAACATACCCAACCAACGATGTTCAGGCCCTTCTCAATGAAGGATGCATCAGTAGGTCTCTTTCCACTTATGACTTCAAGCACCAAGACCCCAAAACTATAGACATCTGTCTTTTCAGTTGCTCTCCCACTTGCCACATACTCTGTTGAGGGAAGCGTAAACAGATTTCAGACAAATTGAATTTAGAAAACTTGCGTTACATAACAATGTCTAGACCACATAACAAGAACCTAATTGCAGCTTTACAGAAAACAATAATAAATACTTAGACCAAAATTGCATGACCGGAACCTTTCCTTTGGTTAGATTATAAAGCTAAGACTGGAGTTCTTATTTTCTTGAGACAGTAAGACACAAATTTAAACAAGCCATAATCTGTTTAAGCAACGTGAGATGGGATGTGAACTTCAAGGTCATAGAGCATCAAACTTGTTTAGCAGCATTTTTTATTTTTATATCTACAAAAGGTAAAAAATTGATGGAAAAAAAATATATTTTTAAATACTTTAAGAGCACATTTTGGTCCAATGAAATTTTAATAAAAAGAGGTTTGCATAGAAGTTCAGCTAAATTTTTACTTCAAAAATCTGTAGGGGCCAAATAAAATATTAATGAAAATCATCGGTTGTCAAGTGCCAAATAAGCCATTAAAAGCAACTCAGAAAAAATAACTTTTTTTATGGGATCAATTCTCACTTGTCTTCTGCCAAATATTAACAGTAATCATTTTCAAAGCATCAGGCTCCACAATCATAGACAAGAAGGAAATATCGTAACTGCATACCTGGAGCCAAATAACCAAAAGTTCCTGCAACAATGGTTGTAATATGAGATTCTCCATCCTCTAACAGCTTGGCAAGTCCAAAATCTGATACCCGAGCCTCCAAGTTGCTATCGAGTAGAATGTTGCTCGACTTTATGTCACGATGAATGATCCTTGGAGAACAATCATGGTGTAAATAGGCCAGTCCTTTTGCTGCTCCCATAATAATGTTCAAACGTGCCTCCCAGTCTAACTGCTCAGATCGTTCTGTTAAAAGAATCATAAAACAGCATTATCTTCCCAAATAAAGAAATTAATCCATTCAACAAATTAATAGAATAGAAATGGACCCGAGATCATAAAGGAAATCTTAACTAGTGGTGAAAAAGAAGAAATATTTATGTTCAAGCTCAATGTTGTCAAGAGCCCAAGAGGCAATATAGGCATTAACATACACAATGAGTGAGGCACAAGGTGCAAACAAATTGCTTGCCTAAGCAAATTAAGACGCAATACGTATACATATACGTAGATGTATATGTATTATCAATAAGAATGTCAAGTTTATGCCAGTCAGACCACTGCTTTGAATAAAAGTAGGTTAAGGGAGACTCACCATGGAGAGCTTCATCAAGATTGCCACCAGCCAGGTAATAATAGAGTAACAGCTTTGATGTAGGTGAATTACAATATCCTCGCAAATTTACAAGGTACCGGTGTTTTATGCTTCCAAGAATTTCAAGTTCTCTTTCAAAAAACCGATTAAATCCCTCATTCATCTTCACAATTCGTTTCAATGCAAAAACATTGCCATCATCCATTGCAAGCTTGTATACTGTCCCAAACCCCCCAGTACCTATAATGTCTTCCTCACTCAAAGTTTCCAATTTCTTAATGATATCTTTCGAAGAGTGTGGCAAGTCTCCATGGAACATAACAATGGATGCCCCTGAAGCAACAATACCACATTAACAAAGACATTGACTCTTAAAGGGTAAAGATGAAAATTGGACACAGCTAGATTTTCCAAAATTGAAGATAAGTTGGAAGCAAACCTCCACTGACATCCATTGCAAGAGTTCTGCTCTCATTTTTACCAAACTTCTTGTATAGGAAACAACCCCAATAACACATAAGTGCCACCAAAAGCAGTGCACCTACAGTTGCTGATGCACTAACAAGAAGTTTTCCGGAGTTTTTCCTTTTACCAACTTGATTTTGAGCTATCCCAAAAGAAAAAAGATTGAATACAAACCAGATTGAGTTGCCTCCCAAAAATATAATAAATCCAAGAATAAAGGTAACAGATCTATCAAGATTTCAGATTGTGGACAAATTGATCTTTTTACATTCATAATTAACACTGAGATGAGCACCAAACAATCAGACTTACACATTTCTGGCACACGCAGCTTACCTGAAGTAGGTGATCCAAAATATGTTGAACCTCCTCCACCACTGTCATCTTTGCATGCCACGTTGATTTGTTTTCCACATAAACCACGATTTCCAATGAAACTACAAAAAAAGAGTTAAACTGTTAATTTAGCATAATAATGGTACATCAATCTTCTTTAACTTTTCAGGATGAAGTAGCTAGAGGAAGATGAAGATATTAAAAGTGCCAAATAAAGAATTGAGTACAAGAGTAACATCCCTCTGGCATGATTATTCTAGCATATAAATAACCAAATATCTATTGAACATGGTATACCAAATTAGTTTGTACTTTTGAACTAGCCATAAAGTTGCTGAAGACACCATGCGATGGTATAGGCCCGACCAGAAAGTTGTTAGACACATTGCTGCCGGAAATTCAATACAATCATCAAAGATGAGTTTCTGTTCGATAAATTCTTTAAGTACCAACTCAGTAGAAAGCCTACACTTAAAAACTAACAAATTTTAAGGGGACTAACAATGTAACGAGATTATGTAGCTTTCCAATCGAGGGAGGGATATATCCACTGAGAGAATTGCTTGAGATATCCCTGAAAATTCAAAGCTCAGTGTAAGCATCATTAAGTAATCCAAATGCTTAGTCTCTTTATCACTCTGGCTCACATTTATTAGTAAGACAAACAACTTACAGATTCTGAAGTGAAGAAAGGTTTCCCAATTCACTTGGAATTAATCCACTTAAGTAATTACCCTGCAAGTATCTGCAAAGGAGAATAGATTAGAGTATAATAAAATAAAGAATACAGGTAATTCCAAAATAAATTCTTTAATAAAAAATCTAAAGAATCTTTAAAACATATGGTACTTCATATTTACATGCACACTAGGTGAACACAACCATGCCATTACTTAAAAATATGTACAATAACTAAGATAGCAAGTTTATCCAAGTAATATAACCAAAACCAGTAGAACATTGGTGGCTTTCAAGAAAAAGTAAGAAATATGTCTACTCCGATCATGCAAAAAAAAGTACCACAAAATTAACAGCATTAAGCAATCAAAAGCAAGTGAAAGGTTGAGTTTTTGCTTCAGCTCTTTATATGAATGATAAATAGATTTAATTCAAGAACGACCAAGTTGGATCAAATTTTGGAAAAGGTCCTTTCAATCTTTATACCGATTGTACCCATCCAAATTGAGGGAAGGTCCAAGATTCACTTTTCCCCTTGGCCTTTCCCAACTGTCAAAAAGGACATTTTGTAGGTTGATACTAATGAAATTAAACAAGTCTACTGCTCTACAATTTATATGCCACCAATGCATGTACAGTTTTTATCAATTTATATACAACGGAAATATCTTTCTCTCTCTCTCTCTCATATATATATATATATATGCATGTATGTATGTATCACATATAAGAACAGAAATCCTAGTTAAATCCCTTCCAATCCATCTATAAATCATAATCCAATAATAGAACAAATATTTTAGAGGTCAAACTATTGTTTGGCGTCAGAACCAAAGCTAAATAAAGAAATATTTATAGAATAGCCAACAACACTTTTCAAGTAAGGAGAATCAACAGTACTTACAATTTAAAGAAATATCTATAGAATAGCCAACAACAATTTTCAAGTAAGGAGAATCAACAATACTTACATTCCTCGCAGCTCTGTGCAATTACCCAGCTCTGAAGGAATTGCCCCATAAAAGTTGTTGTTATGAAGCATTCTGATACACATAAAAACCAGAGAAAATATCAGCTGCAATAAATACATTTGAATACCAATCATGCATCAAGTACAAAGATACATAAGCAAGTCCTATTAACACATACAAAAGCCTCAAGTGCTCCAGTTTCCCAAGGTCAGGTGATATAGGACCACTCAATTTATGATTGGTAAGGCTCCTGAAGAGAAAACGTAGAGAAAGGAAACATGTTAAATGGCACTTTCAGGCACACAGTTGAGTTAAGGGATGTTATATTTGGACATGATCTTCAAAACTCACAAAGTCGTTACTCTCTTGGTTTTGTTATCACATTCCACCCCTTTCCATTTGCATGGATCGGGATCCTCTGGTCTCCACTTAGAAAGCATGCCATCTGAACTAGTAATTGCTATCCGGAAGCTCAGAAGTGCCTCTCCTGCATAACAGGAAAAGCATTTTCACAATCTATAACCAGATAATCCTATTTCTAGCAAGAATCACTGCCTACCTAGAGAGACTATAACCAGCCAAAATCAGTTATATCTGAATTAACTCTAAAAGATGGTGTCAAAAAGGAAAAGGAAAAGGAAAGGATAAAGAAAGCAAAATGTAAACACCCTCACCAAAGTTTTAAAAGGTGGAGATATTCAGCATGTAATTTTTCCTAAGTGAGACAAATTAACCAATATTTTCCAACCAAATGAGCATTAACATAAAGATAGCATTTGAGATCCTTCCGCAGATGGTGAGAGAATAGGGGGAGTAAAAAGAAATTTCCAAATATCAGCTTAAATTATCACATACCATCAGGACTGATAGCTCTGACTTTGTTTGCAAGGATAAAAGAGAAAAGAATGAGAAGCAGCCATGGCCATTGACATTTCATAAGACGAATGCCCATGTTGGCACTGACAAAGCATATTATAGATACTACAAATCATCCGATACGCCAAACTCAAAAATCTGCCCTTGTTATAACATATGGTTACCCGGACTACAACTCCACTTGGCAGCTACAAAAATCGAATGATGTCTGGCAGGAAAGAGAAGCAAAATATGAATTACAAATGATAAAGATATTTGAAACAGAAATAATGTGCAGAATGCGGATCAATGTTCTCAATCCAATTCAAATAGCTACCAAGTTCCTTCCCATTTGTGCAGAAAGAAATGCATAATTCAAAACCAAGCAAGAATCGCCTCTCTCTCTACACACACACACACAAACATTATTTAAAAACACAGGTCGTCAAAGCAGCCTCGTGTATAACCAAAGGACAAATAGAGGACTGAAGTCTTGTAACAGATCAAATAATTCTAATCATGAAAAAATGTCCAACGTGAGAACCATTTCAGTTTGGCTATCCATGATGTGGAGTTGTGGACAATGCTAGTGTATGAGAGTTGCTTACACTTGTACAATAAAGCGTTTCCAGCCAGCATACACCATAAAACCAAACAGAATATATATATATATATATATATATAAAGTAGCATAATTAGACCTTAAAAGCATTTTCAAGGAAAATGAATACTTCTGATAAACAACATGTACATCATGAAAACTTTTGCTGCATTAGCATTCTTTATCTAAATAGAACGAGACTGACTACCAGCATCTATACAAGCAAGTCCTTCCCCAAATCTGCCGTCATTTTTGAGGCATTTATGTTAAATTCGAAACTCTAATAACCAACTTCTCCAACCCAAACTCACAATTAGAAAATAAACTAACGGCCTCTCAAAGTATTACTGATTGATCATAGCATCTTTTAGAGCTGAAAGAACAGAAGAGCTACATTGATAAAGTGACAGAAACTTTGAAACATTAACCGGAAACAATAACAAGGCATAAAACATGGTAATAACGAAAATGGGATTCTAGGAAATTGTCCCTCAACATTGGCTATTTACATTCCAAGCATATGCTAAAAGAAATTTACCTAAAAACAAAGTAAAGATTCGAGCAAGAAAGCAAACACTAATCAATCATGAACTTAAACACAACGGAGATAAACTTTGGAGAATAAAACGGAATTAAAAAAGAGGAAAAAGAAGAAACCTTGAGATTGAGTCGATCTGCAGGCAGTGTGAGCCGTGGAGAGAAAAGGAGCCAAAAAAATACAAAATGAAAAATGGAGAGATGAAACTCGGTGCTAATACTTTATTTCTTCTTCGATTACGATTACTTTTAGTTCTTGTTAATTTTGGTTATGTTTTGAGACTATAGAGAGAGATTTAGCTGATGAACAGAAGTAGATTCGATGCTGGCGAGCTGAGGTGATACTGTTTTCTCACGTGCGACCACGACTATCCGTACGTGCCAAACCGACGCTTCTTCTTTCTAGAAGCGAGTAAAACCTGTAGTCTAAACTCTAAGCAGGTACAGTAAATTTTGTCCACGCCCGGATCTTATGTAAGATTTATATATCTATATATTTGATTAATCCGATTATATTAAAAATATTAAATTTATTATAATTACTATATAAAAATATTTACGGTAAAATACACAAATAATCCCATAATTATAGGATATTATTTTATTAAGTCTCTTAACTATTAAAAGTTATAAATTAGTCGCTTGATTATAAGATATTATTTTGTTGAGTCCCTCGACAGTTTTAGAATAATCATTGAACTATTCATATGTTTCAAATTTTTCGTTAAAAAGTTAATGATAGTTTAAGCTAGACGTTAATTGGTTAACTTAGATATGATAATCATTTAAAATTTTATGATCAAATTTTATCATATCACAGTCTATAGATTAATGTTAAACTTTTATATATCTTTTAAAACAATTATTTTTTATATATAAAAAAAGCTCTTTTTCAAGAAATATATATCGTTCACGAAAAACAATAATTCATTCTAAAGTAATTTTTTTTATTCTACTCTATCAAATTAAAGTTACTTTTTTATACTGCTATTTACTTGATGTCAATTAATTTTTATTCTACCCTAAAACATATGATTTGCTGACCAACACCAAGAAATTTAACATTTTATTAGAATCCAATTTGTTCTACAAAGTTCTCTTATGAACTCATAAAATCTTAATATCCAGGCAGAAAGGTAACATCTTTATTATCGTTCATGCAATTCAACACATGAGATGACAAAAAAGTGAGGCAAAGGCAAATAGACAAGTCATTTCCATTGGTTTAACATTTAACATCTAGAATCATAGAGGAAAAGCTAATCTGTTCTTTTCCTTTTTCTTTTGCGTTGGAAATCAATCAACTTGACACAGTCGGAGGGTTTTCCTTCGGATGTTTGGAGCCATAATGATCACCGAGTTGTTTTTCATTTGCTAATTGCACCTACAACATGAAGGAACACTCATTTTAGCATATTACAGGAAAGGAGGCCAGAGAGAAATATGTGGACTCGAACTGCCTCGAGACTTTGCCACCCTAACAACACTAACCAAATCTTTCATTCAAAATGCAGGCACATAGAGAGAGAGAGAGAGAGAGAGAGAGAGAGAGTTCTATAACTTGAATAAAGAGGGGGGAAAAGGCAACTTATCATCATGCAACAAACAGTGATATGTTCAAATCCCTTTTTTTTTTTTTGGCAAAATGATGTTCAAAGTATATGGTGTTTGTGATAATGCAATACATAAAACAGCAAATGAAGACTCCATGCAAAAACCAGGCAGTTGGTGCCCTTGATTTATTACACTGCAGTCTGAATTTGAATGTATGATGAACTTGACCTACAGCCACATGTTTTGCAATGCAATTCAAACTTACATGTATGTACAACCATCAACATGGAATTGATTAACAAAATTCAAGTTTAACATATTATCTTCCACATTCGCTGCCAGATCACATCAAAGAAACAATGTAGATTCACGGAAAGACAGCATAAATAAGGTCTACAAATATGACAGATGAAAAATACAAAATTACTTATTCCTTTTCTTCTAGCAGTTGCCCCTCTTCTTAGTCCTACTCGTGATATATCTATTTGATGAACAAAAATATAATAACAAAAGCATAGGAAAAACTACAAGCTCATTGCTGCTCAAGCCATATAAAAGGAGGTAAACCCTCAAATATCATGATTTGTTTTCTTTATATCCTTTTACATTTTAAAAACAAAGTAATGAAACCAAATAGTGGTAATGTACAAAAAGTTCCTATTTTTATGTCAAGGAGCTCGTTCTTTCTAAAAACAATCAATCCATGGGCAGAACTGGTAAATGCATGTACACAAGTTTAACAGGTCACTCAATGAACAAGATGCTCTATCCTTAATTCTCTCATTGTATGTTTGGATGAAACATTTGGTGATTTATATCATATTTTAATATGAATTATTCAAAATGCAGAAATTGGATTTTCTAAAATCTTAGTTTTGTTAACTATTATTTTCCTTTATATGTGCTTCTAGAAACTGATGCCACTTCAACAAACCAGAAACCATCCATTCCAATTCCACTCTGTTGCTAATCAATCACCATGAAATCACCCATCCTGTATCTTCTGCCATACTAAGTGCTAAACCCTTTTAATTCCATAAAACAGCTAAAACGGAAACAGACACCCACCAGAACATCTACATAACAAAAAGTAGTAGCGAAGCACCTTGAAACATAAATTTGAAAGTGGGGAAAAAAAATACTTGCAGATCTCTTTCCTACCCATTAGGGGTTCTGGTCTACAAACTCACACTCTGTAAGAAATACAGTTAGTGTTAACTGAGATATACTAGCAACATCTTCTGATTACCATGCATATATGGATAAAAAAAAAAGAGAGAGAGGAGAAATCTAGGATGTCAAAGAAGGGGGATTCAAGGTTTTATGATATTATATCACTTTGCTAGGTATCTCACTATCTTCTAAATCGACAGCGGTAGCGTAGCAAGTCAAAGCGGTAGCAGTAGGAATACTGATAAGATTGAGTTTTATTAATACTAACAATAGTTACAATAATAAATAGGAAAATCACTGACATATCAGTTCAATCAAGTAACAAAAAATTCAATTAATGATTATTTTTAGTCTGTAGTGCAAGCCATGGATATCAAGAAATGATCGATTAGATTCCAAAATACATTGTGAAGGAGGAAGAAAGTGGGTGACACTGTTACCCCTCTATTCTCGAATTAATTGGTGATTTCATACCGTCAGTGTAATTTTATACACCATTTTAAGTTCGTAAATTTTTGAGTATATTTAAACTCAGATTTATACATTTTTAGTCGAATCAAATTTAACCGGACTCACGTTTGACTCAACTCGATTATATAAGTATCCCAATAAGTGGCCGAACTTTTGGACTTTTAATTTTAACTATTCGGCCTAATTGGGCCTATAGGGAACGGCTGATGTCAGCTTCATCTCTGAACTTCGATTTTATACATTTAGTTAATACCTAAAAATTTAATTTATATTTAGAGTGAGTTTATTATATGTTATTTACTTTGAAAAAAAAACTCTTTTTTACCTTTTTAGTATTTGATTAAGTTTACTTTTTTACCATTATTTTTCACACAAGACTTCGAAACCGAATGAAGGTGCAGCGAGTTTTGCTGATTTTGGGTCCGCATGGGCCATGTCGTACGGCCTACCTAGGCCCTAGATACTCCCCTACCCATGTTGCGCCGATGCAAGCATAAAGTAAGGGAGAATCGAAGGAACTAACATGAAATTTCAGAGAAAGGAGACAGAACGGAAGAAGAAGAAAAATTAAGAAAAAACTCATTCAACTCGCGACATGGATTAAATCGAGAATCTAAGAAATAGAGGGAAAACAGAAGAAGAATCAAAGAGAAGAAGGCAAATTTCAAGAGATCAAGTGGATAAGAATGGAAGTTTAAGAATTTAGGAAGAAAATAGGAGAAAAATCAAATGACTTGGATCCAACTGATACCTATTGATAGAGAACAAACTAGAAGGTGGTAAAGATTTAAGGAACCAATAAGTCGAACATAAATATTATAGAAAAGAGCAGGCAGCTTTCGCAGAGAAAAGAAGAAGAAAACAATTTCATTCAGTCATCATTGATTGAAACCCTAACCCAAAACCACCTTGTTACCTAATTACAAAACGACGACATTTTCATTAACCCAAAACTTAGCGTCTAATTTATTAATAAATTGGGCCTGCATCATTTGCCTAGAACTGATACTCGTAAAGAGAACCTATGGTACAGTAGAGCGTAGAGAAAAGAAAGAAAACATGATAGTATTTAAGTTCTTACAGGAGTAAAACTTTCACGTTCAAAGCATCAATGTATCATACAATATCATATGCACGTGATGCAATGCCATGGGAGTATTAGTTTATTGGTTGGCAACATGCCATCAAATATGCAAACGACAGTCTTTAAAACCAAACCGGATAGCAAACACACATCCAAAAACAGCTATTAGTAGGCCAACACTTCTTAAAGCACCAAACACAGCAGGGGCGTCAACTTTCAGAGCTATAAGATGTCTCCCCTGCTGAAGAGCTATCTCTTTGAAGACGCTTCATCTCCTCATAGGCCCATTCAAGGCCAGGGCAGTAATGGAGTGGTGGATTAAATCTGCAATCGTTGATGTCATCTGGCAAAAATGCCCCATTCTCTATCACGAACTTCACTGCTTCTTTCTTTCTTTCTTTAGCTGCTGCGTGAAGTGGTGTCCCTGAGATTCACAACAAAAACAAGGGGCAATGAAATCAGTAGCCTTTCTTGCATCTAGGCGCATGCTTTTATAACAAATCCTAAGTTTCAATTTTTTGTAATATCAAGCCCAAAATTTCATTCACCAATCTGGTGTTTACCCTCAAGCCACTAATACTATGTACACTCCTAGTATAAGCTGTCCAAAATACACAAAATCATCATAAACTAGCATATCTTTAATATGTCCAAATTGAATGCTGTTAACTTTGCACAAAAATATGAAAAGAAAAAAATCTAACGTGCAGTTAGATGATTGGGATTCTTTAAAGCATTTTTAGCAGGAAATGGATCACAATTTATAACAAATTAAGAGTTTATTTGGGCCTAGTGGTGTCCAAGTTTTTTTCTTAAAACACTGACAACAGTATTGACTTTTTGTTTGTGTGTATTGGTGTGTTTTTTTTGGTGGGGGGGGGGGGTTGGGTAGTTACTAATTACTACAAATGTTTGATTGTCTCATAGTGTTTGTTTGATGAGCATGGAAGCTTAAATAGAGGAGTCTTCGAAGAAGAAATGCAGCTGCTTTAAGTTGTGAAATATAATCAAATTAGCAAAGTTTAAATGCGGAAATTAGATGGTTAACAGGGCCCAAATTAACTTGTAGTTTTTTATTTAATGTACTTACCAGGTCATAAGTTATCAACAACACAATTTTTAACTATGGTATATAGTCACTAAAGAGACAAAATAGGAAAACATGAGATTAGGAAATTACAACCACAGGCACCCATAGTTCTTGCATCAATATTAGCACCACGTTCAAGCAACTCATCCAGAACTTCAACATGGCCACCCTCAGCGGCAAGATGGAGTGGGGTGATACCTTGGGATTTGGGGCCCCATGCAGCCACGTTTACATCCATCCCTTCATTGATAAGTTGTTTGACCTGTTCCAAAGAACCTTAAATTAGAATTCAATTTCCATGGGAAAGGAGAATTATTTCAGCGAAATGTTTGGCAAGAAACACAAATAATAATATACAATAAATGCCAGTGACAAAGAGCTCAAAAGAAATTGAGTCTTACATATTGAATCATTCATACATGTGTTGATAACATATATGTTCCATTTGGTATGGAGGAATGAAAATTTGTACATCTAATAGCTAAGCTTCAACATAAGAAAGTGATAATGAATCTTAATCACTTGATTAATTTTTTTTTTGTTCCGACTCCTTTCTATCCTTCATATGAATCTTAATCAGTTTGTAACAATTGGGTTCAACAGTCTTTTGTTTGAGCCAGATGATGAAAGATTAACATGTTCAGCTCCATTAGGGGATGTATCTAAAAAATATCTAGTGAAAATCAAGTAAATCAGTTAGTGGCAAGGACAACTGAATGACTGATAAAGTGAGACCCCCACGGGAATACAAAACAAATAAATCACAGAAGAGCTCATTGACAGCCATTCCTCAACATATAAAATCCAGGTAAAAGGGAAATCTCAGATAAAAGCAAGAATGGAAGAGCAATAAATCAAAGAACAAATGTCCACTTACTATTGGTATAAAATAGAGGTCATAGTCCTAAAAGAATTTTCTTTTCTGTTAAATTTGATAAGTGATTTCAAGTATTACCACTAAAGGCAGGTAGAATTCCGGCATTATCCTTGCCTTCTGATGTTGGCATTAAATACTATAACTGTTAAATAACTTATGGATCAAGAAGAAGAATAAGGTTCAAACAAAGAAAGATACCTTATCGAGGTCACCTTTTCGGGCTCCGATGTGAAGCAACGTCCAACCTCTATCATCCCTATCAATCCCACACCTAAACGAGCGCCTTCTTGACAAACTTCTCCTCAAAGACTGCACTTGGGTCATATTCTTCGACTCAATAACAAAAAACCAACCAATATCGTTGCAGATATATATAATTTTTATTTCCTTAACCCAGAAAATAAAGAAGAGGGCCTCAGATCAGATTGATTGATTGTTTAGGCGAAGAATTACATGATATTGTAGTAAAAAGATGAAATTTCACAAAGGGTAAGATCTTTTTTTCTTGAAAAAAAACAAATTCCCCGAAAGTTGACAATAACGAGAGGGAGGCAGTGGGAGGAGGAATCACATGATAGAGACGGAAAAGAGGGGGGAGAAAGGAATTAGCGATAAGCAGGGGAATGATGAGCGATGCAATAAGGAGCAAAGGGATTCAAACCAGGACCAAAGACACGGAGGTTTTTGGTGCAAGTCATAAACGGAGAAGACACTACAAACATAATTGATGAAATTGATTGAATATTTACAGTAAAATCAGAGGAAATGCACAAATCATAGATCGACTAGGAGTGGGAATACCGATGTTTATGAAATCGGGAAGGAAAATACGTAGCGAAAGAAAACCCTAAATCAGGAAGGAAACGGGAGAGGAGAGGTATCGCAAAATGGATGCCACGATATCTAATGCCATATGCTACTTTTGGTTATCTTGATAATGGGCTGACGGTCCAGGCTAGCCCACAATATCAGAATCCTTTTTCTTTTAACAAATTTCAGTATACATAAATGCTGACGGTGCACGCTCATCCTCTGGTTCTCCAGCTCTTGGTATCGTTGCTCGGGATTATAGTGGACTGGTTGTTGCAGCTCAAGCAGTCCCGATCGAGGCAGCGGCAATCACTAATGGCCTCCGACTGGCTCTTGAATTGGATTATCAACATGTTCGCCTGGAAAGTGATGCGGCCAATGTAGTTCATCAGTTGCTTTCTACCCAGGCTGACCTGTCCTCTCTTGGATTTCATCTTGCTGAAGCTCGTGCTTTGCTCCAGGATCATCCTCATGTTGGTGTACACACTATCCGCCGCTCGATCAATGTGGTGGCTCACACCCTTGCCCAGTTTGCTTTAGGCCTTCATCAGCCTTGCTTTTATGCTATTTATGGTTAATCTTAGATGCATGTTTTCCTTTAAAAAAAAAAGTTAATGTACATTTTAGTACTTCAATTTGATATCATGATTCAGTTTGCTACTTTAGTTTTTTCCTCCAATTATGTACTTCAAATTGGATTCAAGGTTAATTTGGTATTTGAAGTTCTTTTTTTTTTGTTCAATTAAGTACTTTTTTCAAAGTTCTCTTGAGATAATTTTTTTACAAGTTTTTCTATTTTATTATTATTTTAAATTCACGCTTTATTCCGATATTTAGATGAGTTGCTACTCCGAATTATGTACATTCATTTTATTTTAATCTCAATTTAGTATGAATTAGTATTAATGTTTCCTATAATTCTTATCTCTTTTAATTTTATTTACGTTGTGTGTGTGTGTATATATATATATATATATATATATATATATATATACTATTTATATTATTTATATTATATTGAATATGTAATTTTTACATAGATAAATTATATAAATGGTTCCATATGTTTTAGTCTAACCGATTTTAATCACTAATTTAAACAGAATGATTTTGATTCCTTACGTTATCCGTCTGTTGAATTTTATCTTTCAACAATTTACGATCACCCTTTAACGAAAATGTTATGTGAAAAAAAAAAAAAAAGCCGCATCTTGCGTGTTACGTGGAACTTAAATGAAAAAAAGTTATAACATAGGCACCTTTTTAAATTAAGCCTAATTATTACTATTATTATCTTGGTTTAATTTACAAATTAACCCTCTAAGTTCACTCATTTTTATATTTTGCATCCTGATTTTTTTATCCTGGTTTAACTATTAATGTGTATTGTTATATTTTGACTCTTAACGTTTCATACATTGTAATGTGATAAATGACAAGATACAAAAAATAAAATTCAGATTTAGGCATCATGAAAAAGTTGTGGCTATAGTGTTCTAATATCTTATTACCCCAATTTTTACATTAAGATTTTAGTTGTCACTTCAATAACCCGAATTTATAATAAATTTTTTAAAATTATGAAATCGATATTCAAGTTTAAAATACTCATATTTCCATTTTCACATCTGGCCATCAAAGCTTATTGAAACCTTTTTTATCTCTCTTCTAATCTTATTTAGAGAGGAGGAAAAAGAGAATTCTAAAGGAAGGAAGATGGGTATTTCTAATAGATCTATAACCAATGTCATAAGAAAACACGAGGGAACAAAGATATGCAACTTGATCAACCAATCAAATATATGCCCTCAAACTCTACTAAAACCTTAATTATACTTTATTCATGTCATTAAAAATCTTTCAACTTTCTGAATTTGTCATAATTATCCTCGCACCCATCAATATCTTAAAATTTATCAATCAGACTCGATCACCATAAAAGGAAGAGGAGGATGCCCAATGGCGCAAGTTAATTGGTCCGGATTTTTTAATCTTTGTAACGTTTAGGGGCTAGAATGTATAATGGGGTCATACTTTGAGGTATAAAGAACGAAGATGAGTATATTTAGAGAGTCAGAATATAAGAAAAAGAAGTTTAGGGTGTAAAGTAAAAAAAATGTTTATACTTGGAGGGCCTGATTGTGAATTAAGCCTCGTTATTCTCATCCAATGTGGGTAGATAATTTGGTATGTTATTTGCTTTAAATCATATCAAAATCAAAGGGCGAAAGGGGAGGCGGCTTGAGTGGGAGTTGCTTATCTGAGTCTCTCGACGCTCACGCATCAAACACCACAATCGCCATGGATTTAATCTCACTCTCATCTGCTCTAAACCCTGCTTTCTCCTCCCTTCAACTCAAATGTAAACCCTCTCTTCCTTTCCCTAACAAAACCCCTCCCTTTTTGAGCCTCTCGCCCACACCCGTTTCTTCTTCTCTCAAACTGAAAGCCACCGCTAACAGCCTCAAATTATCAGCCCCTCAGACCCCCGCCACCGCCATGCGAGGGGCTGAAACCGATGCTATGGGGTTGCTGCTGAGGGAGCGAATTGTTTTCCTTGGCAACCAAATTGATGATTTTTTGGCCGATGCTATTATAAGTCAGTTGCTGCTTTTGGACGCTCAGGACCCTACTAAAGATATCAGACTATTCATTAATTCCCCTGGTGGTTCTTTGAGGTATGATCCCTTTTCAAGTTCTGCCCTTTAACCTTAGGCTTAGATCCTATTATTCAGTTTTTCAGTTGTTCTCTTTTGAGAATCTGAGATAATGAGAAAAACGCGTTGTTGCTAAAACTTTTGTTCTATTCCTTTTTCTGAATGGGAAAGGAAGATCTTTTTTTATAGATATCTGGGAAATTCATATCAGATGGCTTCATCAATGGGTATTTTCTTTAATAAAAAAGGGGGTGAGGCCGTGAGGGGAATCACTAATGTGACCTTTTTTTCTTTGAATAATGTGGTATTGTTCAATGGTAAATTATTGAGCTGACAATTTATGACCTTAATATGCCCTTATAAAGCTGAATAATGACCTTTTTATTTGCTTCAGCTAGTATCACATCATTTGTTAGGATTTTGGAAACGATATGACAATTTTATCTGATGGTGGTTGTATTCTCCTTGGATATGGATTGTCATTTTCTTCCTTATATTTTTTATTGAAGGAGCATGATAGTAATGATTTGAAGATCTATCTTGTTTGTAAACCCCCTTTAATTGAAGGGCATAGATTCCTTACCTTAGTTCTCAGTAAGCTGGCAAGTCTAATTACTAAAAAGTAAAAAATAATTTAAGTAGCCTAAAATATATATCAAATCATGGCTGAGCCTATGATATAAAAGTCCAGCAAGCCAAATTGCAACTCTTAAATTGTAGATTCAACTTGGGGATGGAAATTGTATTGCTTCATCCGAGCATAAAGAATCCTTCTGTATCGTTCAATTGTCATGTGTGATGGTTCACAATCTTATTGTTCATTTGGGTGTGTGTTTATTCTTTGTCTCTTCTAATGACCAAGATCAAGTTTCTTAGTACCCTTTATTCCTCCCATTCCTTAAAAAAGGGGCAAATTTTACCCCCAATAGATGCTTTCTAAGAAGACAGCTGAATCATTTCCTTGTCTTCTTCTAACCTACCCTTTCCTTGGGAAGACAACCCCCTTGGTTTATGCAATCTTCAGGTATTCATAGGTTGTTGTTGTAGGGTCTGTTGGAAGTGTGCATAATTGCATATTCTTGAAAGTATAGAGCATTTGCACTTTAAATGCAGTTTAGGTCATCAATCTAGGCTAGAAATCATGTATGTATTCTTATATACTATATTTGAATTGAGGCTTGAGACAAAGGGTACCTTCTTTTGTAAGGGAAACATTTTACTTGACGGAGAAGAAATTCGAAGATCTTCATAGGACTGTTCCATGTAATTTCTTTTAATGTACTTACATTATTACAATTCACTTTGCAAGATATACGAAGACTCTAATTTGCTAATGAACTTGATAAATTTCCATTTCCTTCCCTTCTAAGACTGCTTGAACAACCTTTTTTATTTATTATTTTGTCTTTGTGCAATCAAAATAAGGGTGATTTACCTTTTCTTTCCCTTTCTATTTTTTAAAACATTTTTGTATTCTCCTTCCTGTTGGTACAAAAGACTTGAAACTTTCCTGCTATGCTTCAATTTTAACAGTTTGTTGCCTTCTATTTGATTTCTGATTGTATCACCTTTCCTTTTGCTTATTTTCTGTTTTTGCTATTTGTACCAGTGCTACAATGGCTATATACGATGTAGTGCAGCTTGTGCGGGCTGATGTTTCCACGATTGCAATTGGCATCGCAGCATCAACAGCTTCCATTATCCTTGGTGGTGGCACCAAAGGCAAGCGCCTTGCAATGCCAAACACTCGGATAATGATTCATCAACCTCTAGGAGGTGCTAGTGGACAAGCTATAGATGTAGAAATCCAAGCACGGGAAATTATGCATAACAAGAACAATGTGTCCAGAATAATTTCCGGTTTTACTGGACGTTCATTTGAACAAGTAGTGAAGGATATTGATAGGGATCGGTATATGTCTCCAATGGAAGCAGTTGAATATGGAATAATAGATGGAGTCATTGATAGAGATATGATTATTCCATTGGAACCAGTGCCGGAAAGAGTGAAGCCAAGATTAAACTATGAGGAAATCAGTAAAGATCCAAAGAAATTCTTGACCCCTGATATTCCAGATGATGAAATATACTAGGTGCAAGAGGTTTATGTTTTAATGGGGCTTGCTTGTCCCTTGATTTTCAATTTGTGTTTGTCAAGTAGATTTATGTATTGAATTGCAAAACACAAATAAGAACATATTGGTTGCTGCATGCATAAAGTGAAATAGATTAATGTGATTTAGAAACGATTCGAATATTGTGGAATGAAATGGAGGCACAGACATTTGGTTCATTCAGTCTTCTTCAGGTGTGTATTTGAGTGCACTAGGTGCTTTCATGAAAATTGTACTTGCTAGTTCTAAACAAACGTGTATATTTTGGTAACACTAATTTGCATTGGAGGTAGTTTCACTACTTAACAAATTATTGTATACAGAAAGAAACTTCTAGTGGTCTGCTGGGACGGCAAATTACACCTATTTGCTAATTTGATGAGAATTCGACCATCCAATTTAATTGATCTCAAACTTTAAAGTGATCTATAGATGAACGGGCTGGCTAGCTAACAAAGCCTAATGTGTTCGTCAAATTGGATCTATAAATGAATGGGCTGGCTAGCTATCACAGCCTAGTGAAGAACTCCGGCACGTATGCAGCAGTTTTGCCTACCAAATACAGTTTAAGTTTCTAATTTCTAAACGCCCGGCAATGGAGGAAGGACCAAGGGGACCTCCATGCTTCCACCTTGATGGCAAAGACAACCAAGCTTGGAAAACTCGGATTAATTTAAAAGACAACAAAGTTAAAAGATGCTTACGTGAAATAGTGGCAAGATCAGCCCTTTATTTTGCTATCGAAAGAAAGGAGAAAATATAGTCATAAGTTTGCAAAATAAAACCCTAATTTAAAGGGAAGAGGGATTGGTGGAGTTGGAATAAACAGCAGCGATGTTAGGGGGTGGGCAGTGGGGGCAGGAGGAGACTCGGGAACTGATCTTCATACGAGGTGAGCTTGAAAGGGACTTTACCGCCACCAAGCACAACAAGACCCTCTGGGAGGTCGTCAGTGCTAAGATGAAGGATGGAGGCTTCACCCGAACCCCTGATCAGTGCAAGTCTAAGTGGAAAAATCTTCTCAATCGTTACAAGGTCCTTTCTTCCTCATTCTCCCTCTTTAATTACTCTCAAACTGCAATTTTTGTTGTATAATTCAAGGATAGAAATCCTGAATTATCATTTTTTTGTCCTGTGATTCCTCACAACCTGTCTTAACCATATATATATATATATTTGTGCTTTGCAATCTTTCCAAATTTCTTTCGAAACGGATGCTTTATGCAAAATCTTTTATTTTTGGTTTTGTTCACACGACAATCTTTATGTTTGTGTAAATGTTTCTTTGTCATATTTGTGCAGGGGAAGGAGACAGCTGATCCTGAGAATGGTTGCCAATTCCCATTCTTTGAGGAACTACATGCATTATTCACTGAAAGAGCCAAGAATATGCAGCGCCGCCTACTTGAGTCGGAGGCAGGTTCGGATTCTACCTGGACAAAGAAAGGATGAAAAGAACAACCGCTGATAGATCCTCGGACGAATTCTCTGAACAAGGCGAGGATGAAGATGAAAGTGAAGAAGAAAGCCTACTAGAGGTATTTCACGCAAGAGGAAAAAGCTGACACAATTGTATCGGATAAATCTCCTAGACCAAGTTCTGGTGTCCAGGAAGTGGTTAGGGAATTTTTCAATCAGCAGCTGAGGATGGAGATGCAGTGGGGGGAGATGATGGAGAGGCGTGCCCGTGAGAGGCAGTTGTTCGAGCAAGAATGGCAGCAATCGATGGAGAAGCTCGAGAGGGAGAGGTTGATGGTGGAAAAGGCTTGGAAGGAGAGGGAGGAGGAGAGAGGAGATGGGAAGAGAGCCGAGCTGAGAGAAGGGATTCCTTGTTAACCACCCTCTTGAATGAACTCATAAACGATGGTAACCTCTGACCTGGAATGTATACATTTTATGTGTTGTAAAGATGAGTATACATAGGTTTGAATTTTGATGATGCATATATGTTTTGGGTTGCTTTGCTATTTGTATGGGTATTACAAAGGAAGGTATTTGTGTTATTTTGAATGATGCTAATGTTAATGATAAGTTCATTGTTCAAATCCTTATGTTGAGTGATTTGGGTTTTTATACTTTGTCCTCTTTCATCTCATCTCCATGCAAATCACCCTCTTCCTTTTCAAGCATTACTATCTGCTCTTCTAAATGTGTTATTATACAAATTGATAAATATCTAACTAATAGGAATAAATAATGTTATTATATAAATTTATTTATCGCATAGTAGTTATATTAATTGTTGATTCTTTGATTAAAATTAAAAGTTTAATAATTTAATTAATATTTTTTGTTTACTAATTATTATCTTAGACTGGATTGAGTTGAAACTTTTTTAAACTAAATCTAAAATTGATTTTATCCTTCAAAAAATTCATCCCCCCCCCCCCCGAAAAGTTAATACTATGAAATTGAGTGAAATTAAAGTCTTTCGAATAATATTATTTGACAATTGTGTTCTTCCATCTTCACATACTGGTGTGGTTGATAAGTTGTTTTGGAGAGATTGGAGCAATCCATGGATAAAGGTGAAGAAGATGTTGTTGATGATATAAACAGCGAAGAAATAGTGGCATTGTATTCAAGATAGCATTCGAGTCACTATCGATGACCCTATCTTTCGAGTTCGGGAAAAGGGTGGCACTAATTGATTTAGCGATGTTCAGTAACAGACCTAAAATTTATTATTGGAAAGGCGAATTTTTAAAATCTTAGGAAGAGACAAACTTATAAAATTTTAGGAGACAATGATATAAATAGTGAAAAATAGCCGCTTTGTTGGGGCAACTGTTATTGATGATGATGTCTTCATTCAAGATAACACTCGAGTTACTATCCAATGAACCGTCTTCTGAGTTCAGGAAAAGGGTGGCGTCAATTGATTTAGTGTTGTTTAGAGACGTAAGATTTTATATCAGGGGAGGCGAACTTCTAAAATTTTAAAAGAGATGAACTTATAAAATTTGAGGGGATGCAAACAGGTTAACAATAGAAAAAACAAACTAAAAAAATCTAAAATATATGATAATTTATAATCTTCCACTTCGGTCCATCTCTTGGTGCTGTTGTTGAAGCTCTCATAGTTGAGATCTGCAGGCTCTGATGAAGTTGTCAAATAGGTTCACTTTGTTCCAAGTAGTTTTACGCACAATCACCTCCTCTTTCACTGAAATATTGCTCTCGGTGCTTTCCCCACTCTGCTTCGCCTGCAACTCTCTTATCTGCATAATATCACAATTCTAATCTCCTATATGTTCAAATATAATATAAAAGTTAAATATAATTTATTATTATTACCTCATTGAGAAGAGCTGCATTATCATGGTGGAGAGTGTCATAACTGGTTTTGAGAAGGCCATAGTCCCTTTCCAATTGCTTCGTCTTCCATCTAGCACGGCGAGTTTGAAACCAAACGGTAACTTGTCTCGGTTTCTTCTTTTTTTTGGATTAGTAAAGTTGTGGCACCTCTTCTCCAGGTGGCTGCAGATGATGATATGAAATTGTCTCGGTTTCAAGCCGAGGTTCTTGAGCTAGTTTCACTTTTCTCTCAGGTTGGAGCTTGTTTTTGAACTTGAAATTCTTCTCCAAGGACTTAATCTCTGCTTCTTCTCAGAAACATGTCTCGATTCTTCCAAGCACCCTTTTTCATCATATCCGTCTAATATCGACTGGAACTCAGTCCCTGCTGTATATATGATCGTTTCTCAGACTATGTTTATCTGCAGACCAAAATGAAACAAATAAATTTAATTACAACTTGTTTTCACGTATAAATAATGAATTCAAGAAAATTAAATGAAAGTACAAAATTGGAATTGTTTTGTTGGAACTGTAGTTGGACAGATGGACATCAAAGCACCAAAAGAATCTAAGCTGCCAAGTGATCTCTTCATGGTTGATGAGCACTGGCGATTTCAAACAGATCTCTTGTTGTTTTAAGAAAGTGGTATTGAGTGAATTGCTTTGGTCAGATCTATAAGAAATTTTGGAGGGCTCAAGGAATTTGTTGGAACAGCTAGGAAAAAGAGAAAGACCCTAGTCTAAAATCAGACCAACTTGGACAAGGTTGTAGTAGTTTACACTTTACAACTGTACAACAATCAATGCCTTCTCTCAAGTCTCAACTCCCCTACCATTATAATTTTTGTATTTCTGCAACAGTTTCTTCACTTGTCTCAATTCCCATCCAAACAAACCCAAGCTTTCAACAATATGTATGAACAACCTAGTTGGTGTTTGAAAAATGAGAACATTTTTATTATTCCAAATTTCACAAGATTGCATTTATTTACCTATGTGAATGTCATAAATGATGTCAGCATCGACGACATGTCAATAAAGATCGATACGGAGGTTTATGATTTTTTAAGTGGAAGTCAAAGTGACTAATTAAAGGGTGTCAATGTGATCAAACAATACCAACTTAACCTTTCAAATGATTCACATCAGATTTATGTGACTCTGGTAACACCTGTTAACAGTTGAGAAATTATTTTGTTACAAATCGATAATTTTAGTAATCGTTTCATTACTTTTGAAACTTCAATGTTGAAGGCAGAAACTTGCTCATATTTCAGTAACCATTTCTGTAGTTTATATGCAGGCGTAAAATCCCTTTTGCTCTGTTCCTTATTCGTAAAGTACAGAAAGAAAGAAAATGGAGGATTCAAGAAAAGGTGATTGTGAAGAATGCAAAGAGAAGGCGTCAAAATACAAGTGCCCGGGTTGCTGCCTCCGCACATGCAGTCTCCCTTGCGTTAAAGCTGACAAGCAACGCACCGGCTGCAATGGAAAAAGGAACATCACTTCCTTTGTTCATCTCTCTCAATTTGACGATAATCTTCTCCTCTCAGGTTTCACCTTCTTTTTCTTTTGTTATTTCTTTATGAGTCTGTTCATCTTTTCTAAACCCATAATTGCTTTGTAGATTATAATCTGCTGGAGGAAATAAAAAGGGTTGCAGAAACTGCTGAAAAATAAGGTCCAAACTATGTAATACTACTACTAGTTGCTCTCATCATCACTTTAAGCTACCATATCCCCTTCGAACTCTCCGTACTGTTGTTGCTTCTCGGAGAACTAAGCTCTTGTTTCTCCCCTCTGGGATGTCTAGGAGGGAAACTACTCAAACTCTAGTTGTTGGATATATGAAGTACAAAACTACACCGTTAGCACTGATTGAAAATATAAACAGTAATTAA
The DNA here is from genome assembly GCF_006381635.1 of Hibiscus syriacus. Classification (NCBI taxonomy): domain Eukaryota; kingdom Viridiplantae; phylum Streptophyta; class Magnoliopsida; order Malvales; family Malvaceae; genus Hibiscus; species Hibiscus syriacus. The sequence continues at coordinate 599,213 of NW_024063109.1, read as the reverse complement.
AAGGAATAAATTCGTAAACCGTGTCGTGGCAAAAACCACTGTCTTAGAAACGAATTCGTCCCGATGTGTGTAATCGCTGCAGTAGGCGGACCGTCCCCCGATGTTAACACGGCCACTCCGAATTCCTTACCCGAAATCGAGTTGACTGCTGGTGGTATTGCTCTTCTGATTGGAAAACACTCAGAGAGAACTCACAGAGAGAACTGTAGAAAACACTTTTGTAAGTGAATTGTAAATGTTTGAGAGTGAGTTGAGAAGCTGAATATGGGTCTTTATTTATAGGCTAGAAATAATATTAATATCGTCCATAAAATTTCAGGATTAAATCTATTCTTTTGTAATAGCTGAAACGTCTAGATGAACCTGACTCAAAATAGTACATGTTCATTGCATCATTATTCAGCTGTTATAACTCTTGAAATTATATCATGTAACCCCTGGAATTAAATCAAATAACTCTTGTAACTCCTGTTATCATTTGAAATTTAAACAGTCCTCAACAGCCTATAAATTTCATTTGAAATCTTTTAAATTTTTCATTTGTTTCTTTCAAAGAGAAATTCCTCTAAAAAGATAGTATCCGAGTGAGCGAACGTGTCAAAGACACGTACAAACACGACCACGACCACGAGCCGAGCCGGCGGCGGCGGTGTGTGAGAATCCCCTTGTTCTCTATCACTCAAGGAAGTGAGAAAGTCAAGCATTAAATATTTTCAATACTATGTGGGATTGAGCATTACCAACACTAATTAACCACAGGTTCTTCCCCTTCTAGTCATTCAAAAAACCAAATCATGTATGGTGATGATGTTTTTTAGTTTAATTTCCATGTAAACACCTACTTACTAGTTTGCTCTGTCTATAGGAAGAAGTGCATTTCGTGGACCATGAGTGGCGGTTTCACTCTACAGATGTTTAATTTGACCATGGGTGAGCTGCCGTTTAATATTCGTTAAGATTAGGTGGCTGCTTAACATTTCTTGGACAACTGATGCATTGTTTTTTCCCTCTTTTTTCCAGTGTTCATGAAGATACAAGCCTCTGCACATTAATTGAAAACCATCTCCAACCTAGCCCCTGGGGCCTGGAATCATCCTCTAAGGCGGTTCTGTGAAGAGCAGCTCGACTGCCTCAAGTTTTTCATTCGAAAATACCCCAAGGTGATTTATGCCTCTGGGTTTTATTCTTTTTCTTCTTTTGAGCTATATGTTCAGCAACCTTCTCGTGATCTTGTTGCTTGTTGTTTGCTAGATTTTGCTATATTTCCATGTTAAAACTGGAGTTAAGCTCAGTTATCTGGGTTATGTTTAATGCACTCATCCTGGATTGAAGTCAATAGAATCGGGAGCTTCACTCTGTACTTAACAATTAGCTTTTCTGTTTTTGACCTTGAATTATAGATTATATGTTTTGATGCTTTCCTTTCATGTTTTCCTCTGCTGAAAATATTCTATCCATCCTACTGATGATTTTCTTGTGTTGTCGTAGGGAAAGTCACCTTTCCGGGAGTTCGACATAAAGGCCCCAATTCGGCAACAATTAGCTGATACGGTTGTTCTAGAGTATCCCGTAATTCATGTATTTCTTCCTATGGAGCACTACGATTTTGAAATTATCAGAGAGAACCTTCCTGATAATGAAATCCAAAATGGTGTTACCTTCAGGGAGGAGGAAATAAAAGAGAATGGCAACTCTTTAGACTCTCGGGTATTTGATCTTATGAGGCATGTGCATCAAATCCCTTCTCACAACAAGTCTGAGAAGGCACTCGGTAACTTAGTTGTCTTTATCAACTAGAGCTGAGGCAGGGAACAAGGTGCAATCCAGCTCCCTGGCTAAGGACTCCGGAGTTTTTGAAGACATGGAGTTCGATTTTGATCAAGGTTTACTCGAGCTTGGACGAAAATGATGTTCTAATCTAGCATATAAAAGTAAAAAAATTAGAAATTATATTATATATATATATATATATATATATATATATATTTAAAAAATAGTTATTTTTACTCAATTTTTAATATAACTTAACAATGAATAGAAAGAAAATTATATTATTTTTATTTTCGTATCATGCATACCAATCAAATATGTATTTTTCATCTTTCCGCTTTTTCTATATTTTAATTTTCAATCCCTCAATCTTCTTTCCATTCTATAACGTATAGGTAAGTTCATAAACAAAATATTTTTAAATTGTTTGTTTTGACTCGAACTAAATTAAAATTAAGTAGTATTTTTCCCTAAAATTTAACTATAAATTTATGTAAATATTAATACATTTTGTCTTAAATGATAAAAATAAATTTAAGTATTAAATTAATACATTTTTATTTTTATTTTTTTGGTAAAGAATGTATGATTAATTCTGAAATCATTAGAATTTTTTCTTTTTATTTTTTAAGTATTTTATTTTTTATTTTTTAGTCTTAAATGATAAAAAAAATCTTTTAGTAATGCTTTTAGTATTTTTATTTTTTAAATAATAGTTTAGTATATATATATATATATATAGTAATTTAGTTTTTATTTTTATTATTTTATATTTAATTTTTTGAATATTTATAAATTTATAATTTAAAATAAAATTTTATTTTTCTAAAAAAAACCTTTCGACTTTAAAAAATAAATTGATCCTCGAACTTGACAAAAAATCAGTTTAACTCATTTATCATGTCATCAGCCACCATTAATCATCATGTTAGCATCGTGAACCGTCACTTAAACATTACGAACGATTATGTCAACATTATAACGATCAACGATAGGAACTATTAGTTAAAGGTCTTATTAAATTTTTTCTTGAGTTTGAAGGTCACATTAAATGAAAAAAAAATTAAGGACCACATTAAGTGTGAAAATGTGAAGCTTAAAAAATTATTATTTTATAAAATTTTAGTGACTAACTTTGAACTTTATTCATAAACAAATGGCTTTATAAGTGATAAATGAAATTGGAGTATGAGCCAGCAGTAGCTAGCTACTTTTGACAGCATTCAACTTAGATGATCCAAAAACCAAATAGACCCTACTACCTCAACATCGCCCATCTTCCCACTTCGTCTGCTCCGCCTCAATTACCTTCACATTTTTACTTGGACACACCTAGCTTCAAATTACTATTTTTATGTTTATTTAATATTAATCGGTCCTCTAATCTTTCAGTTTAATTTATATAATTAAATCATTAATTCTCTATTGAATCAATTCGAATATGATTTTCACAAACATAAAGAAATGAAAAAGTGGAGTAGCATAACTGCAGAAGGGGAAGAGGGACAAGGGTCACATGAGAGAAACATGCTATTTATCCTTATCCTTCCACACATATTACAATCATGTGCGCCTTTTAATTTCAGGAACCCCTTATGTCTCAACAATGGCCCTATTGTCCTATGCTCTACCACAAGGAGGAATAATATACGAATGTGTTGGTCAATGGATTGTTTAAGTTTAAATTCCTTATTTTGTATCAATAAAACCATATAAATCATTTACTTTTACATCAATGCCTAGTTAATCATAATTGACATCTTAATCTTCTATAGTTGCTATACAAGGTTCTCATTAATCAATGCAAAATATCACTGTATTCCTAGTATTCAAATTCGAGACTTCAAAGAATAATAATATTTATTTTACTACCGAAATCATTGGGTTGATGATTATTATCAAACATATAATTGAATGACATGGAGCGCACTTTAATCCTTTTACAATAATATACTTGTTACAGGAAAAGCAAATATTGTCCTGTACGCTTACTACTTAGCATTGTTGTCACAGTTAACTTTACTTTTCAGTTATCACATGGAGATTGGTCCCCATACGGCCTTTTTATATAATTTATGTTCCAATAAAAATTCCATCAAAATGTATAGTTACCTATTGGTCAATAATTAGAGAGAACATGAATGACGGAAATGGAGTTACTATCTAGTTCAGTTGATAGAGCACAAGGTTCTTAATCTTGAGGTCGTGAGATCGAGTCCCTTGGAGGGCATTTTATAATTCGGAGGTCTTTTACGGAAACTGCCCTTAACACCAGGTTGAGGGCAGCCTACTATCTTACCTTCCCCTTACCCATTACACATGGGAACAAGGGACAACCATTTTATGAATGACGGAAATTGACAGCCGAACCCTATGCATGTACTCTTCAAACTACTACCTTGGAATTAAACTTGTTTTATACACAAACGTAATCTATTCTGTCACTTGATTTCCAATCCATTGTGTAATTATTATCACAATTTAAAAACTACGATTATAATTATTTGTTGTAATTCCACTATCAACATTCTTGAACATTCTCAACATTGTATTTTGGTCCATATAAGATTATGCATATTAGACCCTTAAATTTTAAATTTTCAGAGGACGATCACCCCTGCCTACTCCCTTAGTCTATTTTTAAACATTCACAACAATGTATTTTGGTCCATATAAGATTGTGCATATTAAGCCCTTAACGTGTCATATTTTGGTCGAGATTATCCTACTTTTGACCCTTGTATTATGTGACCGTAATATTATGTTACATTCCACCACTGTTACACCAAAGATAAAAGGCTCCACAAGAGCTCTTGTTCTGCAATGTGGTGGCACGACTGATATGTGAATTGTAGATAGGGTAAAATTTACAGGGGTTATACAAATACATAACCCTCCTATAACACTCTTTACTCGACTCATACGAATGATAAGATAGAGGATGTTGCATACGATTGTCGAAATAGAAACATAAATAATTTAAAAAATTTATACAAAAATTCATGGATCAAACTCATAATTAGATTATAATCAATAAAGTTAAAAACATCATCTATTCCCATTGTATAGGAGTTTAATCATTTATGATCCAATTTGCAATTTCTCAAAATTTTGAGGATCAAATTTGCAATTTCTCAAAAGTTCGAGGATCAAATTATATTTATTCGATATAATAGACGTTTTTACATAGTTACTTTTTTTTAATAATTAATATATATAAGGATAAAATAATAATTTGATATAATAGATGGGATAAAGTATTACCTTAATCGCTTCATTCTCAATAACCGAAAGAAAATCGGTTCTACCTGTCCTATATTATTTTTTATGGATAATTTGAGATGATTATAAGATAATATACCTTAATCGCTTCATTCTCAATAACCGAAAGAAAATCGGTTCTACCTGTCCTATATTATTTTTTATGTTTTGAGATGATTATAAGATAATATTTATTCAAAAATTTTCTCAATCATTGATAATATATATATCTTACAGACGTAGTTGTTCGAACCTATAACTTCAAAAGAAAAATAACATTTTCTTTAACTATTAAGGACACTCAACAAATTCCCTCATCCTATATTTTTTATTATTATTATTATCTTCATACAGTCGTGCTACAAAATAATCAATACAATAAATTTGTAAATAGCTAAGTATTATTTACTATGTTCTACTCCAAAGCATTTGCAATTATTTTATAAAAAAAACTATATTTAACCATCCAACAATTCGTGTGTTAACATCCCAACAGATGCTTGGTGAGGAAACAGTTGTCTTTTGTATAAAAAAGTGTAGAACATGTCGACCCACTACTCCATGTGTACATGTTTTACTATTAATGATTAATCATTGTCCTAAACCAAAAGAAAAAATCCAAAATAAAGTGGCTGGCCACCTCTTTCTTAACTTGTCCAAGTAGGCTGATGGCATTACCATCGGGCATGGCCATGGCCATGGGTGTGACTAGGGGTGAGCAACGAAACCGAGAAAATCGAAAAATCGATACGAATTGAGTAAAACGGTTCGGTTTGGTTCGGTTTGGCTTTAAACGGTTCGGTTTTCGGTTCGGTTTAAAGGCTTCGTTTTTTTAATTCGGTTCGGTTTGGGTTTTCCATATGGAACCCATTTGTTCCATATTAAACCGAATAGGCAATTTTTTTAAAAAAAATTATAGTTTCAAGTGATTTTTTCATTGAAAAACCGAACCGAACCGAACCGAAAAACCTGAACCGTTAAAAAACCCGAACCGAACCGAAAAAACCGGTTTCAGTTTTTTAACTATTCGGTTTTGGTTTCGGTTTAAATATTGAAAAATTGTTTATTTCGGTTCGGTTCAATTTTTGATAAAAAACCGAACCGAACCGAACCGAATACACCCCTAGGTGTGACAATTAATGTATCATAATTATATAATTAATTATTGTACAAATTAGATGATTTTAGTGATTAAAGAATTTTTTATTTTTTTAAAGATTGTAAATATAAACGCAACGTATACATAAATATATAAATGTTTAATGTCAAATAATTAATAACCTCTTAAAATACACGATCTTATATTTAGCACAAGTTGATAAAAAAATAATATAACCATTATTATTATTATTTAGGGATATTAGTTTGAACTCAACTAATTATTATAATATATGTATTAATTGCACCTGCTGCTGCCGAGCCTGTACTATTTGACTTCATTTAGCAGCTTGTACAACAATTATTTATGCATAAACAAGAAGTTGGTCATCTATGACTATAATGGCTACTTGCAGCAATGAAAAAAAAGAAGGCAATCAGAGCTGATAACGATAAGACAACAACCTAATAATCATTTAATCTTAATTTAAATAATAATAAACCATCACATAATTGAAGTGGTTCTCCATATATATGATGGTTCTAACTTCATTTTTGTTCGGTTGATTATAATCAACTAAACGATTCAAAAAAAAAATGAGCATTTTTATAGCCAACTATACACTAATCATTTTCATACCTCCTTTATTGCATAATAATTTCAGGGTGAATATAAGATAATATATGTCTAAAGATTTTTAATTATTTGATATTGAATATTTATATTTCTGCATATATAATTTCAGGGTGAATAATTTAATTCACACATGATAATCTACTTTTAAATATTAATAATACAAAGTTATTTCGCACTCATATCTATTTCCTTCATGATATATGGATCATGGTAGTAAAAAATAGGCTAAACTAAATCAATGGTCACTAAAATCTATTGAAAATTACAAATTGACCATTATGTTGTTAATGTCTATTAAATTGATGATGTGGTACATTAATAAAAAATTTCAATATTTAATTTAACTTTTAAATTATAACTAAAACATCAATTTAATCTTTTAACGAATTTGTAACTATAATTCTAAAAGGAAACTAAATATCCTAAAATTTCTTAAAATTTTGCAAAAATAAAACTAAGATTTTTTTAAAAAATTAATAAATTGCATAAATTATAGTTAAAAATCTTGCATCGACAAAATATCTTAAAGTATTCTTTGAAAAAAATCTTAGATTTTTACCACTCAAGTTTAGTCTCATCAATTGGATCTGCACAAATTTATTTACAATGGTATGTTTTAATATTCTTAAAATGTTCTTTAAATAGGAGTATTTATATGTTTATTATGGAATGATAATGACTTAAAAATCGTTAGAATATATATTATTTTATAATTATTTTAAATTAATAAATAGGTTATTTAAAAGCAAATCGTGGTTATGTATTTGGCGCATCATGCATATTGAAAGAGTAAATTAATATGTTTGCGGTTGGTGAGTGATCACATCTAGGCTGTATAATTATATTAAGAAAGTTGAAAGAATGTTATTTTTTCTTTCCGCCCATGCCATTATATATTATATTCACAATAAAACTAAAAATTCTAAATATTTAAAAATATACTATTTTAAATTTTAAAATTCAGTTTTTATACTTTATTTTTTTTACTATTTTATAGTTGATTTTTTTTCCATCCACTTAATTTTATTCAATTTTACTATTTATGATTGACTTGGTAAAAATAAAAAAAGGAAAAAATAATCTTGTATGCTTATAATATTATCAGTTTGGCCCTAAAATACTATAAATATATATATGATAAATAATTGTATTATTCCATTAATGATATTTTTATGTATTTTTAAAGATAAAGAGTTAATTTGATAAAAAAATATAAATATGAAGAACTAAAACTTTAGTTTACTCTTTTTTGTAATTATAATATCAATATTTGTCGACAAAATTGAATGAAAATTAGTATAGAAACTTAGATTGTTAAATAAAAAATAATACAGAAATTCAATATTGTAAAATGAAGTATATAAACTAAAATGTAAAAATTGAAATAATATAGTGGCTCTGAACATATTTAAACCAAAGTACAGATATATCACAAAAGCCAAATATAATTTATCGATTAACAGAAATTTGAAATGGAAAGACTATATATATTGACAAGACAAATAAACACATATATAAAATTTTATGTTAATATGATAAATTTATAAAATTTTACATAAAATTTTAAAAGAAAATAAATTTATAAAAAATTAAAAATATATTATTAAACAAAAATATAAAAAAATTATCAGAAAAATGACTATCTCTATCTTTCCTCTCCGTCCATCCATGTGTACACCAATGAAGGATCTAGATTCAAAAGGCACAGAAAAGGCAGAGGTGGCGCCTAAGCCTCATCCCCTCTGCCCTGTTATCGTGGCAAATGCTCTGGCTATTTATTATGGGTTTCACTTTCTTATTGTAGTCAAGACAGCAGAGTATTCGATCTTATCTCTTCTAAGCAAAGCTACTTCCATTTTCAATGACTGAGATTTCAAGCCTTGCTATTCACTTCACTATCAAGTCATAATCATCAATATTCAAACCTTTTATCCCTTCTTAACCTTTAATTATTGGCTTTTGTGTTACGAGCAACACATTTTTCTTAAAAGGGACTAGAAATGTGTTTGTTGGTAGGGCTGAGCAACGAAATTGAGAAAATCGAAAAATTGATATGAATAGAGTAAAATGGTTTGGTTCGGTTTGATTTTGGTTTTAAAAGGTTCGGTTTAAAGGTTTCATTTTTTATTCGGTCCGGTTCGGTTCGGGTTTTTCATATGAAACCCATTTGTTACATATTAAACTGAATAGGCAGTTTTTGTAAAAAAATTATAGTTTCAAGTGATTTTTTTATTGAAAAATCGATAAACCGAACCGAACCGAAAAACCTGAACCGTTAAAAAAACTGAACCAAACCGAAAAAATCGATTTCAGTTTTTTCGATTTTTTAACTATTCAGTTTCGGTTTCGGTTTAAATATTGAAAACCTGTTTATTTCGATTCGGTTCAATTTTTGATAAAAAAAACCGAACCGAACCGAACCGAATACACCCCTATTTGTTGGTACCACTCTAAGCTAAAATAAGTTGTTTAATATAAAATTATTATTATATTTTCATTAAAAATATATTCAATAGACAATAATATATTTAGATTGATGATAAATAAGTAAACATTTTTTTAATATTTATTTTAAATATTTTTTATTTTATAAATTATGGTATTGTTATATTTGTTAATAATATTTTCGTATTTTTAATTTTTTTTTAAATATTTTATTTTTAAAAATTTTAAAATTTTAAAAATTTTAAATTTAATTAATATATTAAATTTTACAAATCTTTTAACTTTTAGAAAATTAAATCTTTCGATTATGTCATTACCCTTCGTAGACTACTACTTTAATATTATAAACTATTATATTATATCCCGAGTCACCACGTCAACACTATATTATCAAATCTACTTTTAGTTAGTAAAATGGTTAACTTGCTTTTATTTTTCCAGTGTAAAGACTACACTGGATACAAAATAAATGTAAAGACCGCATGAAATTTATTCCAAAACTTTTAAGGAACTAAGGTTGGTTAAGCCATTGTTTTTAAGATTGGATTAAATAAAGGGGACAAATGCAAGTGGAGGCTCAAAAGCCCGCAGAAAGAGAAGATACCCACATGGCAGGTACGGAGAAGTCACAATCATACGACGTGGCGAAACTGCCAGCGTGTTGAGTTGTTCATCCTAGCTGGATATTGCGCTGCGCTTTGCCGTACTGCTCACTGCTGCTTTTTGCCGCCTTTGCTCGTGTGTCAGAAAATTATTAAATAGTTTTTTAATCATTAAAAAACATTGTAAAAGACACATCAGAAAAATAAAATTAAATGATTAAAAAATAAGGAAAATTACACTAAAAATTTATTAATTTAAAGATATATTAATTTATCGATAAATTAATAATTATTAATTTAAAGAATTTTTAAGTAATTATACTATACATACTAAATAAAAAGGTAAATTAGTTTATGTCTCTTAGAATTACGTTGCAAGAGATGAGTTAAATTAATAATGAGTTCCAAATAGACTTGAACTTTAAAGGAAAACAGACAACTATTGAATCATATTTCAATAGAGTGTGATATATTTTTTTCAGTTTCTATAAATTATTAATTTATGATTTTCTTGGAACCGAAAATTAAAGGGATTTAACGAAAAATTATTATCTTATTATTTTATCGAATTTTTCAATTTTTTACATTGATCCAAGTCGGGACCGGATAAATTTATTATTTTAGAGAGTTTATTAATTTATCGAGTATTAATTTAAAGAATTTCTACTGTATCTTGATTCTTTGCATTGGAAACTATACACTGTCGCTTCTTCTCCATTTTCTTTTATTTATTTTCTTATGTTTCCTCTTGTTGTTGGGTTTAACGTTCTTGTGATTCTTATTCCCGTTTTCATGGATTTTTATTGATTTTGGGTCAAACTCATTCTATAAAATTTAATTAATAAATTTAGAAAAATAAGAATACAATAAATGAAATACAAGAAAGAATAAATTTTAGTAAGTGAATTTGTAATTTATTCTATTATTAAATAAAAAAGTTTTTTGAACAACGGAAGAGACCCCAAATAATTCAAAAAACAACAAGAAAAACAGGGCGTCTCATGTGTCGCCTCTCTTTGTAAGAAGGAAGAGAGAGAGAAGGGCAGAAGCAGCTGACTTTCTCCAAATAAATTAAACAAAAAATTACTAGAACAGCCTGCCGGTCTAGGCCATCAATAATTGGCTTCCATATTTTGAAATGCCCATTCAGCCCTTTTTTATTTTTAATTAGACTTTTAAAAGAATAAAAATTATATGGATAATCTTAAAATTAACTTCCAATGTTTGTTAAAATATTCATTTTGATATCTATTTTTTTTTAGGTATTTTAGTTATTAACGTTTCATTTTAGAGTAAAAAAGTATCACAGTATATGAAAACTATTAGTTAACAAGCAATTAATGTTTCAAAACAAGAGTTTTTTACTCTAAAATAAAATATTAGAAGACCAAAATGCTCTAAAAAGGAATAAAGTCAAAGAGACAATTCAATCAAATATTAGGGATCTTTCTGTCATAAAAGGAAACGTTGAGGTCAAAATATTTCAAAATACTAGAGACTAAAATGATTATTTTAGGAATGTTGGGGACTAATTTTGATATCACGCCTTTTATTTTTTATTTGACCTTTCATGTACATGATATATATTATATATTTTTGGTTATCTTTACGGTTTGAAGGATTTGTTTTGATTAATACCGACTGATCCGAGTCACACATTTGGTTTTTGGTGTATAAGTAGGGATGAACACTCAACCCGAACCCGCCGGGTTCTGATCCGACCCGATCGGGTCGGATTTTTTTAAAAAAAAGTTTCGGGTTCGGGTCGAGTTTTTTTAAGTGTGATATTCAGATCGGGTTCGGGATTAGGGTGAAAAATACCGACCGACCCGAAAAATATATAATTTTACCTTATATTTAGGTATAATTATAATAATACCCTTCTATGTATAATTTTTTCAATTAAGTCACTGTTTTTATTGAATAAAAATAATTTTTTTATTATTTCGGATAATGTCGGTTCGGGTTGAGTTTCTAAGTCATATATTCGGGTCGGGTCGGGTGAAACATTGTTTTGGTCGGGTTGGGTCGGGTCTCGGCTGGAGGCTTCCTTGTTCTCGGGTCGGGTGAACCAAAAACCCGACTCAACCCGATCTATGCCCATCCCTATGTGCAAGTCTTCCAGTAAAGAATTTTTAAATACACAATGACTCGAATTCAAAATCTTATTTAAATAAAATCAAACAGTTTACCACTTAAACTGATATTTATTGATTTTCATGTATACGACATTAATCTCATGTACACAGTATTTTTTCTTAATATATCGTGTAAATTTTTAATAGTTTAAAATTATTATAACGTAGTATTTATTTAAATATTTTATTAATAATACATATTATAAATACATTAACTCTAAGTCATTCAACGAATTCAAATACAGTGTAATCTAATTTAACAAAGATCCTTTCACTGTATTATTAATTGGCCTTGTTATATCGCAAGGAAAGAGGAGCGTGAAGTCAAAAACAGAGTATATTTTAAATGTAAAAGATTACAAGGACTGGCAGCAGAATTGGAACTGTATAATCATATTGAATTGTGAGAGAAAAAACACGATGTCCAAAATTGAAGTTTAATTCAATAAATGCCAGCCTGTCTGCTGGTCTACCATTCCGCTTTCACTCGGTCACGTCTGGCCTCACCTTTTTAAGACTTTGCCTACGCGTTCTCGCCGCCCATTCTTCTCTTCTTCTCCTTGTTTGTGTTTATTTTTCTTTAGCCTACAGAAAGGAACAGAAAATATAAACACCATTTCTGCTTACTTTAATGGCGAAATCGAAGACCATAATCAACGCCAAGAAGCAATCTTACATTTCAGTTCCATCTCAGATAATCAACTCCCTATCCTCCTCTTCTCTCCAGTCTCTCTTGGTATCTCCCAAGAGAAGCAGCTCCGGTAGCTTCTTTTTGGTCAGCAAGTACACATGTAGAAGCCCGAAGGTGTGGTTCTTCGCTCTGTTTCTATTCGGCCTTGTTGGGATGTTGAGGTTGGGTTGGAACGTCAACACTTTGATCCTATTCTCTCCCGACCCAGACCCATGTCTCCAAACTCAACAAAACATCGACACCATAGGTCAAAACCACGACTCCTCGGTGGTTTCTGCTAGTAATCTCGGTCAACCCCCTCACCACTCGGATGAGGAATTAGGTGAGTTCTGGAAGCAGCCTGATGGGATGGGTTACCGGCCGTGTTTGGATTTCAGTCGCGAGTATCGAAGAGCGAGCGAGGCCATCGTTAAAGGCAGGAGTAAGTACTTGCTGGTTGTTGTTTCGGGTGGCATCAGTCAACAAAGGAACCAAATCGTCGATGCCGTTGTCATCGCTAGGATTCTGGGTGCTGCTTTGGTTGTTCCCATTTTGCAAGTCAATGTCATCTGGGGTGATGAAAGGTACAAAAACTAAAATAAATCATTTCAACACTGGGTATTTTTCTTCGTGACTGTTGTTTAATCGTCTGTTCCTTGTTTTCATCCTTTTGCAGTGAATTTTCTGATATATTCGACTTGGCTCATTTCAAGAGTGTTCTTGAGGATGATGTTCGTATACTATCTTCATTGCCTTCTACACATGTAATGACAAGGCCAGTAGAGGAGAGACGGACTCCACTTCACGTCTCGCCTCAATGGATTCGTTCACGTTATCTCAAGCGGGTAACCAATCCTTTTCCTCTATGTTGTTTCAACAAGTAACTTAGGCACTCGCCTAATATTAGGTACACTATCGGAATAACTTGTATAGCGGTAAAGGTGCCGTTGAAACTGTTATTGCACAACCGCTATACCCGCAGAGGCTGGAATAGCATCTGTTATTGCCTCCATCGCGATAAAGGCAACTACAATTTAATCCCTGGAACTATGAGACATTGTGTTAGCTAGTACGATTTCAATTTTCTTTTTGCACCTATTGACACGGTTCTTTTTGTGCAATAGATAAACAGGGAAGGAGTTTTGCTTTTAAGAGGCTTGGACTCAAGGCTCTCTAAGGATCTTCCTCCTGATCTTCAAAAGCTTCGCTGCAAGGTACTTGAAATCTTACTGGATTTGGAAAACTTGCCCTGTTCTTTACCCAGTTGTGTTGGTTTTAGTTGTTTGCTTTGAAGATTCTAATTTTTCATCATTTAATATCAGGTGGCATTTCAAGCTTTGAAATTTGCTCCACCAATCCTTGAACTTGGTAACAAGCTGGCCCAGAGAATGCAGAGCAAAGGACCCTACCTTGCTCTTCATCTTCGAATGGAGAAGGATGTATGGGTGAGGACTGGTTGCTCACCAGGCTTGAGTAAAGAATATGACGAGTTAATCCAAGATGAAAGGAGAAGATTCCCCGTGCTTCTCACTTCGAAATCGAACATGACTTACCATGAGCGAAAGCTTGCAGGGCTCTGCCCCTTGAATGCTTTCGAAGTGACTAGGTAAGAGCTAGTTCTATGTTATACAATACTATGAGCTCCACTTGATACCTTATTATGTACTGAACAATCTTCTGTTGTTGTATACATTAGGCTGCTTAAAGCTTTGGGGGCTCCAATGAATGCAAGAATATACTGGGCTGGGGGACAGCCACTGGGTGGGAAAGAAGCATTGTCACCTTTAACCAGAGAATTTCCCCATTTTTACAATAAGGATGATCTTGCATTGCCCGGCGAATTAGAACCATTCGCTAAGAAAGCTTCTTTTATGGCCGCCATCGACTTCATAGTTTCCGAGAAAAGTGATGTTTTTATGCCATCTCATGGTGGAAATATGGGCCACGCAATTCAGGTTCGCCAGTTGCTTCGATTTTTTTCTCATTTTTTCTGGTCAAACGAGTTATCACTTCTTGTGTCTATAACCGCATATGCTTCTCTGTGGCTACTTGAAAACTGATTTTGTTGATGGTTGTTGATGCAGGGGCAGAGAGCATTTTCTGGACACAAAAAGTACATAACTCCAAATAAAAGACACATGCTTCCTTATTTCCTGAACTCTTCAATGCCTGAAGCAGAGTTCAACAGCATCATCAAGGAATTACATGATGAATCGTTGGGGCAGCCAGAACTCAGGAGCAGCAAAGCCGGAAGGGATGTAACAAAGTATCCAGTCCCAGAATGTTTGTGCAACGATGTACGTTCCCACTCAGTTTGATACGACAACTTCATTGCTCAACAGTTTCTTCACCGGGCACTGATGATTCTCGGGAGCGCAGTTTCAAGAATGACTGCAGCCGGTATGATCTTTGCGCAAGCATATTGCATGCGTATGTACTTATTCAAGGCAAGTGTTCACATATAATGAGAGAATATATATATATATATACACACGATATAGTTTATCATTCTTTGATTCTTTCAGAATAGATTTATTTGTATAATTATATAAATGTGTATATGTGTTAAGAAAGAGCTTATTCTTCTTATTGTCCTGTTGGATTCACATAATTGAAATTTCCTTGTGTGTTCATTGCTTACGTTTACTGCTGTGTATCTATTGAAATACCCTCTAACACGAACCAATGAATCCATAAACTCTTTTCGCTTTTTCACTTCACCCTTGTTTTCTTCATCATAAAGGTACCGCTGCACACACGCATCATTTGCACTCCAAGGAAGCCATTGTCAATTATATATATATACTCCCTGTTTTATTATTTTTGTCTTATTTTGATTAAGCGGACAGAAAAAGAAATATAAATGTTGTTCTTTATTAATTTTTTAATAGGTTATTTTAAATGAGACGACTTAAAATTTAAAATGGATAAATTTAATGTGAAGGACGTAATATATGCTAATCATCTAACTGATCACAAATTTTATTAGGGTAAAATACACAAATGATTCCCGACTATAATGCACTATTTTTTGAGTCTTCCAACTTAAAAATTATAAAATGGTCACTCGACTATTTATATGTTCTAAATTCGTCATTTTCTGTTTAAAATTGATGATCGTTTGAACTAGATGTTAACATACTGAATGTGGTATGATAAAATTATATTTTAATAATGTCTATTGGCACTTTAATTACTTTTAAGCATTGACTCAATAAAATAATGTTTCAAACTCTGACTCGACGACATAATGTAAACGGAGACTGGATCCATAAATACATCTCAAACGATTCTCGACTTATATTTTATCACATCTCAGTTAACATGTTAACGTCCAACTCCAAAGAATGTCAATTTTTAATAAAAAAAATAATGAATTCAGAACATATGAATAATCGAGGGCCAATTTTATAACTTTTAATAATTAGAAGATTCAACAAAGTCCTATAATCAGGAGCTATTTTCTTTTCCTACAGCTTCTTTCCCTGAGAAAGGAGTTTGAGGTTTCTTGGGAGGAGTTACTAACTTAGCTTCTTCCGCCACCCACACACTCACTAATTAATACTGAAAAGGACCGAGTGTTTACTTTCTCAAAGGACCGTGTGGAACGAGGATTAGTGTTTGTAACGGCTGAGCCTTTCGAGGAACAGCTTTCGATCACAGTCGAGGATCAAGTGCACCCTTCGATGGACAGGATGTGTTAGGGAAGATAAGCCTTCAGCTCAGTTCATTTTAGAAACGACTTGACCACCGTCCAGTTCATTCTCAGTGTTTCAATTTCGAGAAGTACGCTTTCGATGCCATGGAAGGTGATAGGAGGAAAGAGCTCAAGTTTTCTAGTAGGATTCGTTTGAGAGTTCGTCTTGAAGGTGGATATCATATGCTTGATCAATCAACAATGTACATTAGTGATCAATGGCCCGCAGCAAAACAGCTCTGTAAACAACGTGTTGGGACTTTTCAATGAAAATGGAACAAGTATGCCCGATGGTGTACGGATGCCTATTGTTTGGCCAAGTATGGCCAGTAGTGGGTTCGGACCAGAACCATTCTTGAGACTTTCAATCCCAACTGGAACGAGCAATATACGTGGGAAGTTTACCATCCTTGCACGGTGATCACACTAGGAGTTTTTGGCAACAGCCATGTGTGCGGCAGTGGCGGCGGCAGCAAGCAATTCATGGATCGGAAAGGTACATATTCGATTATCAACTCTAGAAGCTCATAGGATATACGCACATTCTTATCCACTCCTTGTGTTGCGCCCACATGGATTGAAGAAAATGGGAGAGCTACAACTAGCATTTAGATTCATTACTCTCTCACTTGCTAGCATGATATACATTTATGGGCAACCTTTACTGCCTAAGATGCATTACTTACATCCATTCACAGTTAATCAACTAGACAATGTGAGAGACCAAGCTATGATTATTGTGGCAAGGTGGCTCGGTCTAGAAGAGCCACCTTTGAGAAAAGAGGTGGTTGAATATATGTTAGATGTGGATTCCCAGATTTGGAGCATGAGAAGAAGCAAAGCTAATTTCTTCCGCATCATGTCACTTGTGTCCGGCATGATCTGTCTGTCAGTTGTTCCGTGATGTTTGCAACTGGAAGAACCCCATCACATCGGTTCTAGTCCATGTTCTGTTTCTGATTCTGATATGGTACCCTAAGTTGATTTTGCCTAAGGTGCCCACCCCACATGTATACAAGGCTTTCATGGGCTGAGGCAGTGAATCCGGACGAGCTTGATGAAGAATTTGTCACCTTAAACCACATGATGTAGTTAGAATGAGGTATGATAGGCAACAAAGCAACACAATGGGAGATATTTGAGTCCCTGTTGGGGTGGAGAGATCCCAGAGCCACCAACCTTTTCATTCTTCTTTGTCTTTGTACGTCTGTTGTATTGTATGCAACGCTGCTTAGCGTGGTGGTTCTGGTTGGTGCTCTGTATTGTCTTCACCACCCCAAATTCCGGAGCAAGCTGCCATCTCTTCCCTGCAATTTCCTCAGGCCATTGCCTGCTCGATTGATAGCTTACTGTGATGTGATATGATGCTAGTTCGTTCTATCATAATAAGTATTAACAAATATGATACAAAGATTATTTGCACATCTTGCAAGTTCCAACACAAGTTTCATTTGTCCTTATTGGTTGAAAATCAAGGCCCCTTCAAAACAAAGTAGAAGTGATTGTACGAACATACAATAATGGAAAACGCTTTTATGAGCAATTCTAAACAAGGATGCTTGTTTCATTACACTCCAATACCAAATCCCTAATGGTACGTAACCCCAAAATGACAAGTTCAAAAAGGAAAACAACTCACTGACAATGCTAAAATCATATTCGCCTCAGATG
Source organism: Hibiscus syriacus (assembly GCF_006381635.1). Lineage (NCBI taxonomy): Eukaryota > Viridiplantae > Streptophyta > Magnoliopsida > Malvales > Malvaceae > Hibiscus > Hibiscus syriacus. Next base: position 581,224 of record NW_024063109.1, on the reverse strand, counting down.
CTGCCCGGTGCTTAGCAACATGCTGATTTCAGCGATACATGCCAGATTAGAGTAACAAAAAATGCTAGAAAATGTATATGTAATTTTGAATTCTTGCTGGAAATGCTACTCTTCCGACTCGCAACGAGTACCATTTCATAACTACCACGATTGAAAATAGCATTGCTAAAATTGATCAAGACACATCTTCCACTCGAAATCTCAAGAAGCGACTCTGTGTTTTGTTTTCTGTTTCTTAGCATCCAATGAAGCCAGGCCTGTGCCTAATCCAACAGGTGCTGCTTCTTGCTTGGATGTTGTTGACTCAACCTTTTTGGCATCAACTGGTGCATTTGGATTATGATGCCCATTTGCCTCCTTGCTCTCTCCAGCAGCTTCCCTGCCATCTCCTACCTCTGGAGTTGTCCCCATGTTGATCATGTTAAGAAGCTGAGTTAATGGGGGCACAGCTTGGACTGGTATCCCATGTGAGCGAGTCAGAAGACCTTTGGCAGCAGCCTTCTTCCTTACTTCCGCTGCCGCTCGAGCTGCTGCTTCATCAAATCCTCGTCCACGAGGTAGAGTCTCACCAATCATTGCTGCATTCATAGACTTGTTGAAAGATGCACTAGAACTCCCAGATCCTCCAGCTGCTGCGGAGGCTTGGAATGCATGCACCAAATCTGGATGAGCCTGCCAAGCCAATTTATGAATCAGATAAACAGTGGCCAATCATATCAAGAAACAACATTTCTCTCAGACCTGTATACTGATTTGCAGAAAAAGGAACCCAGATAAAGAAACTAGAAATGGTTACATGCATAAGTTCTAATAGCAGTTGCATAGTGAAAATGACAATGTGAAAGGGTGGGAGGGAACGATCAGTGATGCAAAATACCTTCAAGAGATCAATTGCCTTTTGAGCAGAAGCTGCATTCAAAGCTTGACCTTTTTGCTTTTGAGCATTCATCTGCAATGCAAGTCAGCTACCTCAGAAACCACAAAAAACAAATATATATATATATATATATATATATATTTGTGTGTGTGTGTGAAGGATCAACATTACTCAAACAATTCTTTCCCAATATTAGACCCTTAAAGAATAGATTGATATCACACATTGACTGCAAGATCATTCACTTGCCTGAAGTTCACGCATCTTAAATGTCTTCATCCAGTTCTGGGAGTCTCTTGTTCTCGAGTCCTCCTCTCCAAGCTGTTTAACGAGAATGTCATATGTCTTCTTTTCATGCTGTGTGCACCAAAAACAATAGTAAATTAAATCAATCTTAAACATCAGTAAGAAAAAGTGCATTACTCTTCCAGAAACACATGCCTGATGTGAAAGTTTGAAGGCACCCATACAGTTGAACGCAATTGCAAGTACATGATAGCATACAGCTGTTTGAATATGTTCCTCGCCAAGCAGCCTTTCATTCTTTTTCAAGGCCTCTTGCAGATAACGAAGTGCCGTATTCATCTTCTGAATATCTTGATACATCATTGCAACATTTATGAAAGTTGCAGCAACATCAGGATGATCTGGGCCAGAGGACAGGCTTAGCAAAAGCAGTGCCCTGGACATGTATCGGAGTGCTAGCTCTGTCTGGTTCAGGCCGTGGTAGAAAAGAGCCATATTACCATAACTGCAGTTAGATTGAATTAGACCTATGAAGAGAGCAAGAAAGGGTAAAACTATCTAAAACAAGTTCAAAAATCATAATGGTATTGTTGTATCAATAGCAATTAGGATAAATTCATATTGTAAGACACCAAATGAACCCATTATATGCATGTCCGTGAGAACCTAGAAAAAAAAAACCATGCCTGTGAGCAGTATCCGGGTGGTCCAAACCCAAGCAACGTTCATTTATAATTAGTTCTTTGTGCTGTTGCATTATGGCGCCAGCCATATCTCCTGCATGATACAAAACCATAGCAAGGTACCTGAAAACAGGAAAGTAAAACTATTTAGACAAGATTGGAAGTCAAAACACTGTGAGCACTCAACCTCTACTGAAAAAAGGAATCACCTAATTATAAAAAGAAGATTCAATACCATGTCTTTAACATGGTGAAATATAACAAAGGTTGGTTCACTTGCATAAAGCAAAACATAAAAAACTGAGGTACCATTACCTTGATACAAAGGGGACATAATATATTTCTTTTTGGACAACAAAAATATTTAAGAAAGAAAAATTTACTAGAAAACAAAAATCAGCAAAAATGTTGATTTATGATAACTACCGACAGCAATTGGCAACCTCCCGGTGCATTGGCCCAGTGACCTGAAATCAATCAATTGATTAAATCATGGAAGACTTACATTTATGAGTTCTTAATAAGAGGACTGACCTAATTTACCTGTTGAAGTATTGAAAATGCCTCCGAAAACATTGTGTATGCTTCAGTAAGCATGCCCTGAGAGAGAGATCGGAACACAATAGTTTATTTAGATTGTGATAAATATACATGCAACAAAACTACCAATCCAATTCAACCATAAACCTATTTCAATTGCAGAAAAAAAATTGATACTCAATTTTTCTTGTCTAATGTCCTTTCAAGATTTTCTACTGTGATTACTTTTTGCTCTGTTAGTAAGAAGACAACAAATTCAGAAATCGATACTATGGTGCCACAAAATTAGATATATTTTTTTATGTTTATGAGTGAAAAAGGGAGTGCAGCGCTTACTTCAACTAAATGGACCTTTCCCATCTCTACAAGATCTTTAGCTTCTGAACATACAGGAACTGAATGCTTCACTACAGGTTGGAGATTCAAGATATCTGATGTATGAAAGGGTGTTGCGGCATTAAAATCATAATTCCGAGCAGCAATAGTTATACCCACCTGTATAGAAAACTCTCCTCATGTAGACATATGGTGAAGCAGAAGATCTAGCTTGATTTTATCAGAAACTTCAAGACTAGTAGACGCCAGCAGTGCAAATTACTTGGCACATGCGACAAACATAAGACAAAGGCTTACAATAGGTTGTGAAAGGTAATCTAAATCTAGAAATTCATCCAAATTTTAAACAGACAAGCATATGTAATCGACTATAATCCATGTAAAAGATAACGATGGAAACCACTCCTAACAAAATTATGTAGTCTATTCCTTACACAAGATGCATCTCCCAAGGAAAATGTTTCACAGCATGGACCAGCCATGAAGGCAAAGAAGAAAATTCGGAAACAGACATGGAAGACAAATCATCAAAAAAATAACAAGGAAAGATGTAAAAAGTAGCATATTGTAAGAACTCAAACCTTTTGACAAAGATTGCGCAAGACAGAAATTTTCTTCACTCGTGACCTTGCATCCTCTGGCAACTCAAACTACATCAAGGAAAATAAGAAATCAAACATAAAGCATATATTTACTCAATGCAAAGTATAGTCATAGATTCGATAAACTCATATTAACTTATCATATTTTCTTGAGACACTAATAGAAGGGTATGGCGGTAAGCATTCATTCATGATAGTATACCTACACAACAGATGAGATTATCAAACAACTTTATAGGACATCCATATCAAAAGGAAAAAAATATATACAACCCAATACCTGATATTTCAGTTTTGCAAATTCAGAAATTTCAGACCATAAACTTTCGGAGCTAACATTCATATAAGAAGAAATATTCTTCCTTGCAGATGGTTTACCCTTCCATCTGGAATGCCCCTTTGATGTTTTGCCTGAAGATTGATGACTTGCTTGCTCCTGCAAATAATTCGAATGTAAGTACAGACCTCAGGCACTTTAGTCCAGTCTAGATTACCATTACCTAGGGCACTTCCTTTTAAAATACAGAATCTTTAGCTTATACAGATTTGGATCGACACACCAAAACATAATATTAAATGCCCTGAGATTGCTTATAGGCAAGTAACTTGGGATGAAAACTCATCTACTTGGTACATACTTTGTTTTGGTTTTTGGACTGTGTGCTAGAAGTCAATTTTGCAGCAACAGATAGGGAACTTCCAAAGAAACAGCTCAAAAAATGTGCAATTGCAGGTCCCAGATCATGGTCCTCTGTATCTCTCAAAACATCCTGCATAATCAGAAATAAACGGCAAGAGGGCTAATTACAATTTCCATATTAGAAATTCACAGCAAAATATCCAAAAAATAAAAAGAATTATAAAGCAAGAACAGATGTTAAGCACCAAAATAATACACCTTCAAGATGTGCTTTGCTGACCGAACTACAATCTCATTAGAACAAAGATCCCAAAGATGAGGTAGATGTTTGGTCCCACTGGGAACCTGTAAAATCATGCAATTCAGTACAGCTTTAACATTCTTTCACCAGAATGGACCTAAGGAGTAAACCCACATAATTCATAAAGCTTACATTTCCAATGTATCGGATATTAAGTCCATGAGCATGAAGTGCTTCTGTCAGCGTCTGACCATCCATGGGTGAAACTTCCAGTGTGCAAAGATCTTGTATAAACTTAGGAAGTACAACATCTAAAAGATAAGAACTAGCTTTCCTCACATTTTCCTCATCTGCTTCTATCTCCTGGTGTAAACAAAGGAAAAATCAAAGATATTCAGAGCTTAGAAGCATTGTAAAAGACAGTAGCAGATAAAGGAGACTCACCTCTTGTCTCCCAGCCAATTTAAATTCGGTAAAACGTTGGGGTTAAATAATATCTCATGTGTTTCACAACTTTTAACAGATGAAGAAGCACATTGTGTATCAGCCTTATTTCCCTCGGTTATACCCTGTGGTCAAAAGGTGCATGAGCAAGATATCTTGCATGTTAAACAGACTGAAATACATATTACAGTAAACAAGGTATAAGGTAACAGAACCGAGTATAGTTAAATATTACATTAGATGCCCAAAAATTCATATCTTACATGGCATATACTAATCACACAATGCCTTAATCCACATAAAAAATAAAAAATAAACTAGATATATAATGCCTCAACTATTTCAAAATTTCCACCTAACTAATAACATGTATAACAAATCCATTATCCACTTAGGCACTTATCTTCGCAGAAAATATTTAAATCTTTGACAAATTCCATGACCACCTGAGTCACTCTCTAAATGTTGAGGGAGGGGGAAGAGAGAGATTATAACCATTCACCACATTTGGCAACAAAATGGAAAAAGCTTAAGAGAACTAGAAACCTGAACGGTATAGAATAGAAAGGCAAATGCAACAGCTTAGATCTGTGTTAGCTAAGAGAGACTTGCCTGATTATCATCAGAAGTTGCAGCTTCATGAGCTGGTGCTTCAATAACAGCAGACTTTGAAGAATCAGTTGCCACATTAACCTCTCCCTCAGATTTTGAAGAATCAGTTGCCACATTAACCTCTCCCTCAGATTTTGTAGAATCAGTTGCAACATTAACCTCTCCCTCAGATTTTGTAGAATCAGTTGCCACATTAACCTCTCCCTCAGATTTTGAAGAATTGATTGCAACATTAACCACTCCCTCAGGTTTAGTGACAGATTTTGAGATTTCTGGAGCTTGAGCCTTCTCCAGTTAAGCAAGTCAACATTAGATAAGAGCACTTCAAACAAGTTACAAATTGGCATTAATGTAAGAATGTTATACCTGGATAAACACGGTGATTAGTTCTGGTCTCAATATACAAAATCGAGATCCAGGTCCAATAAAATTTGCATCACGAGGAGTTGCTCTCATCAAATCCAGAAGATAGCGCCTAATTAAAAATGGAATCAGGGGAAAAGGAAAATAAAGAAAGCCAATTATGAAAATGTAATTGGGCACCAATTAACATGTAAAGTTCTAGCTCAGATTAGCCCATACAATGAAAAAGATATTCATCACTCCCTCTTAGGAGAAATATTCCTCAAAAGGAATGTTAACTAATCTCATCTAGCTATTAGAGCTGATAGTTGATATGTTTACTCTGACAAGGAACTTAAAAGAAAATAAACTGATGGCTAGAATACTATTGAGTAAAACTAAGATGAAGTTGGTGAAGCGCGAGGAAATTGCATCTCTTAACAAAAGGAAAGTTAATTATAAATGTGAAACAACTCGAGGAAGTAAATAAAATTCATGACTTAAGAACATAAAGTCTCAGGTAAATCACAAAATGTGAATTCAAGGCTAGTGAAGGGTATCAAAAAGATTGTTAAGAACATCAAGAGAAGATTGTAGTCCATATCGATGCAGCTAAGGGTGAGCATATTCGGTCAGTTCGGTTGGTTTTTCAAACTTAACCGACTTCCTCCTACATTAACCGAAGCAACCAACCAACTTAACCAAACCGACTTATCATCGGTTGGTTCAGTTGATTAAGTTGGTTAACCGGCTTTATTTTTAATTATATATCTATTATATTTTATTTATATATATTATATGTTTATTATATTTTAATTATATATTAAATTTAATAAAAATCATGAATATTAAGTCAGTAACCAACTTAATCGAATGGATCAGTTAAGTCGGTAATAACCAAATAATGCTCTCCCCTAGATGCTGCTGATGAGCTTGCAAACCTCAAGGTTCAATCACCTGTCATCACTACCAACAATGCCCTTGCATTCTACTGGAGCAGCTAATTTGAAACCATTCCCAGATGTATCAAGTACTGTGTGCTCCTTCAAATGAAGGCGTTTGGCAGCTTCTAGCACCTAAAGGAACATAGAAGTCAGCACCCTCCACCAAAACATCAATTCTTTGTAAACATATCCAATATAGAATGAAATAAAAAGTTATAAAATGAAATGTAAATCTTTAAAGAATTTGATGCTCCAACCCACAGGAAAGTGATTAGTCCACAAACATGCAACATGAACTGAACTCTTTTTTCATTGAGGATGTCAAATTTCATATTTTCTCACCTTTAAATGAAAATCCTCATTCCAACAAATCTTTTTGCCATTGTCAACAGATCCATAAAGGAGAGAATCTGATTTATCCCCTTGGAGAATGCCAGGTAAAACACTCTACAAAAGGAAAAGTGTCAAATTATAACATAATTCTAGGGCAAATAAATGAGGGTGTCAACAAAAGAAAAAATGAATAATCAGGACGAAGAAGGAAAACAAATCAGCATCTAACAACTTCTCCTAAAATAGCAAAGAAAGATGGCCTGACCTGAGCCACCACTCTATGTCCTCTGTAATCAATTATGGCCATAGCAAGGTTATGAAGTCCAGGAACATCAGCTTCCTGATATGCCTTTGTGCCTTTCAAATCATTATTTGCAGAAGCATACGTCGCCTGCTCGCTCTCAGCCAATGGTGTCTCAACAGGCCCTTGAACCAATTCTGGTACACTGTCACTTCCCCCTACGCTTGATTTTCCTCATTTGAATCCATGCTACCTGCAGCTTCATTTCCACACTCAGAATTTGAATTAGTATCTACTGAACGTTTCTTGGACAGTTGTTCCATATCCGCATCAACAGCAAAACTGAAGAATATGTTGTTATGAACATACCTGAAATAAAAAAATACAACATGACAAATTTTATCTCAGTTATAAGGTAGAATGACAAGAACAATAATGCAATGTGGGGGGAAAGTATGCTGTAACAAATGAAATTACTGAACAAAGAACAGAAATAAATGAATTGACAAACTGCTAAGAGATGCCTAAGCCTAAGCATAAGTTCTATCAGATTAAAAACATTTAATTTCCTTTCAGTATTACACATTAAATTTAATCTTGTGTCTGATATGCATACCATTGCAATGCAAATTTACAGTACCTATTAAATTCGGAGCTCAAGAATATAAAACTGTTATTCAAACATAATACATTCTAATCAAAATGAATAATTGGCATTCCAATGGTCACGTACATCCAGATAGACATACTTTGCAAAGAAAAATGATTAACTGTTTTATTACTAGCTAATTATAAGATAATAAGCACTATAAATCTACAGACTGATTTAAGTTCTTCAAAAAAAACTTTATCACAATTAGAAGTTATAAACATTTAGAATTTAATTATAAAGAGGTCATGGTATTATGCACCTTTCTTGAGGAGTTGTATGCGGGAATTCTCGACAAGATTGCAGTTCCTCATTCCAATCTCTTTGCATGCCAATCAACTCACTCCCATAAGAAGGAGTCAATACATCCTCTGCTCTGGCTGGATCACGTTTGTGATCTAACAACAGCACAAACAGAAGAATCAGCTTTTTCAATACAACAAAACTGCTTTTGCAATGCAACGTACTTAAATTTATTGTTTTTATTTTTTAAATTAAAATAAAATATATTCTTACTGCACAAACATCTAGCAAGCATACCCAAAAAGAAAACAGAAAAAAATTTACACTAGATGGAAGGGAAGGGAATATAAGGAAAAACTACTTTCTTTCTACTTCCCTTCATCTGGTAGGAAGAAGTACAAGAGGAAATGAAAATAGGTGCACCTATCATTTCCCTTCAAATCAAGTCCTTATATGGGATATAAAAACAACATTCAACTTGGATTAACAATTTTATTTACAACTTTATCCTATCTTCTCTCTTTTCTTCTATTTTTATCCTCCATACTATACAACTTAAATAACTTTATTCCCTTTCTTTTTTTTTCCTTCCAGCACCTTTTTTTCTTTCCTCTATTTTCCTCCCTACCACACGTAGCGTAAAAGAAAACAGACAAATAGTACCCTCCACGTCAGAGAGTTCAATCTACTTTTTCCTTTTCCAAAGTTAAACACTAAGTATAACTTTAGAAAGTCAAACTTACCAGGAACTGGATATAATTCTAGCCATGAATTTGGTGGAAGCAGAGATTGAACATTTTCAAAAGGATGCGCAAAGGCCTTCCGCTCCATAATCTCATGGAAAGCTGCATTACATGTACACAAAGAGAAACAATTACAGGATAACAGTAAATGGAATAGAAAATTTCAACCCCTAACACCAGGTAAAAGAATGTTTTGACATATTATGTTACCTTTCCCGAATTTGGAGCTAATTTTCTGCAAGAGTCCAACAAGAGTTGTTGCTTCGTAACCAGCTTTGCTTGGTCTGGGATCAAGAATGTTCCCCGTGCTTGAATTGACATAAAATATCTTTGTGGTTCCCGTAATACAGTACTTGTTGCCCTCTAAAGTTTCTACATCCAAATAGATCAAATCCCCTACAAGCCTGTCCCGAACAAAGTTAAAGTATGTTGTTACTCATTTAAGATAAATGCCAAAACTCATTCACCCCCCCCCCCCTCCCCAAAAAAAAAAATCATTCAATATAAAGAAAAGAAATTCAGCATTTTACCTTCGATAGCTTGGCGGAGGATTGAAGGACGAAAAAACAATGCTCTCCACAAATTTGATCTCTTTCGAAGATGAGGACAGTAATTTACCTAATGATTCAGTAACATCCTCCATAAAGCCCAAGCCATCAAGCTCTGGAACATCAATTTTTGCAGCATCTGGATTAAATAAAACAGAAGGTTAAAATCCCAGAGTATACAAAGTGGCAAATGACAGTGACTTAAGGTCCAATTTCAAACCTCCTGAATTGGGAGCTTTACTTTGTGCTTTCTCGTACTGCAATGCAAGTGAAGTTGATAGTGAGGCATGCAGTGTAGACATGGAAAGCAAATCTCTTGTACGGTGAACATGAGCTCTAATAGATCTATCATCATATAGTGCTGCAAAAAATATCAGGTTAGGGCCCACACAGAGACCTTAAAACAATAAAATGGAAAACAATGCAAGTATACCAGCAACCATCTCCAACGAGCAACCGCCAATAGTAATGTCAGATACTTCAGAAATTTCATTATAGTCTTCTAAATGATGAACTGAACCATCCTTAATGTGGAGCAGTGAATCATAGCATGTGAAGAAACAGGGTCTGGAGCATCAAGAAGGAATTGACGTATGTCCATGACAGAATCTCCGGGTTTCAACTGCATATACAAATAGTCAATTCATCATTTAAACCGCATCAGTAATAATGTATCTATGCAAAATGAAAATTCAATTCTGAATTGTAACCCAATGAAAATCAATGTACATAGTGATTTGTATGCACATCCACCCATAGAAAGGACACAATTGCAAACCAAATACATTCGTATAGAGAGAGAAAAGCACAGCTTCCGAATCAAGTCGGTTCACCTGCAGTTCAAGCTTTTCTCCATTTTGTGTTTTAACAGGCACTGGATAAAGATGCAGATCGCCTGCAATAATATTGAGGAAAAGAATGTGAGTCCAGCAACAATCTAAGAAGTATTCAATAAAAGTAAAAACATAAAACACACTTATATTAAGATTTCATATAAACAACAGCAAAAGCAGGTAGTTAAACCTAAACTGAAAAGTCTAGTAGATGCAAAGATGTCAAACGAATCTTCATCTGTCTAATATGGTTCAAGGAAACATAGTTATCAACAACTGCTCAGAATTTTGACAAATGAACATGTGCACACACAGATAAATAACTGAAATCACGGATTAGATAACTGAACATATACATATAGATAAATTATTGAAATATAGATTCTAGATGGAAAAATAATAATAATAATGGATCTCCTTCTTTAAGCACCAATGCTAATAAATCTCTTGAAAAAAGAAAATCAATATAAGATATCAGAGGAAATCATAATAGGCGAATGAAGGTCATCACAGAAAAAGTAATAAATAGCGATCATGCATACAAATTCACCTTGCTTTGGTTGGCTTGATGAATTCAAAGCTTCTTGCTCTGTCAACTCTGACTTGAGACTAGATGATTCAACCATGTTTGCAGCTCCATTAGAGTCAACATTAGGAGGCTTGGAAGCAGTTACATTATCCTTCAAGGGAACATCAGAAGAGACAGCTTGCTCTGACGAAGTTGTTGAACTGTGTGACCCTCTCCGGTTCCTTCCCTTATTAGATTTCCCAGCCATTTGCAGGAACTTGATCTTCAATACCTGATTTATAAGCACATAAAGAGTTCAAATAAGTTCTGTAATAAGTTGGCTGTCACCCAAAAATACGGTCACAATATTATAAGTGCATAACATAGTTCTCTTACGTTTATCAATAATATAAATACATACAAAACAAATGCCGTGAATTCTATTCAAAACTCAGAACAACCTAGGCGGAACGCAGAAGAACAAAAACAAACGCTGTTCCACAGAAACTGAACTAATATGTTATGTGTCTGTATATACGTTAAAAGGAGAAGCTTTACAACAGACAATCCCTGAATGCACCTAATAAGATGCAAACTCGTTATAGACAAACTTGTAATCGGCAAAAACAAGAGTAGAAATTAAACTGAAACATTAGACCATACTGATTTCACCGAACAATGCATTCAACAGAAGCAAGATGCTAAGGAACTGTATCCTACCCAAGCAACAGCTGTATCATATTCTGTTTGGGTTACCTCGGTATTTCAAATAGCAGTAGCCTAGCGCTGTTGTGACCGCTATTTCGCAGTAGCCGCGAATACACCTCCAAAGCAGTGTAAACAAAGCGCGGCCACGAGTAGCAGTGTAACGGGAAATAGCGGCAATCAACGGTCCGCTATTTCCAATAAGCAGATAACTTTAAAAAATATATATCCTTATCAAACAAGTAAACAGAGAAAGTATGGAATGAGACAGAGTAACAAGCAGTAGAACCGAAAACAGAAAATTAAATATAGCATAATGATGGAGAGGCAGAGACCAGATACATCAGATTCTCGTGACTCAAGTAGAAATCAACCTTCAAGTGAAGTTTAGGGTTTCAAAAATTACCTGGCGGGTCGGAAACTTGAAGACAAAGCGAGAAAGGGCTTGAGTGAGTCAAAAGAGAAAGACGAGGCTGGAAGAGAGTGGTGGTGGTGAGTTAACTGGCGGCGGAGGCTGTGAAAGAGAAATGATAGTGTATCAATATTAGAGAAATATGATGTATGGCCCTACCTTCACGTGGAGCAATAAACAACAAGATTCTTACCTTGCGAAGAAGCTTGACAGGGTCCTTGTCAACACTGAGTGGTTCAACTCCTTTCGAAATTCTCATGTGAAATTCCTTGCCCTGGAATTTCTGACCACTGTTTGGCATTGGCTTGGCTCGCTAAAGAGGTTCCTACTAACCATCCAAAGCCATTTAAATTATTTAATTTCTGGACACAACATCCTCAGTTCCTACATGTGGTGAGGCAGTCTTGGCAAAATGACTCATAAGGCAGCCCTATGCAAACTCTGTTCTTCAAACTAAAGCGTCTCAAAGCTAGATTGAAATCTCTTAACCATCACTTTTATAGTGACTTATCAGCCCGAGTTAAGCATAAAAAGGTTGAGTTGGAACATCAACAACTAAAATCTTTAAGAGGAGATGCTACCATATACCAAGAGCTTCAATTACAAAGAGAGCTTCCACTCCTTGAAGAGGCTGAAAATTTGTTTTTAAAACAAAAGGCCAAAGTTCAATGGCTCAAAGAAAGAGACAAATGCACCAAATTTTTCCATTCGGCTATGGCTTCTAAGAACAAGAGGGACACTATTAGAGTCCTTGTTGATGATCATGGAAATAAACTTGAATCTTTCGATGATATGGCTAAAGAAGTGATTAGGTTTTTTACTAAGTTGATTGGGACTGTAGATCCAGGAGTCAAAGAATGTGACCCCAACATTTTAAAACATTTGCTACAATTCTCTTTGCCTACTGATGCTTCCAATGCTCTTGTAAAGAAACTTACAAAGGATGAAATTAAAGAGGTTTTTTTCAGTCAAGGTAATGATAAAGCACCAGGACCAGATGGCTACACTCCCTATTTTTTCAACATTACATGGTCTATTATTGAAAATGATGTGGTGGCTGCTATTACTCAATTCTTCCAGGAATCTTTCATGTTACCTGCTTTCAATGCAACAAGTATTACTCTGGTACCTAAAGTTCCAAATCCAAGCAAAGTGAAGGATTGCATACCTATTTCATGCTGTTCAGTGGTTTATAAAGCTATTTCTAAGATTTTGGTTAAAAGATTGACAAATCTTTTACCAGAAATTATTACCCTTAATCAAACAACATTTGTAAAAGGTCACCCTCCTGGCACAAGAACTTGTAAAGGGCTATGGTAGAAAAACTATTTCCCCACGATGTTCACTGAAAATCGACCTTCATAAAGCTTTTGACTCTCTACACTGGGGCTTTATTTCTACTGTCCTAACTGCTATTGGACTCCCTAGAGCTTTCATTAACTGGATTGCAGCTTGTTTCTCTGTTGCTCGTTATTCCATTTCATTTAATGGAACCTTAATTGGTTACTTCAAAGGTGCAAGAGGTCTCAGACAAGGTGACCCTATTTCACCTCTCTTATTTGTCCTATCCATGAACGTACTCTCTAAATTACTTAACAAGGCTGCTCAAAGAGGATTATTTGGTTATCACCCTCGTTGCAAAAAAATTGAGTTAACTCATCTTAACTTTGCTGATGACTTACTTATTTTCTGCAAAGGAAATGTGGAGTCTGTTGTGGGTGTTATTAGTGTTTTAGAGCAGTTTTATGAAATTTCTGGTCTCAAACTAAATGCTCACAAATGTGAATTATTTGCTGCTGGAATTTCACCAAGTAAATCTGATGAAATAAAAAGATTTATTGGTTTTAACTAAGGTTGCTTGCCAGTTAGATATTTGGGTGTTCCCTTGGTATCGAGGAAGCTTTCAGATAAAGATTGTGTGACTCTTATTGACAACATCAGGGATCGTTTACACAAGTGGTCTAGAAGACATTTGAGCTATGTTGGTAGATTAGAACTTATTAAATCTGTTATGTTGAGCATTACAAATTTATGGTGTAGACAGCTTATTCTGCCACAATCTGTGCTTAGCCGAATTGAGCAGCTATGTTCGCGTTTTTTCTGGAAAGGTTCGGACAAGTCTGCTACTGGTGCGAGAGTAAGCTGGGAAAAGCTTTGCCTCCTTAAATCTGAAGGAGGGCTTGGACTTAAGGACATCAAATCCTGGAATAATGCTTGTATGATGCATTTGATCCGAAATTTACTAGCGAGTGAAGGTTCCTTGTGGATTGCCTGGATCAAAAATTATGCAATCAAGGATTCCGATTTTTGGAATATGAACGATTCTATTAATACTACTTGGAGCTTTCGACGCTTACTTAGAATGAGACTCCAAGCTTTCCATGTGCTAACATCCGGTGTGCAGAAAATTAAGGATATTTGGCTACTGATTCGAAACAAAGGGGCAAAAGTGGCGTGGCGCAAACTGATCTGGTTCCCTCTCCATATTCCTAAGTTTAGTATTATTGCATGGATGGCCTTATTAGACAGACTCCCAACTAAAGACAGACTGAAACGTTTTGGGTTTGATATCGATGACAAATATGTGCTTTGTAATGACTCGATGGAAACTAGAGATCATTTATTCATTCAATGTCCTCTGGCTATTTCTCTATGGGATGCGGTTATCATTCTCAATAGCATGCGAAGGACATCACGTACATGGGGAAATCACTTAGCTTGGGATTGTGATGCTTGGAAAGGTAGATCCTTGCTCACTACAATTTTGAAATTAGCTTGGACAACATTTATTTATACTGTTTGGGAGGAGAGGAACAAGAGGCTATTCCAGGGATGCTCACGGAATTTTGAAGCATTACTCTATGTTGTAAAACACATTGTTGTTATCCAACTAAGGGGTAGAAGTATTAATAGGAATGATAGTGTTAATACTATGATTTGTAATCATTAGGGTATTGAATAGCTAATATTATGTTATGCTGTAAGTAGATATTTGTTTGTATTATTGAACAAGCTGTTTTTATACAGATCTTTGGGTAATAAAATCGAATTATCCAAAAAAATATGATGTATATTTTTGATGGGATAGAATTGAAGTATTTCAATATATATATATATATATATATATTATTTAAGTAAATAGTTATTATATATAATTTTATGATTTTATAAAGAAATTTTAATTATTTATGGTGTGGTTGAAATAAAATATTTAATATAAAAATATTTATTCTAAATTATTATAGATAAAATAATAAATTTTCAAGAATTGATTTTTAATATTTTAAACATTATATAAAATTATAAAAATACTATTAAAAATATTTATTATCATTTAAAAAATCAATATATTTGATACTTTTTCATATCATTGATCTCACAATGATTATGTTAATAATTTGTAAAAATAAATGAAAATAAAAGTAATTCATAATTGTTTTGAATGGGTCACTTACATTAATATTTTTTATTAATCTAGAGTAAATATAAGATAATATTTGTTCAAATATAACTTTCAATCATAACATTGAATGCTCATACTCTTAGTATTCATGGTACTCGAACCTCGGACCTCAAGAAATAACAATAATTTATTTATCACCAAAGACGTTTGATTCATACCAGCTACAGTAATTTTAAATATATTATTTTTAAAGTATAATGAATGTCTTACATATAGAATTCAAAATAAAAACAAAATAAAATGATGTTTGATAAATAAATAAATAAATAAAAATTTAAGAATATGTTTAGAAATGGTCATGTGATTAGATTTAATAGTATGATTTTTATGACATACTATTTTCTTTAAAATAGTATGAGATTATTATAAAATATTATATATTTAAGATCTTTTCTTAATCATTAATGATGCACACATCACATAATCGTAAAAACACAAAAGATAATCAAATTACTGAAAGATCATTGATAAAATCGTAAATCAGAGACGAGCAACGTAAGAAAACTATCAACGAACGTAAACTGTGTATCTAAATTCAATCCAATAGTCCAACACATAGAAAATCAATAGGAATACAAATAAGCATTATCTAATTAGTTGAGACAAATGTTAAATCCAATCCTAAAAAACAATGAACAAAAAAATCGACCAAACAACCGAAAACGTTTTATAGAGACAAAAAAAATATGTTATAAAAATAAAATTATTTAAAAAAATAAAAGAAAAACAATGAATACACGATGATCGTAAAGTCGGGGAAGTGGCACTGAAAATAAACATTAATAAAAGCTTAGAACCGTATTATGAAATTCATGTTATCTAAACTGGGTTTTAGTAACTGATGGATTTCTTGGATTATGTTCTATGTATGTACAGTTAGTGGCGCTAAATGGTCATGAGATGGATCTTTTTCGGCCTAAACGAGGCTTTCCAAAAGGCTATCATCTTTCGTAAGGCTTGAGTTTCTTACTAAAGTAGGCCGAGGCACGTAGTGACTTGCACAACATATTGCTGTGGGTTAAAACGTCTTTAAAAGTAAAGAGGTTAATCTTCTTTTATAATTCAACTGAGTTAATTGCATCATACACCCTCAAATTATAAACTTCATTTAAATTGGTCCTTAAATTTTTTAATATTTCAATTTAATCCACAAACTATAACTCTCATTCTAAATTAATCCTTAATCTTTTGAGTATTTTGATTTCATCCCTAAACTATGACCCTCTTTCTAAATTGGTCCACACTTTTGATTATTCTAATTTTTTTCTCTAAATTCATCCAAATGTGTAATTAGTTTCAACCATAGTTTAACCTAATTTTTTTTGAAACATATAATAATACAAATTGGTCTAAAGATTTTATTAACAAGGGATGTGATTAATATACGTGTATAGTTTGGGATGAAATCAGAATGTTCAAAAAGTTTGGGACCAATTTAGAATGAAGGTAATAGTTTAGGGATAAATTAAAATATTTAAAAGTTTGAGGACTAATTTGATAGTCATAGTTTGGGGATGAAATTATAATATTTAAAAGTTCATAGACCAATTTAAAATGAAAATCATACTTTGAGGACATGTTATGCAATTAACTCTTCAATTATGTATTAAATCATAATCTGAGGAAATTGTTATCGATCTTTATAAGAGTGTAATTGGATCATCCAAAGCTTACAAGTTTAATAAAATTAGAATAACAAAGTTGATCTATTTATCAGAAAAATAAATATGAGAATCGATTACATGTAGAAAAATATTAACACCCGAAAGAGCCCTTTTGATACCTAGTCGGATATGTTATTTTCTTAAGAATAGAAAAATATGAATCCATAAATCAATTTAATCAATGAACCCTTAAATAAAAATAAATTCCATTTATACCTAAAAAAAAGATCGTTAGTATATAAAGACAAAAAAAAAAAAAAATACAAATCAATACTAGATGAATTTAAAGCATGCTTATGAACTCGTTGAGTGGTAGAGTGTGCATTTTCAAATATCGAATATTATTTGATTTGAAATTTTATATTATTAAAATTGCAGCTGAATTCGATCCGAACCCGAATATAAAAATATTGCATGGAAGAAATCTCATCTCTATACTTGAAAGCATAAATAATTTCTTTATATATATATATAGAATCCACTAGTTTTATTAAAAAAATCAGAATTACAACGAAGATTTACAAGCATAACCGTAAAACTAAACATATAATTAAGATATTTTCTTATGATTATTGAACAAGAAACTAACAATTTAAAATCACACAAAGACTATTAAAGGAAAATGGTAAAGAACCTAATCAAAAAGTTCGAATAAAAAATAGATAAAAACATATAGTTACTGAAAATACCAATGACAAATTGCAAATAAGAGTCGAGCGACATGAAAAAACTATCTGCGAATGCAAATTGAGGATCCAAAGCGAGGAAGATCAACATAATAATAAAAAATTATCATCTTGATCAATCGTGGCGGTGTCAAATCCAACCTTGAGAACAAGATAAACAAAAGCAATGACCAAACTGCTGAAACTGTATCAAAAGGAGAAAATTTTGTCATAAGGACAAAATTATTAAAAATTAAAAGAAACAAAGAAAAAGTAAAGTTATAGCTTAAGAAAATAGAAGAAAAAACGGCGACCAACAATTGTATCAATGGCATTGTTTATACATATACTGTTATACGTTATGTGCTTTAATAAAATATGAGTGGCATATTTGATAATTATTTGAATTGTTTTTTTGTTATTCATGAGTGGGATGCTAATATTTCTAACATGGAAATACCACCTTTTAAGAAAATGCTTTGTGAATATTTTGTATTAACTGTACCAAAACCGTCTGCTATACTCAACATAGCAGGAATGTTGATCTGGAACCATGAAAGGAAGGTTGATGCATCTCATCAGCTCATTCTTTAGTTACTTTAATCTGATGTTGGGTTGTGTATTTAAATCTTAGGTCATCTTCACGTTTTGACCAATAGTGCTTCAAAAACGAAAATATTTGTCATGAATTATCTGAAAATCAAATTAAGGTCAAAGGCTGGCCGGTTGGGTTAGTGGGTTATTGGACTAGAGACTATTTAAAATTGTAAAGGTCTATTTTTTTTCTTCAGTTTTTTGGATAATTCGAAAGTAGAATTTAGTGGATCTGTATCCAATTCGATTATTCGATTTTTTTTAATTATTCGATTTTTTTTAGATATTCGATCGGAAATTAAAAAATGAATTGAATATCATAATTTTCAGATCGGATCAGTCTGATCAGATTATCTTGCACAATCCTATTGAGTAGTCTCAGAGGTTTAAGAGAGTGTTCTCCTCCTAAGTTCGAGCGGATGTGTGTGCTTTGTCAATAGTTAATAAAAATTATCAATAGATATTACCTTATAATATTCTTAGATTATTCAAAAAAAATTAAAACATGCTTACTAAAAAACATAAAAAATAACAAAAATAATGAATAAAACAAATAATGTACATATATGTTGATACAAAAATTTAAAAAAAAGACAAAAAAATGAATAACATTTAAAATAAGAGACGAAATTAAACAAAAACTAAAAGCTTTCAATATTTGATTTCACAGGGCATCTTAGACCAATAAATCAAAAGAGTCCATCTTTTATAAAGAGTTTAGGAAAAAGTAATATTGAGAGTTCGTCATAAACTAGTTTATGGTGAAAATTTGGTTTCGAATAAGTTTGAAGGTGGAGAAGTGTGTTTAAAAAACAGAAGTAAAAATGTTATTTTATCCTAATATATATTTTTAATAATATAGAATGATTACAAGTATAATCTGTTCAGAATTTTTTTAATCTATTGATAATGTACATACATCCTACTGACATAGTTACAAACTTAAGATTTATAGGGATAACAACATTCCCTTTTACTACATAAATCACTTGATGAGTTCTACTAAAAGTGCAATATTTTTAAGGTTTTGATTTGCTTAGTCAAATCATGAATTTAAAGAGCCCAACTGTTTTAGTTTTGGAGGTTGAAGTTGGTTTGGGAATCAGATGAAAAGCGGTATGGATAAGCGAGAATGATGGCATGAACTGTGTGATATGTGGTTAGGATAGAGGTACCGAATGGCATGACATGACTTCTATTCATGCATATTTATATACATATTCATATATCTGCTCTGCAAGTGCTAAGTGTCGAACGCAAATTCCTTGTAATTAAGAGGAAACCGAGCATTCCAATTTACAAGGGAGTGAAGATAAGCTTAAATTCGAATATGAAGCTTCATCTTCTTCTAGGGTCCAAGTCCAAGGCAGTGCCTTTGATGGTCTTGGTGTTGGTCCTTACTGGTATGGCGGAACAAGGTCAGTGCACTACTTGTCACAGCACATTCTTGTCGGCGCTGGTGCAGTTAATACCGTGCAGAGCAGCAGTTACTCCCTTTAGCCGCATTCCGCCAAGCGATTCCTGCTGCAATGCGATCAAAGCTCTCGGTCAACCTTGTCTATGTGTTCTTGTTAATGGTCCTCCCATAACTGGTGTGGATAGGAACATGGCACGCCAGCTGCCTCAGAAATGTTCTGCCAACTTCGAACCATGTATTCTTCGATTCCCCCCACCCTCTATACAAATATTATATTTTTTTCCTTATCTCAACAGATTAATTATTAACTTTTTTAATCTTCTTCCCGATGCATGTGCAGGTGATGCAATGAAGTAGATGCATGCCTGACTTTTAAAAATAAAATTGTGCAGAGCTCGCCTTTCCCTGTTCCTAGTATCTGTAGATTGCACAAAATGAAAGATAGCTTAATTAGACGCATATCAAAGTGTATTTCCTTTGGTGACAGATACAGTTCATTGGCACCATTTTATTTTAAATATGCTCGTCTTCGTTCTGTGTGAAACGATGATACAAGCATTTTAGAAATTTATCAGTCTATTTCCCAGGAAACTTATGGGGCTAGCGGCATACAAAATTGTTTCGTTGATTTGTCTGAGCCCCAGCGAGCACAATTATTCAAATTCTTTTACGCACTTTGCGACTCTCGGCACGATCATGTGATCCACCCTTTTTATACAGAGACACTCTCGTGTCCTCTTCAGAGACGGAGATAAAATGTCGAGACTAAAAATTGCAGGTTTCTCTAGACGGAACCGTTAGGGTTCTGGAAGAGCCGTACAATCAACAAGACTAATAATATAATTTAATTACTTCCATTGCACTTGAGTGGAAAAATATAATAGAAGTAATCACCAGAACACTGGAAACAATCACACTTTGCGAAACTGAAATAATTAGCTATTTGGAAACGATGGTAGCCATGCCAAACAATCAGAACATGCGAGATCTCAAGTTGGAAAGAGACTACAAGTCGGGCATTGATATAAAATACATTACAACAGTGTAATTTTGCAGAAAAACCTGAACATCTCTCCATAAATATATATATATATATCAATCAACCAGGGGAATGTGTGTTACAATACAAACCATACACATGATCAGACACATAAAGAAGGGATAACTTTATAAAAATGAGATTGAAAAGACTTGCTAGAAGAGGTGGAAGAAGGAAACTCCTATGGCTATGATGATGCACAGCAACTGAAACTCCTTGATCGAAACCCCTTTGCAAACTAGACATTTCTATGTATCTATCCGAGAATCAAAACTCCAACTTGGTCAATCGCTGGATTTACGATTGACCCTGCGCCTGCTGTCCCTAACTTCCGACTATAGTCTTTGTTGGTTATACTATTTCTATTTCTTATTACAAGGAGCTGGGGTTTCTACTTTCTAGGAAAGTCGAGGCAAAGACGAGATTTTGACAATCGACATTGTGGCGGGCGGGCGGGTCGAGAAATAAACCCAGACGGATTCTTCTCGCTCTCCCAAATTAAGGTTAAATCGGATAAAAGGTTCATCATTTATGCAGCCTTCTATATTTTGAAATATGTATTTTCAGTCACGATGAAAATTCTTTTTTTGGGTAAAGTACATAAATGGTCCCCCGTTTATAGGAGACTACTTTGTTGAGTCCTCCGACTATTAAAAGTTATAAAATGATCCTCTGACTATATGATATTGCTTTGTTGAGTCATTTGACTATTAAAAGTTAAAAAAATGGTCACCCAACTATTCATATATTCCAAACTCATCCTTTTTGATTAAAAAAATTGGCAGTCGTCTGAGTTGGAAGTTGACATATTGGTTGAAATATGATAGTCGTTTGAGATTCCGAGATCAGATTTTAGCATATCTCAGTCAATATATTACCATTCAGCTCAGACTGTCGCCAAATTTTTAACAAAAAGGACGAGTTTGAAATATATGAATAGTCGAGTGAACATTTTGTAACTTTTAATAGTCAAGAGACTCAACAAAGTAACGTCTTATAATTAGAAGACCGTTTTGTAACTTTTAATAGACAGTGGACTCAACAAAGCAACACCCTATAATTGAAGGACCATTTGTGTATTTTACCCTTGGTTTTTTTAGTTAAATAATTCTAAATTATTGATGGTACCAATGTATTTCTTTAAATTTGAGCGAAGAGTTATAATCAATTACTTTGTGGTGTGTTGAACATGATAAAATAATCTATAAAAAATTAACGAGAAGAAAGAAAAGAAGAAAAAGATCCTTCTATCTCTATGCATTGAGAGTTATATATAGACCCTTCGTACGAGTGAGTGTTAATTTTTTGAACATAGATGTCAGTTATAAGATAATGATTGACACTTATAAGTTAACAAAGTGAATTGATCATGCTATCTTATGACAGAATTTGTCATCGTTGTTGATAATTCAGACAATAATCAATCAAAGGTAGGAGAATTGCAGTTATTAATTAAATTAAAGGGTTGTAGTTATTCTATTTTGAAGGATTCTTAAAACTTTGAAGATACTAACAATTGGAGGAAGTATAACTATGTTATTCGTTACTTTTGAGCATATGATGATGCGTTTTCTATTATTGGATAAACATTATATTTTCATGAACAAGAAATGTAGATTAGAAATTCAATATTCATGAACCATTGTAGTTGGAAACATGGAATTGTTTCCATCTGGTCCTAAGCATGTCACCTCCTAAAGAACCATCGGGTCACCAAAAGCAATACAACTAGATGAATAAAAGCAGTAATTACCGACGTCCGTTCGATTTGATTCTTGTCCAGAGACATCTAATAGGCCTAACTTTTCAGTTTAAGCGGTCTGTTATCTGAAAATTTCTCAGCAGTTTGGTCCTCTTCATATCATCATCTGCAGCCACCTGGAGAGGAGGTGCCGCAACTTTGATTTCTGTTTCACACAGAAGGCAAGTTTGCGTAAGAGAAATTTGGTGGTCTTGTGTGAATCAATAGGCTTACATTCCATGGATATTTTGTTAGGAGCAAAAGCAGGTTTGGGAGCTGAAGACCCTTTTACAAATTTGGGGCATTTAGATTCTTCTAAAGCTGCAGCCTTGTAAGGAAAAATCATTAACAGAGAGGGTAGATGGCGCTCCTTTCTCCATTAGAAAGAGCCAGCAACATTTTCTGGATAAGTAAAGGCTCTGAAGCTGAGCTATTAAGATATTTCAGTAGAGGGTCTTAAGGTCTGACTTTATAGTAAGAGAGTAAGTGTACTCTTGCACAAAATTTTCACCCTTTAAATAAACCATAGTAACTTAGAGAAGAGAAGAGAAGAAAGGAGACCCGTGTATGCCGAGGTTTCAGTGGAAGAGGCAGAGTGTGTCGTCGGTTTGATCCGAGCCAGCCTTCATTGCGTTTTCATATATATCGGGAAGGAGAAGAAGCAAGGCCAAGCGGGTTAAAAAAAATGGGTTATCTTGCCATAGTAACTTCGTATAGAGTACTGAAGTTATCCCAGAGAGAAAGAAAGGCCAAAGACCAAGTAGTAAGCAGTCAGTTGTAGCATTTGCTTCAGCATCTCATCTGAACTTAGGAGTAAGAATGAGAGCAATCCCATTTTCACTCCAGTATTCGCAATCCCATCTTCTTTTAAACCCAAGACATATTATCACTTGCCCTCAAATTTACAATCCATTTACGATATCGACATATATAATACGATTTCGCTTCAGTATCTAGTAGATTGGAACTTTACCCTCTAGTTTCTCCCGTTTGACTGCAGGATGCCGGCGGTAGACTCTTCTTTGAAGGTGATCAAAACCAAATATTGGCGGAGGGAGAGGCTCTGGCAGCGGCGAAAAGCTCACGTCCTGGTTCGATCTTGTCGAAGAGATGCATTTTTTATTCTTGAGAGTGGTGAAAGCAAGAGACTTGGCATGCAACAATGCTGGTGGCACTCGTTACCGGTTTGTTGAAATAAAGATAGGAAACTACAAGGGAACCACCTAGTATTTTGAGAGGAGTAAACCAAACCCAGAATGGAACCAAGTGTTCGCCTTCACAAAAGATCGTATTCAGTCCTTATCCGTGGAGATCACCGTGAGAGAAAAGGAGTCCATAAATGACGAGTTTATCAGTAAGATTGTGATTAAACTGTCCGGCATTCCCACTCGAGTTCCACCCGATAGCTCACTAGCCCCGCAGTGGTATAAATTGGAGGACAGATACATGGCAAATGGCAGTTCAGTAGGACAGTTGATGTTGGTTATTTGGTTCGGGACACAAGCTGATGAGGTGTTCCCCGATGCATGGCATTCAGATGTAGCCTCCGTTAGGGGTGACAGCATTATGAATACTCTTTCCAAGGTCTATCTTTCACCTATACGTTGGTATCTTAGAGTCAATATAATTGAAGCACAGGATTTGGCTCTTCCCAGTGACAAGAACAGGATCACTGAGGTTTATCTCAAAGCAACTCTTGGGAATGTGGAGGACTAAAGTTTCGGTTGACAAGTCTTTGAACCCGAGTTGAAAAGAAGATTTAATGTTTGTTGCAGCAGAGCCCTTCTATGATCCTTTGATTTTGACCGTGCTAGAAAAAATGACGACGAGGAAATTAGCCTCGGAAGCTGTGTGATTCATCTATCCGAGGTCTACATAAGGAGGCGGCCTGAACCGGTGGGAGAAAAATGGTACAATCTTGAAAACGTTGGCGTGGAGTTGGAGGAGCTAAAGTTTTCTAGTAAGCTTAACATGAGAATATCATTTGATGGTGGCTATCATGTTTTTGATGAATCCGTTGACTGCAGTAGTGATTACAGAGCGACGTATAAAGGGTTGTGGCCACCAGCAATTGGGGTGTTGGAGTTGGGGATTATAAGTGCCAGTGGTTTGGTTCCAATGAAGTCAAGGGATGGTAAAGAACCTACTGATGCTTATTGTGTGGCCAAATTTGTGCCAAAATGGGTACGGACAAAACAGCAGTCGACAATTTTTCTCCAAAATGGAATGAACAATACACTTGGGAGGTATACGATCCGTATACTATCCTTCTTATCGGAATTTTCGATAACTGTCACCTCCACGGAGAGAAGGGTCCAACTCCAAATGATCCGAGTATCGGGAAGCTAAGAATCCGTTTGTCCACCCCGTCAACTAATCGAATTTATGCCTATTCTTATCCTCTCATAGTACTCCAACCAAGTGGTGTGAAAAAAATGGGTGAAATTCAGTTGGCTCTGAGATTTACATGCCCTTCTCATACGAGTTTACTACGTATGCACGACCTTTGTTTCCCAAGATGCACTACATTCACTCGTTGTCGGCACATCAGCTCGATAGTTTAAGGCAGCAAGCCGTTGGCATTGTGTCCCAAAGGTTGAGCCATGCCGACCCACCGTTAAGGAAAGAGGTCGTAGAGTGCATGTTGGATGCCGGTCACCAACTATGGAGTCCCCAAAGGGCCAAGGCTAACATTCAAAGACTAATGGAGGCAAGGAAATGGTTTGATAAGATAAAGAAGTGGAACAATCCTATTGTAAATGTTTTAGTCATAGTATTGTATTCAACCATAGTGTTTAATCCAAATTTGGTACTGCCAACGTTGCTGACCTTCTGCTTTCTAATCGGGATTTGGCAATACGGGAAGCGGCCACGGGATCCGACGCACATCGAGATCAAACTATCACTGGCTGATTCAGCGAATGCCGACGAGTGGGACAAAGAATTCAACACTTTACCGTCTTCGAAACAGGGCGACGTACTGAGAATGAGGTACGATCGAATGCGAAGCATGGCAGGGAAGGTCATGGTTAGGGTCGGGGAGTTGGCAACGCAAGGGGAGAGGTTGACTGCTGTGTGGAGGTGGCAGGAAAGGGGAGAGGTTGACTGCTGTTTTGAGCGGAATCGTTCCTCCGAGGTGCATACTTGTTTTGGTGGGGTTATTTGTGATGAGACCTCCAAGATTCGGCATTGATATTCCCCGCGCATCCCACAACGTCTTCACGAGGTTGCGCACCAAAACGGATTGCATGTTATGATGTGAATTATTGGAAAAGATAAATTAATAGTAATATATTTCTTTGAAAGTTTATTAGAATTAATAAAAAAAATATCATAATAATTCAACATTTTATAAAAAATCGTTATTTTTTTCAAAATCTAAATTATTATAAATTTATATAGATTTTTATATTTTTATTACTATTAGTGTCGTTATATTCATCTTATGTTTATGTAACTTTAAATTTTGTATTGTACTTTAATTAATCTCGTTTTTACAATGCTTCTATTTTAGCTCTAATGTGATATAATAGAATGAGCTATATGGTAAATATATATATATATATATATATATATATATATATATATATATAATGATTTAGTTAAAATAATTGATTTACATGTTTGACTGACAAATTAATTTATAATTCCATTCCGTAAGTTACAAAGGAAAAAGTTAAATTATTTTTTATTAATTAACTTTAAATGATATAGATTAGTTAATTGCAGTTTCACTAACAAATTCATATAATATTGGTGCCAATTTGCTTTGGAATTTTTTTAACCTTTAAATAATTATAAATTGATGTAATTAAGGGTGTGGTTGAGTATATTCTTTTGAATCTAAAAAATCTAGACCACAGATTATGTACATTTGCTTTTCCTCAGATGTGAAAAATACCTTTTAGGTTAAAAAAATTCATAAGCTCTTAGATTTATTAATAAAGTTTATTAATTTAATAATTAAATTTTAAAATAAGAAAGTAGTTGGTTGAAGTTCAACAACACCAACCTGAATTAATTCAAGTGGTAAGCATTCTGCTTAAATAATATCTCAAGTTCGAGTATTTGTGTATGTAGAAAATCTTTGTTAGGAGATTTATCTACTAAAATTAAATTTACGACACAAATCAAACTAGATTAATCATGATAAAACTTTAAAATCCAAAGAAAAAAAAAGCTCGACAACGAAAATAGTGACAGGGATGTTGATTTGGGTTAAGAGTTACTAATCATGATGGTGATAAATAATTGATCAAATTTTAAATACATTATATATATATTAGTTATTAAACGTATAGAATAAATATTAATTATTATATTAATAGATTTGTCATCATTTTATTATTATTTTTATATTTTAAATAAAATCTATAAATGGTTATTTTTAAAAATTATATGTAATAAATATATTTCTTTAATCAGTTTATAGTTATTAAAATGGTTTCGTCTTTCAGTCCTTTATAGTCTCTGAATTAAAGTCTGTTTATTCACGGCTTTTCAGGGCAAGAAAGGACACTGCAAATTGGTCCCCACAGACGCAGTGGTAGAGGCAAATGGTTTTGTTATTTGACGACACCAATCACTAATGAATGTTAAACCCACCCGAACTCTAACCCGACCCGATGAATTTATTAACATTATTTTATTGCGTACTGTTCTATAGAATCACCCACCCAACCTATCCATCTTTTCATTTTTTTAATTAAAAAAAATCCATCTCTACAGCTTTTTCTTTCTTTTCTTCTAATTTTGCTTTTATGTCTATTACACGTGGCTTCTAATGATTGGATTATGCAAAATGCCACATCACATCGCACACCAATCAATCAATCACTATAACATTTTTTATTCCCATTTTTATATTATTTCGGTTTGGCACACCTGTCTGGTGAATGGATACTTTTTTTTCCCATTAATTATGATAGGCTGAATTTTTTAAATACTGTAGTTAAAAAAATTGTTTAAATAAGATATTTTCGAAATTATTTCGTGAAATATAATGAATGTTACAGTAAATTTGAAGACGTATTAGAGTCCAAGCGATTTATATATAAATTTGGGGGAGACGTATGGAGTGCAATGCGTTTCTCATATTTTTTTACCAATTTCATTCTTATGTAAATGTACAAAGGGTAAATTAAACAATTAATCATTAACTTTATTCTCTCTCCAAATTAATTAAATACAACTGTACTGTTTTGAACAACAATTTCAATTAGAAATTATGTAAGCACGATGTTGATTTTTTTAGTACACAAATTCAATGCTAGAGCTAATGGATCAAATTGGCTTTTATATAACAACTTGAACAATGGTCGATGAGTGATCAAAATAGGAGTAAAATAAAAGTTGAGTGATTAAATTAAAAAAATTAAAAGTATAGTGAGTAAATTTGGAGAGAGTGTAAAGTTGAATGATTATGTAATTTAGCCTAAAAAAATATGGGAGATGCATTGCACTCCATGCGTCTCCCATATTTTTCAAAAGGTAAATTAAACAATTAATCATTTAACTTTACTCTCTCTCCAAATTCACTCATTATACTTTTAATTTTTTCAATTTAATCACTTAACTTGTGACCTAAAGGTTAATTTTTTCACTTTTTCATAAACGTACAAAGGGTAATTTTTTTTGAAGTCCAAACATTGAATTTGTGTACTAAAGAAACCAACATCGTGCTTATATAATTTTTAATTGAAATTGTTGTCCAAAATAGTATCACTATGATAATATCTCGTGTATTTTAAATAAAAATAGTTTTATAATTAAATTAATGTTAAATATATTTGTAATATCAATTTAAATTGAATATTTAGTAGATATAAAGTTTATATATATATTTACACGACTAACATAAAAATATGAATGATTAATTATGTAATTTACCTTTTATATATTTACAGAAAAAAATACGAGAGACGCATTGCACTCTATGAGTCTCCCCACAAAATAATTTAGTGCCCTATTCAAACAAACAAAAAAATTCAGCTGCATTATTTGAGATTAAAAAAATTGAATGAAAATAAAATATACGTCATTTTCAAGAGGGTATATGTTTTGTATATTTTTTTAAAAATTATATTTAAAATTACATAAAAGCCCCAACGTTTTCACCGAATTAAAGACGTATGCCATTACTAATTTAGCATTACTTTAAATTAATTTATTAGCAGTACTAGAATTTTCATAAACACAACCACAATAAATTCATCAAACTTGGATCTCAAACAAACAGACTATCTCAACTAAATCATAAACCACAATACCTTTTCATCGCTAAATTAATAATAAAATTGAGATTTGAAACAAAGTGAAGATGAAATATGAAATACTATAGATTTGATCCAACATGAAGAATCAGAGAAATTATCTTCTTCGTCCCCAGTTCTCAGTTCTTGTCAAGATTTCAACCGACTCTTTTCTCCCTCCGTGGAACTTTTTTCCCTTTGTTGAGATCAAGCATAGATCTCCAAGTTTCAGGTCGAAAAATGATTACAATAGTTTATTTAATTGAATTTAATTTAAGATCCGATTGGTAAAACTCAAACTCTGATAATCTTGGCTGCTTTAACCACAGGATTTTCTCTTGCGATGGCCTCGCGACCCGCTGCCTTGTAGTCGTAACTGCAATCGTGTCGATCCGAGTACCGATGATCAGAACAGAAAAGCTCCCCGCATCGACACCTGAATCCGGTCAACCCGACGCGTTTTCTGCAACCGGAACATCGATTCACTGATTTCTTTTCCTCGGAATCGCTTCCTGATCTATTCGATGCGGCCATCGCTCTATTCGTCGTCGTCTTTGAAGTTGCAGCTGTTGTAGGCGGAGCAGAATCGGATCGGCTGTCCTGTGAACAAGACGGTGTAGATCTCGAGGATTTATCGTCGGGGAAATTGAGACTTGAGACTCCAGAGGCACTCGCATCACCGGCGGTGGAAGAGGAAGAGGAGGATGTAGCGGCGGTAAAACATTTCTGGCACATATTATTAGTGGCTGGATTGGCCGAAACACCGCAGTTGTTAACGCAAAGCGTTAAGGTTTCGGGGACTTTGAATTCGGTCTCTTCGTTTTCGGTTCTTTGAGCCATATCTCCTGTGTGTGTTTTGATTCCGAAAGAGGAACTAAAACAAGGAATCGAGGAGGAGAGAAAGATTTGTGTTGGGGATTGAATGGAGATTAGCGAGAGAAGAATTTAGGGGGAGAGGGGATTTGAAGGGATGGAGAGAGGTCAGGTCGGTCAGTAATGGCAACGGAATATGGGCCTCATTGAGACGCGTATGAAACCAACTTTTTCATCTTATGCCATCTCTATTTTACAAAACTAACCTCCCCGCTCCAACTTGCTTCCTCTATCTTCTTCTCTGACGTGTTCTATCGGAATGCGCTACTTTAGCTTATTTTATTTTCCTCAGACCGCGTTTTCAATTACATCCGTAAAAATGATATCCTTAATTTAATACGTAAATTTAAGTCTTCCAACGATTAATTCAATTTGATTTTTTAGTTGCTCTCAGTTTTAAGGATTCATCTTAATTAATTTGAATTGACCCACATAATATACCTAATTTTGGTAATTGAGTCTCCCAACAGAAATTTTCTACATAAACAGACTCAAACTTAAAATTTTTCCTAAACGACATCAAGTTGCTTACTACTTGAACCAACTATTGTTGGTATTAATTTATTTTTAACTATTAATTAAATTGACATTTTTTTCAATTTATTAATCAAACTGAATAAAGTTATATTAATTTAAATTTAATAAAAATATTTTTTTATTTAAGTTAAAATTTGATTGGACTTTGAAAGTTTAACGAGTTTATTATGCTAAAAAATAATTGTGCTTTATTTTTTATGAGTTTGATTCTAATATATATAATATGAATAATATTTAATATTTCTGGTTAATTCGATTATTTAATCAATTTCGTATCAAATTAATTAATAATCAAACTTTAATAATAATTTAATTGTTAACCAAACTAATATAAAATTAATAGACTGCTTAATTGAACTACACACCTAGATAATATAAAGTTATAATATAAATTTTGAATCGGTCAATTAATTCAATTAAAATAAAAAATGAACACTCCTAAATAAACTACACTCACCGTCCACTGTACAGAGGTTCTAATCTAATCATTAATTTTTTATTATATTAATTAAAAATTTAATTATTTAAAAATTATTTATGAATAATAGAAAATGCTGTAATAGTTAAAAAATCGATATAATTATATATATGATTTTTATTATTTATATATTCTATTATTTCGGTATAAATTAATTTTGTAATCCGAAAATTATCAATTGTGGGGCATGTCATGACATTGTTGGTTGGAGTTGGAGAGATACAATTTAATTGTGGGGACTGGGGAAGAGGAGGGTGTAATGGGAAAAACGAGGAGAAAAGTGGCAGGCCACAGGCCAGAGGGTGACAAACATTTTCTTGTTATTCTAAATTGTAAATTGTGGGCTTTTTTTTATTAAGATTAACCGCCCAAATCTGCAGAGCCCCCACATTGTCCTTTTCCATGGCCTCGCTTTCTCTCTTCCTTCTTCTTGCTTTCGGCTTATACGTCTAGACGCATCTCTATGTGTATACACGTATGTTTCTTAATGTGTTTTTTTTCTTCTATGCCTTATTTATTAGGGCAAACCACGGTCATTAGACTTTTAATATGCTTTTATTTTAGTCTTCAAAATTTTAAATTTTGAATTATAATCATTTAATTCGTTTTTATTACGCTTATTGATGCTAAAAAAGGAAGTTCGGTGTTAAAATCAATATTTTCTTTCAATTTCCCTATAAAACTTAAGATTCTAAAATTTGTCTTCTTTTCAAATTAGCAGTCATCGTTCCTTTCATTGTCTTCTCAATTGTCGTTTGGTGATTTCTCTTTTCAAAATGATCACCAAACTTTTCTTTTATTGTTTTTCTACTACTACTTCTACTTCTGTCTCTCGGTACGAACTCGTTAGAAAAACTTATGATCACCTCAAATCCTAATTCAAACTAAAAGTTAAAACTTTTTTATTTGTCGTGATCAACTGTCAAATCAACTTGAAATCAAATAAAACCTTCTCACTATTAGGATTAACCAAAGATTGTTTCGTTAATTAAAAAACTCATCAAGATCGAGATGGATAATTTTCCTTCTCTTATTTTTTCTTTCCCTCTTTGCTTGTTCTTCTTGTTGTTTATAATCTATTGTTATTGGCAATTGTAACTGTGAATGGTGGTCGAATGAAATTGATGATGGTGGCTTGGATTTTGATTTGTTTAGACATTAATAGTAAAGGGGTTTCGATTGTGTTCGATAGTTGGATGAAATGATGGTGATGAATGATTTGACGATCATGGGGGAGATAGTGAAACTTTTGAGTGTAGTAGATGTGTTTAGTGGTGCCAATGATCAAAATAATATTAAATGTGATGGCATAAGTGATCTAAGTGACATCAACCAATTTGGAAGCTTAAGGATTTTTAGGAATTTTTAACGTGACACATCATCTTTTCTTAACGACAGCTAACAACAATAATCGTAATAAAAGCGAATTAAACATACAATGACTATCGTGCAAGTCTTAAAATTTTGTTAACCAAAGCGAAAACACTCTAAAAGTTCAATAACTATAGGTGAAGTTTATCCAATTTATTATTTAGATATTTACTGTCCATCATTTTATGCCAATAATAAAATTTCTTAATTTAATTAACATCACTAATCAAATCATAATTATGTCAAACTCATAAGACGATATAAATACAAAATAAATTCATTATAGTAATTTTATGGAGTAATAAAAAGTCATCAGTAAGCAATTAAATGAACGGGAGACAATTAAAAGCGATATTTCTATCAACAACTAGTTGATTTAGTAAAACAATACATTAAATTCCTTAAGTAAGATTAAAAGTTTGAATCATAACATTTGTGAATAGAATAAATTGAATCGAGAAGATCGCCCTCGCCTATTCGGTTATGACTTATGAGATTCCACATTCACTGATATAAAACTCCAGGGACTCTACATATTATTCCTTATGGAAATGTTTTAGAGTGGATGTCGTTGTCATAAACTTCTTTATTCCTTTTGTCCATATCTATTCAATACCTTTTCTTCTCTGATATGGATTGCAAAGGGCTACTTTCTTAAGAATAATTTTGTGTCAGCTTCATTAGTTTATAACATCGATTTGATGCTATGCAAATATCGTTCCTCATCGTTTTGGTTACAGTTTTCTGATCCATGGACGAACTCTTTTGGCAGATTACGGTACCTTCTCAGACGACCATTCATGTCTTTAGTCTGGTGCTTTGGTGTGCTTTGCAAGATGCAATCGGAACTTCGTGTCCAACTATTTTGGCCGAAGGACCATTATTGAAGTGCCTTCCATTCATAACCTTTTGGAGATTCATAATTGCCAGATCATCCTCGGAGAACTCGGTCCGGTGCAAGAGTGCCAAATCTAATGACAGTGGTGATTAAAGCTATGGCAGAAGATGCTGGAAGTGTGTTTGACATGCTAGGCCCTGGAATGAACGTATTTCAACACCTGTGACAAGCAGTATGAAGAATATGGAGACGCATTTTATCTTAACCAGCCTCTGAAAAAAAAAACGCAATCAGCATACTATCAAAGAGATTATGATGGACTACTTGCTGGTAACATAACAGCATTAGAAAGTGAGACTAGTGGGTTGTCTGTCTTCTATTTATCCGTCTGGCAATGAAGGGTATGATGATGTTAACGTTGTTTGCCCACGGAATTATGAACGTGTCCCCGACTGGTACATCAAGCGGAAACAAGGGTGATAAACCAGTTACGGTACAATCTTAAACAGGTCAGCTTATATGGAGTTCATGTTTCGGTAAAATCACCAACATGAAAAATTTGGATCCAAAAAATATGAACCATTCATTCTGAATTGAATGCAGCCGGCATCGCAAAACATTAAAACAGTTGGTCGGTTGCATTTAGATGAGTATAGTAAACTGTCATCCCCAAATTTCAAATGAAATCAATAAGGATGGATGGATGAGGCAGCCACCCCACTTCAAATTATCATATATCTTAGATAATTTCTTTATATTTTGTATTGATAATATATTTCCGTCCACTGAAATTTCATAAATTCGCTCCTTTCATTCATGTTAACAAGGTAATAAGGAATTCAAAGCATTCTAGTTCTTTTTGAAAGGAAGTAGTATGATTGATAGATATAAGGAAATCATACATGGTAAAACATTTACATGAACCTCATAAAAAAAACCTCACTAAACCTAGTCGGAGGAAAAAGAGTGTTATTCAAGGCCTTCTAGTTATTCAAGTATATGATAACAACATTATTATTAGCAGATGTAATAGGAGATATTTTGGTCTCATGTATGTTCTGTTGCTAACCAACAGAGCAATCATCCTATTCCTAAACAATTCATAACTCATTTAATAGAAACAGAAACAGGAAACTCAAATCTGAAAACTTTCAAAACGTCACTTAGACAACACATTGAACATCAACCCGATTGACGCCCCCGCAATGCACAAGAAAGACACAACACGGAACCGAACAAACAAGACATTCAAGCTCTTAGCAACCTGAAGAGTAAGGGTCAGGATCTGCAGCCTACCTCGCTCCTCCATCGTCTTGAAGAAGTACATAGGCTTCACCGATTGCCGCAACATAAACGCCAGTGTAATAGGGAACCCAAATGCCATCACACTTTGAACGGTAACCTCATTCAATGGATGTGCCCCAGAACCATGAGCATAGGATATCCAAGCTCCAAGACCGAGGTGGAGCAAACCCAGAAGAGCCACCGCTTTGCTAAGTCCATATATGTTCTTCGTCATTGCTTCAAGAACCTCTCGCGTCTCATTAGCCAATGCTGATAAATCACGTTCCACGGTCGGTCCCTCGATTTCTTGGTGCTTGAAATCAGGGTTTTGACTCGGGTGGGATTCACGGCTACTGTTGCCTGATTCCTCATTGTCAGCTCTTGGGGTAGGGGTAGAAGAAGTTGTTGAATGATATCTGGGACTTATACTAGCATATGATGCTCTTCTGATGAAATCCAAATTCAAATCCGCCTTCAAGGATTTAGGACCCAGTTGTGTATCTAGGGTTCGTTCGACTGAAAAACAATAGCTTGATGAGAATGATATACTAGAATAGAGACGAGAAGTGATTTGGTTTGGGGTTGAGACAGGGGGAAAGGGATGGGATTGGGGATTAGGGTTTAAGGGAGGGGATATGAAAGAAGAAGAAGAAGAAGAAGAGGAATTGCAGCGGATGGGAAGTTTCGAGATTAAAATACGACTACGAGAGATCATTGTTGCAATTCAAAATTACAAGTGATTGGAGCAGGGACTGAGGACTCGAAGAGAAGAGAAGGGGGACTCGCATTTGCAGTCGCAGTATCTCTAGCTCCAGGCAAATGCAGTTGGTAGGGTTAATCTTAAGCTTAATACATGAATTAGTACCTAAAGTATCACCTATTAAATTATTCAGTCCTTTCTCATTTAGAAAACTCGATAAAATCCTTTCTTTTATATTCTTAACTTCATATTTAATTTACTTTTTTTTTTCAATTTAATTTTAAAAACTGTTTGTTAAGATTTATTGTTTATATTCTATGATAGTTTTGTTTTAGTATTTATTGTATGACATTACTAACATGTTTTGTGCATTAATTTATGTTGTATGACGAAATTAAATTGTGTTTGCATAATTACAATTTTGGTCCTTCATCTTTTTAATTGCAATTCAAAATAAAATTGGTATAAAAACAATAATGATTAACTATTATACTTACAAATTATCATGTTTAACGAGTAAAGGAATGAAACTAAAATAAAATAATAAAATTCGATTTAACTAAGTTAATCATAAAATTAACATTTTAAGTGATTTTTAATGTGTAATGCATGAAATGTTGGGTATTTGACGTCTTTGTGATTTAAAAATTACATGTTAGTTGGTTTTGAATTGGGATAGATTCCCAGTGTGGTTGATGTAGTTTAAACCTTTGATTTAACCGCTTCATCAAGACATGGGCATCACTTTTCAAAGATCCTTCTTTCTCAATCAACTCATCATCTCTACTTCCTTTTTACGATAGAAGTGTGATAAAAGATAGTTACGGGCTGCAGTCTATTTTTCTTGAACCATTGGAGCAGCAGCGGAACATCTTCGCAGCGCATAATCATAGGTGTTTCAGACTCGGTGTCAGCCATGGTTAGAGCCACTTTCCTAATGCGCCCTGCTGATATGGAGAAGATTAAACACTGGATTGTTGGTCGATGCAAGGCAAAAAACACGGTTCAATCTCCACGTTTATCACCCTACAATCTAACGGGCGCTTTTGTGTGGGTATGTTTGATAAAATCCCTTGAAAGAGCTAGCGGAAAGTTAATAGGTAAGAACTCAAGTTGCTTCGGGTTCAATGCGGGTGGTTTAACCCGGTTGGGCTACCCAATTCCGACTACTTATTTCGGTAACTGCATTGGGTTTGCTCGAACTATGGCAACCCAGAGTGAGCTTTGCGGGGAGGATGGGATAATCGTCGCAGCAAATGCGGTGGGAAGCAAAGGTAAGGATTTGGATGAAGCACTTTTGGACGGGGCGGAAAACTGGATATCGGATATAGAGGTGTTTAATGGATCGGGTTCGGAGCCCCATTTGATGATTTCTGGATCACCGAAACTGGATTTGTACGACACTGATTTCGGGTGGGGGAAGTGTAACACCCCCAACCCGTATCCGACCCGGATACGAGTCCGAAGTGTCACATTGACTTTTTAAACATTCATTCGTATAAAATAGTGGGTAATTTAAAACTTTGATAACATTTAATTTATGTCAAAGCGTTTACAACAGATATCAGAGTTCATACCATTTATATCTTTAGACTACATGCCAACTACACTCTGTAAACAGTACATACATTTTCTGATCTGACATTTGGTAAGGAAAACTGATCTGTCTTGCTCCGCATTACTCTTTACTCTTCTCGAAACCTACGCGTGAAACAATCACACGCTAAGTCGAAGACTTAGTGAGGCATAACGACTTATAATGCACTTTAAAACATATATCGATACATGCATGTTCTTTTCTATCATGTTATAGCAATTCCATGCATTCTTCGTATCATATAAAATCATATCAGATTAATTACAGTAAATACATACAGACACATAATTCATCATTAACAGTTTATCATGTAATCACATACTTTTATTGTTAACCTTTTCAATCAAACACTAACACACAACATCATATGGTTCACGTAACACATTTCAAACCACTTATAACCCATCGTATACATATCACATTCAGTATGCTTGTTTAATCACTTTATTAGCCCATGTACACTAGTGAGAACTTAAGGTATGTGAGTACATTGAGGTTGTGCACACATATGCTGTCACCACAGCTCGATCAATGTCCCGAAGGACCAGTCCATAGATTCCGAAGAACCTAGGTAATCAGTCCATATGTCCCGAAGGACATAGGTAAACAGTCCATATGTTCCGAAGAACATAGGTAAACAGTCCATATGTTCCGAAGAACATAGGTAAACAGTCCATATGTTCCGAAGAACATAGGTAACCCTCGACCCTTGGCATGCCAACTATACCCCTAGCTCTCATATCACATAACATGGCATTATCATTTATAACAGTTCACATTACTTATTCATATTCTTTCTCTTATAACCACATATCTTTTCTTTTCAGTCACGTATCACATGTACGTGTAATCATTGATCTCATAACCACATGTTCCTTCTTTCTGTCACATACCACATGTATGTGTAACATATATAATAATCATATGTTGCATGCAATCACATAGATCTTATCTCATAACCACATACTTGTAGTCACATAGCTTCTTTTCATATTCTCATAGGATCACATAGTTCATATCTTATACTTTGTTTTCTCATGTTCACATATATCATGTCATATGGCTCATATCTTTATCATGCAGTCACATAGTTCAGTTTCACATATGTTCATATATATACATTACATAGCACATACTTCTCATAACATTACATTCAAAAGCATGTTAACATATAATCATGCATACATACAATTCATGTCATTCATATACGTAAATCATATATTCATGCATTCTAACAGAGGAAATAGACTTGTCGCAAGTCTTGTTTCCATTTAGCACCATAAACTAATTAATATGCACTCACCTGGCCTCACTAGTCAATTCCAATCTCTTATCTTTCCCCTTGATCGATCTTACTTGCCAAACGTTCCGGAATTCTTATGCGTAGAATCTACATAAATGTACATTTCGAGGTAATCATTAGATACCTACACCTTGTAATTGAATACTAGCAACTTAAACGAACTTATTAAACCAATATTAACATTTTTCTTTAGGGGGAATCGGTTCCCTACCATGGGGGTATCGATTCCCTCAAGACATTCTGGAATTCTGTCGTTTGAAGGGGTATCGGTTCCCCTTGAATGGGTACCGATTCCCCTTGCCCAGAAATCATATTTTCAACCCGAAAATTACTTCATTTCCACTCAAACCCTTCATATCATCCCTTTTCATTCTTAACTCTAGTATACATACTTAAACCAATCTATATTCATTTATTTCATCTTAAACCTCAAAATCCTATCTTCCATATGAGATTCAAAATCATACCAAATTTTCAATGTGTTCTAATTCCAATTCTAACACTCCAAATCTCTTAATTTAACCCTTGACAAGTCAAATTAACTTCAAATTCTACTTATCAATTCCTTTCCAAAATTTCATATAAAAACTCCAAATCTTTAATCTCTCTTAACCTCTCCATCATTGTTTTAAGATGATTTAAGCTTTCCTTAAGCTTAGTTATCATCTAATAATCAAAACCCAACCTTAAAATCAACAATTCATTTACAAACAAAGAACTTACCTTTTGAAGCTAGCCCCACGTGAAGAAGAGAAGGCAAGAAGAAAGCTTCCAGATAGCTCTCTTCCCACGTGTATATAATTCCTTAAATGATCAAATGACCATTTTACCCTTTATTTCCTTTAACAATTACAAAATAACCTCATCATATGCATCTAATAATCATAGAGCTATTTCATTCTTCTATTTTAGTCATCAAATTATGAAACTTACAATTTGATCACTAACCCGGTATTGAGGATGTTACAAATCTCCCCTTCTTATAAGAAAATTCGTCCTCGAATTTTCACTGCACATCTTAATAGGAACATATCTTCTAATGTTCTTATGTTGCTTCCCTGACTTATTCTTTCTTGTCATCATCATAAACTTACTTTTCAATCCCTTAGTTTTTCGACTATCTTTTTCGTTTATACCTTCATCTTCTGTTGTTTATCATATAAGCAAAACCAGTAATACCAATCCATTGTTGTCTTTCTCTCATTCGATTATGCATTTTTCCTTTGATCTTTCTAAAATTCCATATAATGTCACTCATCACGTTGACAATAACATTCATCTCATCACTCTATATCAAAACTGTCCTCTGTACTTCCATATTTATCGTATCTGATTCTTTTAAATCAATCCCTTTCATTTCTTATACTTGTATTTTCCTTCCTGAAGGTTCCATGCAAATACTTATCTCTGTTTCTACATCATAGCTATCTGCTCAGAATATACAATTATATTCAAATTCATATCATAATCAATTAACTCCACTATATCTTTCCTCCAATCTTATAACTCTAGCACCTTTACTCTGACAGCTAGATAATAACTTTGGTTCAGTCTAGGGCACAAGCCCTCTTATACCAATCATATACATTCTTTCCAATCTAAATTATCTTAACATTCGCTTACTCAACTTATCAATTCACCTCTATTCTCATACATCCTGAAATTTCTTTTACTCAAACTCAACATTCTGACTTCCTGTGTCCTATAATCTGATCATCGATATACATATTCTCAAACTCTTCTTATCAATCCTCAGCTTTACTTAAATATACAAATTCTTACTTCCTTTTTCCTTTACTATACCACATTACTATGATCCAAATATGCAACTGTATCCAGATCCATTACGGATTTGGTTCTCATATCCTGACAATATCTTATAATCTTATAATTCCAGTACATTCCCATCGCATATTCTCGTTAGCTAACGCTAACTTTTCCGTCTTAATTGCAAACCCTTATCATATAAACGCTCTTGCTTATACACAATGTTATTCCTTCATTTTGAACTTATAAGCTCTGACTTATACATCTTATACACTTGTCACTGATGCACTTATCCTTAAGTTCTTCTATACGTACTCATCACGTCCTTAGATCTTTTTAACATTCTTATGGTGACACCCGTTCACCATATTCTATCTTATCCACATAATAACTCTATATCGTTTTTCCGATTTCAAACGATGAAAACTTTCTATCATTATTCAGATATGATTTCAGCTTTCTGAAATCAACTTTTGATCTTACTAGGCATTTCCTGAGGTGTACGCTCTTCATCCTGCCTGGCCAGGGCAAGTGAATAGCTATCACAATCAGGAATATCACCTTTCACTTACTTTGAAATTATTACGATCGGATTTCTACTGTATTAAACTATTCTTATTCTATTAGCAAGACAACATACTCCTTATACAATCAGATCAGAAATTTTTCAATCTATGTTGGCATGTACACCTTTTATGACACTTTGGACTTCGGTTTATGCCGAGAATCGGCTAAACCTTGGCTCTGATACCATTAAATGTAACACCCCCAACCCGTATCCGACCCGGATACGAGTCCGAAGTGTCACATTGACTTTTTAAACATTCATTCGTATAAAATAGTGGGTAATTTAAAACTTTGATAACATTTAATTTATGTCAAAGCGTTTACAACAGATATCAGAGTTCATACCATTTATATCTTTAGACTACATGCCAACTACACTCTGTAAACAGTACATACATTTTCTGATCTGACATTTGGTAAGGAAAACTGATCTGTCTTGCTCCGCATTACTCTTTACTCTTCTCGAAACCTACGCGTGAAACAATCACACGCTAAGTCGAAGACTTAGTGAGGCATAACGACTTATAATGCACTTTAAAACATATATCGATACATGCATGTTCTTTTCTATCATGTTATAGCAATTCCATGCATTCTTCGTATCATATAAAATCATATCAGATTAATTACAGTAAATACATACAGACACATAATTCATCATTAACAGTTTATCATGTAATCACATACTTTTATTGTTAACCTTTTCAATCAAACACTATACACACACAATCATATGGTTCACGTAACACATTTCAAACCACTTATAACCCCATCGTATACATATCACATTCAGTATGCTTGTTTAATCACTTTATTAGCCCATGTACACTAGTGAGAACTTAAGGTATGTGAGTACATTGAGGTTGTGCACACATATGCTGTCACCACAGCTCGATCAATGTCCCGAAGGACCAGTCCATAGATTCCGAAGAACCTAGGTAATCAGTCCATATGTCCCGAAGGACATAGGTAAACAGTCCATATGTTCCGAAGAACATAGGTAAACAGTCCATATGTTCCGAAGAACATAGGTAAACAGTCCATATGTTCCGAAGAACATAGGTAACCCTCGACCCTTGGCATGCCAACTATACCCCTAGCTCTCATATCATAACATGGGCATTATCATTTATAACAGTTCACATTACTTATTATATTCTTCTCTTAAACCACATATCTTTTCTTTTCAGTCACGTATCACATGTACGTGTAATCATTGATCTCATAACCACATGTTCCTTCTTTTCTGTTACATACCACATGTATGTGTAACATATCTAATATCATATGTTGCATGCAATCACATAGATCTTATCTCATAACATATACTTGTAGTCACATAGCTTCTTTTCATATTCTCTAGGATCACATAGTTCATTCTTATACTTTGTTTTCTCATGTTCACATATATCATGTCATATGGCTCATATCTTTATCATGCAGTCACATAGTTCAGTTTCACATATGTTTATATATATACATTACATAGCACATACTTCTCATAACATTACATTCAAAAGCATGTTAACACATATAATCATGCATACATACAATTCATGTCATTCATATACGTATAATCATATATTCATGCATTCTAACAGAGGAAATAGACTTGTCGCAAGTCTTGTTTCCATTTAGCACCATAAACTAATTAATATGCACTCACCTTGCCTCACTAGTCAATTCCAATCTCTTATCTTCCCCTTGATCGATCTTACTTGCCAAACGTTCCGGAATTCTTTATGCGTAGAATCTACATAAATGTACATTTCGAGGTAATCATTAGATACCTACACCTTGTAATTGAATACTAGCAACTTAAACGAACTTATTAAACCAATATTAACATTTTTCTTTAGGGGAATCGGTTCCCTACCATGGGGGTATCGATTCCCTCAAGACATTCTGGAATTCTGTCGTTTGAAGGGGTATCGGTTCCCCTTGAATGGGTACCGATTCCCCTTGCCCAGAAATCATATTTTCAACCCGAAAATTACTTCATTTCCACTCAAACCCTTCATATATCATCCCCTTTCATTCTTAACTCTAGTATACATACTTAAACCAATCTATATTCATTTATTTCATCTTAAACCTCAAAATCCTATCTTCCATATGAGATTCAAAAATCATACCAAATTTTCAATGTGTTCTAATTCCAATTCTAACACTCCAAATCTCTTAATTAACCTTGACAAGTCAAATTTAACTTCAAATTCTACTTATCAATTCCTTTCCAAAATTTCATATAAAAACTCCAAATCTTTAATCTCTCTTAACCTCTCCATCATTTGTTTTTAAGATGATTTAAGCTTTCCTTAAGCTTAGTTATCATCTAATAATCAAAACCCAACCTTAAAATCAACAATTCATTTACAAACAAAGAACTTACCTTTTGAAGCTAGCCCCACGTGAAGAAGAGAAGGCAAGAAGAAGAAAGCTTCCAGATAGCTCTCTTCCCACGTGTATATAATTCCTTAAATGATCAAATGACCATTTTACCCTTTATTTCCTTTAACAATTACAAAATAACCTTCATCATATGCATCTAATAATCATAGAGCTATTTCATTCTTCTATTTTAGTCATCAAATTATGAAACTTTACAATTTGATCACTAACCCGGTATTGAGGATGTTACAGGAAGGCAAGGAAAATAGAGGAAATTTCTATTGATAAAGCCAAGGGTAATGCTATTTCTTTCACCCAGAGCAGAGATGTGAAAGGCGGCATCGAGGTGGGATTAACATTGCCCAAGCCTAAAATGGATGCTTTTGCATGTTTTTTCTCCCATGGTATGGATATCCTGTTTGCTTTCTAGGCCATGTCCCATGGAGATTAAATATGTTTCATCATCAACATCAGTGGATTTTAAAAAAGGTAAAATTTATTTTATAGAAGTAGAATAGTTATAGTACAAGGTATTGGGAGCTTGTATGAATTCATACCCAATGTGTACACAATATTCGGCACATTACAAATACGGGATCAAAGCATAGGAACCCTGAATATTTCAACATCCAACACTGCTGCTGCTGCTCCCCTCTTCACTTTTCATCTCTATAGCTCTGCCAAAGAGACTAGACCCAGTATACAGCTCCAAGCGTCCCACTTGATTAAGGGAAGGATGCAGCATCCATTTATTCACATTAATCACCAATGGCTACTACATACATTCCATTCCCATTCCTTGCCTTTAACATATTATATTTATCCATCCATCATTATAACATAAGATTGCACTTTATATTGCATAGCCCCTCACCCCCATGATTCCAAGCTCAGTTTCTCTTATCAACAATTCTGCATTTGTGAAAATTCGATGTTTTACCGACTCGAGACGTACAGTTACAACATAAAGCTACCTCTTGTGTGTCCCCCAAAAAGATTGATTGGCTGATGATACACACCTTTTTGATATGGAGAGCAACAGTAAAAACTGAAGAAATAACTTTTTTCATCCAAGCTGTACATAGGTCCTTGCATTATTTAGATATCCTGCATGCACGGCAAGTATTTTGGAATAAGATCGAAACATCTTGGAGATATATACTGCAATATTGAAGCAAAACTGGAGAATTTGCAATTGCCAATCAAAAGATAGCTGCATAGTCGTCTACCTAAAAAAAAACCAGACTAAAGGAGGAACTCACACTACTAAATGTTGCGAACATTCACCTAATGTGCATAGTCACTAAGAATGTCTGACAACCTGCAAAAACCTTCCATTCGGTAAGCAAGAATGGAAAGAGAAAACTACAAAAAATGAGAGAAGATATTGCTTTAGTTCCACTAGCAAAGTCCGCTAAAAGAAAAGCAATCGTACAAAATAGGAACAGAGAATACCTATTTTTAGTTATAATGGTCTGTTCATCTTCTCCAAGTGATGTAAAGTCGCTTCCTCCAACTGACCATCTCGATATGCATGCTAAAAATACAGAACATCAAATAAAAATGATATAACAGCGAGAAGATAACAATGATGATTTAGGGCTGAAAATGGAACAGACAGTCTTCAATTACATTTGGGTGATATATTGCAAACAAGGACATGCTAAAAGGAAAAATATGCCATTTTTCAAGTGCACCATTTCAATCCAGAACATAAGAAAAGCAGAGAAGCAGTGCACGAGTAATAAAATCCTCAAAAGAACAGTGATTAATCTTCGGGATTTAAACCAAGACAAACCTATAGACATTAATATTCATACATCAAAGACCTCAAACTAATTTAAACCATAAAGAAAAATAATTTAAACTCTAGTAACTTAACAAGATTCCAATCACAATTAACAATGTCTCAAGTCTTAACATGAGAAAATCTGCAATGACCGAGTTAACAAACACCAAGATCAATATTTTCCTGGTTAAAAAGGTGGCATCAAAACACCACCTTTTCAAAATTCCAGCAGAAGAACAGAACAAATAATTTTAGGAACTTGATGAAGAAAATACTCCCCCTCACTCGAGGAGTCGATTGGTTCAAAGCCAAGCTGCATTGATAACAAGGCCTCTCCATATATGTCACAACATCGTTTTCAAAATCTACATTATAAAGAATACTCGTTTTATCTTCTGCAATAAAGGTACCGAAGAAGACATAAAATGTTGTGCTTGTCAAATGTTCTGAGTACAAACAAATTTATTTTCCTAAGCCGGTCTCTTCAATAAAAGTCCAACTGTTAGATTTCATAGTGGAGATTGGACAAAGAACCAGATAAGTCATCATGCAACCATAGCGAAAACATGAGAAAAAGGGTGAGGAATCACCATAAAAAAATAACACAGGATAGGGGAAATGGAGAAGCGGAGAATGATAATACAACTTCACATCTGAACAGATTTGAGTTGATAAGATCCAAAAATGGGCATTTAAGTACTAAGAAAATAAATTTATAGGTTTTGCAGAGAATTGAAGAATGAATAGACAACCATTCACCTTGTAGAAACAACTATTCCCGAAAGGACAGTTCCCATTTCCAAAGTTGAAGTACTTGCAATTTATTGACCTGCAAGGGTGATGAAACAAAAGAAC
Organism: Hibiscus syriacus; assembly: GCF_006381635.1. Classification (NCBI taxonomy): domain Eukaryota; kingdom Viridiplantae; phylum Streptophyta; class Magnoliopsida; order Malvales; family Malvaceae; genus Hibiscus; species Hibiscus syriacus. The sequence goes on along the minus strand of NW_024063109.1, from coordinate 536,318 downwards.
AAGAGATTTACTAAATAGAAAAGCAAAATTACCATACAAATCTACAAATCCTAAGTTCAGCATCTTCTCTTATGTTATGTAGGTATTCAAGCCTGAAATCGGAGAAAATGATTTATGCTCATCACAGCAAAAAAAAAACATTCTGCACTGTAATTTATTTTTTAAAATCCAACAGATTCCACCTTCCTGTAAGTATGCAGTGGAAATTGCATGATCTGATTCACCCCATCATAACATAGAGTTTACAAATCATCCAAACAATCCATCAATTATATATATACATATTTTGACAACGTAAAATCATAATGCATGTGCGGAAATATAAGAAGCATTGAAACCGCAGCGACATTACCTCAATTTTGCCTTGTAGCCATCCACAATTCGCTGTTTCTCTTCCGGACTCCAATGCCAAATGACACTTGGAATGACAAAATATGATAGCTTGCGGCAGATTGGGCAACCCCTCAAGGCAGTATTGACATCCATTCCAGAGGAAGGAGAACTGCTTCGCCAATTTCTAATACAAGTTATGCAGAATGGATGATCACATTCCGAAAGAATTCCAAACTTACGCTCAGCTGTTGTGGGTTTCGAGAGAACACAATCGAGGCAGACACTGCATTCTATTTCTTGACTAAGTTTCAATGCATCAAGGTATTTTTGCTTCTTCTTGCACATTTTTATATGTTCCTCCCTTTCTTCAGATCTAAAAGGATGCAAACAATTCTTTTCACAGGTGGGACACAAGTCTCCATGAATATGAGGACATTTTTCTCCAACGGGGCAATTACCAGCTGCACCAAAAGAACAAATAGACCGCTGAACTGGATTATCGCTCCTAGGCTTAACAGTTTCACCATTACCAGATAGATCCTGAGGCACAGATTCCAAATTCCCTTCTTGTTTCGAGGGAGCAAAGAAAGGTCTACTGGAATCAGGAAACTTGGTAGAAGCAGCTGAAGATACAATCGACCCAATAAATGCGGATTTTGAAGGAAGTAAAGGTACAGAATCAGGTGCTGTCGACGAAGATGAAGCCGATGGATCGGTTTGCGAAGACTTGACATGTTCATATCTGCACCGGCTACCATAAAAGCAGTTTCCTTTCTGATAGTATGTGCATATCTGCAATGACCAAGTAAGAAACGAATCATAGAGTAACCAAAAAGTATATACAATGGGTAAAATGCAAATAATAGTTTAAGGGAAAGGAAGGGGAAGTTCCTACAATATTCGGAGGATGCTTCCAGTGATGAGAAAACTCACAATGGTCCCCTTTGAGGCATGCTCCATGAGCAAAGAACTTGCAAAGAACTCTGGAATCACAAGAAAATCAAAAGTTACAAAACCTGCAGTCTACATCCAGATTTATCCAGACATTATCCGCAAAACAATAGGAACCAGGATTGGAGTATTGGGGAGACAGCCAAATTAGGCAAATAAAATTCAAATGTGAATGAATCTAGGTAATCAAGCAGTTACTTTTGGGGTTTCATTCATACAAGGAAGCTGGGAATAAAAAACATTTTCCAACATTTCATTTAAAATTTGGGTATGTTATCCCAGCAGATAAAGATGAAAATGGAAGGGTGAAAGGGACAGGAAGATGATTAAAATCAAGGGAAAATAAACAGATTAAAACATGATAATCAAGATTAGAACAACACCTTTTAGGCATGGAGAATGGCGATTGATTCAGAGAAAGCTGTGAAATCAAAATGATAAAAAGGGAAGTGGGGGTGAGGGCGGATTTGAAAGATGGCTGGAAGGAAAAGAAAAAAGGACAAAAAATTAAGAAAAAGAGAGGGGATCAGCGACATTGAAGGTGGGTTCTTTCAGACTCTGGGTTTTTGTAACCAACGTCCCATGTCATCAACGTTTTGCACATTGCATTTAAAAATAAGAAAGATAAATAGGTTGTTTTGTTTTTGGCGGTGAGTTGGTTTCCCGTACAAGACATGAGTCAAACTGTCAAAAAAAGGCCGAGGAACATACGCATTCGTTGTGTAATAACGGAAATTTTATACATAGTTATTTAGGAATATTTTTAACAAACACTCTTGAAATGATAATAAATGTTTTTAATATATTTACAAATTTAAAACATAACTAAATTAAATATCTTTCACAATTTCAAATATATTTATAATTTTTTTTCGATCGATAGTACATAAAATAATTATTCAAATGTTATTATTCTATTATTATTATTATTATTAATATTATGCATTATTTATATAAGTATTGATTTTCAGATTATGAATAAATTGGTGAATATATGTTTCTCTATTAATAGAGTAAGTAAATTCGGTGAAGATTCGTAATCGTAAAAGAAAAGCTAAAGTTTTGAAAAGCATATAATTTAAGATAATTCGTGCAACTTTGATTAGGTAAGTGTAGTCTACTTTCAAATCCATGTATCGTATTGTTTGCTTAGGTTTATGTCTATGTAATAAAATTATGCATTGTGTATCGGTTAGAGTAATCAGATGACAGTCCATAGTAAAAAGTAAGTTTTAGTAAACTTTTGTTATTTATCGGTTATGATATGTATTGCTACTAATTCAAATTTATGTTTCACTATTGTAAAAAGTGAGTCGATTGCTCGAATATTGTATTATGGTAGACTTTTACGAATTATCATTTATGATATATGTATTACGGTTACATTAAACTCATTGATTGTAATCCCCTAGACTCTGTCTGAATGTTATGATCAAATCTAGGCGATCACATATCATATTAGAAGTTATTTTCATATTTAAAATAGTGTTGAAATCCATATAACAATATAATATGAAATTAACCATCAAAGAGATTCATACGATAAATATATATAAAATATATATCGGAAAAAGAGTATAAAACATATACAAAACAAAATACCGAAAATAAAAATATATCAAAACAGTAGTAAAAATACGTGTCACCAAAGTATAACAAAAGGGATATATAGGGATATACAGTGGTACAAAAATGAGTGGTCGGTCCTCCTGATGCCAAGTCTGCTAGTTTACTGTATGCTACTATCTGAAAAGGTTGAAAATTTACAAAATGAGCTAAAAAAACCCAGTGTGCTCCTTGAGGTGTATAAAAACATACAGATAAAATACTTTAGTAAAAATCAGTTCATCAAACATGATTTAAAAATATGTTTTAAAAATCAGTCTCAAGATGTCAAAAAACGTAAAGACGAAGGTTTTCAGAAAAAGTCAACGCCGGTCAATGGTCAACGGTAGTCAACGGTTAACGGCGGTTAACGATCAACGGTTAATGCCGATGAGCTCGATTTTGAAACGTCGAAAAATTGATCCTCCGCACCCCTCACAAGCCTGCTGTAACGGAGATAAGGCGGACACCGATGGACTCGGGACGAAACAAGGAACAAAATGGTATGAGAGGTGTCAACGAAACGTCGTTGAAAGTTTATGATTTTTTGGGACTTTTAAACCCAACATTTATAAAAAAAAATGGTATACTTGCACCATAGGTCCTCTAGTTTTTTATACTTTTTGAATTTGAATTTAATTAAAAATTCACTTTGTCCCCAAGTTTAATTAAAATTTCAATTTAATCCCCAAAATTAATTTTAAGAAAAATTTAGGCCCTAAATTGAGGTGTGACATTGATATATTGTTGTCTGAGATGTATTCCAGACTATATTGAGCTAATATTGCACTATTGTAAAAATTGAGTAAAAATCTCAGACATTGTATCATGATAAATTATTGAAATGTCACGAGTGTTGACAACATGATAAGTGGTTATATTGTGACTGCTTATTATTCACTATTATCTTGTCGAATCTCAAATGCAATTGATTCAGTCTTTAAAGAATGTTTAGAATTTATGTATTAAGTTAATCAATTTCGTATAAAATAATTTTAAATTTTTTATAAAATTACATATAAATTATCAAACGAATTTTAAAAATTAAATATTAGAATATGTATTACAGTACAATAAAAAAAATTAATACTTTTAACAAACATGGCATAAATTTAAAAAAGTATGGAGGGACTGTGATTAAGGCATGTTGAAATTGGGAAGCGCTCAGATCCCATGAATCATGGCTTCGCACATAGGGCCTGATCTGGGCAGGCCTCCTCCCACTGACGTACAAAGCCCATAAAACCGAGGAAGGGACCTTCGTTCTTTCCGAAGCCTCTTGCCTACAAAAGGAGAACGAAAATCATTTTCTCTTCCTCTGGCTTTCCCTTTCAACAGCAGAGCGAAGCATAAGGCGGAGTCCTCCAACAATCTTTCTCGCAGTCTACAATCACGCTCTTCTCTAAGGTAAAACATTATCACACTAAATATGTAACAATATATCAGATCTGATGTTCTTTCTTTTGCAGTTTACCTATTATAGTTCCTCACGGCTCTTTTAGATCTATACTGTTTTTCAACCGTTATCTTACTGTTTTAATATCTTCAGTTTTCGTAGATCTATTAACCGGTATAATTGTGTCTGTGTTTGATCTGATCTATCGGCAAACACAATGTTATCTGCAAAATTTAGCCTTGATTCGTTAGTTCTATTGGTATCTACTGCTTTTGAATGTAAATCGTCAGATCTGTATCTAACCCTGAATTAGAGTTTGGTTCGTCAGACCTTTTGCTTTTGTTTATTGTTACTTTGTTCTGAAATGTATATTACTGTTTGTTGTTGCTTTGTGTTGTTTTTAAGCTAAACTCCATCTGACCTTTTAAAATGGATGGTTTCATTCATCTCGGGGTCTGCTTCTTTCTTTTCAGAGTTTAATAGGGAGGCACGAATCATGTAATTATAGTTTGAACTTTTTGGTCCAGTGGTATTTTTGGTCCCTATTAATTTAAATTTAATTAATTTAAGTCTTACTCCTATTTTTAGAAAGGTCAAGTAAATTTGGGCTATTCATTTTTTGTTGAGTGGAAGTTATAATCAATTATGGGCTTAAAGCTTAGTAAAAAGGAATTAAGCTTATGGGCTTAAAGCTTAGTAAAAAAAAAAGGAAATTAAGCTTATGGGCTTAAGTGCCAAAACTCAAGTTAAAAATTCTATTTTTCTCTTCTTGGACGCAACTAAAATGTTGAAAAAGCAGAAAGAAGAAAACAAAAGTTGGAGACTTCAATTAACAGTTTCTTCTCATGACAGGAAGCTAAGAGGAAGCTTTGAAGCCATGCTACTTATTCTCCCTTTATATTTTCTCTGTTTCACTTTCCATTTCCTTTCACGACCCATTTATTTATAGTTTTTTTTTCTTTCTGTTTGTTAAAATTCCTGATTTTTTCTCACCTGACTTGTTATCCAAAATGTTACCACCGTGGACGGATATATATAGAGAGTGGGAGGGGATCTTTCCCCTCCCAAATTTTTTGGTCTAATAGCATTTTAGATACTTATCAGTTTAAACTTAAAACTAAACTTTTGCCCTGTCCAATTTTTCAGATTAAATACCTAACTAATTCCTATTATTTTGTACGTAGGTACATTGCCCCTCCCAATATTTGATCCTTGCTTGGCCCCTGGTTAACACTAGTGTAGAGATCTCTTGTTGACTTGGGTTTCGATCATGAGATGACGAGTCCAAATATCTTGGTTGTGTGAGATACAGATCCAATTTCCTATCCAGGATCATGTTGTGTCAACCAGAGTTCGCATACTTTTTGCCCAGACAGCATCATAGAATCTAGCAAGCTATGAATACCCGTCTACATTATCTTTGTTGTTTCTAACTCTTTGGGATGTTTTTTTAATGGCCTTGTATTTTAGTTGAACATAGGTTTTGTTACCTGTTTATTAGTTGTTTTTGCTTAATTTAATTGTGGTGGTTAAGTTCCTTTCACTGGGCAATTTTTGGTTGTCTTTTTGCTTTATATTTTTTCTCCTAGATAAACTTAAGTTCTTGCTGAGGCTTTTACTCCTGCGAAATGTCCATGTAGCTAACCTTGTTGCGCTGTTTGCTTGTGCTTGCTACAAAAGCATTTTCATTCCGCATGATATTGCTGAGTTATTGTACTTTTCATGGTTATAGAATTTTTGACTCGATGTTTCTGATCTTGTTATCATTTTTCATAATAGGTACATTGTTGATATATTTGCAGATTATTTTGCCAAATTAACAGACATTTCTTCCCCTTTTTTAGTTGCATCATCTTTGTATGGTCATTTACTCGCCAGCTTTCTTTCAGGGAAGTCGGTATGGATCAGGTCCAACACCCAACTGTCATGCAGAAGGCAGCAGGCCAGCTCACTCGTTTTAAAAATCCCCAAGATTTTCAAGGGTATGATGGGTCTTTCTGTAGGCCTGCTCTATACCAAAGGCATGCTGTATACCAGAATTACTCCAATGCTGCACTGCAGTATCCTACTGTCCGAGCTTGTGGAGCTATCAGTGACCTATCTATTGTTCCTTCAACAGCATCTGCTGTTTGTGTTCAAGCCCCTGCAGAAAAAGGGTTTGCCAGCTTTGCTATTGATTTCCTAATGGGTGGTGTTTCTGCTGCTGTGTCTAAGACAGCTGCTGCTCCAATTGAGCGTGTTAAGCTTTTGATTCAGAACCAGGATGAAATGATTAAAAGTGGCAGGCTTTCTGAACCCTACAAGGGTATTGGTGATTGTTTCAAGCGAACGATTCAAGATGAAGGATTTGGCTCTTTGTGGAGAGGAAACACTGCAAATGTTATTCGTTATTTCCCCACTCAGGTTAAGCATAGTCATTAGAACTTTTATTTTTATGTTTAGTTTAATTTGATTGGTCGTGTTTTATGACTACCACTTTGTTCCTTTGGCAACAGCCTTGAACTTTGCTTTCAAGGATTACTTCAAGAGGCTTTCAACTTCAAGAAAGACAAAGATGGTTACTGGAAATGGTTTGCTGGGAACTTGGCATCAGGTGGTGCTGCTGGTGCTTCTTCCCTTCTATTTGTCTATTCCTTGGACTATGCTCGAACCCGTCTTGCCAATGACGCAAAGGCTGCAAAGAAGGGAGGAGAGAGGCAATTCAATGGCCTTGTCGATGTCTACAGAAAGACCTTAAAATCTGATGGTATTGCTGGGCTTTACCGTGGTTTCAATATATCATGTGTTGGAATCATTGTTTACCGTGGTCTATACTTTGGAATGTATGACTCTCTGAAGCCGGTACTTTTGACTGGAAATTTGCAGGTTAGTATGTTGTTTGATAGGCTATGATTTTTTCCTTTTATAACTGTGCTATTGATACTATAATTATTACTCTGTGTTTTAATATTTTTACTTTTTTCTTGTTATATGGTTCCTTAATCAGTGCTATATTTCAAACTTTGGATTACTAGTTCCTTTCATAAAGCTTGTAAATGTTACTTTTATAATTTAACGTTGTTGTGACATATGGCTTTCTATTTCCCCCTGATAATTGCAGGATAGTTTCTTCGCTAGCTTTGCCCTTGGTTGGCTCATCACTAATGGTGCTGGCCTTGCATCCTACCCGATCGACACTGTTCGTAGAAGAATGATGATGACCTCTGGTGAAGCAGTCAAGTACAAGAGCTCACTTGATGCGTTCTCCCAGATCTTGAAAAATGAGGGTGCCAAGTCTCTATTCAAGGGTGCTGGAGCTAACATCCTTCGTGCCGTTGCTGGTGCCGGTGTGCTCGCTGGATATGACAAGTTGCAGCTCATTGTGTTTGGAAAGAAGTATGGATCGGGTGGCGCTTAAATCTTATGGGTATATTTCCCTTTAAGTTTCGTATAGGTTTAGATGGTGATGAAAAACTGAAGTCCCGAGAAATTTATTCTGGCAAGACTTGAAATAAGCGGGGAGTTACACTCTCCAAACATTTTTTATTTTGTTTTGCGATGGAAGTTTTGGTTAAGATTCGTTGGTTTTTATGAGTTGAAGATGATAAGTTCATGTTAAGATGATGTGGTGGAAGTGGGCTTTTTGATAAGCAGGTAAGATTTATTTTAGAGAAAATCGCCTCAGTGACCAAAAAAAAGTTATAATATACGATTTTAACCAACTTTTTTTGGATTTGCCAAAATGACCAACAAAATCGCAACGCGAAATAAAAATCGCAACGCGATTCCCAGAATCGCAAATCAGTTTCCAGAATCGCAAATCAGTTTCCAAAATCGCAACGCGATTCTTGAAAATCGCGATGCGATAGTAGAAATTCGCATTGCGATTTTTTAATAATCGCAACGCGAATATGAAAATCGCAACGCGAACACATAAATCGCAACGCGTATCCGTAAATCGCAACGTGTATCCGTAAATCGCAACGCGTATGGGTAAATCGCAATGCGTATCCGTATATCGCAACGCGTATCCGTAAATCGCAACGATAATACATAAAATCGCAACGCGTATCCGTAAATCGCAACGCGATATTTAAAGCGTCATTATAATCGCTACGCGTATTTTATTTTCAAATTACAAAAAGAATATTAAGACAAAATCCCGTAATCGCAACTCATAACCTAAAACCTAAAATCACAACTCAGTCCCATCTCCATCTCTCACTCTCTACGGCGAAGAAATCCGTCCCCATCTCCGAAGATTTCCGTCCCCATCTCCGGCGAAATCCCTCACAACCATTCACGGTCAGAAATCCCTCACAATATTCAGAAATGGAAAATCAACCTCCGAGGGTTAGTTTTTTTAATTATTTTTATTTTGAAATGTTTGCATTATTGTAGGTTTTTCATATTGAAACTGATGATAAGTTTACTGGTCATTTCAATAATAGATTAACCATTTCACTTAGATTTCATTTCGCGTTACGATTCTGTCGTTGCGATTTTCATTTCGCGTTGCTATTCTCTCGTTGCGATTTTCAAGTTAGTATTTGTCTTTGTCTTTGTTCTGTCTTTTGGTTGAAGTAATGCAATCCATTCAAGTTTCAATTTGCAGAAGAGTCGCAACGAGATAAATGAAATCGCAACGAGAGAATGACTGTCGCAACGAGAGAATCGCAACGCGAAATGAAAATCGCAACGAGAGAATCGCAACGCGAAACCAAAATCGCATTGCGATTTTCATTTCGCGTTGCGATTCTCTCGTTGCGATTTTCATTTCGCGTTGCGATTCTCTCGTTGCGATTGTCATCTCGCGTTGCGATTCTCTCGTTGCGATTTTCATTTCAACCAAAAGACAAAACAGTGTTGCAAATTTTAGTTTCAAGAATAAACTACTACTTTTTATGTTTATTGTTTTTGGTATATATTCACAGTGTAGTTTTTGGTATATCTAACTTGGTATGTTTATTGTTTTGTAGAAATTTTTTTCGGCTCAATTGACCTTGAGAAATAAAGTCAGCCTGGCCACTACAATTGCAAAGAAGCTTTCACCTGCTCAAAGACAATTGTTTGAGGAAACCTGCTTCGGGCCATGGCTGAGAGTACAGCATCCGGGTGGAGATGCTAATTTGACCCATTTGTGGCTTCAGACCATGACATCAAATCTACCCGACAGTATACAACGTGGTGAGGAAGAGATATGGTTTCATTTTCCACCAGCGTATACTTGCTTTGGGCGGAAGGAGTTCTGCTTAATCACTGGTCTACGATTCGGACACGATGATGTAGGCCGGTACACTCGTCATATCGCCCGCCCATCATGGTTATCCCGGGTTTTTCCGGATGAGTCAATGGAGAAGCCGAACCTACATGTCGACGACCTGAAGAAATTATTTAATAAGAAAGCTGGTTTCACTCGGATGGAAGACGTCGATGTTGTCCGAGTATGCCTTCTACTACTTGTGTATGCCGGCTTTTTAGGCAGAGAGGCCAGACAACCTATTCATCGGGAGCTAATAATATTGGTAGAGGACCTGAATGCATGGAATCTGTTTCCGTGGGGTTCGTATATATGGAAAGCTACCTGGACTAAGTTGTCGTCTGCCTTTGATGACCGCAAAAGTTTGCGGGCGATGGGTCCAAATACACTTTGTCAGGCTTTGTTTGGGCCTTTAAGGTAAGAATTTCTATATAATGTTTCTAAAATTATAATTAATTATTTAACAATTACTAATTTTGTTATTATATTGTTTGTAGATTTGGATATTCGAGGCTTTCCCCAGCATGCGTACATATGCAATAAAAACGTCAAATGATATTCCCAGGGCTATTTCCTGGAAGAGGAAAACTCTGTTGGATTGGGAAGACTTAATACCATATGCCACAATAAATAATGTAAGTTAACACACATACTTTCATATAATATATAAACAAGTTATTAATAGTAGACGTTTAACTTTGTTTGAGTTTTTATATTTTAGGAGGCCAACATTCCATTACAAAGACTGACACCCACGGAGGAAGAGCTTGCCACTGATTGGTGGCAAGCTAGTCAGAATTTTTTTGATGGCACGGATGATGAGCAGCATCCACTTCCTCCAATTCGAGAGCCATCACCTCACCTAGAGCCATCACCCGATCGACCCGACTATACACCTCTAGAACGAGAGCCATCACCTATCCCGTCACATCATCGAGCCTCTTCTCCACCATCACCTCATGATAGGCGACCGGCAAAGATGCCACGACTCCTATCTCCCTGTTCTCCACCTCCACCTCAACGGGATGAGTCAAGGGAGTTACGTGATGAGGTCAATGCCTTGCGTGAGGAGATCGGTACTCTACGCGATAACGATGGTGCATGGCGTGTGGAGGTGTCACTTTACGTGGTGAGGTTGCCACTCTACGTGAGATGATAGTATCGTTGCAGAATGAGGTTCATACTCTACGCAACGAGGTAAGTTTAAGATTTTCCATATTTAACTTAATGATAAATTTACTCGTAATTTCACTTAGATTAGCCATTTCACTTAGATTGCTTAGTAAATTTATTCGGTTGCTGCCAATTCTGCTAAACTGTGTATTCTTTAACACTGTGAAATAGTATTTGTCTTTGTTTTGTCTTTTGGTTGAAAGTAAATTTGTTCGGTTGCTGCCAATTCTGCTAAACTGTGTATTCTTTAACACTGTGAATATATTTGTCTTTGTTTTGTCTTTTGGTTGAAAGTAAATTTGTTCGGTTGCTGCCAATTCTGCTAAACTGTGTATTCTTTAACACTGTGAAATATATTTGTCTTTGTTTTGTCTTTTGGTTGAAAGTAAATTTGTTCGGTTGCTGCCAATTCTGCTAAACTGTGTATTCTTTAACACTGTGAAATAGTATTTGTCTTTGTTTTGTCTTTTGGTTGAAAGTAAATTTGTTCGGTTGCTGCCAATTCTGCTAAACTGTGTATTCTTTAACACTGTGAAATAGTATTTGTCTTTGTTTTGTCTTTTGGTTGAAAGTAAATTTGTTCGGTTGCTGCCAATTCTGCTAAACTGTGTATTCTTTAACACTGTGAAATAGTATTTGTCTTTGTTTTGTCTTTTGGTTGAAAGTAAATTTATCCATTCAAGTTTCAATTTGCAGAAGAAGAAATAGTTTACTTTCGCAACACGAAACTTAAAATCGCAACGCGAAACCAAAATCGCAACGCGAAATGAAAATCGCAACGACAGAATCGCAACGCGAAACCAAATCGCAACGACAAGATCGCAACGCGAAACCAAAATCGCATTGCGATTTTCATTTCGCGTTGCGATTCTTTCGTTGCGATTTTCATTTCGCATTGCGATTCTGTCGTTGCGATTTTAATTTCGCGTTGCGATTTTGGTTTCGCGTTGCGATTTTAAGTTTCGTGTTGCGAAAGTAAACTATTTCTTCTTCTGCAAATTGAAACTTGAATGGATTGCATTACTTCAACCAATAGACAAAACAAAGACAAATACTAACTTCAGGGTATTAGTTTGAAACATATTTTTCTTTGTTATCTGATGCATTTTGTGAACTATGATAGAATAATGACTTGGGTGAATACAATGCAAGTTTGAAACATATTTGTCTTTGTTTTCACTGTTTAAATATCATGTCTGTTTATTTACTGATTTTTGTATTTAATTATTTAGCGGCCCGATAGAGTGGATGCTTTACGTCGGGTTATGCTTGCACGACGGAGTTCACGCATCAGACAGCGTGCACGTGCTATTAAGTCTCCGTACACCCCAATAGTGCGAAGACACCGCAAGAAGAAGCCCGACTCGCCTGTCATCCCTCAAGAGTCCACTCCTATCGTTGAAGAGGCCCCCCATATCATTCCTCGAGAGTCCCCTCCCACCGTCAAGAGGCCACTGTCATCATTGAAGAGGTCCCTCCCACCATTCAAGAGCCCGATTCACATGGCGTCATATGTAGGCTTCTTGAGAAACCCTCTGACGTGCCGGACATGATGGATTCAAGTTGGCTCTCGTATGAGTTACCGGCCAGTACCATACCGGTATCTGAAGAGGGAGGGAACAACTACCGGACACAATTTTGGATAACACCCTTTGGGCTAAGACCGCAGTTGATTTTTATCTACATGAGCGGAGCAAGGGGTGTTTCACTGACATATGCAAGCTCACCGATGATATCTTTTTGTTGCTTGAACGGCCTTGGTGGGGCGTATTATTAGGGGTCGAAGACAATGGCTATTTCGATGGGGGGGTAAGTCTTATATTTTTCTTATTTTCAATTTGATTAATTTTTTTTTAAATTTATGTAAGTCACTAATATATGTCTTTTTTTGTAAAACAGCATATCGATGCGTGGGTGACACGTCTTCTAATAATAAGAAACTTAAGAAAATAAAAATATACGATATACAATAATGCCGACGTCTTTTCACGCCGTTCACTTGAAGAATGCACGAGATGAATCATTTGATTTGGGCAATGGACAAGCTAAACTTTATCCTGCATGGTGGGAGGTCGATAAGGTTAGTATTTATTTTAGATTGAGTTTAAAGGTTTTATGAAATAAGTGCGCAAATGAATGAATTATTACTTATGATTGCAGGTGTTTATCCCTGTTTTGGAACGTAAACATTGGATTCTCGTCGAGCTTCAGCTCCCATCCCTTAAGACAATAGTGTATGACAGCATGATAAATTACATATCATTGGCTGATTTAAGAGATGTTATTAAGGGATGGAGCTCTCATTTGGCTAAATTCTTGGATGCGATCAATTATTGGACTCGTTCTGGAAACAAGAAGCCAAAGAAGCTCAATATTACAGTTATTAGAGACGAGACCGCGCCACAACAAACGAGCGGAGCCAGAGGAGATTGTGGTCCTCTCGTATGCTTGGCGTTGGAGCGTTTGACGACGGGAAGCATCAAGTATCTACCTCCCACCGATAGAGATAAAGCTGCAGTAGGCTTGTGGTTTCGGCATTATATGGCTAAATCGATATATACGAGACGCTGCCTACCTGCATCCGCGTTATAAAAATGTCCATAACAATTGGTAAGTTTATATACTTTTGGTTTGAAAATGTTTGGTTAAGTAACTAGAATTCAATAATTTGATGTTTGTAGGTTTTAGATGTGTAGAAAGTGTTGTTTGAACAATGTTTGGTTTCTGCAGGTTAATCTCAGAAGTGAACTGCGTGAAAATGATGTCGAGCTGCAAAAGTTGATTCAATAGTTTAATTGATTGTTTTTTGATTGTTTAATTGATTTGTAAAAGTTGATTCAACAGTAGATGATCGGAAAAAGAATTATTGCTTATTTTTTGATTGTTTAATTGATTTGTAAAAGTTGATTTGTGTAATTGATGCGAACATAATTCTTATTTGTGCTTGTTTAATTGATTGAAATGTAATGGTTGATTTGTTGATTTCAATCTGCATTATGTTGAAGGCAAAATGACTATCGCAATGCGAAATGAAAATCGCAATGCGAAATGAAAATCGCAACGAGAGAATCGCAATGCGAAATGAAAATCGCAATGCGGAAATGAAAATCGCAATGCGTTTATATTTCGCATTGCGATTATCTCGTTGCGATTTTCATTTCGCATTGCGATTTTCATTTCGCATTGCGATTCTTTCGTTGCGATTTTCATTTCGCATTGCGATTTTCATTTCGCATTGCGATTTTCATTTCGCATTGCGATTTTAATTTCGCATTGCGATTCTGTCGTTGCGATTTTCATTTCGCATTGCGATTTTCATTTCGCATTGCGATTCTCTCGTTGCGATTTTCATTTCGCATTGCGATTTTCATTTCGCATTGCGATTCTCTCGTTGCGATTTTCATTTCCGCATTGCGATTTTCATGTTGGGATTTTCATTTCGCGTTGCGATTGTATTTTCCGTGTTGCGATAGTCAAATGCATGCCTAATAGTGATAACAACTGAATAACAAGAGTTGGTTAAGTCAAAATGGTTGGCCTGAGTCATTAATTCAACTGAAAATGTTAAAAGTTCACACATAAAATCCACATAATACAACGTTTGCATTTAAAAATCACCTAAGTTAACAGTCTCAAAAGGTGAAGCCAATCGTGATTGGGATTTTAAAGATGATTGCCTTTTGCTTGACACCATATGAGCTTTGGATTTTGATGAGGATCCATATTTTGGTAGAGGAAAAGATGATTTTGATGGCACTGGTGATCCACATGTCAACCTTGTATGACCACTTTCCTTGCACCGACTACATGTCGATCTCTTCTTCTCTTCACCCTTAGACGGTATACGATCGTGACTTTTTGGTCGGCCAGGTAGCCTTCTGTCCATGGCTGGTGGCAAAACTGTTTGTAAGTCATCTGGTATGTCCCACTCAGAAGGATGTGGAATAGGGTAGACAATCTCGGCATAAGTCTGTCGATAAACTTCTGTAGTGTAGCAATCCATAGCGTATGCGCTTGAATCATCTTGGTTTAAATGAAGAGCAACTTTTATAACATGGCCACACGGATAACCAGATGTTTGCCATTTCATACAACTACACGTCTTTGCATTTAGATCGACTAGCCCATTTAAGTTATTATCCAGTACTTGAAACAAAGTGTTTGAACATGGTTCAACTCTCCATGACGTTGACTTCACAACACGTTTCGTTATCTTTTTTTCAGTCCATGGTGTAACACGATGTTCCAATGTTCCTGTAAATTTAAATAAACAATACTTAGTAAAAATATAAATATGATAAGTTACGAATTCAAAGAAATAATACCTGCATGGTTTCTTTTCTTGTAGTACCACTGTTGAATAGAGGCTCGAAAAAACTCCATTAACATAGTAATGGGTAATTTCCGGGAATGACGACTTAGAGCGTTGATTGATTCTGCACTATTAGACGTCATGAAACCATATCTTGCTCCAAGTTGATGTACTCTTGACCATCTTTCAAACCCGACATCTTCTAGTGTTTGAGCACACTGAGGCAAAACACGTCTTAAACATTTATATGCTTATTGAAATCCACTTCCCGATAAGCTTTTACAGCCTTCCAGTATGTCCATTTGTGCTTTTTTATACCAGCAGACCTTGATTTTAGATTTCTATACAAATGAACACCACAAAGTCCATGAAAAGCATCTGGGAAACACCTTCTAACAGCGTTGTCAATTGAGTTTGCCCTATCGGATATGATTGTCAGATTGCTAATAGGACCTATGCAATCCCTAAGATGCCCCATAAACCATGTCCATGAATCAGAGGTTTCAGATTTGCCAACCCCGTAAGCTATTGGCAATATCCCATTGTTAGCATCCATGGCTACTGCTAATAAGTTTACTCCAAGGTATCGACCTTTCAAATGTGCTCCGTCAACTATAATAACTGGGCGCATGCAAGTAATAAACGAACGAATCTACAAATAATATACACAAGAAATATATCATTTAAATGTGAAATGCATGTAACTAACAAAAATGAGTCAACAAAATTATATTGATTTACTAACCGTAGCACCAATGGCGATAAACAGCAACTCAAAGCGTCCATCTCTATCTGTTTTGATATGAGTTACCGACCCAGGATTTTTCAGCTTTAAATTGTGACAATAAGCCGGCAGTTGGGCAAACGATGCTTCTGGCGACCCCCTCAACAATTCCAAGGCATAACATTTGGCTCTCCAAGCTTGAGAATATGATATACTAATCTTGAACCGAGCATTCATGTCAGTCATAATTTCATGTCCCCGATATACCCTGCCATTCAAAAACATTAACTCAGCCAGAAAACCACCCAACACCTTTTTGTTTGCCTGTCTATGGTGAGGAAAAACTTGGGTTCTTGAACATGTATGTTTATCAATAAAAGTCCTAACTTGAAACATTTTGCAATCTTTTATTCTCTTTGCAATCATACGCCACGTACAGTTTTGTCAATCATACACCTTGTTTCGAAACGATCTTTGCTTGATTTGTTAACTTTTAGTTGATAGCCATCTTCCACACATTTCGTATATAAAGCTATCTTCAAGTCTTCCTTTGTATCAAAACAATCATCTTTCTTGATACGAATAACTTTTGTGTAACAATCAACTGCTTTCTTTATCACTCTTCTTCCGGTATCTGAAGTAATTCTGGCATATTCCAGTTATACGCCCGTGGCATTTTCTTTTCTTCGGGACTTTTTCTTCTTCTTTTTCTTCTTCAGGATTATATGAATTACAGAATGGATGTTCAACATGTTCATTCACAGTCGTAACTTCCTCCTCATTATCATCAACATTACATTCTTCGGCAACGGCTGTTTCATCATCAAAATTCGGTATTGACCAATATCAATATCATTACACGCATGGTCTGTTTCTTCTTCTGAAACATCATCAAAATCCGTGTATTGACCAATATCAAAGTCCGGATATTGACCAAGACCAAATTTCGAATACTGACTAGTACTCACAATTTTTTCTGTTGGCTCATCATCGTCTAACTGGTCAATACGAAAACCGGAATTTGGTGCTGAAAGTTGATTGGGATTTGGATTAGAGAAAGGTTGTGGGTTTTGAGAAAAAACTTAGTTGATTACTACCCGCTACTGACCCAACAATACTACTTCTAGGTTCAACAACATACAATGTAACATCATCTTGTGAAACACTAATGTAAGCAATGAATCGTTCAACATCTTCATTGTCGGTTAACAAATAACTTTACCATTTCTCTGATAAGATAGCCTAAATCCACTTAGGGGCTCTAAATTCAATTTATTTGAAACACGTAGCATTAGAGTTTCATAAGTTAACTTTTGTAAAGACAATTTTAGTTGAAGATTCATGGGTAAAGGCATATATTGTAAAACACCATGAACATTATCCCATGACCCTCCAAAACACAAATCTATCCAAACATGATCAACATTAGATGATTTCATGGTTGTAAATTAATTTATTAAACAGACGAGCTGCGAAACTAAAACCTGTTGCCGGATTGGGAAGGATGTCGTTGGATATAGGAACGGATGTCGCCGGAGAGAGTGATAGATGGAGATGGAATGAGTTGCGATTTAGGGATTTAGTTTATGATTTCAGTGTTATATACCCAAAATTTCAGTGTTGTGATTTACAGATTCTCGTTGCGATTTACGGATTATCGTTGCGATTTACAGATTCTCGTTGCGATTTACGGATTATCGTTGCGATTTACGGATACGCGTTGCGATTTACGGATTATCGTTGCGATTTACGGATACGCGTTGCGATTTACGGATACGCATTGCGATTTACGGATACGCGTTGCGATTTACGGATACACGTTGCGGTTTACGGATACGCGTTGCGATTTACGGATACGCGTTGCGATATACGGATACGCATTGCGATTTACCCATACGCGTTGCGATTTACGGATACACGTTGCGATTTACGGATACGCGTTGCGATTTATGTGTTCGCGTTGCGATTTTCATATTCGCGTTGCGATTATGGAAAATCGCAATGCGAATATGTACTATCGCATCGCGATTTTCAAGAATCGCGTTGCGATTTTGGAAACTGATTTGCGATTCTGGGGATCGCGTTGCGATTTTTATTTCGCGTTGCGAATTTGTTGGTCATTTTGGCAAATCCAAAAAAAGTTGGTTAAAATCGTATATTATAACTTTTTTTTGGTCACTGAGGCGATTTTCTCTTTATTTTATTTCAACTTTTTAAAGAATTCTTAGACATTTGGCTTTTTCCTAGCCACTGATTCTTGCACAAGTTCTTCTCATCACGGAGCACTGGAGCTGTAGTACTTGCCATTGATATTCTTGCATGTGTGTCAAAGGCTTTTGCAGTCACTGTGAATAATCCTCCGGTGGCTATTGTGTTGGGATGTTCAAAGTTTGCATGTCATCATTTTGGTTTACTTGTGACTAGAGGTGTACAAAAAATTCGAATATCCGATTTTGCCTAAAAAATATCCAAAATCAGATTTTGAAAAGTTGGTTTTTTTTTAAACCGGATCGGATATTTAAAAACCGGATAGTATAACCGGTTTGGGAAAAAATTGAACGACCGGTTTTTTTACTGGATTAAAAATCGGTTTTTGTTTTTTATCAAAAAAAATTTGGTTTTTTAAAAAAATTGGATTTTTATCTAAAAAAATCCGGTTTTTTTTTAAAAACTGGTTTTTTTACAAACCGAAATTGGTTACACCGGTTATACTATCCGATCCTCCAAACCGGTTAGGTTTCGATCCGATTTTTTTAAAATCTGGTTTTTGGGTTGGGGGAAAAAATTGGATCGGTTTTTATCCGATCCGGATCGGATTGAAATCCGACTTTTGTGCATCTCTACTTGTGACATAGAGGATAAATGGGTGGGGGGAGCGGCAAAATGGATTGAATTAGACGTGGAAGCTGCTTTATTTGTTGTTGTAGTATATCGCTTTTGTTTTAAAATGAATTCTTCGGCAAGGAAACAGAACATTCATTAAGACGGAAATTACAAATCTTTTTCAGTTAATATCCGTTTTCTTCTTCTTTTTAAGCTGCATATGGTTGCTTTCTTTTGTTTAACTGTACTAATCGTAGCCATTTGGTTAGTGAAGATGTTATACTAATTTATTTGAATAATATACTTTTTAAATATAATTATGAAAACATTTTCCAAACAAAATTAATTATATAAATGATAATTTTTTGGGTAACGTAAGATACTGCGTCCAGTTGACTACGTCTTGGCAAAGACGCTTTTAGCTGCCCGTGCCTTGGCCTAGCGTAGCAAAGTGTACGAGAGACTGCTTTCTATTTGACCGGTGAGGGAAGGTGCGAATGTTATCCATATTTTTTATTTAATAATTTTTATATTATTTTAATTAAACAATAGTATTTTAAATAATTTATATTATTTTAATCAAATAGATTAATATTCAATTTTTTTTTTACTTTTTATGTTTAAATGAACTCATTCATTTTATAAATTAAATTCATTTAAATAATTTGTATTTATATAATTCAAATTGAAACAATTGATATTTTAAACAATTGATTATAATATAAATAATATTAAACTAATTTATCTTTATAAGTATCTACATTTTTGTTCGATAAATACTTGAAAGGACTAGAAATAAGATTTTTTGTATTAAAATTTTTGAGATCTATATTTATCTCTATTTTGAAAACCGGACCGGATCGGCCGGTTCAATCGGGAATCGTTGTTTAGTTCGGTTTAATCTAAACCGGTTGAACCGTTATTAGTGAACCGGCCAGAATCGTTGAACCGTTCGAATCGGACCGGCTGAAAATCAGAAAAAACTGGGAAAATAGGGATTTTAAAATAATAAAAAAATAAACCAAACAACGTCGTTTGTTAAACGAGCCAAGTCGATCTCGAGTATTGCTGAGCTCGACTCGAATTTGAAAACTTTAAAAGTAAGCTCAACCCAACTCAAACTCACAAGCTAAAAATTATCAAGTTCAACTCAAACTCGAAATATAATATTGAAACTTGAACTCAAAAAGGCTTGAACTCAAAAAAAAAATTAGAAGCTCGATTGAAGCCTAAAATTCGAGCTTGATTGAAGTGAAAGAATAGTTATATAATTATAGTTATATAATTTTGTTATGATTTTTTAACCCCAAATTTATTTTTTATTATAGTTATATAATTATATTTATTATTTAATATGTTTTACCTTAAATATTATGTTGTAGTTAATTTGAATCATTTTGTTTCACTTGATTTTATGGTTTTTAACTTATATATGTTATGACTTGCTTTGAATATAACTTGTGATATAATTTTTTTTATTAAATATTTTTGGTATTTTTATTTAATTTTTTAAATAATTATGACGTCGTCCGGTTCTTCTGACCGGTCGGACCGGTTCGACCGATTGAATCAGTGAACCGGTAACATGACCGGTTCGCTAACCGATCCGATTCTGAAAACCATGATATTTATAGTGAAAAAAAAATATTAATCATTCTACTCACGGGTGACCTTATATGAACTAACTTTATTGTATTGTTGTCGTCGGTTGTGCCATAATTTTTTTTCATATTGGACAATTTTCAACAGGATCGTTATTATTATTATCATTGTCATCGACAGTTTTTCTGA
The DNA here is from genome assembly GCF_006381635.1 of Hibiscus syriacus. Lineage (NCBI taxonomy): Eukaryota > Viridiplantae > Streptophyta > Magnoliopsida > Malvales > Malvaceae > Hibiscus > Hibiscus syriacus. Next base: position 515,971 of record NW_024063109.1, on the reverse strand, counting down.
CATCAGTGCATACTAATGGGATAAATTGATTTATTAACGCGCACGAATCATAGGATGACATGTGATGAATAATGATTGGTACGCATCCGATCAACAGTCTCACCGTTAAATGGAATTGATGAAAATCCGATGAATAAGGTTAGTGAATAGGAGATTGATAATTGAGATTATTGTGGTATGAGCAGTCTCAATCAATATCGAGGCACATACAACATACGTTAGGTATAACGGTACTGATTTATAAAATCTTCGCATTAGACTCGATGGGGTTAGAACATACTGCATCAACATGACCGGTGACAATGATTGTGAAGACTGTGGGGGCCCGAGTGGTGTTGTTGACTTGTTGAGGACGAGTCAGAACGATTTCCTCTTCTCCGATTCTCTCTCCCGGGATTAATTGAGGGTCGATGGTACTGCATTTCTGGAATGAGTCGTTCAGGCTTGGATTGTTTCGGACAATAGGTATCATTTTCATAACTCATAAACTACAACATATAATCTTCAGAAACTGTCAAAACCAAGACTTTGACGAGTCCCACATTACTAACAAATTTAGGTGCTTATGTATTTGACCAAAATAAAAACGAAACGTAATATTAAATATAATTTTTATAAAATAATAATTGGATGGTCAAAACAGAAATGCGATAACAAGTAAATGACTACATAGTTAGTTTATGCATTTTAAAAATAGTAACTTCTTTTTTAACAAATTCTAAATCTAATCCTAATCATAGAAGAGGAAAATGAGAACTCTAAAGGAAGAAATGAAAGTGTTGGTTTAGAATTCATAACTCAAGAGAATATGAGGGGGAAATGAACAGATTAACCAATCAATCAAATAGGTTTACTTAAAAACAATGAATTTTAAATACGAATGATTAAATTAATAAAAAATATTAAAGTATTCGATGACTTTTAGAGCAATTGACTCTTCATTGAATTTATAACTATATTTTATTATGGTTTCTTCATATTCCCGGAAGTTGCTGTTTATCTTCCTTGCATCTTTCCCATTTACTTTTACACACTTTTGTTCCGTGTTTCATCTAATTACTTGTGATAATATATATTCCACATCAACAACAATTAATTTAAAGGACCTTCTTTCTTCCCCCCCCCCCCTCTAATTTTCTCAACCAAACCGGCAAATTAAGCTTTCAACACTCTGGGCCATCTACAGACCTGTCTGCTGCAACTTTGTTATTTCAAATCAGTTTGGCTCTGCTTCATTGGAATTACATATAACCGACGTGATGTTGCAACTGTTATTCACAATTGCTTTCTCTGCAGCGCCTTTGATTCTGTACGTTCCACCTGTGAGAAGCTTGAATCTCTTCGTGGAGACCATGGAGGATCTGGTAAGGGAGTCGCGTGTGTATACCCACAGGCTCTACCCACGTGCACGCCTCGTGTGGTCTCGGATCTTGGATTGTATGCTTTGCAACTTGACTTTAGATTAGGGTTAGATTGTCTTATGTTCTAACCTACTACTTCAAGCATCAGTTGTCTCGTTCAATGTACATATGATAAGGCTCTTCTTCTAGCATGGAATAAAGTCAAAAACATTCTTTTGGTAGTTCGTATATACCTTTGAGAGATTCGTATGGTGATTGGCGAGCGTCGTTTGTTGAACTCTTATACTAATCTTCTTGGATATTATTATGCTTGTGAGATCTGTAACTTTGATCCCCCAACGTTTAGGGTTTTTGATGTTATAATGAATGCTTGTTTGAACTTTATTGATCAATCTCACTTCAAACATTAGGGTTTAGAAGCCTTTTACTTTCCCGTTTATTTATATAAATAATGGGCGCCCCCAGAATTTAAAGGCACTGTATTATTGCCTGCCAAGAGGTAAGAGAGGCGGTTTTGGCTATGTAATCCATGTCGTATGCGTGTTAGCAGAGTATGGCAGTTTTTGTTTGCGTTTCGTTGCCTGCTCCTAATTCCTTACCTTATCTAGGAGGAAATTAGATAGATAAAGATGATGTGAGAAATTGTCTGCATGTATGTGTTGCTAACATTGTCAGTAGAGTTCTCTTCTAGTGTTCAAATAGATATATAGATAGATACTATTTTCTTTAGATCACCATTACCATCCTTTGTATATTATTTACAATGACTTTTTTGTTAATGACAAGAATCGGATTATGATGATGTGATTTTTTCATTTTAATTTGAGTGGAGAGTTATATGTGATGGTTCATTAGATATGAAAAGGAAGATGAACAGAACTGGAGAAAGAGTCTGAGAAAGAGAGGGATCTCTCTCTTCAACTTTGTATGTAGTTGATATAAGTGTCCTTAGCGCTGATGTTAGGTAGGAATGAGCATTTGGTCTAGTCGAGTCAAAAAATTTCGAATTACTTTGAGTTATTCGAATTGTATTTTATAACTCGATTTGAACTTGAATTTTTTTCGAGTCGAGTTAACTTTATGAAATCACAACTCGAAGTCAATTCGGGTCGAGTATTTTTGAGTCGAGTGTAATCGAAAAAAATCTATTTTTCGTGTGGAGTAGAGTTTGTTCACCGTCAGATTGTCAAAGCCTAAAGTGATGATGATTATTTGTAGCTCACGAGTAAATCTAATCATCATATAACAGATTTAGTATGTGATAAGATTTGAAAACAGTAACAATCACTAACGGAGAATATGAAACTTCGAAGACCTTAATATATGGAGAATTACCACGGGAGGTGCTATTTGCAGAATAGATCCAAGAGAGATATAACGCTTTTAATTCCAGGAAAGCCAATATAAGCAGGGAAGATGCTAGATTAGTAGTGTTAAATGTTAACGCTTCCTAGAGGCATTGAATAAACTGATATTGCAGCAGACAATAAAAAGAAAAAGAAAAAGAGAACGGCAAGAAGAATCAAGGGTTAGCTTTTATTCACTGAAAAAGGGTTTTCAATACAATTATTAAACGAAGCGATTATAGTTTCTTATCTATCAACAACAAATGAATCAAGAAACTATAGCTAATACAGGAGAGAGAAAGAGCTGTTGGAGCTAACACTTTTGAATATGGAGCTGAACAGATAAGTTCCCAGTAATACGAATCAAAGAATGAAAGCTTAATTTGGATTTACCAAATTGTTTACTCGGACAGTGTGCAAGGCTTGAGGAACCAAAATACATCCAACGCTCTTGCTTGTCTTCCATCCGTAACATTAGCATTGGTAGTAATAGAAGTAGAGACACTGCTTCCTGTTTTGATATCCTTGTTTTGCTTCACTTCTTGAAGGATCCCACTCTCCTGTTGATGCATAATGGATTACATTGTAAGCCTCATAAAATACAAGAAGATAAACAATCCTTCAAAAGAAACATACCATCAGTCTGGATCTGGGAGCCTTAGAAGGCGTAGCGGTTTTGGTGGCAGAAAAGCACTGTGGAGAAGGTGGATTGGTTCGTATTTGCAGCAACCCTTCTTTCTCTTTCTGCTTTACATTCTCTAAATTAAGAGACAGAGGAGGGGCCATGTTCTCTGCATCTGCCTCCTGTGTTCTGCTTCTGCAATTTTTCCTACAACATAATCCATCTTTTCTTATCACACTATACAGAATCAAAATCAAATTCAGCAACCCAGAACATTTTTTTTGGATTGAACTTTAGCCATAAGTAATTTGATCGAACTTACTTTTTAATCTTTTCTTTCTGCATCACATCACTTTTCTCTTGACCCAGATCAAACAATGGCTTCCTCTCTTTCTCCACCACAGCCTCTTCGGCTTGAATCTTCTCCTCACCCATTCTTTCATCTGTTTTTCTCTCCCTTGCCCTGGTCGCCAATTTCTTCAGCTCGTTGCAAAACTCGCTTATATGACTCAGAATATCCCTACTAGCAAACAAGTTCCTAGTAGACAAAGTAGTTTTCAGCAGTTGAATCTCATCACTCGGGGACTGGGAGATATCAACCCTCGCCATCTGTTTCTTTCTTTCACTGCTCGACTTGATTGCCGCTTTCAAAGACTTGGCTTGCTGATTCGTCGGAGGAATTGACAAATTCGGGTTCTGGTTTTCACTATCATCAATCTTTGATTGAATTTGGGTTTGCGTCTGCCCTCTTCTCTTCAGTTTAGCGTCTCTGAAACAAAATATGATGCCCCAAAATAGAAAGTAAGCGAAGTTCAGATGATGACATTAAATTAAACATGTCGTAAAGCTAATTATGTTCCGCTTAATACCCTTGATTCAATTCGCGAAATGGGGAGCTTCGACTTCCTCCTCCAGTAACCGATCGTTGTGGAGCCTTGGAAAGAGGCGAGGCTTGAAGAAAATCCTGCGCAGTCCTGGGATGGTTACACTCTGCAATGCATAATACCAAGATCAGGAAAAAAAAAGTTCGAATGGTGAAGAAATGAAGTGAATTGAGAGGAGAAAAAGAATGGAAATGGTACCGGGAGTGCAGAACCAGGCATCATCGTCAATGGATTGTTGATCAAGGGCCAAGAAATCAACCCATTTAGGAGCGTTGATGTGTTCATAAGTGTAGTCCTCAGTGAAGCGGGAGTCTATTCTGTTCCAGTCGATTTTTGCTGGTTCCATTACGCGAATCAAAAGAATTTTGGGATTTCCAGGTGGGAGAGAAGGCGGAGAATGAGAATGTAAACTGAGTTTACTGTGAGTTAAAGTGAACGTTATTATGTGACGTTGGTGGGCTGGGATTTCTTCTTTCTTATTTAGTATGTATTATTTCTTCTGACCGTTGGGGATTTCAGTTTATTATTTGTACGTTTACTTGTTCACAAGGTATTGCTTTGTTTTACGTGTCATGTGATGCTTAAGCTTTTGCTTGCCCAACGGCCTTTTTCTTTTTATTAAGATTCAATCCTTTTATTGATATTTTTTATTTAGGGTAAACTACACGTTTAGTATATAAACTATCCGTTTTGATCAATTTCAATATCTAAACTTTTATTTTTTTTAAATCATATCTAACGTTTAGTTTTTGTTTCATTTTAGTATCCCCCGTCGTAAAAACTTAATGGAGGAGCTAACATGGCATAGCTTTGGTGAAGGACAATCGATCTGAACGATGTACCACGAGAGAATGACGAGTTGACCAATATAGTCCAGTTTAAGGCTCATCAGATGGCGGATCATGAAGATCGAAGGATGAAGAAATTGAAGAGTTCATCGTCGATTTGGGGAGACTGAGTTATTTCTCGGTGACGTTTAGGAGGTCGAAAAGGTGTGGGTTGGAAAGTTTGGGCTTCATTGACCGATGAATGCGACGATCGGTGAGCCCATCCATTAAGTTTTTAACGGCGGGTACTAAAAATGAAACAAAAACTAAACATTAGGTACAATTTTGAAAAAAAATAAAAGTTTAGTTACTAAAATGGACTAAAACCGATAGTTTAGGTATTAAATATTTAGTTTACCCTTTTATTTAATATACTCATCGAGTTAAGAAATTATTTTTATCCTTTAAGGTTTTGAGTTCGAGCTCTACGAATACAAAAATATATAAATGTTCAACGTCAGATGATTGAAAGTCTTTGACATATACTATAACACAAGTTTTATTTAGGGTAAACTATACGTTTAGTATTTGAACTATCATTTTTTTATTATCAAATTGTTTCTTTAAATCATATCTAACATTTATGTTTTAATTTCATTTTGGTCACCATCATTAAAAAAGTAACAAAAGTGCTAACATGACAGTTTTTAAATTTTTTTCAATAATAACGTGTCATTACCTTATGATAAGTCGATGACAACCAAAACGTAATGTTACATATGATTTTGAAATAAAATATTGTTGGAAGACCAAAACGGAATAAAAATGATAGTTGGAATACGAAACATGTAGTCTACCCTTTCTTTTAATAATTGACGTTTAACACCTATTTATTAATAGCTTTATTATTTAGTTATTTAAGTGTAAGATTTACTGATTAACTTTATAAACTATATTTATATATAATTATTAAGTATAAAAAATGATGTCTCTCGAGTGATTTTCTCTTGAGGTATTGAGTTCAAGTAGTTATATTTTTAGAGTGTGTATATTATTAATGATTAAAAAAAGTTATAAACAAATATAACATTGTTATTACTTTAGCCTATTAAAAAAAATTATGAAGTTATCGAAAATGATGACTTTTCGATTGGTGCATAAAATATATGTATATAATTCACAATTGTTTTATGACACTTGTTCAATTGTTATGCCTCACGGTATATGTGGCTCATCCCACCATGCTACAAAGCATTCTTCAGCTGTGCTCAAGTCATTCAATACTGATTGTTGGAATCCTCCTGCAGCGAGCGCCTTCACTACTTTAACTGACTTTACATAAGCCTTTCGTAACACTTTTCCAGACTTTGTTTTCTCGTTAGGATCCAACAATGATTTGATAGTCCCTACAAGTCCATCATCCCTTTTGGTCATCGGATTCAGCCCATACCCGTAATAGTGGAATTAGAACACAGTTGAAGCCGAAAACGAAGCAGCAGTACGTGCTATTACGTGACGACGACTCTATAAACAGGCTGCAACAATGTAACACCTGAACTGCAATTTACCTCCTGTGTTACAGAAAAAAAAACAGTCAACAAATAATCGAAATTGATGGGCAACAAATTTGTAAATCCGTAACCGCCCTAGACGAAGAAGCCGTCTTAAACTCGAGACTTTACTTAAGGGGCATCAACTGCCTTCCACTCAACAAGCATTGGTGTAAGCGAAGCTTAATAAAATGTAGACCATTGATACGACGTCGTCGAGAAGGTAATCACGAACCGGGAACACTAGAAGATACAATAAGAAGAATGCCTTTATGTGTAGCCTACAAGTACCTATCTATTTGTATGACCGCGTATGGTGGTAAACTATCTGAACAGTCGAGGTTCATAGTATTAATGATTAAATTTAATAAAAGTAAAAGCATATGATATATATGAAAGTTGATGTTAAGTTTAGTGACTCTTGATGTAAATTATTTGGAGGCAAGTGATTATAATTTTATTAAACTGAGATTCAAGTTAATGAGAACAACTTTAATATAGTAGTATGGATTAATCGAATTAAAGATATTAAATTCAATAATTAATATTCAATGAGACAAATTTATTATTTTTGTATTCTATTTTATTTGGTAAAATAATTTTTTATTTAATCATTAAACAAACAGATAAAAGTTCTTATAACTGATATTTAAAACTTTTATAACAAATTCTCACTATACCCTTAAATAGGAGTGAATATTCGATCGAGTCGAGTAGAATAAAAAGAATCTTTAGTTATTCGAGTTAACAAGTATTATTTTATGTCTTAAATTTTATTTGAAATTTTTTTCGAGTCAAGTTTATAAAATTTGAGTTGAGTCGAGTTGTTTGAGTTTTTGTTTAAATTTAATTATAAATATTTATAATGTTGTGATACTATTTGAGTTCAGTTTAAACAAGTTTCTATAATTATATACAATTTACACATATATTTCTTCATATTTTTTCATACGTGATATATATATCATGTAGAGTTAGAGACAAGAGCAGACTTAAAAACCAATTCACTTAATAGTACCAATTTGAATTATTTGAGCTTTGTTATATAATTCGGTCAAAATTTAAATTTTATTTGAGTCGAGTCGAACTTATTAAATTACAAATCGAGTCTATTTGAGTTAAATTTTTCCAATTTGAAATGAATTAAAAAAAATAAAATTTTAATCAAACTAAATTTTACTCACCTCTATTCTTAAATGGCATTTCCCCCTCCATCCTCCAAATCAATCCTTCAATTCAAAGTTCAGCAGTCATATTGCATGGAGTTAACTTTTATTTATTGGCTATATAGATATGAATATATAAATAAATAAATAAATATGGGTGTTTATATACATTAAAGAGCCCAGTAGGATCATGTGAGAGTGAGGCACGTGCAGTAATAATTCCACGTCCACTTCCACCCATCTTCATTTTCAAAGCCATGCTATTGCAGGGTAAAGTCGGTGATCTGTCAAATAAAAAAGTTTCTTTTTTCTTCTGTCAAATGAGGAAGAAAATAAAATAATAATAAATACTAATGAGAAGCTAGCAGAGAAGTGGAGTGTATGATAAAAGCGAAAGCTGCCCGGATCCCATCGCCATTGCCATTAGATAATTATTTTCGTAATGTTTATTCTCGCTATTATTGTAATCATATTGTATCTTGTAAGGCAAATTGGCAACCCAGTTATGCTTGTATAGCAATTCACCATCCCTTTCAAGCCAACCCAATTTCCATCTTAATGTATATCATTAATTAATCTTTTCTTCTTCTTTTTTCACTTTTCTCCTATATAAAATTTAATAGCGATTTTAACGTGATATTTCAATATTGATATAATACTTTTAATTACTTTTTTTAATTTTCATGTCAATAATTTAATAATTTTTTTAAATTAATTATATTCGACGAATAAGATGGTGACATATATCATCATCTTAGAATAATAGAATTTACTGGATGATGGGAGTTGAGTCCTGATCCCCTTGGAAGAGGTCATTCGCTTAGCCACCGTAATAGAGCCCAACCATCCTTACAAATTTTTTTCATAAGATGATGACACGTGTCATCATCTTATTTGTCAAATAAAATTAATCTAAAAATAACATCAAATTGCTTATGTGAAAATTAAAAAATAATTTAAGAAATGACATATCAATATAAAAAATTAAAAAAAAAATGTCACTCCAATATTATTGTTAATTTGTTTAACAACAAAGGACCACGACAAAAAGGAAACATATATTAGATATGATTTTAAAAAATTAATAACTAAATCAACAGGGAAATAAGTAAATGACTTAAATAAGTAGTTTAACCTAATATATAATATAAAAGCAATAGAGTAAGAAATAAGAATATGAATGTTGAGGAGGTCCAAGCAACAAATTGTGTACGGCTATAGTTGAGATATTCTTGTGGGGTGTAATCATTTTCGGATCCTTTTTTCCCCCTTTAATGCTCCTATTAATTTCATTTTTTTTTTCTTTAGAAAAGCAAATCTACTGTAATTGCCTCGCCTAAATTACCATGTTGGTGCCTGTACTATGGGCTTAAGCATAAATTAGTTTTTTCTATTGTAAAAGTGACCAATTTAGTCTACCCCTTTAATTTTGAAACAATTATGTAACTTTGTAAAAAAAATATTATATTGACTTGTCGTGTTTTGAATTTACGTGAAACAATAATAATTTAGTCTTTATTATATTTTAAAAATACGAAACTGTGATTTTTTTTCCTTAAAAAAAGATTTTTTTGACATTCACGGTATTGTCATAAAATATTTTCTCTTTGTTTCAAAGTTGCAGTGTTTTTAGATATTATTATATAATTGTATAAAAATTTAAATATTAATCAAGTAATGATATACGAATGTAATTATAAAGAATTTTAATTCTTCAAATTTGTTTGTTTGATACAGTGTAATTATAGTATGATTTTTTTTAACTAGGCAGAGATGTATTATATTTAGATAAATCATAAATGTCAAAATTCGAATTAACACAAGATGAGATAATATAAGCATTCTTGACCACTCAACAATTAATTAATTGATTATAGTATAATTTTTTATATTATATTCGATAGTACAAATTATACTTATATAATTAAATAAATTTAAATTTAGAAATATTAATAATTATAAAATTAAAAAGTATAAAATGTAGTATATGTCTAAAATCACTCTTAACTATTGAATATGTACACATTTTTGTAGACTCAATTGCTCGACTTCAATATCTCTAATGATAACAAATACACACTTTTATCATTAACACCACCCAAATGAGTTCAAAATTCAATCTACATGTTCATAATTCAATAGATATACATATTCATAATTCATCCCACCTATTTTAAATCTCTAATAATAAGATTTAATTGATATAATATTAATTTTTAAATATTAATTTTTTTTTTAAAAAAGTAACACTAACTTAAAATCTAAACAATAATTTTTAAAAGTCTCAAGTTAATTATTTAATTATTTTTAACAATTAAATTAAACCATTGATAAAAATAATTAAATTATTTATGAAATTGATTTTGATATAAGATTTTAGTTTTAAACCTTATTATTTTATGTAATATGTAATTAATATATTGGTTACATTTTAAAAATGGAGCCAAAAATGAAATTACCTTTTGATACAACAAAGAATTTCTTGTTTGTTTTTTCTCCCTTTCTCCATAATTTAGGTTATCTCTCAATTTTTTAACAGTCTTTATATTTTTCTTTAATTTTTGTTTAGTCAATGACGATACTAATTTCAACGTTGGTTATTGACCATTGATGATTATTATTTCTCTCTTTTTTATATTATGTCTTTTTTCCCTCTTTTCTTAAGGTTTTTTTTTCTTCAATTTTGAATAAGAATCTATATTCTTGTGACATATTTTTTCCCGACACTTGTGATACACTTTTTCTTTTCTCTTGTAGCACGTTTTTTATGATTTTTGATACGTTATTTGCATACCTTTGTGGTCGTCATGTGCTCGTGCTCGCACAAAGACCCTCACGACTTTTGTTCTCTGTGTGATTTGTCAGTGGTCATGTATAGACAAATCCTTTTTTTTATAAACTATTATTTGCTGATGTAATCACTTCGTAAAGTGTCTTGTTCGTGAGATGCTACGGGTTCTTATGAAGGTTACTGATTTATTCGTATCTTTGGATTTAATATTTTATATATGAGTTTTTTTTGTGACTATTGTTATCATTTCTCTTTATATATTTGGGTGTATTGTAATTCTAAATCCTTCTATAATTTTTATTGATAAAATCCAACTGTCATTATAAAAAAATAAAATAAAAAATATATAATTGAATAAATCCAATACTAATTCCCGGACCATACTCTGATAAACATTATAAATATACATTTCTTTGTGCGTTCCTCTCTATTTTCCATGCCCACTTCTACTAGTCTGGCAATGGAAACTTACAGTCATCATGAAGACCACGAAGCTTTGATGTTCCACTCCTGGCCATGTGCATACTACGTTCAAAGCCCTTCCACCGTCTCTCATGCAAACAGCACCGACGTCCGCAAGACCGCCATCGAAGACCAATCCGCCGTTACTCTCCATTTCCACTCCCCGACTCCTTCCGAATCAAACATCCTCAACAAGAACCCCGACGTTGCTCGCTTCACCCTTTCGCGTTACTCATCCTCTCGTGGATCGAACAACTCCTTCTTGCACGACAAAAGCATTGTCGCTGCTGCTGCTGCCGATCACAAAGCAGGGTTCAACCGTCTCATCATCATCGACAAGGTTGGTCACGGTGACAATCAAAACGATGAAGATGAAGATGAAGCTAGAGAAGGGTGGTGGTGGAGGTATTGTTCTTTTAGAAGCTCTAATTCTTGCGCTTGGATTTCTTTGCAAATTTGTTGGAGGCTGGTGTTGAGCTTGGGGCTTGCATTGCTTGTCTTCTACATTGCTACCAAACCACCACCTCCTAACATTTCTATTAAGGTATGTGTACTGCTCTCTCTTATTCCTCTTCTTTTTTCTTCGAAGTTACCATATTTTTCTGAACTATTTTCAGATAATTGCATTTGTTAATTGATTAATAAATTGCTAAGGGGGAAAAACACTGATATTGTATGCTAAAGTAGAACTGAATTCAAGTTTTAAGTACGGACTCTCTTTCGGAGCAGTGCATGTACAGATTATAGTTTATAATGCCCTTTTGTTTCAAATGAAAAGACCAAAAGGAGGAAACTCGCATTATCAGCCAGAACGGAACCACGTTGATCCTGAAAGTTTTAGTCTAATATCATCTAAGGTCCCTCTCAAGTTAAACATCAATTGAATTAAGAATTGATTATCTCAATTTTTGGATTAAAATACTTAATATGCCATTGTTCTTTTGAAATTATCAATTTTATGTCTTATAATTCGATCTTAATTTCGTCTTTGATTATCAGAAGAGAGTATATATGCAAATTTATGATTAATAGGATCCTTTAAAAGGTCAAATTATGGTACTCAACTCACCTTGACAGCAGGCATCTCTTCTTCTTTTTATTTATTTGTTTGTTAATTTGCTTCCAATAAAGCACAGATGATGGGCTGCTAAAATTACTCATATGCATCGTTGATACCTCGATCTTTAAGGACCAGGCCCAACAGCTCAAACACAATTCATGCTGTGAGTAATTTTCTTGTCCTAGAATTACGGATAAGTATTTGATCTGAATTTAATAAGTTTTAGTTTGATTCGATTAAATCGGTTATTTTTTAAAAATCTGAATTCGGATTAAGTTTGGTTTTTGTTTCTTAAAGGATTGAATCGGATCGGATCAAGTTGATATTTAAGGTAAAAAAAATCTAACTCGATCCGAGATAATAGTAATTATCCCTTATTTTACCCCTCTCTCTTTATATATATATATATATATATATATATATATAATGATTTAGATTGAGTCATGTACATATTTTTATCTCAAAAATTGAATTGGGTGGATTTTTCCTAAATTCGAGTTAAGACGAGTGCGAGTGAAGAGATTTAATTTTTTAATAGAGTTAAGATAAATCAAAAACTTTACCTAATTCGACCTACGATAATCCCTACCTAAAACCATGCTATGAAGCCCAATGATCCTTCTTTAGGCCCCAGGTTGCAAGGGGCAGGATTTAATAAAACCGTGAACTCAAATTGAATGAAGAGCAAACTCTAATAAAACATGGAATCTTGCAAAAAAATGCAGGTGGCAAGAGTCGGTGAGTTCGGATTAGGAGAAGCAGTAGATGGGTCAGGTGTTTCGACCAAGATTCTCACCTGCAACTGTTCCATCCGCTTTGTCGTAGAAAACAAATCAAAGCTCTTCGGTCTCCATATCCACCCTCCAACAATCGATATATTCTTCGGCCGTCTGCCTTTCGCTATCTCACACGTAAGTAACCAACTGGACAATGACCCATTCCCATGTGTTTTGTTTTCTTCTTATCTTTTTCTATTACTTGGATTGCAGGGACCAAAGCTATATGCTCAAAGCTCGGGTTCATCGAGATTTGAGGTCTACATTGGAACAAGGAATAAACCAATGTATGGTGCTGGGAGGAGCATGCAGGACTTGCTAGATTCGGGAATGGGATTGCCGCTACTGATTCATGTGAAGCTGAGATCAAATTATCGAGTTGTATACAACCTTCTAAAGCCTAAGTTCCATCACCAAGCGGAGTGTTTATTACTCCTCGACAACAAATACGACAAGAAACACCATACCCGGAAATTTAATAGCACCTGCACTTTCACTTCATAGAACCATGTCTGCCCAGCCCCAGCTTCAGCTTCAGCTTCAGCTCGACTCAATGTTGTGTATTGACACAATGTTGAATCTTTTGTTATGAAAAATAATACACTAATGGTGCTAAGAATGCCTCTTGTGTCGGCGCATAAACAGTGTAAGCTTTTTATATATACAAAATTGTACGATACGATTATACTAGCACTTAATATATCGATACATGATAGTAATTGAAACGTAACGTTTTTATTTTAACAATGATGTGTGTTTAGCATAAAAAATATGTATATAATCTAGAAATTTAAGAATGAGTTTGAAAATTTTAATATTTTTTAAAAAAACAATGGTTATGTAATTTTTTTTTTCCTTAATGCATTAAATTAAATTTAACTATTTTTCAAAATTATAGGATGCATTTGACCTCTTAGGGACTTAGTGTATCTGTCCTCAGTATATTAGTATCATTATGTTTTGGTTTAAGATTTAAGACACAAATTTTATACATGAAAAACATAAATAATATTTATATGTGAGATCATATGACGTATCACATGCTATACTTGACATTAACATTGAATGAGTTGATAAAAACAAATGATTCATGCTTAAATGTTGAAAATATAGAAACGCTAACATAATATTTACTTATTAGAAACTCAAATAATCAAAATAGAGTGAGAGAATAGTTCTACTTACACATGGAACTTAGATCATGTGATTATCCTCGTGATATTTTATTTAAAAAGTGTCAACCCTTGAACGCTATTAAAAACAAAGTCATGACATTTTTTTTAAAGTGTGGTGCCCTCAAATTTTAAGGCTCTGTGACGTATCACATACCATACTTATAGATGGACAGATTTATTCAAATTTCAATGCATAACTAAAAGCTCATGACACCTCCGTGTTTCCCTTTCGAATACTAGAATCTAACTCTGAAACTTCAAACTCACATGAAATAACATAAAACATAATCACTAAGGATCATAATTAGATCCGAAAATCATAGATTATGATTATCTAATCTAGTTTTCCTTAAACCAAAATTTTAGTTTGTTTTAGAGTATTAGCTTTACAACTTAGAGTTTAGAGAAATAGAAAACTTTCTGATGAAGCATGAAAAGAATGAATTTTATTACATGAGAACCCTGCTTTATATAGCATACAAATCAGTGTACAAAGCACATGAAATGCTAACCGATCCAATAATAGAATTACAACAACCCCATAACAACCTGAAACCTCCCAGCACCTGCACCTATACACTAACATAGAGAAATATTGAATTTCTTGTTTTAATTTTGCATCTAATGTTAAAATAAACCATAAAGGGGATAGTTTTATATATTAGCGCCAGTAGTAAATTAATGAACATATTGAAAGAATATGGTGGAAAATAGAAGTAGCAAGCAGGAAATATATTGTTGGTAACCATAACCAAATCCTAACACTCCGGCCCATATTGGTTCATGACTTCAATAGCTTAATGTTCCATTGTTTTCATTTAACTTCTTTTTATAAACACGTTATTAGATCTATTAATTAATTAATCTAAATTGAATATTGTAGAGACTTAATATGAAGGTTTCCTAATTCAATTTGTACTATTTTTAAGCGTCAAGATTCAAACACTTAACATTACTAAAGAAATTTAATTACTTATCTCGTTATTCCTGCCAGTCGTAGCAAATTTAGTCAACTGAATACATATTACTAAATACAATTATGATGAAATTAGAGTGATTGTATATTGTATAAAATCAGTGACGGAGTCACAACTTGGTGCTCACCTTGAAATTTGAATTTTTTCTATTAGTTACTTATTTTGTTGATGGTGCTCGCCCTAAAATTTTATTTGTGTCCACCACATTTAAAAAATTTATTTTGTTAACATGTGTGCTCACCATAAAAAATATTTGGTAAACTACACAAATGATCACTAATGTTTGAGTAAGTTTTCATTTTTTATACTAAAATTTCAAAGTAACAAATTGGTCACTAATGTTATTGATTTATTACAAATCGATCACTTGTTGTTAATCATCGTTACTACAGTAACGAAATATTGACGTGACACATTAAGCTAGGTGGTTTAGTACATTTGACCCATTTGAATACTCTTCTTCTCCTCCTCCTCCTTCTTCTTCTTCTTATGTCATAGTACAACCTCAGCTAGAATAAAATCAAATAACATTTTTTAGTGTTAATAAACACAAGAAGTTAAGAAGAATAATTTTTTTAGTGTTAATTCAAGAAGAATATGACAACAAATAACCTACCAAGTGCATAAATTCCTTCCCAGGAATATCTTGAATAAAAGACCTGCATATTGCAGGATTGCTTGGCTCTCCAAGACGCTGAAAGATCCTTTCTGAAGTCCTCGATCATGATTATAATCTTACCCAGAGCAGTAAAAAAATGAATTCAACTCCTTTTATAGTGGAACTTCTCTTGTTGATTTTCTTGAATGAACCTCTTACAAACGAAGGGCAAGCTTCATACTCTCTAACTGAGAATATCCATTTATTTCTACTGTTATTTCATTTTACAAACGAAGAAACATGAGACAGAGATAGACAACCTTTAACCTCGACAGCAAGTGATGGAACTACAACCTCAGTTGTAAGGGTTAGCTTGCACTCTCGGTTGGCAATTATAATATGATGCTCCCCTATGAGAGCATGACACGATGTCTCTCCAAAGAGCTTCGTAGCTTATGTATTGTGTGTTCGTCGTTTGTAATATGCTCCTATTGAACTCTAACCTACCATCCATGTTGTTAGCCATGCACTCGGGTCGTTGAGCCTAACAACTGTTTTACTCGTTCGTCATCTTCGTCGATACCCAGCTTAAGATGTGCACGCCGCTTGCAGTGGAGGCAGACACGACGATGATATGAGTTGTAGTGCTGAGGAGGAGTAAGGAAATGGCCAGGAGAAAACCAGAGGGATTAGCCATTTGTTTTGGATTTTGCAGTTTGTTGGGAGAATGGTGGATTTTCAGATTGGCTTAAAGAAGAATAAGTTTTCAGATTAGCTTAAAGTGGATTTAAAGAAGAAGAAGAAGAAGAAGAAGAAGAAGAAGAAGAAGAAGAAGAAGAAGAAGAAGAAGAAGAAGAAGAAGAAGAAGAAGAAGAAGAAGAAGAAGAGTCAAACGGTCGGTTAAACGAGTGAAGTTAGTTGGTTTAACATGCCACGTTAGTATTTCGTTACTGCAGTAATAATTATTAACAGTGAGTGATCAATTTGTTATAAATAGGTAATGTCAATGACCAATATGTTACTTTTGAAACTTTAATAGAGATATGAAAATTTACTCAAACATTAATAATTATTTGAATAATTTACGCAAAAGTATTTCTACATCCTCCGCTTGATGAAGTCTAGAGGCGTGTACGTGAATATATATATATATATATATATATATATCACTGGTTGGCAACATTTTCATTAGTATATGATATAATCTATTTAAAATACACATTTTTTCACTATAGGGTTCTATCTTTTTAATTTTCTTTGAATATTTGGCAAAAGCATGCAGCTATGGGGGCATTAATGCATATGACAACACTTGGGGAAAATGTTCATTTTGATATTGACAATATAATATATGTTATATATGTTGTAACGTTAATCAACATCGCTTATATGCTTTATACATAGTGTACATATAAAATAATTATTTATAAGGATATTTTGTTTAAGAAAAAAAGGATGTGGGTGGGTGAGTAGAGGAGCACGACAGCTTTCATATCATGAGCTGGAATGCATGGGAATATAATATATGGTTTCCGCACCACATTCAAATCAAATCCTCTTTGTTTATTCCATTTAGGCGTGCCCATTTCGTGTCTTCCACACGAAAGTGTTTTCCCACTCTAATTGTTGTTTCTTTCGGTTTAATTACTTGTTTCATCCTTGTACTATACGTGCATGGATTAAATTCATCTTTTTATCATAAAAGTCAGCCATCTAGTTTATGTGCATTTAATTTTGAAGGAAATAGGAGTGAAACCAGAGAATGTTTATCGAGAAGGCCGAGATTGGATTGTAATTTTTAAGAGGGTCAAATAATAGTTTTACAATTTAATAACCAAAAGATGATTTTTCAAGGACCAATGGCCAAAGGGAAATTTTTCCATTTTATTTATTAAAATCTTATAACTTTAAGTGCTATAAGAGAATTTTACTAAACCAAGGAGGAGACGTGACTCATACCACCAACCAATGAAGGGATATGCACGAGGCGGGGTGAGCCAGTTTTTTTTCCGCCTCGACCACGAGCCGAAAATGTATTGTTTCCATC
Source organism: Hibiscus syriacus (assembly GCF_006381635.1). Classification (NCBI taxonomy): domain Eukaryota; kingdom Viridiplantae; phylum Streptophyta; class Magnoliopsida; order Malvales; family Malvaceae; genus Hibiscus; species Hibiscus syriacus. The sequence continues at coordinate 498,389 of NW_024063109.1, read as the reverse complement.
CGATTCCGTCACGTTGTGAAGATTATACTAGTCTTTTTTTTTTTCCTTTCAGAAAACGTCCCGATTTCTAAATCAAAATCCTGACCTTAATCTAATCCGGTTTGAATATATTAATACTTTAAAATAATAAAAATAATATATTTTATAATAACATTTTTTTAAATAATTAAAATAATATATTTTATAATAAATTATTACATTTTTAACGATTTAAAAATCATATTTTAACACCATAAAAAAGAAAATATTTAAAATCTTAAATATATAAAGTAGTAATTTTGTAATTTATATCAGATCAGGTTAGAATGGTGATTTTTCACCTTAAACCCGACATCATCCCAACCCCGACTTTAACATTATATAACTAGCCCTTTCCTGAACTCGAAATTTAAAAAAGAAATCGCCCTTATAAGGTCGGGAGTTATCGGGTTCTAATATTTTGACCATCCCTAACGCCACCTGGTGCCACCCAATAAATAGTAGAGAAAACTACATAGTACTTAAACTATTACTTTTATTCTATTTTGGTACCTAAATTTTATTTATTTTTCAAAACTATACCTAATGTTTAGTTTAGGTTTCAATTTGGTACTCGTCGTTAAAAAATTAACAGAACTACTGACGTGGTAGTTTTTTTTATTTCTTTAATAATTATGTGGTATTACCTTATGGAGACACGTCAACATCACCTTAAGTTTTTTTGTGGGTACCAAATTGAAACCTAAAATAACATTAGGTATGGCTATGAATAAAAAATAAAGTTTAGGTACCAAAATGAAATAAAATTGATAATTTAAGTACTAAACGTGTAGTTTACCCTAAAATATTAACACATGAAAATAAGAATGCAATTTTGTCCTTATTGTGTTATAGAAAGCACTTGAAAACATGGCTCATTCTTGTAGTAGAGGATTAATTTACTTTTCAGTTTATAATACAAAACCTTTTGATGGATCAATGAATAACATATCATCAATAATTTTAAAAAACAATCCAAGTAACTTCGTCCTTAATAATTTGTTATTATTTAATTATGTGAAATTATGTAAAATTATTTATTGCTTTTTTATTAAAAAAAAACTTTTTTAATCTTTGATCACTCGTACGTCAAAAGAATATAAACATTAAGTAGGTTCAATCTTAAGTCTTTCTATATATCATATCAATACTAATCAAATTAAATATCATCGACAATTATAATTAGAGTTAATTGCATCATATGTCTTTAAACTATAACTTTTTAAATTAGTTTCTAATTTCTTTTACATTTCAATTTTATCCTCAAACCATGGCTTTCATTCTAAATTGATCCCAAACTTTTGAACATTTTATATTCACCCCCAAACTATGATTCTCATTCTGTATTGGTCCCTAAACTTTTGAACATTTCAATAATGTCACTAAAAGTCTTTCAAAAGTTTAGAGATCAATTCGATGATGAATTTAGAATGTTTAAAAGTTTAGAGATCAATATAAAATGGGAGTCATAGTTTAAGGACGCATAGTACAATTAACTATATATTGTAATTATAAATCGATACAATATGAAATTAGGGGAGGAAGATACCAAAACTCAAGATGCTACAAAAAGAAATTGAGAAAGATAAAAATGGAAAGAAGTTGAAAATACAAATGAATTGACTATAAACATAGTAACGACATGATGTGGGAAAAAAATGCATTTACGGGGTCGGGGACCCTCCATTTTATTTTGTGAAGGGCTCGTAGTTTGTCACTACCAAAAAGCAGCAGACTAACACAATAAGTTATAAATCCCTCCGTTGAAATTAGCAATTGTACCTGTGGTACGTACCCTCGTCCCCGGCGTGTATGTGCGCTGGTGGGGATTTGCGTTTGCTATGTCTGATAAGCAAATATTTGTATTATGATCTTTATTATTAATAATAATTAGGTCAGTGTTGAAATTAATGGATACTGCAGATGAAGTTGCTAGGGAATTGCCATTTAACTATTTAAGCATGAGGAACATATTGGGTTTCTTACTTGGCCCGCATTCTGCTAAAAGTCGAATGCTACCAACAACAGAAAGCACTTAAATTTGTAGGACTTGAATTTTTTTCTCTTCAACGTGGATGATGCCCCTTTGCTAACTTTGAAACGCCCGGCTACAGTTAACGTCGTCCAAATTCCTTTCTATTTTTATTATGAAATCCTCTGCCATAATGCTCTTCTCGCATTGCTATTGGCGAAGCTGCATGAATTAATTAATATTGATGTTAATTATTATATTCGTGATTATTGTTGGAATACCTCCGAAGCTTGTAAGTTGTCACTGTCATAAAAAATATATACATAAGTAGATAATAATTGGTGTGATGAGGCTGCACACGAGCATCTTGAAAGGTATATAAAGGGCAAAGCCAGGTGCAGGTTTTGCAGTTGCAGAAAACAAGTTTGCTTTACCATCAGCATCGGCAGTGAACCACAGGTTAGCTACTTCCTTCCAAAATTGCTACATATTCATCATTTGCTTGGAGTATTAGTAGAATATCTGTTTATTCAAAGACTTAAAATCTATATATTGCTCTTTTGCCTGCCTTTGTTTCTTTCCCATTCCATGTGTAGTTCCAGTGTCAATAGAAGAACTGGTACTACCTGCATACTATGTATGAATAAATATGTGATAATATTCACCATTATATACATTAGAAAAACAGTTTTCATTATTTTATATATTAGGGTGAACTACATATGTGATCACTTAATTATAAGGGAAAATTCCAATACGACCACCGACCTTTCAATTTTATCAATCAAATCACTTAATTATTTAAATAGTGCCAATCAAGTCATATGTATTAACATTTGACGGAGGAGCTAACGTGTTAGTGAAAATAATTGATATAATTACACATTTGATCTTTATTACTTACATATATTCTATCCATTTGATCTTAATTTTAATTTAACTTAATAAATATAATTTGGTCATAATTTTATTAAATTAAACTAAAATTAGGACAAAATTTATAGAATGTGTAAATAATAAAGACTAAATTTGTAAGTATACTAATTATATTAACTGTCACATTAACTCCTTTGTTAAATGTTAACGACAAATGACTTGATTAATATCATTTAAATAGTTAAATGGTCTGATTGAAAAAAATTAAAAGATGAAGTGTCAAATTAAAATCTTTCCATAAGTAATCACATGTGTACTTTTACCCTATATTTTATTATTCATATAAATTTGTTCGAACTCAAACCCTTGGATTTGAAACAATTAATTAATGCGTAACAAACATGGAAAAATCAGTTCATAAAAGCTTATATTTGATATATAACAAATAAATTTAATCAAATATTAAATTTATACATCTATTTATATTTTAATAGTAATTATTAATCTAATATTATGATATAATCCATTGATTGACATTGTATCAATTATCAAACACAAATCCTCAATAAAAATATAGAGCGGTGAAGTATAGTTAGACGCAAAATCAGTTGGCCAGCAAAACCTTTTGGAAACTGACTAGGAAACATACATTTGCTTTCATGTGATGTGTTTCTTCATAGGAAATTATGTTGGAAACTTACTTGGAATCTATTACCGTGTTCTTTTCCTAGCTAATTATGTACACATTAATTTTGCATTATCTACACGCACAATCCATCCTACTTTTGTTTTTTCCAAAGTGTTTTGGTTTATGTGCCATATATATTTACGTACCTCGCGTTTTGCATGTCGTCTTCTTTAATTCTTTTTTGTCGGTGATATCTGTTTTTTTAGTACAAACAAGTTCTACACTCCTGTAGCTTTTTTCATCTTTTTCCAAACATAAATGTTTATTTAAGAAAACGATACCATGGAAGAATATTTGAGATGGTCTTTCTCTGAGGAAGAATATTTGAAATGTTTTGGAATTTCTATATAAGGGTGCACTGCAGTGCATGCAGATTTGTAGCTCTACTTATAATATCAATTACTGTATGCTCCGCAGAATACGGTCGAGGCTTAGCTTATAATAACTCCGAAGCTTCACGGTGGAACCATAAGCATCACAACTAACAGTTCGAACTTGTGGTTGGTTGACATTTCCCAGTGGTCACTGTGTTGGAAATAAAACACTCACACAAACAACTTTTATTGAAACTCAAACAAATATTACAAGAGTACTCTCGCTCAAAAACAAGAACTACAACTTACTCTTATAGGACTTTGCTTCTTCACTCACTTGGAAGCTCTTAATTTTTCTTGATGCTTAAAACTAAAATGGGAAGGGGTATTTATACTACTCAAGAACAATCCTACACCACACAAATAAACTAATTTAAACAATTACAATTTCAACAAATATCTAACTCTCACCTAACTAAATTGATGTAAGCAATGACATCATTACTTAAATGAGGTAAGCAATGACATCTTTAATTAAATGATGTAAGTAATGACCTCAATTTAGTTTGGGTTTGAGTTTAGGCTCCCATAATGGATCAAGTTTATGATCCAACACACTGATCTTATCATGGCTGAGAATGGTATTGTGCACCCATCTGAGAGCCAGTGGAGCCTGTGGGGAGTGCCTGTTTTTGTCCTCTTTAAAGATGCAAGGTACTTTAGACAGTAGCTTGATTGGTTTACTTTAGATAAAAGTCTTTGCTTTAATGACGGTTTATATTTGAAGAGCTAATTTTTAGTTTCATAAATTTTGTTTTAGGCTTGTTTTCAAATTGGATTCACTTGGCCTGGAGATACTAAGGATCGCATTGCCTGCTGCCTTGGCCTTAGCTGCTGATCCCATTGCTTCTCTGATTGACACTGCCTTCATTGGCCGTATAGGTCAGTTGACGCTCTCATATCCTATATTTATATGTTCTTTGCATTGATTCCTGGGTGCATGTTCTATATATGGTTTTCTTGAATGTCCTATATGTGTAGGACCGGTGGAGCTAGCTGCTGTAGGAGTGTCCATCGCTATATTCAATCAAGCATCAAGGATTACCATTTTCCCACTTGTTAGCATTACAACATCTTTTGTAGCTGAAGAAGATACTCTTGCAAAGATTATCCCTGAAGCTGTAAAATGTGAAGATTTGGAAAAGAATGGACTAAAACACAATGAATTGAAAGAATTGACAGCAACAAATGATGTAGAGGCTGCCAACTTGGAAAATGGTGCAGGTGCAGGTGCAGCTAGGAATACTGATATGAAAGAGCCTGAGAATGGTATAACGCTCTCTTTCTTTGATATGTTATTCGAGACTATCTTAGAGCATTCAGCTTCTCGTATTCTCATGTAATAATACAATTCGACTACTGATGTATTCGTCAGGTTCCAACACATCTGTGCTTGATACCAAAGCTGAAAATGCTGAAGTGAAAAAGGGGAAAAGGCATATCCCTTCAGTGTCAACTGCATTGATTCTCGGTTCGATGCTTGGTCTCCTTCAAGCTATATGCCTTGTTTTAGGGGCCAAACCTCTCCTGAGTGTAATGGGTGTGAAACATGTAAGTGCATCAATAATACTAGTAGCTTTAAATCTATTGATTCACTTTAGTCGTGTGTTTCTCAGTTATCACCTTATATGCTTTAAATTTCATTTTCATAATGCTTGACCAACCAGGATTCCCCAATGTTAAGCCCAGCACTTAAGTACTTGACTTTGAGATCATTAGGCGCTCCTTCAGTTCTTCTCTCTTTAGCCATGCAAGGGGTTTTCCGAGGATTTAAGGATACAAAGACACCTTTATATGCAACGGTTGCAGGAGACCTAGCAAATATCGTTTTGGACCCTATATTTATCTTTGTCTTACGACTCGGTGTCAGCGGTGCAGCCATAGCACATATCTTTTCTCAGTAAGTTAATTGTGTCTTCTTTCTCATTTGACAATCTTATATATATTCCATCTCTAATGGAAAATGATCTCTTCAGGTATTTGATTTCACTCATCCTCTTGTGCCGATTGATGAAACAAGTCAGTCTCTTACCCCCGAATATGAAAGACCTGCAATTGGGACGATTTCTTAAAAATGGTAGGGGACTACAGAGTTTACAGTTTGGTTATTCTTAAAACTTACTTGCCTATGACCCTATGGTCTGATGCATGATATTACTACAGGTTTTCTTTTATTAGCAAGAGTAATAGCAGTCACATTCTGTGTGACGTTGGCAGCATCAATGGCTGCTCGGCTTGGTTCAACGCCTATGGCTGCATTTCAAATCTGCTTACAGATCTGGATGACATCATCTCTTCTTGCTGATGGTTTAGCTGTCGCTGGACAGGTATACATACATACATACATGAAATTGCATACAAGTGGTTGATTAACCTATCTGTAATGGCCATCGTTATAGGCAATTCTCGCAAGTGCATTTGCAGAGAAGGACTACAAGAAGGTGACAGCAGCGACATCTCGTGTAATGCAGATGAGTTTTGTGCTTGGTGTGGGGCTTCTTGTTGTTGTGGGAGTCGGTTTATACTTTGGGTCAGGGATCTTTTCCAAAGATGCTAGTGTTCTTCATCTTATCGCTATAGGAGTACCGGTAATCAATTCATTGATGCACCCAGCAACAACCTCAAAAATTTTAACTTTCTTTCTTAAAGATATATATATTGATTGAAGTGTATATACATATGTGATCAGTTTGTAGCAGCAACACAGCCAATCAACTCAATTGCTTTCGTGTTTGATGGTGTCAACTTTGGAGCATCAGACTTTGCATTCACAGCATACTCCATGGTGTTAGTAGCCGGAGCAAGCATAGCATCGCTCTGCATTCTCTCAAAAAGAAACGGTTTCATAGGGATATGGATTGCACTAACCATTTACATGGTTCTCCGAAGCTTAGCTGGAGTTTGGAGGTAAAATCAACACCTTTGATCCTATGCCATTTCCATACACAGACATACATACATATATTTCTGATTGAAAGTGATGTTATGTGGTGCAGGATAGGGACTGGAACTGGTCCATGGCGCTTCCTAAGAAGTAGATCCATCGCATAGGATAGGGAAGTACTCCCAAAGAAAACAGTCTTTGAAAAAGTTCAGTTTTTATATATATATATATACGTATAGATATTGCTGTGGTTTGCATAGTGGTGGTTTGTTTGTTTCCACCTGCTTTATTGCTTTCATTTTTGAGAGGGTAGGAATGGATATTGTGTTGTGGATTGTCATGTTCTGTTTAGATGATGTACGTAAACATGCAAAAATAAAAATGTGTTGTAGCAGTCGAAACTTATCTATGCAGCATAGCACTTGTTTCTTTCCACCAATTTTGTTTTTGCTTGTTTTGAAAACTAAAACTTACTTAAACTTTAGTAAACATTTATTTAATTTATCCTTAAATATAAGAGGGACATAAATAAGATTATAAAATCAAGTAATTGTTCAGTCTTCAGTCGGATCCTGTCAGGTCAAGTCAAATCGGATACAGGTTGAGTCGGGTTAATTTAATGGTTCGACTTGGATAAGGTCAGGTCCAAGTCATATCAGTTCGGGTCATTTTACAGGTTGATTTGACATCAGATTCAGTTCGGGTTCAGGTCGGTTAATTTCAGTTCGGATTAATGTCAGTTCATGTCAAAACGATTCAGGTCTGAAGAAGTTAAATACCATGTTAATTCAGGTTCGGATGGATTTCAATCGGATCTCGTTCAGATCACATCATTCACAGACAAAATTCAGGTCGGATCTTACCAGATACGAATTGACTTCAAGTCGGGTCATTTTTGGGTTAATTATTTTTCACCTTTCAATGTTTCATGAACGTGAGAACGTCGATTTGTAATTTGTAATTCTATATGATTTAGAATAAATTAAAAAAATTATAAATAATTATGGGTTAGCTTTGATAAAAATATAATTCGAAGTACTAAACTGAACAAACATACAATTAGAAACAAAAATTTAAATAAATTAAACAACACGCATGGATGAGGGATAAAATTGAATTAATTATAAAATGTGAAGTTAAAATTAATATAAAAATGGACTAAATTGAATATATTTAAAAGGTTGGTGAACAAAAGTTTATAGAATTTGAAATGAAATTTATAATGTGATTTATAGGGTTTGAAGTAAATTACAAAAATATAAATAAGTATGAGTCAATTTTAGATACAAATATAATTTTAAGGACTAAACTGAACAAATATAAAATTACAATTTAAAATTTTAAGAATTAAACAACATAAAAAGACTAAATCAAAATAATTGTAAAATAGACTAAATTACATTCATTTCAAAAGTTGAGAAAAAATTGAAACAATTATATATATATATATATATATATATGATAAATATTATGATAATATGATGCATGTATATATAATGTACATTATACGATACAGTATATGTATATACTTTTATATATATATAATGTATATAAATATAAATATAAAGTATAAGTATATAAACTATAATATATATATATATATATATAAAGTATAAAGTATAAAGTATAATTATAATTATAATTATAATTATATATATATAATTGGCTAGGAATAATGGTCATTAGATCAAACTCTATCAAAGGTCTAAATTGATTTAAATTTGTTCATCAATATTGATGACATGGGACCTAAAAAGATAGAGTCATTTAATATTTTTTTTTGTTCAGGTTTCAGTCGGATCCTATCAGATAAGGTCAAATCGGATACATGTTGAGTCAGATTAATTTAATGGTTCGAATTTGATTAGGTAGAGTCCAGGTCAAATCAGTTTGAGTCATTTTCGTGTGGATTTGACATCATATTCAGTTCGGGTTTCATGTCGGGTTAATTCCAGTTCGGATCAATGTCAGTTCAAGTCAAAACGGTTCAAGTCCAAATTAGTTAAATATTAGGTTAATTCAGGTTCGGAAGGATTTCAATAGGATCTTGTTCAGATCAGGTCACATCATTGACAGACAAAAATTAGGTCAAATCTTACCGGATACGGATTGACTTCAAGTCAGGTCATTTTTAGGTTAATTATTTTTCGCCTTTCAATGTTTCATAACGTGAGAACGTTGAATTGTAATTTGTAATTGTATATGATTTAGAATAAATTATAGAAAAAATATAAATAATTATGGGTCAATTTTGATAAAAAAAAATATAAATTAAAGTACTAAATTGAACAAACATGAAATTAGAAACAAAAATTTAAATAAATTAAACAACACACATGAATGAGAGATCAAATCAAATTAATTATAAAACGTGAAGTTAAAATTAATATAAAAATAGACTAAATTTCATACATTTAACAGGTTGGTGAACAAAAATTTATAGAATTTGAAATGAAATTTATTATGTGATTTATAGGGTTTGAAATAAATTATAAAAATATATATAAGTATGGGTCAATTCCATATACAAATATAATTTTAAGGACTAAACTGAATAAATATAAAATTAAAAATTTAAATAAATTAAACAACATAAAAGGATCAAATCAAAATAATTGTAAAATGAATCGAATTACATTCATTTCAAAAGTTGAGGAAAAATTAAAACAATTATATATATATATATATATATATATATAAGTGGCAAGGAATAATCATTCAAAAGTTTAAATTGATTTAATTTTGTTCATCAATATTGATGACATGGCACCTATAAAAATAGAGACATTTAATTTTTTTTCAAGTCATAAGTCAAAAAAAAAAAATCACCCAATGACCGTGGCGATCAAAACATAGCAAAATTTTAGGATTTAGGTTTTTTAACTTTTGTATCTTGTTGGGCTTGTAATTTGGGTCAAAGGTTTTTTTTTTTTTGTAATAAATTTTATTTACCCAGTCCTAGTATATGTAAATGAACTTGTATGTAATATAAATGAGTTTTTATTATATTTGGGCTTTGAGAAAAGTATGCTATATTTATTTATAACATGGGTAATATATGTATATGGATATGAAATATGAAAACGGTATATGGTATATACTAATATATAATTTATATTAATGTCATCACCTGGATAAAATAAGTGATGACAATAGTATAAATTTTAACATAAATTTGTTTAGTTGATTTTATTGTAATTTTAGCATAATAAATTTTATTTATTCATTTATAAATTATTAATTTTAGTATTTTTTATGTTATTCGATTTTCCAATCTCAAATAAATTCATCTTATATATTTTAAAATTTTAAGCTAAATTATATTTATTATTAATCAATTTTACATAAAAATAAAATAGACTTATAAATATCTTAATTAATTTTATATAATCTAATAAAATCATGTTCGATAACTAAATTATATAATAAAATTAATTTAATGATTATAATTAAAATTTATAATATAAGGATTATAATTAATATAGAAAGTAAATGTATTAATTTAATTATCGTAACTAATAATTTATTTTAAATTTTAAAAATTAATCATATTAATTTAATTATAACAAGTTTATCATAAATTTAAAATCTCATAATTGCATCAATGGTAACTTATTACTTATAAGTTAGATAAATATTAAATCAGTTCAATAACAAGTCAGATCAGTTCAATAACAAGTCAGATCATTTACAGGTTGAGTTAATTACATGTTAGGTTCATAACAAATCAGGTTGATAACAGGTCGAGTAATACCAATTATTTACCAGGTTAATCTCGGGTTCGAGTTCACATCGGTCGGATGTAGGTCGGGTTCAGCTATCATATTATCGGTTTAATTCGGGTTTAGGTCGTTCTCATATCGGGTGCAGGTTGAGTTCATATCCATAATTTCTAGGTCCAACTCGGGTTCAGGTTAAGGTCAGTTCGAACTCGAATCAGTTTCGGACCATCTCCGCTAGAATCACAAACAATTTTAACTCAAATTGATTTTAGTCAATTTTACATACCGAGTTAGCTTTTTACAACCCTAGACATAAATAATCCAAGTATTAAAATCACATTTTCTTTTATTTTTTACATCTCTTCTATCAAATATAGGGGTGGAAAGAAAATATATATTTGTTATCTAATAAATATTTAATTATATTTTATATTTATCTTGAATTACGTATTTATTGTATTTAAATTATTTAAATTTATGGATAAATAGCATTTTATTATTTTAATTTATTTAGTATTTATTTATAAGAAATATTTGTATTGTTATCTTAACGGTTTAAATATTGAATTATTCTTTCAAAAAAAAAAACTCTTTGATTACACTTTCATTTCAATCGCAAAAGGGTAGTTTAATCAAAATACTGTCCGTATTTAGCATGGTGGACATTTCTTGAACTATAGAATTTTCTTTTAAAAGGGTAGTTTAATCGCAAAAGAGTATTCTCGTTGCCGTGGAAGTAATTGTTGAGCTTGTATTTGGTTGTAATGACATATGAATTTGATGTACTTCCATTTAGGTTTTTGGATTATTCAAGATGCGTCTTAGAAATTCTTGATGATTTAAGAAATACTCATGAATCAATTTCTGCATAAAGTTTACACACAGATTTATGGTTTACAATCACTGCCCAATAATTTGAGCAACTTACGTCCATCCAAGTGTTTGTTTTGCCAAAAAAACAAAAGCAAAGGAATACCGTAATCCTGGTACAAACCATACCATACAGCATAATAATCTAGAAATGCTCAATAAAAGAAAATATCCGCAAATTGGAAGCACAACCACCCAAGATTATTAATGGTTAAGAAAGATTATGAACAGATACTATCTTGTAATCACCCAAGACTATTAAAAACAGATATTATCATTCTTTAACTGATCTTCCTAAGCGTTGGTAAGGAGAGAGAACAAAGCAAGAATAAGCTCAGTTTTCGGAAAAAGAACGAAACTCAGAACACATATCCAGTTCACAATCGTGTTTTCCTCGGAAAGAATTACTGATAAGTTATGTCCAACTCCATGATATATCATTGAAGTAAAAACGAGATATCAACCTTATACTCTGTGCACATGATGTGAATTGAAATACACAAAATTACAACCAAACAAACCTTCGGCATTTGCAGCTTGGTGTCCACCAAAACAAACCTTCACTCTCGGTTGTCCATCTTAACAGTTTATTCCACACTCTTGTACATCAGGCCCAGTAACTCTTGTTGTAAAGGGATCGATACGCACCCACAACAAAGAGAAAATGGAGGCAAGCAGAATTGACCATACGACTACGATGGTGGGTGTCCGGTTTTGGCGTCCCATCAAACCTTTCAAGAACGGGTAGAGATGGATGATCACCCAGAAGGCAAAGAATAGCTTACCAAAGAGGGGACCCCATGATTGATAGCCACTATTGATGGCATACGAGATTCCTGCAACAACTCCCACCAAGTTTATAATGAGGAGAGTGGTTGGTGGGATGAGAAGGGTTGTCCATTTGAACATATAAAGTTCTGCAAAATCTCCATCTTCATCTGATGCTTTTGAAGTGACCGTGAAGTTAGTGTCGATGCCAGCAAGAACCTTGAGAAGCCCTTGGAAAACAGCAAAAAGATGTGCCGACACACCACCAATAACCCAAAATTGTTCATTTCTCCACCACTCATCAATTCCCACACCACTCCACCTCATTTCTAAAATACCAGTTGCAAAAATGGAAAGAAAGAGGGATATAAACCATATACTCGCAAGGTTACTAATCTGCAGTCACAGAAAACCAAGCAAACTAATTACGAGCATATAATGCAATAACCTCTAGCTCAACAAAACAATAAATAAATAAAGTGATGTTGATTAGGTATAATAATTCCGGATAGACTAACCTGTGGGATAATGAACTTGTTAGTGAGCAGACAGACGGCTGGCAGTGTGCAGTACATGAGAAGTGGAATAGCAGTGATTGGGTAGATGGTAGTGTTAACATATGCAAACCGTTCAAGCCACTTGAGCCTACCCTTATAACCATACCAGATAGGGCAATGCCTACTGAAAAGAATTTCTACGGAACCAAGAGCCCATCGAAGCACTTGGTTCAGACGATCTGAAAGATTAATAGGAGCAGAACCTTTAAATGCTGGGAGTTTTGGCATGCAGTAAATTGACCGCCAACCACGGGCATGCATTTTGAATCCAGTAAGAATATCTTCTGTAACAGAACCATAGATCCACCCAATCTGCAGGAAAAAAGAAAACAAGGAAATTTAACTCAATTATGGCAGATGAAAGGGATGTGAAAGGCGCAGAGGATAAGAGATCATCCTGCACAAGTGACAAAAAATGAAATTTAAAAGGAATAAAAGCAAGCATTTTGCGGCAACAGCTATGGGTTTCATACAATTCAAACATACATAGAAGTCCCTGATGCAGTTTATAGATTAATATACTCTAATTCCTTTCATCTTTTAACACCCAAAAAGAAACAATTCGATATCCAATAGTCATGAAATTCACTGATCAATTTTCATGTAGTGGAGTCAGAGATTTTAAGGACGTAGAGCAATAAAACATTTCAGGGTTCAGAGAAAACATGGGAGGAACAGCGAGCCACATACCTCACTTCCCCAGTCTGTTTTGTCCTCATATCCACAGCTGATAACATGAATTGCTTCCTTAAGAAGTGTTTCGGGAGTAGCAGACTGAGGAACACCACCATTCTCCATAAGTGTAGAGGCAACAAAAACAGCAGACTGACCGAAACGTTTCTCCAGGCTCATTTGCGACATCAGAAGTGACTTTTCGTCATCAAACCCAGCCCCTGATTTTAAAAATGCAAAATGGAGGACTTAGAAGGAGCTTTTCTTCATTTGACCAAATGGTAAGGAGAATAATGACCGCTAAGCTCAAAAGACAAGAAAGTAAATAGTTACCTTCAACACCCTCTTCTATATCCTCTAGATTGTATATTGGAACGGTAGAATCAACATGTTTGCCAGATTTCTTCTTGTCTGATCCCTTTTTACTTGATTTTGAACTCTTCTTACGAGAACCTCCACACAGTGAAGATAGCACCCCCGCTTTTTTATGCTTGGGCTTAAGGGGAGGTTCATATCCATACAATGCTGTTCTATTGAAGACACATCCCGTACCGACGTAAACAGGCCCTTGTATGCCATCCAGACCCCTCAAGTTTATCTGTAATTTCACAATAAATTAGATGATGTCTCAAGGATTTCAATAGCTAGTATGTTCGATGAAAACTGACTCAAGCCAGTCATTCTACATCATCAATAACATCATTCACAAGATGCAATTATTTTTCTTGGTACAAGATATGGAGCTTACATCAAAGAAAACAGTGTTTCTGTTAGCATATCGATCGTTCTTGTCAATACCATCAAACCTTTGTGGAAATTGAACATAACATACTTGCTTCCCAAGGTTTGGATCCATCAGAAAACACATAGCTTCCCTTAAGGCCTTGCTATTATTTATGTAGTGATCACAATCAAGATTCAACATGAAAGGTCCATTAGTAAGAACAGCTGACACCCGAACCTGAAAGAAAAGTTCATTGACAGCTATGTTAGATAAGATAGATATCAATGAGTACTGCAAAATTACGATAGATTTAAAAAATAACTTACAAGTGCATTCATAGCACCAGCTTTTTTGTGGTGTTGGAAGCCTGGACGCTTTTCACGAGAAACATAAACTAACCTTGGCAGCTCATTGCCATCAGCATCAAGGCCCCCGCTCTGACCTAAGAAAACCTGCAAGTTTACAAAACTTTGGTAACATTAATAATGTGTAAAATACTTACAGCTAAGGCAACTCACTAAACCACTTTCAAAATAATGAAAAAAATGAACAGGATGATCACATAATATGCATGGAAATGTAATGAACTAACTCAAGCAGATCTATTCTCGTCTCATGTGTTTGTTAATATTAATCTACGATTGAAAGGAAACATATAATCCCACTTGTTATGTTTTTCCAGTCCAATGTGTGTATAGAATTTCATATAATCTAGAAATTCAGGAACAAAGGCCATCCTGCTCAAATAAGATAAATGAGTAGAGCATATCTATGAATGCAAAAAACAGGTCCTACCTGGATCATTCCTGGATGGTCTCTGGTGTTATTACCAGGCCATGGTGTACCATCCTGCATAATCCACCCTTCTTCAGGAACTTTCTGTGCCTTTGCAACAAGCCCATTAACTCTAACTTTAAATTCTTCATATTCTCTCTGCAATAAAAGGAAAGAAGTGAGGATGATAAAAATTTGAATATGTAGCAAAATTGCAACCAAGAATATCCAAGCTAACCCTTACCTTCATAGCTCTACGATCTTTGACAAATGATGTTTGAACTTTATCTTTCAGGTAATCAATCTTCTGTGCAAAATACCACTCTGGAGCCCGAGGTTCAATGTTATACTTCTTGCAGAAAGGTACCCATTTCCTAGCAAACTCTGATGTCTCAGACAATGCTTCAAATGTTAACATAGCAGCACCATCATCTGACACATAGCAGGAGACCTTGTCGACTGGGTAGTCAACAGCAAGAATGGATAGCACAGTATTTGCTGTCACAAGTGGAGGCTCCTTTAACGGATCGACAGTACTCACAAAAATGTCAACAGCAGCTAATTCTGATGGTTCCCCTTCACGATCGTATCTGTTAAACAGCCAGGGAAATTAAATGATAAAGCAAGACTAAAGACAGACTAAAATAGCACAACTGCTTAAAATATGTTTGTGCAGATTCATGAGATTGACAGGAAGAAAATGTCTTACCTCAAGGCAAGTCTATCGAGATAGGTTTCGCGGTTAACAGGAAGCCACTTAGGAAACTGATCCAGTATCCATGATATTGCAAACCAAATCTCACATATAACAGATATCAACCATAGAGCATAGGCATTTGGAACAGGGTTTGTTATTCGATAGTGCAAGAAAATGCAGAGAATAATGAGTCGAAGAATGATGACCATCCGATAAGGGTTTATTTTTGATGAGGGAACGGAAACCTTTCTTGATAGAGGCTGCCGAGCTTCATCATTCCTGAAAATTAAGAAGAATATTGATAATTAAACTTGGGCTAGACAGATTTGTAGCAGGACTTAGCTCCCTTAGATATGGAACTTCAGAATTGTTGCTAAATCATGTTCTCCAAATTCAGAAAACTAGTCTATATTGCAGGATTTAGAAACACCCCAGGCAAAGGAATAGAGAAGTGTGATCAATATTCTTAACATATTTTAACTTGCCATGGACTAACATGAACAAGAACAAATAATCTCATATAAGTTCAAGATATTAATCAGATGGGACGCACAGTAAAGAGTCATCCACAAGCACATCGGTGCTGGCATCAATATCACCAGCACCCCTTTCAGATGCAGGGTGGCCTGTACTCATAGGAACACCATTCTTTTCCTGCTTCATCTTCCAGCCATCAACTCTCTCCTTCCAAGCTACATTTCCCATTCCAGGTGAACCAAACTCCCTCACGGGATCCACAACCCTAATATTCGCTGCAAGGAATTTCAATGTTTATATCAATTAGCCATAAAAGCATATAAAGAGAAAGATGGATTTCATTTGTGCAATTAATTAATGCCAGCCATGTAAATAAGAGGATGCATACATTTTCCACCAACAAGCCCCGGAGATGCCATAGAAATCCGCTCAGGTGATGCAGCAGATAACTCACCAGAAACCTACAATGTGTCAGTGAGGAAAGCAAAGTTCCAATCCATCATTCCATTAATGAACAATTACAAAGAACAATAGCTTCAGGACAGCTTATAGACTTACCTCCTGCCCATTGGTGAGCAGGGGAAGATGGTTATGAGAAACCTCTTTATCATAACTTGGAGCACTAACATCCTCCCCTCTTGCATAAGTTGCATGCCAGCTCAACATTCTTTCTGAAATTTTCTGCTTCTGATATTGGTTTTTGTTTTCTGAAGAGTAATTGAAATCACTAGCGCTGTCATCTGCATCACCACCCTCTTCTCTATCTCCGATGATAGCAGGACTACCTGGAACCATAGAAAGATATAAAAAAAATAGAGATGAATATAATTGGAAAAGTACAGTAATGGGAAAATCTGTTCAATACTTAGTGTTATAAGAAGTTCGTACAAATAACAAAAAATCTCACGTGTGTAATACTATAAATGGACATTCTGAAAACCAAGTGTATATCTAGTGGGATACAAATTTTAAAATCACCTTTGTGCCTCTTGTATCTGGTTTTGCATTGAGGGCATGACTCATTCCCATCCTTCCTTTCATATTCATAGCATGGGCGGCAGACGGGAAATGCACATACATCACAAGCAATGAATGGATCACCATCAACATTCTTTCCGACAGTATCACCACAGATTTGGCACACCTGGCCACCAAGATTCTTCATGGTCTTTCCCTGATCAATCAAAGACTTTTTAGTCACATAGTCAGCAACAGATATGGAATTATGGATACCTCCAGCAATCCAAGGATAAACATCTAGCAGATATGCCTAACTATAAGTAAGAACACATATCAAGAATACAGACATCAAATAACTAGGTTATGAATTCATAAGAAAGTGAGTAAACCATTTGCAAACAAAGTACACTTGAACTATTTTTTTTAAAAATTATGGAACCTAATGCAATTAATCTAATATTTCGCTAAATTTTCTCTTATCATCAATTTTCCAATCGATAAGGCAAACTGAGAATTACAGACAAGTGTGAATAATTCTTCCAATACATACCCCAATATCTCCTGATTCCATTGTAAACCCCTTCTTTTGTCAGTTGGGAACAATGGATCCCAACTGTTTCTCGATTATCAACAAGATGTGTGCATGCCTTTATTTGCCAAATCTGAAAATCAAAATAAATCCTCCACTTCAAGAGTACGTTTTTCTGCTAAATCTGAAAAATAAATAAATAACAAGTAACAGAACTTATCATTTACTAGCTAGAACTGCAAATGACTTCAAAGCACTTCCCAACCAAATAAATCTAAATAAAAACTGTAACAAAAATCTCGTTGTCAGATAACGACTATTTAAATTTTCTTATAATGCTCTCCAACATTGCCACTTAATTGGATCAATGACGTCGACTGCTTCAGAACTCTAAGTAAACGAACCAACAAATAGCAACGCACTGTAGAGATGGATGCAATCGACATGTCCAAATCCAAAGGTCTTAAACAGAAAACCGACACATACAACGAGTTATAAGTCAAAGTGTTCACCAAAGAGATAACAAAATTTCGATGCAAAATAAAACAGAGAAAATAGCAAGAGTTGAGCACTCCGGTTCTAAAAAACAATCCGTTAATAACCCAAGACGAACATCATCACGATTCTCAGGATGAAAACAGAAATGAACTTGAAGAAAATGACTAAATCGAATTCGAAAACGAAACAATGGCTTCGATCTCTGCGGAATGAGAGAAAATCCACAACAGATCTAGGCGGAAAGCAACGAGAGAAATGGAAATCTGAGAGTGTGAACGGATCGACAATACGAACCTTGAAAATGAAGAAATGTCGTAGGAGGGAAGAGAGCAGGAATGCAAAGCAGCAGCTAACTCCCTTTATCAATCTCTGTCTATGAATACTAATATAATAGCAGTAAACAAATAAGCAAAGGTGGGTTTTATTTTATTCTCTAACAAATTATAATAGCTGTCAACAAATAATTACACAAGAGAGGAAAGCGACAGATAAACTACGATACCAGTTCCTTCCACCGACAGTTGTTAAGGGTTAAACGTTAAGAGGCTTTAGGCTTATTAGAGAGGTTAAGTTTAAGATTTAGGCTCAGTGATGAAATGCACTGACAGATCATTTACACCCAATCATTTTCTTTATTTTGTTGCGGTTCGATGGTCGAACCGTTGAAATTAAACAGCTGGAACGCTTTCATATCACGACTTACTGACCCCGGCCTGGAAAAAAGTTACGGAGGGTGACTTTCTAATACTACTGGCTTAGACTTTGTGTTGAGTCGCAGTTTTGACAATGTTGTTCTTTTGTTTAACCGGATTTATCCCTTTTTAAATTTAAGGTTAAAAATAGTTTTTGAATAATATTTTTATAAAATAAATTATATTTTACTGTTTCTAAAAATATTTTACGATTACAAACGAATAATGTTTCCAGATATTCAAATCAAACACGACCGTTACACACTCGAATTCACTTAATACCCCTAATATTTCATTTTATGATAAAAAGATTCTTAATAACTAATAATCAATTTGTTCATTATTTTTTATTTTTAGAATATTTTAACTATCAACGTTTTATTTTAGGATAACAAATATTTATTTTAGAACGTTAATAGTTTGTTAACTAACTATTTCTATCAATAGATAAATATTTTTATCTCAAAATAAAACGTTACAATCAAAATACTTTATAAAAAATAAGAATCAAAATAACTATTTAATAAATGTTAACAACTAATTTTGATATTAGAGCAAACTAAAATCATTCAAATCTACTAATTTTAATTAATTTTAAAATTTATCAAATATACATATTACTTTATTTATCATAACCTCTCCCTTCACCTCATTGAATAACCTTACTTTTATTCAAAAAAAAGAAAAAATAACCTTACTTCATTTTGTTAGCAGAATGAATTAGAAATTTATGTTAAGCGGCTAATTGGAATTTTGTGGTTATTTTCAATTTATTTTATGTTTAATATAAAGAAATTATTTAAACTATATCGTTTTTCTTAAAATGGTATATGAATTTTTTTCGTCAATGCATGTGTCTAACGTTACAACCATTATCATTTTAGATGTTTCGGTTGTAACGACTGTTAAAAAACATGTTAAGTGACACGTATTGCATTCAGATAATTTTGAAAATAATAATTTTTTTAAAATCTTAAATATATTATTATATTAAAAATCCTATTTTTTCTAGAATTACCAAAAAAAACTAAATCCCTAAAATTCCTTAATATCAACCCAAAATCTCTAACTCTAACTTATCATCGCCTTTGCCAACCACGGTCGCTACTACTATTGGTATCTCCCTTATCGGTCATCGTTACTTGAACTTCGGGTCACATAGAGATCGTGACTTTCAATCTTTGGTTTGTCGGGTTCTGTTAGAAGTTTCTAAATCTTTAATACCTGTAGGGTTCGTCGAATTGGACGATTGAGGAGAGCCAAGACGGTGGTTGATTAGTGGACGATGATAGAGGTAGTCATTTGGAAATGACAATGACAACCGATGAAGATAAGCAACGTGGATATAGGGGTTAGATTTAGGATTTTTTTTAAAGTTTTTCAACAATTTTGGGATTATATATATATAGTTTTAATTTTTAATTTTAATTTTTTTAAAAATATATATAAATGTGACACATATCACTTAATGAAATATTATATTTTAACAGTCAGTATGACCAATACACCTAAACTAATAATATTTGTAAGGTTAAATTAATCAATTTACTGAAAAAAATTAAGTATCATTTTAAACAAAATGGTATTATATGTACATTTTTTTCTATTAAGCTTTTATTTTAAAGATATTTTCAAGTATGATACAACCGACAGGGCGTTGGCATTGATTATTTGTCAGCATCGTTCGGGTATTTGTTTCTGTTTTTTAATTCGGCCCTATGCAATGGTGGGACCAGTTGTGGGTCTTGAGAGGCCTTGTATTTAGCACTCGGTCGGTAGCTTGCAATTTAGAAGTTAAGGTCGAATTTGCTTTTTATATGAAGTTAAATTTGATTTTTAATATTATTTTTTATATCATTTAAATAAGTCTTTGATTTAAGTTATTATGTAGGTAAAATATTCTTATTATAAGCATGGCAAAGTTAGGTGCGTAACACGAGTCAATCAGAATCAGTCAAGACAAAACCTAAAAATTTAGAATGACAAAAAATTAATTCTCAATGTTTATTAAATTAATTATTTTAGTTTATAATTTTTTTAATGTTTTAGGTCATAATATATTATTTTAGAGTGAAGGTATTTTTAGCATTTGATTAAATAATAACTTTTATCATTGATCTTTTATGGAGTATTTTGATCTTAACGTTTATTTTTGGGTAAAAACTTTATATTTTGGAACATTAATCGTTTGTTAACTAACGATTTTCATCTGCGAATGAACATTTTATCCCAAAATAAAATAAGGTGTCAAAATATTTTAAAAATAAGAATAAAAATCAAAACGACTATTTTGATAAATGTTGAAATTAATTTTGGTATTATGACATTTACTTTGGTTTGATGAGCTTTTTAACAGGGGCAAATTTTGAAATAAAACGTCTAAAAATAAGTGAAAATTGTTTTATTTTGAGTAATTGGATGAAATTTTTAATAAAATAATAGAACAATGTTTGTTAGATAAAAAAGAGAAACCAGAAAATATGAGTTCCCAATTATCAATTTAAAGTTTTACCCAATTTCCACTTAAAAAACTACAAATTTAACAAGAGAATTAGTTAAAACCTAAAATGTTAAATGATTTTCTTAATTGAAAAAAAAAACTTAACAATGATGGTAACATTTTAAGTTTTGACCCGAAAGTTATTCGATTTACATAATTTATTATGGAGAACGAAATATTTTTTGTTCTCACCTAAAATATTACATAAGTTTCTCGATTGAAAACTCTTAATATTGATGGTAACATTTTAAGTTTTAATCTGAAAATTTATATGATCTACATGATTTATTATTCAAAATATAATATTACTCATTCCAACCTAAAAAAATTACATACTCAGTCAGAAAACCAATTACAACCTAGAATGTTACATGAATTTCTCAATTGAAAAAAAAAATTAACATTGTTTGTAACATTTTACGTTTAAACCTAAAAAAATCCTATCTACATGATTTATTATAGAGAACATTTTCCGGTTCTAACTTAAAATGATATCCTATCCAACCTAAAAAGTGTTATATTCAGTAAGAAAATCGATTACAACCTAAAATGTTACGAGTTTCTCAATTCAAAAACTCAACACCGACGATTACCTTTTATGTTTTAACCTAAAAAGTTATGTGATCTACATGATTTATATGAAAATGTAACATTTTTTGTTCCAACCTAAAATATTACATGTCTAATATAAAAAATTACATATTTGATAATAGTTTAAGTTATAACTGGAAATGCTATATGAGTCTCTCAATTGAAATAAACTTATCACTCATGTAACATTTTAGGTTATAACCGATTATATAAAATAAGTAACTTTTTAGATTAAGCATGATAATATTTTAGGTTGAACCAAAACAATTGTGTTATCCATAATAAACCATGTAGATCATATAAATTTTCAGGTTAAATCTTAAAATGTTACCAAAGGTGTTAATTTTTTTTTAATGAGAAACTCAACTTACATTTTAGGTTGTAACCAATTTTTTTTTATCGAATATGTAATTTTTTAGGTTGAATTAAACAACATTTTAGGTTTGAATCGAAAATGTTATGTTCTTCATAATAAATCACATAGATCATATAACTTTTCAGGTTAAAACTTAAAAACTTACCATTAATATTAAAGTATTTTTCAATTGAGAAATTCATATAACATTTTAGGTTGTAATCACTTTTATTATCAAATATATAACATTTTAGATTAGACAAATAATATTTTAGGTTTAAAAAAATATTACGTCCTTGCTAATAAATCATATAAACAAGATAATTTAAAAAAATTATTTGAAAAATGTATATAACATTTTAGATTATGAAATATTCTTTTAACTAAACATATAACTTTTTTTTTAATTAAAATTAACTAACATTTGAAGTTGAAATTAGATGACATTTTAAATCTACCAATCGTATCTTGAGCCGATCACGCTATAAATTTATCTTAAATGAATTGACGGACAACATGAGGGTGTTACCGTGTTAGAATCAAATATAGTATTTAGGGTTTCTGCGTGCGAAACTGCCTTTAGGGTTTCTGATTTTGAGTTTGAAACACGGAATCAATGGCGTCGTTTGGGTCCCTGAAGTCCGCAATATTCGATAGGGAAGAGAAAAAACAGTTCCGTCTTCTCGTCTCTTCCAAATACAGTATCCTTCTTATTGTTACGAGCACTTACGCATCATTTGAGCTCACTTCATTTTAAATTCTCAATCTGAATCTCAGGCAGTACCAAGCTAACATTCGCGGCCTCAACGCCTTCGATCGCCACAAGAAGTTCTTGAACGATTACGGTAAATTTTCCTTGAGTTTCTTGTTGCGATTAATGCTTTGGTAATATTTCATGTATTATCTCTGTTTTTCCTTGATCTGTTATACTCGTCTAAAATGCTTGCTGCACTATTTATTGCTTCGTTAATTGGGAAATGGACATGAAAGGAATTATGCAAATAGTGAGCGCTTCATTTGTAACATTCTTGTGTCCTAAAACAAGTTGGTTATGACAGTCTTCTCTTTGAGAATGGTAGGAGGTTACAGTCAGCCACACATTTTAGTTTCAATGCTAAAACGAGTCCTGTATGCGGGTTTTGTCTCACGTTTCAGCTGCATCATGTCTTTATTTTAGGGTTATAGTTATTTTTCCTTCTCTTCTGGGTGTCTAATTTTTGCTTTTGATCATCGTTTTGCAGTTGGCTTCTATGGAAAAGAAAAATCTACAGATGTAAAGTTGCCAGTTAAAACAGATCATGATACCCTGAGGGAGGGATATCGGTATGCTTTTGTTGTTTGTATCAGAGGACTTGCACGTCTCTATGTCACTTTATAATTAGTGCTTACATTCTTCCAAGTGTTTTCTATGTTTGTTTTATACATTCTCTTCGAGGGTTTATAATAGTGTTATATATGTTTATATTACCTAGAACTCTTCAAAGTTTGAATGAAACTTTTTATTGTTCTTA
Source organism: Hibiscus syriacus (assembly GCF_006381635.1). Lineage (NCBI taxonomy): Eukaryota > Viridiplantae > Streptophyta > Magnoliopsida > Malvales > Malvaceae > Hibiscus > Hibiscus syriacus. Next base: position 474,680 of record NW_024063109.1, on the reverse strand, counting down.
ATCCGTGGAATTTGTGCACTGTGCTCTATTTGCGTTGAATTGAAGAGAGCAGACACGATAAGGTCTATTGGTCTTGCTTTGTTATAGTCTCCTTTTCAGGCACAAATGGCAAAGTATGACTAGGTAACTTTATATGTAGATGCGTGCCTTTATTTATCAGATATTAAACATTTAATTATATGATTGTAGAAGACAAGTGAATTCAGAGCTGATTGAGTAGCTTGATAAATATTCATGAAGTGGATTTATGAATTATGATCTATCATTATATCAAATTGAGAATATTGAGATACGTGTTAAGATAAATGCTTTGTGATGAGGATGAATGGTTGTTTAGCATATTCAGGATGTTTTGGGGAATGATGGTTGGCCTAGGTTAAAAAGTGCAGGATCAGGCAGAATTACATCAGATATTATTAGTGACAGTTTTATAATGCCTTATTGCCACCTGCAAATGAATATGGAGGTTATTTTGGATGCAGTGTTTTTCTTGCCTGAATTTATGTTCTGGGCAAAGCTCTTTTTTCAAACACGTGACTAATTGTTAAATGGTACCAAACTTTGAGCTTTTCTTTTTTTTTCCTCTTCACATTTAACGATTGCTGAAGGTTTATACGTTCCGAGGAAGATGATGTGAATCCATCCTGGGAGCAGAAGCTGGTGAAGCGTTACTATGATAAGCTTTTTAAAGAGTATCCTTAGCTATTTTATTTTCTTGCTTATTTTGGGGTATTGAAAATATAAAATCTCGATATATGTATGAATGCTCTGTGTCTTCTTATTTCCTAATTGCTTTTTTCTTGACAAATCTCAATTGGGAAGTTGAGTCAGATAGTGCCAGCTCTATCTACTAAGGAATTCATGCATCACTATGGTCTCTATAGAAATTTAGACAGCTAGTGGATAAATGAACATATTTGTGAGTTTCTTGAGCTTTAATTTCAATAAAAAATAGTCGTGACTTGTTATTTGTTCCCTTGAGCTCATTTAAGATACTGCATAGCTGACATGTCACTATATAAGAGTGGTAAGGTGTGTTGCTGCTTATATTTGTAAGATAGATGTTTTAAGAAACTTGCCTATTTCATGATAGTCATTTCGTATTCGTTATGGAAACAAATTCATGTCTAATGCTTTGAGACTTTTACATACTAATTTGAACCAATCTAAAAAAAATGAGAGCCGGAAATTGTCTCTGGTCTGGTGCGTCTCTAAATTTATTGTAATAGTGTCAAGAGCAACCTTATGTTGAAAATGAAAATGGAGATCCATCATTATCTTCTTCTCCATCTCTTTATTCTTTATTTCAATCATACAAGCGTCCATATTATCCTCTTTAGATTGTTTTTTCTATGAGGAATTAATTATAATTCAAGTTATATTTCAATTTTATGCTTTGATGTTGTAGATTGGTTTGAGGTGGCGAACAGAGAAGGAAGTTATAACTGGTAAAGGTAAATAGATTTTTTTCTAGTGTTGACTGCTTTGATTAATACCGATTGGTATGATAAATAGATTTCATTTTGGTTGACACTTGACAGTAATTTATAACTTGTTTTTGTTTTGGAATCTTGTCTTTTGCATTTTTCCTGAATTACATTCACATTCCAGTCTGCCTTGTGCATATCAGAAAGCTATGCAATGCCATTTTATCATTTATTTGAAAAAAATGAGTATATATGGCTATAGTTAATCCGCAAAACTTTTTGGGCAATGTATTTACAAAATTAAGTGGGAAAACTTGATAGTGGTGATAAAAACAGGGTAAAATTCAGGTACTACAAATTACACCAAAACTGGTTGAAAATCTGAAGGCTCAGACCTCTCTAGATGCAACAAAATCTGTTTTGGCAACTGCTAAACTTGTCTAAGTGAAATTTTCAGTTGTACAAGTAATTGATCAATAAGATGGGTTAGAGGTGTGTATTAGAAATGTCCTAAAAGCAGCCAAGAAATCTTTACAGCCCTAACCACCTCATATTTTCATTGATTCTTGTCTACATAAATTTAGCTTAACAATTTGTCTTCAATCATATGATGCTTTTTAAGTGACAATGGTACATCAGTATGTAATTTATATATTATTCTTTTCTATCAGGACAATTTATATGCGGTAATAAGCACTGCAATGAGAAAGATGGCTTAGCAAGCTATGAGGCAAGTGTTTGTACTTGTATTAACCATTTTACTAGAAATCATCTTTTACTCGGGATATGAATTTTTGCATGGTTGGGTAATATTTTTATGTGGAACTGCTGCCTCATCTTTTAGTAGCATTAAGGATGTTGTGGAGAGATGCGGAGTTCCTTTCTCAGTACTGAAATATTTTTTAAAGAAGAGAATTATCTTGTGCAAATATTAAGTTGACGTGGACTATTCACTTTTCTTGGATGAAATTTTCAGGTAAACTTTTCCTATTTTGAGGCTGGAGAAAACAAGCAAGCCCTTGTGAAGTTGGTAACCTGTGAAAGGTATGTAGTGATATCTTATTTTCTCATTCTGCAATTTGCTCTTTCAATCTCTCCTGCTCTCTGTTGGGTCAGAGCTTTCTTTTATCATCTAGCAAGTTTGTGTTCAATTCTTCGTTAGCTTGTCAGTATTCTATAATTTTTCTCTATTTTTTGTCTTGTACTAAAGTTTAGGTTCTATGGAAAAAACTTGCTGGAGAACCGTTGAATCCATTGACAATTGTTGTTTATTTACATCTGTTTTTTTTCATTTTCATTTACCTAGTTAGCATATAAAAAGTTTTAAAAATTTAACAGATATGTGAAGTGAGGCAAAATTGTTTTCTCACTTGAAACGAATGCATGGATGTGTGGGTTGAGAGTTTAGAGGATGAACTGTAAGAACGTGTGAATCCTAGTAAATGCGAATTGTAGATGACCTGGAAGAATGTTTGCTTCTTTCTTTTTGTTGTAAATCCTAGTCTACAGTTCTTTTTCAGATATGGATTAAACCCTATTTGAATAAGTTACCATAATTTATCCTAGGATACACTACATATTGTTGGAGAAGGCACAGCTTTCATCTTAGATCAGTATAATATCAAATCTCTTGTCATCAAGCTCTGCAGAATGATGTTCCAATTTTTTTACGGGGAAAAGCTCTTATATGATCAGAGATTTTTGTTTTTGGGTCAGTAGAATTTGTGTTCTGTCTATGGTTTGTCAATATGTCGTTTCATTAGTTTGTTATGAATCATTTTCAATCATTTTGTTTGATATGTATGAACTCATGCTTAAGTCTTAGGTCTTTGACTGCTTTCTTTTTGTTGACTGTTTGAAATAGATGTGCTGAGAAGCTTCATTACAAAAAACGGAAGGAGGAGGAGGAATTTGACAGAAAGCAGAAAAAAGAATACAAAAGAAAAAGGTGTCAACTTGAGTCCAAAAATCTTCACTAGGAATTTGTTCTCCACTAATTGGAGGAGGATGGTGTCTCAGTTCTCCTTTCCATATTTGTTAGTTGACTCTTGTATTATGTTCAGGGATCAGTCAAAAGACAAAGATGACACAGATGAGTATGAGAGGAGCACAGAGAAGAGAAAAGGTTTTGAGTTGCAATCCATGGTCCTCCATCATTCATTTTCATAAGTTATTTCTTACCTTCGACAGTAACATACCATTATTGTTACTCTAATTCCCCCACACCCCAGTGCAAGTCACTTGGTTGGTGATAAGGATTCTAGAACTTCAACCGACAGGAATCAATCTACATCCAGGGTTAGGAGGGTTGCATATAGTTAATTATCTTTATGTTCAATCCTTACCAGTAGTAATGGTATATATTGAGAAAATGAGTAGTAAACTGATTGAAATAAGTTAGACTAAGTTTGGTGGATGTGGTTGTTGGCGACCTGGCCCTGTCAAGTTTTGAGGACCGGGTTTTTTTCCTAGGAAAAAGTTCATGCCCCCGATAATTTTTCTTAGTTTTTTACATTTTTAGGTACACATTCATAATTAAGATATGTTTATCATTATTTTTACTATTATTCCCCCCTTCTATTTCCAGGTAAAAGGGCTTCATCTTCAGCTGTCAATCAGGAAAGCGATGACGAAGATTTTGATAAGTACCTTGAGGGCATGTTTCCATAATTGTTGGTGAGATTCAGCTGAATAAGTGCAGCCTTTTAGAGTAATTGTTCTGTGCTGACACCAGTTACCGAGCTAGATGCTGAAACTTGTAAATTTGTCCTTGTTCATTCTGCTGCTGACCCTGTAAATTGTACTGATAAAAAATGTCCTTGTTGCGTGTCAACACCAAGTAGAGGAAGATGCGGGAAGAATATAAATAATCAGCACTGCTTATCTACGCAATAGGAAAGACTGATGAGCATGATACGTATCTGGTATTTTTGTTAAATGAGCTTTTTGATGGAGACTGGAGATTTTTTTAACGAATGTAATTTAGGTATAATGATTGGACTTAATGTAAACGCAAATGAGGTGGTGGTTGGCTTCATTTTCAGTAGAAGAATTAAAGAAAAAGGGAAACACAGGTCATTATTTTCATTTGCAAGTCATAGCGTGAGAAGTGAGCAAAGTTCAATTACAAGTCTAATGAAAGGTTTTGGACCGCGGTGGTATCGTTTTAGCGCAGTAATCTCGTAATACAATCAATGTCGGTCAAAACAAGTATTTGGTTTGGTGGTTGCACAGTGTCGCCTCCGAGCAGCTGTCTACTGTTACGGACAATCTTACAGCTTCGACGTTTCTCTTGGTTTTCCAACTGCCTATAGACCTTCACACGTGCCTCCTGGTCTGACCACGCAGTGCAATTAGTCATTGAAATTTGAAATTCTATTACTAGCGATCTCTTTAAATAATTCTTTTCAGTGGTACCACTATTTTGGAGTAGATGATAAGATTTTTATTATTATTATTATTAGCCACTTCATTGACAGCTTACCAGAAAGTAAGAACCAAAGAGGGAAATTCTAGTTTGGTTTTTGAGGGTGTTGAAAATCATTACTCCTTACAATTAATTGTACCTTAATGCGTACATATGGTTTGTTACCTAGGATGAATACAAAAAAGGGGGACATGAACAACGTGAACAAAAGGTTTGTTGAGTTGACGATGGTTTGGCAATTGGCAAAGTGAAAAAGGATGAAAAGGGACGTGGCGAGATCTGGATAAATGGACCCGCTCCGTGCTATCCTGATCACGACACGTTCTGTGTGCATCACATGTGTCACCACTGTCCACACCACACTAATTGAAAATAACAACAACAATAATGCAATAAAAAAATTATCCCCTGGACCTGTATCAATCCCTAGTTTAATATTTTTGGAATCCTAACCCAAACCTCAATTCTGGTTTTGCCATTTTCAAACATTTTCTTGGACCATGTCTATCTGGCCATGCACATACCATAATGGGTAAAAAAAAGGTTTAGCCGTCCACAATAATTTAATAATTTGGTTTGGAGTGACGAGTCTTAAACTTGCTGTCTAATTAAGAAATATAAATGTCAATTAAAACATGTCTTGGCTCTGCAAAAAGTTGTTTTAGGGAAAACATCAGTTGATAATGGCTTCTCAACTATAATCGTATGATTAAAAATATATATATATTTAAAATATATAAAAAGTCAGTCCCTGAAAATAGTTTAAACTTAGAATGAAGGGAAAAAAAAAGGAGTGGAGTGCATATGCGACAAGTGGGGAGTACCTTTCTTTGCTTATACTGCCTCTGCCTATCCATTTGTTCGTACCCAGCAATTCTATATATATTTATGGGTAAATTACATATTTAGTCACCTAACTAACACTTTAATTCAATTTTAGTTATCCAACTATTTTTAAAACCATTATTAATATTACAATCTTTTGTTTCATTTTGATTATCTATCGTTAAAATATTAATATTAATATTAAAGTGTCATCATAAGATAATATCATAATATTATTGAAAAATCATATTAACAATTCTATTAATTTTTTAACGAAAGATAATTAAAATAAAATAAAAAACATAACATTAATGATGATCTAAAGAAAAAATTAAGTGATCAAAATAAAATTAAAATGATAACTGTATTACTATATACATAATTTATCTATATTTATTTATCATTATCATTACAACTAATGAACTTCATCTTCATCCACCACTTTTCTATTTTATTTTTATATATACAACCATAAACAAAAGTTTACATGGTTAGGTTACACTTTTCTCTAATCTACTTCTATATTTAAAATCTATTTTAATATGTTTAAATTTACTACTTAATTTTTATATTTTAATATAATATAATTTTATCTTTCTTTTTTAATAATATCCAACACTATAATAATTTCGCTCAAAATATTACTTCACTTTCTCATTAACTATTTTGTCAACTTTTGACATAATGACTGAAAAGAAAAAAATTCAATATCTAGGACAAAATGGAAACATATATAAATATAGTTTATTATCTCATATAATTTAAAGAACTTATATATTAAATAATTTTTCAACGGACATTACTTAATTTTAAACATATAAATATGGAGAAATAAACATGAACATAAATTATTAAGTGAGAATACTTTTGTCTTTTCCTCTGTGTCTCTGTTATGGTTGCAGAGAGGTAGAGAGCAAAACTGAACCAATCTCCACGACCTTTGCTTCCTCCAATCCAGTCCTTTTACTGTAAGTTCATGTTTATACTATCTCTAAAGATCTTTGTTTTAACCCTCTCTTTTTTTGTTTGATTTATGGGAGTTTGTTCTTTGGTTGATGAGAAAATTCGAGGGAAGAACAGAATTAGCATGAATTATGGGGTGGAATTAGGGATGAAAAATTAGAAATTCAATTACTCAGTTTGTATTTAGTCCCGCTGGATGTTAATTTCTGCTCTCTGAATTTTGAATACGATCTTTCGCGTGCATTTGTTGAGCTGCTAACTTTGAGTGTCGAATTTTGAATTAATGGAATGACCCCTCCTCCGCCTTCTTTTCAACATGATTTTAAAAATTTTCCTCCCGAGAATTTATTAATGTTGTTTGTACTATTATGCGTATGATTCATGTTTACTCTCTCCTTCTCTTTTTCTTGTGTGTGTGTGTTTGTGTGAAGGTTGATGAAAGTTGGACATTAGATTTGCATATAACTTATGTTGTAGTAGATGATGGTGAGTGAGAAGTTGAGATTATTGTTGATTTTTCTGTTTCTTTCTGTTTTTATCTCGTAAAGAAAATTCTATGTTTGGGTTATTTAGCTCTCTATATTGTAATTTCAAAATTCCAGAATAAGGTGTGAGCAATGCCGGCAAAACCTGGGAATGATGATCGGCAGATAGATAATGGTGCTCAAAGGGTGTTGCAGTCAACTTCATACTCTGAACCCTGGTGGAAAGGAGTTGGGACTAACCCCTTTGGTGAATCTGCCTCTAAGTCACCTTCCGTAGAACAACTAAATGGTTCAATGGAAAACGGAGCTGTAGATTTGCTGCCTCATAGTGGCTTAGGCAATGAAGGTAATTCCAGTAAAGAGAATCTGATCAATGTAGGATCACAATCTCTGATTTCTCATATTATTTTAAAGTTGGAATACTGCCTTTTATGTTAAAAGACCACGAGACATTAGTTTTTGGACTTGGCAAGCTTTGTGATTTGGTGTTGGACTGATTCTTTTATTTTACCTTAATCACTTATTGGATTCTTGAATTAGCCTTTGTTCTTCACATGCTGGTAATAGGTTATGATTCTACAAATGGAAGAAAGCATGCATTGTTTTCTTCAAACTAATGTCTGTTTTTCTTTTGGTTCTCTGTCATCCTTAATTCATTTACCTATTTAGTGTATTACAAGTAATGAAAAGGGGGAAATTTGGATGTGATCATGTCTCACAATTTGGAAAAGGGGGAAATGGAAGAAGATGTAGCAAGACATCAAATTTTAGGGGGAAAAAATAATTTTTCTAAGTACACTCTGGATATAACCAGAACGAATGATGCTTCATCTTAATAGGTCTTCTTATTTTTACTATGATCTCTAATAACGAGTCATTACCAATAGGTTACTGCCCTGGTATAGGCTCTTAGCTTGTCGTTCTCTTCCAACTTGTGTGCATTCTATAAACTTACTAGATATACTGGCCTTTTAGTCTCTCCCCCCCCCCCAATACACACACCCCGGATTCCTCAACAGGGTTAGTGTTTTGGGTTGTGAAGATATGACCTTAGTGTTAATTTTTTGAAGATCACATGTGCTGTCTTAGGCTGTTGAGGACAGCGAAAGCCATTTAGTTTAGGTTACAATAGCTGCCATCTGGAAATGATAACTAGTGTCATATAACATATTTGGCCCTTGCTTGAAATTGATGCATACAAACCATTTGTTTTTTTATTCATTGGACATTGATGCTATCTTAGTTTATTTATCAGATAGGAGAAATGGACAAGATCGCCAACATCTCAAGCATGTTCCTTCCGCAACACCCCTTACTTTGGGTGAACACCATGAACCTAATTCTCAAATGGAACTAGTTGGTCACTCAATTGTAAGGCTTCTCTCTCACACACACTAGCCGGTGCACTCACACATGCGCAAACATCAACCGCCACATACATTTATGTACAAAGCATGCATCCATCTGTGTGTTTTAGCACTCAACCTACACATTTTGAGGTCTTTGAATGTCTATGAGTTTATGTTGATTCTCTCTTTGACCGTGGAAGAAATCTTGCTCCATACTTTCAGGTCTTGACATCATATCCTTATTCAGATTCTCAGCATGGTGGAATACTTACTCTTTATGGGCCACAAATGATGGTATGATCCAAGTTTTATGTTATGTGGTAAATATATTGGAGAACAGGAAAATAAAAAATATAGTGATTATTATTTTGCAGTAGATAGGGGTATCTGGTTGCTAGAGACTAGATTATTTTGAGTATAATTTGAATAAGGCAATGTGACTTGTCTCCATTTGAAGAAGACTCTGTGTCTTGTCTTCTTTTGCCTGTTATGAATCGTACCACTGTAAAAGCATACAACTTTGACAAAAGTTCTTGAGATATTGATGCTTGTGTTTAGGATTGTGATTCATTTGCTTTGTATAATGCTCTGCTATACCGTGGGCACAAGTAGTACTTACAAAGTTCATAGAAAATAAGCTAATCCTTTCTTTTTTGCCTTGAGATCAAAGTGACCTTATTGTTAGTAATTTAAAATTTATTTGCTAATTTGTTAACTTTTATGATTTGAATCCTTTTCATTCTCTTTGACCAACATAATTATTCACAGTTTGTTTACAAATAGCTGATGAGCAATATTACCATCTGATTGATCCAATCATCATCTAACCTTTTTCCTTTACTTCCAATTTACCAGAAGTGTAAGCACTTTTGGCACGATAGTTGTTGGTCATTGTTTGCAACTCTTTCTTTAGGAAATTATTTCATCTACACGAGCTTCATGTATTTTCACTGATGGAAATACAGGTTATGAATTTACTATTTTAAAGGTTTAGGACATGTCCATATTACTATTCCACACAGAAGTAATGAACTTTATGCATTCTGTTGCAAACCATATTCAGGTGCCACCACATCTATACGGAATGCATCATGCTAGAATGCCTTTGCCTCTTCAAATGGAAGAGGAGCCTGTCTATGTAAATGCAAAGCAGTATCATGGAATTCTGAGGCGAAGACAGATACGTGCCAAGGCAGAGCTTGAAAAGAAAGCCATTAAAGTTAGAAAGGTAGTTTTGGTATTGTTTTAGGTTTTTACCCTTTTTTCTTGTTTAGTGTTGCCTGGAAGAAATGTACAGCATAGAAAAGTTTCAGACTCAATTCTGTTGCCATTGACTACAGCCGTACCGTCATGAGTCCCGACATCTACATGCTATGAGAAGGGCTAGGGGTTGTGGAGGTCGTTTTCTTAACACAAAGAAGCTGACTGACGATGTTATTAGTCTCACCTCAGGAAAGGGCAAGAATTCGGGTGAAAATGTCTTTTCTGGATCCGAGCGTGAATCTGCCAACAGTGCTGGAAATATGAATTCCTCCTTTGGTCAGCAAGAAGGAAATTGTGCAAGGGATATTGCAAGCGGGTATGGGGCATGACATGGGGCCCCTTCTATTAAATGAAATTTCTCCTTGAGGTGGGTGATTCTCGCCAGCAGGTTTGGCGATTGTTATTTGTCACTGTATGAAAGAATGAGTCATTATTTGTGTTTGTATCTAAAGGGGATCTTCTTGTATATAGGCAGCACTGGAGGTATTCGGTCCTTCGATCTTGGGTGGCGGCGGAATCCCTCTCAGGCAATTCATTCTTGGCTTGGTTACTGATGGTTAAGGGGGTTATGAGGAGAAATGTGGTCTTTTGTTTCATCTTCACTTTGGTAAAAATAGTTTGAACTTCAACATGCCTCCCTTCGGACCCTTTTGTAAAATAATGAAAAAAATAGGTGTTGTATGTACCGAGTGGCAAACAGTTGTGAATGTGCAAAACATAAAACAGATTAAGTTGAGTGTGTATAAGGGCGTGGAGACGTGTAAGAGCTTTAAACTTTTCCAGCAGTGCGGCCTTAATAACGTAAATGGTCTCTCTATGTTTGCTCCATGTTACTATCAAGGATTCTATTTAGAAATGTTGTTTTTTTCCCTATTATTTTCCGTTTCTGCTCATAAAGGAGGGTTTTCCTTTCCTATTACCTTCAACAAAAAAAGGGGAAAAAGTAATGTTTGTGGGGGCTGGAGATATCATATGATCCCAGCATTCCATGATCAGAAAATGTGGGTAATTACATTACCAGGCACAAAAAAAACATAACAAATTGTAGGCAGGTCCTTGAAATTAATGAAATACCCGGTTACCTACACTGATATCAGTAATATAAACTACATCTTTTTTTCGTTTAGGTTGTAACCCAAATTCTCAATTTCAGGTCTTATACTGACATTACCAGCAGCATTCCTAAGATAATACAGACAGAAAGCTCATTCAACTAAAATTAATCAAAAGCACTTCCTATGAACAATAGAAGGCCCGGTCTCATCATAATCTGCCTTGGTTACATGTTGATTTTGTGGAAACACCACTTTAGCGAGAATTGCGCCTCCCACCCATGCCGAGTACATTGCCAAATTCTCTGGCATATATTCTGGAGGCTGCAATTGGAAAAACTCAGAAAGAGACGATCAACAAGAAAGCTAGGTCTACAAAATTAGACTAATAATATTTATTACCTTCACTAGACAAGGACGGATAGCTGATGAGCAGAGGTTTGCTTCTTTCTGGAACCTAGATTCAAAACCTGGATTAAGCACGGCAAAAACGTTAACAGCCTTGAAGCAACAAAAATATCATCATCATAGGAACTAAACCCATATTTTGCATCAAAATTCTTAATACAATACTTATGTTGTAGCTATGAGTGTAGGGTTGATGTACCATTTGGCACTTCCCAGTTAAATACTTGTGTTTGGCTTTCGCTACACAACTTGGTACCTAGAATGGTGTCAGCTTTGTAAATGCAGCCCAATATATTGGACGCTACAAAGTTGGCACGTTTGGCAAGTTGTGTAACAGAAACCAAACATAGGTGCATTAACCCTTTAACATATTATTGATAACTGCCTTATAAGAATCCAGAAATAACCCTCTTCATCATCTGAAGTTGCAAGGATCATAGGATATGATTCTCACCTGTCATAGATGTAGTCCCACCACAAAGAACGGTATTTTCTAACAGCTGCTTCTGGTTCTCAGAAGAAACTGTTGCAACACTACGAACAAGCTGCTCAACAATTCCATGAGCTTCGAGACCCAATATGGATGGTTGGAACAACGCCTCACCAACAGTATATTTTTCTCTTCCAATTCTTATCACCTGAATAGTCATTTGAAGAGCAATCAGAAACATACCAACTCAGGGATCCTAACTGCAGAAGACTTCCCGAAAAAATGCTAGTGATAGAAATGCATAACCAGGTTTAGGGGTGAGCAAAACTAGATTCAACTCATTTTTGAGTTAATTGAATCAAGTTATTCAGATTTTCAAATCAATCGAATAACTTTTTCGGTTTTCCTGTTCGAGTCAAGATGAACTTTCACAATTAGAATATCTGAAAACTGATTCACAAATAGGTGTATATACTCATTGGGTCACTGTCAATTTTGAAAATGAGCAAATCTCTCCCTCAACAGAAAAAATTAAAATAATCTTCAAACTTTCAAATATATATATATATATATATTTGATAAGAAGAGGAGACTCGTTATATATATATATATATATAATTCTTTAAAAATTCTAAAATATTCTCAAAGCAAATTAAGTCGTACAATAATTAATTCTTGAGTTGAAGTTTTATTAGGTTTAAACATTAAATAAGTAAACTATCAAACCTAGTTTATCTTATTTAATTCTATTTTTTCTTACTTTTCTAAATTTTTATATATATGCTCTCATTTATGAACTTTGACTTGAAATTTATTCAGATTGTCAACGACATTTTAATTTGATCTATTTAAATTTTTTTAGTCAACTCGAAAAAAAAAAATATTTGATTCGTCTCGATTTGAATTTTTAAACTCAACTCGACTCAACTAAAAAAAATGAATAATAAAATAGGAGTCGTCGAATCAACTCAATTGAATACTCATCCCTAGCCAGGTTATCAGTAAAAGCAAAGAATACCAATAGTACATGTAAATAAGATCAGTAAGGGAACTGTCAACTTATTATATCCCTGACATCTGGCACAATTTCTTGGTAAGCTTCTTGTTTTAAATTCAAAAAATCCAAACTGGAAGTAGCAAGATTATATAAGTCTTTTAAGATGTGGGGCACAATACTAAAATGTCCGACTATAGAACCAGAAGAGCGGGTAAGACGGAGAGGCCTTTCCTCAGTTCACTTTGATAAGCTCATTACATAATAGTACTCTTACCATGTTCTAACATTTCACATTTGCATTATCTTCTAGAATTTAACAGCCAAATTCAATAGAAACCATCACAATTACTAGTACATGTCGATATAAGACATAGAACTGATGATAACAGATCATAAACTATTCATCTCTCACAAAATCTGAAGGCATACACATCTCATATATCATTTTTAGTCAGTTTCTTTTATCTTCTTCTCTCCCGGTCTTTCGTTTAGTATTATTACAGCGTATAAAGAATACTCCACTTCTTCTTCTCAAGTATATTATGAAGATTTCTTATATCCATAACTCTTTGTCAATATTCTACACACTTAGGTCTACAATTAGATTTAAGGAGTTAGGTCAAAATCAGAAACCTAAACAAGGGAGGACGGAGAGGATAAAAGGAAAAAGACATACCTGTCCATCAGGAAGGGTATGTTCCTCTGTCTCACAAGTTCTAAGTATTCTGTCATAAGCAACTTCATCCTCAGCACAACATGTGAATTGCTCTTTTAGTTTCTCAGCATCAGAGATACTGAGGTTCACCATAGGATTTGATTTACCCAGCTCTTGAGCAAGTAACTTTGTCAAATCACTACCTCCAACTTCGAATCTTCTTGAGGCAATGTGCTGGACAGCACCTTCAAGTACCGCAGCTATGTCTGTTGATAAAGGTGCAATTCACATGGCAGTACAGTCAATTAAATAAACAAAAAGGGCTTTGCAGCTTAAAGCCAATTGAAGGTAACTCCTGACATATCATCCGCAGCTAACTTCCAACTCTATGAGGTAAATAAACACTTGACCAGCTAAGTTCTTATACATTTGAAAAAGAACTTGAAAGACAGCTTCATGCTGGTCATATTTCCATTTCTATGAGCCAACAGACTTATGATGTCCACACAAACATGAACCAAGCAGCCAAAAACTTAAACAGCACATTCATAAAAGGCATACAGATACATACCTATCTTCCCATGACCAATATCAACAGTACAACCTGAGATACGCCCGACAGCATAGAGAGATAATACTGCTTGCTCCGACGCATAAAATCCGGAGACATTAAAAGTTTCAAATAGCAATTGCACCAGTTGTTCTCTGACAGCCTGGAGAATGATTATTTTTAAGGAGCAACAAAAGTATATTGATTTTGCACCATTTATTCGCATGGTAATAAATCTCAAACTGTAAAAAAGTAGGCTAAAATGATAAAAGAGGTTGTAACAGAATTGTTGATAGCCTTGATCTTGGGTTGACTGTAAACTATACCTAACATAGCTGCAAGAGTACAAAAAATTATATCCACAACAGCAACAGTGCATGGTTGACCCATCTTCCGGAGCAGCTTATCAACCAAAAAAAACTGAAGATGACAAAAAAGGGTTCACAATTTTATAAACGAATTCAAGTTGACAGCACTTGCAGAAAGAGAATACCATGTAAAACATGTACTCTAGCAGCTCCAAACTGGGTCAAACATGCTTCAATTCTTTGAAATACCTCATTAGAACTCAATAAAATGGGGATGGCTAATGATTTAATAGTTGCTAAATCCCTTCTACAATTAAAAGCCATGACTAGAACAGACGCCTGAGATCTACATTTGGAACAAGAAAACCTGCCATAGTCTGTTTTTTCTCATGAATATGCAAGAGCAACCTTAGAACTGCATACTGTGAATATCAAGATTAGCAAGAATAAATGAAGGCAACTAACCTTGGGAGTACAAAGTGGTTCAGTAAACAAAATTTGTCCTTCATTCCCAACTTCCCATTCAAGACCAGTGTATAGAACATGGTGCAACAAATCTTCCATTGCATCCCAGTCTTTAACGCATCCTTGCACGACGGGATCAACAGTGACATCTTCGGATATTGAATTATCTGCAGAGGATCCATCGTCCAGCATGCGTTTCATTTGAGTAGGAATTATCTGACCACAATTCAAGAAAATACAAATTGTCAAACCCCAAACCCACAGAAGCAAATTCAACCAAAATTTAAAAAAAAAGGCTCTTACTCAAACCATGTAAAGAAAGAGAATAGTAAAGGAATAGAGAGGGAGAGAGACATTTCAAGCTATCCCCAAATCAAAAGCTACATTTTGGTTGGGTTGATGATTCTTTAACTACTATCATTAAGGAGGTTTCGAAATAAACAAGCATACCAAGGATGGAGCCTGATCTGGGATAGCGAATCCCGCCTTGAGAATCTTGGAGCCAGCATCGACCACTACCGCCTCCATGAGGCCACGAAGAAACGAGCCCCAAAACCGACACTCTAATTTTCAATCGATGGATGGGGAAAACCCTAGATTTGACGACTAGTATTTTAGCTAGAAGGTAAATGATAAAGCTCTTTCTTCACTTTCACTTCACTTCAAAATGGATGATGTATTTTGAAAGGCTCTGTTACAGCTACCACTGTTATTTAGGTTAAAGTAACCAAACGGCCTCTTAACTTTTAGGACGTATTAATTTAGTCATAAATTTATTTTTACAATTGAATGATTCAAATTTTAAGTTGTTTATTTCAATCATTATTGTTAAATCTCTTTGTAGCATGTCAGCAGCTTATGTCAAATATTATAAAAGTGAAATTATACATTTGTTTGAGATTTATAATATGTTTTGAAATGAAGTGACATATTGTTAGAATATTTAATCGTGGTAATTGAATTTAATATTTTCTATTAATTATAATGACTAAATTAAGTAGTATTTTAAAATTTGAGTGACTCTAATATAAGGATTTGTTTTTGATAAAACTACAAGCATCTAAAAAATTAAATGACCATTTGTTTGTACTTTTTTCTACTATTTAAAACTAAACAATCCTCATATTTAAGTTTTATTTATTGAAAAATTGTGTTGAGAGACCTCTAATCTTATTTAGATATCTCGTCGGCTTGATCATGTATATAAACTAGACATATGAGATTATCAAATATAAAAAATTCAGACTGAAAAAAGAGAGAATGTAATATCTATTAAAATATTAAAAGTATTTATTAGAAATTAGAATACCATGGAGAAGGTTGGTTTTTGGGAGAACGATGTGCCAATAACAGGTATGAAGTCCATACACTGGCTCAAGTTCCACAGCGTCTACCAATCAGCGAGCAACTAGGAATCACATTAACAATCAGTATTATTCTATAACTTCCAAGAATTAACAGTCAAGATTAAGTTTCAAAAACACAAACTAGGGTATTTACAACATGATCGGATGTAAAGCAAGTAGTTGTATTTCATATAAGGCTTGTTACCCCAACTTCATGGTCGCTACATACAGGATAATCCAACTTTTCAACCTCCAAGTTCAAGAGCAGCATGCTGCTTACACAACCATCCGGATCCATTGAATCCTGCAAAGTCGGTTCCCCATCACCTACATACGCATCCAGGTTTTCAGCCTCCAAGTTCAAAGGCGTACCATTCCAATCCACTGCAAAATTACCAGTTATGGGCCATGCTGGCTCCCTTTCCTCCACAGAAATCAACTTGCAGTCTTCACCAGATTGAGAACCATCATCAATTTTTTTAGAGCAAGATGCAGTAGCATCTGTGACTTGCATGTCAGACAAAAGGGCTTCAAGGGACGACTTGCTACTGGAGTTGTCTTGAGAAGTAAACTTTACATCCAGGATTGGAGTTTCAAAATCCACTACAGAAGAAGCATATGATAATTCCAGAATATTTTGCAGAAACTCTTCGTGGGGACCTTGTTTGCCTACTTCTGCTTTAATTTTCTTGTTTCCAGGAGCACTTTCCACATAAACATCAGAAGCATCATCAATGTGATTTTCAAGGTATTCGTTAAGGATATCTACTTCATCAAGAACCACAATTTTGCTTGTTGCATTGTTAACCTCCCCATCTCCCATGTCCCCTGCTATCTGGTGTTCATGTTTGGCTGGAGTATCAATACAGTCAAATGTGTCATGGCAAGGGATATGATTTTGACAGTCCTCAACAACTTCCTTAGCTGCTTGCTCAGAATCATCGTCATTAAGAGAGCACGTCACCTCCTGGATCTTCTCTAAAGAACAGTCGGAGGGCACTGATGCTGTCATTGAATCCTTTCCATCTCTTGTGTCAAGACAGCAAGGTTCAGATGTTACTCGAAAATGCGATTCTGGTGACACCATTTTATCAATACTATCATCTTCCTCAAGTGAAAATTCAGGAACTTTTACAACTAGAGCTTGAGTATAATTCTTTGGTTCCATGGAAGCTGAAGAAAGGAAGTTGGAAAGGGCAGATGCTAATGCAGCATCAATTGACACAGACTGCTTTGGTTTATCCTTAGGAGAACCAGTTTCCGATGCGTGGTTATCTTCCTCATCATCAGCATTAGAAAAATCAGGTGCAGTGACAACAAGACTTGGGAATGGCCCAGTACCATGTACAGAACAAATACTTTCATCAAGTTGGTTAGTTGATGGAATATCCTTCTCATGTGATGCATATATCTTATGGACTGAAGATTCATTTCCAATGTTACAAGAAGAGCAATTATCTGAATTGTGGCATGAAAATTCAGGCACATAGAATCCTGTGCAAGTTGGCAATTCAGAATTCTTAGGGTTCTTAGTGAGTTCTCCAAGCTGCTGCTCTACACGCTGGAGCCTTGCATCAATGCTGTTTATAGGCTTTAGCATGTTTTCTTCAAACTTCAATAGGAGATCTTCTACTCTGCTGATTCGAGAAACAAGCTCATTCAGGGATCTCTCAGTATGCCTACATGCTACTTCAGCCCGGGATGCTACATGTTTACATGGGGGTATCTCATGTTGATTCAGTTCAATAGTTGCTGCAATCTCTTCATGTATGTTCAAGTCCTGCTGATTGGCTAAACTGTGTTTTACTTCTTGCAGGGTTTCATTTCTAAAATTTAATTGTTCAATGGCCTTTGGCCCATTTCTTGTTTCTTTTCTTTTTCTTTGTGGCAAAAACCTCTTCATTTTCTATGCGGCGATGACCAGCTGTTTTAGATAATTGCAGAAGTGTGGGAGCAAGCATGGCCATAAGAGAATTTCCTCCTGCATTTCCCATCTTACCGACTTCAGTTTCTGAATCAGCTATATCAACAGGATCAGCAAACACATAGATTTCATCAACACAAACACAGCCTTTATTCTGAAGCGAAAGCAGACGAAGAGTAATAGACAAGCATGGGTTGGCGTCATTGATCTCAGCAGTAGCCTCATATAAATCCTGGAAAATTTCATTAATCACAGATGGATTAAAATTAAGACACACCTATTACTCTATGCAAGTGTTACACTGTTAATCTTGTGTTGGTATCTTCTCCGGGGGGCATCGGCCCACGGGAAAACGTTTGCAGATGCGACCATGAATCGAACCAGATCAAAACATTCAGCTGTAAGGATAAAAATAGAAAAGGGGAAAGAAAGGACTATCTTGGGTTCCTATTCTCCCCTTAAAACTAAGCTACGATGCAACTATGTTCTAAACCAACTACTACCTACAATTAAAATTACAGTCTTTTTAACTTGAAAGTTTTAACTTGGCTCGTTAATTATTTACATATCTTTGACCAATTTCTTTACTACTTTTGCATTCTATTATTACTTCCCTAATCAAATCTTTTGTACATGCATAGCAATGCAAGCCCTTTTTTTAAGTTTCTCTACAATTTCCCATGTAGTCCACTCTCACAGACCACAGCTGCACCAATTGGATGGAAATAGATTAAGGTAACCCTTTTACCTTTCAAAAATACCAAGAGCAAACAGTTAATACTATAGATGCTAAGAAAATGGCAAATAATGAAGCCTTGCTTGGGTGAATCAGCTATTAATACTTACGGAGGGATGGGTAACTCACCTGTGTGTTACTTGAGTTCAGAGTAGAATTTGATGGGTCATTGCTTCCACTATCAAGCAGAGGAGTATCAGGAGCTTTCACTTCAACCCAATCATCTTCAGTGGAGGTGGAATTGCTATCACTCTTCAGTCTCTTTTCGTCCAACACTGTATTACCTCCTTTTAGATCAGCCAATGCAGATTCATCAAAATTGATTGCTTGAAGCACCTCTTCATCTCTACAAGCAACACCGCAACGAACAGTACAGAGATACTCATTACTGCTTTGAGGTTTAGGAGCACAGTATATTTCATATACTCGAGCAGTACTTCGGACATAAACCTGTCTAACTTCGTGGCTTTGTGCAAACGCAACTGCAAGCATGAGATGATTAAAACATAAGGCAAGTCAGGAAGAATACAAGAGTTTGGTGGGGAAGGATAATTTGTGGAAATTCTTAACCTTGCTTGATTTCATTCTATGTCAAAATAAACTCCTACCAGTCAAATTTAGATGGAACTTGATAAATACTAAAAAATAAGGCTAATAAATTCAAATCGTCAAGAATAAGTAGCTTCCCTGATTTAAATCAAAAGGTTGACAATTCAATCAAAGGAACGAAAAACCAATGACCTAGAACGATCAACCAACACCATAATATCTTTTTTCGATGTTTAATCATATCAATGGGGTCATATTA
The DNA here is from genome assembly GCF_006381635.1 of Hibiscus syriacus. Taxonomy (NCBI): domain Eukaryota; kingdom Viridiplantae; phylum Streptophyta; class Magnoliopsida; order Malvales; family Malvaceae; genus Hibiscus; species Hibiscus syriacus. The sequence goes on along the minus strand of NW_024063109.1, from coordinate 455,262 downwards.
CTTACTCGTAATCTCACAGGGGCCGGAATCAGGTGAAGTGGGACACAAGATAAGGGGATAATTAGGAGCGGAATCGACGGCGTTTGGGTCATCGACGCCGGGCTCATGGGGATCGCAACCGGTGATTGACGCAAGTGTTGATTCAAAGATAACGGAGTTACGGAGAGAACCATCGGCGATAGACCAGTTGGTGGAGGACTTCCAAGAAGCGTCGTAGTCGCGGACAGCATCCATGGTTGTACCGACTGAGAGATTTCTTGGATTTTGAATCTGTTTCGTAAGGGACAGGCAATTTGAAGTGTTCGATGTAGAGATGGTGGTGAAGTCGTTTCTTAAGGGTGCTTTTGTGGACAATTTCGCCTCACTGTGGTTTTTTCTAGGATCGCAATCTCATACGTAAGGCGTTCAAACTTCTATGGAAATCGAGTTCACCGCCCCAATTGAGATAATTTAATTATGACTTAAATATCAAATAAACTTTTATAATTTTTTGGATTCTTAATATCACCTTTAACTTAATCAAAAAAAATAATTTTAAAAAATAATTATTATAATTTATTTAAAATTTTAACTAATTTAATTTTAAAATATAATTGTAATAATTTATTTAATATTTAAAATTTTAATTATTTTAATTTTAATTTTTCGTCTATTAAAAATAGTATTAATAGTTGTTAAATTGATTATAATATATATTTAATAGCATTTCGTTTTAAAACAAACTACATGAAAGATCACTAACGTTTGAATATGTTTTCATTTTTTCAATTGAACTTTCACCAGCTCATGTAACCGCTCTCTACATCTCGTCGCCACCTAACAAACACCAACAATCAAACTAAAAAAAAACAGAAGAGCAATAAGTGATCGTTGCTTTGTTTTCAAAATTTTAAGACTCGTGTGAAAAGGGATTGATCGAGATAATCGTCCTCTGAAAATTTAAAATTATCATATATTTTAATTTTTTTTTTATATTTTTTATTAAAAATATATTATCACCCCTAAAATCTTATAAATTTCGTACCATAGTATAAAATCTTATGTTTCTTACGTTCCTGTATGTGAAAACAATTGTGTTCATAGACACCAAAATAGTGGAAGCCAACGGCGACAGTCTTCTGGCCTTGGCGGTGAAATGACGGACGAATAGAGACAACGTCTTCCATGTCTCTTCCCCTTCCACAAACTGAAGCGACGCCAAATTTAGGATATATCTTTGAACCAATCACAAGTAATAACAGCAAAGGGCTCGAGTTATTTTTTTAATTATGGTTCCTTTCGTTTTCAATATGAACTTCTTAAGTTTCACCATTATTTTTTTCCCTTAATCTGAACTGGATTCATCTTCTGCATTTTCACGGTCTAGAGAAAATAAAACAACATAAACCTGAAGCTTTTGCTGTTTACGGTCGTTCTCAACCTCCGATGGAGTAAAGTCCATGAATTTGAGTCGTCTAATCTCCATCCTACGTCTCCTAGTTGCATGTGAACTGGACTCCCTCCAGGTGCTGATGCTTCACCTTCATTCATCACTCTGCAACAGATCTCCGCCGTCAACCACTAAAGCAAACGTTTTGAGATGAACAATAGTTTCAGCAGCAAGCATCTCTGTGTAAAGCCATGCATGTTTTGAGATGAGGTGTGCAAGTGTCCTATAATGATTATCAGTCCATTCCATCATGGGAGCTATGCTGCAAACCCGTAACATTCTCATTCATAGAGTGCTTGCAAAAACGAGGGGAAAGCTATGCTTAGGCCTGTAAATGAACTGAACGTTCAGCGAACCGTTCATGAACCGTGCGGCGGGAAGTTCGTTTATGTGCGTTTATTTATTAAATGAACGAACATGAACAAGATTTTGTGTTCGTTTAATTAAATGAACGAACATGAACATAGGTCTCGTTCGTTCATTTATGTTCGTGAACATTCAGTTTTGTTCGCTTATGTTCGTTCGGTTATATTCATTCATTTATGTTTAACCCAATCTTCTTAAATCAATTTTAGTGACCAATTTGTAAGTATCTTAAAAATATTAATTAATCTGATATTATGATGACCAACTCTATAATTAACCCAATTTTATTTGGAGATTAAATCCAATATGTTAACCCGTGAGGCACCTCGCACTTATATTCATTTTCCACTTTTTTTCTCAAATCCTAATGTTCACTAGAGAGTGGAGACTATCGCTGAAAACTTCAAAACAAGTTATATTATAGTACAATCTGAAGTTTACAAGTCTGTTTTCATCTCTTTCTCTGTTTTATTTGGCTTAATAGTTGATATGTAAAGTTATTGCGGGTATCTTCACATCAAAAACTCAAGAAAACATCATACTTCTTTCTAGAAATAGATGGGAAGATAAAGGTAACAATCGGAAGTATATTAGCATCAGTAAAGAGAAAAATATAATAGAATTTGCCATAAAACAAAACAAATGTTTCTATGCAATTTTTGAAAAATAGTGTAATAGCGGAAGTAATAGGTTTTCCAGAAAGTAATGGATTTTCAAGGAAGAACCCATTAATAAGTAGAAAATACACTTTGACAATGAACTTTTGTTTTCATAGTTCTTGTGTGACCTTTAGTTGTGGAGTAGACTTTTGATACGTTAAAATTTTGAATTGTGGTTTAGCAATAATATCAGTTACGATATGTAGCATCGAAGGGATTTCAGATCTATGTATTGCCTTGTAGTCCAATTTGTACCGTTCGAAATCTTCATGCTGTTAAATTTTCTACTTTACCAACGAAAAGGACCATTATTAACAAACCTCACTAAAGTCTGACATTGATGTCACAAAACTTTTAGCCGGTGAATTTATTAGAATAACGTAGATTTGGTTGATTTGCATTGTTGACTATTTTTCATAAAAGAACAATGGAAGGTATGGTCTCTAACGTTTATGTTCGTGTTCATTTATGTTCGTGTTCGTTTATGTTCGAGTTTGTTTATGTTCGTTTATTTATTAAATGAACGAACATGAATAAGTTATATTCCTTAATAAACGAACATGAACAAAAAAAAATGCTCGTTTATGTTCTTTTATTTATTAAATGAACGAACATGAACATAAATCCGTTCGTGTGTGTTCGGTTCGTTTACAAGCCTAACTATGCTGAAAGCTTCACCATCCTCCTGAATTTTATTTCTAATCTTTTAAATTGATATTCAAACTTAAAAACATTTCAACTAAATTATTGAGATATAATATTATATCAAAAAAAATTCTCGTTGATGATTAACTTGAACATTAAATGTTAATTCACGTTTACAGGCCACTTTATTCTAAAAACTCAGTCCACTTCTGTGTGTGGTTCAGGTTCTTTCCATAACTGAAAACCCGACATCATCTTCCCTTCTTCGATAATTGTTTTTTTTTCCTCAGTGCTTTCCATGGCAATTCTAAGCTTCAATCCCACAATAATCAAATCCCCATCACTCCAATATCAAAAACCAATCTCAAAACCTCAGTTTTCCACGAAACCCAACAATGTATCATTCCTTTTTCATCTAAAAACCACCAACAGCTGCACCTTTTTAAACCAAACTCAGTATCCGAAAGCTCGGTATCAGTACCGAAAGAAGCTTTTTATGACGGTGAATACGATGACCCAACTTCAGAATTGAGCTATCTTGACCCGGAGATCGATCCCGACAGTGTTACAGAGTGGGAGCTGGATTTTTGATCGAGGCCAATTCTAGATATTAGAGGGAAGAAGATATGGGAACTCGTAGTATGTGACAGTTCGCTTTCACTTCAATATACCAAGTATTTCCCCAACAATGTTATCAATAGTATCACTTTGAAAGATGCTCTTGTAACCATAAGTGAGGATTTAGGTGTCCCTTTGCCAGAAAAAGTTCGGTTCTTCAGGTAAACTTTTACTAGTTTTCTTGTAACATACGCTAATATCCCTATATTGTTAGATAGCATTATGAATTATCTTAATTGGCTCATGTTTTGTTGGATTTATAGGTCGCAAATGCAAACCATAATCACAAAGGCGTGTAAAGTGCTTGGCATAATGCCAGTTCCAAGTAAACGGGTGAGTTTCTGAATCTTTTCTTAAAGTAATGAGTTTTGCTTCTTAGGGTTTCTTACAAGATACAGATTATAGCTATAAGGTTAACTTTTCAGCTTCTAATTGCAAATATGAAGATCCATATGCTTATGTTCTATGGTTAGTCCTTTTTCAGTGTCTGTCACTGCTACTTTGGTTGGAAAAACGTTATGAGAATATATATATGCGCCATCCTGGTTTTCAAAAAGGTTCCAAGCCACTTTTGGCTTTAGATAATCCTTTCCCAATGGGCATTTGTTCAGTTACCTATTTCAGGTATATCTTTCACATTTAATGGCGTTCAAAATAATATATACTACCTGCAATTGTCTTCATTTCTCAACTAAAATGTTAGTATATTCTGTACAATATGCTCTCTTTTGACGTCATTCTCTCGTTCGATTATAGCTGTTTGAGAGGAGATTTCGTCCTTGGACGAAAGGTTCGTGTTTGGTGCTGGTTTAGATTTGGATTTACTAGGAATTGAAGTAGATGACAATACATTGATTCCAGGACTTGCAGTGACTTCTTCACGTGCAAAACCATTAGCAGGCAAGTTTATTATCTCTTTGGGTGTTTCCTCATTTACCATTTATGCAATGCAGTAGCATGTTTAATCTATTTCGTCCAATGAAACCATAGCTATTCAACAATGAGGATTTCTTGAAAACCAAATTTAAGGGTCCATGAAAACGTGTTGGTGCAGCTTGGATGAATGGATTGGAAGTGTGTTCGGTAGAGGCCGACATCGGTAGCGGTGGCTTGATCCTATCTGTTGGATCGTTATGTTTATGCAACATATAAGAAAACACCAACAACCACAAGTGAAGCTGAAGCTTGGGAAGCAGCAAAGAAGGTATGTGGATGATTACATTTCCTCGCCATCCAAGAGGACTTGGATTCGGATGATTGCGCCGGGTTCTGGCTCTTGTTGGACTTGGCGTCACCCCCTGTATAATTAAGAATCAATTTACGTTAATGGACCTGTCCTTTGGTTCTAAACTTGTATTGATTCCAATGAATATAACCAACTAGTTTTCAGGTGTACATGGCTCAAATATTACGCTTATAACTATAGATTTCAAATCATTTTGGATAATTTCAAATATGTTGAGTTTATTAAGATATTTTTCAACACTTCCTATCGATTTTGGAAGATTTCTTGGCCTTCAGAAATGCAGAAACACCTGCACCTAAGATATGGGAATCAAACGTGAATTCAGAAATGCAAAATTGGGATGGGATGTGTAAAAGAAATCGGACAGTAGTCCATTCCAACCACTACGATAAAAAGCGTCAATGGGACAGCCTTAGATTCTTCTTCACAAAAAAATTAACTGTAACTGCCGGAAAACAAAATGCCTATGCTATTAACATTTAGTACAAGACAACTTTCAGATTAGAAAAATGGGGGAACAAAAATCTCTACAAATCAACTCACTAAGAATAAAATAGGGTTCCGGCTTCAAATTTTTGATCTCTTTTGTTTTTGAAGAACAAAACGAACGCCTTGCTTCCCAAGTTCCAACGTCTTCATTCTACCATCATCTAACCTGACAGATAATGCGGACGTGCCCTCAATGCTGCCCGTTACAGCTCCTTTGTGCCTGCTTGTTCAATTTCAAAACAGATTAAATTCTGGTAACGTGCCTCAAATCTAAAACCTACATTTATTTCAAAACAAATTAAATTCTGGGAAAATGGAGATTAACTACGAAAATGAAAACATCACAAATCCTTTTTTTTTCTAATTCTAGAGCTCGAATTCAGAAACGAACATGTGCAAAAGATCTAGAAAGCCATAGGACAACAATTTACATCTTGAATTGTGGTTTTTTCAGTAGTAAAGAGAAAGCCAAATCTTAGCATGAATTGTCAGAGGCCTGATGAATTTCAACTTTCTTTCCAACTGCATCTTTACCCAACTTCTTTAAAATCCAACTAGCGTCCATCATGCCATCCATTAAACTGTCTTGATTAGATTGTGTGAAATTAACATCTTCATCTTCATTAAAAAATGATTTCTCCATGAAGGGTAATGGTCTCTTTCTTTTCGACCTTTGGCCCTTTATAGAACTCTTTTCTTCATCATATTGAACCTGAGAATTCTGATTGTCAAGAACAGGTTTCTTCAATTTAAACTTAAGAGATGGTTTGGGATCTTTTGGCAAAGAATTCAAGATACGCGTGTGGCCATAATCTTCACTGCTTTCACCATACATATCATCTCTGTCTTCCAACTGCTTTCCTGACACCACCTTACCCCCTCTTAGCGTGGAGACATCACCAGAAGGTGCAGCAGAGAGCCTATTTCCATCTATGTTTCCTTTTCCTAAGGCAATACGTGTGTGTTCTAGAGGAACAATCCCATGTCCATCAGAACTGTTTGCTGCACCAACTTTAGACCTCGATTCAGGGATTTCTGACCTAATTTTGCCAAACTTTATCAAGTTCCCTTCTCTTCCCATAATTTTCACACCTCTTGACTTGGTGGAGCGATCAACTCCATCTACTGCAAACAGAATATTTACACTGTCACAATGAAGAACATTGAAAGAAAAACACCTCCCAAATGGTCACCAATTCCAGAACAAAAGCAAACTTTTTTAACATCAAAGAAATGGATCCATGATAAATATATTACCATCACCAGATTTAGCAGTACTTTCATGCCTCTCCAGAAACTTGTCACCAATTCTATGTTTATTTGCATCTTGAACACCTAATATCAGTCAGACGTGAGAAGGCAGATCAGTTTTCAGATTAAAGATCAAACCAGAGATAATAACTAACCGTTTTATTGCATGTCTCTACTATCTTGTTCATTCTATGAATAAAATCTAAACAAAGAAAAACCTAAAGTTAATTTGGTGCAGCTAAAATATTAAGTTGCAATCTAGGAGTATACACTTACAGCACATCAGAGGAAATGATGAATGTCTGACTGTAAAGAAACATAATCATCATAATATGTGAACCCATGCAAATACAAGTTATATTATAAACAGGGTAAGTGAAGCCATACCATTGTAAGAAGTAACATATTGATCTCTTTGAAAGCTTGAAGCATCAGACATTGGGGAGCTGGTAACATTTATTTTCTGTGCACCAAGATTAATGACTAATTTCCTAGCTTTCACAGTCTTTGACTTGCTACTATGTTTTCTGTTGTCATCTCCACAGTCTAAATCGTGTGATTTATTGCTTTTGATTTTAATAACCCGAGATGTTCTATCTTCATCACCAACCATCACCTCATCTACCAACTTGTGTTTCAAAACCCCTGGCTGATTGGTAGAACAAATTCCAGCAACAGGAGAAAAAATATCTTGTTCTTCATTGTTCCTGTCATGAACTAAGCTGTATCCTTGAGGTTGTATATCCTGATTCCCCTCTAAACTCAGCTGTGATTCTCTTTTGCTAAACAAGGGTGCTTGGTGTGCCTTTTTCTTGGGATGTTTTTTGCTTGAAGACTTTTTTCCATATTCCTTGTTCTTTTTTGGTGATTTGTCAGCAAGACCTTTCAGTGAGAACTTCAGGGAACGTCCAAATTCATTTTTTAGCATCATAGGACCATTTTCCTCATCATCTGAATATGGAGAGATGGAAAATATTTCTTCTTGAGTTGGCAGCCCAGCAGCAGCCCTCAGGCTAGCTATCAAATCTCGATCAGCTATGTCTCTTCTCTCCCAAAGCTCTCGAACAGCATCCTCAAGATCTGTAACCTGATAAAACATGATGACAGCAATCATAAGTTGAAAAGAATCCTTTGCCTATATCCCTTCAGAGAAAGAAGTGGAAAGAAGGAACACTGCAATTCAAAACTACCTGGTAGCACTCTCCACGACAAGTTGCACATTTATATTGGAGATTTCCATCTACTTGAAACTGCAGATATTTTTCATCACTGCAAAACACTTCTATCATATATATAAAATTTTCCAAAAACTTGTGTGGCTGTTATAAGGCTGAAACAAGGCACACTTGCTTTTTTCACTAGCGTAATAGAACTTTGTAAGGAAACGGCTCTTGCGGAGGATTTTACAGAATCTTGAGAAGTTCAACCATTTATTTTGACACTATATTTACGAGGAATAAACCCACTGGACTTGATGAATGATGAACAACAATCTATAAAATAAAACACTCACACACAAATTCATAATGACAGCAACTGCCCTCTTCATAAACATGCAATAAACAATAAAATATAGAAGAATTAGATTGGTGGATCTTTAAAAGTAAAAAGGCAGCAAGAAACCTGATGCCATCACAGTGGCAGTGCACCCAACGCTGGCAAACATCACAGCAGACCATTGGAGTTGATTCGGAGTCCCTGTAAACCTGTAAGGTTGTAACAAAAAGCCTAGTAAGTTCATTTTCTTTAGATATTCATGAAGCATGATAGGTTCACACGGTTGCCATAATCAATAAATAAAAGTAATTCAGAATACCAGTATTTATTTTCCTTCCGTTTGAAGGAACAATTTTTAGGGAATGAGATTCTTTCAAAACTCTCTAAGCAAACCTTAAATTGGACCACGTAAACACTGTTGATAATCACAAACATTGAATTTACCTTCAAACATACAGGGCAATAATTTCCCTTCACAAACAACCTTCCACAAGCATCACAACAGGTGTATCCCAAAAACCACCTGTGATAGATAAAAAAATCAATTCAGATATTAAGACTAAAGAAATGCTTCAGCAGGAGGCCGAAAAATCATTAGCTATCAGTTATCAAGCTCTAAAAATGCAAATGACATATTAAACAGCTTCAATAGTTGAAAAGAAAAACAAAGAATTAATCTACACAGAAAGGAGAAATTTTAGGTGCAAAAGCTCTGCTTCCATTGGTTACTAATCATACCGCACACTTAAACCATTTCCAGGGACATTGGATCCACAGCTGTGACACCTTGTATGTTTTGGGCACAGATATGGCCCAGAAGAAATATTCTGCATAATCCAGGGATTATGTGAGCCATTCTATTTGTAATCAATGTATAAAACTAAGCACAAGAAATGCAAACTTAACCTTATGTGAAGGATGTTGGCAGTAGCAATGATATGCACCATCACACCTTTTGCAGAACATGAGTTTAGTAGGGTCTCCAATACTTCGGCACGCCTAGAGAAGGAAGATAAGCAGCAATGAGTGCAACCAAAAATTTGAACATAATTTAGTTAAAACATGTATTAATATGAATAAATAAATTACCTCACAGGTTCGACAGTAAGGGCATGTCCAGGAACTCCAATGAAACAGATCTGCAATCATGCCAAATGTATAAGACTACACTAGTATAAGATAAACAGCACAATAAATTATCTGCCTCCATTTTTAGTACCTCTGTGTTTAGCCCAAGATTTCAAGCAGCTCCTGTGGTACTTCTTGCCACAATTTCGGCAAGAGAGCATCCTTCTTGCCCTCTCACTTCCTTCATTCTCACCCAAGAAGCATATGTGGCACATCACATTTCTGTTGTACTGTCCTTGCTCATCTACAGCAGAACTTTTTGATGCAACCTGGAAAGGAAAAAAGGTGTCATCACTTCTCGGAAAGGCAAAAAAAGAAAACAATATAGGAATACTACATAAAATAGTGACCACTCCCAGCATGGGACTCTTCTTTTCCCCTTTCCTGTTTTCATTTTACAAAGTTTAATTTCCAGTCAAAATGAACCTGAACAACCCAACACAACTGAAATCAACTAAAATATATAACCATTGAATCTTTCTTTCCAGTTTAGCTCAAACTCAATAATAGTATTCCCGAGCTCACTACAGAATGCATTTATACAGTATCATAATCAAAGATCCATCAGATTATACAGACAGAAGTTAACGGAATACAAACGTTTGCAAAACAACAATTATTCTAATGCATAAAAATATGCACACTACATATGGCCAAAAGTCAATTTACTAATATAAACATACGCGTGTAGCTGAAAAACATCATAACCCCTAAAGGGAACAAAATTCACACTTCACTATAATTAACCAAAAACCCAAAATAAAAATCAAGATACAAAAACAAGAATGTTACCGTAATATCACCCGACTCTACCCTCCTAGCATAATCCTCAGCCGCAACCATTGCGGCAGCGGCCTTCCTCTGAAGCGCGAGGCGCTTGGCCTGGGCCGACTCGTCGACGGTATCAGCGCCACCGCCGCCGCCCCCATCTCCGGCAGGAATCGGAGCGACTTTAGGTACGGGGACCTGGACTGTCCCCTCTCGAGCAACCCTAACGCCCCAGGGATCTTTGAAAAAGGCTTCGAGTTGAATCACTTCCTGCAAGAAGCCTTTCTTGGAGTTCGTAGACTGGAGATTCCGAGGAAACCCTAGCGAACAAAAGCAAATTCGCCGACTACAAAACAAAGAGAAACCATAAAAACATTTAAACAACGAGCTTTGGAGAGCAAGTTAAAAAAGGGGGCGAAGGCTTCCTTTTTTTTTTAGTGTATGAAAAAAAAAAGTGTACCATGTAATTGGGCAAGCTACGTGAAAGGCCATAGTGAGGGATTTTGGGATTTTGAATTTTTTTCGAGTTTTTGAGAGATTTAGCGATCTCGCTCCCAAAATTATTAAAATTAAAAATAAAACAATTAGATTTCTTTATATGGACACAACTGTAATGGGCTCGCCTCCTGTATCCTCTTTTTATTCATGTATAAGGCTTTTTTTTAATTGTCGTTTTGATCCCTCTAGTGAGCTTTTATTTTGAACTTAATCATATACTTTAATTTGGTAATATTTGATCTTTTATTTTTATAATATCATTAATTAATCTAAATAGTTAAAATCTTCAAATATTTATGTTAAAATAATGACATGTATTTCCAGTAAAAAAAAAACTAACACTAAAAATATTAATTCAAAATGATGAGTTAAAATGTTTTTTTAAGTAAAAATTCATATTTATATTTAATTGGAGTAGTAGAGAGGGTTATCCATTTTGAACTAATTACCGGCATTATAAAAGTAAAATGATAAAATTGTGTTAAATTTAAGAATAAAAAATAAAACATAAATTCAAACTTTTGCATATGAACTTAAATTATAGTTTGATATGAGATATTATATATCTTATAGTTGTTCTTATAATCTATGCTTTATGTATAGGAAAAAGAGAAAGTTAGGATTCATTTACAAAATGTAAATTGATGGTTATATCTATTTTTTTCCATAAAAACTCTTTATTTTTTAACTTTTTATCCCGTCCATCAATTTACATTCATCAAATGATTTTATTCTATAAAAAAGAATTGTATGTCTAGCTCAGTTGGTAGAGCGCAAGGCTCTTAACCTTGTGGTCGTGGGATCGAGTCCCATGGTGGGCAATTCATAATTTTGACTACCGGAGGTCTTCCACGGAAGCTGTTCTCAACCTGGCGTTGGGGGCAGCCTACTACCCTACCTCCCCTTACCCCATTACATATGAGAATAGGGTCGGCTATTTTTTTTAAATGATTTTAAAAATTACGCAACCCAAAAACTTAACCGGAAAAAAATATTACATTCGATCGTCAGAGTAAAAGTCAAAATTAGATGGAATTCAATACTTTTGATTCAATTTAATAGACATTATACATGTACATGGATCATATTGCAATAATTCAAAATGCATAACCACTCTACACAAACAATTAAATCAAGCCTTACTCTCAATTCCAACACTTACTTTCAAAGCAAACGGAGACAGATGCGAGCATAATTCAGTCAGATTAAATCATACCAAAGACTAATTAAATAGACTAATTAAATAGTCAAGGGTCTTATCGCAATCAAGTCAGTTTTTATGCAAAATATGATAAATTAAACAATTATAAAAGCCACTTAATACTTTGATCATATCGAAATCACAGGTATCGATACTCTATGTCATGCACCGACATCAAATGCAAGTAGCAATACTACTTTTGTATCCAAAAATTTTAAACAAAAAATGAATTTAAATCAAGATATCAATGAGTTGTGGATGAGATGAGAAATAATGCACAAAGTGAGAGGATTTTGCATTAAAAATAGTGAATAAACCTGTGTAAATATGTATTTATTAGCCTATTGTTTCTCTTATGACCATTAGATAGAGTTAACATGCCATACGATTTGAGTAGTTAATATTTCGATTTGTGATTTAGGATGATTGAGGCCCCCATGACATGAAGGAGAGATGAACGAAGGTAATTCATTCACGGGACATGTTTGGTGTGTTGGAGAGTGTTAGCTTAACTCTACATTTTTATTGGGACATTCTGACTTATGAGTCTCTTGTGAGGCAATAAGAAAATCAATTTATCTGATGATTATGGTTACATTATGTTTTGTCTTGAATAAAAATGTTAATAATCTTCAACGATAAAACTATAATTTAGTAATTAAATAAGGTAATATAGTTATAATCTTAGAATTAATCATTACTTTATGTTTTGATGTTGCAAGTGAACTTCAAAGTTTTTCATGGACCATTAAATATTATTTTCTCGAGACTTAAATGACTATACATGATGATTTGTTATGTGATGCTAGCATGATGTATGTTTAGTATGTATAGAAGTATGATATAGGACTTCGTAAAAGGCTAATATAACTTATTGGGACAGTGAAGTGTGCCTAAAATGCACGAAACAATAGTGCTAACGCATAACATGTATGAAAAACGACTTAAAATGAGTCACATGGCTTAGATTTTGATCTAATGTATATTTTGTTGTCAAATTCAGCATGCAAGTTTGCTTTTATATGTTTGTTGTGTTAACATTATGTTAGCAACACGATTAGGATGTTTGGTGATGATTTAAGGTTAATTTATTTTATTAAATCATGAAAAATATGTATTTTTTGGCCTATAGTATCTTTACTATATAAATGTGTATCGATACTGTATGAACGTTACAACATCTCAATTTCTCGAATTAAATACTTCTAAATCCGATGAATAAAAAACCATTTTAAGGATTGAAATATTATTTCTTAGTATTAAGAAGGGTGTCATATTCCATTAAGTTCATCTGACTAAATGATAGTTCAATTTGGGATTAAATTGAAAATGAAAGAGAAAAAAAGAACTTAAGGACTAAATTGTAAAAAAAGTCAAAAAGGATGATTGCATGGTTTTTTGCCCAATTGATGAGTTTAGTGGAACTTTATGGACAATCTATGTTAGGTGTCAAGTTTGTTTCTTATGGAGAATGTAAATTTGATTATTAATGGCATGTTTTGATTGTTTAAGGAGGATAAGCATTTAGAGGAGGTTATACAACAGTGTGAAATGGGTACTGGACTTGATATTCCTTAAAAAAACAAAAAACAAAGAAGAACCAAAACCCAGAAAGCCCAGTTTATTTTCTACCATGATGGTTTGGGCATGGACATCCAAGAACAGTAGGCACAACAAGCATTTGAGACATATAAACATAAACAGCAGACGATAAACTCATCAACATCAAATCCTTCCCATCACCCTTTTGTTTCGGGCTCGTGTTTACCTTCAACCCTCTGCCAAACTTGTGCACACCCGAGAAAACTTCAGAAAACAACACCTGCCTCTTCTCCTTCTCCTTTTTCTGTGTTCGAATTCGATGCTGATCGTTCTACTGGTTCATTGTTTTGACAAGATGAAACACCGAGAACTCTGTGTCGACGGTTCATGCTCCTGCTTTTCAGATGCTGAAATGGACCATTTTTGTAGTTAAAAGTATGGTTTACACAGAGAGCTGCCATCGATGTTAAAAGAGAAATTTGAACGAAGTATACAATATTGGATTTGATCATTGGGTGTCTTTGAGAAGGGAGAGATGTGTTTGATTCAACTTAAAGGAAAAGATAAGCGCGGTCGGTGTCATTGTAATGCAGCTTTGCGAGAAAATATCTCAAGGCGAATGTTTACCTTAGAAATTGGAATTTCAAAGGGAATGGATAACACTGGCCCAGCGGGTCAAGCAACAGCGAGTGTTGTATGATATTTCCATGTGCTATGCTTACTAGATTAGGTTTGATCTGGGTTTCTAGCCCTTTTCAAAGTTTCCTGGGCCATCCAATTGAGAACTTTAAAGTGCAGGTACAAATGCCCGTTCATTTGCAACATCCCAAACAAGTCATAACGATTAAATATCAAGTACATAGTAGAGTATGAATCTATCTTAAAGAAATTGTTAATTATATATGTATTTGATGAATTTTTGAAGTTTCAAGGTCACTTATAACCATGAACGAAGGCTACATGCAATGGTGCAAACTGAAGAATGGGTTGGAGACAATAGGCTCCTCTATGAGAAATTGCATGCATGCATGCATCCATTATCGAGTGATCCACTTGTACTGCTATAAAATTAAAGTTGTTTTTACATGTTTTAATAACAAATATTTTAATATTTTAATCATTGTATTTCACCATATTCAGATAGATCTTGCATGTCAAGTTTTGAATAAATTTATATTATTAAACTATTAGATATTATTAATGAAGAAATATATTTTTTAAATATCATGAGATGATTTACAATGTAATATCTATTCAGAATTTTTCTTAGTCATTAATAACGTTAAACACGCTTGTTTAAATCCAAATCCTTTAGAAAAAATAATACTCATCCAATGATCCTAAATTTATGTAAAACTAAAATAGTGTTACATTGTGTAACAAGACCATATTGTAACATTTTATAATGTGTAACATTTTAATATTTATATAAATTTTCAATAATATTTTAATTTTTAATATTTATTTTATATATTTTAATTATTTTCTGCAATTTAGGTTTTAAATAATTTTTTCAATTTATTTTTTCTTAAAAATAAATAAACTATCCTTTTTAATAAAACACATCTTTCACATCATCATTAATCGTGAATTGTCACATTAACATCGTAGACTACCACATTAATATTGTAAACTCTCAAATTAATAATGTAATGGTTAATGATGAATTTTATTGATCAAATAATCACATTTTTTTCTCAATTTAAAAGTCACATAGCGTCTAAAATAAATTTAGAAGTTATATTAGCTAGTTTCTTTCAAAAGTTCAAAGTACTTAAAAACCATTAAACCAAAAAGAATAAGAAAGATGTTGGATTGGAGTTGTTTGAATCTCAAAAAGGAAAAATAGAAAGGGGGGAGGGACAAGGTCATGTGGAGAACAGAGGAGGAAAGGGATGATCACAAGTAAAAGTAATATAGGGCCCATGAAATCTTATATTTTGTAATGTCCCTTCTTCCCATCAGAATCAGCTGGGCGGGGCCTATGGCACATGCCCACACGTTCATGCACATGAACTCCTCGATCTCTGTGTGGCCTGATTGGATTCAACTTGTTTTAAAGTGATTCCCAATTACAATACATATTTATATTATCTCTGTACGTGTGTGTTTATGGCTTCAACCTCGTCCTCCAAGATTAATGGCATACTAATAGGTATATAAAACACTGCTATTAGTTGGCTTCACCTATACTTGGTAACTAAGCCATTACTATTATTGCATAGTATATAGATGCACGTAATAGCAAAGAAGGAACAATGAGACAAGGTAAGGTCACCCCAGCTCAGGGTGGTGGGTGCAGATGGAATCAAACACATGAAAATAGACATCAATATAATATAAGAGTAAAGTATAACAATGGTCCCCGACTATAGGGTATTATTTTGTTGAGTCTTTCAATTATTAAAAGTTATAAAATGGTCTTCCGATTATAGGATACTACTTTGTTGAGTCATCCGACTATTAAAAGTTACAAAATGACCATCATATTACTCATATATTATAAACTCGTATTTTTTCGTTAAAATGACATAGACGAATCAACGACCCCCGTCCAATATTTTCGTCGTCGGACCCTAACCACCGATTATCCCACTCTATCTTCGTCGAAAATTGACGAACGATGTGCTAATCGATCATCAACGTCGAATGTGAAATGTTTTTAATCGAACCATGAACGACGATCGATCAACTGACGAATGATGAATGTCGTGCACAACGATAATTGAGTTAATTCTTTGTGTTTCTTTTTCTAGTGAATATGTTATCATTTCTTACTCTTAATCACAATCATGTATTTTCACTCATCCAATTATCCTAAACATGTGTAAAACTAAAAGAGTTTTACATTAGGTAATAAGATAATGTCTCATATAAATATATTATAAATAATATTTTAGTTTTAGAATATAAATTATAAATAATCTGAATTGTATTATATATATATATATATATATATATATTATATTTGTAAAATAATATAAAAAACTTAGATTGGTATATTGGTTAAGCTTTAATCTTTGTTTTCGTAGTTTATGAGATCAAATATATTTAAATAATATTTTATCAAATTTTCTTATGCAAAACGATGTCATTTTAGGCATCATTGAGTATCAGAACAGTTGCACGAAAATGACATTTAGTGTGGTAGTCACGTCATCGATCATTAATCATGTTATCATATCATTAGTAATTTAATGATAGAGTGACATAATTGAAGTAAAAATCAAAATCTAATATTAAAATTGATAAAATTAAAAATTCGATAATATGAACGAGTTAATACTCAAAATTTCGTGATGTATGAAATAATTTCCCCTAATGTAAATATTGTTTGGCCTTTTGGGTATTTAGAAAATAAGTTAATCAATGATTGTAGTGTTGCTACTGTGGAGGTGATAACTGATATATATAATAAAATTAGGAAATCTCTGATCTTTAAAATGTTTAATTGGAATTAAGTTCCCGACATGCGCACATGGGGGATTCATCATGTAATTGGACCACTTGGCTTGCAATTCAGACGTCTCGCGTATATCAATGTGGAATAAGTAAACACATCGACCGTTACTAGGATAATTGCAATCTAGTTCCCTCTTTCACCTTTACACCTTTACCCACCTATGTTGTCTTGTCTGGATAACTTCAAATTCAAATTTAACTTTTGTCTTAGAATTTAAAACTCGAATTTATTTCTTTAGGTTGAAACTTCTGTTGTATCGTTACCTTTTATGTCGAAAGAGAACCAAGTGGAGAGTTGTTTGATTTGGCAGACAAAACCTATCAATTTTGATAGCAACCACAGATCTTGATTCTTGGACCACTGCACAGTTAATAATTTAATCAAATAATTCGAATAGATTTACAGTTCGCTAGACGATAAAAATAGGATCCTATCTACTTATCTCTTCTCACATTCTCAGTAGTTGTCTCGATAATTTTCTCATATTTTATATTAAAAATATTGGTTTTTATTTTATTATTGTTTTAACAAGATTTCCATATAAAATCAAACTATTTTTCTTTTAATTTACTGAAAATATTAATTTAAAGTAAGATGTTGCCATAGTCATAGGCTCATGGAAGTTAATACCAAAGCAAAGTATTTGCAAAACAAGAGGTTGTAACTTGTTCGTAATTAGCAATCATTGATATTTTGTCATAATATTAGAAACAAAAATCAAATAAAATCTTCCAATCTGAAAGAAAAAATGAAATGTGTTTCCCATTAATTATGGAGAAGAAGTCGGTCTGAAAATAGAAATAATTGAGATTTCCCACACCCCAATCTATCATCTCACTATAAATGCATCCAAACCCTCCTTAGCCCTCTTTCATCTCCTTCACTCCTCTGTTTAATCTCTTTCATTCTCTCTGTAAAATAATGAAGATATCTGCTTCCTTATTGTTTGCATTTACCCTGCTGGTCACTGGGTGTGTTTTAGGCCCCGACACTCTTGTTTCGGCTAAACGAGGTGCTCGACCTCGACTTTACGCTCATGGCAAAATCGCTTCTAAGCCTTTTGAAGGTAAGATTTGTTTTCATCTTTTCAGCAACGACTGAAAGATTTATACTTTATGCAATCTTCTTGAATAATCTTTTCAACTTTTCAGGATACCTTGAAAATGGCAACTTTGAAGAACAGCCGAAACCAACATCCATGAAGAACACAGTCCTTATAGGCCCACATGCGCTTCCCAAATGGATTATCAAAGGGTTAGTGGAGTACATCTCGGGCGGGCCTCAACCTGGTGGGATGTATTATGCGGTGGCTCATGGCGTCCATGCTGTGAAGCTCGGTAACGAGGCCTCCATTTCTCAAACTATACCAGTTAAACCGGGCGTACTGTACGCACTGACATTTGGTGCGTCGAGAACCTGTGCGCAAGATGAGGTGTTGAGAGTCTCGGTGGGTACGCAGTCAGGGGAACTTCCATTGCAGACCTTGTACAGCAGCTTCGGTGATGATGTTTATGCTTGGGGTTTCATTCCCAAAACCAAGTACGTCACCGTTGTTTTCCACAATCCCGGCGTTCAAGAAGAGCCCACCTGTGGTCCATTGTTGGATGCGGTTGCTATTAAGGAGCTTGTCCGTCCAAGGCCTACCAGAGGTAACCACTTATACCTAATTTATTAAGGGTATAATAGATTTAAATAGCGGTTTAGTATCAGAGTACTAGTCGTTTTATAGCACAACTATGTTTTTTTAAAATGTTTTAGTTTAAACATTTTATTTGGAGTATTTTTTATATAAATGTAAATTGTTAATTAATATATAGTTAACGTTTTAAAATAAAAAAATTACTCTAAAATAAAAAATACTAAAAGGTTTTGTAAAAAGAAATAAGGGTCAAATTGACTATATGATTATTAGAAGTCTTTTTTTTGTGTTAAAATAAAATAGTGAGACCAATTTTTTTTTTTTAAGTAATAAGGGTTAAAATGATTGTTTTAGTAAATATTAGAGGTCTAATTCTGGTATTATACCTTTAATAAGATGGCTTTTATTTCAAAGTTATATATTTAAACCTCTGTTAAACATTGCAGATAATCTGGTAAAGAACCATGGGTTTGAAGAGGGTCCTCATCGCCTTGTAAACTCCTCAAACGGTGTCTTGCTACCTCCCCGACAAGAGGATTTCACATCCCCACTCCCAGGCTGGATCATCGAATCACTTAAAGCAGTGAAGTTCATTGATTCAAAACACTTCAACGTCCCTGTCGGAAACGCCGCAATTGAGCTGGTGGCGGGGAGAGAAAGTGCCATTGCTCAGATTCTGAGAACCATCCCCGACAAAACATACAAAATGGCATTCATCATCGGAGATGCTCGGAACGGTTGCCATGGAGAAATGATGGTGGAGGCGTTTGCGGCCAAGCATACTGCCAAGGTTCCCTTCACATCTAGAGGAAAGGGTGAATTCAAGGCAGCAAGCTTGACGTTCAAAGCAGATTCAGCCAGGACAAGGATTACATTCTACAGCTCTTACTACCACACCAAGACCGATGACTTTGGGTCTCTTTGCGGCCCTATTTTGGACGAAGTTCGAGTTTACTCAATTGCTTAGATGCCAAGTTTCTGTTTTTTATCAGCACTATAAATGAAGGATCTTCTAATGGTGTTTGGATGGTTTTATGATTGTATATTCACTTGTTATCCAGGCTCTTTGTAAGCTGTCTAAACCATACATGGAGAAAAATATGTTGCCATTCTTCACTTTCATGTCAGGGTGGATACATAATAGATTTCAAAAAGGGTTTCAATATGCTATTTGCTATTTCTTATGATTCATTTGATGTTATTTTAAAGTATGAAATTCGTGTTTAATTTTTTATTTAAATATATATATTTTTTAAAATTTTAATAAAATGTATATATAGAGAGTTTTATTATGCTAAGAAAAGCTGTAGATATGTAAAAAAAAAAAAAGAATTTGTAATAGGTTATAGATCAACTTGTGATTGAAATATTAATAATAGGAATTGAGATATAATCAAATATTGAGGAGACAATTTTTTTATATCAAAAGAAAATAATTTATCATATGTTTAACTCTCAAAATTGAGAGAGTTAAATGTTTTATTTGATTAATATTTAAATTAAAAAAATTAAAATATCATTATACCAAATTTTTTTAAAGGGACAACAGCCACTTATAGACACTATGTAGCTTCATCCCTAATTAATAATGGGTCATTATTTTACAATTTAAAAGATTCAATAATTTCTATAATGATTAATTGAATTGTTTATGTTAAACATATGATATATCAACGGTGAAAATTTCAATAAACCACCATAACACTCACCCTATTAAAGAAATATTTCTAAAAGTCAAGAAATATTCATAATTAAAATCTCAAAATTTATTCTATCTTCATGGTACGCTTTTCGTTTGATTGATTTTTTAAGATTGGATTTAACATCTCTGACTAATCAATATGGTGATTATTTGTTATCATGTTGATTTTCTCAACTTCGTACCCTAAGATTAGACTTCCATACACGATTTGCGTTCGTATATAAATTCTCACGATGCTCTTTTTTTATTTACGGTTGTATGTGGTTTTTCAATAATTTAATCCCTATGTTGTGATTTGTTTACCGATGCAGTCAGATTTATTTATATCTATCTATTCAATTTTCTTGAGTGATTTTAATTTTTTTCTTGTATGATTCTTGAATGATCTCACGTGGCTAATTTATTATATCAATGGTTACAGAAAAATATTCTAATTATATATTTAGTTTACGAACTTAATTGTAATTTTTAATATTTTTTATTTTTAATATAACTAATGTATATTTTCATAAAAAAAATTGTCTTATATATTATTGGTATAATTTAAAATTTGAAGAAACCCTAATGGGGAAATTTATAGGGGAAGGGTTTCGTAAAGCACCAGATTCATTGTGATTTTGTAAAATGGTGGGCCTTTAGGCTAATTTTGCACACATATTTGGATTCGCTTCCTTTTGTTCTTTAATGTTATGGGCCATAACTTTATTTCAATACATGTCCTGCCCAAGCTAGCCCTTTTATTCTTTCAAAAATTTGAATGAAATTTTAACTTTTATGTTTAAAAGATAGGTAAAATTTTGATATTAGTCCTTGTACCATGTTAAAGTTACATATTTACTCTATATATTACAATTTCCCCAATTTTAGTCTCTTTACATTTTAAATTTATGGATAATATGATGGAATTATAAGGGATAATATGATGGAATTATAAGGGATAAAAATGATCAAATTGGAAAACAGGAAATAAATGTATAACTTGCACGTAATACATAAACTAGTAACAAATTTTAAAAATTAAGGATTAAAACAATGGAAAAATTTTAAACATGTCAAATTTATGTTGACCTGTATTGCTAAAGTTTAGAGATGGATCAGAGGGGGAGTTTTGAGGATTAAATTGAAATAATTTTATATTTAGAGACTAGTATAGAATTTATTAAATAATTTGAGGATTTTTGGTATAATAAGATTATTTTTCAACTATCTACAATGTTCAATATTAAATATCCATCGGAACTTGATAGGTTTACAAATAAAGATAAACTATGTAAGATATCACTTAACTTTATATGTTTGTATTATTCAAATTTCAATTTTTTTCCAATTATAGTATTAGATTTTAGTTTCAACTTCAATTAAATTGTTGAATTGTTAAATTTTAGGGGCACGATGATGTAGACAGATTTTTCCGTCATTGTAATGTCATAGACAAGCCAATGTCATTTTGGTACGACTATTGATGTCTAAAACAACATCGTTTTAGACAATAAACTATAGAGGTGTATCAATTTTTATCACTTAACTTTTTTGGTTTCCATTGACATTAAATTATCGCATGTCATGTCGTCATTTGGAACAAGACAATATTAAAATGTTTATATTTTACTCTTTTTTCTTTTCATCTGATTGATTTTTCATAGAACTCATAAAAAATCAAAGAAAATCTATTTAAAATTTTGATGTGCTAATACTTCTTTAATCTCCTATGAAGATCATTCAATGAAGCTAGTTTTAAGATATATTGTTCATCTTCTCGAAGAATGGTTCTCACTATTCGTATTTCGAATAAACACCTAAAATTTTTCAAATTTGAGAAAATTGACAAATAGTTAAAAATAATAGTTTTTTAAAATTTTATAAATTTTAGATGATTTTTTTTGAAAAATTAAAGTTGAATAGGAAAAAAAAAACAAACGTTTTAAATCGCTTTTATCGCAAAAAAAATACTCAATGACAGACTGCCATTCACTCCTCACTAGGGTCGAAAAATTGCAGTGCCAACAGCACTTGGTCGATGTGACCTAACAAGTAACAGCGACAAGGTCAATAGGTTCAGGGCTTGTTTTCTTTTTTGCATGGCCACTGATCTTCACCAAACTTGACGATCACCATTTGAAATTATCTTTTATTTTCATTCCGTTGACATTTTTTTCCATGTCTAAAGATCATCAATAAGAGAATAATTAACTTCATTTCCTAAATTATATGGCAAATAAATTGTAAATACCTCTCATGAAATGGAAAATATAATGAGCTCCTTCACATCAGCACCAGTAGCCGCATTCGGACCGTAAAACCCCCATATGCGCCGAGACTTCTCTTGTGATGTCGCCGACGCCGGAGGAGACGCCACCTTGGAGGTGGCGGTGTTTGTCGGAGTTAGTGAGAATGGAATCTTGCGACTATTCTCACCCCTGCATCCAATATCTCCGTGTACTTCCCCATTCCACCCTGTTATTACCAAAATCAATCTCTATAATTTTCTTCAAAGTCTGAAAAATGAAGAAAATAAAAAAAAAGGAAGGAAGAAAGAAAGAAATAGGTTGTGCTAGAAAACGTCCCAGAGTAAATCTCCCATGTAACTGGGAATGGAATTTGATGTTGGGACCGAAAGCGTAGAAGGATTAATATTTATACACCAGCCAAGCGGAAGCGGGGGTCTGTTTCCTTTCAGTTGTTTTATTAATAAAAATAAAGAATTGTATGATGATACGATTGGATTGAATGTAGGGAACATGTTGTTCTGGATGACATGCCCTCGTTTGGGAGCTGCAAACTTGCACCTAAAGCGTACAGGGTCTTTAGATTGAAAATGTTGTGGACATTAGAGAAAAATACAAGGGCTTCGCTGCAATTAGCCTTTAGGTTCTTTTGTCATTTTCTTCCCACCTAAAGCGTACAGAGTCAGCCAGTCCAAACAAAGTGTCAGAGAGAATCGTATGTAAAGTAATAAGTCAAATTATGCAAAACCGCGTCGGAGAAGAAGGTCAGAAATTGAATGTGCACACCTTAGGTTGTTCGCCGCGTGATTGGATACATTTTTCCAATTTTACCCCTTACCTTTTTTCATAATTACACAATCACCCTTCTTTTTTCAATGCTTATTTACTTGTAATTTTATGATTACTGACCAGGAAAATCACGTGGTTGCCTAGATCTACCGTGGATGGCTACCTACGTAATTTATCTAATAATATAGTTTTTTTTTTTATAAGGAAATGGAGAAGGATTTAATGAAGCTTAAGATTTGTATCTATTTCTTTTATATAAGGATTGATAATTCTTCGAATGATCTCACATGTTAAAAGAAAATCATATTGTGGTTCTATATCATGTAGATATGAGAACATTACTACCTGTTATATTGTGGTTCTATATCAGGAAGTAGAGATCATCTTTTTAAACAGGGACGGATCTGAATGGTTTAATTGATTTTAGGTCATTAATATTTTTTAAATCATTACAACTTAGTTATTGTCCCTCCCAAATTTACTAGTTCAATTGCATTTTAGGACCATTTTAGAAATTTTGACTTCTAATTTTTGGTTTAATTACTCTTTACAATCATTTAATTTTAAAATTAGTGAAATTATTCCATAATTTCTTTAATTTTTATGGTTTGTTTAATTTTAGAGATCCTATCTATTTCAAAATTAACCAATTTGCCCCCCCAATTTTTGACTAGCACGTCCAATCGTCTTATCTATGTTTATTGTCTAAAAAGTACAATGTGATGGGAAGAAGATCACATTGTAATTCAAATATGTGAATAGAAATAAGGTTGACAAAGAGATTTGAGACATAGAGAACATTATTTAGGATAAGGTCTTTATTAAAATAAACGTCCTTTTGGTTAACTAGGATAATGGTGATCTTGGAATGACTACTATTTGGGATGTAGTTGAGGAAATATTTTTAAGGAATAGGTCAGATGGCCAGTGATCCCAGAATATATTACCCATATGAAAAGAGATGTTATTTCTGAGACAGTAGGATACGAGGAAGAGAAAATACCTGAAAATGTCAATGGACAGGTACTCGTCGAATATGACTTTTCAAGAGATTCTAATAAGTTTTTCTATTTCTCAATTTCCTCAACATGAAACTTAGGAGAATACTTGTTTTCTCTACTAATCGATAGAGAGCTTACCAGAAGTGCTTGACTACGATCACTTACACTTTTAGTTGGGTTGTTGATTGTCTTGACATGAAGTTTCCAACACTTCTCTGTGGTGTGAAGACGCATTTTACAGTATGTGCAGGATCGGGAATCACAATGTGAATATTTTGTAAATCATCTGCTATAACAGTAGCATTCTCAACATCAAAGGCATGCATGACAGAACTCGTAATCTTGGTTGAACTAGATGTGACTATTGTCCTTTTAATCATGTAAAACGCTGTCAGCATGTAGGATATGATCATTAGTTAAATTGGCTAACATCCTAGAAGTTTTTATCGTAATAGGCATAAAAATATATATGCATCCCCACACTCAATAATTATGAACTAAAACAAGAACTGATTTGTACATACATTATCTCGGGTCCATTTCGGTTAGAACCAATGTAATTTCTATCAAAAGCTTTGTCCGCCACAAACATCCTGATATATGGAAGAGAAAACAAACAGTGAAAAATAGTAACATCATGAACAACAATACATAAGGTTGCAAATTATACTAGTTTTCCCTTCAAGAAGCCAATAGACCACTTCTTCATTAAAACGAATAAACACAGTAACTAGCAAACCAAACCATTTCAAATTAGATTAAAAGAAGAAGAAAAAAAGATACAAACACCTTGGAGACGATTTTAAAGTGAAAACTGTGAAAATGGGTAGGGAGCAATCATCGCAAGACGGCTTTAGCAGCTGATTCTTGAACTGGCGGAGATAAGCGTTTGGAATCTAAGCGTATAAGTATTTGCTGAACTGCTTCTGTTGTTGAAAAAGATAGCGGCAATCGCGTTGTACACAAGGTGAAGACAATTACTACGTGGAAAAGGCAATCAACAATGATGATTTTCATTCTGGGTGAAGCCTTCATGACTCTGATTGCCACAGCGAAATGCAATTACTTAGAAATTGACAAGGCTTAAGCTTCATTTTCAGCGTCACAGCCTTGTTTATACCGCCAGGAATTTGTTGAAGTGAAGCGTAATGTTCGTAGGTGCCGCCTGTTTAACACTCATTATGGCACTCCTCTTAAAACTAACTTAACTAACCACGAAGTAATTGAGATAACACAATTGTTCTTGTATAATTTATTTGAGTTGGATTCACAAATAATTAAATTCATTTCCGTAATTATCGAATAATTTGAGTTACTCCATTAGTCAATATTAAATATTTTAATATTTAATTTAAATATTAAACCCACTATTTAACCATAGATGACCATAATGATCAAAATTTATAGCTTTGGTAGCTTTCCAATAGTTTACCCCTTACTAAACCACGATGAAAAAAGCATCTTTTGTGGAGCTCAAACAGAGGGCTAATATTGCGGCCGCATAGGTCAGCCGCAGCCATTTCCCTTGGATCTCACCACCGCCCTTTAAACCTCCGACAGCAAAACCGTCAACCCTAAAAACTTCCCAATCTCCAGTTTCCATTCGGCGTTAACCAAAAACCCTATACCTATTAAAACCAACAACCCCCTTCCGACGTCACCATTTTTATTTCAGAAGCAAACGAAAAGGAAAAGGGAAAATGGAGGTGGAAAGAGAGCAAGCAGATTCGGGGAAAAGCGTGATGTGCGTATTAACAGACCCAGAAGGGACCACACTGGGAGGCACCATGTACCTTCCTCAGAACGTTGGTCCTCTTCAGCTTCAACAGATTGTCAATACGCTTCTAAAAAATGTAACTTTTTCTTCATATTCTGCTTCATTGCATTATATTTTGTTGCAACTAGTTCCTAGTTGTTAATTTTTTTTCGAAGTTTTATGCAATTGCTTGCATATTTGAATTATTCAGAACTTGTTCTTTTAGATAATAAAATGTTTCTAGAGACTGATACGAGTAATGAACTTTGTTATTTGGGTTTCTTCAGGAGGAGAAGCTACCGTATGCATTTTATATATCTAATCAAGAGCTTCTTGTGCCACTTGGAAATTACTTGGAGAAAAATAAAGGTCAGTTAGGGAACTGTTGAAAGTGAATTATGCGACTGTTCTGCTTCTATTACTTGATTCTTTTACATTTCTCGTATGCTTTTGGTTGGTTAACTTGAATAAACAAATTTGCAGTTTCCATGGAGAAAACGCTATCAATAGTTTATCAACCGCAAGCAGTTTTCAGGATTCGTCCAATTAATCGATGTTCAGCTACAATTGCTGGTATGTGATTGATATTTATTTGTTATAAAAAACTTAATTGCGTGAATGTTGAAATCGTTACTCCTTGTGCTACTCTTCATGAGAGAAACAAATTGTCCCTTGCATGTTTGCTTTGGCTCTAGATTTGATGATATCATTCAACTTTTAAAAGGAATTATTTTTTTCCGGGTGCAGGCTCAGCTAATTTTATTGTCAAAAGGAACTTTCATCAACATATTCATATTTTTATCTTTATATTGATTAATTAGACGTAAAATGTTGGCATTCTTTTAGCATAATTGGATTGATATGCTAAATCTTTATTATTGCTTTGTTACAATAGGTCATACTGAAGCAGTACTTTCTGTTGCCTTTAGTCCTGATGGACGACAGTTAGCAAGTGGCTCAGGTGATACCACCGTCCGACTATGGGACCTAAATACTCAGACACCAATGTTTACATGCACAGGTTAGAAAATTTGTACTTGATTCTGTTTTTCTTGGTCAGTTCGACTGAAAAACTGTTTGAGCAACAGAGAAGTATTTAAACATGAAAATGGAGTTAGAAAAAGGAGATGCCATTCAACATTAATTTATGTTCTTGTACTTCTTTGCACTCATTGCATTTATTTTTTATATTTATCGTTTGTCTGGTGATATTTTTTTCAGGACACAAAAACTGGGTTCTTTGTATCGCATGGTCACCTGATGGTAAATATCTGGTCAGTGGAAGCAAGGCTGGAGAGCTAATATGTTGGGACCCACAAACCGGGAAGCCTGCTGGGAATCCGCTGACTGTAAAGTGTTTATTGTACATTATCTTTTTAATAATTCTGTATAGATTATTGCCCTCTTTAAACTGAAACTGTCTCATGAATTTTGTAAAAAGGCAATGGAATACTTTCTTTCTGTTTAGTTGATTGTCTTATTCATATAAAACATGGTGCTGATTTCTTGGATTCTGCTATAGGGGCACAAGAAATGGATCACCGGTATCTCATGGGAACCTGTCCATCTAAATGCTCCATGCCGTCGCTTTGTAAGTGCTAGCAAAGATGGTGATGCCCGCATATGGGATGTTTCCTTAAAGAAATGTGTCATTTGTCTAAGTGGCCACACACTTGCCATAACTTGTGTGAAATGGGGTGGAGATGGAGTCATATATACAGGGTACAATTTTGTTCTGTTTCTGTGATTCTGATCAGATTTTTTATTGGCATTTCACTCTCTTCTATGAAAGTAGAATCTCAGTTTTCCTTGGAAATGACAGAGAAATAAACACTTTGTACTCATCTAGTCATCTCGTCAATTAGAAGCCTTTGTTTAAACTCTTAACTGGTTAGTACTAATGAGCTCCATTTGTCAAACTGGCTGAAGATCCCAGGATTGTACTATTAAAGTATGGGAAACTTCACAAGGGAAGCTAATTCGTGAATTGAAGGTGATTTCTTGCATTTTCTAGAATATTTCTGTCGTATGTATGCATTAAACTGCTCTTTTGCATGTCTATGCATTAATTGTTTCTGTATATGCTCTGAATTTTTATATTACATACATTCATTTGCTTGTGCTACTTGTTTTAGGGCCATGGGCATTGGGTTAATTCCCTTGCTTTGAGCACAGAATATGTTCTCCGCACTGGAGCGTTTGACCATACTGGTAAACAATACTCATCTGCAGAAATGAAGAAGGTAAATGTTACTTATTTGGTGTAAAAAATTCTTGTACCAATAAAACTCATCTTTGTAATTCTACTGTATATATACTTCTCTCTTTACAACAACTATTTTTTCTTCTTTTCCCTTGATATATTCAAGCTTCCTATTCTCCTTCTCTTCTGTAGAAAAGTAATTAGATTTCCTTATATAATTTAGGTTGCTCTAGAAAGGTACAACAAAATGAAAGGCAATGCCCCTGAGAGATTGGTATCAGGATCTGATGATTTTACCATGTTCCTATGGGAACCTGCTGTCAGCAAACATCACAAAATCCGCATGACTGGTCATCAACAGGTAAAACATATACTGCTGCTAACTCACTCTGGTTGTGATCCAAATTGTTGATTTCTTCATACTTAGGAGTAAGTTCGTACGTTTTGTTGGTTATTTGCAGCTTGTAAACCATGTTTATTTCTCACCTGATGGGCTATGGGTGGCCAGTGCATCATTTGATAAGTCAGTCAAGCTATGGAATGGTACTACTGGAGAATTTGTTGCTTCATTCCGAGGTCATGTTGGGCCTGTTTATCAAATCAGGTTTGAGCTGTTTCTATAGTTTATTTCCATGTCTCTTTTCTTTTGTTTCCCAGGATTAATGAGTATCTTGCATGTTGCCTTCAGCTGGTCTGCAGATAGTAGGCTTCTTTTAAGTGGAAGTAAAGACTCCACCTTGAAGGTAAGACCCAAGAACTTTTTATACCCCCCTCCCCTTTTCGGCATTCAAAGATCCTAAAAAATTGTTGTGATCGATCATTGAGCATTCTTTAATAGACATACTCACATGCTCTAGTTTCGGTGTAGTGTAGAAATGAACCAAACTAAAGTTAGATTTTATTTGTACTTTCTGACCCAGTTGAGTTAGTGTTATTGTTCTGCCATGGCCTCATTGTTAGTATCATTATCCTATTCTTGTTCAGCCTCTGCTACATATATGTCCTTCCTGCCTTACTGTCCCTTAGATTTCCTCACTCCTACGCGGCCAACCCCAATCTTCAGTCCTACCCTGAAAGTCCTGATTATTTAATTAAGGCCTTGGATGGAAAGCTAA
The DNA here is from genome assembly GCF_006381635.1 of Hibiscus syriacus. Lineage (NCBI taxonomy): Eukaryota > Viridiplantae > Streptophyta > Magnoliopsida > Malvales > Malvaceae > Hibiscus > Hibiscus syriacus. The sequence continues at coordinate 426,032 of NW_024063109.1, read as the reverse complement.
TGTTTTTTTTTAACAAGCTTGTTATTCTTGTTACAAGGTTTGGGATATCCGAACAAAAAAGTTGAAACAAGACCTCCCAGGCCATGCAGATGAGGTAAGCTCTCCATTTCTACTAGTTATAGCAAAGCAAAAGAACCATTAACATTGATTTGCTGATGTACCGAAGACTGATTGTCATCTTCATTTGAACAGGTTTTTGCCGTTGATTGGAGTCCAGACGGTGAGAAAGTTGCATCTGGTGGTAAGGATAGGGTGTTGAAGTTGTGGATGGGGTAGAAGGCTACAAATCAATGGAGTCTAAAATTCATATTGCAACACGGTTGAAATATCAATTATCTTATACGATCAGTCTAGATATGTGCAACTGCAATGAACCAGGAACTTCAGAATCAGCCCAGATTGATAGGTAGAAACTTCTTTGTGCGACATTGCACTTCATTGTTTTCAGGATTGCTTGGTGTATATTTTATACTAGGTATACTAGACATTTCAACTCATGTAGTATCCTTTTTTAGAAGTGTAATGCTAATTTTATATATTTAAATAGAGAGCCAGTACGATAGTAGACCAAATCTGCCTTTGTTTAGGGTCAAACAACTTCCAACTTGAAGTAGGGAAAACGTATTCTCCTGCATCAAAACTACTTTCCAATTTGTTCATGTTCCATTAGTTATGTGGAAGAATGGAGTTTGAATGAACACAAATTTTATCTGTTTGTTTATTTTTAAGAATTTTCTTGTTTGATAAAAAAATTAAAATTATATGTATTCATTTATTTGATGTTTACAATTATATTTGTTTAGTGTTTGTGAATGTGTTTATTGATCATGTTTAAAAATACTAAATGGATACAAAAAGATCGTGTAGATGCTCATTTTCTTTGGGGGCTTCATTCGAGTTTCTTTTGTGTTTATATATATATATATTATTAATTAGTTCAAATATAAGAGTTTTGTTGGGTTGGTTATTTAATTATATATGGGAAGCATTATTTTTTTTTATAGGAATAGATGGCCTCATTAAAATCTTCCCTCTTAGAGGTCTTTTACCATATGGTAAGAATCAACTAGCGGAAGGAGAAAAAGAGTGCCAGACTTTATTAGTTTTGTGTGAATATATATATGCGCTAATTATTAGTTTTTATTTACTATAGTTATGATCTATATTATTATTAGTTATATTTATATATGTTATATTATTAGTAATTACTATATTTGGTTACGCGTGGGTTTGATATATATATATATATATATATATATATATATATATATTATGACTTGTATATATTATGACGGCTTTACATATTATAAACATAAATATATATATATATATTATGGTATGGTTGCTTGCGTCTGTAAGCATATAAATAGATGTTATATATGAGTATATATGTATCGGTGGTCAATAATATATATATATATATATATATATATATATATATATGAGGATGGAACTTAAACAAAATACTAATTTTTTTATTAAATGTGTGTACAGGCCCAAGAAACAAGCTGAAAGAAACTCTTCTATTCAATATAAAACATAGAATCATCTTATACATGGATCTCCTTATAACATCTCATAATAGACTCAAAGAATCAAATATGCCCCTATCAAGTATCAAAGTGTACTATGATACTAAACTGTGTCCCATGGATGGATTATCATCCCCTTACCTCTCCAACATGTCTTGGGGCCTAAATCACCCACAAATTATGCCACAATGTGAGTGCTCAAATTTTATAACATGTCATCTATATTTAATGATCTCAAGAGAAATAATAAGTCCATATATCCACATTTGCAAATGTTTATCACTATTTTAAATGCATATTTCTCTGCTTTTGTTCATCTTTTCATTCAGATTCTTGAAAATCTTACTTGGATTTGATGAAATAAGTTTAAATACCTTATAATAAGATTAAAATATATATGTTTTTAAAAATCAGACCTCATGATTTTAGTGGTGAATCCCATTGAAAACCTCACTTGATTTCTAAAATCATGTTTGAGTTTGAGACTGCATCAAAATTCAATCTCAAAAATAAGAATAACAATAAATAAAATTGATGCTAATACTCATATGATGATGATACAGGTCCCAGTCTGTATACAGAAAGGTAATATGGTAATTCACATACACAATTTCACTAGGATTCCATCCTAATTAATATTCCCTCTCTATCTTACTCCCTAAGCCAAATCCCATTGAGCACTGCATGTTCCAGACATTGAATGCTCACATAGGTAATTAAAGGGTTGAAGACATTCAACTGTTAGTAATCATTGTTCTTCAAATGTTTGACGGAGGCTTGTAATCAAGCATCTCCCTTATATTTAGCTTGATCGAAGGACCCATTGATGTGCATATATGTACACTTTTCCAGTATACTCCTTTGGCTCCTTTTGGTTTGTTTGTTTCGATCGATTTCTGTTGAATTAAGAACAAAACCAAATAAATATCAGAGTTCAATTCCGGTTTTCATATCATAAATTGTGTTCGAAAGAGAGAGAGTAAGAAGGTTAGACAAGCATAAAGGAACAGGATTTGACATACAACTGCTGCAAGAAAATTCAAGAGGAGGTCGTCTTCAGAGAAGTCTACTTTGCCGAACGGTATGTGAACGATTCCGGTTTTATCAGCTCTGTATTCAACTTTACCCTTTTTGAATTCTTCAATAGCCTGCAAAAGAAAATGATTCAATAAACATTTTGGCTAATATCACCTTTGCTAACTACCACGCATCATTCGGTTGCAAAATCATTAAAACTAAAATGATCAACAAGATCTCATCAAAACATTGACAATCAGATCCTACCTGAGGTATATTTGGGGTAACGGTACCAGCTTTCGGATTTGGCATGAGCCCTCGAGGTCCTAGAATCTTTCCAAGGCTTGCAACCTGATTTAGAAGTAGGAAGATTTTAAAATAAAACTCATAGTGAAAAAATTATTGCCGTTTCGAACCAAAAGCAATATCTCATTAATTGAAATAATAGCAGTAAAGCAGCACCTTAACCATCATATCTGGGGAAGCAATTAATTTGTCGAAGTCCATGAATCCTCCTTTTATTTGTTCAATCAAGTCCTCACCACCAACAATATCCGCTCCAGCATTTTTTGCTTCATCAAACTTTTCACCTGCAAAGATATTACAGAAAAGCAATTATCTTGTGTTGCTAAGCCTCAGAAAAGAAAACTTTATCCTAATAGAATTCAATTTTAAGATCTTTAACTACTATCAACCGCCTAGAGTACATCATTCTCAAATGATCACTTGCAACCAACAAAATTTTATATTTAGTAGTTCAGAACCTACTCAATCTTGTGACATGAACCCTACATTATTTAGCTCTTGTTACCGATAACGGCAAGTAAACGATCGCAAAGCAGCGCAAACTTTTCGGGCTGAATCAAATGGAATTCAGGTCACAAACTCTAACAACTACATTTCCTTGTTGGAAATATTTGAGATATTTCAAGAGATCTTACCCCACATCTTCTAGCTAAACCTTTAGCCTGTTATTTATAAATCATAACACTCACTGCATTAAATTTAAAAGAACTTTCAAATGTACGATGGATTTGTCCCCTGCTTTTTCACCTAAAAGTTCAGTATGCCTGTCCTTGTTCTATAAACAGACAAGTCTTTTTACTTGTAAGATACTTTTCTTAGAGTATTCTTCGGTTGTTCCTACTTCCTAGTTTCATATTTTGTCTAGTTCTTCGAATAGATAAGCTTATTTGACCATGAGCAATACATGTCAAGCTTTATAGCTAGGATCAAACAAACTCAGAGAATATATGAGCTTATTGAATCCCAGTGGATACACTACACACCTCATGTTTTTATAGCTCAAATCCAACAATCTTAAGGATAACTTCATTCTTGGATGTTGTCTACACTATCCGTTGATCATTGTTGTCCTTGTTCACCCGCTTTTTAAACTTCACATGTTGCTAACTTGTGAAAGACAACACAAATAGAGGCATATATAAAAATATTTATTGGATCGAATTCAGTATGATTACAAGATTTTTTTATTTAAATTGGATTTTACCCTTGGATTGCAATATTAATTTATGTAATGGAATTAATGTTACCTTTACTTTTAACATGGATTTGGGCCAAAGTTAAATTTAAGACTAAGACTATATTATATTAGTTGAACTTAGAATTAAGATGGCTAAATTGAATACTGAATTTAACTTGGGTCTTATTTAATTATTTGATCTAATTGTTAAACTTGAATTAAATTGCAAGTATGGTGAGAATTTTTTATGCTTATGTGAGTTGAATTATTTATCATGTGTAACAGTGTAAGCTAGGATTCGATTAATCAAACGCCCCCTAAGCGGTTATGTGTTCACCCTTAGCGTGGTACATACTTAGGAAATTAGTCAAACTTACTCTAATAGCTAAAATTGCTATGAAGTTAGAATTAATTGTTTTAGAGTTGGCTGATAATGAAACTGGGTGATTGAAAAACTTCTTAGCAAAATATATCATTGGATACATTATGTGTCCATGCATTTTGAATGCCAATCGAAAATAGTCATTGCAAAGAATATAACTTTCAGTGGTAAAAATAGATACATTTATCTGAGACATGATGTGATCAAACAGCTACAAAGCGATGGCATCATATTCATGGATTATGTGAGGTCGGAAGTGATTTTGGCCAAATTCACTAACTAAACCTTTAGAGAAAATTATGACACATCAAAGGAAATGAAACTACTATCAAATTGAGATATCAACGATGATGGTAACCAACCTATGTGATTAATGATACTATGAATTGGATTCATATGGTAGTGTATCAATTTGCAGTGTACACTTGCTGAATTGATCTATATATGTGTGGAGTGAGACCGCTTCTATGTGATGTTTGACATAATCTCTAAGCACTTACGAAAAATCAAGCTAGCTTATGGCCTACTAGCGCACAACTTGAATGACAATATTGTGGGCATATATGATTAATGAGAATTTTAATTTACATGATGAATTATTTTAAAGTCTCTAATTATTAAGTAAATTATGTCTTACTTTTTCTAATTCTGATTTATAATCTAAAAGAACATTGTTTTAAAGACCAAAAACGCATATCGCCTATCATCTTCTTATTTTTCTAGCCAAACCTTCTTAAACTTTTCTAAAAAATCTATAGATATCAAGATTGACAACATTGTTTTATAACTCAAAAAACGCATCTCTCCTCTCAATCTCTCTTGTTTTTCTACCCTAACCTTTGTTCAATATTCTATAAATACCTCGCCTGAAAACATTGTTTTATACACCAAAATACACATATCTTCTATCATTCTCTCTTCCATTCTGTTGAGTATTTTTCTTAGAGTGTTCTTTTTGTTCCTGCCCCTATTCTTCGAATAGATAAACTTGCAAATCTTGAGGATACAGTATACAACAACTTATTCCTGAGAATATTGTCCAGTACGCCCACAATACTCCCACACGTTTATCCAATAGCTTTCTCTAAATTTTATGCAAGAGTTTCTAGACATAAAAGAAAATTCCAGTAAAAATGAAAAAGAAAACAAGTTTAGGCAAAAACGATTAACAAGCAACAAAACGGAGTAACTACCTTGGGTAAGAACAGCAACCTTGACCTTTTGACCTGTTCCCTTAGGCAAATTCACCTATAAGATAAAGAATCCAAATAAAAAGTGGTAGGGGTATTAGGCGAAATACCAAAGGTCGGGCAGATCATGGCTATGACTATATTATCATACAAAGCACGGAAAACTTACTGTTGCTCTCAGCTGTTGATCATTATACTTGGGATCGATGTTAAGGCGGAAATGAGCTTCAGCTGTCTCTACAAACTTTGTACTTGACATTTCCTTTAGAAAAGAGATTGCTGTCTTTAGATCATATTCCTGTCTGTTTTCCCTTAATTTTTGAATTTCCAAGAATCTCTTGGATCTCGTCTGCAGTTTGAGCAGGGAAAATAACTGGAATTAAATAACTGAATCCAAGTAAACACCACAGTCATATGTATGAAGTGCATATTTAACAAAACTGAAAGAGTGTAACCATTTCAGATAGACAATGGTTCCATATATCAAATTTCTTCAACTTAAATTCGGTTGTAAAACCCTTTACCGCATCAGAAACTCAGAGACTAATGGATTTGAATGGGGAGATGAAAGTCCTTTATTTGGATAGATTATTTAATTAAGAAAAGTAAGGGAAATTGAGTCCTCTTTCCTTTTGAAATCTGACCCTCAAAAGCCAAAACTATCAGGCAACAAACACTGTTTTCTCTAAGCTAAGCAAAAACCCAGACACAAAATTATCTAGCATACACCAAACACTTGATAAACAAAACCGCAGCAGACAAAAATTTCAACCACCACATACTCTGTCTCTCTTAAGAGGCAACGCGGCCTTCCCTTTCTTGGGCTTGGACGGGGCAGTAAGAGTAGCAGTAGCAGAGCCACTGTCAGCCGCTTCCTCCGCGGCCTCAGCCACTGCGGCCTCCGTAGCCACGGCGGCCACCGTAGCCACGGCAGCCACCATGAAATTCTTGGAGCCTATCCGGGCACACAGACCAGTCCATCCGATGCTGGAATTTCTGTCTATGGAAGTCTTGAGAGAAAAGGCGGGGTTGTTGGACTTGAAGGAAAGAACCGAACGAGTGAGGTCCTGGGGATGTACGTTGGAGGCGGCGTACGTTAGCATAAGCGAGGAGGAAGGTGCGATGCAAGTAGCCATAGATTGGAGTTGGCTCTGTGTCTGTAAGTGCTTCTTTGTCAGTGTTGTTTTGGGCTATTTTATCAATCCATTACGGAAGTGGAGAGGATAAGAGATGTTTTTATGGTGCAGTCGATTCTACACCGTAACAACGGAATGGTTCTTCCCCCCCCCCCTCTCTTTTTGGGTAAAATACACTTCTCATCTCACTCAATTATAAATTCAGTCGCAAATGAATTTTAAAAATATATATATAATTTCGTCACTCAATTAAAATAATATTATAAAATGTCACTAATCATTAAATATTAGATAAAATAATGATAATATTTAGTATAATGGTAATTTAGTTTCACAAAACTTATATATTTTATCAAATTGATTCTAATTCAAAATAATTAAAAAAAATTAATCTTTCATATTTAAAAATTCTATCAGTTTAATTTTTTTTATTCTCTTAAATTACTTATTCTTCTTCCAAAAATGTTAAATTACTCTACTGATGTAATAACAATTTAACAATAATTTGTTACTATTTGATGATAAAAGACAGTTATTCAACTACTGCTTTGATCATACGAACTCACTTGATTTGATAATGTCGTAAAAAATATTAAAATTGATAAAAATTTTTAAATATAAACGATTAATTTTATTGAATTATAATCAAATTGATAAAATATATAAGTTTTGAGATTAAAATTATCACTATAACAAGTTACGTTAAACATATATTTTAATTTTAACTACATTGTACCATATTTGTAACAATATTTTAATTAAGTATCTGAATTGTATTTTTTAAAATAATTTTTGTGATAAACTAATAATTAAATTATTTGAAGTGTACTCCTTTAGAAAACGATCAATAGTTTTATTAAGAGATGAGTAGATATTTTAGGGATAGACAATTAGTAGTATATTATTTTTTGTCCTCAAGAATTCTTATCTATTATCTCTCTCTCTCTCTCACACACACATATATATATATATATAAAGGTGTTTTTGTCAATAAATATTGTTTTATTAAAAACATAGTATATATTTTTAATAGGTTTAATGTAAAAATAAGTGTTCAAACTATACTACAAGTTAATTTTGGGTACCTAAAAATTTTTTTCGTTAAAAATAAGTGTCTAATGTTCTCTATGTCATTTTTAGGTGCCTATCGTTTTCTTCTTCATACTTTTAGATGCATACATAATAATGATTATTAAAAAATACCATTAAGTGACACGTATTATTTTTATATTTTGGCTTAATGTAAAAAAATAAGTGTCCAAACTATATCATAAGTTAACTTTAGGTGCCTAAATAATTTTTTTGCTAAGAATGAATGTCTAACGTTTTCAACGTTACACTTTTATGTGCATAGGTTGTAACAACCATTAAATTTGATCGTTATCTGACCTGTGTTGTATTTATATATATTTATTAATTTTTTTTAAACAAATAAAATATTATTTAAAAAAACATATTTTAGAACAAAAAATCTTCCCTCCCGTTTGCGCAACCTCCTCTCATGCGCAAAATTTTTCCTTTCCTAGTTGTATTCAGAATCCCCTCCATTGTCTCCATAAATTCTTAGAGTGACAACAATAGAGATGATCGACAGTGAAGGTCCAACAATGGGTGAGTGACCATCCAACAATGATGAAGGCTGTCGATGATGGTTGACAACAGTTAATAATGAGGTTAAAATGAAAGATTTTAAAGTTGTAGGCTTTTTTTGTAATTTTTAAAAATTTTATTTTTAAAAATTAATAATATTATTAATTTTTAAAATATATATAAATATGACATGTGTCACTTAACGGGCTTTTTTAACGGTTATTACTATATAAATACCTAAAAGTATAACGTTAAAAATATTATACACCTATTTTTAACAAAATATTCTTTATGCACCTATAGTTAACTTAGAGTATAATTTAACCCCTTATTTTTGTATTATATCAAAATATAAATATGACATATGTCATTTAACGGTTGTTACTATGTAAGCACCTAAAAGTGTAACAGAAAAAAAAATATTAAACACATAAAAGTGTAACGGAGAAAACATTAAGCGGCTATTTTTAATGAAAAAAAATATAGACACCTAAAATTAACTTATAACTAATAGTTTGAAGAAAAGGAATCGACGATATCCATAATTATGGACAGATTTGATCGAATTCTGAAGAAATACAAGATGATTTGAAAAAGATAAATTGTATGACTGAAAGTATTTCTTAAAACTAAAAGGAAGGAGAAATTATACCCTAAATTATGTCTTGAATTGGTTAGGTATTTTTTGTGGGACTAAATTCAAGATTCAATATCAATTAAAATTAAATACTATAAAATATAATTAAATTTAATAGTTGATATATATAAAGAAGAAGAGTAACTACCATAGTATAATCGGTAAGTGGCAGCATCGGTGACCAAGGCGAGTAGTTTTCAATTGATTTTAATGGACCGAATGAAATATTTGTGAGCAATGGTAAAGTGTTGTGGATCACAAATCAAAAAGAGCCGTCGATTTTAAGTTAAAGTTTATGGTTGAAAGAGGGCAGCGAGTCTTGGTCGGGTGGGCCCAAAAACCTCGTGACCTTTTGCAAACGGTCAAGCCCACACCAATCACTCTAAAGTCTTTATTGGAGCAACCTCCAAGGTTTCGATTGGTACAACCACAAGGATGGAAATGAGGGTTTTCTATCCAAATACACCCGTTTTTAATTAACATTAAATTTTGAATAATTCTTAAAATGATATCAAATATATTACATAAATAGAAATATATTTTATCAATTAAATGCGGGTTATTCTTAAGGTTAAATGTATATTTGATAAATAGAAATATATTTTATCAAATATATTACATAAATAGAAATAGATTTTATTTCATCATGGACTACACTTCTTAAGGTTAAATGTGGGTTATTCTTTCTTTCTTTTACTTCTAAGTACCTTAGAATCTAGTTTTCTATCAATGTAACAATCATTATCAATCATCATCGTTGTTCCAAAGCTGAATATAACCAAATTTTAATTCAATTTTTTTTAAAAACTTCTTATTACATTTTTATTTTTTTTTAACGAGGCCTCTTTTTTTTAAAAAAATAAAAGTTTTATGTTTAATCCTTATTTTTTTTGTAAAATTAAAATTGTATTTTTCTAAAATTTTAATTTTAATATCTATTTTTTTAAAAAAGTAATTAAATTCTATCAAATTATGTTGTCAAGATACATGGTGATTTTTAAGATTAATTTTAATATATTTTACCGGTACAGTAGTTCAAATCCGAATTTTTCTTAAAAATAAATTAAAATATATATATAAAGTCGTCAACCGCCACTTCAACCGTTGAGAGTTGCATTGCATTATTTTATCTCCACTCAGATGATGAAAAAGCAACCCTTCAACTTCCATTTGCACTCTCTTTGCCCTCTCTGGTCTCTCTAAGGCCAGAGGCAGCAAATACATAAAACCCTCCTTTTCTCTTCAGTCTCTGTTCCCACAAACACTCTCTTTCTTTGAAATGGCAACCGTTACCTTCTCCACGCGCTCCTTCTTTCTCCAATCACCCTCACACTCCCACGCTCACCACCACAGACAGCAGAGCTCCGCCTTCACTTCCTGCCGCAAAAGCACCGCCAGCATTACCAGCCTCTTCACTCACTCTCTTGTATTGACTGTCTCCGCCAATCCCCGCAATAAATTCCACCCCGCCACCGTAGTTTTCTCCTCGGGAAATGGAGATACTGGTGGAACAGGCGGTACTGGAAGTGGAGGTGGCGGAGGAGGACATGACGGTCACGACGATCAGGACCGGTCACGAAACCGATCCGAAGCGATCCTGGCTCTCGCTGAGGTCTATAGCCAATTAAACATCTATATACACTGTTTTATACACGCTTTTGTTTCTTTTTTACATGCGAATTGTCGTGTGTGTGTATGTATACAGGAAGGGAGAACATTTGAGAGTTTGCCCAAGGACATAGCGGCGGCAATCGAGGCGGGGAAGTTACCGGGATCGATTGTTCGTAGGTACTTTGAGTTCGAGAAGTCCCCTGTATTCAGCTGGTTGCTTAATTTTGGAGGGTTTAAGGAGCGGATGCTTGCCGATGATTTGTTTTTGACTAAAGTTGGCATCGAGTGCGGCGTGGGCATTTTCACCAAGGTTACGCTTTTCTTCTTCCAAAATGATTCCAAAAATTCTCAGCCAAACTATCCATGATTTTGATTTTGACACTTTCTGGGATTTTCTCTCATTGGTCGAAACTCACTGGTACACACTGTTTGCCTACTTTTTTCTTCCCTCAGTGTGCTGCAGAGTTAGAGAAGAGAAGAGAAAGGATAACGAAAGAGCTGGATTTTGTTTTCTCAGACGTGGTATATATGACTTTATGAAAATGAAAAGAAAAAAAAACAAGTTTTTGTTTTGAATATACGTTAATAACAATAATGAACCGAGTATTTTTCAGGTAATGGCGCTAGTTGCAGATTTCATGCTCGTGTGGCTTCCGGCTCCGACAGTTTCTCTCCGGCCACCTATAGCACTCAGTGCCGGGCCTATATCTAAGTTCTTTTACAATTGTCCCGATAATGCCTTCCAGGTTTAATGACTTTATTCGTCGTCACATGTATCTAAGCTTTATGTAAGCCACACATATTCGCTTACCTTATCTTGAGAATCCTGAATGCAGGTGGCTTTGGCGGGAACATCTTATTCATTGTTACAGAGATTTGGTGCGATTGTGGTATATATTTTACAAACTTCACCCTGGACCAACACCACTAATTTATTAATTTCTACATGGTTTGAAAACTCATTATCATTATCTTCCATGCAGCGTAACGGGGCCAAACTCTTTCTTGTTGGAACCGGTGCATCCCTGGTTAGTGTATAACCCTAAATCCATTCTATATTATCATGCATGCTTTGTGTCATGGACATAGATACAATGTTTCTAAAACAAAACTTAAAAAATCGAATATTTACAAGTGAACTTCTTATACAACTAGTTGATCCTATTAACACTATATCAATCTTATGAGCCTATTGAATGTGCTCGGCTGTGAGAGGGAATGTTGTTTTCTAGAAGATTTGGCTTAGAATAGTTACGTGTAGAGGGTGTGTTGTTGTTAATGATTAAAAAAGATTCTGAATAGTTATTACTTTATCATTCTTCTTTCAGGTTGGTGTAGGGGTGACAAATACGTTGATTAATGCACGAAAGTTGTTCGACAAATCGTTTGCCGAAGAAGCAGAAGACGTGCCTGTATTTTCAACAAGTTTCCAGTACGGTGTCTACATGTCGGTGTCCAGCAACCTAAGGTAAATCATCACCAGCTTTACCATGAGTACTACATTACATTTGATCGAATAAACGATGATGAAAAGGGCTTACTTTGATAAATAAAAAAAGGTACCAAATAATTGCGGGAGTTATTGAACAACGAATACTGGAGCCCTGGCTGCACCATCACAAGCTCATTCTGAGTGCACTCTGCTTCGCCGTTCGTACCGGAAACACTTTCTTGGGATCTTTGATGTAAGTCACGACACCAGTTTTAAGCCTTAAAAACACAAATATTTTGGTGTTTGGTTGAGAGCATATCTGACGAGTGCTTATGTTATATGAACAGGTGGGTGGACTACGCACGGTGGGTTGGAGTTCAGAGGTCGAGGGAATGAGTGAAAGCATAATGTTATTTTTGTGTCGTTCATTTTTTGAGTGAATATTAAATTTTGTTTTGCTTGGAATTTAATGAGTTTTCTCATTGGAGGGTTGTTTCCAAGGTTCTTTCTTTCTCTTTTAACCTCTTGTCTAATGGCGCCGATTTCAAGGGCATGATCCATGCAAGCAGAGTCTCTGCAGTTTCACCAGATTAACTAACAAAACCTGCAGCACCATATATTCTCTCTATAGATTGGACCTTGCTGCCCCACCTCCAGAGTAGCGGTGGGACACCTAAATTATCAGAATATAAACAACTTGATCAGGAAACAAACAGTATAACTTACTCCATATATTACCGAACTTTATTCATTGATTCACTGTTGAACTAATTTTATTAATTATAATATTAATTTTAGTTTTATATTCAATTATAACATTAATTTTTTTTCTTCATTTTAATCTTAAATCCCCTCAGTGTTAAGAAACAACTCACGTAACCTGCTACGTAAACAAATGCACTTTTCTAATGAATAACCTTTTAAAATGTATTGTCACATAAGCACATCTTGATCTTATGCAGCAGAAATAGATACCATTATAAGAAGTAAATTTTGTTGGATGCCATTTTGATAATTAATTTTTAATAATTTAGCTAACATTTGAAAAAAAATTAGAATACTCAGATTTAGTTAAATTTACGTGTATATATATATAAACTACGTTATTTGAATTTGGATTATTGAGAGAAAACAGCAGTATCTTTTGTTATTGGATTACTTGAATATTTAAAGTTAAACAAAATAATGTTGCCAGATTTAAAAACAATAACATGTACCCTGAAATCCCTTTTTAGCATGTGAAATTGAATGCCAGTGAACCTACCTCCTGCTGCTGGAGGACTCGGTTCCTGATGGATGGTCCACAAACATCCCGCACTATTTATTTATTGACCAGAACGTTATTATGAAAAAAACAACCCAACATAGCAATTAATTTGACTCGGAAATGTAAAAGCAAATGACAATTTCTTCTTCATATTCCGATCGGTAACAAGTATCCGGGGAAGGAATTATCTTATCTGCTATCAGATGTTTCTTGCACGCTCTGTGAACTTGACACGGACACCCACGTTTCTTCCAATCTTGTTGCCACTTCTCTATATATATACTAATAATCAGGAATTGAGTCAAAAAATTACAACGGTCAAACTAACATCGGGTGCAACCCACGTCTAGAATAGAGGGTCGGCCATTTTTAAACAAAAACCAGGAGGGACAGTGGGGCACGACTCAGTTGAAGCATGTGCAAATTACAACAATGGGCGAAGAGGCAGTAAAGTAAAACATTCACGACGACATCATTAACCCAGAAATACAAAAGAAAAGCCATCACCAACCAAACGTTACGTGTATATCATACCAACAAAAATCCAACGCCGCCATGGGTGCCACCGAGCATGTAAAACTGTTGTTTTCTCCTGATGGCCGTCCCGGTTTGCTTAATAATTTTATTTTGAAGTTTTTTTAGCGGCTGCTGTTTTGATGCAGGTGGTGGTGGAAGAGGAAGGTGAAGAAGAAAGGAGAGGGGAGAAACAAGATGGAAAAGGAGTGGAGGAGGAGGAGAAAGAGAAAGTGGACTTGGAGAAGGGACAAGTGGAAATTTTTGTTGAAGACAAGAGTTTAGAGAGAAATGAAGATCAAAGAGACCATTTTCATATTTCAATGTTGCAACATTGAACCCAACAAACCCTTTAAGGATTGTCATTAATGGCGGTACCAGAGTGGCTACTCCTCCTCCTTCCCAGTCTTCTCGGTTTCAGACTCCTCTTCCTCCTCGTTCTCACCCTCGTTCTACACCAACCCCACAAGTAAGAATTTCAACAACAAAAAGATGAGAAAGACAACAGATTTCAACTTCTGTAGTAAGAATTTCTTAAAATTTCTGCAGGAAAATTTCCTCGATTAACATGAATTTTCTTGGTTTTTCCTCCCTTGTGCCAGCAATCAGTGACAACACTCAACTCAAGAAGATTCACCAACAAAATAACCCTATTATTATACTTGGTGCACAAGGTTGCGGCTATCGCTCTTGTTGGGTTTCTTATATTCAAGGGAATTCAAGGGCTAATCGATGCATCGAACGCTGCTAAACGAAAAGAGGAGAGGGTACTTAAATATTTCTTGCCACAAGTTGAAGCCGCATCTCTTTTGAGCATCACTCTCGCATTTTCTTGGCAAAAGGCTTTGCGGGAGTGGCCCGGGATCATGGTTTACTTCATCATATGGTGCACTTTCTTCATGTCTTTATCTGCCGGGATCCTTCTGATTTGCTTCCAAAAGCCTGCCACGGACGGCGTTGGAGTCTGCTTCATCGCATTTGCGATCGGAAATGGCTTGTATGCGTGTTGGGTCTCTCAACGAGTCGGATTTTGTTTCAAGGTGTTGCTCAAAGCACTAGAACCGGTCGACAAATTCCCCGACTTGAACCGACCTGCTTATTGGATGCTTGGGGCTGGATTCTTGTGGATGTCCCTATGGATCTTGGCTGTGATTGGAGCCTTGAATTTCTACTACCCTCCATTGGTTATAATTGCACTGGTGTTGAGCTTGGCTTGGACAACTGAAGTGATGAGGAATGTAGTTAATTTGACAGTTAGCAGAGTGATTACTCTGTATTATCTAAGAGGAATGCAGTCCAACACTCAGTTCTGCTTCCAAAGAGCATTGTCCCGGAATCTCGGAAGTGCTTGTCTCGGTTCTTTATTCGTGCCGGCAATCGAAGCCTTGAGAATTGTGGCCAGAGGCTTGAATTTGCTTGAAGGAGAAGATGAATTTATGTTCTCTTGTGCTCATTGCTGCCTCAATGTTATGCAGTCCATCTTCAGATATGGAAATGGGTGGGCATATGTTCAGGTAGTTAATGTTTTGCTTGTGGTCCATGAATAAGGATTAAACTATATGTTTTTATTTTTTAAGTGATCCTGTTCCTGCAGATAGCTGCCTATGGAAAAGGTTTCGTTAGAGCATCGCAAGATACTTGGGCACTTTTCGAGAGGGAAGAAATGGTACCCATCGTTGATTCCGACATGACCAGCGCGATTTGCTTCCTCACTGGCGTTTGCAGTGGTTCCATTTGTGTTATTGTTGTGGCTGCTTGGACTGCAACAGTCCACCAACCCTTCACAGCTACCATCTCCCTGCTGGCCTTCTTCATTGGATACCTCATGGTTAGCCTCTTGTATTGGACTATTCCTATTTATTTATTTATTTTAATGAAGAAAACGTGACTGTGTGATCAACTTGGATTTTATATATGTTATGTGACTCAGCTCCATGATCGATCTAATTCAAAATGCATTATAAAATTGGCATTGACAGACGAGGATCGCCATGGCATTGCCGCATGCATGTGTGAGCTGTTACTATGTCTGCTATGCCGAAAATCCCGAGAACCGGTTGTTCGATAAAACAATAAAGGAACGACTGGAGATGATAAAGACCGGTCGGGATGCGGTGATGCCGACGCCTCGTGTGCCCCGCCGATTTACGAGATAGCTGCTGCCGGTGAGTCAAAAAAGAAACGAAAGTAGGGGTCTTCCTACGCATGTACATACTGAAATTATGTAGGAAAATTCCGAGATTTAGCAGGCATTGGTGAGTTTCAATGGGGTGGGATGGAGGAGACTCAAATAAGGCCAATTATTCTTATGATGTAAAAGTAATCCAGAATGGCCTTGATGGCTGGCTGGCGACTAAAGACGAATTTTTTATGTAAAATGATTTTAACCATTATTAGATTGCGTTACGAATTATCGATCGCATTGCGATTTAGTTGGTCATTTTGGTAAATCCAAAAAAAATTGGTTAAAATCGTATATTATAAGGTAATTTTAGTCACTGAAATTATTTTCTCTTTATATTATTATTATTAGCGTAATGCTAAAATTTACTTTTAACTGTTTATCTGAATAATTATTTTAATTTAATATTTTTAAAACATTTTAATTTATATTTTTAAATAATTTAATGTGATTGTAAAATAGTATATACTTATTAAATAAATTAAACGATGATATAATATTATCAGATTAATTTAAATTTTTTTAAAGTAATGAAATCCTCATCCCTTAGAAATTAAGTCAAATTAGAGATTTGGTTAATTATGACAGGATATATTGTATAATTAAATATTAAGATATTGTTGTATGAATTAATTTATTTTATTATAAGAAATTATCATTATATTTTAAGACTTTGGGTTTGAAAATCATATACGTACATATATAGGTATTTTAGATTCAAAATTTTTGAACGTATATTAACTGACGTTAATTCATACTAATAAAAAATACAAGATATTATTGATAAAACAAAATCAAAACCACGATTGTCCCCCTTTCGTAAATACCAGCATGAACCTTCTTATCGACTGCATTCTCGTTTCAGGGGGTAAATTCACCGTCTTTCTTTTTAATTTATTCAAGAAAATGTTTGTGGGCTTTAATCTCTCTTTATTTTGTGCAGTAGAATTTTTTAATTGAATTACAGGAGGGTATGAGGATGAAAAACCTACCAAACAAATGGCCTTTTCGTCTCCGTATTTCTGCCGATCTCCACTAAGCGGGACGGTGAACCCCGTAATCTAAGATGCTCGATCGAGGAGGTGAAGAAGGAAGAAAGACGAGATGGCGGCGGCGGGTAGGAGAGGGTTTCACATATTAATTTCTTAAATATAATATTATATCATGTAATCAGTTATTTACACGTGGTCGTATTATATCAATAATTCAGTTGATATAAATCTATTTGATAAGTAAAAAATATTGATAATTAATAAACTGACTGTTTTGTCTAAAAAATATTTTAACCTAAAATAAAGCATTAAAAGTATAAAACAACTATTCATATAAAGGATGGATTATGAAATTATAACATTATTATTTTGCAAATACGATTAGGATACCATGTTGAAAGTGCTTCCATAATTATATTTTATTACTTTCCCAATCCCACCCACCATTATTTAACTGAATTTTATTACTAGGTCTAGTTCCTTTATGCCTCCTCAATTAATTAAAGAGTTTCGGTGCGAAGTATCATGGCATAGGTACAAAGCAAAGAGAGCATTACAAAATAAGTGGCTTCATCAAATTAGCTACCATCTCCAAGAACTATATGATATGGAAACTCAATATCAAGTAAAAGATTCAAGACAATGGGATTCTTGTGGCTGTGGAATGTTAAAAAGTTTCATTTCTTCTTCTTCTTTTGGGTTGGGGATGCATAAAAGGATGGCATTGTCAATATGTTTTTCTTGTGAAAAAACAAATGTAGTTTGATTGAACGTTTCAAAGGAGGGCTAGCAATGAAAGGTTCCTAGTGTTTCCCATTAATATCTGGTCCCATAGTTCTCACCTGCTACTGCTAGTGCTACAAAAGTTCTTTCCAATGCTACAGCTTATATATCATAAATACTCCTACCTAATTCTATTCAACAGTTTAGGATCGAACCAATGAATATGTTTGATAAAGCCATGTGTGTAGGATTAGAGAAGTGAAAGAAAAAAACAAGTATAACTTAGATATATGTACTCTTGCTCGGGGAAAGAAAGTAAAAATACATGTACATAAGTACTTTATACAAACTTGGAAGAGCATTTGATTAAGAAGAAATGGTGTTACTTGCTACGAATAAATAATACAAATTCCACTACCGACCAAACATAATTCTTTATGAAAATAGTAAAGTAAAGAAAGAGGAAGTTCATCATCAAACCAAAAAGCAGATCAATATTGTATGGTAAGGACTAAGGAGCCATAACATTAACGGTCAATTGTCTAACAAACTCTTCTGAGGGAAGCAAAATCGAATTTGGCCATTCATTGGACATGGTCCATGAGAACGAGGCTGCTGTAGTTTCTGTAATAGGACTGGTGGTGGGTCACATCATGATGCTCATTGATTCCACAAGTTGTGGAAGATCCACCCAAATTCCACAAAGGAACTGCATGGTTATAATGAAGGCTATCTTGATCCTGATGGAATAATAGAGATACAATTATGGCCGACAAAAGCAACCTCACAGTTACATGTTGAATTTCCACATTCTAATGTACTTGCTATTATGTGCAGTGACAACTTTTTTCATCCCAACTGCCAAGCATGTTATGGGAGGTCGACAAGTTCTAGGTATCTGGTCAATTTCGGCATCATCCGAGATCCTTATTCCTTTCTTTTTCTCGATGTAAGCATGCATATTTCTAGAGGAACTGATCAGCCTCTCATCATCAATGACACATCTTGAAAGAACTTTGCCCGTGTCCTGATTTAAAACTCGAAGCACACCATCTATTCCACCAACAACTAACGTTGAATTATCACTCTGCAAGTGATTCAAGGAATACACAACATTTGAACTTATACGTGTCCCCCACAAAGATTTCATAGTCCTGCATGTTCAAGAGCAAGGTAATTTAACCACTGATTCATGGTCCTGCATCAAAAGAAATTCTCACTTAAGTAACATACCTAAGGTCCCAACAGTACGTATATCCAACTGTTGTCCCAGAAAACACTAAATGAGAACTAGGGTTGAAACACAGGGTCCTTATGCCTGTAAGAATAAGAATAAATTAGGTTCAGATGTAAAATACCAAAAAAAAAAAAACTCAAAAAGTGGTGTTAAATGCAAGATGTGCATAAGTTTTCAATTATATAACCTGCCGAGTCAGTTGA
The DNA here is from genome assembly GCF_006381635.1 of Hibiscus syriacus. Taxonomy (NCBI): domain Eukaryota; kingdom Viridiplantae; phylum Streptophyta; class Magnoliopsida; order Malvales; family Malvaceae; genus Hibiscus; species Hibiscus syriacus. Next base: position 406,905 of record NW_024063109.1, on the reverse strand, counting down.
CCTCAGTGTAGCTACCCGCTGATCAGATGAGAGGCTGGATATTGAAACACTACCAAGAGAGCTCCCGCTGACAATCAACTGATCATCACTCAAAGCTAAGCATGTTATAGGGCCCGAATGCATTCTGCAATGGAGAGATCAATAAGCAGCATTAAACAAATTATTTCTAACATCAGATGAGGAAAAAGAGAACGAAACATATAACATTACAAAAGCAGAGTGCATACTTGATAATTCGTGAACATGTCCGGCTGTACATGTCAAATACACGAGCAGTTCCATCTTCACATCCAATGACAGCCTCTGGATCAATGTACCTAAGGCAGAAAACTGTTAATTTTTCTTTGATACCAATTTATTAATGTGGTTTAAGAGTGGATTTTTAGACTAGAATATGTTGCCAGACAATTCTGTCAATCAACATAAACTAAGCATCTATTCATACCGCAGACATAAACCTTTTGAGAATGTTCCTTCATGCGAGGGAAATATACTTCTTTTTCCATTACGTCTCCATATGCCTACACGGGTACCAAGCAAGCCAACAATCTGTAAGGAAGCAAAGAAATTATTCAGAATAATTTATGTAACTGAATCCTCTGAAAACTTTCAAGGTAACCAGAATTAAATTCTTAATAGAGCAGTAGATGTTTGCATGCTGATCTAGGGGACAGTTGTGGAAAAAGAGAGGTTAGTGATGAGCAAACAAGGAGAATTAGAGACTGGGAGAGAGATTAAGCAGCTAATGACTAACTGTCAAGAAGAGAATGAAGTCACCTTGCTCTCGTCAAAAGCGAAGTCAACTAGCGGGGCTGTATCAGGAATGTAATATTCTTCCTCGCATTTGTAGCTGTCCAAAGACCAAAGGCGCACCTGGTTCCATGTAAAAGCATGAGAAGACTTGAGGGTAGAGTAAAAACCTTTCATACAAAAGAAGGATGAAGCTTACTATAAAACTAAAGATACCCATGATTCATGAAAAACTTGGAGGAGCATTTAACTTTTTATTGACATTGAATCAGCCTTATCATGAAAAACTAAACCTTCCTCAACTCAAGATTGAGTTTCCAAGCATAACTAGGGTTTGGGGAATCTAATTCTGACCATCTTCCATGTACATAACCATATGCTTCCAGTATATCCAATATAATCAAATTCTGACCATCCACAGTCAATTACCCAAAATTCGACTCAAGAAAACATGGGGAATTATCTTTCTGGTAGTAGCTTTCAAATATGAGTAGAATAGATAGCACCCATATTGGATGGACTTGTGCACATGAAAAAGGTGCGAATAGTGCCTTGTCTTTTGATGCATCAACGAAGGCAAGGTAAGCAGGCGTGATTAAATGGAGAGAATTGACATACAAAGGCTAATGCAACAAAAAATATACCTTGTCACCTACACCAGTGAGAAGTAAGCCCATCTTCATCCGGCACTGGTCAACCCTAACAGAATGCAAGGTTAGAAACACTCAACGCCTCAGTTTCAACTATCTTTTGTATCAATATAAGTAGCGACTTTTGGTTAATTGTTTGGTAGAGAAAATTGGGTATCAAAAGGCATGCATTTCAACAAGAGCAATGAAATGTTACCCCACTGAGTGAGCTTTCCATTGATGAATATCGAGGCGACCTCGTTGTAAACATAGACTATGATACTTCATGGCTACTTCCTGGAGACCTAATTCAAATGATTTCCGTTGTCACTAGACTCACCAGAATCTCGCCGCAGCTTGAAATACAATACTTGCAGTATCTCAGACTTCTTAATGACTGCATTCCTTAATTAAAAGTACAGAAAAAAGAAGCAACTATGAGGCAAATCCTTGAATATATAAGAAGAGGATAAAATTGAGGGAGTACCAGGATTTGCAAACGGCAGTACAACGAACGAGGTCGAAGACGTCGAGAAAGGAGAAGATGGTACAAAGGATATCATGTTCGAGCCACTGTATCCTTGTCCCACCTCTCACGCCGTCTCTCTTCCTCATCGCCGTCAAACCGCCCGACGGTCGGCGTTCCATATTTTTGCCTCGCCTAATCCCTAAGACAGGGAGGAGATAATGAAATAATGACTTTTCAAGGCTTTGTTAGAAAAATAGCCCCTAAATTATACTCGATTTTAATATTGATCTTTAACGCTTTTTGGGTAAAATACACAATTCAGTACTCAATTATCTTCTTACTCCTACTAAACTATGTATTTTGTTTCAAAAATTAATTTCATTGTTAAATTTACGCAAAATTTTACAAATTTGAAGGGACTTAAAGAAAAAAAATTCATTCTTAGGAAGCCTTATGCATGCTTCCTCTAGCAACTCTTTAATTATGTTATTTTTCGTTTTTATTTTATATTATCTTTTATATTGTATTTAAAATAATTATATATACAATTGTGATGTAAGATAGACACACCTTGATGGATGTTGAAGAAGGCCGTCCCTTTGATTGTTGGATCTAAAAAGGAAGTAAGCAAACTTGCAAATAAGATAGAATCAAAAATAAGGTATAGGTAGTTTGATGTAAGGTTAACAAGGTGGACAAACAAAAAAGATGGAAGAATAAAACGATGAAAAAGTGGACTGTTTTTGAATGGTGTTGATAGGCGTGATGATGGATAGAAATAATGGAAGAAGGTGATGGATAGTATGAGCAATAGCTAAGGTAGAACCAATGTTATATTAAAGCATAACCCCTAGTGTTATAAGTTGTTTGTCCGGGTGGTAATAAGGATTTGGACCATTTGGTTATAAAACAACCAAAAATCACAAGTATCAAAGTGGGATAGATGAGGGTGATACCACAAGCACAAGGTTTGATAAGTCGATAAAATTCAATAAAGAACTTGAAGAGAAAAATGTCTCACAAAGTGATTTAATTGATGCAAAATGAGATGTCTTACAAAGCCAAAGCATTGGCATACTTATAGTTTTCCAAAGGACATGGTCGAATAGATTAGTAATGGTTGGGCAAGTCTAAAAATCCCTTTGAAAGTACATAGTCTAATTTGAATGGAAATGTCTTTCCATGGCTGAAAAGTGATGGTGTTGGTTCTTTGAATGATCATTACTTCTCATGTTTGAATGGTGGTGTGTTGGTTGGTTTAGACGCCTAATTTGAACGCACGTGCCATTTGATGAACGCACACAACTCTCCAAGACCGAATAGGCTTGTGATGGTTCGGCCAAGGGTGTGCCTTGCACATGGCTTGGGTTTGGCACCAAAAGAGGCGCCTTAGATAGCTAGCTAGGTGACTTGCAGCTAGATATATCCAAGCTAGGTGCCTAATGTCACTCCAACTACTCGGTTCACATTCTAGTGGTCAATTACTTTGTCTTCAGCTCCCCTTCAGCTAGTTTCAACTCCTTAATTTATCTCTGAGCTACTCTTCAACTGGTTCAGCTACTCTTTATATGCTTTGAGCTCCTTTTAAGCTAAATAAGCTATCAATCTTTATTTATGATCTGTTATAGCTTACATTTTTTAATCTTTCACCTAAAACAAGCATAAAACAATTAAGTTAACTAAGAATCATATAAAATACATAATGCACGCCTAGGTAAATACAATGTGACATAGGTAAATGATGTGTAACATAAAATATGCATGACATAACTAAACATAAAAATAGATATAAAGATGTGGATTATAGAATGCATCGTGTAACTTAAGTAATATGCATAATATAAAAACATAAATCTCAATATAAGATGCATATTATAAAGTATGCTAATGACATGATAAAGTATGATATGCAAGACATAAATATCAAGGCATGGAATAACATGAATGATATAAGTAATATAAGCATGTATAATATATGACATATAAAAATGTGTAAGATAAGTAAAAGTTCCATCCATTTTCATTCGTAAGTATAATATATGATTTATAAAAATGTGTAAGATAAGTAAAAGCTTCATCCACTTTCATTCGTAAGTATAATATATGATTTATAAAAATGTGTAAGATAAGTAAAAGCTCCATCCACTTTCATTCGTAAGAATAAAGATGAAAGAATGATGACTAAGAATAGGTGATTGAGTAGGATCACATTAAATTGTATCTGTAACTAGGAATGACAACGGGTCGGGTTCCGGGCGGGTTTTGCTCGCCCCGTCCCCGAACCCGAAATGAATCCCCGATCCCGACCCGATTCCCAATGGGTTTTTTATCGGGAGGCCCTGTTGGGGATTTTTTTGCCCCGTCCCCGAACCCGACCCGAAATATTATACACAAACTCGAACCCGAACCGAACCCGAAAATATTATATATATAATTAATATAAAATATATAAAATATTATATATAAAATTAATATAAAAATATAAAATATTATATATATATATATATATATAATCGGGGCGGGGCGGGGCGGGGATACCTTACCCCGAACCCGACCCAAAAAAATCCCCGACCCGACCAGATATCATTCGACCCGACCCGAACTTGATCAGGTTTCGGGTTTCCCCGTCGGGTTCATGTCATACTTCCATCCCTATCTGTAACCTATGTACATTATTAATGATTATAAAATATTATAAACATATATTATTATATAATCATTCTATTTCAATTTAAAAAAATAATCACATGAGACACAAAATTAAAACTTATGATCGTTGTTGTAACATGGGAAAAATAATATTATAATAATTAAATATTTGACTAACGACAATTCATATTGAAACTTTATCCAAATTTCATATATCATCTTAGCAATATCGTGCCTGCCCCCACCCATAGTCAAGGTTGTCTTCTTCCTTCTGCCTTGGGATTTCCCTTTCATGGTTTCACATTAAAAAAATCTGTAAACTTTTTATTTACCAATCAATTAATCTGAGTTAGCACTTGACCTGAAGTTTCATCAACATAGGAAAATGCCAGGAAATTGCAGCAATCTCCAACCAAACAAAAGAAAATGTTTGATCCTATATTTAAGATCCACACTGTAGATACCCATTACCATGCACAAACAAACCAACCTTAATTTTATATGGATGAAATTTGATTCGAAAAATAATTTATAGTATTATTTGATAAAGATTTAAAATCGAACCGAAACCATATTATAAGGATCGAGACAACTATATATAGATAGAATATGTAGGATTTTATTTTTAGAGATGAATTTATAAAATTACGTACTAGATTGATATATATATATATGAGTTAATATCAAGCACTATGAGAGGTTAAATTGATTTATATAAAAAAACATTAAATACTTAAATCTTAAATTTAGTAGGAAGAAAGATCTCATTTAATTAATATTTAAATTAAAAAACCTAAAATGTTATTATGTAAAAGATTTTACCATCCTGAATATATGGCTTCCTTCAGTTTTCCTCCACTGAAATTTCTTTGCTCTATCTTGTAACCAGAAGGAAATTCTGCAAATGCATGCACTGGACTATACCAACTTTCCATACATTTTCCACACGGAGAGGCCGTCCTTTTTATCTTTAATTATAGCTATTCTCAACTAACCATGAAAGCTACGTCTTTTTTTCTTATAATAAAAGCAAAGGATGGAAAAACAAAGAGTGCTAAGAAGGACCAATCAAGGGAGTTTTACTTTTGTTTTTGTCGTCCATTAAGTGACTCACTCCCTTATTTCTTATCTGCAACTCATATCTTGCGTCCATGTCAACCACAAGACATAGAAAAAGACTTTTAAAAATCTTTTAGTCATGGGCGAAATTTCCTTCCAAAGTTCTAATGATGTAAATAATAAGGAAAAGAAATGGTGTAGGAAACTTGGTGCTTGACTTAATACAGTATCATGACATGAACTAATCATCAGTCTTGTTCTGTTTCTGATGATTGTTCTCTACATGTTCTGTCTTTAGTTTCCAACTCTATCCGTTGCTTCGTTTTGTTTCTTTCAAGGACTAATCATGGAAGTCGTTTCTGCGGTTGGAGAAGCTTTTTTCTCTACCATGTTTGAAGCGTTACTCGCCAAGTTAAACGCTTCGGACTTGATAAACTTCACTACGAAGAAGAAAGTTTATAATGAACTCAAGAAGTGGGAGAAGATATTGCGGGGCATCAACGCCGTTCTCGCCGATGCCGAAGAGAAGCAAGCGAAGAATAGGAGTGTTGAAGTCTGGTTGAAAGAGCTAAAAGAAACGGCTTATGATGTCGAGGACGTATTAGAGGAGTTCTCCTATGAACATTCGCGACCGAAGTCCACCATGAAAAACAATTGTTTGAGAGGTTTGAAATGGAGTGGTGGACGTGGTACGATGTTTAACGTGAAGATGGGGTCAAAGATAACGGCGATCACCAAAAAGCTGCAGGAGATTACGAGTGAAAAGAACAACCTAGGACTCGGTGAGAATGTCGGAGGAAAGAACTACAAAGCAAGAGATTATAAAAGGCTGCCCACAACATCTGTAGTCGCTGAAGTCAATGTCTTCGGCAGGGGAGATGAGAAGGAAGCAATACTTAAATGGTTGCTTGTCGAGCAAGCAAGTGACCATGTTCAAGTGCCTGTGCTCAACATAACTGGTATGACAGGAATTGGCAAGACCACTCTTGCTCAGCTGGTTTACAATGATCGAGAAGTCGAACGTTTTTTCAACTTGCGAGCATGGATCTATGTCTCGGAAGATTTTGATGTCATAAAGATCACAAAAGCCATTTTAGATGCTGTCAAGCCTAGAATTTGTGATACAGATGACTTGAATTTGCTTCAGCTCAAACTAAAGGATGAACTATCAGGGAAGAAATTTCTACTTGTCTTGGATGACGTATGGCACCAAAACTACGATGAATGGAGTCTCCTTATCAGACCTTTTGAAGTCGAGAACTTGGTATGCAAAATCATCGTCACCACTCAGAATCAAAACGTTTCACAAATAACAGGTCTCTTATATCCTGTTTTTCCTTTAAAAGAGTTGGCAGACAATGATTGTTTGTCGATTCTAGCCTGCCATACTTTGGGAAGCAAAAACTTTGAAGGTCATCAATATCTGGAAGGAATCAGCAATGATATATTGAAGAAATGCAAGGGATTACCTTCGGCAGTAAAAGCTCTGGCAGGCGTCTTGCGAAACAAGCCGACATACAAAGAATGGGAAGCCGTATCCAGGAGCAATCTGTGGGATCTAACAGAAGAAAAAGGAGTCATTGTTGCAGCTCTAGGATTGAGTTACCATCACCTCTCTTCTCATTTGAAGCCATGTTTTTCTTACTGCTCTTTGATTCCGAAGGGCTATGAACTCGATAGTGATGTGTTGGTTCTCTTATGGATAGCAGAGGGCTTCGTGCAACCAAAAGGGAGCAAGCAACCAGAAGACTCGGGTCGTGAGTACTTCTCCGATCTGCTATCAAGGTCATATTTTAAGCAGTCAAAAAAAAACAAATCGCTGTTTGTAATGCATGACCTATTCATCGATTTTGCTCAATCTGTTGCCGGGGACTTCTGCTTTAATATGGAGCACGGACAGCACATCACCGTTGGCCAGCGTCATTTTGAAATGGCTCGTCATGTGTCATTCATTCCCCGCCGATACGATGTGTCGCAAAGATTTGAAATCTTCAACAATATGAAGCATGTGCGGTCTTTCCTAGCACTGCCAACATCGTATCAGAGAGGATACTGCTACTTAAGTAGCAAGGTATCACAGGAATTGCTGCCAAAATTAAAATGCTTAAGAGTGTTATCCTTGAGTGGCTATTTCATCGAAGAGTTATCGAGTTCGATTGGAGAACTTAAGCATTTGCGGTCCCTTAATTTGTCTAGAACCGCAATAAGGTTGCTGCCTCGGTCAATCGGTTCTCTTTACCAGTTACAAATGTTAATATTAAACCAATGCAAAGAACTAACTGCTTTGCCTGTTGAAATCTGTGAACTGAGTAAATTGACTCGTCTTGACATCAGCGATACTCCCAAGCTACAAGAGCTGCCACCAGGACTCGGAAACTTGACCAGTCTCCGGATATTGCCCAAATTCATTGTCGGGAAAGCTGGAGGGCCGTCATTAAGGGAGTTAAAGGATTTATCTCTTCAAGGTCACCTTTCCATCATGGGGCTGCATAACGTGGTGGATATTCAAGATTCAAGGATTGCCAACCTAAGGCAAAAACACGGCCTGAAGGAGTTAGCCCTCAAATGGAGCAACGATTGCAAAAAGAGAGAGAACCAAATGCAGGTCCTTGAGTCACTGCAACCCCCGAAAGATCTCCAACGGCTGTCGATTTCATATTATCGAGCTACAAAGTTCCCATCTTGGGTAGGGAATCCTTCTTTTGCTAAAATAGAGCAGATAGACCTCTTTGACTGTATGAATTGCAAATCATTGCCATCACTCGGGCAACTACCGTCACTCAGAAGCTTAAACGTAAGAGGCATGCATGCAGTGACGAAGTTGGGCCCTGAATTTTTCAGGAATGGTTTTCAATCTTTGGAGATCTTGAGGTTTGAGAACATGTCAGAATGGAAAGAATGGATTTCATCTGTTGGTGACACGGAAGTTTTCCCTTGTCTTCGTGAGCTTATACTGCACAACTGTCCTAGATTAGCCGGAACGTTACCAAGAACCCTTGGTTCTCTAGTAAAACTAGATGTTCAAAACTGCCCACGGTTAACAATTTCACCTTTAAGCTTCCCATTCTTAGGCGAATTAACCATGGAGGACAGTAGCAGCATGATTCTTAGAAGTATAGTTGGTCAAAACATCACCAGCTTGAAAATCAAGGGAATATCAGACCTTACCTGCATAATCGAGGAGCTCTCAAAGGCCTTAATGAAACTCGAAGTTCTACAGATTGAAGGTTGCAGTGAACTAACATGTTTGTGGCGGAACGGAGCAGAATTGCAAAACCTGAATCGGCTAAAGAGTTTGGCAGTAAAGAAATGTCCCAAGCTTGTATCCTTGGTCGGAGAAGAGCGAGGGCAAGGACTATGCTGCCTCTCGTCTCTTACAAATCTCAGGATCGATAGCTGCCAAAATTTTGTGTCATTGCCAGCAAAAGGGTTGCCTTGTACGATGAAGTGCCTCACAATCCATGACTGCAAGGCTATGGGGTCGTTACCAGACATGAATGGCTGCAATCTTGAAGAGTTAGAGATTATGGGATGTCCTTCTCTCGTATCCTTCCCCAAAGGCAAGTTGCCTTTAACACTCGAGAGCTTGAGAATAGAAAACTGCAGAAATCTACAGTGTCTTCCCGATGGAATAGTGCTCAATCTCGAAGTTCTTAGAATATCTGCTTGTATGAATATCTGTGCACTGCCTAACCCCATGTGGAACCTCAACTCACTTCAAGAACTGAGTTTATCAGACATTGTGGCTCTGACATTGATTCCAGAGGGCGGTTTTCCCCCCAACTTAACTTCACTTGAGTTGAGCAATTGTGAAAATCTGAAGCAGCCAATGTCAGAGTGGGGCCTGGACAAACTCAATTCTCTTACAGAACTCAAAGTTGTTGGTACATGTCCTGCTACAGATATTGTTTCGTTTCCATACGAGGGTGTAATGCTTCCTTCGACTTTAAAAAGTCTTTGCCTGGAACGACTCGACAACTTGGAATATTTGTCCAGGGAAGTCGAGAACCTCGTCGATCTCCAAGAACTGCAGATTAAAGGATGCCGTAAGCTCCGATATTTGCCGAAGACGGGACTACCAGTCTCACTGGGACGGCTATGCATCTCAGGCTGCCCTGTTTTACGAGACAAGTGCAGAAAAGAGAAAGGAGAGTACTGGTCCATCATTCGCGGCATCCCTTGCCTTCAAATAGATTGAAGCGCCTTGCTTTCTGTTTTTAGATTATTATGTAAATGTATGAAAGAGTTGGTGAGAGAGATTAATGATATTATTAGAAAGTTAATACAAGTTATGTTTCAGATTTAGAACTGAATGCTTGAACGAATCAAATGATATATTGAACGAATCGTTGATGAATAACTCACAAGATGACGATATATTGTGAAGAAAATGACAGAGAAAGCAAAGCTCGAGACGACAGAGAAAGCAAGACTTAACGAAGAAGAAGTCAATCAATCGACGAAGAGCCGAAATGGCTCTAATATCATGTTCTGTCACTTTGGCCCTTATTTAGTTTTTAGATTAATTTTTAATCAATAAAATTTAACTAATTTATTGTATTTTAGATGAACATCTGATTATGTCATTAAAATTTCATAACGTTGATGTAGTAATAAAAGTTATTAAAAAATTTAAAAACCTCCTAATTTTATTTTAACGGTAAAATTTTAACGTTAAAAATTTGAGTAAAACACAGAAATGGTCCTCCGGATATAGGGTATTGCTTTGTTTAGTTGCCCGATTATTAAAAATTATAAAATTGTCCCCTAACTATAAAGTATTTCTTTGTTAAGTCGTTCGACTATTAAAAAATTTAAAATGGTTACTTAACTATTCATATGTTTCAAACTCGTCATTTTTCATTAAAAAATTAGAGTCTGTCTAAATTGGACGATAACATATTGACTGAGATATGATAAAATCTAATTTAGAACTATTTGAGTTATATTTTTTTATTGACTATCTATTTATATTACGTCGTTAAGTCAGTGTTTGAAACATTATGTCGTTGAGTCAGTATTTGAAACATTATGTCGTTGAGTCAGTGTTTGAAAGCAACGTCATTGCCAATAAACATCATTAAAATATGATTTTATCATACCCTACTCAATAGGTTAACGTCCAATCCAACAACTGTCAAATTTTTAATGGGAAAGGACGAGAATTGAACATTTGAATAGTTGAGTGATTGTTTTGTTTCTTTTAATAATCAGTGGACTCAACAAAATAACGATCTATAGTTATGGTACCATTTGTTTACTTTTTCCTAAAAAATTTAACGTTAATATCAACTTTTTGTCAGAAATTTTTTAGTAATTTTTAAAGGTTGAGCTGAAAGTGATATAAAAAAATTAGGGTCAAAATGATAAAAGGGTAAATGCTAGGTATTAGAGTTGTTATTATGTCGAATAATAATATCAATAGTTAATTCAATCAAATTATTAATTATAATTGTAGAAAGTCTTAATATACTGTTAAGAAAATGTGTTATCAGAAATGTATTTATTTTTTTAATATTTTTGATAAAAAATTATCTAAAATATTATTATTTCTATCAGAAATGTTATTATTAGGTGCTTTATCAGATTTAGTCATATATCCGGTAAAATATTACCTAAAATATTATTTTTTATACCAGATATATTACCAAACCCGATAAAATATCAAAAAATAATATTTTTAATAAAAATAATAATATTTTAGATAAACTTTTACTAAAATTATTAAAAAATAATAATATTTCGGATAATACTTTTCTTATCCGTATATGCCCCCGTGAGACTTCCAGTTGTCTGTTTTCAAAACAACAAAAATAATATCACGCGTAAGCGAAAAGCAAAAGTAAATGGCTCCTTGGATTCGTACATTAGATTAGTGTTTAGCGTCCACCGAAAGTGGCTTCGTTTTTATTTTATTTGGATAAACTATACCCTATTACCGCTTAATTATAGTTTCTTTTTTCTTCAATCATCAATCTTTTAATTTTTTTAATCAGACAACTAAATTATTTAAATAATATCAATCAAATCATATGTTGTTAACACTTAACGGAATTTACGTGATAATTAACAAAATTATTATAATTATATATTTGATCTTCAATATTTATTCATTTTATCCATTTGATTCTAATTTTAATTTAACTCAGTAAATGTAATCCTCTAATTCGAATGTGACACGTGTCACTATTTTATTAAAGGTTCTTTATATTTTAAATTTATTTAATTAAATTATTTTTCTTCTGTTTAGGTGATGATAAAATAACATGTGTCACTATCTAATCGGAGGTAAAACAATTACAAAGAAAGGTAATAAGCAAGAGTCAAGGAGGAATCAAACTTGAGTCTAAGAAAGAAATGCATATGCCTTAGTCACCGAGCCAACCTCAATATTTGAGTTATGATAATGAAATACACCACTTAATCCACTAAACAAATCTTACATGTTAATTCCAGAAAAAGGAAAGAAAAATGGACATGAAAGAATTCGAACCTAGACTAAATAAAAAACTTATGAGCACTAAACCACTTAAAAAAATCTTACATTTGAATAATAGTTTAATAAATTTCACATATAATTTAAATACTAGTTGATACAAAATAAAAAGAAAAAATAAATTTAAGATTTGTATTTTTTTAAACTAAATAGTCTAAATTTAATATTTTTTATATTTATAATTCAATAATTATATATAATCTTAAATTGGGTATTTTTAGTTTAATTAATATTTTTTCTTAAAAATAAAATATATAAATATATATAAATGATTCATACATTTAAATATATAAATATATTTTTATTCATACTTTTAAATATTTTTATTAAAATATAAATATATTTGATATACTAATTTATACAATAAAAATAAAATGTATGGAAAATACAAATGATTTGTGAATTTAAATATAAATTGAATCATTTATATTTTTTGTACATTTTATTTTTTAAATTAAATTAAAACCAATTATTTTAAAATTATATATAATCATTAAATTATAAATGTAAAAAAATAATTATTAAATTTGGTTTAAAAATATATAATTTAAAAATTTTCTTTTAATGTTGTATAAACTGGTATTTAAAAAATATAGGAAATCTATCCAACTATTATCTAAATTTAAGATTTGCTTTAGTGATTTAGTGCTCCTTAGATTTTTATTTAATCTAGGTCTGAACCCCTTCATGTTCATTTTCCTTTTCTTTTTTTGGCATTAACTATAGCATAAATATATATATATTTATATATTATTGTTTTAACTATTGTATATTTCATGATCATAACTCAAATATTGAGGATCAAATGTATAATTATACCAATTTTATTAATTATCACGTCAACACTTCCGTTAAATGTTAATGGGAAGTTTTATAGTCTGATTGACAAAATTAAAAGATCGATGGTTAAAATGAAAATGAACAATAATTAAGTGGTCATAAGTATAATCTACCCTTTTTATTTTTACAATTTGCAACTAATTTTTATTTTGAGTTGAGATTTATCTCTTGACTTCTTATTAGATGCCATTTGGGTTGTTGGGTGGGGGGGGGGGTTGTCAAATTGCATTATAAAACCAAAGTAAATGGTAAAATTATAGTTCAAAGCTAAAGTTAAGAGTTACTAAAATGTAATAGCTCCGAAGTTTCTCCATGTTATAAAAAGTTAATTACATCACTGCCCAAACTATCGTCCCTATTCTAAAGGCATAATGACAAAATCAATATATTTAATTGATTAACAGTTAATGTTTCTTGCATTGAGACAGAAAAAAGGTTCCCTTGTTATCGAATCTTCATCATGCGGCATCTCTTGCTCCTACAACTTTTCCTTCAAATTAAAAGTATCAATGCAAGGTCAGTGACCAGGGACGGAGCTCGGCCCAAGGTGTCCCGACTCCAGTTAAAATTTATATATTTGATATAATTTTTGATTTAATAATATTTTAGTTCATATAAAAATAAATATTTAAATTTAAAAAATATAAAAAAATATTAAATATTTAATCAAGTAGTAGTCGAACTAAAGAATGATAAGTACATGTTCTAAAATTTTTAGTTTAATTATAATTTAGGTCATTGTAAGTTTAAATATTAGACAAATTAGAAGTTATCTTGTGAATTTTGAGTTCTTTATTATAAATTTAAGGTGAATACAAGATAATATATGTACAAAGACTTTTAACTATTTAACAATGAGCGCTCATAGCCCTACATATGTAGTGCTTGAACTTGGGACCTCAAAGATAACAACAATCCCCTTAATTATTAAGGTCATTTGTTTATGCTGAATTTCGAATTTAAAAACCTAATAAGTCTTTATATATTTTTTAAATAGTCTAATACTTCGACTCCTGTCAACATTTAATTCTGACTCATCCTTGTCAGTTACTTAGAAACTGGAATTAAGATAAAATAAAGCATTCACCGTTATTCAACAAAATGGAAATTATAATAGGCTAAGGTTGATTTCTGATGTAATATTTCCATCACATGGCCAATTGTGAAGAGATGTCACGTATCTTGCTCCTACAACTTTTCCTTCAAATTAAAAGTATCAATAAACTGGGAAACTAGAATAGGTTAAGGTTGATCTCTGATGTAATATATATTTCCATCATTGTGAAGAAGTCCAATTGTTTCACAAGCGTTTCCCACGATTTGTTTCATGAAATAAACTTTACTGCTAAAATTTTACTGTCAAAATAAAAAAGAGAAGCATGTTTAATTGCATCGTTCATAGTATGAAACATAACAAATTACAATTCCACTTACAAACCGCATTGCCAAAATAACTAAAATGTTTTCTCGAATATATGTAATTAATTATCATTCCAGTTTAATCTAAATAGTGTTGTTGGTAAAAATTTGACAAGAAAAAAAACCTGGCCTGATGGTTAGGCGTTATACGCATTCCTCCCATCAGACCTAGGGTTGAATCCCGTTAGAGTCATTCTTTGGTTTGTTCTTTGTTGCTTACTTTTAAACTAATCAGATGATATCGCGTGTCACCATTTTATTGGTTGTTATTAATTTACTAAAATCACACGTAGACATTCCATGTCAGTAGGAAGCGGTTAGTCAACTAACGAGATGAAATTAAAATATTCAAAACTTCAAGAACCAATTTAGAATATGAGTCATAGTTTGAGGATGAAATTAAAATATTCAAAAATTTGAGGACTGATTTAACATAAATCATAATTTAGTGATAAAATTAAAATGTTTAAAGATTTAAAGATCAATTTAAATGAGAATAATAATTTAAGGAGGTATAATACAATTAACTTTTTTAGATACTATATAGGAGAGGAGATCAAATCGTTGAATGAGAGCATTAATATAACAAATATTTAATAAAAAGTCTTAATTAAAAAGTAAGTATCAATACTCTTTTATGTTGTTTTGATTCTGTCACAAATCGGATTGGTTTCGAGATGTACCTTTCCTCACTTTGACAAAAAATTTGACCGCTCAAATCACCATAAAAATTTCAACAAACACGAGAGCTAAAATGGTGATCAATGGCGAACGCACAACTATTGCATCGGGATTATTGGCTGTTGGAGGTTTTACATGAAAGTTGCTTTTAACTTGTTGGGATAGTCTACTACCTTACCTCATCTTCACCTCATTACATATGAGAATAAGATCAACTAATTTATACGGATACCGACATAACAAATCTATCCTAAAATAATTATTAAATAAAATAAGTTGTATTTTAGATTATTTTTGAAATAATAGCCAACTGCCAAATGTTGGCACCAACAAAGAAACACGTACATGGGATAACATCCAAGAGATGAGAAGCTACGAGGAAAGTGCACAGGCAGAAGTAACATGCTCTGCCCACCAGATTGTCGTCGGCACTTGGCGAGTTGATGTTGCATTGTGTCGTGCCTCCACGTACTTTACTAATTATAGATTAGAGAGTTACAAACACTAGTTTACGAAAACGTCTCCGGCAAGAACGAAAACGTCTCCAGCAAGTAGTTTCTTGCCGGGATAAATTGAGGCGAGTGATCAGACAGAGTAGATTTTTTAAAAATTTTAAATTATTATATATTTTAAAAAATATAATTTATTTTTATCACTTAAAAATTTATTTTTTAAAGACTTTAAAAATTTACCTCTTAATATATAATAGTGTCGGTCACTTGTTTCTTACACGGTTTTGGTTTGGATTGCCTGTGAAGTAAAGGATTGAAATGAAATGTCAATTATTTCATAGCAACAGCCAATACAACATCAAATTCCTAGCTTCTCATGTTCGGATGCTTAAAACTTGAGTCTGAAGAAATCTAAAGGGAATAAAGTCATTGCGGAAAGTGAGAGAATTAAACAAGTAAAGGATAACTTTGACTACTTTTCGTCTTTACGAAATTGAAAATGGTATGGAATTACATTCTGTTCGTCGTAGGTGTACGTAGTTATCTGGTTTGGCTAATTATGGTCGCAGCTATTTGAGTCATATCAAAGGCCTAACTTCTCTGATGCCGAGAATGATGCTTGGTAGCTGAAAGCAGACGCAAGCTCAGGATTTCTCTGCTCTCCATTATTATTACTTTTTTCGTTTTCCCTTTGGTGATGATAGATAGGATGACTCTAAAATACAACAAGTTCATATAAGATTAAAAAATATTAGAAATCAGTTGTAATCAAAAAAACTTTTAATAGAGCTTTTGCGGGGAATGTTAACGTGCGACAGTTTTAATATAAGATAAAAAAATATTATCGATTTTATTTTTGTTTAAATAATAAAATCGATAAAAAATGATCAAAAATATTATTAGACGCTACCGGTTTTGTTATTATTTGGATGTTTTAATCGGATTTTTGAAAAAATGACCGGAAATATTATTAGGCGTTATCGGTTTTATTATTCTTGGACACCTTTACCGAAAATGTTAAAAATGATATTTTAGATAAAAATAATAATATTTTAGGTATATAAATATCTTAGGTGATCGGTGATTTTTTTTGTAGCAGTTATGCTTAGGGATGGCAATTCAACCCGAATCCGACGGGTTCCGACCCGACCCGATCGGGTCGGATTTTTTTAAAAAAATTTCGGGTTCGGGTCGGGTCGGGTCGGGTTTTTTTTAAGTGCACTGTTCGGGTCGGGTCGGGTCGGGTTTAGGGTAAAAAAAATCCGACCCGACCCGACCCGAAAATATATATAATTTTATCTTATATATTTAGGGATAATTACAATAATATCCCTCCATATAATTTTTTTCAATTAAGTCACTGTTTTCATTGAATTAAATTTTTTTTTATTATTATTTCGGGTCGGGTCGGGTCGGGTTTCTAAGTCATATATTCGGGTCGGGCCGGGTCGGGTGAAACATTAATTTTGTCGGGTCGGGTCGGGTCACGGGTGGAGAACCCTTTCTTCTCGGGTCGGGTCGGGTGGCCCAAAAACCCGACCCGACCCGACCCATTGCCATCCCTAGTTATGCTTCTTTGGGTAATAAAATTGAATTATCAAACAAAATACTTTAGGTAATTTTTTACAATTTTATTATTTAAACACTAACAAAATCGGTAACGTCTTATTTTAGCTATATATTAAGATGCCGCACTGTAGAATTTCCCGCCTTTGCTCATCCTATGCTACCACCATAGCATTAGCTTTGTGTGTGTATATATATATATATATTGTGAGTCTAATAAAATGAAAACTAATTTTTATTAAAATAAAATTAAAATTTTTAATTTTAATATTATATATATAGAATAAATTAATTTAATAATATATATAATATTTAATCTGATTTAATATAAATATCGATTACAATCTGAACCAAAACTTCTTGATTAATTAATGAATTATATTTTTCCCTTTTTCAACTTTAACGTCTATAAATGAATTAATAAATTAGTAGATTAGATTAGATTAGATTAGATTAGATTAGATTAGTTTGCCAACTCAAATTACTTTCTTTTCATTGTTTATTAATTTCAAGTACAATTTGGCTTACAAAACAAAAGAGACCGTTGTTTTGTGTCCGAACGCGGATTAAACAAAATGATTAATAGAATATTTTAAATTGATTTTTCATATTTTAATGAAGCTTTTAGAGTATTAATGGTATATTAATTAAATTAAATTAATTATTAATTTTAACATAAAATATTGAGTCAATATGATATATGTATACTAGGGTTGTAAATGAGACGAGACAGATCGTGAGCTACTCGAGATCGACTCCATTAAGTCTCGATAAATACTAGGATCGAATGGACTCGACTCGAGCTCGACTCCAGTTCTTAACGAGCCAAAATGAGCTACTCGATATTCGACTCAAAAAGCTCGTGAACATCTCGAAAATATAATATATTAAGATTTTATTTTTTTAAAATAAATTATTAATAATATTAATTTTTATATATTAATTTTTTTTAAAAATACATTAAGATTTCATGTATTTAAGGTTCATGTTCGAGTTTGAGTTTGAAGATTCAATCAAGTTAAGTTTAAGAAATTTTTTTCTTCATTTCGAGTTCGTGTCGAGCTTGAAAATTTTAAACTCGCAAATTTTCGAGTCGAATCGAGTTCCATTTCAGAGTTTTCGAGTCGAGCTCAGCAATACTCGAGCTCGACTCGGCTAGTTTACACCCTAATGTATACATATAAATTTGAACAACAGTATGATATGTTAAAAATGGTAAATAGTATCATTAAATATTATATGACTACTTTTTAATATTTCGTATTTAAATTATTTTAATATATATATATATATATATTAAAAATTTAATCTATATATCTTAAATATATTATATGAAAAATAATTCTAAATATTTAAATTTATAATCAAATTGATATAAAACCTTATTTTATATGATATTTATATTTTAATAATAGTTTAAAGACATATGTATAACGCATTTGCCGCATAAATTATTTAATAATTCAAAGCTGAAATAAAATTCACTTCCGCCTTTCACGCATCCTGCAAGTTAACGGGGTTTGTTTCAGTGTCAAATTACGGTGCTTTTAGCTTAATCTTTTTTTTTTTTCTGTTAATGGAAGTTCTAGCGGCTTCTCTGGGCGACGCCGTCGTCTCTGCTTTGTTTCGTTCGCTGGTAGACTTCATCTCCTCGCACCACTTCGTGAAATTTGCACACAAAGATAAATTTTCATCGGAGCTCGAGAAATGGAAAAAGCTGCTGCTCAATATCAATGCTTTGCTCGAAGATGCAGAAGAAAAGCAAACAACGAGCCGCTCAGTGAAGCTGTGGCTCAGCGAGTTAAGAGACATTGCTTATGATGCCGATGATATCATCGACGAGCTCGCCACTGAAGCTCTTCGCCGTCAAATGATGGGAGAACAGAACCCCTCTTCCCCCACTAACAAGGTGAAGAGATATATTTCGACTTGTTGTCTTAGTTGTAATCCTTCAAAAACGGTTAAGTTTAGCACCAAAATGGCATCCAGATTAAAGGGTCTTACTGTTAGATTGGAAGAGGCTGTTGCAATGAAGAATGATTTGAGATTGGTAGAGAATGATAGAGGGAGGGATGAAAGGATGAGGGAGAGGCTAAGAACCAGTTCTCTTGTCGATGAGTCTCGTGTTTACGGCAGGGAAAGGGATAAAGAGGCTGTTCTTGATTTGTTGATGAACGATTGTGATGATGGTGTTACTGATATTGGTGTAGTTTCCATTGTGGGTATGGGTGGTGTGGGTAAAACCACTCTAGCTCAGTTAGTGTACAATGATGCCAAAGTTGAAAGCTTCTTTGATTTGAGAATCTGGGTTTGTGTATCTGAAGAATTTGATGTTGCTAAGGTGACTGCCACGGTGCTTCAGGCTGTTACTTTGGAGAGTTGCGATTTAAATGATCTGAACTTACTCCAAGTTAGAGTGAAGGAGAAGTTGTTGGGAAAGAAAAGTTTAGTTGTTTTAGATGATGTTTGGAATGAGAACTATGATAAATGGGAAATTCTTTGTAGGCCCTTCATCGCGGGGGAAGCTGGAAGCAGAATACTTGTGACAACTCGAAATGAAGGTGTTGCATCGATCATGGCTACTTGTGGGACTTATCATTTGAAAGAATTGACAGATGATGATTGTTTCTCATTGTTTGCCCGGCATGCCCTTGGGACTTCAGATTTCGAAGAACACCCGAACCTAAAAGTAATTGGAGAGGAAATAGTGAGGAAGTGCAAAGGGTTGCCTTTGGCGGCCAAGACCCTTGGAGGACTCCTGCGTACTAAAGGGAACCGTCAAGAATGGGAAGATATATTAAAGAGCAAGATGTGGGACTTGCCTGAAGAAAGAAGCGGCATCCTTCCAGCCCTAAGATTGAGCTACCATCACCTTCCTTTCCATTTGAAGCGATGTTTTTCTTATTGTGCTTTATTTCCAAAGGATTATGAATTTGAGAAGGATGAATTGGTTTTGTTGTGGATGGCAGAGGGTTTCTTTCAACAGGCGAAAGGAAAGAGGCAAATGAAGGATATAGGAACTGAATATTTTAATGATTTGTGGACAAGATCTTTTTTCCAACAGTCAACTAGAAACAAAGCTCGTTATGTGATGCATGATCTCATAAATGACCTAGCTCAATTTGTTTCCAGAGAAACATGCTTCAATTTCGATGGAGACGAATTATATGCAAGAGTTGAAAAGTTTCGTCATTTTTCATTCCTCCGTCACCCGTTTGACATTCCAAAAAGATTTGAAATTTTGTTTCAGATGAAAAGTTTAAGAACTTTCTTAGCATTACCAATTCAAACATTGCCTTTGGCAGCGAATTCCTATTTAAGTAACAAAGTCTTACAAGAGTTGCTGCCAAGGTTAAGTCATTTAAGGGTTTTGTGTCTGAGTGGTTATTGCATTGATGAGCTACCTCATCAAATTGGTGGTTTGATTCAACTAAGGTACTTTAATTTATCTCACACCAGAATCAAATCATTGCCTGATTCTTTGGGTTCTCTTATCAACTTGCAGACATTGATATTGCATGGGTGCAAGAACCTTATTAAGTTTCCTCAAGCAATTGGGAACCTGCTTAATCTTCATGTTCTTGATCTTACTGATACCGATAATTTGGCTGAGATGCCTATGCATATCGGTAATCTGAAAGATCTACAGATTTTGTCCAAATTCGTTGTGCCGAAGGATGGGAGGCCTAACATTGGAGAATTGAAGGACTTGTTGCATTTGCGAAAGGAGCTTTCTATTTGTGGACTTGAAAATGTGGTTGATACTCGAGATGCTAGGGAGTGCATTCTGAAAGATAAGCAGGGGCTTGACAGCTTAGAGTTGCAATGGAGTCAAGAGTTCATTGATGCTGGAAATAGTGAAAATGCAATGCCTGTTTTCAGCATGCTACAACCTCATGAAAATCTCAAAAAAATTAGAATTGTGTTTTATGGTGGTACAAAATTTCCATCCTGGTTTGGTGGTCCTTCATTGGCTAATATTGTGGATATAGACCTCTCGAACTGTAGAAACATTACGTCCCTTCCAGCACTTGGGAGACTACCATCTCTGAAGATGATGTCAATTGAAGGCATGAATGGGGTCAAAAAATTAGATTTTGAGTTTTACGGAGGTAGCCTACCTACTTTTAAGCCTTTTCCTGTTTTGGAAGTTCTACAATTTCAGAATATGTTGGAATGGAAACATTGGTATTATCCTAACGAAGCTAATAAAGGAGATGGAGAATTCCCTAATCTACGTGAGGTTATGATTCATAATTGTCCAAAGTTGCATCAGCTACCCAGATACCTGCCTTCTCTACTGAAGCTTACAGTCAAAGGATGCCCGAACATGGCTGATTCAGTCATGAGCTTCCTATCTATTCATGAACTAAATATTGAAGATTGCAATAAAATGGTTCCAGTGAGACTGGTTGACCTTACCTCTCTAACTACACTGAGAGTCAGGAGTCTGCCATACCTTACCTGCCTTCCAGATGTGTTTGAACAGTTTCCAGGAGCACTAAAGCATCTTTCCATTTCCAATTGCATTGGATTGACATCCTTGTGGCAGAAGGTTACTGAATGTGAGGCTGTTGTTTCTATTGAGCCTGTAAAGATTAATGGAAGTTCTCCCTCTTTATCACTAGCTGGAAATGAAAGAAATCAAGGGCATAATAAGATGTATTTCCCCGTGTCTCTTGAACGATTGCATATCGAATCATGCCCAAAATTTGTATCCTTTTCAGAGACAGCTTTCTTGTCCAGACTTCAGCATCTGAAGCTCCGAGATTGTCCTGCGCTTAAGAGCCTGCCTATTTGGATAATCAGTGGATGTCTTCTTGAAGACTTGGAAATTGAAGAATGTCCTTTACTCACATGCTTTCCAAGAGAGAATTTACCTCCTAAATTAAAAAGGTTAAAAGTCCAAGGGTGCATCAACCTATGTTTTCTACCTGAGGGATTGATGCATGCTGACAACAACAAATATACATCTTATCTTGAGAAATTGGAGATCATCAGATGCCCATCTCTCCGTTACTTTCCAGAAGGTAAATTACCAACTACCCTTAAAGTGCTTAAGATTTGGGATTGCTTGAAGCTGGAAACCCTTTCTGATAGGATGCTGCCTAACAATGCATCACTTGAATATATTGATATTTGGAAGTGTTCAACTCTAATAAGCCTTCCAGAGTCACTATGCAAGCTCATGTCGCTGGTAGAATTAAATATAAGCAATTGTCAAAATCTGAAATGCTTCCCAGAGATGGGTTTCCTCCTTCCCAACCTTAGAACTTTAAATATCTGCAACTGTGTGGAGCTCAAGTCTCTACCTGATCAGATGTCAAATCTCACTTCCCTTCAATATTTAACAATTTGTGATTGTCCGAGTCTTCTTTCTTTTCCTAGAGGGGGTTTGCCTCCTAATCTATTGTCACTTGAGATCTGGTATTGTAAAGAACTCAAGGAACCAGTATCAGAATGGAACCTACACACATTAATCTCTCTTCAAGATTTCAGCATTGCTGGTGGACCAGAGATGGTTTCCTTTCCAGATGAAAAGTGTCTGCTTCCTGCAACTATAGTTTCCATATATATAGCAAAACTCCATAATCTAGAATCCCTGACCAAGGGGCTTCAAAATCTACCCTCACTTGAAGAACTAGAGGTTGTCGGATGTCCTAAGCTTCAACGTTTGCCAAAGGAAGGATTGCCTGCAACACTTGGAAGACTTTGTATCAGGAACTGTCCACTTCTGGAAAATCTATGTTCAAGAGATAAGGGGGAATATTGGCCATTGATATCCCACATACCCTGTGTTGAGATAGAAGCTACAGAGATTTAGTGTCCTTTGGCAGATCAGCTTGTGTTTTCTTTGGGAGAAGTGAGAACTGCACAGGGATGTCATCCCCTTTATTTCTTTGGTAAATTTCTTCAGGTGCCATCAATTTTCATCAGCTTAGTATTAGAAAATCATTTTAGCAATAACGATTCCACTTTCTCACTTGCTTCGTAGAGGGAAATGGAAAAGAAGCATGTTACATCAAAAAAGGTTCCAGCCATCAATCAGTCAACTAAGGTAAATATAAATAATCTGATTTTAGTTCAACTTGCACAAACTGACAAAAAAATAGGGGAACCTAAAAAGTAAGATTAGCCAACGTAGATTCAGACAAGATGTATTTACTTTCTTTTTATGCAGATATCACGGCAATTAACCTGACCATTTCCATGGAGTTCCTAAAATTATATATTGGAATTGAGTTGCTCTCTATGAACTCAATATGCTTATTAAATTGTTAAGGGCTTATCTTTCCACTAGGAGATTACTTGCAATGCATTTAATTTCTCTATATTGAGGAGCTTTGTGGATAATGTTAGTAAAGACTGAATCATCTGTCATTGACAACAGGTTGTGTGATCTTGCTCATTATTTAAGCTGTTTATAGTGAGTCAAGAGAAAGTTATACAGCTGATGCATTCACATTTTTTGGATTCCTTGCAGAGAAGGGGCTATCTTGCCATATGCCGCTCGCTAGGGCTCTAGTCATGCCTACGAATTTTTTTGCCTTGTGTATCTTGATTGTTTATATTATGTCTGGTTAGAGCTTCCTATAGGACTAGTGACTTGAGTTAAAGTTTGTCTGTAAACGAGGATTGTGTTTAGGGTGTTGACATGTGACCCAAAGCCTAGGTGTCTTGCATTTTGTGGAGGTCAATGAGACCTTTAACTAAACTTGATCAATTTGACTTTTTATTGTGTACCAATTGCCAACTTGTCATTTTTTTTATTTTATTGATTAATATGGTTGAACTTTACATAACATGCTGTTCTTGTGCATCTGATGTAGGCCCCTTTCTAAAGTGATTAGAGGCTGTTGGGGAATAAAAAAGAGTTGGCTTTGTTTGATGAAAGAACCCACCTCGATGAGTACAGAGATTTGTCTTCTCTGATTTATTTTTTTTCCTTGTACAAGTTTTGAGTTAAAAATTGTGAACCAGTCCTTGTTTAACTTGATTGAGACACTGGAATTATTAAATTTTCAGCCTTTTTCTTGCTGCTGTTGCTGAATTATTGGATTGCCAGTTGTTTCTGTGCCTTCCATGGAGACATAATTAATGAAACCTTGTTTCAAATATTGTCTGGTTGGGTCTATCATACCAAAAACATCAAATGCATTTTTTTGAGAGTTTAGAATCAATATTTGTATATGTAAGAAGATGGAGATATGTCATGATATACAATTTTCCCGAAATCGAGACCTATTGAAGACGATTGAAACAATGAAAGATGAAATAGCTAGTAACGTGAGGTCTCCGGGAAGAAAATGCCAGATCAATGAAAGTGCCCTCTTTGGTTGGAAGCTTGGCACTTGGTGCCCCGCCCCTCTTTCGGTAGCAGATGTTAAACCTCCTTTGTACACCTCAGTATAACCTCCAACCTGCCACACAGATAATGTCCTATCACTATCTAAAATAATCCAACATGACTCGAATTGAAACTAACTCGGAAGTTTTATCTCCCCATCAAGGTACCATGGGTGCAACTTAGTTTTAACCGGAAGCTTCATCTTCTTAATGGAGTACTTGGTTGAAGAAACTGGTACTCTCCCATCAGTATCGCCACTGCATTACATCATATAAAATACATACCACATCTACACAACGCAATGATGACACGTATAAAATATAAGTTTATGGCAATGATTTTAATACCTGAAAACCCCCACTCTGATTCCTTTAGCGATTAATTCTTTTAAAAGGGGAATGATTGTGGAAGGGCTATCTCCCTATCTGCTGATATCGCTGCAGGGTTCCCAATTAATCATGGTCGAGCTTCGTTACATTGGCATGCATGGCCTCTTGAACATCAGCCCTGTTTAGATAAGCATGTACGCAATCATCACTGCACGGGTCAAAATTCGCCACCTACACAGAACATCAAAGAATCAGATTACTGGATTCATCATCGTCCGAATGTTTGATGTTTAACCTTCGTTTTAACTTATCTTGGGAATGACTGTGAGACTGGAATTGTGGCATAAAAGGGAATAAATATTGTAAATATCAAGGTAGTAAGTTTCCCTAGTTTCATCCATGGCTGCTTGGCACTCGGTACTGATCTCCGAGCTCAACTCGGATGAAAAACTACAGTATTTTTTATCCCATGTGCAGTTTCATCAGAAATGAGAGCATGGCTCTCCATGTAATCATACATTCCTTTGTTATCAGTTTCATCATTGATCACAGCAAAGAATAAGGTTAAACAATGGCAGCTGTACCATAATGTCCTAAGCTTCAATCAAGTCTTCATGTTGGCAAAAAAAAAAAACAGAATTATTGGTTAAAAGACAGAGAACAGAGAGAGAGATACTAGGATTCCTTTGAGATTGATGAGGGTTTGGTTAGCTTTGATGTTGTGTTGGAGAATTGTGTGAGCAAGTTGAGGGACATAATGCCCCGCGTAGCTTTCTCCAGCGATGTAAAATTCCCTGTTCTTGTATTCAGGAAATCTCTCCAACCAGTTTAACAGGAACACATAATTGTCAACAGCTGTTTTACTATCACCACTCTTGTCATAATCTGACGTTGTGTTGGAGTATGAAAATCCTATCCCAGCAGGTGACTCCACAAACAGAACATTTGCAGTTGCAATTCCAAAAAATTGTTCAGGATTCCAAGATGAAATTCTGCGGTATCCTATTCGGATAAGATACATGTGATCATAAATATAATGTTACCATAGTTCCATGAGTATCTATTTTTGTAAAGTGTTTTTCCATTGCTATGAACCCTGAGGGTCCAAGCTCTTCCATTGCTCCATAGGCTAGAGATGAACAACCAGGCCCTGGTCACAAAATCATACAATCAAATCATTATTTTCACTGTGGCATTTCATCAAAAACCAGTTAGATTTAGAGGTGCATTGGGAATAAAGTCAAAAGTGTGACAGTTTTCATTCTTTATTTCTTAATATTCTAATAGCAAGTAGCCAGTATGAACAAATGAGAAGTTAGAACAGTAAAACTCAATAATTAAAAATTGTTTGCCATTCACAACAATTAAATTAAAGAAACTTATTAAACTTTAAGAGGAACGAATTTATAAAATTTTAGATTATCTGTCACTGTAAATGTGTCCTCGTTGCAGGAAAGAGAGTGACACAGAAATAGACAAGCGACCACTTGAGCCACAATGGACACATCAAAATTTTCCAGATAAGAATCCTGTGACGTGAAGGATCATCTTCATCATACAACACCAACAAAACCAGAATGCATTATCAATGAAAAGAGAATAATCAATCATTTAGAAGTGTACCTCCATTAAGCCAAAGAAGAAGAGGCAAGGACTCCTTAGCATAATGCTGAGCTTCCATGAAATAATAATAAAGTGCACGACTCACCGATTTATCGACAATCACATAGCCACCGTACTGTTCGAGCGAGACGCGAGGCTGTCTGGGCAACATTTGAATTATGTCCTTTCCCTTCATTCCTTGTTGTGGATGTACACTGGTCTTGTTTATGTGATGAATTGGCTTTAAATGACTCTTGTCGATTCCAGAACTTGCCCTCGTCTTGTTCATGTAAAGATGGGTTAGAGCTTCTGTTTGCTTCTGGCAATGAACTGTGTTGGATATTGATCTAAGCTAACGAACTTATGTATGCTGAATGAAGAAGATGAAAAAGTATATTATTGATCTACATCTCTCACATCCTTATATACAGTTTTACAAGGTTGGTACAGACTTTGTAACTGACTACTAACAACCTCAACAAATCTTTAACAACTTAACTCCTAGTAAGCTTCTAGAATCATTTATGCTGCATGCTCTAGAAGTGCTGGCGTTCACAGGCTCATAGACTCATTGTGCTAACATTCCCTCTACTTCTTATTTTCTCTTGGTCTTGAGGAAAACATTGTACCCCAATTTTTCCCTAAACACTTCAAAAGCTGCTTTGGACAGTGGTTTAGTGAAGCCTTCTGTAATTTGATGGGTTGCAGGGATATAGTTTACACACAGTTGTTGAGCTGTTACCTTCTCGCGAACAAAGTGCACATCAAGGTCTACGTGTTTCGATTGTGATTGGTAAACTGGGTTGGCACTCATTGCCACGGCCCCTGTGTTATCACACCAGATAACAGATTTTCCGTGTTGCTTTAGCCCAAGTTCATCAATTAGAGTGCTTATCCAAGTAACCTCTGCAGTATTGTCAGCAAGACTTTTGTATTCAGCCTCCATGGTTGATCGTGACACGGTTTTTTGTTTCTTGGAGCTCCATGCAACTAGGTGATTGTCAAGGAATACTCCAAAGCCTGAAACTGATCGACGATCAGAGACATTGGCAACCCAGTCAGCATCAGCAAATGCTGAAACCGCATACCTCGCCTTGGATGACAGAAACACCAACCCATACTCAAGGGTTCCTGCAAGGTACCTTCGGATCCGTTTTACTGCTGGTAGATGACTTGCATGAGGCGCATGCATAAATTGGGCCCCCTTTCCAACACTAAAGGCCAGCTCAGGCCTGGTATGACAAACGTATAATAAGAACCCAACGATGGATCGATATATGGTAGCATTAGTCAGTGGTTCGCCATCTTCAACTAACTTGGGTGTCAGAACCATTGGTGTTGCACATGGTGAAGAATTTTCCATGCCAATTTTCCTCAAAAGCTCTAAAATAAATTTCTTTTGGCTAAGCATCAAGGCACCACGACACCACTTTACTTCAATTCCCAAGAAGTAGTTAAGGGACCCCAAGTCTTTGAGTGAAAAAGCGTCTTAAAGTGTACAAACAACATTGGCAATGGAAGATAATGGTGATCCTGTAATTACTATATCATCCACGTAGACCAAGAGAAAGATATGTTCAGTGCCTATTTTTGTGAAAAATAAGGAAGTATCAGCTCAAGACACTTTAAAGCCGATTTGAAGAAGCACATCCTTCAGTTTGGCATGCCAGTTGCGAGGAGCCTGCTTTAATCCATATAATACCTTCTGCAGTTGGCATACAAGAGGCACACCATCTGCTGCTGACTGCTCGAAACCAGGAGGTTGCTGGATGAAGATAGCTTCTCTTAGATCTCTATTAAGGAAGGCATTGTTGATGTCAACGTGCCTTAATTCCCAGTTATTGGTTACTGCAACTGACAAAATAACATTGAGCGTTGTAAACTTTACAATAGGACTGAAGGTGTCAAGGTAATCATACCCAGGTACTTGTGAGAACCCTTTGGCAACTAGACGTGCCTTGTACCTATGCACTGAGCCATTTGGGTTTCGTTTTACTTTGACAAACCACTTACACCCTACAACAACACGACCTGAAGGTAGTTTAACAAGTGTCCAGGTCCCATTTATTTTAAGCGCATCATATTCTTCTTGAACAGCAGCATCCCACTTAGGTGATTGTAGTGCTTCATCGATAGTCGAGGGAACAACCTCATCAAATTGAGAGGAATAAGCTTTGGGTTTGTAAATGCCACACTTGTCTCTTGTGAGCATAGGGTGTATGTTCGTATGAGATCTACCACCAGCAGGGGGAATCTCATAATTGTCATTGTCTTCACTGGAAGGAATGGCTTCACTGGCAGGAATTTTAGAGTTGGCTTCGAAATTTCCATTTATTTCACTAGTGTCCCTGTTGGAAGCAACTACACTGGAGGATTCTTGTACTGCTCCCTCGGTATAGCCACTCTCAGGAGTAAACCCAGTACCTACTTCTGTGGGGGAATTCAACGACTCACTGACACCTTCCATGTTAAGAGGCAAGGTTTCTCCTGATTCAATACTGTCTGGGGTACCCGAATGAGTAGGTTGTTGCACAGGTGCGAACTGTTTATTACTCACGATCTCAATAGGTTGAGAACGATGATTCTGAATCACACGTGATTTAACTGGGGCCGACTTTCCTACAAAGGGAAACATGGTTTCATTAAAAACAACATGCCTAGAAACATATATCTTCCCATCAGCAGCCAAGCACAGAAAGCCTTTGTGTTGGGGGCTAACACCTAAGTAAGTGCATGGTTGTGACCAAAACGCAAGTTTATGAGTTTGGAAGGGTCTCAGATGAGGGAAGCATTGACACCCGAACACCTTGAGCTCACTGTAATTTGGTTTCTTTCCTAATAGTTTCTCAGTAGGAGAGAGCCCCTGTAGGACCTTGGTAGGCAGTTTGTTTATCAGCTGAGCAGCAACAATGATAGCATACGACAAAAGCTCCATTGGTAGAGTTGCATGTGCCAGTAATACAAGAGCCATTTCAACTAAATGTCTGTGTTTTCTGTAACATCTCAATCTATGTGTTAGTTATTAAATTATAAAAATTTCAGAACTTGGTGACTAAAGTAGAAGAATGGAATAGTTCAATGATTTATTTGAAAATATTACCTGAAAAATATAAGTAATTATTAGATGAAGTGAAGGGCAAAAGGGTCTTTTATAAGGAAAATAATTAAATTAAAGAAAGGTTATATATTAACCATGTGGAAGGGAAGAGAAATCTACAAGCTTCCAGAGTTTTTCTTCTCTTCTTCTTCCTTCATGCGTAGGAACCCAAAACAAAGGTGAGTTTCTGGTTAGTTACTTTCTTGTTAAATTTAAGATTGGTTTATGATTATTAGATGATAACTAAGCTTAAGGAAAGCTTAAGTTATCTTAAAATTAAAAGATGATGGAATTAGAAGAGATTAAAGATTGTGAGTTTTTGAATGAAATCTTGGAATAAAGTTCATATCTAGAATTGGAAGTTAAATTTGACTTGTCATCAATCTAGTTAAGACAAACAAAGTGTTAAAAGTGGAATTTAATCATGTTGCAAAGTTTGTATAATTCTTGAATTTCATGAGGAAGATAGGATTTTGAGGTTTAAGATGAAATAAATGAGTATATATTGATTTAAGTATGTGTACTGGAGTTAAGAATATAAAAGGGGATGAAATATGAAGGATTTAAGCCAAAATGGATAAGTTTTCGGGTTCAAGAAGTGAATTCTGGGCAGAATGCATCGATACACATTCATTGTGTACTGATGCATCATGAGTAAATCCCAGAAATTGTTCAAGGTGTATCGATGCACATGAAGTATATCGATGCACTCCTTTAAAATAAAAACATCGAATGTCATCAGTGTATCGATGCACAAGTAGTGCATTGATGCACCCCCTTAAATACAAACATCGAATGGAATTTATGCACCGATGCATAGATAGTGCATCGATGCACCCGTCAAGGGATGCATCGATACATGGTGTAGTGTATCGATGTATACCTTCATTAAAAGATAAAATAACTTTCTTTTTAGCCTAAGGAGTGATAGTTTAGAATATATCAATTAGTATACTGATATGTATCAATGTATTACTATGTAGATTTAGAACGTAATCTCGTTCCGGAACAATTGAAGGATTAGAATCGAGTCAAAGCAAGGCTAAGGTGAGTACATATTATAAGTATAGTACAATAGAATAAGACTTGTGATAAGTCTAATTCCTATGTTGATTTTCATAGCACAATAGTTATGAACATGCATACATGATAATTATTATGATACATGCATAAAGTATATATGTTCATATGATTTGATAAATGATATATGTGAATAGATTCAAATGCACATGTAACATGGTAAGTGATATGAGTTATGTGATCACAAGATAAATGACATGAATACATGAACATATGAAACATAAGAATAATGCCCATGTTATATGATATGAGAGCTATAGGTATAGTTGGCATGCCAAGAGTCGAGGGTTCTACGTGGTCCTTCGGGACATATATGTATCCTTTGGAACATTTACAGGGTCTTTTGAGACAGATTTGATCCACTGGAATATGTATATGGTTCTTAAAGAGTGGTCATTCGGGACAAATGCAATACATAGGTCCTTCGGGACAAATTTCATAGCCCCTAGTGGGACCCATACGAGCTGTGGTGACATCATAGCGCACAACCTCAATGTACTTGAATACCTTGAGTTCTCAAAAATATATGGGCCTATAAAAGGTTATCAAAGGTAATTGCATGGTTATAGTTATATGTTACCATATTATTATTGTTTACATTGAATTGTATATGACATGATTGAATGAATAGATTGCATGTTCATATTCATACGGAATGCATTATTATTATATTTATATGTCTCACTAAGTCCATGACTTAGCGTGTAAGTGATTTACACGTAGGTACCAAGAATCATGAAGAGCGAAAATAGGGTGGTAAGAACAACAACACTGCTAGAAGATCAGATCAGAAGTAACAGATAAAATATGTATTTTGTCGTGTATAATGTTGGCATGTAAGAAAAGTGTTTGTTACGAATACTCTGATCGATTTAGTATTTTGTGGTTTCTTTTATGTAAATTAAGGTATTTGGTTTTAATGAAAGTTTAAAATTTCTTTGTTTTCTTTAAGTGTCAAAGTTTGAAAAGTCAATGTGACACCTCAGACTCATATTCAGGTCGGATACGGGTTAGGGTGTTACATTTTCTCTCAACGATCCCATTATGCTCGGATGTATGGGGACACGCTAATCTGTGAGTGATACCAGTTTGGTTAGAAGTGGGGAAAGGCTGCGAAATTCACCACCCCAGTCACTTTGAACAGACTTAATAGAGGCACAAAACTGAGTTAACACCATCTTTTGGAAGGGTAAAAAAGCTTTGGTGGACTGAGACTTATATTTGAGGAGATAAATCCACGTGTGTCTGGTACAAGCATCAACAAAAGAAGCATAATACCTAAAGCCATTCGAGGAGATGTGTGGAGGTCCCCACAAATAAGTGAAAATAAGTTGAAATGGAGTGTCATAGGATGTGGTTGATTGCATAAATGGTACACATTTTATTAATATCAAAAGAAAATTTTACATCGAGCTCTTTAGTTACTTGTCTTAGTGTTTCAGTAGAGGGATGGTCAAGTCTTCTATGCCATAACTCCTCAAGCTCTCTAGTCACAGTTTTAGTAGCTAAATTAACATCAGCAGCAGTGCACATGTCTTCTTTCCCAGTCTAATTTGCCACAAATAAGTAGAGCCCTCCAGATTCTTCACTAGTCAGGAGCACTCGTTTGGTAATCTCATCACGTACACATCAGTTATTTGCATGAAACTAAAAAAAAGATGTTGTTTTCCCTAGCAAACTTCGAAACTGAAAGCAAATTCTTCGTTATATGAAGAACGTGCAACAAATCATGTAATATTAAAATTCTAGATGTAGTAGGTAAAGCTGCCCTACCAACTGTTCGAATGTCAAGGGAAACACCATTACCAACTGTAATTTTACCTGGTCCATGGAAATTAGTGGCATTTGTAAGATTTGCTTTGTCTGTTGTAACGTGATGGGTGGCACCCGAGTCCACCACCCAACGTTCAGAAGAAGCAGTGGCCATATTTGCTTGAGAACCTGTCTTTATACGCGAGCAACCCTCACAACCTTGGTTACTGGCAGAAGACGAGAAGTAGTTACCAGAGGAACTCTCTTTGGGAGAGTGAGAATTGATAGTAACACAATTGAAGTCTTCATCAAATCTATGCTAACAACGGTCAACCAAGTGGCCTGGCTTCCTACAAAGTTGGCATTGGACACGTGTTCGACCACCATTCCTCGATCCAGATACAGATGACGCTGCACGACTGTTCCTATGTTCTGAACGATTATAGGTGCTACGATCAGTGTCTCATCGAGCATAATTGGCAGAATTTCCTTCTGTTCATCAAATCTTGCAATTTGGACCTCAGCATCCATCAACATT
Organism: Hibiscus syriacus; assembly: GCF_006381635.1. Taxonomy (NCBI): domain Eukaryota; kingdom Viridiplantae; phylum Streptophyta; class Magnoliopsida; order Malvales; family Malvaceae; genus Hibiscus; species Hibiscus syriacus. Next base: position 374,149 of record NW_024063109.1, on the reverse strand, counting down.
GTATGTATGTTATCAATTGAAAAATCCTCTTTCATGGTAGAAACAACAGCCATGAAGGGCTGATACTCACAAGGGAGACCTTTCAAGATTGTCACAATTTGCTCAACTGGTGGGACTGCACTTCCACACGAGGCAAGAGCATCACATACTTCCTTGATGCGTGTGAGATAAGTTCGCATACTATCATTACCTTTCCTTATTGACCGTAGTTTATAATGCAGACTCATAACAGACATAGTTGAGCGATTTGCAAAGAAATTTAGAATCGTTTCCCAAACGGCAGCAGCAGTATCAACTCCAACAAATTGTGGGAGCATATGTGTAATCATCGTTGAAAGAAGCCACGATGTCAGTGCACTGTCCTGCGCGACAAAATCTTCATACTCATCATTTACGCGAGTCTCACAATTTGGATCAATAACCGTCATGGGTGGTGAGGAGACATCACCTATTAGCAGTCGCTCCAGCCGGTGACTCCTGACTGTAAGCAAGATCTGCTATTTCCAAAGTAAGAAATTGGTTTCATCAAGAACCACGTTAACTTTCTTGTTGGAGAAGCTTCGAGACGTCGTGGAGGTAATATCTATGGTTGAGTTGATCTTCAAGAATCTAGATTCATGAGCGGAAGCAAGGAAATATGATCCCACGATCAATGGCGATTGATACCATGTTGGATATATGATCTAAGCTAACGAACTTATGTAAGCTGAATGAAGAAGATGAAAAAGTATATTATTGATCTACACCTCTCACATCCTTATATACAACTTTACAAGATTGGTACGGACTTTGTAACTGACTACTAACAACCTCAACAAATCTTTAACAACTTAACTCCTAGTAAGCTTCTAGAATCATTTATGCTGCATGCTCTAGAAGTGTTGGCGTTCACAGGCTCATAGGCTCATTGTGCTAACAAACTGGAGTCGTCATGGATGAAACAATGAAGAAGAATGTAAGAAGGAGAAAAGGGTATCTAACCATTGTGTTTTCTGTGGGACAGAGAGAAAGAGAAGGAAGAAAGATGGATTTTTAGATCCAAAAGTGAGTTCGTTTTATGTCAAATTCGTGAAGAATATAAAAGAATAATTAATGCAGAAGAAGAATATGGAGGAGACAAAATGTTGATGAAAGCCGACCATGCATGTACAAAGAGCATGTCATACAGTAGTATAATATAATATGAGGATCTTGATGTGCAAAGGTAAGAAAATCATATGGAACTGAAACAACAGAACTTTTCAGAGTTTGAACAAGTAGTGGAGAAGGTGAAGTTAAACAATAATAATAATTAACGCGTCATATTTAAAAAATTTATATTTTTATTTATAAAATTTTATAAATTCATTTTTTAAATATTTTTTAACTTTATCCTCTTAACATAAAATTACGTGCAACCCTCCTCAAGAGGGCCTATTACTAAGAGAAAATTGGTTAAGAAATGAAAAGATGGGACAAATTGGATGAGAGTAGTCGTCGGTAGGACAGTAGCAACGGTAGGGGACTGCCTGCCGCCCTGAGCCACAGCGGTAGAAGCTGAATACCTACAGGGCCAACCCTATCCTCAAATGCTAAATTAACCATTAAATAAATAAAATAATAATAAAAGATATAAATATTAGACTTAAGGGGTATTTTTACATTGATACTCGATTCAAATTATTAATATTATCCCTTATTTTTAATTACATTAAATTAAATTCATGAATTGCATCAATGTTATTTTTTTCTCTCAAGAGAATGCATCATTAGCTGTTATATTATTGATGTGATAATTTATGATATTCATATAATAATTTATATGTGAATAATAACATGTTAAATGAGTTTAATTAATTTTTAGAAATTCGAGGGTTTCATTGATATTTTTTCAAAAAAATTGTATAAAAATTCAAATAAAATTAAAATATTAAAAGTTCAAATGTTTTAGTCGAACAAATCTTCGATTATCTTTCAATATTGTGTTACAACAATAATAACTTATTTTATAAAAAATGATGCTAATTAATATTTTTGGATTTCAAATTTAATTGGTTAGAAGCAATTGATATAATAAGACGAAATCAATTTGAATTTTTAGATGATCGTTTAATCGATTATTATTTTTTCTGTGAATATATTACTGAATATTTGGGGTTTACTATAGAGAACTCAAATTAATGTGATTGTATTATAGCAATTACATTTGAAAATTTAGAATTTATGATAAAAAAACTCATTAATATTATTTTCATATAAACTATATTACAATACTTTTAAACTATAATAATTAAAAATCAGTGTTTTTACCAATAATTAGTTGGTCTAATAGGATTAAGCACTAGATATTTTTAAGCAAAAGATCATGAGTTTGAATCTTGACATTTGTGAATGCAGCAAATTGGGTTAGGAGGGTTGTCCTCATCTCTGCAGTACTCAATCTATATTTTTCGATTAATAAATCGAAAACCGATGATTATACAAACAAAAATCAGTGTTATACAAGAAAAGATTATCGAAGACTTTTTGTTACGTAAGTGTTAAGTTTCTTTTAAAACTTTACAAATGTTTTTAATTTTATTTTTTAATAATTTAAAATTTATAGTTTTATAATTTATTATATTTTTATTTTATAAATTTATTTTTTTTTATTTTTTTTCTAAAGATTAAATAAACTCTCAAATTTTATAAAAAATGATTAAATCTTCAATTTTTCAAAAAGATTAATTAATTTCATTTGTCATGTCATCATCTACATGTAAACTACCACATAAGTTAAGATAATAATTGAAAATGATAATTAATATTAATAATTAAAATAAAAAAAAAGTGCCTTTTAAATTTAAATTTTAGTAACTAATTTTTTTATTATAAGAAAATTTATTTCTTATTTAAAGTTGTTGCATTGAAACTTCAACATTTAATTCTATTTGGTCTAAGAAAACGTTTAACAGACTTATGATGTAGAGCGGTCCACTGGGGTTTCAGTTTTCCTTTCTGACTTGGATTTTGTCTGCTCGCTAAAATTTGGACTTAAACTTTATATAAATTATTTCTTTATTTCTATAATTTTATTAATAGGTTTAATTGATAAAATATTTAAAAATATATTATTTCTTTATTTTTATAAATTTGGAATTTTTTTTAAATACAATTTATTAATATAAGGTTCAAAATCAGTAGAAATCAATCGAAAATCTTATTAAAAACCTAACATTTTAGGTTAGACAAAGTAATATTATAGGTTGAAACTAAAAGTGTTATATATATATATATATATATTGTATCTTCAAAATTATTAATGGAAATGGAATAGTTTTACTTGCAACTTGTACCTGAGGGGAAGATGAGAGCTCTGGAAGTAGAACAAAAACAGAAAACTAGGTCCATTTTGATACAAAAGGAAAGCCTATTTGCGAATATAGTCTCCTTTTTCCCAATAACTGTTAGTACTAAAAGTACATCCAATATACTGATATGAAACATCTATAACTTCACTGTGATGGACATTTTTGATTTGAACAAAGGGTTCTTTAAGAAAACTGCCAAACTAGACTCAATTGTACCATACCCATATCAAAGTTTTGTCATCTCTGTTAGGGGCCAAGGGGACGGCGTTATAGAAAGAATCATACTGGCCCCAATTGGCTCTCTGAGTCATTGGAACGGCTTTCTCTTTCGGGTTTCTTTCTTTTGGGATAGTTACTTGGAAACCTGACATCCAGAGACAGATAGAGTTAGTCTACGAGAACGGACAATAGCGGTGAAAAGGGCAACAACTTCATTTTGGTCAGCAAGTGCAATCGATATCAAACAATCAAGTAACACTTAGGCAACAGTAGAATGCAATGAAGTAATGACTCTAGTCAATCTCAAGAACAAACTACCCAAATATAAGAAATACATACCCTAAATGCAAGGTAGTGTCTGAATCGCCCTTTTCGACAGTGCAAGCACAGGTGCCATATGGACTGGGAATACTATGACTCATGAGAGAATTTTTCCTTTCGACAGGATAGTATTCGAGATAGGAATGGGCCAGGTGATCAGCTGATGGAAAGAAACCTCTTAGCTCCTCAACCTGCATCGGTAGGCACAAGTAAAAATAGGTTACGTGTAACCCAAACCATAATGAATGGTTTTCAGTTTCGTCAATGGAAATATAACTTGCCTGTCTGCGTAAAGTTTCATTCTCAAGCAACACCCGCTGCTCCTGGAAACAGAAATTCAAATGAACTAATTAACTGGAAGGGATTTTTAATCTTTTCCTTTTTAAAAAAACAATCTTTTATACGCATATAGATATTAATCCACTTCATTGACAGATACACAACAGGAAAGATGCATGGAACTGTAACTTTTAGCCCTTTTCCGCGTGTTGATTCACAAATTAAATTACTTCCAATAAACTTTCCATTTCCCACTTTCCTCCCATCCTTCTGGTTCCCACCATTTGCATACTACCATCCTTATTATTATCAGATTAGAGTAACTTCAAGTGTTTATAACCAATGTGTTGCAAGTTCCATGAGACCATGCCTTCAGACAAGTATAATCAAGCATTCTCATGATGAAGATCAAATTTTCTTTTCAAAATGAGCCTATAATTGGAGATAACCATAGGCGTAGCATCCGTCTTTACTGTTCAAAAATATGGTTTTTAGACAATAAAAGATATGCAGAGTGGGATCTGACATACCTGTACTCTCGATTGCTGTAGTTGTTCCATAAGAACTTGTTCCTGAAATGGTAGATTTTGTATTAAGGCCTCTCGACTAACAGATTGCTTTTAGAAACAAGTAAGCAATTAACCTAATAGAACTGATGAATTTGGAGAAAATGTCATACAACCTTCTTCTCCTTCACAGATAACAACCCTTCACTAAGCTGTTGCTCCAGGACCTCGAGCTCTTTCAAGCTCATGCTGGTCAAGTTCTTACCCAACAGCTGTCTATAAAATCAGAAAAATAATTAATTCAAGGGAAAGTAATATCTCTGTATAGAAGAAAAATATAACGGTCAACACAAAACAGATAATTAAGATGACATACAGTTGTTTCATTTGCAGCTTTGCAACTTCATCCTTCAGATTTTCTGTCTCCTTAGAGTCTTGCTTCTGCAAACAAGTGTATACCCGAAATCATCCGTATGAATACTTTCAGCATACAACTATTGTAAAGAAAAAATAAATGAAACAGAAACATATTCAGAGAAGAAAATTTAGTTAACTTATTTCGATTGGCAGTAACCACATGCCATGCACAATTAAGTCTTAGATTCCAACTTCCAATTATCATCTTGAGATACAACACGCACATACAGATGATGAAGTTGAAATATGTTGTTCCGACACAAAAGGAAACGGGATTTGCATTTCTAAGCATAAAATGCATATTACCTCTGCTTTATGTTCCATTAGAGGGATCTCTGGAGAACCTTGCAAACACTTGTTGTATCTGGAAAATGTTTTCTTCATGCTGCACAAATGAACAACTGAATAAGACAATACCCTTATTCTAGAAAGAAATTAGACACATTCTTTAAATTAGAACATTCAGCGTTCCCATTACATAAAACATAAAACTTAAACTATGAACCCAATCTACACAATGAAACAAACAATGCTTAAGAAAGCAAAGCACTTTATGATCTCCTATAGCAGGATGCCTCCACTATCTCACTAATCTGCGATCATCGGGGCTAACAGGTAGAAACCGACATAGATTAACATGTCCCAATCCTTCAAAAGAAGGTACCATCTAAAATTTCAATAAACTCAATCATTTGGCATACCAATTTTCCATTGAAATTTCAATCAGAAACTCTCAGTTGGTATATGAAAGGGATGCAACTTTTCACTTGATGTAGGTATAAAAGCAAACAAGCAAAGAGAAATTGAACATCTCATTACAATTCTGTGCTTGCAATTCAAAACAAAACCTCTAATGTGTATCAGAAGAAAACATGTTTATAAAAAGCCCCCCAAAAGTGAAAATTTCAAATTTGCATTAACTCTTCCAAAAATCACATGCAATGCAAAAATTAAGAAATAAACAGGTAACGCACAATTTCACAAAAGTCATTTCCTCCTAAAAAAACATTTTTCCCATCTAAAAAGCTTAAATGATAATAAACTTACTGTCGATCATAAAATGCAACAATTCTGAAAACGGAGAAGAAAAGGTAGGAAGAACTGATGTTCATAACGAAATTGACAGAAAATAATATAATGTCAAAACAATCAGAAGAAACAAATCTAAACAAACATGCAAGAATTTAAACAAATTAAAAATTCCAAAAACCCACTAAACTTCTCAATCGGTGACCCCCTGTCAAACACCAGTCTGATATAATCCAAAAAAACACTCATGCAATGATAAAAAGAAACATTTTCAAAAAGAAAGAATCTTCATTTTTTATATGTAATGCATACCCAGAGCTGGAATATTCGAATAGTTTGCCAGTATTGGAGAAAATTATGACAGCAACCTCAGCATCACAGAGAATAGCGAGTTCCTTAGCCTTCTTAAGCAAACCCGCACGCCGCTTGGAGAACGTGACTTGTCTGCTATTAGCATTCTCTATTCTCTTTATCTCTATTTTCCCCCTACCCATTTTTCTCCTCTCTGCTCTGTTTCAGTTTCTTCCCAAAAACCCAGAAAAAAAACTACAGGAAAAAGTAATTGATTATTTCAATCTCTGTAGAACAAATGAATAAATGACCAACCACTTCTGGCTTTGAATTTAAATATCCTACTTTGATTACTAAGAGGAGAGAAAGCTTAATTTGGGCAGTAAGAGAAAGAAATTATTGCCAAAATTAGAGAATGGGGGAAGATAGAAAAAAAAATAAAAAAGGGCAGGCGTTTTGAAACTGGAAACGACAAGTTTCTTGCATGGCTCTCTGCAATTCTATTTAGAGTGTGCTTCCATTATATATTCCTTTGCCACATTTGGGTGAGATAATTTTTTAGGTTATAGGCTCTGATGCTGGACCCCACCTTCTTTTTCTGTGGTCCCCACTTAAAAAGAGTAAAAATTTATCAATTAATGGGTTGAATTTGCTTGATCTGTTTAACTCTTGTTGAATCTTGGTTGCTATATTTGTTTCTATACATAATGTGTTTTTGAGGAGGAGATTTGCCGGCTACAAACGCACGCATCTTAGGATTTTTGTTTTCAAAAATGGTAGATTCTAGCACTAGATATGTGGGATTTTGCGGAATATTTATAACAATGACTTTTTAAGCTTTATTTCCTTATATTTCACCTTTCAAGGTCTTTCAAAACAAAAAATCTTAAAAAAGCATTTATCTTTTAATTATCATTATTTTTTAACCATTTCTAACTAAGGGTGTGGAAAATAAATTTTTGCTCATACGATTTTAAAAAATGAAAATGTCAACTGAAAACTTTTAATCACTTGCTCTATAGATTATTAACTTTCCTAATTAAACCTTAAAAAAGTATTTATCTTTCAAGCATATGGTTTTATTTTATTATTATAATAAAGGTATATGGTAGAACTGATGCAAGGGAATTTTATCATGGCTGCATTATCGACGAACAACTATAACTTTGAAGAATTACATATGACAAACTCTGTAGTGTTTTGGTATCGTCTTGATAGACGGTCGGTACTAACTGATAATGTGAAGGGAAAGGTTGTGAATTCTAAATTCGAGATTTCAGGTTGTTGAAAACCAGTGCTCAAGAAATCAGAACCAGCAGTGTTCTGTCACACAGATGAACTAGGCCCTGCGCAAGGCTGCAACAGTGGGACTTCTCTAGTTTTCGCTGGATCTACTAGCATCTTATGTTGATTCCCTCTTTTCTCTTTATTCGATTTTTTTAGTATAAAATCAACCCCATCAGCCGAACTCATTACCCAATATTAACCCACAACTTATTACCCAATATTAGTAAACAAAAGGATTAGAGCAGGGGAATTTGGTTTTCTAGTTCTTTTAACATACGTCTTTGTCGTGGTTTCTCTGGAAGTAGGCCACGAGTAGTTTGATCGCAACACGCCTGCAAATTAAATTAACTGTTTAGGGGGAAAATACAAAATGAGTCATAGCAGTTTCAAACTCAAAAAATAGAGGGAAAAATTATGTTCTAATCACACAGAGACACAAATATTGATTCAGATACATCCAGTTTTGACATGCATAGTGTCTAACCTTCTGCTAGCATTCTTTCAGATTGTGAAAGGCAGCAAAAGGGAGAAAAAATGGATTGGAAGTCTGTCAGACAGCTGCGTGACCACCCCAGCTAGAACAAAGCAAGCTGAGAACGATCCTCCGCGGTCACGGTGATCTCACAACAGTTGAGCCACCGGACCAATAATCACGCTCTGATCACACAGCCTCGATTCATCAACCAGACTTGGAATCCTGTCTCCTTAGAACTCAAGGATACAGAGGTACGAGCCTATAGAACAGATCCTGTTCAAGTAAGGTCGTGCCCTTACGTCTCCCGGTTCTAACTTAAATAATGTTCGCTTTTGGCTTTCCACTTCAATGTGGGATTTTGTTCAGCTTCCGAAGCATAGTCAGTGTTATAACCTACACGTGTCTTCCATTATCTACTTAACCTTAGGAGGAACGGATTGTTAATTTACCAAAAAGTAAATTAATTAAACTTGTTTTAACATTTAAATACATCATCCCAGCTATAACAATATTTTTATTGCTCGATAACTCATGCATTATTTATAACATTATATGTTTAACAAAAATTACATTTATTATAATAATTCAACTTAGTGATTTGATTTAAGTGATTAAAAAGAATATCATTTTTATTGAGGTCCTAAGTTTGAGTAGATGTATCTACGGAGTGTGTATGTATTTTTAATGATTAAGAAAAATTAAATAGATATTATCTTGTAATCATCTTAGATTATTAAAAAAAATATAATAATTTTTTATATATATTTTTTTTATAAATTTTACTATAATTTTATTTAAATATTAAATTATTAAAAACAAATATCGATCAATTTAGGATTAAATAAATTTTTAAGGATTAAACTAAACAAAAATTGTAATTATAATTCTTGACTTGTCATTTGCTTTTCCATTAAAATTAGACGGATTTAACCTAGTCAAAGTGGTGCTAATGTTGCATATTCTTATTGGGTTCGATCAATCCGACCCATGATCATCCCTAGTTATTATAAGGTAATATATGTTCAATTTTTTTTGAATCATTGATATAACACAAACATAAATGCTATAATCCAAGACATCTAAAACAAACAACACTCCACCTTAATTACCAAAATCATGTTTTGAACAATGATTAGTTTTTAAATAAAACGTATAATGTTTACAAACTTTAGAGATATTGTTGATAAAATAGTAAGATGGACAAATATGTATACGTTAGTAGGAGGCAAATGGTGTATTAAATCTATTACGGAAGAGAATCTTTTTATGTTTTTAGCTAGTCAATATTAAACATGGCTTCACGTGTCACTTACTAAACATAAAATCTTTTTTTAAATAAATTTAAAAGTATATACAAACTTTGATCTAATGTATAATCTAATGTATAAATTTTATCTTATACAATTTTTTAGTTACCTTTCCGGTTCCAAATATTCGCCTTAACTAATAGTCAATATAAATTCATGTGCCACTTATACATTTTATGCATTATTTGTTTTAAAAGAGTGTAAATTCAATCCATACTTATTGACAATTATAAAGGTAAAGCATCTAATTACTATAATTAAAGTTAATTATTATTAAATATAAACTAAATATAATCTAACCAAAATAAAATTATATAGAATCTACACACAAAGATATTTAAAACCATAAATAAATTCAGAGAGTCCCGCACATAATTTAAGTTATCTTTGGATGTTCAATTTAATGTAATGAGATGAATCAGGATTAAATTTAAAACTTCTAAAAAAACCAAAAAAAAAAAAACCCTAAAGCTTGTACGAATCAAGTAAGTTTAATGATTAAGAAATTTATTGTTATCCCTTGAGGTTCTAAGTTTAAGCATCACGTATGTAGAAGTATGGTTATACATTGTCAAAAGATTAAAAATTTCTAAATAGATACTATCTTGTATTCACTCCAGATTTATTAAAAAAATCTTAGAGCCTCAATCTTGATATTTCAGCTAAGGTCCCATTGACTTATGCGTATCATTTTAATTTTTATTCATTTTCTTAGTCTATTAACATTGTTTTTTTAATAAAAAAAACATTGATGTCTACAAGAAACTATTTTATATTTCCTTATTATATGTGTAAATAATAATATTTTTTATTTTAAAAAAGAATTTGATTTATTTATTATTTTAATTATATAAAATTAATTTTTTGAATAAAAGCTGAGTTTTCATTCAATAGAAAAATGAGATATAATAAAACAACATAATCTCAACATGAAAATCCAAATGACATAAACAAAAATAAAATCAAAACATTCACTTAAATACATGGTTCATCTTAAAAAAACTAATAACTATCAATTATCTTTATGTCTCTATTCGAACTTATATGCAATATTGATAAAGATGTAGATACTGAGAGAACCAATATGATAAATTGCTCCACTAATAGTTCTGAATGTATCGACAAAGTGACGTAAAAGGAGATATAACTATACGAGACTGTCGAACTTTCCTGATTAGGAGGCACACTGTAAAGAATGCAACACGAAACGCCAAATTATTATAACGAAGGAGAAAATCGTACCATAAAAACATAATAATAACAATAAAGAGTACACAATATTAATTTAAAATACACACATCAAAAACTTATGTGTATAAGTCAATAATCTCTAGAATATGTGATTAAAAACTTGCACTTGACGTCTACTATTTTCCATAGGTTGTGAGTTCAATATTCATTAAAAGCAACATTCTCTTTCCCTTTCCTTGGGTAGAAATTATTAAAAAAATTATGTATATAATTATATCAAATTAAAGTTTATACATCATATTGTATTTCAAATTAGAATTAATATGTATAAATAGAAATTTAACTATCACCCTTTAATTTAATCTAATTTAGTCCCATGCTTTTAAAAGTTAATTAATAATTAATTCAATTAATTACTTCGTTTAAAAATACTAAAATATATTATTTTATAAAACATATTTGTTCCAACACAAAAGAATTATGTTAGTATAATGGTGGAGTTGTTTCTAAGAACAAATGTATCATTATTTTAACTGAAATTATTAACTATTTAGAATAACAAATTATAATATACAATTAGATATCAAATTAAGCCAAGATTAGAGACTAAATCTCAATTTGGAGTATAGTAAAGAGACCAAAATCATAATTTGACCAAAACAAATATTAAAAAAGAGAAGGGTAAACTACATTGATCACTTTCATTTGAGTTTTGTATACTTTTACTCACTAAATTAAAAAAATTATTTGATAAGTTTTATTTTTAATTAATTAAGATATGACCACTAAGTTTAACTGTAGTTAGACCTTTAATTAATGGTTTAGTTTTATTTTAACTCTGAATTTAGATAAAACTTTAATTATGGCATTTTAAAAAAAATTCAAAGCAGTTTAAGTACAGATTTACATTTACCCTCTTTTTTTTAATATGTTTTTCTTCTTGATTCCACCTTACGTGCACACTCCGACCCTAATCCGACGAAATAGGCGCGACGATTTGATATTCCCTTTAAACAGCCTCAGGGACCAAACATGCTTGATGCAGGCAACCGCGCATAGAAAATTGCCAATTTTGCAAATTATTATTAAGAGGTTTTTATTCCCTCTTTTTCACCTATACTAGAGCTTGAAGTTTCTTTGAGTTGTAATATGCAATACTACAGTTTTGTTTGTATGTTGGTATAAGGCTACTCGAAATCTCGTAGAAGAAGATGCGTTTTTGAGGTATATTGTTGGACACTCTCTTGCCATTTAAGGTTCTTTCTTGACTTCTTCAAGACACATGAATCGTATGAATATCTTGGAAGTTGGAATCAATCAAGATAAGATCCTATATCTACCGCTTCATTCCTTGCATGTCTCTCATGTCGGGTGTTAGTACTTGAAACTTCAATCTGCTTGACCCTAATTGTGGTCGGGTCAGGGACGGGATGTGCGGAGCAAGGGAAGCTAGGGTTTGGAGAAGACAGATTTACAATTTACCCTTTTTTTAATATGTTTTTCTTGATTCCACCTTACGCGCACACTCCGACCCTAATCGACACGAAATAGGCGCGACGATTTGATATTTCCCCTTTAAACAGCCTCAGGGACCAAAACAGCTTGATGACAGGCAACCGCGCATAGAAATTGCCAATTTTGCAAATTATTATTAAGACATTGGTAAAGTTGATCTTTGAGCTCAAAACTTATCTAATTTTGCAGTTATGAATTTTGTCCAGGTTTTATTCCCTCTTTTTCACCTATACTAGAGCTGAAGTTTCTTTGAGTTGTAGTATGCAATACTACAGTTTTGTTTGTATGTGGTAAAGGCTACTCGAAATCTCGTAGAAGAAGATGCGTTTTGAGGTATATGTTGGACACTCTCTTGCCATTTAAGGTTCTTTCTGACTTCTTCAAGACACATGAATCGTTGAATATATCTTGGAAGTTGGAATCAATCAAGATAAGATCCTATATCTACCGCTCATTCCTTGCATGTCTCTCATGTCGGGTGTTAGTACTTGAAACTTCAATCTGCTTGACCCGTAATTGTGGTCGGGTCAGGGACGGGATGTGCGGAGCAAGGGAAGCTAGGGTTTGGAGAAGAAAAACATTAAAAAAGGAAATTACAAATTTATCCCTAAACTGTTTTAGATCTGCAAAAATGTCTATAATTAGAATTTTATATAAAGTTCAAGAGTTAAACTAAAATTAAACCATTTTACTAATGTACCATGTCACTAATTATTAAATGTCTAGCAACAGTTAATTATATATTAATTAAATAAAAATGAAAGTAATCAAATTTTATTTTTTAAATTTAATAAGAAAAATGTATAAAACTTAAATGAGATCAATCTTGTAATTTACCCAAAAGATAAATATAATATCATCGTAAATAACGGAAAGAGGAAAAAGAAACCACACCTGAGTTCCGCACATAAGATCTTCCTTGCTTCATTGATCCCCTCTCTTTCTGAATTTCCAAAATCAGATCAAATCCTAATTGTCCAAAATCTCATCGTTATCTTCCAAACCGGTTCTTATATCAATTCGCGCTGATAATTCGTAATTATTATTCGATCTTTGTTTATTTGTCACTGTATCTACATAAAATTGATAGGCATTTTGGGGAATAGGGGCCGTAAAACTTGCGTTTAATCTAATGGCGTGTATAAAAGGGGTGAGTAGATCGGCGTCAGTGGCACTGGCGCCTGATGCGCCGTACATGGCTGCAGGGACGATGGCTGGGGCGGTGGATCTGTCCTTCAGTTCATCGGCGAATCTCGAGATCTTCAAGTTGATTTCCAGAGTGACGATCGCGAGCTTCCCCTCGTAGGTGAGTGCCCAAGCTCAGAGCGGTTTAACCGCCTAGCTTGGGGCAAGAACGGATCCGGTTCAGATGAGTTTTCGCTTGGGCTCATTGCTGGGGCCTCGTTGATGGTGGCATCGATCTTTGGAATCCCTTAAACCTGATCCGGTAAATTGAATTTCTTGTGCTTAAATTTCATTTATCTAACTTTGAATTCGTTTGGAAATGTTTCAATTAACTGGGCATCTTTTCTATTCTATAGTTAACTGGATATATGTGGGTTTTAAGTGTAAAAAATGCGTGGATGGGATTATGTTGTGTCTTTGTGCTACTTGGGATAAAATTGTTCTGTTGCGGGCGGGCTTTCTCTAATTTTGTAGCTATTTCAGGCGACGGCTTTTTAGGTTTCATTTAGTAAAAATGTTCCCACGATTTGTGAGTTTTAGATTACTTATTGCAACTGTTTTTTGATGAATGGTTGGTTGAAACTTGAATTGACTCTGGATGAATTATTATTTGAAATATACTTCTATGTTAAAAGTTTTCTGCTTTGTTTGTTTGTGGAGCTGGAGTAAGGTGGATAAAATGGACGTTAGTTTTGTTCTAGGTTTTTTCTGCAATTCCGTTTGAGTAGGCTACAGGCATGATTGGCATTTCTTTCGTATGTCAATGTTATTCTTGGACTGTTAGGCATTAGGATGTTAAAGATAATGGAGGTTCATAGTTTAGAACCAAATACTGATGTTGGCATATTTGTTGTGTTATGTTTCTATGTTTGTTCAGTATTGAATGATAACTCGGATAGATTATTTGTCCAGGGTTATGACTGAATGGGTTGTAGAATGTGGTTAAAGAGACGTAAACATTTTTATTTCCTGGTATCTGCTTTCTGGTTACGTTAGAACCATGCTGTATTTTGCTAGGGTCTAAGAGTCGGAAAGTAAAAGATTAACTTTATCCTTCTGGAGGTTTTTTTTTTTTAAAAAAATTAGCTGGTTTTTATTGGGACACTTCCTTATGGCAGTGGCAACTTTTTTACCTGTTCGTTTAGGGTCTTCATGTTCTACATGTTGGACTTGATTACTTTCATATTTTTCTTTTCTGAAGCTTTTTGCTAATTATTACTACTAGATTTTCTTTTGGGTTTCTATAAATTAAAGTAGTAATTTGTTCTTGCTTCATTCTCCAGGTCCGAGGCAAAAGAACAAGCTCTTGTTGGTCATCTTTCAAGGCAAAAGGGCCTGTGAGTTTCTATTTTCTGTAATAAAAGCCTGATCCAAATACATGATATTTTTTGTCAAGCATTTGAAGATTGCTGGTATTTTACTATTTACCTTTCCCATATATCAGTTCGTGGCCTTGAGTTCAATGCAATTGCTCCAAACTTATTAGCATCTGGGCAGATGATGGTGAAATCTGCATATGGGGAAGATAATATTTATGGTTTTATCTTTCCAGTTGTTTGGGACTTGAAGAAGCAAAAACCAGTGATAAGGTAAATGTAATGTTATACCAAGTAAATCTTTTGTTTTGACATGGCACATCGTTTGACCTAATCTGTTTCCCCCCCTTTTTATTACAGTTTTGCAGATTCCATAAGAAGACGATGTTCTGTTTTGCAGTGGCATCCTGATGTTGCCACTCAACTTGTTGTTGCTCTGATGATGATGCTCACCTGCTCTTAGGGTAATGGTCTTGTTTATGATATTGCTTCTGTCGAGGATTCCTTTGTTAATTTATGGTATTTTGCAAACAGCTTTGGGACATGCGGATATTATGTCCCAGTGAAAGGATTGTAGGGCACACAAAAGGTTAACAGTGCTTGACAAGTTGCTGCATTGTTTTAAACTTGCTGATATTGTTACCTTCTTTACTTAGGATGTCTGTTTCTGTGTTTGATACAAGAATTATGCTTTTGAGTATATTTTATTTTGCTTTTCACACTCTCGAATTGAAAAGCAGATGCCTTTTTTTTCAATTAGAATTGCAATGACATGGAAGGGCTAAATTTTTTATTAACTGTTTTCTTTTTGCTGACCATAGAATATGAAATGTATGTAATTAGCTTCCTAAAGTTTGACTGATAATTTATATTAACTGAACTGATAGGTGCCCTAGTTGGAAGTGATCCATGGTAAATTAGGATATTGTCTCTCCTTGTATATGCATTAATTTTTTTATAGTTATCCATCTCTCCATTTTTAGGCATTATTTTCTAGGTCTTTTGTGGTCCGAAGTTAAATAGGAATTGTTTTATTTTTGGTTCTGATATTTGATTTATCCGTGTCTATTGTTCCAGGTGTAATTGCAATGGCATGGTGTCCCTCTGACAGCTCTTATTTACTCACATGTGCCAAAGACAATCGACTATTTGTTGGGATACAGCTACTGGGGAGGTGGGTGAATGAGCTAATTATTGATATGTGCTTTAGGCTTCTGAAGATCTGTCTGTTCTTTCTCAGACAAGTATATTCTGAATTGTCCTTGTAATGCATTAATTTTTTTATAGTTATCCATCTCTCCATTCTATTTAGGCATATTTTTCTAGGTCTTTTGTGGTCCGAAGTTAAATAGGAATTGTTTTATTTTTGGTTCTGATATTTGATTTATCCGTCTATTGTTCCAGGTGTAATGCAATGGCATGGTGTCCCTCTGACAGCTCTTATTTACTCACATGTGCCAAAGACAATCGGACTATTTGTTGGGATACAGCTACTGGGGAGGTGGGTGAATGAGCTAATTATTGATATGTGCTTAGGCTTCTGAAGATCTGTCTGTTCTTTTCTCAGACAAGTATATTCTGAATTGTGATTTTTTTTCTTTGGATAATAGGTTGTCTGTGAATTGCCTGCTGGTACCAACTGGAACTTTGATGTGCACTGGTATCCAAGATACCAGGAATAATATCAGCATCATCATTTGACGGAAAAATTGGCATTTACAATATTGAGGTGTGACCTTGTTTAAGTTATCTTTTCTATCATAATTACTTTTTTGTTAAAAAAAAAATTCTTAGTAGTTGGACATTTATATGAGGATCAACTGCAATTTTTTTATCATTATCATACACTTGTTTAGGGATGGCATGTTATATATCTTGTTGGGACTAGTTCTTGAGTAATTTAAGGTGGCAATTCTTTAAGCTTATTGTTCTTGATGTTATTTTTTAAACACTACTTGTCCAGTACCAACAATTATGCCTCTCAGAAGTCTTCCACCTTGAACCCTAGAGTTAACACTTTTGGGTCTGCAGGGTTGTAGCCGATATGGGGTTGGGAGGGCGATTTTGGTCCAGTAATTCATCTTTTATTTCTGATATTGTATTTTAACAGCCGAGTTGATTTGAACTGTTTGGCAGCCTTCAATTTGATTCTGGTTGAAATATTTATGTTCTCCATCTATGATTGTTTATATTGCATCTTTATCAATATTTGACCTTACTACTATTAGCTTTGTAGTCAAGGAGAAACAAATCGGTGACTGCCAATATAAGTGGGAAGATTGGTGGATATGAGTCTACTTTGCGTACTAGTCATTATTCTTGATCTTTGTTAACACAACTTCTGTTTCTAATATGATATATATTTCCAATAGTATTTCCTTTCTTGCAGTGTCTTTGAGAGCTCCAAATGGTATAAAACGCCCTGTTGGGGCATCTTTTGGTTTTGGAGGAAAAGTTGTATCTTTTCACCCCTGGTTATCTGGTTTAGGTAGTCCTGCATCATCAGAGGTAAATATTCCCAGTTCCCCCTCCCCCTATTATGTTTAAATGCCAATGACATTCTTCATTTTAGGAACTTATTGTCCTATATTTTATTTTCAGGTGTTTTTGCATAACTTAGATGCTGAAGAAAATCTGGTCATCCGTTCATCTGAATTTGAATCAGTGATACAGAATGCGGAGAGGTCTTCACTAAGGGTTTTATGCGAAAGAAAGCTCAAGAGTCTGAGTATGTCATCTGAATTAAGGAATTGTAATTATTTTTGTTCTCATCTTTTGTCAAACAATGTTACTTCTACCAGTTAATACTTTTGATGGTTCATTTGGAATTCTATACAGATCTCCGGATGATCGAGAAACTTGGGGCTTCTTAAAGGTGATGTTTGAAGATGATGGGACAGCCAGAACAAAGTTACTCATGCATCTTGGTTTTAGTCCACTTGAAGAAAAGGATACTGTACAAGATGACCTCTCTCAGTCTGTAAATGATGTTACGCTTGAGGATAAAGTGGCAGACAAGGCGGGCTATGAGGGTGAGAAAGAGGCTGCCCCATTTGCAGTTGATAATGGGGAAGATTTCTTCAACAATCTTCCGAGTCCCAAAGCTGATACCCCTGTTTCAACTTCTGAAAATAGTTTTGCTGTTGAGAGCACAGTTCCTAGCACAGATTTAATACCTCAAGAATCAGACGGACAGGAGGAAAGCTCAGATCCATCATTTGATGATGCTGTCCAACGTGCGTTGGTGATGGGTGACTATAAGGGAGCAGCTTCTCACTGCATTGCTTCAAATAAAATGGCCGATGCTTTAGTTATTGCTCATGTTGGTGGTCCCTCCTTATGGGAGAGCACACGTGATCAGTATCTTAAGATGAGCCCTTCACCATACCTGAAGGTGAACTAACTTTTTATGTTTACTTAGCAGTGAATGGTTTAATCATATGTATCTTTGTAGAAATAGGAATTCTGGTTCTAATTATTTAATGAGTTATATTTTACATTGGCTACGAGTTTGCTTTTTTTTTGTGTGTTTGGAAATCATGTTAACTTTGCTGTTTTAGGTTGTCTCTGCAATGGTGAACAATGATCTCATGAGCCTTGTCAACAGCAGGCCTTTGAAATTTTGGAAAGAAACATTAGCGCTCCTCTGTACAGTAAGTTTCTATTTTGGAAGTAGATGTATGGTGCTTTATTAACATATTATATAACTTGTTATTGTTATTATTATGGACTTATTAATCATATTTGATGAGCAGTTTGCACAGAAAGAGGAGTGGACTGTACTCTGTGATACACTTGCTTCAAAACTAATGGTTAATGGGCATACTCTGGCAGCAACTCTCTGTTATATGTGCAGGAAATATTGATAAGACAATAGAGATTTGGTCAAGGATTCTGTCAACTGCACATGATGGGAAATCTTATGTCGATCTTCTCCAGGTAAGTTAGCAATGTAGAGAAAACAACAAATTAAAATTTAAGTTTGTCTGGCAAGAAATCTGACAATTGATGATTGTTCTAGGATTTGATGGAAAAGACCATTGTCCTTGCTTTGGCAACTGGTCAGAAGCGATTTAGTGCATCCCTATGCAAGCTCGTTGAGAAATATGCTGAAATTTTGGCAAGTCAAGGACTTTTAACAACAGCAATGGGATACTTAAAACTATTGGGTTCTGATGAGCTGTCACCCGAACTAGTAATCTTAAAAGATCGTATAGCACTTTCTATTGAACATGGTATGTGCTTTAGGTGAAGGACAATGATTTATGCTTTAATGGTTTTACATATGGGTTTTTGATCTACTCATGCTAATTTATTTTTATTCAAATAACTCATGAAAATGTTTGTGCTAGTCAAATTATGTTGACTTAGTAGAAAACTTTATTAAATGCTTAAGCTTTGGTCTTCTAGATTAAGTCAAGAACATTAGAAACATTTTTCTGGTGTCCAAGTTTTCTTCGTTCAATTTTACTCGTTTTCTTGTGACTAGCAATATTTATAAGACATGAGATTAGCTTACTGACGTGAGCCAAGTTTGTGTCCATTAATATATGCTTGTTGAAGATCTCTATTTTCTTATCTTGCAGTGGAAGAAACTAAATCTGCTGTTTTTGAGAACTCTCATCCTACAGGTGGACCAGCCTTTGAACCTTCACAACATTTATATCCGGTGCTTTATCTTGCACTTTTCTTTTATGTGATCTGTTTTTGACTGAGTACTCCTTGATAATCTGTTCTGATAATGTCAATGGCTTTTTTGGGAGTTGCTCTTCATCATTGCTTAGGATTCAGCTGCTTCAGAAATTCAGCCAAGTGTTCCGGTGCTTATGATGAAAATTATCAGCGTTCTTTTTCTCCATATGGAGGATATGCTCCTCCCTCGCATATGCCTCAAGCACCGCCTGCCAACATGTTTGTTCCAACCCAAGCTCCTCATATTTCTCAGGTATACCGTATTTGATTTCTTTCTGTGCACAGAACTCTGTTTGATGGTAGACTCTAAGCAGTGACTAAGTTGCAATAACATTTGTTGTTGTTTTTTTTCTGGTTTTACTTTTAATCTGGAATGCTATCTCAGCACTTAGGTACAGATTAGCTTAATGGATTATGTTCATTCACTTTCTATGAATCTTACCATCCATTTGGATGTATTCTCAGGAAAAGAGAGTAGTTGCCTAGAGATTGTTTGACTGAAAGATTGGATTTAATTAGGACAGCAAGGTCAGGCTAAAACTAGCGTGGGACAATTATATGTTTGCAAATGTTGCATGCTAAATGCTTGTGATCTTGATTGACTTGATAGTTTTTCTACCGAGAAACAGCTTTTATTGCCAATGTCTAAATTTTATGTCTAGTTTTCTCTGAGATACTCTAGTTTAGGATAAAACTGGAAAAATTGAAAATCTGAACCAAACCAGCATTATATGTTTGTTTGGATTTGATATTTTTCATATCCTGTTTTGAAGAATGAGCGAGTATTTACAGAAAAAGGATTAGCTATTTCATTGAAAAGGCTCTTTGCTATCCAAAATGAGCACTATATCTCTGGACTCTGGCTTACTAGTTATTTCTAGATTTTATTTTATTTTATGCTTGATTTTTTTTGAATTTTGTATACAGCTTGATGCTTGACTAAAAGTTTCTTGTTCTTCCAGAAAAATTTTGCTTCTCCACCTGAGACCACGCAGCCTACTGTTAGGCCATTTGTTCCTTCAAATCCTCCTGTTCTAAGAAATGCAGATCAATACCAACAACCAACTACCTTGGGTTCTCAGTTATATCCTGTGTGTATATTTACATTTAACTTATGGTCAATACCATAGTTATTATTCCAAGACTGGTATACTGAATTTTTTTTTTGCATGGCTTTCAGGGTGCTGCCGATCCCACTTATCCTGCTCCCCCTGGGTGGTTCATTCACACCTGTCCCATCACAAATGGGATTGGTTCCTGGCCCCAAAATGCCACACGTTGCAGCTCCGGCCCCAGCACCTAGGGGATTTATGCCAGTTACTAACACATCTGTTCAAAGACCTGGTATGGGCCCAATGCAACCAGCCAGCACCACACAGCCAGCTGCAGCACCTGCAGCTGCTGCTCCACCAACAGTGCAGACCGCTGATACGTCAAATGTACCTGGTAATTGCTAGTTTTTTGGTTGCTAATGCTATAGATGTTTATTGGATTATGGAGATAATCTACACGTATGGTCTATCCCTCTATTCTGGATTACTCCAGAATGAGTGTTTTACCATCCAAAAAAAGTAAATTATTACCCTTCAGTAGAACGTTTACAAAATATTATAAATTGTCACAAAAACGGTAACCATGAAATTTCTTTTATATTCTTTGCACTAGTTATTCCTCTTGAATTTGCTTAGTTCACATTAAATAAGATTGAAGGTATTATCTGTGGCTTAGGAACTCCCCAAATCAATCAAATTTGTTAATGGATGTCAGCAAGCTAATAGATGAATATATATGTGTGTGTATTTATTACATATGCTGATATAAATACTTTTGGAATGACTTTACCTTGTTTGCTATTCTCAGCTCACCAAAAACCTGTAATCACTACCTTAACAAGACTTTTTAATGAGACATCTCAAGCACTGGGAGGCACCCGTGCAAACCCAGCAAAGAAGCGTGAAATAGAAGACAATTCAAAGAAAATTGGTGCCTTATTCGCCAAACTCAACAGTGGAGACATTTCAAAAATGCTTCTGATAAACTTATTCAGCTCTGCCAGGCTTTGGACAATAATGATTTTGGTACAGCTCTGCAAATCCAGGTATGGTGGGGAAGGAATGTTTATACTGATTTCTTCATGATGTCGACAACTAAAAGTGCTTCAATTTTTGTTCACTTATTATCCCTTCCCTGAAACAGGTTCTTCTTACTACGAGTGAGTGGGATGAGTGCAACTTTTGGCTTGCAACTCTGAAGCGGATGATTAAGACTAGGCAGAACGTAAGATAAGTTATGACAATGCACGGAATCTCCGATGATGGAATCCGAAGTCTCCTTAATTTGTTTTCCTCATGCGGTCTCTCACTTGGGGCACTGGCACAAGAATGACTTCTCTCTGCAGGATTTTGGTTATTTTGGTCCATTACATGCTTGCTGCTAAAATGCTTGCCTTTCACATCAATACTTTTTTTTTTTCTTTTTTTCTTTTTCAAGGCAGTTAGTGGAAATAGTTTTCAGGACATAATGCTGATTGTTTTCTCATTGGACATTTTGTAGTATTGAGAAAGTAGGGTTGGCTCCTATAGTTCAGTTTTCACTTTCACCCCTCATTTGTGGATTGACATGCTGTTGTTGCATTGTTTGGTTTCTGCATGGACCATTATTACCTGTACAACCCATATGCTTTTTTTTTTATCAATTAATATGAAAACAGAAAGCCTTTTTATAAGATGCTTTGTAATTTGACTTATTGTGAGCTGTATTTTAGAATTATCCTCTGGAACTCTTGAAGTATAAGCATTGAATTCGTTGGGACGAAGATCATCCTTCAATTTCAGATCTCGAGTCTTGAGAAAGTGATCATTTGGTTTGTGTCTGACATTTTCAACAAATTGGCTAAAAAAAACTAAATAGACACGTTAACCATTACCCTTTCCAAACAAAGTGACTTTTTTCTGTCTCAAGTTTTGTTTGATGGGGAAGAAATTAATTAAGGTCTAATTTCAAATATTCCAATTCTAATTATTGCAAAATAGGTGCAAGTGATTGAAAAGAATAATCCATCCTCTTTTATGGAAGAAATTGACATTTGGTTTTCCATGGACCATTGTTATAGGTTGGCTTTCCAGTGCCCCGATAAAACCTAAGAAACTTCACCCAATAATTAGGTAGAGGTGGATTCATTCAACTGTGTTTATAATAGCTAATTGAAAAAGCAACTCTGCCTGAGCTGTAAAGCCTTTTGATATTTGGTAGAGAAATATAGAGGTAACAAGTAACACACATTCCTTTACTCTCAGCTCTCCGCATCAGCAACTTCTGAAACAATTTTTGCTCTGGGTCTTCGTTTTCTATTTGTCATGCAGGGATTTTTTTTTATATAAAAAAAGTCGGCACAAAATGAAGGGGTCGCCCTAGTAGCCAACTTGGGTGCTTGTGCTGTCTTTTTCTCGGACAGCCAAAACTTCAATGCAACAGCAACTCCACCTATTTCGTGTTATTCACATTTTGAACTTGATATTTTCTCCATCTTCTGACTTTTCATTGTCGTTGTGCTGGTGATGATATGGATGCTTAAAGAAGTGGACACTGTTACATTAATCCTTCCTCCAAAAGAATGGTTTTTGAGTAATATCGTGTATCTTGTGGAGAAGGTAATGATGGGTCATATTCAAAATGCAGACACCTTTTTGTTTACTTTTCCCCTCCATGAAGATGAAGGAAATTTCATGACAAATTCCTATACAAACTTGCCAACTTTAATGTCCCACCTTAAATACTAATATCATTTTGCTAATAATATCATTTGTCTATTTCAGGAATGCACGGAGAAAAGACCCGTCAATGTAAATACTATTTTCGGATTTTAAAACTAAAACCCATCAGCATGCATTCATTCTCACAATTCCTTGCTTGCATTTGTAGAATGGATGCATTGAAGATTAGAATTCCAGGAAAAGTAAAAGTACCAATCTGGCAATTATTCAGTTCTTGCAACAGCTGGTTCAACTGATGAGTTTTTGGAGTCTACTCATGTATGAATACATGCCTTATTAGCATTGTCCTAATCAAATACATTGAAAATAAAAACCAACGTGTTAACACTTTTCAACAAACTTGAAATTGTTGATCGGTTGAAATCATCAAAACAGACCTCAAATATACATTGTTGAGTTTTACCCTCCATTGCCAATCCTATACATTGTTGAGTTTTACTCTCCATTGCCAATCATTTCAATGTAAAACATTTTTCATAATGAACTAAATGTCACCTACAGCCTGAGAAGTGGAACTTGATCGAGAAAAAGCATCGCCTTTCCCCGACAAGAGCTCACGACCTTCCCTGGCTGAATGATTCCTCCTCAAACCGAAAACAGAATTCTCGTTTCCGACATTCTTCTGTTGACCTCTCACTTGGTTACCATATCTTTTGTTATCGAATCTACGGGTACAAGATGCATCAGCCACCTCCTCACCAATAGTAATGACGTCCATAAGTTCCATCAAGTTTCTCCTAAAGCCTAAATCGGAATGGACTCTGCGAGAGTACCTGGTGGCAGACGTACCATCAACTGCATCCGAACTCTCTTTAGCATTTCTAGATTCAACCGGACGCCCCATAGTTTCCACCATCATACAAGGATTGTTGAAACCATTCCATGTATGCAAAGGAACCAATTTGCTCAACCCGGTTAACCAACTAACCACCTCACTCATCGTCGGCCGACGCTCCCTACAGGACCTCACACATTTAGCTGCTACGATGGCCAACTGCTTCCTAACTATAGGATCCTTGGGAGGTGCAATCCTCGGATCACAAACAGCAACAATATTCCCTTTCTTTACGAGAGGAATCGCCCAGTCATTGATAGAAGGCGGCGAATGCGCAACATCGATAGCTTTTCTACCACTTATAATCTCTAACAACAAGATCCCAAAGCTGAAAACATCAGTTTTTGTACTCAAATTATCAGGTGTCACATAACATGGATCAAGATACCCCATAGTACCAGCTGGTGGTGTTGATCTAAGCCTATAATCATCAACAACACACCTCAGTGCCAACCCGAAATCACCCAACCTTGCATTGAAATTGCTATCGATTAACACATTTGCAGATTTAACATCTCTGTGGATAATCGGAGGTTCTTGTGAGTGCAGTGTCTCTAAGGCTTTGGCAACTTGCAAAGCCAATCGAATTCTTCGACCCCAATTCAAAGGCCTTGAAGAATTGGAGTGAAGAACATCATATAATGTGCCATTGCTCATGAATTCGACAACCAATAACCGATCTTTAGCGTCATTAGAGAAGCAAAGGAGATTAACCAGTCTGGGACTCCGAATCTTCGACAAGATTTCGATCTCGTTATCGGTTTCCGGACTGGTTTCTTGGTTCCTCGAAGACGGTCTCTTGATGGCAACGTGGCGTCCCCTGAGAACAGCCTTGTAGACGGCGCCATGGCTACCTTTACCTAGAAGTCTTTGGTCGGAGAATCCATTGGTGGCTGCTTCAAGGTCACAGTAATCGAACTGTTGGATCTTGATGGGTTTTTCTTGCTTGTCGGCGGCTGCTTTCGAAGATGAATTCTGGGTGGCTGTGGAGGCGGAGATCACAGAAACTGCCGATTCTGCTTTGCAAGAAAGGTACCCCATTAAAGAAAAGTTGGATTTTTTTTCTGGGTCTCGTCGTCTCGATTCTTGAAGCGAGTTCTTGCAAAACTGGAAATGGAAAGTTTGACAAATTTCGCCAAGTAATATACCTCAAACCTCAAGACTCGAGACTTTTATCATTTCATGACTGTAATGCTTGAAGGACAAAAGTAGAACATTGGGCACAGGAAAAAAATGTAAATGAGATGAGATGGATTGGAAAGAGAGGCAAATGTTTGATGAAGAAAGAATCCCGCCAAACTGGAATCCCAAAGAAATAATTATGCCATGGATTGCGTAAGCTTTGTTCCATAATATATTTACCGACTATTTAGCCTCAACTATTCTCATAACTCTATCTTTTACTTTTAAAATTTACAGTCCTTACTTTCTATTTTTATAACTATGCCCCTAATATTTTTAATTAAATAAAATTTTCAAATTCTCATTTACTTCTTTTATTTTTCTCATTAATTTATTCATTTTTTAATAAAAATTCATTCACTTTTGAATTAAATCTAATCATATTTTTTCTTATTTATAAATATCATTTTTCGATTTATCAAATATTTTCAAACTCTTGATATTCTTCAATTTCAATTTAACAATAAAACAATACATCATTCTTTATTCTTTTTATTTATTGTTTAAAATCAAATTCCATATTATATTTATAATTAATTATTTTTGTTTGCTCTTACTTAGCTGTATTTAGATGTTTTCTTAACAAAATAATAAACTTGATAAAATTTAAACATCTTCTTATAATTTATTAACGTAATATTAAATTTATCCTTCCCTCACAAATTCCAAGTCCTTCCTAATGCTACTCTGAATGCTTCCCATTTCCGAGTCATCGAGCATGGGCAACGCAACCGCACCCTTCGATTCCAGGTTTCTGATCCATCCTCGTAGCAAATAATTCACCACCTGTATGCAAGCCGCAACATAACATAACGAGCATGAGAAAATTAAGCTCGGATTCATTAACATTTGCAGCCGTATTGTCTTACAAGTTACAATACTTTACCGGTTTCTTCTTACAATCATAAACGTAATAACAAGTTACAATACTACAAGATCCCAGAAACCTATGAGTGATAACATACCTCAGGAACTTCATCATGAGGGCAGTGACCGGCTGGGCTGATCTGGTAGTACGGAGGCTCCGGAACTTGCTTTTTTACCTGAAAACTCCAGATAGGCTTCACCCAGGGGTCTTCTTTTCCATACACGAGTCAAATAGGCACATCGTTCATATGACACCTGAAAGTAACAAAAAAAAACGTAGTTGATAACTTAAAGCATATACGTATGTTTTCCACATAAAAGGCATGAAATTTTGGCTATACAAGTTAAAAAAATTCATACCACCCACCTCGATAAAGCCTCCCTGAAAGACAGCTCTCCTTGAGGAGCAAGCATAATTGAAGCAAACGATGCAGCAGCAGCAGGGTGTTGTGTTGTCTTGAGAATACGAGAAAAGACTTTTTCAACGTTTATAGAATGATCTGCATAAACCAGTCTAAGTACATCCTGAATTCTTTCAGGATCACTTATTTTTTGCCACCTGAAATCAAAAGGTGGAAAAAGAAGTTAAGAACGAGCAAGAAGAGATTTAAAGGAAAGAAAACAACTGCACAATCACTTCATCTCTTTCCCAAGTAGGAACCGCAATACGATAATAAGTAGTATGCGACATCAATGGGTTTAAGTGAACTGTTAGTTTACATGGTGAGAACTGAGAAGGCCATATCGTGAAATAAAAAGGAGAAAGAACTTACGCAAATTCTGTCAGCTTCCTAACATTTTCCGGTAGAGGAAACATTCCGGACCATGAAAACGTCCTCGCAAGCCTCGGAGATTTTACTGGATTTGGAAAAAAATCCCCAAAAAGGAGTAGCATTAAGTAGTGTAACACCCTTCACTAACTCAGGATTGCAAGCTGCAACGTATAGAGCAACAAATCCTCCAAGTGAGTTGCCTACAATGTAAACCGGTTCCCCAATGACCTGTGAGAGAAAGAGCTTAGGTTTATATTGATGCCTTTACATTTCATTTATCTGAAACTAACGAGTTATACGAGTACGAGTTCATTATACTTAAGTCATGTTAGCTAGAGTACTAGATTTCGTCAGTAAACCATCCTTTTGTTGAAGGGTAAAAGCGAGTCAGAAGGTGGTCAAGTGTCGATGTAGATTGCTCACAACCTTAAGGGTGCGTTTGATTCACGGAATGTAAGATTATCAGTGGGAATAAAAGATTACCAGGGAATAGGATTACTGGGAATGTTGTATTTTGTGTTTGGTTAGTTTAGCAGGAATGTAAGATTACCGTGTTTGGTCAAAGGAATAAAAGATTATTGGAATGTATATTTGACCAAATTGTCCTTATTATATATTTGTATAATATTACAAATTGTAAAATATTTATATATTTTTTTAAAAAAATTAAATTCATAATATTTATATAATTTTTTTACAAAATTAAAAATATAAAAAATGTTTAATGAAAGGGTAAAAAAAATTTAACCCCTAAACTTCATATAAAATTTTAATTATAGATTTTTTTTTGTAAATCTAAAATAATTTAAGGATAAATTTGTAATTTAACCTTCGTAGAATTTTTATTATTAAATGACAGAAGAAGGATATTTTTGAAAAAAAATAAAAATTTAAGGGCATTTTAGTCCAAAACGCCGGTAATGTTACAATACCTAAGGGAAGGGAGGTAATGACATTCCCGGTAATATACCCAAAAAATCTACTATTGGTAATAAAACATTACCGGGAATGAGATTCCCAGCCAACCAAACATGGGAATGTGGGATTCCCATCCCATGGGAATTCCACATTCCTTGAACCAAACACCCCCTAAGAGATAGATACTTGGATGCGAATCTTTTCTCGCAATTAATGTGCTCCTTAACTAGTAGTAATGAGCCGGCGAACACATAAATTAAAAACAATATTGCGCAGGAACAATTAGCGACCGCACGAATGAAAACTACATTAAGATGAAACACAAACCCAATTAAACTCAAGAGAAAGAATAATATTTTATTTTATCACTGAAATCAATTTAAACTTATTTACATAAATAGAATATAATTGAATTTTCTAATTTAAAAGTCAACTGAAACTCCTAAATAAAAGGTCAAAACTCGAAATTGACCTAACTTAAAATGAACTTTAAACTTTTAATATTTGATTAAAATTTAATAGATTGAAAGGTATTTCCAGCTCATACAAATAGCTGCAGAGCGGTAGAAAAAATTGAAGTTAGAAGCAGGTAATAACTAAATTGCAGTTGGGAGAGGACCCTCCGTACATTTGGCAACAGCTACCATAATGAAGATAGGGATAGATCCCACATAAGAAGCACCCAACAAATAGCTCCAGCACCAAGCACTTCGTCTTCTCCAACACCCGGAAAAGAAAAGGACACACTTTTCCATTTTATTTCTTCATCCAGTCTCTTCGTTTAGCACCATAAAACCCACTCGACTCATACCATTCATACTATGACTACGTACACTCTGTTTATACTCGCATAAAAACCAAAGGGTTTTTTTTTCAATACATATATATATATGAGCAAAGTTTTTTTAAGTTAATGAGGTGCAAGGAACATTTAACCGACCTCAGCAGCAGCGTCGGCGTCTGTGCCACATGTCTCCGGCAGCGTCTTCTTGCGGTCCTCGCCGCCCAAGCTCAATTAGCACGCGCTGCCCAGAGTCTTCGGAAATCTGACCCACCGCCGCTGATTTTCCCTCGGTCTGTTTCTCCTTACGTTAGTCGACGGAAATCTGAAGACAGCGGTGCCAACTGGATCCACCACCAGCGATTCTACAGCACTCCCCTGGTGGGGCCTACCCACGGCACCGCTACTACCGGCGATTTTGAAGCGGCCAGGTCTTTCAAAAAGAAAAACAGGTTCTCGCTTTTTTCGGATCTGTTCAGATCGAGATCCGAGAAGTTCAATTCGGATCCTAGTGTTCATTATCATCGGGACTCGTCTGATGAACCGTCCTCGTCCTCCTCATCCCCGTCTTTATTCTCGGCAATCTTTGCTGTTCGTCGAAAAAAGAACCAATCTTCGAGGACAACTCGTGTAGAAGAATTTGCCCAATTCGGTCCAGGGGATACAAAACCATCCAGGATCACGGATCGGGGAATGTCGCCCGCGATTGAAGCAGATTTGGGAGACGAGTGTCATCGATTACCATCTAGAATCTCGCCGGAGGCTTCCCCACAGTGGAAGAGGACACCGAAGGCGGCGAGGAGATCAAGGAGCGGGGCAGGGAACTCATCGGGACTGGCCTTTTGCTTTAGCCCGTTGGTGAGGGCGAGTCCGAACCGGCACTGGAACCAGAAGGGCGGGTTTCCGCCGGACGTCATTTACCGGCGATGGTAGACCGGCAATGAAGCCCCCGCTTGCAACCGAACAGGTCCAGGAAGCTTGCTGATATGGGCACAATCGATTACAAGTACTAAGTGCGGTAAGCTGTTGACAATTTTCACTGCAGATATTGTGATTTGTGAAGTTAATAAACTATTTGCTTGTTTTACTTTATCAAATCGAGGTTTTGAATTTGGCCAAAAACAATTACGCTATTCTGCATTTTTTTGCGCTGCGATTCGTAAAAAATGTTACTTTTTCTTTGTGTTACTTGAATGAATTGGAACCAAAACCAATAGGATACGGCTGATCTTAGCTATATCTGATGTATTCTTCCAGTTCCAGGAAAAAGAAACTACTACTGTACAACGCAATCTAAGGAGTGAGCTTCTTATGGTACTTGAAAGCAAGGGGGGTAAATTTCTTGGAAGTTGAAGGTGGTTAGGCCGGGAGGACCAGCATTAATGAGGTGGCATAATGCTGTGCAGTTGATGGTGGGCCTATCGTCTTAATGGCGGCGACTCCAAGGCTTAAAAAAAAGGGCAGCAGAAATTAATAAACGCGACAGAGTTCGACATATTAATGAGGGTGCACTTAAATGATTTTTCGTCTCTTTAGTTTTACTGATAAAGCACATGATCATCTCCTTCATCATCAGCAGTGAGAAGCAGAGGGTTGGGTTTCACAGGAATCAGAAATCAGAAATGGCATTCGGGGTCGGATAGCTTCGACAACGTGGAGATGGTAATGGCAATGGCTGGTTGAAAGTTGAAACTACATTGAGGAAGAAGAATGAGATGTTGAACATCAACAGGAGGATGGATTAAGAGTGACCATCTTGAGTCTGTTTTGGTGGGTTACTACCTCAACTTGATTTTGCATCAAATATCTGCAAACGCTTCAACTCGCAATAAACTGTTTTTTGCCGTTATCTTCATATATTCTCAACGTTTAACGGTTAAAGTAGTTGATTAGTAGGTACTGTTGCCATTGATGCCGGTAATAAAAGCATAGAAATTGGCTGGTTGCATAAGCTACTAAACATACCAAAAATGGAATTTTGAAGGCTTTAGTTTATTGTTGCCGAAGCTATATGAAGATGGAATTGGCATGCTTTAGCTACTCTTCATTTGTTTGTGTTGCAATCTTGAATACTTGCGTTCTTAATCATGGTTTTGGTTTGAAATCTATCATAACTAAAATGTAATTCAATTGTAAAAAATTAAAATTTGAATGATATTAACTTAAAATAATCCAATTTAAAAAAGGAAACGTTGAATCTAAAATAACTCGAATGTGAAATGATTTATAATTGAATTTAATCAAAATTATTCCAATATAAATGTAAAGAAATTTAAAATCGAAATTGAACGTATGAAAGAAATGTCAAACAGATTCAATCATCATTCAAGCGAAAACATAGTGACAATGGCAAGCGAAATAGCAGACACCCGGTAAGTAACGTTATTCATCTTGATCAATGGGGAAACCAAGCCTTGTATTTCCTTGAACCCATCTTCACAAGTCACGGGGGCATTCGAGACCGCACTCACGCGAGTATTAGAATCATGGTATCGCTTGGCATTGTAATCTTGGAAGGCCTCTTTGGCATCAAAGATCGCAAGGGAATAAAGTTGGAAGCAGGTTTCCACGCGTCCTCTTACGGGAGTCTCCATCTTTTTGTCGTTCAAAAGTTGCTTATGTAAGACCTCGAATTTTGTTAAGTTGCGACGGAGCAGCATGAACGATATATTGCCCATTTGGCGATGATGTTTGGCTCTGTGGCTGTTGGGAGCTGCTTCTGGAGAGTTTACGCAGAAATTGTAGCCGAGAGAGATGGATCGGTCTGTGCTCATTTCTTGCATGTTCTGCGTATGAAATGTTGTTTTTGGTGGTGGTTAAGTCATGGGAGGTTAGAGTGGAAATAAAGAAGGCGAGAAAGAGAGGGATGCCAAAGGAAGAAGACGATCTTAGCTTCATTTCTTGCTTGGGAAATCTTTGTTGACGTTGGACTTTGGACATCATAAGCGCTTATTTATATGCGTAGGAAATAAAATTTTATCATATGATTCGGTTCATCAGATCTTAGTTCACAAAATCATCTGTAGTCTTAGTCAATAAAATCTATCCATCTTTTTTTTTCTAAATTTTCTAAAATGAAATTTTATTTATTTCTTATATAAATAAAAAGTGGTCATTATTTGAAAGTTATTTTAAAATAAATAAATTTTATTAACTAAAATTACATATAACTTGATGAACCATGTATATATAATAATTTCTGATAGGGAATATCATACTAATCCATTAATCATTAATCAATTCAAAAGATACTTTCAATCTCCCTATTTAAGGACAATTAGAATAAAATCCTTCTGATTAATGTTGTCATTAATATATTCGTTTAATCATATATCCATTTCGAAAATAAATTACTATAAATGCAATAAAAATATATAATAACAAGAAAAGTACGATGGAATACTATTAACATTATTCAAAAATTAAAATACATCAATGATTTAACTGAAGTTAATTTGTATCTTTTCTTTAAGGGTAATTGAAATATAATCATGTTATTAGTACTTTATTTTTTTTATTAATTTAGGAAAAAATTTAAAAATTGAGTTTAAAATTATAATATTATTTTTCTTTAACAACTGAGTTCAAAATCTTATATATTTGCAAATATGTTCATTTAGTCTCTACGTTCACCAATATTTAAAATGTAAAAAAATAAAAAGTAAAATGAACTTCTAAATGAATTTGTTCATGAACAAAAGCGAACGAGTCGATAAAAGAGTTTGCTCGTGACCATAAACAAACGAAAAACACCTCTATTCATGTTCGTTTATTTATTAAACGAACATAAATATTATTTTTATACTCATTTATTTAACTTAACAAACGAATATAAATTAATATTATAAGAACGATTCACCAAATACTCTGTTTATTTACCCCTAGTAGTTCATAAAAAAGTAGATATGTAGTACCTATTGATGTTGTGGAGCCTTGATACCCTATTGGTTGTACTACCTTTTCGATATGTATACTCTATTATTATTTTGATTTACACTATATCATATTCAGAGGTACAATTTTGTATAAATTTTCTAAACTCTTATACTTTTACTTATTTATTTTTTATATTATGAAACGAAATTTGGTTATTATGATCAATTGCAAATAATTTTTTAATTTGGTGGTCATCTCAGTGACCTAATTGTCACCTTGGACCCATTATATGTTGTAGATCGGTTTTAGGATGTTTCATGGATACCATCTTCACGTAAATTTGATTGGGAAAAAATATGGATTTTAGGATGATGTGCATAAAAATCAAATTGATAGGTTTTATAAATGAAAGGTTAAATTTATTAATTTTTTTATAATGAATATCAAATCGCTTACTCAATTCTGACATAAATCAAGTTAAGAGTGCCGCATTCGAAGGTCAAAGTGATTATAGAATAAATCATAGATCAAAATTAATAATTTGTCCACAAATCAAATTGAAAACAAAGTTGAAGGAGTAATTTATAAAACATCTCAAACATGTGTGTATTTAAATTAAAGTATCCTTCATCTTTTGTTATCAATATAAAATAAATTTTTTATCATCTAATAAAAAATATGTAAGCAATCACATTAATTATTTACCGATCGATGATCAAAATTATTAAATTTTTTAAATAGTAACAATTAAATAAAAAAAGTTTAATGATGAAAACAGAAATACAATAATAATAGAATGACCAATTGTG
This sequence comes from Hibiscus syriacus, assembly GCF_006381635.1. Taxonomy (NCBI): domain Eukaryota; kingdom Viridiplantae; phylum Streptophyta; class Magnoliopsida; order Malvales; family Malvaceae; genus Hibiscus; species Hibiscus syriacus. The sequence continues at coordinate 340,976 of NW_024063109.1, read as the reverse complement.
TAGTTTACCAAAACAACTATGGGATCGGTCGATACGCAACGGTTCTGATATTTTACCTAAGAGATTATTGCACAACAAATTTTTTTTTTTCACATCAGAAATACGAAGAAAGAGACCAAAAGACCTCTTCTCATAACCCGTCTCCGACCCTGCGAGAGCCGAGCGATCACCCCCAAACCCCTCCGACAATGTTGCGTCAAGCATCGAGACTATTGGCCCGTCGACCCATTTTAGCGGCGAGGACTCGACCCTTCTCCACTGATCTGCCGGCCGCTGATGCCACGTTCGCGGAGGCGTGGAATAAAGTGATCCCCATTATGGACCCTCCCAAAACTCCTCTCTCTTTCATGCAGCCTCGTCCTCCTACTCCTTCCTCCATTCCTTCCAAGCTCACTGTTAATTTTGTCCTTCCTTATGCTTCTGAGTTGGCCACCAAAGAGGTAGATTTGGGTTTTATTTTTAGGAAATTTTCGATTTGTTTTGGATTCTGTTTTCTGGGATTAGGAGTGTGGAAATGAATATTTTATGATATTCTCTGATTAAAGGCGGCGTTCAAACCTTTATGTTAGTTGTTTTTTGGGTTCAATGCCAATGCATCTTTACATCGGGTTACTGATTCTGAGGAAAATTGAAGTCCCTAAAAGACAACCCCAATTGTAGTATAGCATTGCCATTTAGAGTTTGGAAAGGCGGATTTGCTTTTAGTCAGAGTGTTGCTAGTAATTCAGTGAAAACAGTAACAGATGAATTTCAGTTACTGTTACTCTATGATAATGATAAAGCCTATCTGTTCACATTTTCTGTTCCACTATTCCTTATTATGCTATAACTATATTATTTTCATAAGAAATGACCATCAAACTCAGTTGGTAGAGCACAAGGTTTTTAACCTTGGGTCGTGGGATTGAGTCCCACGGGAGGCATTTCATAATTTGGAGGTCTCCTACGGAAGCTGCTCTCAACCTGGCGTTTGGGGCAGCCTACTATCTTACCTCCCATTACCATTACCCCATTACATATGGGAATAAGGTCAGCTAATTTTTTTAAATTATTTTCATAAGCATTTGCCTTGCTCTGAATTTTGTTCAATGAATGGAACCTTTCATAAGTTGCACCAAAGATAATTGATTTCATCACATAAATATAGATTGGTTAGGGTGGGAAGTGCAATTCTAAAGGATTGCTCCTAACTACCAGAACAACTGTGTATCTATCATTCATTTTTGTGATAATGCTGATATACTTGATCAAGTTTGCTAATCCTTGCTGTGTTTTGATTTCAGTATTCCAAACATTTTTCTTCCATTCCATCTTTATTCCTTTCAATAGGTTCCAACACCACAGCCCACTAATGAATATTATTCTCAAAAAGTAAATCTGGTCATATCTAGCCCTACTTCTGAACTTCAGTCACTCAAGAAACAAAATTTATTATTAATTTTCTTTTTGTATATACTATATATACTTCCTTTTCGAACATAGAATTAGGTGATTATTCTTATTGCTGTTTTGTCAAGTTTGAGCAAAGGTGAAATAATGAATTAACAACTCAGTGGTGTAATGCCCCTGACCCACGAGACCACTTGAGAGATAACTAAAATGGAAACAGAGAGGTATGAGGTATGGTGTTATTTATGTTCTACTCTTTTTTTGGTTTTGGTGTGGGTTTGGCGGGGAGATGATAGGTCTTTCCATGAAACGTTAAGCCTATGAAAATAGAAATAGAAAGGCAGATCTTCATGGTGCCTTTTCCATAAGCATGGTCTAAAACTTGAGCTAGAAAAACTGTGAATATATGAAGGAAAGTAATGGCTAAACTCATAGACAAACTCTTGCAAATTAGCTGGATTATTGCCTAATAAATTCTCGGTTTTCCAGGTTGACATGGTTATAGTACCAGCCACAACTGGGCAGATGGGTGTTCTACCTGGACATGTAGCAACAATTGCAGAACTGAAACCCGGAGTTTTATCAGTGCACGAAGGAAATGAAGTGACAAAGTATTTCGTCAGTAGTGGTTTCCTTTTTATCCATGCCAACTCCTTTGCAGATATAATAGCTGTGGAGGCCGTGCCACTTGATCGACTTGATGCAAATCTTGTTCAGAAAGGGCTTGCAGAGTTCACCTCGAAGCTAAGCTCTGCCACAACCGACTTGGAGAAAGCTGAAGCCCAAATTGGAGTTGATGTGCATAGTGCACTCAACTCTGCCCTCACAGGCTAGTATCATTTGCCATTACGTTTGTTGATTAGTTGTTTATCGGATTTCTCTTCTTAAACCTGCCACATTGATGCATAGATTTATCTCATGGATCCAGATATTGTTCTGAGTATGTTGTCCTTTCCTTCTATTTCTATGTTTGCACATTTACCCAATATGAAATAATCTTAATGGATTTCACCTGGTTTACAGTGGCGGAAACAATTGATTCATGAATGCTAGATGTTTTATAGTTAATGCAAAATTTCACGTTTAAAATGACACATAGATAATGCAGTGTAGTTAAAATTATTGGTATTGCATTGCATGTCGTCTAATTGCCAAGGATTTACGGTATGTTTGACCCTATTTCCTCGGTTCGATCCTTAGGATTATCCCTTATAACAAAAATATTGGCTTTTTTTTTGCACTTTAAAATTTCCAACTCCCTTCGTACTAAACTACTACTAATTATCACGACCTATTAAAAATGGGATAAGGGTTAAAATTGCACATACTTTTGGTTCTAGTAGAATATGAGATCTTTTCAGTTTTGTATTTTTGCTTAGAGAAGAAGTTTGAAGTCACTGCACATGGGGGATTTTTTCTTCTTGGCCACGTTTCGATATTATTGTTGTTATTTCTTGGAAATATTCAATGCAATTATGTAAGATCAATTCTTTTAGCTTCAAAAATTGATCTGATTGATTTTTGGTACTTCACCATTTGGATTTAAGATACATTCAACAGCTTAAAATTAATGTTTGAAGAGCAGAGAGAAAAACACTCTATGTACAAGTGTTAGAAGCTCTGATAAGATGTTATACTCCTTGAACGAGAATATGGATCCAACATGAATTAACATCTTAGACAATCTCAATAACAGAACAACTCAAACGTAGAATGAATTGGAAGTTGTGACTGTAAATGAGACGAGACAAACTGTGAACTATTCGAGATCAACTCGGTCAAAGTTTATAAATATTTGACTTGAATGGACTCGAATTTGAGCTCGACTCGAGTTTTTAACGAGCTGAAATGAGTTATTTGATACTTGACTCAAACAACGTGAGCAACTCGAAAAAAATAATATGTTAAATTTTATTTTTAAAAAATAATTATTAATAAAATTAACATTTATATATTATTATTTTTTAAAATGTAGTATAATATTTTAATGTACTTGAGCTTTAGGTTCATGTTTAAGTTTCAATCAAGTTAAGTTTAAGATTTTTTTTTATTTGGAGCTTTTATGAGCCTTCAATTCATAGTTTCAAGTTAGAGTCGAATTTGAAAATTTTAGTCTCATGAGTTTTGGTGATCAACCATATAACAACATGTACTCTTAGAACGAAAATCTAAACCATAGAACAAGATGAAAGATTACTCAAATGTCGCTAAATTTAAGAAATCGAGCATGATGACTTCACCAATATGTTTTATGCAAATCTCTGATTCACTTTTAATTGGAAGGTCAGTTCCAGAAGTGAGACAAAACAACTAGTTGAACAAATAGAGAGACGTGTATTTATTAATCATAGGTTGTAAATATGATGGGAGAACCCAGGAAATTCTTGCTTAACCAATATACTTTTAGAATACAAATTAAATCCAACCCCTTCTCCAGAGATATAAACAAATTCAATTAACCAACAGCACAATAAAAATGTTTATTTTTTCAAAAAAAAAAAAAAAAGAAATATCAAAGGACGAAAGGTTTTGTGTACACATCAAACATCTGGCACGCAGTCAGCTGGGGCTCCTGTCGACCAATAAACATACAAAAAGTCAGAAACTAGTAACACATATAATCTTCATTTTAACTTGTTCCTGGAAGCCAAAATAAAATTTGCACTTTTGTTTCACTGTAATATTCCAGGTTCGAAAACTTGAATAAGCCTTTTCTCACAATGCCAAATTCCATATTCTAAAATGAACTTTCTTAAAAGACTTGATATTACAAAACAGTAGAGAGACCATCAGATCAAAGTTCCTTTTGTTTTAACAACAGATATTTTACCAAAGCTCGTTCCAAACAATGTTAATTGGCAGGATATATGTTGCTTCAACAAGCATCTGCATAGTCATTTTTATGCACATATCACCCTAGTTGCTAAAAGCATTGGGTATGTTTGAGATGCCCTAGTATACAATCAATCAAAGCACTTCGTTTTTTAGGAATGGAAAATAAACTGCTAAGTCAGAGAAGCAAAAAGGTTTTCATTAATTAAATTAAACATCAAAATATTACCTGCTTCAATCCACCACCAAGTCCAGTGGTACTACCTCCTGTCAAAAGCATGGTGACGAGGGACGTAACAGCACCACCAACAAGGTCACCACCACCTCCACCCACACTTCGAATTGCATTGCGCATTGCAGTGAGAATGCTCCCATATGTAGCCCCATGCCCCCGCTCGATGGCTTGGATGAAGCAGAATGTCATGGCACCAGTTGATGTAATCTTTGATAGGGCCTGCTCTCCAAAGCATTACAACATCTTTTTTAGTCTATAAATATAAAATGCCATCAGAACTAAAGTTTCTATACATGCAATCAGTTTTCAGGAATCTTACAGATGTATCAGCAGAGGTTTGATCATCATCACAACCACTGAACGAGACTACTTCTCCACCACTTGTTCCCTTCCATAAACCTGATGCAGGACGATGATCCTCCCATACATACTGTCCTACCCTGGATCAAGACAAGGCATCAGCTTCCAATCTTTAAAGTATATAATAAAACAGCTTAGTTAACCACAAACTAAAAGGCCAAAGGGTATGAGAAATTTATGGATCAACACTAAACCATAAATAGGCCTTTCAAGCACCTTTTCCCCCTCTTCATCTAACAAGCGTAACATGAAACACACTTTTCTTCCTGACATGCAAACTAAATTTCTCATCTATGGAATAGATATTCTGTTTCTAACAAAACTAGTATGGAATCTCAATTAAAATGTTAATGGTACGTAAGTATGTTCGGAAGAGCAAACCTGTTCATTCTACAAAGGAATGGTAAATCCAACACGGTTCCACTATGGCAAGCATCAATGATCGCATGAAGCTTAACCCCCTGAGGTAGTGGTCGAACAATTGTTGCATTTATCTCATCATCAACAATCATCCCTTGAGTTTCGAAATCCAAAGGACAAAGGGTCTCATCATAGCCGTCAACTTCATCACCATTGTAATTCCGTTGATTTGAACCATGACCAGAGTAGTGAAACAACAGAGAATCACCAGGTTGACAACCTTGTACTAACCAATATAAAGCCATCCTCAAATTATGCTTCGTTGGAAGCCTGTAGGGATCGGTTTCTTCTTCTGCATAAGGGAAAAAAGGTTAACACTTTTAATAACTTAATTTTAATACACAATTAAGAAAACTCGAGTAAGAGTCACATTAACAAATAAGAAAACTTGAGTCAAAACCATAAAATAAATGCCTTGAACAGAAACGAAAGATTCTGAGGTAGCTATCACCTTTATGGTCAAAATTCGATATTTAAACCCTATAATTTACTGCCCATTCAAATATTGCTCAAACGAATTGATTCCAATTCGTTCAAAAGACACGAAATTTAATAATAAAAAAAAGAAAAGAAAGATTACCGGTAAGCATGAGAATGGAATCTTTGGGAAACTTAAATCTATTGACGAGAAGGTAACGCATGCACTTGGCGTCGTTAATGCAACCCTTGAGCTCGTGCCTTGAATATCTATACGATATCCCACAGATCACCGCCCTTCTCCGACCGTGAGCGTGGGGAGGGGCACCGGGAGGCGCGTGGTTGTAGGGGGAAGGAGGGGAAGAAGAAGGCAGAGGAGGAGCGTGGACGGAAGGAGCAGGTTGCTGAGAGGGAGGAGGGACGGATCGAGGGTCGGCGATGTTGGTAACGGCTTTGCAGATGGCGCAACGGATGGATCGAGCGCCGTGCGGGAGCTGTAAAGGGGTGCGGCAGCTGGAACAGTCGACCAGCATGGGCGGAGGGTAATTGTAGTACATGCCTGGTCCTGGTGGAAGATACATTGTTCAAAATCTCAAGGTAAATTCTAGAAACAAAACCAGTTCCAAATTTGAGGGAAAAAAGAAGAATTTATAAAGAAGAAACGATTATCTTGATTGGAAGAGGGAAATTGAATAAAGAACAGCGCATATTCTTGTTGAAAAAGAAAAATGAAAATCGCGTTTCCGATGATTCCCATTGACTTGCATCATTTCGGGTGTCGTGCATTCATTCAACCTTTCTAAAACATTATTTAATTTGCTCAAGAATTTAGTTTGCGATTGACATTTTATTGGAATATTCCCTATTTTTTTTAATTTAAACGACGTACAATATATATTATATTTGTTAATTTTTGCAAGTGAAAAACAGGCAAGGAGAAGGTATACAAATGATATCTGATTATATGACTATATTTTATTAAGTTTTTAATTATTAAAAGTTATAAAATAATTTTTTGATTATAGGATGTTATTTTGTTATGTATTCCGAATATTAAAAGTTATAAAATAATCATAGACTATTCATATGTTCTAAACTCGTCATTTGATGACTTTTTGAGCTAAACGTTAACATGTTGACTAGAATATGATAAAATCATATTTTAATGATGTTTACTAGCACCGTCGTTGCTTTCAAGCCCTAGCTCAACGATATTATGTTTCAAGCGCTAGTTTGACGACATAATGTAAACAAATATTCAATCCACAAAACACAGTTCAAACATTTATGAGATAAAATTTTATCATATCCCAGTGAGTAAATTAACATCTAGTTCAAACGAAATCTATTTTTTTAACTAAAAAGTATGAGCTTGGAACATATAAATAGTCAGATGACTATTTTATAACTTTTAATATTCACATGACTCAACAAAGGAACACCTTATAGTCAATGGATCATTTTGTAATTTTTAATAGTCAGATGACTATTTATGTACTTCATCAAATATGTTAATAGTATTTTTTAAGGTAAATCACATGTTTAGTACTTAAATTATTACTTTTGTTCCATTATGGTACCTAAACTTTCATTTATTTGAAAATCATACATAACATTTACTTTTTGTTTCGTTTTGATACCTCATCGTTAAAAGTTTAGCGGAACTGAAACAACATGGCACTTTTTATGGGTAAGTTGTATCATTCATCACTCAACTATGTTCTCTTTCCTATTATGGTTAGTAAAGTTTAAAAAAAATCAATTTAACTACTCAACTTTCAAATTACTCATGTCTTAATCACTCTAATTTATTTTATCAATAATTTTTGTAACAATATAATACTATTATTATATTAATATATAATTAAAATAAAAAAATTAAATTTAAAAGTTATAGTGATTAAATTATAAGTAATTAAATTAAAAAATTAAACTTTAGTGACCAAAATATGAGTGAGAAGATAAATGATAGTTTTTAACGGTGAGGTACCAAAACAAAATAAAAAGTAAACGTTAGGTATGATTTTGAAATAAATGAAAGTTTAGGTACTATAATGGAACAAAAGTAATAGTTTAGATACTAAATGTATAGTTTACCCTATTTTTTATTATGATAACATTTTAAGTACTTTAATTATAGAATAATTATTTAATTTTAAAAATTGACTTGATAATATATTTACTTCTTGATTTTTATACTTTATTTTAATATGGTTTTATTTTTAAAAGATAACCCTTTATTCTAAATTGTTGGATTGTGTTAAATTTTTTTAAAAAAATGTTCAACTATTTATATATTTTACTTTTTTATTTTGTTATCTCTTTCAACTTTTAGTTTATATTTTTTTAGATTTGTCACTATTTCTCTTTCAACTTTCAACAGCAAAATTAAAACAAATGATATCAAAATAGAAGATTGATGAATGTTTCATTATCGATTTTTTAGGGGGTTTTTTCATATGCAATGAAATTGAAGATTGAAGCAATTTTATGATAATTAAGATTAGTTAATTTGTATGTTTGGAACTGAATTCTGGAGAATAGAAAGAAGGGGAAGACCCTTAAGTGGAGGGTGGAAGTTACAGCTTCCATCATCTAATTCTTTTAACATTATAACCTTGATCTAGTGGTGCCATGAACAGGGTTTTAATGACGTTAACCACCACCTTTAGAAGAAATCGGTGATGAACTTCACTTCTTCGTTGGCCAGGCTATGGAAACACACCCAAGACTGTTAAATAAACAAGTCTTCACTACCGCTGTTTGGTTTTATAAAATCAAACCCAATTAATCATTTCACATTCTCAATCACTCTTGCCCATGTTTCCCCATACAAACCCCATATCTTATTAGAAACCCTAAAACCTTTAAATAAAAATAGAGAATAAAAGCAAAAACGACGACTAGAGAGAGAGGGGTTTATCGGATAAGATTAAAAGGATTAAATTAGAATAATTTTAAATGTTTAGTGCTAAACTTTTAAAATAAAGATCAAATTATTACAAAGTAGAAAAATTGATGGTTAAATTTTATTTTATATGGTAGTGAGTGTTGGCACAAGTGGTTGAGATTCATGAATTGTTCATCTGTAAATTCCTATGTACATCTCAATTAGGTCTTATCCTTGACCTTGGACTGGAGGAGCCACCTTGACCTAAACTTTTATGTACCAAATTTTTTTTTGATTTTATATGACAACTTATTATTCTTCAAATCGGATTATCATTTTTTAATTTTTCATAATAGAAATCTTCAACAACAAAAAAACGTATAATTAAAATATTATTTGTATATTTTACCTATTTATTATAAATCATATAACCAAAAAGCATTTCATCTCAATAATGATCCTTGGTAAGGTTAATTTCGAGATTGATATTTATCTCAATAAATGATTTTTGTAATAAATTAGTAAGTATGATGATATATTTAATCTTTAATATTAATATATTTATTTTAATTATTAAACTCCTATTAAGTTAATGGTGAAGAATAAGCTACTGTTATGTATAGTTTTTTCATTACAGAAACCAGTTAAGTTGAACAACATTGGGTGGATGAGGTTACACCATTAGCATTTTATAACACATCTAGCTCATCTTTACTAAACTGTACAAAGATAGGATATCTAAAATTAACTAGAAAATGGTTCCCTTTACAAAAAAAAAAAAAACTAGAAAATGGTTCTTCTATGCTAGGGAATTCTTCCCACCATGTAGCCATGCTGTTTTTTATGGTAAAGTATCGGATACTCTTCAGCCATCTTCCTTCACGGCCTCTTGAAAAGAAAGTCACATTAATTATCATCTTCTTGCCGCTATCTCTTGTATTTTCAAATGTTAATGAGCTGTTGCCAAAAGCCTTACACAATGGGAGTGTTGTCTTTGTAGTTGTTGTGACCCATTTGCTTTTGGACTGCTTTAACTGCTACTATTCTCGCTGCATTCGCTGCTTACGACACAACACAATCAGACATGTCCCGGTTTCACATTGCTAACATTAAAAGACGACGAAGATTGCAAGGATATTCTTAACCACAAAATAAGCCATGCAAGTATTCAGGCACGTCTTCTAAACATTTTGTATGATATACTGGTGAAACTTGGCTACTCTACAATCTACATTATCTACGCTAAACGAGGTACATGTAACTAGATTCGCACCTAATATTCACATTTTTATACATTCAAATCATATAAAGTTAGCCATCAGGTCCAGCAATTATTTTCCTACCACACCAAATTAAATGGCTCAGGTGACTAAGATGGGACCATCTAAATTAATGATAGGGGAAAAATTAATACAGCCAACTGCACCAAAAAGTACCTGAACCGCGTTAACTACTTTAGAATGATAGACGGCTACAGGAGATACAGGATATGAAGTACTCTGCGTGCTCGGGACGTCGAGAATTCCATTTTGCCAATGGCCAGACTGTGTTTCCCCACTTCTAAACGTATACATTCCAAGCCCTTGTCGTCTGCCCTCATGCCAAGCACCCTCGTACCGATGGCCATTTGCGAAACTATAGACACCAAATCCATGCATCTTGTCCGCAAAATATTCGCCGGCATATGTATCTCCGTTCCTAAATCAAAAGATCCATAAATCTACACTTACAAAAGTAGATATCCAGTAATTTCTTTCGAATGAAAAGGACACCCTCACAACTGCAAAATGTACATAAACTCAAACTTCTCCTACATTGCTTGAGCTGCATTTGAATGAAACCTATCTGCCATTCAAGCTAATACATGTAAAAAACAGGGGAAAATCTACAACCTAAACAACTACTAAGCATATTCATTCGGACATCAAGAATCTAGGCAAAACAAGAATGAGACCTAGAAACCTACAATGGTACAATCAGCTGACAATTAAAGCACCAATAAGAAACTCAGAATACATATTAATTTACCTAAAATGGTAGTGTCCAAGTCCATGCTTGACACCGCGTTAGAATTCGCCAACATATCGACTTCCATCCTCACAGGTATGGATTCCACAACCATGGCTCTGCCCATTAGACCACTCACCAGCATAAACATAAACAGTGTAGGACCAGTAAACTCCAAATCCGTGCCTAAGACCCTGCCTGAACTGCCCTCGATATCGGCTTCCCCTTGCCCATGTTTCGACCCCATAGCCGTCGTACTTCCCGTCTACCCAATCCCCCTCGTATCGTCCACTCAAATAATAGTAATAAACCCCACTCCCCGAACACTTCCCTTTATGGAACTCCCCTTCGTAAACGTCTCCGTTGCTATAAACTTGAACCCAACACCCCGAATTCGCTATATTCTCGGATTTCGGCCGAGACCCAATTGACCAAAACACCGGCAAGTGCGACCTTGATAGCGAATACGAAGGCTTGAGCTTAATTGGAAACGAACGCGCTAAGAACAATCGAATAGAAGGGAGGCGAGGAAGAGCGAGGTTAAGGGAGAAAAGAAGGGCAGCGGAGAAAGCTAAAGCCGTTAGGAAATCAAGTAAAAGGGAGTGGGTTGACGGTGAAACAAAGATTAACAAAAAGGGGAGAGACAAAAGGAGGATTAAGCGTAGGTAAACTCGAACACGACGCAGGTGCTTGAAACGGTGGATGATTCGATAAAGGGATGATTTAGCAGCAACGGAGAAGGAAAAGAAGGGCGCCGTATTCCGGGAATTGAACTGCGGGGGCGTGGTAAAACAGTACAAAGTTGGGGATTTGGTGAGAGATGGCGTTTGGGTCAAAAGGGGTCTCTTGTAAGGGGTCGGAGAAGAGGAAGACGAAGGCGGAGGAGGCGTGGTGGCTTCATTTTCAGACGGGCTCTGAGTAATTATCTGAGGGAAAACGTAAATCGGATACGAGGTACCGGCGGTGGTGGCCGTGGTAGTTGGGCCGGATTGCTGGTGGTAATTGAAATGCTGTAAATGGTTGAGTGGGAGATGGTGGCGGTGAAAGGTTGTGGATTATAACCGGAAGAGACGCCACTGCTTCTTTTCCTATCTGAACTTCGGATTTCTTCTGGTGCATTACATAGTGGGAAACAATTCACTTGTTTTCTTCGTACAGAATGGAAAAGTGGGATTTTTTTTGGGGGGGGGGTTATTTTCCTTCCTTTACATTTGTGTGCAGGGGAGACATTTTCTCTTCTTCACTCTAAAACTGTCAAAGCCAACAGTAAGATAGAGGTATTAAATTCTTATTGTTTACAAAGTGGAGGGATGAAGATCAGAATTAAAGCAAAGGGATTAGATTCTTATTTTTCACAAAGTGGAGAGATGGACATCAGAATCGAGCCCTTTTCTCTAGATTTAGTTGCGATCAGGGAGTTGTTAAAAGTGGCTGTTCTAACTTATCCAAAAAAAAAAAGTGGCTGTTCTAAGCTACCAATAGGATGCAGCCACGTAGGTTTCTTCGGCCGCCGCTTCTCATATCTCGTTAAGTCGGCGCCATCTCTCCTCGGATCAAAGTTACCTTAACGCCTGTCCCTCCATTTCACTTTTATTCCCCAAACAAAAGGACCCTTTGACTTCAATCAAACAAATTTTGGGCTGACCCATTTGCCTCCCCCCAACCCACCAATCATTTTTCCTTTTCTGCCGCCTTCATCATAATTTTCCAATATATTTAGAGTTATGATTAATATTACAAATAATAAAATAATTTTAAGTCGTTGATAGTAAATGCTTTTTAATAATTTAATTATTACATAATAAAATAATAATTATCGATATAGGTAAACGTAATTTTTGACCGGATTACCTATATCGATAATTGATAATAAAAGAAATAATAATGTTTTCAGTCATTTTTTACCGATTTTATTATTTAAAATAATAACAAAATCGATAACACCTTTTTTAAACTGTATATTAAGCTGCCGCACCGTAGAACAGCTCGCAACGCTTGCGTGTGGGTTAATGTGGGGGATCGAAACACCTTTCCAGGCAGACAGCAGCAAGCAATGGTGCCTCAAAAAGTTAAAGCTCGCACACACGGTTAAGGGATACCATATAAGAGTCGATCAAAATATATGTTGCTTGTATCAGAAATATACATTAATATAATCAAATACATTACATAAAACTCTAGATGCATATGTTTTTGAACAAGTCGTGTTTCAAAATCGGAATAGGACATTTTTTATATGGGCATGCCGATCGTGGCAAACGTGCCATGGGAACCCTGCTTCACCTTACACTGCAGGGCATCCCACTGTTGTACGAAGCACCGAAGCTTAGGTGAAAATTGCCGCTGCAGACCAGACACTATGAAAGATGAACTCTCGATACATTGGTTCATGGCTTGTGGATCTTGAATCCGAAAACTCGGGGGATGTATTTTTGCATCGGCTTCTGTGGCTTTAGGTGCAGATATGTCATCTGGAATAGATGTGGAAATGTCGTCCCAAAGTAAGCTCCATCATTATCTTGTTCAATACGTCAAAGGAAACGAAGCTGCGAATCAAAGTAATAAGACCATGGTTTTCTAACATGAAATATGAACCAATAAGCCATGCCGAAGTTCAACACCGCAAATATCCAAAACATGCAACACTTCTTACATGCCGAAAGACTACATATGTATATATTAAAATTATATCGATATCATAATCTTTTGGATGGAATAGGGAATATATTTACAATGCAAAGACAAGGGAAAAGGGTAGCATGTCTCCCACTAAAGTATATGCAGACTTGACCCACCAAACCCATCATCTTATATTGGGTGAAGAATGTGATAAAAGAAGTCAAAAACCGACTCGGGGACGAATGTAGTGACTGATTGTTATGGTAAAATATAAAAGGGATTTCGAATCACCGTGCTGATCCTCTACGATGAGACATTTATAATCAATGCAAGTTCCGATATGATCTAAGAGATCCTAGTGATTATATTATCTTTTCAAAGAATTAAGTAATCTTATAAGACATGGTAGGGATATCTTAATATGCAAGGACCAAAAGGGTAGTGCAAAACACACAAAAATAGTCCATGATATATAAAGGATACTGCCTTGATATTTGGATCGAGGGTAATATATATCTTCACACTTTGGGCAGTAGATTTTCACGGTACTTGAACGAGGAATATCAGATTGACCAACTGGAAGGCAGGATTGTCCACAGCAATAAACTCTAGGGCATCTTCCAAAATCATACTTTCTGTATTTCTCCAACTGAGATAGAAGTTTTGAGTACAACTTTGAGAATGAGATACGACAAAAACAACAAAAAGCAAAGAGAAAACAGTATAAAATGACGGCAATATTTACCATAGCAGACATTCCCTTGCCAGTTAATATGTAACGTACATGTATAAGACCATACAACATCTCAGCAGCCGATTCAACCAACTCATTCTGTTCTTCAGTGAACATATCACCTATAAAATCCAAAAGACGTCTAATTAATAGTAAGAACAAATGGTCATTGATGGCTGTTGATTTACTTGATTATCAAGATTCAAGAAACAGAAGTAGACACCATATTTAATATTAGAAAAAACTTGACATTCAAAGCATACAGGCAGACATGAGAGATACTATACAAAGCAATGTTAAAAGTAGGTAAATTAGATACCGACATTATGTTTGCAAACTAAAAGGTCAAAATGCCGTAAAAAGCAAGGTTTAAAAACTGCAACAACATAGTTCCTCGATTCACTAGGTGTCAAATTTCTTATGTTAACATGTTGCTGCAAAACTGAAAACTCAAAAGTAAAAAGAAAATGTTCTTCAAAACAACAAAGCATTGTCTCAAGCAAGGGTAGGAGTTCCGTGTTAATGGCTGATATATAAGACAGCAGTTCAGCATTGTGAATTGGCAAGATCACTGAACAAGTCTCATCACTACAAAAGGAAGGTACATAACTAGTCTGCAACATGATCAGATTGTCATCCAGTGAGTTATTGAGCCAGTGAAGAGTCGTCTATGTGGGGGTCCCAATTAACCGAACTACCAAAATTAACTAGGCTGCCTTGCACCTTATTTCACAGAAATTTTTTATCTACCCTTCTAATTTCTTTCCTGGCTAGAATCCTCATAAAGATCCAAAAACAAAACTATCAAACATTATACCCCTCGCCCCAGAGAAGATTTATGGGCGAAGGAGGCAAAAACATATACTAAACAACGGCCTAAATTTCAGAATTCAATAGCAACTCCTCAAATAGATATCAAATCATCCAAAATTTATTCTCAAAAATCAAGTCAGTGAAATGCTTACTATGTGAAGATTCAACATCCAATATTAAATCAACAGCGTATTCATAATATGGAACTTGACTGCTCAACCCGCAAAGATTAAAGTCGTCTTGGATGTATTCTTCATCAACTTCACAAAAAAACTCATTGCCTCGCAAACCACAAAACCACGATATCCAAGACATGTGATCTCCATCGGAAGCACTTATATCGGACTCTTCGCTGTCAGTTTCAGATTCCTCTGCAATCAAGGACAGGAATTACAGGTAATAGAAAAGAACCTCACCTGTTTATATCAATAATGACTAATGATATGAGAATTTCAATAGAAATATGACAAGAAAAATTTAAGATTTACCATATAAATGAAAAACCCAATCCTAGCTAAACATGGCAAATAAAACTTGAAATTTATGATATCAAACCAGAAAAGATAACATATAACCTCAATGGTAACATACAAAATTTTCAAACTTCCAAACATGGAAATACAAATATATTTAAACGCCATTATCCTATTATATCAAATTGAACAAGCCAATGCATTTGAAGGAACAGAAACAACGGAAGTGACAGAAAAGTAACTGACCATCGGCTTTTGAACGTGAATCCCGATTTGAAAGCTGGGATTTACCGGCGGAAGCTGAAGGAACAGAGGGTCTGCCTTTATCTTTGTCATTCCTCAATCCCCTCGAATTGGATGGGGTAGACTTGTCTATATGTTTGTCGAGCACATCGTTAACGCGCTTCCGATCCAACGGTCCTCCCCCTCCTCCCCGATCTCTATGACTATGCATAATATTTCCCCAAATTCCAAAAGCTCCCGACTTTTTTTCCCAAATATCAATGCAGGGACAAAGATTCAAGCTTTTTTGGATGAATGTAAGCCCAAAAAGAATCCCCAGAATTTAGAGAATAAGAGTTTTTGCAGGGTGGGTGACGCAAAAACGGCTTTTATTTGCGAACCAACAAAAAACAAGTTCGTGGTTGAAGGAAGAGTGGATGAAGATGGAAAGGAGACAAAATGCGGGATACAGAGGGGTAAAGAAGAAGGATTTATTATTATCCAGTTCTTGTTTTGGGATATTTTGTTTTCTTTTTAAATTATTGGATTCCCATGGACAGGCTCCAAGTCTCAGGCCCATAGAGAATCAAGCTTTACCTCTAAATTGTTATTAAATAAAGCATGTGCCGCTTACAATATTCTTTTTTCGGTCAAAAGAAAATGAATTGAAAACGAAAACCTCGGCAAGGAAATCAAGTACAGGCCATGCTCCAAGGGGTCATTTTCAAGTTCCCTTGGAAAATACATTGATTGAATTGAGCTGGGGAGTGTAGTATTGCTGAAGATATGGATAAGAGAGGACGGTTCACGATGATTCATTTTGATTGAGGTAGATAAATAACTCACAGATTTGGTGTTCGAAAGTTGGGGAAACCAAAAAATTAAGGAGAGATTTCGTAAAAGAGGGAGATCCATCCTATAGCGGCAGGGTGCGTCTATTGATACGTGAATTACAAGGGTGCGTCTTGACGATATTTAAAACGATTAGTTTGAGATAAAAAAAATGAGATTTATTTCATTTAATTGATCAACTTTTCTGAAAGCGAATTGATTGGATTATTCATGTTTGACAGCTGTTATCACATCAATTAAACATCATGTAGATAGGTGTGATGTTAGAGACATGGGGTATCAGAAAAATACATTTGAAATCACGTGGTGCTAGAGGTATGAGGTGCCAAAACAATGTATTGACTGTAACATCTCCAAACCGACCTAATTGAGAACTAGACCGACGATGTCACACTAACTAATCGATATGGGATTCAAATCAAAATTGAATTAAATTTAAGTATACATTGAACATGTCATTAAACATTCATAAACAAAGGATTGAATTGTAATTTATACTAGGCCTGTAAACGAACCGAACGCACACGAACGGATGTATGTTCATGTTCGTTCATTTAATAAATAAACGAACATAAACGAACACGAACATAAACGAACAAAAATTTTTTTGTTCATGTTCGTTCATTAAGGAATATAGCTTGTTCATGTTCGTTCATTTAATAAATAAACGAACATAAACGAACACAAACATAAACGAACACGAACATAAATGAACACGAACATAAACGAACATAAACGTTGGAGACCCTACCTTCCATTGTTCTTTCATGCAAAATAGTCGACAATGCAAATCAACCAAATCTACAGTGATAATAGCGTAAGAGCTGATTAGCAGTGATGAAATGTTTGAAGATATTAGATATTTCGATCAATCTTTTAAAGATATTAAATGATTCACACAACTTTAGAGTTAATTTGTTCGAACACGACAAAAATATACATAAATCATAAGTAAGCTATATGAATATAATAAAGTCTTAAAGTTAATTTGTTCAACAAAACAATCTTCTTGAAATCCAAACAACTTCAATAATATTCGTAACATATTCAACTTGCATTCATATCAGTCGTTAATTCATCATCCATCCTGATCAAAATCAAACAAAAAATTATATTAAATTAAAGGAGTTATAACAAAAGATGAAAAATATACTAAATTAGCGAGGTTATACCAATTCATTCATCCTCATTTTCAAGGAATCTCAACATGTATGATATCTTCGTTTTGCTACAACAAATCAAAAAACCAAAAATATATTAGTCATTGTAAAACCAAATTCAATAAAACTTAAAACATAAAAATACCTTGTTTTTATTTTTCTCCAACCCATAGTATTGACGATACCAATCAGCTCCACAAACAAGCATATCTACCATCTTAGTTCCTAAAGAGGATCGATGCGGATCAATAACCCTCCCACCAACACTGAAAGCAGATTCAGAAGCAACAGTAGTGACCGGAATTGCCAATATGTCAGCAGCCATTCTTGACAAAATGTTAAATTTAATATTGTTCTCCTTCCACCATCCCAGTCCACAGTCTTCATCTTTCCCAAGCCCCGAACCTTCCTACCATGCGAGTCCCTCATCTTCCTTATGCCCGACTCTGACTCGTTTCAATTCAAATACCTCGACTCACCTCCTTCCATTCCTCCGCAACATTGCAGCCATATCCAGCAGCGCTCCACTGACCACGCCACTTTCTTCCCCCACTAGAGGATATAAGCGCAAATCTGACTGGGACTCCCTAAGGGCAACTCTAACGCGGATGACTGGGCAACGAGGGGTGGGCTGGAGAAGACCGACTGGTCGAATGCACCGTTCATAGCGCGCGTACAAGGGGTTCCACATCGTTCAAGATGCCATAAAAAATCCCTAAATTCACACCCCAAAATTAACAGACCAAAAAAAATTCAAATTATTTACCTTATGAAATCACGTTCAAGAAGGGAAAGAGATAAAGCTTTGTCGAATCGTTGCAGTTGAAGACTTGAAGCTCCGTCGAATCGTTGCAGAAATGAAAATTGTGGAGGGTGGGGAGAGTTGAGAATCAAGAACAGCTGAATGACGGGTTTGAGAAGAGTTGAGAAAATATTGTTTTTAGATTTAGGGTTTTTTGTATTACCGCTTAATCAGGCTGTAAAATTGGGTTAATTATGAAGTTGGTCATCAAAATATCATATTAATTAATATTTTTAAGATACATACAAATTAGTCACCAAAATTGATTTAAGAATATTAGGTTAAACATAAATGAACGCACATAAACGAACAAAACTAAATGCATATAAACGAACATAACCGAACGTTCACGAACGTAAATGAACAAACGAGACCTATGTTCATGTTCGTTCATTTAATTAAACGAACACACAATCTTGTTCATGTTTGTTCATTTAATAAATAAACGCACATAAACGAACTTTCCGCCGCACGGTTCATGAACGGTTCGCTGAACGTTCAGTTCATTTACAGGCCTAATTCATACAGTCATAGAGGTCATATTGCAAAGCATATCAAAATAGAAGAGCTTTTAAAAAAAATACAATTTTAAACTGTTAGTATTGATACCATACCACTGATATTGATACTAAAGAACAATACTGATTCTCATTAACAGTATCGATACCAACATGACATTATTTTAAAAAAAAATTTGTTGATTAATATCAATATCACCATAGTAGTTTTGATACCATCTACAACAAATGGTAAAAAACAAACTTTTAAACATGCTATAATTCCTTACAAACATGCCTCGATCATCAACCAATTAGAAAATGCTAAAATAAACTTTGAGACATATAAAGATCACCATAACCTCACAAATACACCTAGTATTTTAAAATATGTACTAAACACACTCAATTTCTCCATGCATAGACTAAACATGCATGTATTATCCAAATACCTACTTACCCTATTCTTTTTATAAATTATGACACGATTCACATACTTACTATTTAACATAATCATCGTCAAAACATCATAAAAACTTAGAAAATAAAAGCATGCTTAGTATAGTTTATACAAATCATTAAACTTCTACAAAATATGGCTCAATATGTTACATAACACACATAGAAATACTTATATGCATAGTCATCATTGTAGGAGTTTAACTAAGAAAGATTACACTGAAAATGGATTGAAATTGACTTATAATCCTTAAAATATAATCCTGAACATTTTACAGATATCGATGTCCTGAGAAAACAATCAAAACAAACGAAATAAGCTTATATAGTTTAGATGGGTAATCATGACTAATCAAAGAGGACAATCATTATGATAAGTAATATATATAGATATATATAATATTAAGTCATGACAACAAACATTAAACAAAGATAAGTATACTTGAATAAAAAATTAGTGTATTTGCAAATTAATAGTTCATAATGAATCAGAGAGTAGCCCAATAACGCATTAATCACGTATTAATACTCGAATTTCATCTCATCATCAATAATATATAAAAATCTATCATAAACCACTATCTCTTGTCCATATATTCAACGAGTATATTTTATTAGTGTGTTGGTGGATTTCTATTTATTTCAAGGGAAATGGATGGAGAGCCGAGTCCGCTGATGTTGAAAGTTGATTTTTTTTTCAGTACTGGGGCTACTTGTTTTTTATTAAGTCAAAAAAAAAAAGTTGATATTGAAGCTTCAAGACCAAGGAATCAAAGAAAAAGGCCATGCCGTTCTTTTTTCTATATACAAATATCCATGAAACCAGAAAGATCCCACTTCAAAGCACCGACTGCTGCGAACTCTGTTGGTCATGACTGGTTTCATATCCTTTGTTCCCTTGATGCATGCAAATTGCAGTTATCTACGTCTTTCAAAATAGTTGAGTTTTTTTTAATGGTAATTTTCATCTGTATGAAGTGATTATCATTTATAATGCACACACCATACAGATGCATCTATTTAAACTCAAGATTTTAAAGAAGATTAATACTCCCTTTAATCATTGAGGATGACAATTTCGATCCTTGTTTTACCCATAATGCTTAGAAGCTCTTCATTGCATCATGTTGGTGGACTATCTAAAGCTTGTGGGATTGCTGATGAACATTGAGAGATGAAGAGTTTATGCTAACAATCCAACCAACAGTGTTTAATAGCAAGGAACATTATGCGACATGTCTTGTTTATGTCATGTTATGCAAAGGCTGTATAACTAATAAATTCTTCCCTTCCACAGTAAGTCATCAAATTGAATCTATAGATTACGAAATAGAGGGCTTTTCAAAAAAAAAAAAAGCAAGTAGCATGTGCAGCGCACAAAGTCAATAAATCTAATGGAAACCTTTAACAAAAAGAAACAGCTTTATTAAGAGTATATATATATATATATATATACTTTTAGTTTTATATTTTTTTAAAGATGTGTATAAATGAAATAGATGATTGAGATTAACAGTAAAAATTGAGAAAATTAATTGTAAGAAATATATGATTTTCCGCTTCTTGTAGTTGTAAATGCATATTAGATGTAGGGGTCAGCATTTGACTGAGTCAAGTAAAAATTCAAGTAAAAATTTGAGTTAATTGAGGTGACAAATTGTATTTTATGACTTAAATTTTATTTGAAATTTTTCGAGTCGAGTTTATAAAACGAGTCAAGTTAAATTGTTTTAATTTCTATACAAATCTAATTATAATTATTTATAATATTATGATACAAATTAGTTATAATTTATTTACTTTTTCTTATTATAATATATATATATATATATATATATATATATATATATATATTTCTTCACATTCTTTTTCACATTGTAATATTATTTAATAATTCAAATACAATCTAACATTTAAAAATATATTTATAATATTTTTTTCCATAAAGGTATTTCGATGATGAATTATTGGTGAGAGTATAAAAGAATCAAAGAATTGATGGAAAGAAAGATTTAAAAAAATACATTTAAAATACCAAATTGAATACGATACAAAATTAACATACTGAATAGAAAAATAGTAAATTTATAGTTAATAATAAAAATTAAAGTTACATAGGTATTCTATAATGATATAGAAACACATAATTCAAGTTTAATAAAAAATTGACTTCAAATGAATGATAAATTGAAGTAATCGTGTAAATTTGAGAAATTAAATTAAAAAAATTTAAAAATATTATTAAAAAGAAGAACGGAAAATACACAGGTACTATATAATGATTTAAAAGCATGTAATTCAATTTAGTAAAAAGTAAAATTAAGATGAAGTAAAAACTTTTAAAATATTTAACTAAATATTTAATTTTTTAAATTAAATAATATTCTTAAATTTTAATTCAATTTAAACTCAAACTCAAACAGTGATTGAATAATTTGATTTAATACGAATAAATCAAATAAATTAAAAATTAAAGAGAAATTCAAGTTTTGTCAAATTTTACTCATTCTTAATCAAATGTATAAGCGCGTGACGAGCGTGATTGAGTGTGTTAATGTTTATGTTTGTTCCTTAAAGTTGACCTTTCGTTTGTCCAAACCCGACAATTATTCCAGTGTCATCTTTAACCTCTAAGGAGAACTTTGTCCACGCGCTGTCGCTTCTCGTGCTTAACACTCATCAGTATTCCAAGTAAGCTCTAAATTCCACTATGATAATCAATCAAATAAGGAAGAAAAAAAAATGGAATAAATTCAATGGAGCCAACGTTCACATGAAGCGAAAATCGCGTGGAAATGAAAGAAGATTAGGGATTGGAGTATTTCCCATACTTTTTCTCCTTTTGCCTCTCCGACAGCTCAAATTAAAGTGATCCACCATTTTACTTTATTTTTCTTTCCTCAGAAAGCTCATAGAGACTTACATTTAACCTTTGATCAAATTATGCCGCAGAAAAAGGAGAATAAAAGCAACCCAGAAACTACTCAGGCTTGATTAGAGTTCAAGTTTATGTGCATACAATGAGTACTGCACCAGCTACAACAGCGGCGGCGGTGGCAGCTACAACGCAAACAAAATTCATAAAATGTGTGACAGTTGGGGACGGAGCTGTGGGAAAGACTTGTCTCCTTATATCTTATACAAGCAACACTTTTCCGACTGTATGTTATGACATTCCCTTCTTCTTCATCTTACACAAATCTGCATTTTCATCTTTCTTTTTGTTTTCTTGCATTGAATTTGTTTGTTAAATTGTTGTAATGGGGTTTTGGGGTACTTGTGTTATGATTTACAGGATTATGTTCCTACTGTTTTTGATAACTTTAGCGCCAATGTAATGGTTGATGGGCAGACTGTCAATTTGGGTCTCTGGGATACCGCTGGTATATGCTTCTTTGCTTCTCTCATAATAAATTCTGCAATTCTAATTCTTCAGTGTGGTGAGCTTCAATAATGTTAGTCTAGCTGTTCCAAGTTTTGAATTGCCATGGGATTTGCTGCATTTTATCAGTTCATTGTTTTGCCAAAAGTTATAAGGTCAATTTCGCTTTATTTCAAAAGAAACTCCTCTTTTTGTATATTGTTTCATACACATTGAAATTTATAACACACCAATGGATGAAATCGTTTTCATTGGACATCCATGCTTATCTTGTTCAAGATCTTTCAATGGCCTTTTGATATCAATCATTATTGGAAGCATGTATTATGAAATGAATAGTGGGCTTTCTAGTTAAATTCATTTAGCGATTTGATTATATGTAGGACAGAACGGATTTCATAATGTTGATTTTGTATATAATATGTTCAGGTCAGGAAGACTATAACAGATTAAGACCTCTAAGTTACAGAGGAGCCGACGTGTTTCTTCTGGCTTTCTCCCTCATAAGTAGGCCTAGCTATGAGAACGTCTCAAAAAAAGTATGTTTCTTTTTCTCGTTACTTGTCTTTTTTAAGTATAAATCCTGATCGAGTTCTCTTTGCCTAATGTTTAGCTTATGAAATGTGTTTGCTACTAGTTTTCTGATTCCTTTACGTGTCTTTATGATCCATGGTTATGTTCGTGAAGTGGGTTCCAGAGCTGAGACATTATGCCCCGGCAGCGCCCATTGTTCTTGTAGGAACCAAACTAGGTGATTAGATTCTCTCCTCCTTGCTGTATTGTTTATGAAAATGGACGCTTCCATGTCTATGCGTTTGCTTATCAATCAAGATTCAAGATGCTCCAAATAATTAAGCCATGTCTGTAAAAAAAAATACTAGAGCTGAAGAATATGAAGTTCTTTCTCTTGTTCTTTTTTCCACCTCTTACATTCATAAAAATGGCTTCTTTTTCTGTTCAACCATTTATTTCCTCCGTAAAGTCATCTATATCTGACATGAACAGCATAAACAAAGAGCAAGAAAGAAATCAATGCACATAGTTACATAAGTGGTAGCATATGAACGTTTTTGTTTCTCAAAGATTCATGGCCGGGTTTCAATTGTGCCTGATTTTCTGGCTACATGCTCCATTCGAATATCTATCATGCATGGACAAGGTTTACATGCTCTTCTTCCGTTAATAAATTCAGTTATGTTGCAGATTTAAGAGATGACAGACAGTTCCACTTGGATTATCCCGCGGCGTGTACTATTTCTACAGAACAGGTACCTCTTCATTCTCTTATTGTCTGTGGCACCGTTAGTTGTTTCACCACATACAACAGAATCCGCACAGGTAGTCACTGGATAAGGTAGGGTGCTGCAATAATGAAGGCTTTATAAAGAAAGAGACAATGAGAAAACCTTTGTGGATAACATGTATTGTCCGTAAATCAAGGACATTGTCAGTCGATGGGTTGCAACATTTTAATGAAAGTTCAATCCGTCCTTTCACAAACTTATTTTTATCATCATTTAATGAGCAAGATCTAGAGATGTAGAGTTGCAATCCATGTCAGGTAGCAGATAGCTTAACTTATATTGCATCCTAATATTCAATATCTTAACTTTTGATGTCAGGGTCTTGAACTAAAGAAGCAAATAGGAGCAGTAGCATACATAGAGTGCAGCTCAAAGACACAGCAGGTTCGTATAGCATCTATGATGAGATTATTGTTCCAAAGCGCCCATCACATACACTTTCACAGTCTTACATTGTTTAAACTAACAGGAGATCAAATGGTGTCAAAATCAATCCATTATAAACACTTCCATGTCAATTGATTTGATATCTTCTTGCTTTGGGTTTGCATTCATTTAAGATTTAGGTGGTGTGTGTTGGAAATTGCAGAATGTGAAAGCTGTATTCGACGCTGCTATCAAGGTGGTTCTTCAGCCTGCAAAGCAAAGGAAGCAGAAGAAGAGAGCAAGTATATGCCGTATTCTCTAAGCAAATTCCAAGTGCAAAGCCAGTGTGAAGTTGACCATGTGATTCTCTCCTCTTATGTGCATTCTCCATCTTGTTAATTACATTCTTTTCGTGTTGATTTTACCGAGTGCAATAGGTTGATCAGAGTGAAAACCACATTTTGTGTGGGGGGGTACTACCTTCAAGAAGTCAAGGGTGTTTGGGTTTTGTAAATCGGCTTCTGATTGATGTGAATTATAATTTGCTTCTCATTCCAATTTTCATTCAACTTTCCTGAAAAGACCCAGACTGAAGGTCACAGTGCTGCAAAATTATGATGCAGAACCTCCCATTATGAAAAGAATGGCCTCTTGAAAATGTTGGCTAACATTTTTGATACAGCATAGAAAATTCCTGGTGTTAACATAGTAATATTTTACAAATGGCTAATGTAACGCAACGCAGAAAGGGGGGAAATGCTGCATATTGTATGATATTCATTGAATCTCTATTTGCATAACTAAGCTTTTAGCAAATGGGAAAGAGAATCATCAATCTGCCATTGGTCTTCCATCAATACTGATGCCATCCATAAAGCAATACCAAAACTGTGTTCCACAATGGTTTTAATTAACACTAGGAAAATTGCAAATCATCCTGGCATCATGCTCTTCAAATAACTCTTACCATGTAACCTATTGACTGTTTAATCAATGGTGCATACAAACCGAAACACCAGTTTCGCTTACTTAACAACTGGGAACAACTTTCTTGATCGCAAAATGAAATTTGATCACATTTTCTCCAGCTGATTCCTACACCTAGACCAAGTGCTTTGTTAAAGATAAAAGTTCCCATGTCATCTTCAAGATTTATTCTTGATGGCAGAGCACAGCAATCAAAGAACAAAATTCACTGACTAACATCAAATGACCAATGTTCTTATGACTAAATGAAGATTACAATTACAAAAACTACAATTAGGTGCAAAGTTCAGAACAATAAAGCTACATTAGTTCCACAAAAAAAGATGTAAAAGCTACAGCAGATCAGGTTGGACAGTAATCCTATCACTCAATAATCAACAAAGAAACAGGAAATTGAAGTAAACCTTAAACATTCCACCAACTTGAACTTGCAAATACGTAGTCAAAGGATTGAAAACACATTATCCATCAAGACTGGGGTGAGGGCATTCTTTTAGGCTTCTTCTTCCTCTCTGAAACCGCCTTGGCGAAAGCTTCCACAATCCTCTGCTGCGACTCCAATATCACTTCGGTTCTCTTCATCTCCATCTCCATCCTCATCGTCTCTATCTCCCTAGCCATATCCATCTTCATTTGCTCCATCCTCACAAACCCGTCTCCCAAAACCTCTATAGCTGACACCATCTCAGTAACTGCATCTTTCTCCCTCTCCCTCTTCCCTGAGATTGCCATTTTTTCCGGTATATCACCAAACCCTCTTAAAATCCTAGTCCCGTAAGCTGATCTGGAACCCGACCCACCAAAATTAACCTTACTAGGATGAGAATTCGTGTTAAGGTTAGGGTTGGGATCAGGGTTTGCAGCATATTTCTGATCTATTTTCCCATAATATCTTGGCCCTGGTTGTGCTATACTAACTCCAGTTGGGATCTTAATCCTAAACCCACCGCTATTACCCTCTCCGCCTCCACTGCCGCTGACACTCCCACCGTTGTTTCCAACCCCGTTTCTGTACAACTTTTGTACACTTCTCGTATTTAGGGTTCCGTTCTTATACACATCGTCGTAAAATTCTTGTTCCTGGCCATCTTCTTCGTCTTCACCGTTTTCATCATCTGGACTATCCGAGTTGTAATTAGATTTCGCATTAGGCCCCTTCTCCATAGCGTCCATGCGCTTAAAATGGACCCAAGAAGAAACAAATCTCGAAACGGGCATAGATCTAGCCCGTTGGATCTCGGTCCGGTACCGTTTCCTCAGCTTCTCCATCTTGTGTCGGCACTGCACGGCCGTTTTGGGAGGCGTCGCGACGGGGCAGCGTCGGGTAACCGCGTCCGCCACTTCTTGCCAGTGGCTAGCCTTGAGGTTCCCACGGCGAAGCGTGTACCATTTGTCGCGGTAGGCATCGATCAAGGCAACGGTTTCATCGTGTGACCAACAAGGTGGTGGTAGCCGCCTTGGGTTGGGTGTGACGGTGGCTGTATCCGCCGGAGTAGATCTGGATGGTGGAGGCGCCGGGAGAGACAACAGCGCTTCCGGTGGCGGTGAATGCGATGCGTTCGATTGTAGACCCTGGTCGGGCGAGGGAGAAGACGGAATCGACATGGATCTAAAAAATTCCTAGTCGGCTATTAGGTTAAGATAAGATCGGCGTGCACTTTGGGGGAAGTGGGTGAATGATAAGGATGGCGGTGCGTTTCAGAAAAAGGGAATTGGGGGTGGAAGGGAAGAGAAGAAAGAAGGGAGGAAAAGTGGGAGATAAAGGCGGGGGTGGAGGAGAAGGGGAGGAGAAAGTGGGGTTTGTTGATATAGATTGGGCTGCGGAAGGAAGGGGGAAGGCTAAAAGGGCAGGTAGGTGGTGGGCGGCTGATTAGGTGTTGGAGAGTGTGGGGGAGGGGACTAACGTGCGCCGCGGGAGTGGGAGGGGATAAGCTGTGCCGCATCCCTATTATGTGACAAAGAGGTCCACGTCTCTTGTTTTTTTTGGTCAGAATTAAAAGGCACCCTATTTCGATCTCATCACGTAATTGTGGGTAAAATCCCCCACCGAACAGGGTGGGGATCCGTGTGCGGCTCTGATCCTTGACTTGGGGCGGTGATTGGCTTTCAACTCCCATCTTTTGTTTTCATTTGTTTTTCAGGCTGCTGGTTTTCCAGAGGGTTTAGACTAGAGTTGGATTAGATTTTAAGTTTAGCCTTTAGTGGCCATTCATTATTTTCCCTCTCTTTTTCTCTTATTTATTGGTGGAGGACAAAGCGAGAGAGAGAGGTACTTTGGCCCTTTCCTCTTAAATACCATTCCGATTAAATTTTGGGGTTGTATCTCAATAATAGTGTTTTGAGAACCCGAGATGCCTCACCTCACCTGTTTATTTTCTGTAGAGGTTCTATTGTTAGAATTAAATGTATTTTGGACTCTTTCTATATTATTTTTGGCCTCAAACTTAATGCAGTTAAGTGTGAACTCTTTATCTCTGAAGTTACTAATAATCAAAGGAAAGCTATGCAGAGCATTACTGGATTTCAACTTGATTGTTTCTCTCTAAGATATTTGAGAGTCTTTTTTATTACGACTACTAAGAAGGATTGTATTGATCTTATTGAGAAGATCAAGTCTAGACTAATCTAATGGTCTGACGGACATCTTAGTTATGCTAAGTAGGCTTAAGCTTATTGAAGTTATTTAATATGACAAATTACTGCTGCAGGTAGTTAGTTCTTCCGCAGGCTGTCATTAAAAGGGTGGATCAGTTAGGGCACGAAACGAGTTGAGTTCGAATCGATTTGAAAATTTAAACTGGAACTCGACTCGGCTTGAAAATTTGTGAGACTAAAATTTTCAAGCTCGACGCGAATTCAAAACTATTAATTGAAGTTGGTAAAAGCTTGAAAAAAAAATTAAAACTTAATTCGGTTGAAGCTCAAACTCGAACTTTAAGCACATGAAAACCTTACACTGTATTTTTTTTTAAAAAAAATCAATACATAAATGTCAATATTATTAATAATTTAATTTTTAAAAAATAAAATTTTAATATATTATTTTTTTCGAGTTGCTCGTGAGTTTTTCCAGTCGAGTATCAAGTAACTTATTTTGACTCTTTAAGAACTCAAGTCGAGTCTATTCGAGTCAAGTATTTATCGAATTTTGACCGAGTTGATCTTGAGTAGCTCACGATCTGTATGGTCTATAATCAATTGTGCTTTAGATTCTTCCGGAAGAGGTTTGATTCTGCAGTAGGAGATACATTTCTCGACTGAAATCTAAGGATGATCTTGGGATTAAAGATACCAAGATTTGAAATAAGGTTTGTATTTTTTAGTTGATAAAAAATATTCTCGCTGAGGAGGGCTCCTTTTGGATGGTCTAGAGACATGCATATGTTCTTAAGGGAGAGGAGTTCTGGCAAGCTGAAACTACAACGAATGGTAGCTGGAGTTTTAGGAAAATCCTTCAAATGAGGATGGAGGCCAAGCCTATACTCACTACAACTATTGATATTGGTGCATTGAAAGCGAGATGGATTTGGGATGAGATAAGGATGAAAAGTGCTAAGCTGGCTTGGTATAAATTGGTGTGGTTTCCTCTGCATATCCCAAAACGTAGTATTACTGTATGGATGGTTTTGTTGAGGAAACTCTCCGTTGGTGACAGGTTGCTGCAAATGGGTTTGAATATTGCTGGCAGGTGCATTATTTGCAATGGAGTTATGAAGATTAGGGATCATTTGTTTTCTATCAATCCGTTGAGGAGGAGTAATTGGGACCTCATTTTGAAGTTGTGTGATCTATCTAGACAAGTCATGTGTTGGAAGGAAGAGGCTGAGTAAACAATTATTAACCTCAAGGATAAATCTTTGCTTACCATTATCCTTGAGTTAACACGGAGTGTTTATGTATATACCATATGGGAGGAAAAGAAACGCAGGTTGTTCAAAGAAAGCCTCAGTCATTTTATCTACCGTTAAAGAGATGGTGATGATTAAGCTTCAAGGGAGGAACATAGACAACGAACTTCACAAATGTTCATCTTTATAAAATGTGGGATATCCCTTATTAAGTTTCTTGTTATTGGATGTTTTGTTTAAGCGGTAGCAAATCGCTACTTTTTTTTGGCTAATATATAAAATTTATAAATAAAAAAAATTAGTTTTTTTTAAGAATGAATTTAGCTATAAATAAAGTTAGGTTTTTAATTGGGGTGAAAGTTTTTTTTTTCACGAAATTTGATTTGAATAGGCGAGCCCGGATTGCTGGTGATTAAAAGATATTATATAATTAGAATTTTTCTTAGTCATTGATAACACGTATACATTCACAAATGTAACTGATTGAATATAAAACCTCTAGAGAAAATAATATTCTCTTTAACCACCGAGACCATTTGAATTTTCAATTGGTTCTTGAATTTGTTTCATGTTAAGAAAAAATCATAAATTAATATATTATAGTGGCATTATTTTTAATTGATATTTAATATTTAATAACATGAAATTTACCGATTGAAATATTAGTAATATTATGTATCACATTATAATTTAATTAATTATAATATTATTGATTGTTAAAATATTATATCGAATTCAAATCATAATGATAAAATAAATTAATTAATTAAGAAAAACAAATATCTAATTTAAGAATAAATGCATTGGATTTAATTCAATTCCAAATCTCTATAAAAAAAATACTAAGGTGACTTTTGGTTCGCTAGAATCCTTTGGAATTAGGGGGAATTGGAATTCAATTTCACCACTTTCTCATGTTTGGTTCAACTTTCAAAGGGATAATTGGAATCCAATTCCATCAAATGAGAGAAAGTAAATTTCATCCATAACATGATGGAATTGAAATCATTTGGAAGAGAGAATATGAAATTTGACCATACTACCTTCATCAATCTTTTGGTATTCGTGTCGGATTTTTTTTTAAATTTTGGGATCGGGTCGATTTTTTTTTTAATTCGAGTTCGGGTCAGGTCAGGTTTTTTTAAGTTTGATATTCGGGTCGGATCGGGTTGGGTTTTTTTTAAGTGTGATATTCGGGTCGGGTTCGGTCGAATTTTTTTTAAAAAAAAAATCGGGTTCGGGTCGGGCCGGGTCGAGTTTTTTAAGTTTGATATTCGGGTCGAGTTTTTTAAGTGTGATATTCGGGTTGGGTTTAGGGTTTAGGGTTCATGTTAGGTTTAAGGTTTTTAAAGTTAATATTTTTATTGAATAAAAAATATTTTTTTTATTATTTCGTGCCGGGTCGAGTTTCTAATTCATATATTTGGATTAGGTCGGGTGAAACTTTATTTTGGTCAGGTCGGGTCTCGGGTGGAGGTTCCCTTGTTCTCGGGTCGGGTCGACCAAAAACCCGACCCATGGCCATCCCTAATTGCGATGATTTTAACTTATGATGTTTATTAGCATGCTTTTTATAATTTATTGAAATGAATAATCAATCAATAAAATGAAAATTTAATATTTTTTAAATTTTTATAATATTGCTACATGTAAGTTATAAAACAAACTAAAATAAAGCAAAAAAAGAAGGGCAATTCTGTAATTTTATATTACTGAAATCAAATTCATCTGACATGTCTGCAAACCAAACAGAATATGGAATTGGATTCCAATTCAATTTCCTGCCAACCACACAGGTTTCAGATTCAGATTCTAATTCCTTCATAGATTCCAATTCTCTCAAAAATATTCCAGCGAACCAAACGCCACCTAAAAGAGAAATTGTGAAGGAAAGTAAAATTCAATTGCATACCATTTTAGTTTATTTACTTGTAAGGAAAGATGTGATTTTACCTTCAATTATGGCAAAGGAACATGAATCAATTGGGGCGGTTAAATGAATAATATTGGAGAAATCTCATTCTTTAATATTAGGTAATCAACTCGTAAAATAATTTAAGTACTGAAAGAGAATATAGTTCTTTAAAGAGATTTTGAATTTAAGTAATTGTAGGTTAAGTGTGTATTATCAATAAGTTAAAGAGAATTTTAAATAAATATTATTTTATAATTATTCAAAAAATAATAATATTAGATAACCAGTTTTAAGTAAATCATCAATGTACTTAATTTTTGGACCATATTATTAATAATTATACCATAGTTTTCTTGTTATTTTGTATTTTTATTGGATTTATAGTGATATATTTTAGAAATTGATATAATAGGACGAATATATTAATAACAGAAAGGATTATATTCTAATTATCTTTAAATAGGAGATTGAAATTATCTTTTGGATTTATTAATGAAATCATTGATAAATGGATAGGAGTACGCCCTTTCCTACACATATAAATAAGCCTTATATATGATGTCCAAAGACCAACATCAACAAAGATTTCCTAAGCAAACACAAAGAAATGTCGTCTTCTTCCTTTGGCATCCCTCACTTTCTCTCCTTCCTCTTTATTTCCACTCTAACTTGCCATGGCTTAACCACCACCAACAGTTTCATAAGCAGAACATGCAAGAAATGCACACAGGGCAATCCAACTCTCAGCTACAATTTCTGCGTAAACTCTCTAGAAGCATCTCCCAACAGCCAGAGAGCCAAAGATCTTCACCAACTGGGCAATATATCGTTCATGCTGCTCCGTCGCAACTTAACGAATTCGAGGTCTTACATTAAGCAACTTTTGAACAACAAAAAGATGGAGAGTCCGTAAGAGTACGCGTTAATGATTGCCACCAACTTTATTCCGATGCGATCCTTGATACCAAAGAGGCCTTCCAAGATTACAATGCCAAGCGATACCAAGATTCTAATATCCACGTGAGTGCAGTCTCGGATGCCCCCGTGACTTGTGAAGATGGGTTCAAGGAAATACAAGGCCTGGTTTCCCCATTGACCAACACCAATAACGTTACTTTCCAGTTGTGTGCTATTTCGCTTTCCATTCTCACCCTCTCTTCCGCTTGAATTGTTTGATATGTCTTTGTTTTCCGAGAGCTGATTCTTTAGGGTACCTTTATCATTGTCTTCAAGTTCCAGTTAATACTCTGATAATCAGTTTCTTGATGATGATGATTTAATTTTAGTCGTGATCATATCAATCCAAACAATAAAAAAAATTCCCTATATTTCTACTTTCTTTCTTTAAATATCAGTGGCCAATGTATATGTGTATTTCGAGGTAGGTACATGTCTATTCTAAAATTCAATTTTTTTTAATGTTAATTGTTCATTCTATTAATGATGTTTATCTTAAAATTTTATTAGTACTTGTCCTAGACAAAAAAGTTTCTATTATTAATAATATATATGTGTCAATCCTCAAAAATATTTTTGAATCCATCATAAGAAGAGATGATCATTTCCACTTTGAAAAGAAAATTATATACATGCCGATCACCTAAGTTTTTTTTTCAGTATTAAAAATTTTCGGCAGAGGATTTGACTTGCCTGCTCCACTTACTTATGTCATGGGTCCAATCTCGGACTCAATTACCTGTGCGACTCTAGAAACTTGAAACTCAAGTTGTATGCCCAAGTCAGCCTTCAAACGGATTAAATTTTGAGTAGAAGGGTGTGGTGCGGATGTTGATGATATATGGATGAAGATATTGAATTAAATGTGATCTTATTGATTGGAAAAAACGATAACAACAACTGAGTACATGATGAGGAGGAAAAGACCTCTCTATATAGTGAAAACCCTTTACAACAATCAAGTATTAAACTATTACAAGTCTAACTAATAATTGTCGAGTCATAATGTGATTAGGTCTTGCTGGTTTTTTATGCTTATATACTTTTTTACACCTATCAAAATAAATATATTAAATTCATCAATCACTTTTTAAGGATAATTTTATTATTTTTCTTGGTCAAATATATATCCTAAGACTATGTACATAATCAATATGAGACACAAATTATGGGACATAGAGAGTAATTTTTTATAAATATTTTTGTTTCGAGTCAGATTGAATTTTATCTCAAAAGATGGGTAGGGTTTTGGGTCCAATGAAGTCATCTTAAACTCGGGCCGAGTTTTAGGTGGATGATATATATTTTTCGGATCAAATTCAGGTAAAAGATGTATATTTTTTCAGGTTGAATTTTTGATAGCCGAAAACTCGACCATTCCCATTCCCATTCCCATCCCTATACTTATACACATACAATTTTCCTTCTTAATTTGGTCCGACTCCAACCAAATGCCGTTCAAATCTAACCACATGTGCATCAAAAGTTTTCCAATCTTAGCTTACATAGATAATAATATCATGAAACCCAAAGAAACTTTGAGAAATTAATTCCAGACTGTAAAGAACAAACTCATCCATGCATACACAGAGATCCAAAACCAGAGAAAAAACCCAGAGAGAAGATTAGGGTTTTGAGTGATGCTTGAACAAGTGACTATCCCCACATCTTAACTACAATTGAGAGCTAATTGTTTGTTTTGATGAGAGTTTTCTTCTTCACCGAAACAGGAATGGGATGCTTCTGCAAGAATACTTGGTGGTGGAGGTTGCTGCAACATCATCTTCCTTTGTAGGTAAGAGAAGTAGGCGTGGAAGGTATTTGGGGTTACATTTAAGTTGAAACCCAACCCGAACAGAAAACCCACTTCCAAGAAGTTCATTTCTATCGTGCTGATTCCTCCTACTTTTGCGTAGTAAGCATTGTTGTAATACCTGAAATCAAGTTCCAAAATAATAGCTCAGATTTTTATAGGGCGTTCTTAATATTTTTAAGGCTAAACTACACATTTAGTATCTAAACTAGCACTTTTGTTCTGTTTTGGTACCCAAACTTTATTTTCCCCCCAAAATCATACATAAAGTTTAATTTAAGTTTCAATTTGGTACACCGTCGATAAAAACCTAACGAGTATGTTGACATGCCACTATAAGAAAATGCCATCTAATAATTAAAAAAATGATATGTTAGCAATTCTGTTAATTTTTTTAACAACGGGTGCCAAATTGAAATCTAAACTAAATGTAAAGAATGGTTTTAAAAGAAAATAAAGTTTGGGTATTAAATAGAATAAAAATAATAGTTTAGATACTAAACATGTGGTTTACCCTATTTTAAAACGAGATAAGAAATAGAAAACTATTATTATTTTTTCAACAGTTAAAAAAATCGTGAAGTTAAAAGGTGAATTTAATTAGACAATGTAAAATACGACGTGATATTTTTATTGTTATAAAAGTGATATTTTATTTGTATTTAAAGTACATGAATTTTGTTTTTTCATTTTAGAACTATAAAGATTAAGCGATAAAATTATCGTCTCGATGATTAAATGATAGTGATATTATTATTCAAGATTCGAATCATTTCCTCCCTTAATTATCAAATAAATAAATAATTACAGAGACCAAAATATATACAGTATAGAACGAGGATCTATACAGTAGTTTTACCAAAAATTTGGCCAACCTTTCCAGGCGCATTTCCTTTTAATTTACTATTTGAAAATAATTGAAGCACATGGACAGATAAAACTATATCATGGATGATTAGTTGTCAGACTAGCAGAAGACAGCTAGGATGAAACTCTGAATCACCATCAAACATAGTTTTCTGGGAAATTCAATGGCTTCACAAACCCATATTCTAATTTAAACCAGACAACTAACGAGTAGTTGAGGGAACTTACAAATCATCCATGAACTTAGCAGCAACCATGACACTCGTAATAAGCAGCCGATGAACGTTGAAAGAATTGATGGGCAACGAGGGTTGCCTTTGAGCAAACCGATCAAGATAAACATACGCAACAATGAAGCAAGACGGGCTACAATTTGCGTACTTGTAAATCCTGTCCAGGTAGCTCTGAATCGAGATACTCGGCCGAGTTAGCCCCTGAAACACCGAAATCTGCTGAGCCTTAAACCCAGAGCTCGCATCATTGGATTCAGCCACTTCTTCCAGCAGAGAGGACAGAAACGTTAGCAGATTCGGCATCGTGTTTGGGTTCTCTAACTCCGCCATTGCCGAAAAGATTTTGGTACCAAAAGTGTTGAATGTATGGAATTTGAAATCCCCCATTTGGTGGGGTTTATAAGGTTCCTTTCTGGGACATAAACAAGTGTGGGGTTTTGAGTATGATTATTAAATTTAAAAACTTAACTTGTTGAAGAGGGAACAAATTAAAAGTTTGGTTCATTAGTGGATTAAAGTCATTTTCCAGCGTTTAAACTTGTGGCTACTGTGTTGTGCCGATGGGTATGCCATACCCATCATGTGATTACATGTGGGAATTTTTTTTTATTGTTATTTGTCGGGTCCTATTTTTTTATTTTTTATTTTTGGGTTTGAAGATATTGCATGTGTTGTAAATCTACACAGAAAAAAAAATGTTTTTGTTATGTTTTTTTAGGCAACATGGATGTGTGCCCTTGTTTCTTGTTGATTTAGATTTCAAGTTGTTAGGGCTGCAATTCAAGATATGTTTGGCATCAAATATATTTCATATCTTGCTTAAGATTTTCCAAGAAAAACATGGCTACAAACAACAACTTCGAACATGAAGAACACCCATGGCTCCGGTCTTGTCTGCTTGTCTTTGGATGCATGTGCTTCTGACATTTTTTTATCTCAATTTATTTATCACTAAACAAGTTACACTACAAACTCTTGAATTTGATCTGAGGAATTCGAGTTACAAAATTTTAACATCATGCTTATTACAAGTCAAACTAATTAATATTTAACATATTAAAGTAATGTAATAGGTGATAATAATGAAGGAAACATAGTTTTAACCTGCATTAAATACATGTTTGATCTCCAATTCTGCAGCTCTACATTGGTAAAAGATATTACAGCAATCTGGATGGAGCCTCTCTCAACTTTCACTAAGTTTTGTGTTTTGCCATCAGCTTCGGGTATTAAACTAATTTGACCCTAACATCCACTTGACTTTCACTGAAAATCATAAGCATCCGTGTCCAAAGAGGACAATATCGATTTATGAACCTCATTCTTTTAATTTTAGTTCGAGCAACTTTTGCTGATTGAAACCGAAACAAAGAAAAGGGATAACTCGGAAGAAGAGGAAGTTAAGGCAGTGAGAAGGTTGAAGCATGTTTTTGTTGGAGTGATGCAAGGGGAAAGCATGTGTGGTTAATTCTCAAAATGTATTGAGATTAATAACGACACAAATGCTTGTCCATGTTGCAGTTGCACCTCAACCTATGTGTTGTCCATGCGAGCCACCACATCCTTACATATGGCAACCAACATAATTTCGTACCACAAAAGAATAATCTAATTTCTTACTTTATACTTATATGCTAAAAATGAATTAAAGACCAGCCTCACATGTTTAAAGGGTGCCGCTTATGAGTGAAAATAATATATATATATATATATTGGCTAAGCAGATTAGAATCTATTAAAAAAAAACTAGGTATTTACAAGATTACCAAAGTGCACTAGAAACTAGAAATAATAAGGCATGTACATACCATAACACTAATCTACACTAGAAACTAGAATCCATAGCATCTCAACGGAGCTGACACCTTGCACTAAAAGAAATAAGAACCAAATATAAACCAGAGACCCAATGAAACCACAATTTCGCTCGAGCTGTTGATTGAGCTAAATCTAAACACCGGTTCTTAGGCCTAACTGAGCTTTACCAAATCGAATATATTATTAAATTACACTTTTACCCTTACTAGTTAATTGAACTCGGGCTTGAGCTTTTATAAATATAGATAAACATATTTAAACTAACTCAAGCTTAAATAACTCGATGACATCTTTAGTTGAACCTGAAACTTAAAAATTGATGTTGAATCAAACCCAAATCGAGAATCAAACTCCAAATTTAGAAGCTCATATTTACAATTATTTGAACTCAGCTCAATAAGATCTATAGATTAAAGTGCTAAGAATGAAAGCCAGTATTCAAACTCGGCTCGATTCAGCTTGATAAGATGTATAGATCAAAGTGGTAAGAAGATCGTTAAAAAGGTACACTAAATGGTATAAAAGTTCATCAAAGTGCAAATAAGTTTTGCATAAATCTTGAGGTGAACTGCCACAAACATATAGAAGCTACTAACCATAACGTTCAAACATGTCACCAACAGAAGTTCTATTCATGGTTTCATACAAACCAAATTCAACTCAAACATGTTACTGCTAGTTGTGTTTTAAAAAGCGCGCCTGAGGCGCTAGGCGAGGCGAGGCGTTTAGAAGAAAGCCTCCGACCACCAAGGCGGCGGCGAGTACATGAGGCGGCGATTCAGTTGTCAGAGGCGGCGAGAGGCGACGAGGCGATGCTTTTGGCGATTCACGTACAATGACCCATTTCTTTCCTTCTTTCATTTTAGCAGCGCTTTGCTGTTGCTGTTCTTTCTCGTCCTTTGGCTTGGGTTTTCGACCTCTCTTCTTTGGTTGTTGTTGTTGTTGAGATTGGGGAGACTCCATTTTTTAGATTCGTAGTGTTGCTGATACTTTAAAAGCAAAGAAGGGGAACCCACGCACAAGGAACTGTTGGTTTCACTTTCAAGAGGCCAGAGGCCGAACCCCTAGTGCCTCCTACCGGGATTGTGATGGGAGAGAGCGAGAATACCAAAAGCAAAAGTAAAAAAAAAGTGGAAATGATTTATCTGGGTAACTCTGTTTCAAAGATGGTGATTCACACCAAACCTGTTCGTATATTTTATTCGAGTCTATTTAATTAATTTTTTAATATTTTTCTTATATAATCTGTGTGATTTAAGGGTTATAATTATAAAAAAATATTGATTGTCATGTGTTTTAATTTGCGATTGTAATTATAATTTTTTTTTATATTTTAAACGGTTGTGATTAAATTTTTTTATTATAGTTTAATTTTTTTTATTTTTAATAAATTAACAGTTTTTATCTTGTTAAAAAATTAAATGATGGCTTACGAGGTTATTTCTTATAGTATAAAAACTATATAATATAATTTACACTAAAATAATATTCATGAGTCTTATTTTTATTTTGGAAATTGAGATTAATTTATTTATATTACGGATTAAACAATCATTGATGTTGTGTAAAATTAAATCTTGATTTATTTTACACAACAATATATTATATATATCATACCTCACAAAATTAAATCTTGATTTATTTTATATGTTAATAGCGGATTGGTGGTTTGTATATGGAGCCTCAGCACCGGAGTTACAGAAATTTGCAATCCGAGTTCTTAGCCTTACTTGTAGTGCTACGGGTTGCGAGAGGAACTGGAGCGTTTTTCAACAACTTCATTCAAAAATGAGAAATAGATTGGCACAAAGTCGTTTAAATGGCATGGTGTATGACAAGTTTAATTGTGCTTTTCGACGGAGATATCAAAGAAAGGGCACCACATATCCTATTCTTTTGAAGGAAATAGATGAAAGCAACGAGTGGTTGATGGGTCATATGGACGATGAAGATGGTGAGGAGGACGACTTTGTCTTTGATGGAGATGATTTAACATGGTATGCTATTGATAAAGCTTTCGGTGCATCTCAAGCTACTTATTCCACTAGAAGAACATCTACATCAAGTTCATCAAGAGATAGAGGAAAGAGTGTTTCCCAAACCTCCACTCGTAGAAGGCCTTACTGGACTAAATTTGATTGATGAAGACGATGAAGAGATAGAACAAGATATTGAACTTTCCGAAGATGATGGGGAGGAGGAGGTGCTTGGGATTGATGTTGATGACGATGAAGATGAGTTTTAGGCATTTTGATTATTGATGATATTTTTTATTTGTCTTTTTGAGATACAATATGACACATGCTTCTTGGTATTTTTGCTTATTAAGTTAATTATTAAGTTGTTTTGTGTTTGAAGTATGGTTATAAAATATTTATAAATGTTTTGTAAAATTAAGCGCATCGCGTATGTGAATCCCTCGCCTCAAAGCGCCTCAAAAATTGAGGCTTTCGGGTAGCTAATCGCCTTGGAGCGCCTCGCGCCTTTTAAAACACAGACCGCTAGAGCACAACAATACCGTCTTAAATGGTAACCAAAGGTAATTAACTTAGTAAAAAGTTTATAAAAAAGTTTGCTAACAAGAGGCAAACATGATGATACCATGATCAGCAACAGTTTAGTCTAAAAGTCTACTCATAAATCCAAGGGTGGATGCTGCTCTGCCAGTTAACAGGGCTTTCTGGGAACCACAATGCAATTTCCTTCCTTGCACTCTCAACTGAGTCACTTCCATGAATCACATTCCTGGAAAAAAGACAACCAAAATCAACATATAGGTATAAATTATAGACAGATGAAGGGAAAATAACAAAACAGAACAAGCATACCGATAAATTGAAGGATAAAAGAACTATCTATACCTGCCAATGTCAATTGCAAAGTCACCACGGATTGTTCCAGGAGCAGACTGAGCAGGGTTTGTGGCTCCAATAATCTTGCGACCAGTGGTAACAACATTCTTACCCTCCCAAATCATAGCAACAACGGGACCAGAGATAATATACTCTAAAGTCCATTAAAGAAGGGCTTTGCAGAAAGGTCTGCATAGTGCTTCTCAGCGAACGATTGATCCACAGTGATGAGTTTCAAGCCTAAAGTAGACAGATCAAAGTGAAATAAGTAAACATTCCACCCAAAAGCATATAGTGCTAATGATTTCAATACAGTGAGGGAAGGGCATCCATTTTGTATGTTACAGAAGTATTGTCAACATTCAATAGCCTATAAGGTACTTTAGAATCAATTCCAATAATACTCGGGATTTGACACCAAGGAAAAACAGAGGAAATTATCAGAAAATTGATGCTACCTTTCAAATAGAAGCCTTTCATCTCAAATCTGCCAATGATTTCACCAACCTGAAACACATAATAATCTTGATAAGAAACACAGTTTTCTCACTTTTCAAACCACAGTCGAACAAATAACATGCTACAATAAAAAAAACAGGTGAGAAGCTTTCAGATGTTCCAGAATTAATTTCTCAGTGTTCTTGATTTCATTGCCTTAAAATGCAAAAAAAAAATTGAAATAAAACTAAAACAGCATTCGTATGCTACCCAGTACAGAAGATTAGGCTAGTTGGACCTTAGATCTACGAACTTAACAAGTTCACTAAGTTCCATGCAGCTGAAAATCGAAAATGAGTTGTTCTACTTAGAAAATTTAACAATCAGACCACCAAGGTATTGTCATTTTTTTCTTAATTTGTAGCAGTTAAAGGGATTCAAACGATCGGATAAAGGTACAGATGAAAGAAATTAAAACTGAAAGAGTGGAAATAGAAGTATTACCAAACCCCTTTGGACGCCATCAGGCTTGATCATGATGAATGTTTGCTCCATCTCTTCTCTTTCTTTTCCGTCTCGATGATGGCCGCCTCTGTGCTCAATCCTTATGCGAGAAAGAAGAGAGTTTAAGGTGTTTATATAGAGTCGTGCTACGCGGCCGCAACCCTAGTTCAGCGGCGCATGCAATAGAATATCCCATATCCCTAAACCTAGATTCGGGCTATTTTTGTCTCAAAGTGCTGATGTGAGCATTTACCATGATTAACCCCCACCCCCTTTTTTTTTCATCTTTTTAACTTTAACTATAATCTCAGTCATATGTGAAAATAATATTTTTAAATAATATTATTTATTGTTGGCCAAAATGAAATATATTTATATTTTGAAAAATTAAAATAAAATTTAAAAGTATCAACGAGGTTAATTCAAATGAAAAGTAGTTTGGTATCACTTAAGTATTTTTCATGTTCGATGTTTTGTACACGCATAAAATCTTTATTGGGATACTCACCCACTAAAATCAGGCATGCAATATATGTCGGTCTAGATTAATCAGGACAAAATCTTAGAGAACCGAAAAGGCAATAAAAATATATATAAAATATAAAATAAAATGAAAATTATTAGAAAGAATAAGAGAGAAGCTAAGCCGTTGCGATTGGTTTAAAAAACAGATTGTTTTTATTCTTATCTTTTTAGAAATAGAAAAACAAAAAAAATGTGAAGTTAAAATTTATAAAAACAAAAATATATAAAAACAAAAATAATAAAATAAATTATTATAGTTTTATTCTTCTTAGAAATGTTTTCCAAGATTGAAAATGTTAAAAACAAGTTTTTCCAAGTTAATAAATTGATATGGATTCAAATTTTTTACAAACACACAAAAAAAAATATTTTTATTATCCTACTTCAAGTCTTTATAAATATAAGGTTTAATTAAAAAATAAACTTTTAAATTATTTTTTTATTTAACGTATTTTTTTTATTAAAGTAAGTGTTTAATATTTTACTTTTGCTATCATTTCCAGTAATACTTATTAAAATTTTATTAAATTATTTGTCTAATTAATACACTAAATGTAATAATACTTAGAATTTTTTTATTATTTGTATTAAAGAATATAAAAAACATTATATATCTTATATGATTAAATAAAATCGTTTAAATTATAACTAATCCTT
Organism: Hibiscus syriacus; assembly: GCF_006381635.1. NCBI lineage: Eukaryota > Viridiplantae > Streptophyta > Magnoliopsida > Malvales > Malvaceae > Hibiscus > Hibiscus syriacus. The sequence continues at coordinate 299,330 of NW_024063109.1, read as the reverse complement.
ATTGTTAATATTTTAAATAATTATAATTAAATATGAACAAAAATTCAAACAAATCTACTTGACTCATATAGCTCATATAATTGGCGTTAGTGATGAATGGAGACTCATCGAGCAATTAGAATGAATAACAAGCCTCACAGCATCGGCGCATGGGTACGACATATATCTTTTAATAACATTTTAAGCAGCTTGCCGTTTTCTTACCTCATTATCATTTTAAGGTATAAAACCCATCATGTTTAGGATTAGCTAATATGAAATGAAGTTTCGAATTCTAAAACTGGTACTATCAAAGGCCAACTTTTAGCACGCGTATGAAGTGTAGCCAACAGACGATGTAACTTAAGAAACAAGAATAACAATATAACTATATGTATATTGTACAACCCTTGACGTTAACATGAGTGTAGAAATGAATGAGATCCTCTAATGACGTTTTTTTATCCATAAGAAATAAGTCTGCAACTGATTAGTTAAGAAACATGTAACCTAACATGCAGCATATTGCTTCCTGCAGAAGAAATACAACTTGACTTTCTAGGAAGAGCAGCAGCCACTCTTCTGTTCAATAGGCTGGATCTGTACGGTCGGAGGCCTTGCATTGTTTGTGGCCGGTTGGCTTGCCATTCTGCAATCACAGGCAATTTTAAGGACCGAGCAAATCGCAACGATGTATTTGTCAATCAATAGGTAGCAGGACTTTGTCCTAAGTTTGATAAGGCTTTATATTAAAAAAAAATGGATAAACTATGTATTTAATCACACAACTATTCTCACGATTTCGTTTTGGTCACCCAACTATTTTTTTCTTTCAAAATCACACCTAAAGTTACCTTTAAGTACTTATTTTGACCAAAATATTTTAGGTGCCTAGATGAAAAAGACGGCAACTTTAGGTACTTAGATTACAAAGGTGGTATACTTTAGGTACCTATTGTTGAATTAAGTCATTTGATAACAGTGAGCAGCCATGGCCTAAAACGTATGGCTAAATATCTGATATTGCTAAAAGCCTAAACTATTTAGGAAAAAGAACGTTGGGTGTACCTCTCCTTGATGGAAGCAGCCATGGCCACGAAAGCCTGTTCCACATTCATGGAATCTTTTGCACTGGTTTCCATAAAAGGTATGCCAACTTCATCTGCAAACGCCTTTATAGAAAGGGATGGGAGAATAAATGCAGCTTAACACCAATAATTTGAATTTGTAATCATGAGGCTACTAATATAAACAATTAGCTGCAAAGACTCTCCTTAAAAGAAAATAATTTATGCTTAACACATGAAACTAGCAAAATACCTTGGCAGTCTCGTACAACACGACTTTGTTTTCTGTAAGATCACATTTGTTTCCAACCAATAGTTTGTTAACGTTATCATTAGCATAGCGATCAATTTCATTCAACCACTGCTTGACGTTGTTGAAGCTTTCTTGGTCAGTCACATCATAAACAATCTAATAGGGGAACCACCAGTGAATGGGGGAGATAAAAGGAAAAAAAATGTTTATGAGAAGCACAAATAAATAGCTGAAAACAAAAAAAAAGGAACTGAAAGGAGAAAAATAGAAACAAAAAGATCACCCGCTATTATGCCATGAGCCCCACGGTAGTAGCTGCTAGTGATCGTCCTAAATCGTTCTTGTCCAGCAGTGTCCCACTAAACATTTAACCAAGAGCAAACTAACTAGTAAAAAACAAAGAAGTTAAACTGAAAACACAAAGGAATTAAACCCCCAAAAAAAACAGTACAGTATTCTAAAACATACAATTTGAAGTTTAATGGTCTTCCCATCCTGCTCCACAGTGCGTATTTTCTACCCAAAAAGAAAACCAAAAGACCCGAAATTAGAATAATTTCCATAAATTTGGCATCCAGAAGTTAACACTGGAGACTGGTTAACTCACAAAATCAACCCCAATGGTGCTTATGTAACTATCTATGTATGAATCATCCTGCAAAGAAATTACGCATCGATCAGGTTCAAGATTTAGTTCTGCAGCATCTGAAAATAAACAGGTATACGACTAAAAAGATACAAGATTCTGATGCCGAAAAGTACTCAGTCAAATCATGAAAACATGTCACAACGTGAAGGGATAAATTTTACCCTCGATATAAATGGGCACTATATGCAATGAAACCTTTTTAATCAAATCACTCGTACAATCTTAAAACATCATAAACGAATATTAACATTCAAGGTTAATCATTTGAACATCTAGTCATCTACGAATGCCAAATTGAGTCAAGAAACTTACAGCAAATCTCAAAAGAAGACAAGATTTTGCAACACCAGAATCTCCTATAAGCAAAAGTTTGAACAGATAGTCACTGAAAAAGAGTGCAACTAGATTATATTAAAATAATTTTCAATGATGCAATAAAATTTAATCTCCAACCATACAATACATAAAATAAAGCTTGTTTCTACGAAAGAGGCCTAATCCCCCATTTCCAAACAGATTATTTCGTAAAAGAACGAGATGTCCCAACAAATTATATCATTAAGAGCCTATTTTCCCACCTAAATCAATCTATTTAACTGCATATAGATAACATAAAGGCAACACATGAGTATTGAAGAACACATCAAAGCTCCCACATTTAAAAAAAAAATTAAATTCCATAAACAGAACCCAGTTACAAATTACACAACAATAGGAACAACAACAGAAGAGAAAATAACATCTGAATTCCACCAGCTCGCAAACAAAATCCCGTGGATTACAGGTTTTACCTTTAACACAGACAATTATGATACACACAAAATTTAGGTATTTTTAACTTGATCAAATTATAAAAATAAGAAAATAGGTAAATAGAAATGCTTAATCTGAACAACATGGCATACAAATAAAGAGAAAACTTACTATTCGGGATTCATAGTGGAATGAAGAAAGAGGAGGATCGAAGGATGGGATCACCGGAATCCGAATAAAAATTCCCGCGAGAGACCACGGAGATCTACCAAAGATTAACCCAAAAAGTCAGCGGAAAGAAGATGGAAACAAGGGACACAAATAAAGAAAGAGAAAACGGAGATTAAGATGTAACGCTAGGGAGAGCCTGAAAAAGCTGAATCGGAGAGAGACCATAAACAGCTCAAACGCAAACGTCATCTCTCATATTTGGCAGCTATTAATTACAAAATCTATAATATAATACATATTTTTTAATAATATAACTCATCAAAACATTCTACATACATAAGTGTTTGAATCCGAAACTTAGAAAAAATAATATTTTTTTAATTATTAGGTCACTCAATCATAATATATAAAATTTTAAAATATTATACATGTAAATTTTATAAGAATACATATAATAATTTAAGTATAATACTTATTAATGATATTAATCTAATTTTATAATAGTATATAGAATTATAATTTAAATAAAATGTTGTATATTTTGATAAATTTAAATATTTTAAAAATATATTATTTTTAATCATTCAATTATTCTCGTAATTTAATATTAAGTATAATACTTATTAATGACATATTATTGTATTTATTCATTCAATTATTCTCGTAATTTTATCTTATGATTCAATTTTTTTTTCAAATCATATCTAAAGTTATATTTTAATTATTCGCCATTAAAAATATAAAATTATTAGCATGATAACTTTTTAAATATATATTTTTCAATGATGATAAAAATTACTTTATGATGACACGTTAACATCACTATTAAAAAATTTAATAGTAAATTTTACCCAATATATTATTATTAAATAATTAATCACTTAAGGTAGGCCCTTTAAATTTGGATGATGGATCAGATTTATGTTTATCAAACCCCTACAATATATAAACGAAATGGGTCTTTGTAGTATGGATCATGGCCCTTTATGTTACTGAAGCAACAACCAACTTTAAGTAAATCCAATAACAATCAATTCCAAGCTCAGATGTTGCCGGTTGAATATCAAGCAGTCCCTTATCATCCCGAGATAATCTAAAGGACACAATTAGATATTAAAAGCCTTTGGCAATTCATAAGATGGAGAAGTACGGATTGAGAATCAAAGATGAAGAAAGAGATTAATCATAGGAATTGTTGCTGCTGCTATGCATCTTTGATTCAAGCTAAAAGGGAACAACAATGGTGTCATCATTTTTGGAAGAAAGCAAGTAGCAAAATAGTTCCATCTATACTAAAACAGAAGTATGCAGATCATGAATGGGGTTTCAAGAAATCTCACTTGCCCCCCAAGATTGGGAACTGCCCAGGGTCTTCAATGGATGGTGTTGTCACATTTCTTATTGCACCATCTCCACCGAACTCTCTTGAACCACGTCCACGACCACGCCCTCTTCTACTTGGATTATAGTACCTCCCCCTTCAGCGGGCTTCAGAAATTCATTAATGCTGACAGACTACGACCACCATACAGATATGAACCATCACTACATGCCAGAAGGACATTATGCAAATTACAGATAGATTTGCACAAAACAGTAAAAAGAGAACGGTGCACCTATGCAAGTCATGGAAGAAAAAGACTACCAGAAAATCTTAAATCCGGAAGTTTGAAAGCAGTAGAAATTAAGGTCCCATAAATACAGAATATCTGCACAATTAAGGTGCAAAATGTGCTGCGGAACAATGAATTCCAACAGTCTCTCAGAGAAACTAGAAAAAGAAGGCAAGTCATGACATAGGTCAGTAGAAAGAAGTAAACATAACTTTTTAGCTCTCTCTTCCTTCTCATAACCCTATTTTCTCTTACCTTTATCAGATCCCTGTAGAAGGCAATTATAAGGAATTTAAAAATGTTTTCCAAAAAATATGATTTAGTCATTAATGATGGATTCTCAAAGAGAATCAAAAGGTCATACCAATATTATGAAGACCTCATCATTACTCTTCTTATTTGAAAGCTGCTGCATAGACTCGAACTCTTTGGCATCTACTTTTCTTTCCTCAGTCTTTAGAGCCTGGAGAACCTTCCTTTTCTCTTCCAGCACCTTCTCATACTCCTCAAGAGTCGTCTCCTATAAAATATAATATCAATAATCGCACAAAGTAATAGCCAAATTAGTAGCTTTCATTTATAATTAACAAAGGTTGCAGACATCAAATAACCATGTACCTTGTCCTCGGACTCTTTTTCTACAGGTTCGTTTGTAGCATTCTCCCTGTTAGCATCGCCCGCCTCCTCTTCTTTTGCTTGCTTTTCGTCACCTAAATTCCACTCACCTTCGTTGGCAACTTCTTCAGTCACACTGAACAATAAAAATACAATACTTCATTTCATTTTATGATTACAACGAGGAATGAAGAATGAAACTAAGTGATATTTTATTTGATTATACAATGAAACTAAGTGATGTTTTATTTGATTATACAATGACACTGATGTTTTATTTGATTTTCTGGCTACATGCTCCATTCGAATATCTATCATGCATGGGCAAGGTTTACATGCTCTTCTTCCGTTAATAAACTCAGTTATGTTGCAAATTTAAGAGACGACAGACAGTTCCACTTGGATTATCCCGCGGCGTGTATTATTTCTACAGAACAGGTACCTCTTCATTCTCTTATTGTCTGTGGCACCGTTAGTTGTTTCACCACATACAACAGAATCCGCACAGGTAGTCCCTGGATAAGGTATGGTGCTGCAATAATGAAGGCTTTATAAAGAAACAGACAATGAGAAAACCTTTGTGGATAACATGTATTGGCCGTAAATCAAGGAAATTGTCAGTGGATGGGTTCCAACATTTGAATGGAAGTTCAATCCGTCCTTTCACAAACTTATTTTTATCATCGTTTAATGAGCAAGATGTAGAGTTGCAATCCATGTCAGGTAGCAGATAGCTTAACTTATATTGCAGCCTAATATTCAATATCTTAACTTTTGATGTCAGGTCTTGAACTAAAGAAGCAAATAGGAACAGTTGCGTACATAGAGTGCAGCTCAAAGACACAGCAGGTTCGTATAGCATCTATGATGAGACTATTGATCCAAAGCGCCCATCACATACACTTTAACAGTCTTACATTGTTTAAACTAACAGGAGATCAAATGATGTCGAAGTCAATCCATTATAAACACTTCCATGTCAATTAATTTGATATCTTCTTGCTTTGGGTTTGCATTCATTTAAGATTTAGAAGGTGTGTGTTGGAATTTGCAGAATGTGAAAGCTGTATTCGACGCTGCTATCAAGGTGGTTCTTCAACCTACGAAGCAAAGGAAGCAGAAGAAGAGAGCAAATATATGCCGTGTTCCCTAAGCAAATTCCAAGTGCAAAGCCAGTGTTAAGTTGACCACGTGATTCTCTCCTCTTATGTGCATTCTCCATCATGTTAATTACATTCTTTTCGTGTTGATTTTATCGAGTGCAATAGGTTGATCAGAGTGTGAACACCACATTTTGGGGGGGGGGGGGTACTATCTTCAAGAACTCAAGGTGTTTGGGTTTTGTAAATCGGCTTCTGATTTGATGTGAAAAGACCCAGACTGAAGGTCACAGTGCTGCAAAATTATGATGCAGAACCTCCCATTATGAAAAGAATGGCCTCGTGAAAATGTTGGCTAACATTTTTGATACAGCATAGAAAATTCCTGGTGTGAACATAGTAATATTTTACAAATGGCTAATGTAACCTATTGACTGTTTAATGAATGGTGCATACAAACCGAAACACCAGCTTCGGTTACTTAACAACTGGGAACAACTTTCTTGATCCCAAAATGAAAATTTGATCACATTTTCTCCAGCTGATTCCTACACCTAGACCAAGTGCTTTGTTAAAGATAAAAGTTCCCATGTCATCTTCAAGATTTCTTCTTGATGGCAGAGCACAGCAATCAAAGAACAAAATGCACTGACTAACATCAAATGACCAATGTTCTTATGACTAAATGAAGATTACAATCACAAAAACTACAATTAAGTGCAAAGTTCAGAACAATAAAGTTACATTAGTTCCACAAAAAAGACGTAAAAGCTACAGCAGATCAGGTTGGACAGTAACCCTATCATTCAATAATCAACAAAGAAACAGGAAATTGAAGTAAAACCTTAAACATTCCACCAACTTGAACTTGCAAATCCGTAGTCAAAAGGATTGAAAACACATTATACATCAAGACTGGGGTGAGGGCATTCTTTTAGGCTTCTTCTTCCTCTCTGAAACCGCCTTGGCGAAAGCTTCCACAATCCTCTGCTGCGACTCCAATATCACTTCGGTTCTCTTCATCTCCATCTCTATCCTCGTCGTCTCTATCTCCCTAGCCATTTCCATCTTCATTTTCTCCATCCTCACAAAACCGTCTCCCAAAACCTTTATAGCTGACACCATCTCAGTAACTGCATCTTTCTCCCTCTCCCTCTTCCCTGAGAATGCCATTTTTTCCGGTATATCACCAAACCCTCTTAAAATCCTAGTCCCGTAAGCTGATCTGGAACCCGACCCACCAAAATTAACCTTACTAGGATGAGAATTCGTGTTAAGGTTAGGGTTGGGATCAGGGTTTACAACGTATTTCTGATCTATTTTCCCATAATATCTTGGCCCTGGTTGTGCTATACTAACTCCAGTTGGGATCTTAATCCTAAACCCACCGCTATTACCCTCTTTGCCTACACTGCCGCTGACACTCCCACCGTTGTTTCCAACCCCGTTTCTGTACAACTTTTGTACACTTCTCGTATTTAGGGTTCCGTTCTTATACACATCGTCGTAAAATTCTTGTTCCTGGCCATCTTCTTCGTCTTCACCGTTTTCATCATCTGGACTATCCGAGTTGTAATTAGATTTCACATTAGGCCCCTTCTCCATAGCGTCCATGCGCTTAAAATGGACCCAAGAAGAAACAAATCTCGAAACGGGCATAGATCTAGCCCGTTGGATCTCGGTTCGGTACCGTTTCCGCAGCTTCTCCATCTTGTGTCGGCACTGCACGGCCGTTTTGGGAGGCGTCGCGACGGGGCAGCGTCGGGTAATCGCGTCCGCCACTTCTTGCCAGTGGCTGGCCTTGAGGTTCCCACGGCGAAGCGTGTACCATTTGTCGCGGTAGGCATCGATCAAGGCAACGGTTTCATCGTGCGACCAACAAGGTGGTGGTAGCCGCCTTGGATTGGGTGTGACGGTGGCTGTATCCGCCGGAATAGATCTGGACGGTGGAGGCGCCGGGAGAGACAACAGCGCTTCCGGTGGCGGTGAAGGCGATGCGTTCGATTGTAGACCCTGGTCGGGCGAGGGAGAAGACGGATTCGACATGGATCTAAAAAATTTCTAGTCCGCTATTAGGTTAAGATAAGATCGGCGTGCACTTTGGGGGAGGTGGGTGAAAGATAAGGATGGCGGTACATTTCAGAAAAAGGGAATTGGGGGTGGAAGGGAAGAGAAGAAAGAAGGGAGGAAAAGTGGGAGATAAAGGCGGGGGTGGAGGAGAAGGGGAGGAGAAAGTGGGGTTTGTTGACATAGATTGGGCTGCGGAAGGAAGGGGGAAGGCTAAAAGGGCGGGTAGGTGGTGGGCGGCTGATTAGGTGTTGGAGAGTGTGGGGGAGGGGACTAACGTGCACCGCGGGACTGGGAGGGGATAAGCTGTGCCGCATCCGTATTATGTGACAAAGAGGTCCACGTCTCTTTTTTTTTTTCAGAATTGAAAGCGCACCCATTTGGATCTCATCACGTAATTGTGGGTAAAATCCCCCACCGAACAGGGTGGGGATCCGTGTGCGGCTCTTTTCCGTGACTTGGGGCGGTGATTGGGGTTTCGAGAAATCTCACTTGCCCCCCAAGATTGGGAACTGCCCAGGGTCTTCAATGGATGCTGTTGTTACATTTCTTATTGCACCATCTCCACCGAACCCTCCACGACCACGCCCTCTTCCACCTGGATTATAGTACCTCCCCCCTTCAGCGGGCTTCAGAAATTCATTAATGCTGACAGACTACGACCACCATACAGATAGAACCATCACTACATGCCAGAAGGACATTATGGAAACTACAGAGAGATTTGCACAAAACAGTAAAAAGAGAACGGTGCACCTATGCAAGTCATGAAAGAAAAAGACTACCAGAAAATCTTAAATGAATTCCGACAGTCTCTCAGAGAAACTGGAAAAAGAAGCAAGTTATGACATAGGTCAGTAGAAAGAAGTAAACATACCTTTTTAGCTCTCTCTTCCTTCTCATAAGCCTCTTTTCTCTTATCTTTATCAGATCCCTGTAGAAGTCAATTATAAGGAAATTAAAAATGTTTTCCAAAAAAATATGATGTAGTCATTAATGATGGATTCTCAAAGAGAATCAAAAGGTCATACCAATTTGATGAAGACCTCATCATTACTCTTCTTATTTGAAAGCTGCTGCATAGACTCAAACTCTTTGGCATCTACTTTTCTTTCCTCAGTCTTTAGAGCCTGGAGAGCCTTCCTTTTCTCTTCCAGCACCTTCTCACACTCCTCAAGAGTCATCTCCTATAAAAATATAATATCAAGAATCGCACAAAGTACTAGCCAAATTAGTAGCTTTCATTTATAATTAACAAAGGTTGCAGACATCAAATAACCATGTACCTCGTCCTCGGGCTCTTTTTCTCCAGGTTCGTTTGTAGTACTCTCCTTGTTAGCATCGCCCGCCTCCTCTTCTTTTGCTTGCTTTTCGTCACCTAAATTCCACTCACCTTCGTTTGCAACTTCTTCAGTCACACTGAACAATAAAAATACAATACTTCATTTCATTTTATGATTACAATGAGGAATGGAGAATGAAACTAAGTGATGTTTTATTTGATTATACAATGACATTGAAGTTGTGATAGTAACCGCTAAAAATAACTTACTGAGCAAGTTCATGACTCTGAGTTCCCCAATTTCCACGACCAGAGCCTTCCCGTTTGAGTTCATTTCTGCAGACATGAAGAAAAAAAAAAAGCAACCAAAAGTTGTTTTACCCGCGTCCAGTACCACTATGGCGTTTATACAACCTGCGAGGTCGCTCCCCATCCGCAACCACTCCATTACTGAAACCGCCACGGCAACCACCACGGTAAGGTCTAGGACCCCCATAGCCAAGCCTTTCAGAGGGCTTTCCACTCTCTCCATCTTCAGGTACAACACTATTTCTGAAAGAATTCTCATCATTGGCAAAATCGTTTATATCCACCACCACCACCACACCCACGTCCACCACAGCCTCCACCACGAGTACCTTCATTCTTTGCCTCCCTCACTTAAAAAAAGAAGAAAACGCACAAGCATCAATGATAAGCCCAAGAAATATAATAGCACCGATTTGACCACAGCACAAGAAACAGAACAGGAACTCTTCAAAAACTGAACTTTCAGCTTTACATGATTTATACTATAAAGGAAGTAACTATAATAGATTATTAGAATATTAGATATAATTCCATGTTGATTAACTGGAACAACTATGAATGAGATCAAATCTACCATTATCAACCTTCCTTTAAGACAAAACTTCTTACCATCGCATAAACACTTTGTTCAAAAACACAGAACTGATGGAATGTCAATTTACACTTTCAAGGAATATAAAAGAAAAAGTTCCCCGCTGTCTTCTAATTTCATTTGTATAGTTAAGGCATGCACCTTAGGCGTTGCGCGTTAGTATCAAACTCCAAAAATGCCTCAAGACCTCTTGCACCTTAGGTAATGCGTCTGCTAGCACTTTTTCATAAGAAGATAGGCATGACTATTCAACAACAGACATGAGATCATAAGAAAACCATGCATATTGGCCAACAAAAATAATATAGTTCACATTTTGTAGGATAATAAGGCGGATCAATCTTTGGAATTTCTTACCATCATCATATATTCATATATCAGAAGCTTATATTATACATATATGTATGTACATATAGATAAAAGGGAATTTAAGGATCCCAGCAGCTTGAGTGCACCTTGACAGCATAGCAAACCAATATGCTTTTAAGAATCTTTTGCTATGTTAACTCTAAGAAATAATTGAATAAAGACAAGAAACTCTCCATGGTTATATACCAAGAAAATGACTCACAACTGGTATTCTAACAATCAGAGTCCAACATTCACTTACCAAAAACGAAACCTAAGCATAATAAAATTAAACACACTCAAAACCCACCAGAGATAACTTCAACTTAACACAATCCATAAAAATCGAGACCCAATACAGAGCTGAAAATTAAAGAGCAACTTTCATAGAGAAAACTTGTAACAACCCGAATATTTACAAAATAATATTTAATTGAAATTTTAGAGGTTAATTGTGAAAATTGGTAAATTGTTGGTGACTAAATCAAAATTTATGAGAGTTTATAGGCCATTTTAGAAGTGAAGGAAATCCAAGGACCAAGCCTTGAATTTACCCTAAAACTGTCAGCAGCTTTGATTATAAGCGTACATTTGGTTCTGATTTTCAGAACCAAAACGCTCCCAATTTTCCTTTCCCATATGCAGTTTCCAACTCCGATTCCGACGCCGTCCAAATTCCGATCATCGTTTTAAACCCACCGTTGTGTTCATCATCGAGCGAGGAACAAACCCTTCAAATTAATTGAAGCGAAACGTGGCCAAACGTCGGGAATTTCCAGTCAAAGTAGCGACGGTTTTGTTAGCTCTATCGCCGAGGAAATCTTAAATTCACCACTGATCGTTGCTCCGTTTACGACACCTCCCGCACCATCGTGTTCCTTGTGCCGTTCCGAGTTCACCGGTGTCAACCTTGTCCGCCATAGACGGCGGTGCGTGTGGAGGTGGTGCAGTCAAAAATTCGGCCGATTTGAAATCGAGCTCTCCGCCGTTCAAAAATTTGAACCGATCGTTGTAAGTATCTTGAAATCGCTCAAAATAATTTTTAGAAATTTTTCCGGGATTTTTAGGGCCCCGGAGGACGCCTCACGCGCCACACGCGCCGCCGCAGGGCGAGTGGCTGCTGGAAACCGGTTCTGACCGGTTTGACCGGTTTCAACCGGTTCGAACCGGTTTGACCGGTCTGACCCGACCCGACCGTTGACCCGACCCGACCCGACCGTTGACCGATCTGACCCGACCGTTGACCCGACCCGACCCGACCGTTGACCCGACCCGACCCGACCGTTAACCGTTAACCGTTGACCGTTGACTTTCTTTGACCAAAACTTAAAATGGCTTTGACCGAGCATTAAACGACCGTTAATCTTTTCCGAATATACCTATCCTGATAGTTTTCGACGTGCCGAATCCGTTTCCGTGGTCCGTTTTGTCAAATTCAAATCCGAAGGTTTCCAAATCTACGGTCAAAGTGGTTGACTTTGACGTTGACCAAGAATTTGAATTTTCGAAAAGTCATACTTTATGTTTTTCGACGCCCTGATTCCGATTCCGCAATCCGTTTGGCCAAATTCAGACTCGAAATACCTCAAATTGATAGTCAAACCCGAAAAATGCGTATATACTTAAGAAGTTTAGCTTTGAACAATTAAATAAGATTTGAGACTGATAAATATTATTGTTTGAAGGTACAAGAGACTCTCCGGATCGTTCGATAGCTCGACCCAGCTCTTCTAGATCAGTTAAACCACGTGTGCCAGTATTCACCCGTTCGAAAACTGTAGCAGAGCGTGGTGAAACCAGCAATCAGTAGATTTGTTATTTGAATCTATTGTCGAGGTGTGTTCCCTACTTGTTATTGAACTGTTTTATTGGTTTTAATACGTGGTACACCGAATTCATTGGCTATTGTTTTATGGATGCACCAATTTAATGTGACAATTTATGGAATATTGCTGCTATCTAATTTTTGTTTTGAAATGGTATATGATTACCATGTTTTTGGATTTATGGAATTTATGTCACGATACAATTGAATTTTGGAATTGAAATACGATGGAATAGCTCTGATCAAGCTAACTGGGCCTAATGTGACTCTTGAGGGCCCCAAGATGTTTCATTAGGTCGGCTTTCCTTTGCTGTGTGCTTAGGGTAAGCTATATGTACTTATTGACTTGGGCTTAAGGATACAAGCTTCAGAGCCTATCCTTAAGTCGGCTTTCTTTTTGCTATGTGCATAAAGTAAGCTATATGGAAAATAATTTTGGGAACTACTGATGGTGTACCAGAAAAGGGTTTAAACTATGATTTTCAAAAAGTTAAACTCTTTTACGAATTTGTGAGATTACTGGACTATGATTTGTACCTATTGTGATTTTATGAAAATGTTGGGACACACTGAGCCTAGCTCACCTTTTGAAAATGTTTTCCCCCTTTCAGATACTGTTGGGTAGATACCTTGGTTCGAGCACTTGGAGGATCAACATATCTCTTGAAGTAAATCAGATTGTAATGTTTTTATCTGGCAAGTTGACTTTATTTTGGTGACATGGGCCTTATTTTAAAATATCGGATTTTATAATGATAACACTTTTGCTACTACTGCTCGGTTTATTGTGATTTTGAATTTGAAGACATGTTTTAAATTAAATTATTATTTATTTGTACTATATTTACGAGTTGTATTTTGATAGTATAAATTGTTTATAATTTCATGTTATTTATAATGTGATTTTATATTGATGAAATAATGGTTGCGAAAAATGTCTTTAATAATTATAATGTGATCACTAGACTTAGTCGAAACGCATAGGCCGGGTCTAGGGGTTACAAAACTTACCAGCCTGAGCAGGAGGGAGAGGCTTGGAGGGAAGCTTGGCCTGAGCAAGAGGCTGCGGCTTAGCTTGAGACTTTGTGATGCCTTCCTTTGGGGCGTAAGCAGTGGCAGTGGCGGCTGCAACAGCCTTTTGCTGAGCAGCGATCAGCAAGGAGAGTTCCCCAGTATCATCATCTCCCAACAAATCAAAAGGGTTCAAACTAGTCATTTCTTTTCGAATGAAAAATACACACTAACCACCTCCAACCCCTTATTTTCCAAATAATCTTTCTTTTCAAAAAACCACAAAACCTTATTCCAGCAGAACTTCAATTAGAATTTTAAATTATGAAACCAAACAGAACTTCCAAATAAAAGTGAAGTTAAAATAGACAAGAATACAGCCGACACACAGTATTTTTTTCACTGTAGATTCTTTTTGATAAAATATTTTTTAACAACTTTTCTTATTTTAAAGTTTTTTTTATTTCTTCGGTAAACTTTACGCTTAGTAACTAAACTTTAATAATAATTTCGTTTGAAGCCTAAATTTTCATTTATTTCAAAATCATACTTAATATTTATTTATTTTTCATTTGATTTTAGTACACCGTCATTAATAACTTACCGAACTGCTGCATGTATTTTTTTTATGGCTAAATTACATCATTCATCATTTAACTATCTTTGAAAAGATAAATCTTATTATTTATTAAATTTTTTAATAGTACATTTTAAAAATTAAAAAGAACAACTTTAATAGAATGGGGGGAATACTATTTTTGAGCTGTTCTTCCAGCATTTACGTGAGACAAATGTTGCACCAAACTCATTTACCGTATTAAATGTGTTTGATCATTTGATAAAACCTCTCCTTTTCAAGGAGAAAAAAAGGAGGAAGTAAAGGTTCATGTGCCCGATAGGCATGGTAAGGATTATCAATATAGATTGGTCCCTACCATGTTCGTTACCTACCTCGAGAGAAGCTTTCACCTGTACCCAATTCGAACCCTTAAACAACCTCTATCCCTTTTTAAAAAAAACCAAAAATAATACACAAAACACACAGTTGGAAGAAAGTTGCAATCGGAGTATCTATTCATCTGTCGACATGGCAACCTTTTCTCTTTTCATACAATAATCTGAGCAGTTTCCTATACACACAGTTGATGATCTGACAAAACCACAAAAACAACTCCTTAGTATTTACACATTTTAAAAAGAAAAACCAAACTTAAAAAATAATATATATACGAGTCCACAGCTCTTACAAATTTCAACTGACCTCAAAATTTCCATGTATTCATCTATTTGATATGATAGGAGCGCGAGCAAACTGAGTCAAGTGCTTCCGTAAATAATGCAGAAAAGCTGGTCAATGCTTGGAATACTCCTGGTAACCCTGTTTGAAGATTATTCAGTGTCATTGCTCTTGTAACCTCCACTGCTTTGGCATGCCTCATCATTTGATCTTCCACCCGCCTTTGGGAAGCTGCAAGCTCCGATTTCTTTTCAGCCAGGGGATCCCGAGCATCTAGAACCTGCCCATATTCAGGCCCGGATTCAGGAAGTCCGACACCCACCATGGAATATGACTGGTAGAACTTCCTTTCTATGTTGCGCAGAGATGATGCCTTTTTCTCAAGCTCCTTCGATGCCGTTTCAGTTTGCTTCTTAACCTTGAGCTCTTCGGATTGTTTAACGGATATGACATGGACAACATTGATAAAACTTTTGATAGCTTCAGAAGCTACTGTGTCAGGAAGTCGGTCAAGAGCGAGCTTCCACTCGTCACAAAATGCATAAACGCTAGAAGGCTCTGTGTTTCCATTGACATTGTCGTTGCTGACAGGAAGAAGGGTGAGCTTGAACCAGCCATGGAGAGAGCAGACAAAATCCCGCTGAAACTTTATCAAACGGCAGAAATTAGAGTGCCATGCGGAGACCGCTGACTCAAGATCACGTGTTGCCTGCCGATGCAGTTCGGAAGTTGAGTCACCTTTCCCTGATCTGTTTATGAGGCCACGGACTTGTTGCACGATATTGTTCTGAACTTCATGGTATTGATTCATTGACGCCCACATATACCTGAAGCTGCATATGTTCAAATTGACATTCATTTAGCACCAAAATTGTTTAACCATGACGAATTTCTATACTCGGAATTCAGAATAAGGTTTTCAGCTAAAATAAAAATCTATAAAATCAAGGGCTACAAGGCAAACATGCTAAGGGCATGATCATGTGACATAGCAGAGCATTGAATCATAATGATTCACCTTCCTTGAAGCATGCCAACAAGTTCTCTCAAGTAAGAAATAATTTCCAAGGATGGAAAATGGGGAAAGTAAAATTCAAAGTGGCAACTCACAAACAATCTATAAATACCAAAAGTGTCGAAATTATGACTTTATGGTTTATGTGATGCATATAGTCGCGTCGAATGATAAACAACACCTCAAGAGAATGCCCTATCCATTTCAAGATAAAAGCAGAGAGAAACAAAAGGAGGAACAGACTACTTACGCATGACAAATTTCGACAAGCTGAGGAACGAGATCACAGTCTCGAAGCGTGACAATGGCAGTAGAGGTGGTAGACACGGCCTGAGATGTAACGATAATTAGGGACTGCAACCTTGTTATGGAAGCTTTGGTCTTGTCTATCTTGGCTTCATCCTCCCCCTTGTATTCTTGACTTTGCAATGCTGACAACTTTTTCTCATGCTCAATCTTTACTCCTTCTCTAGCCTGAAATTGTGGAAAGAATTATTGCCTATATTAGCCACTCATCCGAAACAACATGGCTCCAACATACGTCACTGTAATGGCGTAATTTCATCATCGGAGGAACCCCAACCACCAGGTAGTTTATCAAATTATATTGGCGCCACATGTTTATTTCCTTATCCAAGAGATGATAATATATAACACAAGAATTTCAATGTCCAACCAATTCAAGAATACTAGCAGATAATATCATAAGGTAGGGGGGAAAAAGAACTTTTATAATTACAACATCATTCAAGTTTCCAAGCAACTTTTTCCCTTAGCTTTTAATTTTTATTTTGAAGGACAAAAACCCAATAAGAAACGTGGGAAGATGTTCAAACACTTCTGTAAACGTCACGCTCAAACCCCGATCCTCCAGAAATAATAATAATTTCTTTAACCGACTGCAACCACTAAAATCACTTGACTCGTGCTATGCTACTATACTATTACTGAAAATAATTCCAATTTATACATCAATGATATATAATATATACACTCCAAATGATGCTACTTTGTTCAAAATTTCATAATGAAAATATTTTATATAAAATTATATATTTACAAAATTTAAATTAATAAATAATTATGGGTGGGTGATAAAAAATTATTAATTTTGTATTTAATTCACAAATAAGAATTTTAATTATTTTATTAAAGATTACATAAAAAAAATAAAAACACTGTCATCACCGTCATCAAATGTTTGTTGATATCCTACTCATTCATCTCAAACGCGAAATTAGGAAAGAGCTTTTACATTTTATTTTTCTCAAATTAGAAGAAGAAGAAGAAGAAAAATTACCTTAACCTCCTCGCACAGCTTCTTCTCCCAAGCCAAGAGCCGGTCCAAAGTAGAACAAAGGCTCTTAGAACGGCCCGGTTCACTAAGGGCAGCCGAATCAAGCCGGTATTTCACCGCCAACGGAGGCTTTGAAGTCCAGCTCGAGCTCAAGTTACTCAATATACTACTCGAATGATACACCGTTCCTGTAATTTTTTTAATCACAAAATAAACTAAATAAGACTAATTACTTTTTTGAACTATTAAAATTTCTCCATGTTAGAAGCTTACTTTTCAATTGCCTGAAACTTTTATCAAGCTGTTCTTTACTGATCTCTAACATCTCTGATACCTGATCTCCGGCGGCGGCGGCTTTGTCGAAATTCTCTTTGATCGCATCGACAATCTCTTTCAAATCCTTATGTCTAACCACCATCTTCATATCCATCATAGCACCAGTTCTAAAACTGGCCGCCGATCCCGCATCCTCCGACTTACTATCCATTTTATTACCACCGGCGCCTCCATACATCTGCTGCGGTGGCTGGGCTGGCGGAGGAGTCTGATTATGAAGATTACGCAACTTCTCCGACTCCCCTCTCATAGAGGACCCGAAATTCTCAATCTCGGATCTGGATGCCAAGTAATCGCTCTCCTCCGCCTCACCATCTGATGAACTCGTTGTAGTGTAATTGTCGTGTTCGTGATCTCCCCATTCACTACATTGAACTTCTTCTCTTCCGGTTTCCTCATTGAAATTACTCTTAGCGTGATCCGAATTGATGTTGTAACCATGATTCGGTTTTTGTGGATGGAAGAAATCGTATTCTGATTTTTCCGTTTCGGTATCTTCATGGCTGCTGTTGTAGTCTAAATGATGGTGATTGCGTTGGGGCAGTTGTTGCTTTCGTTGTTGAAGCTTCTGGTAGAAGAAATCGGAGTCCGGCGGGGAGGGAGGGCAAAAGTTTTCCCAGTTCCAAACAGAAGAAGCTTGAGAATGAGTGTCAGAGTAAGTGGAATTAGCTTGAAAAGCTGTGGGGAAAAAGTTGTTTGAAAAACCGGATTTCGAGCTTCGAGGTGAAGAATAAGGACTCGACTCGGACAAAATGTGCGGGAGTTTTGGCGGTAACTTACGTAGCCGGCGACGATTGGGTGCCGGAGATGGGAGACTTGAAGCGGAGAGAATGTGAGGGAGTTTGGAGCTAGCGATAGTGGGAGAAGGGGCAGGCGAAGGAGAGAACGGAGGAGGAGGAGGAGGGTGGAGAGAAGGGGAAGGTGATTGAGGGACACGTGGAGGGATAGGATTGGTGGGTGGCGTAGAAGGTTTGGCAGGGTGGATAACGACGGCAGGGGTTTCGTCGGAGACGGAAAGGGGCTCACCAGCTGCGAAGGAGGAGAGAGCAGAGCCAGTGACACGGAGAGAGCGGAAGTAATCAGCGTGAGCGGCGGCTAAGTGGTGTCGAGCGTTAACGGCTTCCTTCATAAAGCGGCGCCTCTCCTTGCACCGCCTCACAGTGTCTTCATTGTCTAGCTTAGACGGCGAACAACCCATGTTTGATGAATCAAACAAATTAAGAAAAGAAAAATGAAAAAGAAAAACAAAAGAAGATGAAGGCTGTGGAGGGCTTACAAACAGTGGCGCCCGATTTAAGCTCAGTAAATGGTAAGTGTGACTTTGTTTTAGAAAGATAAGATATGGATAGCCAGTGGAAATGTTCCCACCACAACACTGTACAAAAAAGTACCTACTTTTTTTTCAAAAAAGAAAGAAACAATGCATTGTGAAGTGTGGGTTACTTGGGAGCTAAATTACAGTCTCCTAAGTCCTACCCTACCATCGCTTGTATTACTTTTTTGTTTCTTGTGAAAGTAGATTTATAAATTCGATCAAAAAATAAATAAAGTAGATTTACAAATGCTTAAGAAAGCTAAAAAGGTGATTGCTTGCTATTATTTTTCTCTTCTTGCCATCACAAAGGAGGACAATTTGTAAACAATAAATAAGTGGAAATTTTGTGCTGAAAGCACTTGACATACCCAGTGATTGTACATATTTGTTCTTCATCTTCATTAACTAAAAGAATGATGGAATGCAGTAAAAGTGTTGGTTTTGAAGGAAGAAAATAAGCATGGATGGGGAACCCAAATTCAAAAAGACGCCAAAAGTTGACCCGGGAAGGAGAAGTAACATGCACAAAAGCACCGCAACTGCAAAGCATAGAAAGGCAGAATAACATTTTAACATAGATATTCCACAATGAGTGTATCCTTTTCTAAAAAACAATGATGTTAACAAAACAAATGAATAAATAAATGTGGTGGGAAGTGAAAGGTGCTTTGTTACTCAAATATATTGTTTTTTTTATTATTTATGAAAATAAAATTTATTTTATTGAATTAATCATCGATATTTGATATATTTTGAGATTAATTCATTATGAAAATGACTTTCTTAACTCAATTTCTTACATTCATAAACATTAATATATTAACCTTAAACTTTATTTAAAGAATCTAGTATTTTATTTCACTATGCATACTAATTATTAGTTAAAACATATTTTTCAGAAAAAAAATGTACTGTATAACACTAAGTGGCGGATGTACATGGAGGTCAGGGTAGACATGTGCCCACCCTGAAATCTGAATTTTCTTATATTAATTGTTAATTTTATTGGTAATACTTATACTAAAATTTTATTTGTGTCTACCTCATATGAATTTTTTTATTATTAATATCTATGTGTTCACCCTCAAAAAAATATTATCCGCTACTTATAACACTTATCATACATGTAAAAAATGTTATTTATATAAATAAAATAAAATTAAATTAAATTAAAATTATATTATATTATATTATATATAACTAAGAAAATAATATATTTTAATAATAAACTATAAAAGGGAGGTTAATTCTCTCCTCATCTTTTCTATTTTATTTTCATATTCCAATTGGGGACCCAAACTCTCCTTTTCTACTATTTTCTTCTTCTTATTGGTATTATTATTTCTTGACCTTTTCAATACAGCTTTTGGCTTTCCGTTTAACCATTAAAAACTTAGGCACTTGGAACGGTGTGAAGCAACCTTTCTTGGTTTAAGGCAGAAGCGGATGTATGTGTTTGAATGATGTACACATGTTTATTTTAAAATATAAATTTTCTAATATTAATTATTTATTTTATTGATAGTGTTTATTTTTATTTTTATTCGCTCTATATAAAAAACTTATGTTATTTATATATATATTCACCTTGAAAAATATTTTTAAATATGTCATTGGTTTAAGGCGAAGGTTAATGATTATGCCTGCTCTAATCTCCTCCCACAAATCCAAACATTGATGTTCCACTCAAAATTTTAAACACAAATCCAAACTACAAAATGTAGAGCATTAAAATGAAGCCTAATATCCATAATTTAAATATTATGAATATAATAATCAATGTTGAAAAAATTATCAAATAAAAGAATAGATAAAAAAGAAAGAAATTGCAGATTGGAAATAGGCAGGCGGCAATACAAAGGAAATGATATTCCCGAAAGGAACTACACTTTTTAGGAAATCATTTACGGCAGTATTAATATACGGTTAAAAAAATATTATCGGTTTTGTTATTATTTAAATAACAAAATCTGTAAAATTTTACCGGAAATAATATTATTTCTATCGATTTTGTTATTTTTTCTACCGATTTTATTATTGTTGGACACTTTATCAAAAATGTTAAAAAATATTGATATTTTAAATAAAAATAATAATATTTTAAATAATTTTTTTACCAATTTTATTATTAAGTAATAATAAAATTAATAATATTTTTTTAATTGTATATTAGGAACGTTGCAATGTAAAATTTCGCCTCTTTAGATTGGATTATTTAAATCTTACCTTTTCTTTTATTTCGCTTAGTGGACGAATAAGGATTAGATCAACGTGTTTCTGGACACACGTTGTTTCCCTCTGTGGGCCCAAATTACTCATTTCTGCTTCATCAAATAATTAATCTGAACAGTTTCACAATACTATAATTTCGTAAGCGTAAATTACACATTTAATCAGCTAACTAGTTTTACTGTTCTATTTTAGTCATTTAACGGTCTTTTTTTAAAAAAAAAGTTATAGTTAAGTTTATTTTTTCCTGTTTCGATCATCTCCCGTAAAAAATTAAAAAAAATTTAATAACAATATTTTTTTTAATGAAAGGTAACTAAAATAGAATAATAATACAATTTTAGTTATAATTTTAAAAGAAACAATTAGATAATCAAAATATAATACTAAAATTAGTCAGATGACTACATACACAGATTATCCATTTACTAAAAGCATAATTAATTAATAGCCACCGCCACGGCATCAATCTATATTGAGCATATCAAAACAAATAGAAATAGACTCGTGTCCTTTCAAGAAAGTCACATTTTCACGTTCAAATGGATAGGGATGAACCTATAATTTTATATTAAAATATATTTATATTTATAAAATTTTAAATATAATAAAATTTATTAATTTTTAAGATTGTAAAAACATATTTTTAATAAAAAATATCTGAATATATAGAATTTATTAATTTTTAAGATTGTAAAAACATATCTTTCAAAACCTGACACCCAAGGTGCCGTTTTGGCCATCCTCGTTCCAAAAAAAAAACATTTTATAACATAAAAAGATTAAAGAGAGATACTAAGAGAGGTAAAAGCAACCGACCAATGATTCAGAGTTCTGACCCCACGTATGAATGGTGCTGTTCAGGTCCCACCACGTTTCGTTTGGCAAACAGCTAGCATTAGCAGAAGAAAAATAAGGATCCAATTTCTCGAAACAAACAAAATAAAATAGGCACTCATTCAATATTAGTAATTAAAGAATTATTTTTTTGTTTCAATATTAGTAATGAAGTAGGAGATAAATTTTTAATATTAAATAATTAAGAGTATTTAAATAAATATTATTTTGTATTCATTATAGATTAATAAAAATAAAATAAGTAATAAATACTAGGTGTAATTTAAAAAAATTATATATTAAAATAAAATAAAAGTAATAATTTAAGTAATAAACTTATAGTTTAGCCAATAAAACATGCATAGAGATGGACGCAGCAAGTCATAACAACCTTTATAACACATTTCAGTGCAGAAGGTTTTTAAGTTTGAAAAGATTGGGAAGGTCCCTTTTTACCTGACAATACCTCTGCATGCACGTGGTGTTGTCATACGTGCTTCTCTGCTACTAAATTGTTCATCCGAGTTGGCCAGAGATGTACGATGAAGAGGAGCTGCCTCATTTTCTCATGGACATGCATCAGCTAAAGAGCTCTCGGATCATGAGAAGGGTACAAATGTGGGAGCAAGATTGAACAAAAACATGCAGTTCAATGCAGCCTCATTTTTAGCTGCTAAGTCGTTAATTTATGTGAATTTCAAGATGAGATCAATACTTATTCGAGCTGTAAAATGTTTCACTGATCCAGGGCCATTTAAGGTCCACCGCACAAGTAGATAAACCAACAACTGTACTTCTTGTTTTCATTATTGGAAAACTGCGCTTCTCTGTATAAATAAACCTACAACTGTATTTATGGAGCTCCATGCAGCAATCAAGGAAATTCAGAGGGAGGAATATGAGGATAAACCGAAGAGAAATAGATGGACATACCATGGCATCATTGATTGCATAAGCAACAAAATAGTGCTCCTCAAAGTCAGCAATTTGAAACAAATCAATAAACTCCATAGAATCTTTTATAATAAACAAGAGCAAAGCAGAGATTATGGAAGTGCCGCTTAGTCATTTGAGCTGCAAGTCAGGGTTGCAAGAAACAAGAACTTTAGTTGTCACTTGTCAGGTTCACATATAAAGCTAAGCTAAGTTTACCGATGCTTGTAGGTATGCTGATAACTTTCTGTTTCAGTGAAAGATGTAGTTACCTGCAGCATAAATTCATCCAACAATTCCAATTCTGATCACCAGAGATGTCGCGCTTAAAGAATCCTCTTATAATATCGAAAAGGCTATATTCAACATATGCCCCCTAATGTTTCCTTATTTTTCCACTTTGATACTTTTAAAGCTTTTTTTGCGTCAATAATCCCTCTTAATGTTTTCAGAATTTACCTCTTTTACCCGAAAAAATAAATAAATAAAGGTAGTTACAAAAATGGGCCAATCACAATGTGTCATGTCAGCTCTAACCTATTTTTCTTTCTATCTTGGTATTTAAAATTTAGCAACTAAAAGATTGATCATTTTTATTTAATTTTTGTATATTTTTTTCTCATTCAATTCAAAAAATTTAATATATGGTTATTTTTATTTTTATTTAATTAAGACTTAATTATTAATAATTCATTATCGTTAAATTTTTAACGAATTATTGACGTGCCAGAATGAATTGTTTCTCCAATCTGAATTCTGGGTTTTTTTCATGAAAAATCGTGTTTAGGAATTTGTAAGATTTTACTAAAAAAAATAGTTTCTGTCATTTAGTGCAATCACTAGATCTTCATATCAGTTTAATTTTGAAGAATAGGCTTGAATAATGTGGTGTAAGGGTTTCCTCTGAGTTGGTGGTGGAGGTGCTTTCTCGGGTTCGATGTGATTGGGAGGTGCATTTGCATTCTTTTTATGGACTACTCAAAGGTCTGTAATCATAACGACGTGGTATTGCTCCAAATGTTTTACTTATATAATTCACTCATAAAGCCTCTAGGCAAAGCTTAAAAACTAGACGAGGCTAGACAAGTCTTTGATGAGATGTTGCACAAGGAACAACTTTTTCACCAATTATCACTATCCCCCTCTTCCCATAACTTTTGCATACATATTTCCTTCAACCATAGTTCCCAATAACTTTTTAATTTAGCTACAGTATACAATCAAAACCTTTAAGCAAGATTGTTGATAAAGTCAATCATCCTGCCGTTACGAAATTCAAAAATATAATTGCTAGATCTATATCATTAATTTATCGACTTACAAATAGTTTTAATGACCTTATGCATGTAAAAGAGACTTATTCCTCTTTCCTTCTTCGCCTTTTGAATAAATTTCTCAATATTCGTTCTCTTACACACAAAAATGTTGATCATCAATCATCTTTTCACCGAATATTATTCTTTACTCAAATTAAAAAAAGATGAATCGTGAATGACTAACGAATAAACTTATTCCTTCAATAAAGTTAGAAGGATAAGATATAAACATTATAAAACTCTAAAAATTCAATTAACATAAAGGGATCTTGTACTTCAAAAAAATAATGGAGGTGCGTGCGTGCATATGCATGTTTGTAAAGAAATTCAAGACAACAAATAATAAAGTCAAATTGTTTATTAGAACAAAACAATCGAACAACAACCTTTAATCTTAATATTCCCGATCAAAATAAATTTGGTTGGAAGGTTTAAGTATCTAGAAAATCCAAAACTGGTCTCCAGATGTCAATGAACTCAACTAAATCACCTCTATTGGCGCATCTAAGGTTGCATTCCCCGGTAGCTCGGCTGTAGCCGTGGAGTTACTTGCTTCCGTGGCCATAATCTTCCTTCTCTTGGGGGGCGGTGGGGAAGCCGGAGGTTGAAGCGAGCGACGCCTTGAGCCCACTCTGATCGGCTCCCGATCACTGGAGCCAATCAAGTGAGGGAAAATCAGTTTAGCCTTAGCCCCACGCATTTCGAAAGCGGCTCTATCGTAAGCCAATGCAGCAGCATCCTCAGGATTCTCGTAAGTCCCCAGCCAAATCCTCAAACCGTTCCTCTTAGGATCCCTTATCTCCGCCGCGTACTTCCCCCAAGGCCTTCTCCTCACTCCTTCAAAGTTCGCCCCCCTCGAAGGCGGCACGTTGGGTTTACGCTCCGCCTTGTTCTTATCCTTCTCTTCGCTGCATTCAACCGCTTTCGAATCAACGTCGTTTAAAGGGCTCCACCCTGAGTTTGCCGCATCGCGTAAAGTAGTGTAAAGCAGCATATCTTAGGAATCATCAATCTTTAAAGGCAAATCACGCCAACTTTCATTGAAACAGATACAACCAAAACTTGAATTCCGGTTATAGGAAGGTTTAAGAACATATTATTGCTGGTGGAAGTTGTTGTTGGCGGCGGTGGAGGAGGCCGGGATACGTCAAAACTATCAAAGAAACGTTGAAAAGATGCAAGGATGTTGAAATTTGATTCAGACAATCTCCATATTCATTTCTGGGGTGTTCCTTTTGACAGATTTGTGATAGTGATTAGTGAAGATTGTGGGTTTATATAGGAAGAAAGAAACAATTTGACATAAATTTCTGTGAATGTTCCTTAGGCGTTCGGACGTTATTATTAAAGTAATTAAATTTAGAAGCCCCGAAGGGGCAAAACTTCCACGATAATGTAAGTGGAAACTTTATTTTCCAAAATAATGTTGTAATGAGATTATTTCCCTAAATAGGACGATTGCTACAGGTGACATACATCTCTCAGCGTCTTCAGCAGATTGCACGGCGTCTTAATAATTTTGTATTTGTTCGAGGAAAGTCTCGGCGTCTTCAACACAATTTTTATGTATAGTAGGATATCTCGACGTCTTTGTATGTAAACTTGGAGCTCTCGGCATCTTCAAAACAATTTTCATGCTCGTTGGATATCTCGACATCTTTCATGTGTTTTAGCAGCCATTAAGTTTACACCAAACCTAGGAAATCGAAACCATGGGAGATAGGGTTGTAATTTAACAATGATGTTAATCATATTTAGTGTAGGGTCGGGCCAGCACTAAATAAAACAAAAGCATTGCCAAAGATAGGGTTGTAATTTAACAATGACGTTAATTATATTAGTAATAATGATTAGTAATAATTTAGTAAAATTTAATAATAATGATTTCATCATTATTAAATTTTAACTACTAATGATTTAATAATAATAATTTAATGATTGGATACAAATGATTTAATAATGATTTGATATTTAATGATTTAGTAATGATTACTAATTAAAATCATGATTAGTAATAATGATACTAATAATGATTTACTAATTATTAATTTAATAATGATTTAATAATTATTACTAATAATTATTTAGTAGTAAAAAACTCAATTTAGTAGTAAAAAACTCAATATAATAGTAATAATATTCGATTCAATTACTTCAATTTGATACAAATAATTCGAATAATGATTACAACTCTTGACGGTGTCGGGGTGTTGTTGAGTAATAATGTCGAGACGCACGTCGGTTTCGTTGTGTTCGTTGCACTTGTTCAGGAGTTTGTTCATCAACCAACCTGCTCATTCATCGAGGGCATATGTTTTGGTGTTGTAAATATTTGCCCACCACCACTATGCTCTCCCATCTGAGGACAAATACTCGTACTTGTCATCATAGATGTCATCTGATCAAAATCATTTGTTGCCCCAAACATGGGAGAGAACATGAGTGATTGATAAGGAACATGCTGGGGAGTGTAGGGCGTAACACCAGAATCACCAACCATCTTTCTCTGTTCGTTGTCAAGAACGACTTTTCATGTTCCCAAAATTAATTCAGATAATCCGAACTCTGGAAGTCAAAGTCATTCTCTTGTATGGGAGTGAGCGTTGGCAAGTTTGAACCCTTGTTGTTCCAATAATTGATATGGTTGGCATGCATCACCGACCAATCCTCATTGACCTTACCCCGCACATCTAATTTGTGGAGAGCGTCATGATTCTATGGAATGATTGGAATAGGTTGGTGGAAGTCGAACTGCCTCAACACTCTATCGGTAAATTGGAACTCCACAAATGTGAAATGGATCAATGGTGTAACAGCACACCAATTAGCTGAATTGCAGTTGACTTTCCTCTTGCCAGAAGGTAATTTTTTTGATTTAAAATATTTGATCTTAAATTAAATAAAGAATATTACATCAATAACAATAATTACATAATTTTATTTTAATTGGTATACAAATGGAGGCATAAAATAGAAAGAACGGGGTTGGCGCACAATAACGTGAAAGAGTTTAGGTTTAAGATTGACATCAAATACAAAGTTGAGGTATATATAAAATTAATTAGCGAATTTATTTTTTATTATGTTTATATTATAATATTGTTCTTTATTTTTTTTGTTGATTTTTATAATTATTTAATTAAATAATAACTATATAATTTTGTTTTATAGTTTATTTGGAGGCCGTGCGATGATGGAGAAATTATGTCGTGTGTATCACAACATGTCTGGGAGGGTTGTCAATATTGGTGTGTTGTTACACCATTGATCCATTTCGCATTTGTGGAGTTCTAATTTACCGATAGAGTGTTGAGGCAGTTCGGCTTCCACCAACCTACTCCAGTCATTCCAGAGAATCATGACACTCTCCACAAATTAGATGTATGGGGTAGGGTCGATGAGGATTGGTCGATGAGGCATGCCAACCATATCAATTATTGGAACAACAAGGGTTCAAACTTGCCAACGCTCACTCCCATACAAGCGGATGACTTTGACTTACAGAGTTCGGATTACCTGAATTATTTTTGGGAACATGGAAAGCCGTTCTTGACAACGAACAGAGAAAGACGACAATTTATAGAGTATATTAAAAAATTTGGTAAACCCGAGAAACCAATAAGGAGTGGGAGTTCTTCTCACCGTGGAGCAGAACAAGAGGCAATGGATAATATCCCACCAGAATCTTTTGATCACACAAGATCATTTAGTTAAGTGGTTGGTGATTCTGGTGTTACGCCCTACACTCCTCAGCATGTTCCTCATCAATTACTCATGTTCTCTCCCATGTTTGGGGCAACAAATGATTTTGATCAGATGATGACAGGTACAAGTATTTGTCCTCAGATGGGAGAGCATAGTGGTCGTGGGCAAATATTTACAACACCGGAACCTATGTCGTCGATGAATGAGCAGGTTGGTTATGATTAACAAACTCTTGAACAAGTGTAACGACCACAACGAAACTGACGTGCGCCTCGACATTATTACTCAACAACACCCCGACACCGTCAAGAGTTGTAATCATTGTTCGAATTATTTATATCAAATTGAAGTAATTGAATCGAATATCATTACTATTAAATTGAGTTTTTTACTACTAAATAATTATTAGTAATAATTATTAAATTAATAATTAGTAAATCATTATTAATATTATTATTACTAATCATGATTTTAATTAGTAATCATTACTAAATCATTAAATATAAATCATTACTAAATTATTTGTATAAAATCATTAAATTATTATTAAATCATTAGTAGTTAAAGTTTAATAATAATGATTTTAATAATGATGAAATCATTATTATTACTAATCACTATTGGTATCATTATTACTAATATAATTAATGTCATTGTTAAATTACAACCCTATCATTGGCAATGCTTTTGTTTTATTTAGTGTTGGCCGACCCTACACTAAATATAATTAACGTCATTGTTAAATTACAACCCTATCTCCCATGGTTTCGATTTCCTGGTTTTTTGTAAATTAAATGGCTGCTAAAACACATTAAAGATGTCAAGATATCTGAAGACGCCGAAAGCTCCAAGTTTGCATGCAAAGACGTCGAAATATCCTACTCTGCATGAAAATTATGTTGAAGATGCCGAGACATCCCTCGAACAAATGTAAAATTGTTAAGACGCCGTATAATCTACTGAAGACACCGAGAGATACATGTCACCTGTAAAAATCGCCTTTTTTAAAAAATAATCTCATTATAACATTATTTTGAGAAATAAAATTTTCCACTTGCATTATCGTGGAAGTTTTGCCGGAAGGGGAAGGAAGTAATTAAAGTAATTTTTTTACTAAAGCACCCATATCATATATACAAAATATAATAAAGCACCAATATTCCCAGAATGTGCCTGGAACGCCACGTTTCTTCCTTTTATTAAAAATAGTTTTGAATTTACGCGTTGTAAGCCTATTTTATCATGCCCACTCCCGCTTCTCGTATCTTAATTTTCTGTCTTCAAAAGAAAAAGAGCGAGAAAGGGTTAGGAGAAAGACTGTATATATATATAAATCGAGTTTTGAAAGAATCTATTTATTTTCATCCCAATATGTTTATTTTTAAGTTTATATTTAATCTGCACTTTTTTAAAAAAATACAATTATATTTGTGTTTATTTATTTGAAATTATATATTCATATTTGCGGGAGTGGAATAAAAAATTTATTAAAACGATATTAAAATATTTTTATTTTTCATAAATATATTTTTTTAATTAAGGATTTTAAAAATATATATTTTTCAATATTAATTAATATTTAAAAAGATTGACGGGCCCAAGGACCCACGAAGGTGACTCTATTTGTAAAATCGACAGACTTTCATTTAGCTAGTGGAATTGAGGCAAAATCGTTTAATCTGTATATCGATTGAATTTGTGGATAGCTTACCGTTCCTCTTAGGGATGGCAATGGGTCGGGTCGGGTCGGGTTTTTGGGCCACCCGACCCGACCCGAGAAGAAAGGGTTTTTCACCCGTGACCCGACCCGACCCGACGAAATTAAGGTTTCACCCGACCCGACCCGACCCGAACATATGACTTAGAAACCCGACCCGAAATAATAATAAAAAAAATTTTATTCAATGAAAACAGTGACTTAATTGAAAAAATTATATATGGAGGGACATTATTATAATTATCCCTAAATATATAGGATAAAATTATATATATTTTTCGGGTCGGGTCGGGTCGGATTTTTTTCACCCTAAACCCGACCCGACCCAAACAGTACATTTAAAAAAAACCCGACCCGACCCGAACCCAAAATTTTTAAAAAAAAATCCGACCCGATCGGGTCGGGTCAGAACCCGTCGGATTCGGGTTGAGTTGCCATCCCTAGTTCCTCTCCTGTTTCCTTTCTAAAAATTCCTAATTCATTTCTTTTAAAGATTCACTCTATTTCTAAATTAACATAATAATTTTAGGAAACATCTTAAATCAAGTCTCTTATTTGTATTTAAAATTAACTATATTTTTTATTTATTAATTGAAATAAATTATTCACTTATCATTTAAAAAATTAATAAAAATATTATTTTTTTATATAGATTGCAGGCTGTGTAACACCCTAATCTCACATAATCACAAAAGTGACTAGTCTTTACTTAAAACCATACTCAACTTTTAAAATATTTACACCAAATAAGAAAATGTATAAACACATTGCATAAATAAATAAAATATTACAACTTGACTTATTTATAAACCATAATATCTATATGTCTACCAAGTCGTCATCATTATACTCTGATACTCTGTTGAGACTCCTCTTAGTTTGTCCCATCGAACTCTTTGTAACTTGTAACCAGCGAACGGAAATACATTCCGAATGTTGAGCTCACAAGCCCAGTACCACACAATACCTCTACTATACTACATGCATTCATAGCATAAACATGCCAACGACTATAATCAGAGAAGTTATACTAGCAATGTCATCAATGCTATCTAGCCATATATCTAAAGTACATCCACAATCATAATGATATCAGTCTCATGTTTCCCTCAATTCAAAACGAAGGGTCTGACCATGAACATAAATATATTGGGTTTATAACATCAGTATCATACAACTATGCATCAACATGTTAATACACAATCATCACATAAACACAATGATAGCACATGGTGTCACAATAACCGTAAGGTACTAATCATACAAAAATAAGTAAGCATCATGATATAGTCCAAGGTCACATCAACATCACGTGACTCACACCCTTTTAGCTTACGATGAAGGTACTCTAGATAAGATCTAGGTCCCAAAGCATCAAAATCTTACTTCCAATTGACGTTCATTGTCAAGCACCTAGGGTGAAATCTGAGTCACATAGCATCAACATCTAACACGCAACTAACCTCATAATCTTGAGTACACAAGACATGTTAGATCATGAAGCATCATAACGACATTCGACTAGCATTCTTTAAGTGCCTCAACCCAGTTATTAGGATATTCATATAACACATCATACACATCCATCAAACATAATAGACGATCGTCAATCATAAGCAATGTTTTTAAAACCGGACCGGACCTTGAACCGGTGAAGGTATTGGTTCACTGGTTCAACCGCGGTTCAACCGGATTTTATATAAAATAATATTTTAAAATTTTACATAATATTCAAAGCAATATTAATATATATATAACACTTTTTTTAAGTTTACAATATTAAAAGGTAAAAAAATATCACAAGTCATAACATATATAAGTTAAAAAACATAAAATCAAGTGAAACAAAATGATTCAAATCAACTATAACATAATATTTAAGGTAAAACATATTAAATAATAAATATAATTATATAACTATAATAAAAAATAAAAAAATAAATTTGGGGCTGAAAAAAATCATAACAAACGATGTCGTTTGGTTTAAGTTTTTTTTAAAAGAATCCCACATGGCTAAGAAACATAGAAGAGCATCCCAAAAGTCTAAAGAGTAAAAATATGAGAACAAAACAATCCCACATGACTAAGAAACATAGAAGAGCATCCCAACTTACTTCTATAAATACTAGAGGTAATTTGACATTCAAAATCATGGAGCCTTTTGGTGAGCATAGAGCGAATATCAGGTTTTAATCGAGCTTCTAAATTTTTTTTAAGTTCGAGCTCGAGTTCAAGTTTCAATATTATATTTCGAGTTCGAGTTGAACTTGATAATTTTTAGCTCGTGAGTTTTTAAGTCGAGTTGAGCTTACTTTTAAAGTTTTCGAGTTCGAGTCGAGCTCAGCAGTACTCGTGTTTGACTCGGCTCGTTTAACAAATGACGTCGTTTGGTTTAATTTTTTTTAGATAATTAAGATTTATTACCCAAAATAGCAGATCCCAGCTACAAAACAATACACCAGGATGTCAAAAGAATGAGGAACCTATTTACAAACAAAATTAAGCAATACCCCAATTACGACATAGATCTAAATTGATGCTATTGTTTCTATTGATGGAACCTATCACTTAAAACAGTCCCTACAATCATCTTAACGTTGTTGACGATTTCCTCATTATTTCGACTTTTCCCTGTAAAAAACCTTCGATTTCGTTCCTCCCAAATGGTGTAATTAAAATCACACCAAGAGAGTCTCAAAATAGTCGAAATCAAGGACTTACCCTTCCAAGAAGATGCTGCCCATTCCAGCAGATCAGACCATAAGGAGAAAACAGAATTTAACCCGGACAATTGGAGCAGAGAACTCCAAATGGAAGTTGTAAACCTATACGTAACAAATAGGTGGTCTCTAGTTTCAATTTCATCATGGCAGAATATACAATCAGCATTATAAATAATCCCGAATCGTTGCAATCTGTCCTTGGTTGGGAGATGATCCAGAATGATCATCCAAGAAATAATACTATGTTTCGGGACATGGAGAGAAAACCAGATCAACTTATGCCAAGAGACTTTGCTATTTTTAGGCCGAATATCTTCCCAGATTTGCGCGGTGTTAGTTGCAGAAGAAAGCGTTAACGTTATGGTTATGGTTCGTAATTTTAAAATACTCTTAAAAATCTAGCTTGCATTATGCGGCTAAGACATGGTGCAGAAATAAATTTTAATATGTAGTTATAATTATTATTATTTTCTAACCAAATTACAAAGTAGGATTACAAATATGACTTGATTTAGAGAATAATCTTAAAAAAATTCACAATATATGCACATGTTTGAATGACCAATTATGTTATTATAAATAAAGTTTGAAACTTCGTAGAATCAGATGAAGTGCCAGACAAGCCTTTTTCATGTTTTAACCACATATAAACTTTTGTCAGCTTTATGGTTGGGGTATTATCTTTTGCAAGAGAACTGTTCTCAGCAGAGTTTCTTAACTAAATTATTGCCTTTAGGGTTTAAAAGATTTAGAGAATCAAAGATAAAGTCAACATTTTTTATTGTTAGGGATGGCAGAAAATATATAAATATTTGAAGGTTAAGTATAATTTAACCGTGAGTATAATTCCTAAGGGTGTAGAGGAGGACATGCTTTTGCTGAAATTCCAACTTCTATCTTAAATTCTTCTTATTCTCAGTCCAATCGCATAACAAATTTGTGCTCTCGATGAGAGATAGGGTCAACAATGCGAAAGCTATTAAAGCGTTGCAAGGCACTAACTCCAACCATGAACGGCTTTTGACTTGTCTACAAACTCACGTATCTCAACAACAAAACTGCAATCAGTCGTTCCAAAATCAGAGCTCTCAACTAGACGCTCAAGTGAATGTTGGAAATAAAACACTCACACAAACAACTTTTATTGAAACTCAAACAAATATTACAAGAGTACTCTCACTCAAAAACAAGAACTACAACTCACTCTTATAAGACTTTGCTTCTTCACTCACTTAGAAGCTCTTAATTTTTCTTGATGCTTAAAACTAAAATGGGAAGGGGTATTTATACTACTCAAGAACAATCCTACACCACACAAATAAACTAATTTAAACCATTACAAATTCAACAAATATCTAACTCTCACCTAACTAAATTGATGTAAGCAATGACATCATTAATTAAATGATGTAAGCAATGACATCTTTAATTAAATGATGTAAGTAATGACATCAATTTAGTTTGGGTTTGGGTTTAGGCTCCCATAATGGATCAAGTTTATGATCCAACACCCTCCCTTAAACTTGATCTCGTGACCCCTAGTAGGTTCCTTAATCTTAAGAAGTCTTCGCTGGTCAGTGGCTTGGTAAAAATATCAGCAACTTGATCTTGTGACTTCACATATTCAACTTCCACATCTTTTCTTGCAACACACTCCCTTATATAGTGGTAGCGAATATCAATGTGCTTGCTTCGATCATGGAATACTGGATTCTTCGCTAAGGCAATGGCTGACTTGTTGTCGACACAAACCTTGGTAGGCTCTTCTTGTATCAAACCAATCTCCTTCAATAGATTTCTAAGCCAAATTGCATGACAAACACATGAGGTAGCAGCAACATATTCCGCTTCACAAGTGGATAATGTGACAATCGGTTTTTCTTTGACATCCATGTGAATGCAATATCTCCCATGAAAAATACGAATCCAGTAGTGCTCCTTCGATTATCTATGTCTCCACCCCAATCACTGTCGCTATATCCAACAAGCTTGTAATCATTAGAAACTGAATAGAACAAGCCAAAGTCAATTGTACCTTTCAGATAGCGAAGAATTCTCTTTGCAGCTTTAAAATGGGTGGTTGTTGGGGATTCCATGTAGCGACTAACCAATCCAACTGCGTGAAGAATATCGGGTCTCGTGCAAGTTAGATAGCGTAGACTTCCTACCAAACTTTTGAAGAATGTTGGATCTACACTTTCGCCTTCTTCATGTTTGGTCATCTTGATCCCGTATTCTGCCGGTGTGCTTATTGGCTTACAGTTCTCCATCTTGAACTTCTTCAGTATCTCCTTTGCATAGCTTTCCTGTGAAATGAAAATTCCATCATTTTGTTGCTTAACTTCAATGCCAAGGTAGTACGCCATGAGCCCCATGTCTGTCATCTCGAATTCTTTCATCATCACATCCTTGAATTCATTAAACATGCTTGGGTTGCTTCCAGTGAAGATCAAATCGTCCACGTAGAGGCACACGATCAAAATATCTTCATCTTTGATCTTGATATATAGCATGCTCGTAGGGACATTTGTTGAAGCCATTCTCTTGGAAGTACTTGTCGATTCGGCTATTCCATGCCCTTGGTGCTTGTTTTAGCCCGTAAAGAGCCTTCTTCAACTTCAACACTTTGTCTTCATGCCCTTTGACTTCATAGCCTGATGGTTGCTGAATGTAAAGTTCCTCTTCAAGAACTCCATTTAGGAAGGCGGACTTTACATCCATCTGTTGTATCTTCCACTTGTTTTGAGCTGCTAAAGAAATGATTAGTCTGATAGTCTCCAATCGAGCAACAGGAGCAAATACCTCATCATAGTCAATTCCAGCCTTTTGACTATAGCCTTTAGCAACTAGCCTCGCCTTGTGCCTTTCAATCTCTCCTTTGGCGTTTTGCTTTGTTTTGTACACCCATTTGACACCTATCGCCTTATGTCCCTTGGGAAGTGAGGTAAGTTCCCATGTGTCATTCTTCTCGATGGCCTTGATTTCTTCGTCCATCGCATCTCTCCATTTCTTTTCTTGTACCGCTTCTTGAAAGCTCACTGGTTCACAATCGGCAAACAGACAAAATAATGTAAGATTATCTTGTCGTTCAGTTACCTCATAGAGATCTCTAAGGCTTCTTGTGCGTTGCACAACTCTTTCACTTTGACTCCCACTTGACGATGATGAAAGTGATGAGTCTCCTTGAGTGGTTGATGTTGGTGAAGTGGGTGGAGTTTCAAGCTCTTGTTGAGATTCATCTAGTTGCTCCCTCATTGTCTGCTCATCTTCTTCAAACTGAGGAAAGAAATTGAAGTCATCTGTATGAGAGTTAAAATCCCATTCTCCTTCTTCGTTGAAGACCACATCTCGACTAATCACAAACTTCTTATTGTCTGGATTGTACAACTTGTAGCCCTTCGAATTAGCATCATAGCCGATGAAGATAAACTCTCGCTTTTATCATCAAGCTTCGTTCTTCTCTCGTCTGGTACGTGAACATGGGCTATACTTCCAAAGGTTCTCAAGTGGGAAATGCCAGGCTTTCTTCCACTCCATGCCTCTTGCGGTGTCTTTCCCCATACACTTCTTGTTGGAGATCGATTTGACAAGTAGACTGCACACGATACTGCTTCCGCCCAAAATTCTTTGGGTAGTTTCTTGCTTTTGAGCATGCTTCGTGCCATGTCGAGGATTGTTCTATTCTTTCTTTCTGCCACACCATTTTGCTGGGGGGATCTAGGAACTGTCATTGGTCGACGAATTCCATTTGCTTCACAGAACTCTTGAAACTCCCTGGAAGTAAATTCTCCACCTCGATCGGATCTCATGGCTTTGATCTTTCTACCGCTTTCTCTCTCCACTGCTGCTTTGAACTTCTTGAAGACTTCAAAAACTTCTGACTTCTGTTTCAAGAAATATACCCAGGTTTTTCTTGAAAAATCATCAATGAAGAGAAGAAAATAGTTATTGTTACCGAGAGAGCTTGGCTTGATCGGTCCACACACATCGGTATGGATGAGCTCAAGTGGCTTCTTAGCTCTTGTCTCTGACTCCTTTGGAAAGCTTTTCCTGAATTGTTTCCCGACTAGACACCCTTCACAGAGCTGGTCAGGATGGTTGATGTGAGGTAGTCCTTTCACCATCTCCTTCTTAGATAATAGCTCTAGACCTCCAAAATTGAGATGCCCAAATCGAAGATGCCAAAGCCATGATGCATCTTTGTAGCAAGCTTTCAGGCACTTTGCAACATCATTTTGTATGTTGATCAAGAACATTCTATTCTTTGACATCGGCACTTTAGCAATGAAGTTATTCTTATCATCTTTTATAGAAAGATTATAATTATTCATATGAATATCATAACCTTTCTCTACCAGTTGCCCTAAACTTAAAATGTTACTTTTCATATTGGGCACATAGTAGACATTTGAAATAAATTGATGTCTCCCATCTTTCAAACGGATAAGAATGTTACCTCTCCCTTTCACTGCTATTGTGGAATCATCTCCAAACGAAACATTTCCACTTACTGACTCGTCTAGCTCCACAAACATGTCTTTCCTTCCACACATGTGATTGCTTGCACCACTGTCAAGATACCAGGAATTTGCTTGGCCACCATCAGTTTCCTTTCGTGCTAGAAGAAGAGTTTCTTTGCCATCTGTCTTTTCCTCCACGTAATTGGCCTTCTCCTCAATTTTGTTGTTGGGAGCTCTACATTCTGAAGCATAATGCCCAAATTTTTGACAATTATAACATCGAATTTGAGATTTGTCATACTTTGAGTTTGGATTAATTCTTCCACGACCTCGTGTTGAGCTTTCTCCTTTCTCATAGTTGTTGTTGGAATTGTTATTATTGTAATTCCAGCCTCGTCCACGACCTCGACTTCCACCTCGTCCATGGCCTCTACCTCTGCCTTGGCCACGTTGGTTTCTATCATTGCGTTGGCTCTCATGCATATCCTTGAGTTGTAGCTTGAGGAGTTGCTCAGTAAACTCATGCTTCTTTTTATGCTTCTCTTCGTATGCTTGCAATGATCCTTGGAGCTGTTCGATCTTCATTTCTTCCAAGTCTTTAGTTTCTTCAATCGTCACGACGATGTGCTCAAATTTGGGATCCAACGAACGGAGTATCTTCTCTATTATCCTCACATCGTCTAACTTTTCACCATTTCTTTTTAATTGATTAGAAACAGCTACTACTCTTGAGAAATAATCTGAAATAGACTCAGATGCTTTCATGTTTAAGGATTCAATTCACCTCTTAATGTTTGGAGACGAACCTTCTTCACTTGCTCGGATCCTTTGTAAGAGGTTTGCAGCTTCTCCCACGCTTCCTTGCTAGAGCTTGCACTTGAAATCTTTTCAAAACCATCATCATCTAATGCTTGATAGATGAGGTAGAGAGCCTTCTTGTCTCTCTTTCTTGAATCCTTCAAAGTTGTCTTTTGATCTGGTGTAAGAGTAGCAAAAACATCATCATCCGCAGGCTCGTTATAGCCTTTCTCTATGATATCCCACACATCTTGTGATCCAAGAAGTGCCTTCATTTTGATACTCCAATTGTCGTAGTTGTTGTTGTTGAGTGTCGGAACTTGGAATGGTGCCATACCATTTGCCATATCTCTCAATATAATCGGATTTTGTCTTCCGGCGGTGCGTGGCGGTGCGTCAGAACTCAGATTGAGAAAATTCTGGCGGCGTCGTATTCCTCTCGTCGAGACCTTCGATCTTTCCAACTCTCTCTGATGCCACTTTGTTGGAAATAAAACACTCACACAAACAACTTTTATTGAAACTCAAACAAATATTACAAGAGTACTCTCACTCAAAAACAAGAACTACAACTCACTCTTATAAGACTTTGCTTCTTCACTCACTTAGAAGCTCTTAATTTTTCTTGATGCTTAAAACTAAAATGGGAAGGGGTATTTTATACTACTCAAGAACAATCCTACACCACACAAATAAACTAATTTAAACCATTACAAATTCAACAAATATCTAACTCTCACCTAACTAAATTGATGTAAGCAATGACATCATTAATTAAATGATGTAAGCAATGACATCTTTAATTAAATGATGTAAGTAATGACATCAATTTAGTTTGGGTTTGGGTTTAGGCTCCCATAATGGATCAAGTTTATGATCCAACAGTGAACTCCACCCCATTCTCCAAATCTATGTCCTACCACAAGCTTTGAACATGGAAAGGTGCAACATTCCTTCTTTTGCGAGCTAATCTGTCATTGTATTACTTTTCCTATTAACATAAATAAACTGCACTTCTCTAATTTTGCGGATCAGGTTGTCGATTTCCATCAGCAGCGGCCGCCAACGCCAAGGGCGAATCGACACTTCATTGAT
Source organism: Hibiscus syriacus (assembly GCF_006381635.1). NCBI lineage: Eukaryota > Viridiplantae > Streptophyta > Magnoliopsida > Malvales > Malvaceae > Hibiscus > Hibiscus syriacus. The sequence goes on along the minus strand of NW_024063109.1, from coordinate 260,683 downwards.
CCAGTTTAACATCACTTTAGAGTCCGATTCCACGATCAGTTTCGCTTTCCTTGACCATTTAGCCTCATCAAACACCTCTAGTGCTGATTTTATTGCCGTAAGTTCTGCATAGTCTACCCCGAAACCAATGGCGGAACACAATGGTGGTTAGTGGGGGACATGACCCCCATAAAATTTGAAAAAATTATAACTTAGGCCTTTAAAATATTTAATTTATCCCCAAAATAAAATTTTAAGTTGACCCTCTAAATTCTATCACAAGTTATGCCACTGCTTAAAACCCTCAATCGGTCTTGAGAACAAAACCCTCAAGACCCCATCCTCCGTGCGTAGCACTCCCCCACACCCTGTCGCCTCATCTTTCGCTGTGCCATCCACATTAAACTTTACAAAGCCTACCTCTGGAGGAGACCATACATAATTGTCACCCTTGCTTCGTGATTTACAATCCAACACACATTTTTGGATTATCCCACCGTTCATCCAAGTTTGGCAACCAACCCTCCTTTGAAGCCTTTAACCAAAACAAGGCTCGAAGCTTAGTGTAAAATAGAAAATTCTTCAAAGTTGTAGGTTTTTCCTTGAATATTTTCTCGTTTCTTGCAAGGCAATTACTCCAAATAGAAGCACCCACAAAAATTAATCGAAGAGACCTTTGTGCACTTGACAAGGAAACATCAAAGCAGTAATCAAATAGGCTTGATAAATCTTGCATTCTATGCCAAAGAACACTCACTAAATTTACTCCAGAAACTATCCACAAAACCACAACCTACAAACAAATGATTAGACTCCTTTTGATTTAACCACACCAGCAAAGGCATTGTGATTCATTCAATTTCACGCCTCTCTTCATTAGAAAGACTTTAGTTGGTGTTCTATCAAGCTTAAGCATCCACAAGAAAATTTTTATTTTTGGAGGAACTTTCAAGTTCCAAATCCCGCCAAAATCGAACTCAGGTTCCTATATATCCACATTTGAGATCAAGTGTGACGTCCCCCTTCAACACGAGACGTTCTTGATATGTAGTCAAGCCGTACTCCACTCATACCCGTCCCAAAGACGTATTAGGTACTTGAAATAGTATTTGGTTGCCATACACGTGCTTGATAGCAAAGGACTATCACCGTGTAACGATGGCGTCATTTCGAATGGAAAGGGTGGCCAAGAAGTGAAAACAGCTAATTGGTTGGAACCATTTGATCGACTCAATAAGAAGGAGATTTGCGTTAACAGATATCCAATCACCCGAAGTTTAAATCGTCCTTATGGATCATAATGACTAAAATATCATCATTAGTTAAAATATTTAAAAAAATCCTAGAATAATGATATAGTTGAGTTATTTCTGATAGCAAGGTGCTTTAAATACTCGTACGAGTAAAAACAACTTAAAAAAAACTATAGGAGGAAAATTATCAAATATCAAAATACTCGGGTCGACTGTTTAAGTAACTAGAAATTCCAAAACTGGTCTCCAGGTGTCCATGAACTCATTTGAATGACCTCCATTGGCGCAGCTAAGGTTGCGTTCCCCGGTTCCTCGGCTGTAGCCGTCGAGTTACTTGCACCCGTACTCTTCCTTCTCTTGGGGGGCGGTGGGGAAGCTGGAGGTTGCAGTGAGCGACGCCTTGAGCCCACTCTGATCGGCTCCCGATCACTAGAGCCAATCAAGTGAGGGAAATTCAATTTAGCCTTAGCCCCACGCATTTCGAAAGCGGCTCTATCGTAAGCCAATGCAGCATCCTCAGGCGTCTCGTAAGTCCCCAGCCAAATCCTCGAACCGTTCCTCTTAGGATCCCTTATCTCTGCCGCGTACTTCCCCCACGGCCTTCTCCTCACTCCTTTAAAGCTCGCCCCCCTCGACGGGGGCACGTTGGGTTTACGCTCCGCTTTGATCCTATCCTTCTCTTCGCTGCATTCAACCGCTTTCGAATCAACGTCTTTTAAAGGGCTCCACCCTGAGTTTACCGCATCGTGTAAAGTAGTGTAAAGCAGCATATCTTCGGAATCATCAATCTTTAAAGGCAAATCACCCCAACTTTCATTGAAACAGATACAACCAAAACTTGAACTCCGGTTATAGGAAGGTTTAAGAACAATATTATTGCAGGTGGAAGTTGTTGTTGGCGGCGGTGGAGGAGGTTGAGATTCGTCAAAACTATCTAAGAAACGTTGAAAAGATTCAAGGATGTTGAAATCTGATTCAGACAAAATCTCCATATTCATTTCTAGGGTTTAGTGAAGACATGGCGAAGGGCGAATGGTACTGTGGGTTTATATAGGAAGAAAGAAACAATTTGACATCAATTTCCCTGAATGTTCCTTTGGCGTTCGGACATTATTATTAAATTAATTAAATTTAGAAGTGGGGGAAGGGAATTTTAATTAAGCACATGTTGTATTTGTTTCACTAAAGCACCCATATCATATGTACAAAATATAATAATGATGCACCAATATTCCCATAATGTGCCTGGAACGCCACGTTTCTTCCTTTTATTAAAGAATAGTTTTGTTTTATTTATTTTATTAGTATAACAAATAAAAAATATACAACGATTTACAAAGATTGAGTAAAGAAATAATAAAAAGTACAAAAGGGAATGAAAAACCGACAGAGGATGGCATCAATTATATTCCAATTCCGTTTACCATTGCTGTTGGTCCAGTTTTTGAGATCCTATATTTTTTTAAATATATATATATATATATATATATATAATAACAAAAATACATTAACGTTTGCACAAATAATCATTTTATTTCTTATTTTTTAGTATTTTATTTTTAAATTTTAATTTTTAGTCAAAACATAATATGTTATATAAAAATTATTAGTTGATTGATAGTCTACCATGTTAACATGCGGTTAACATAATATATGTCAAGTCATATAAAATATTAATATATATATGTCATGTCACCTAAAATTACGACATACATATATTACATTATTAAAAGTGATGATATAATATGTGTCACGTCATCAAAATAATGATGTGACATGTTCATATTAACAATTAAATATATGTGAAAATTATTATATTAGACGATAAAATATTCAAAAGAAATAAGATGCAAAGTGATTATTTATACAAATATTAAGAGTATTTTTACCATTATAACTTTAAAAAAGTACACTAAGCTGACTCTAATTATAAAATCGACATACTTTCATTTAGGTAATCGAGTTAAGGTAAAATCGTCTGATTCATATGTTAATTGAATTTGTGAATAACTTATGGTTCCTGTCCTTTTCCCTTTCTCCGTTCCTAATTCATTTTTTTAAAGATTCACTCAATTTCTAGAATAACATAATAATTATAAGAATCAACTTAAATCAAGTAGCTAATTTGTATTTATAATTAACTGCATATCTTTATTTATTAATTAAAATAATTAAATAAATAACATGTGGGAATCATGCTGTTTTCTTTTTATTTAAAATATCTTTTAAATATTTTTCTTTATTCAGTAAAAAAATCATAAATACTTGAAGGTTATGTATACTTTTTCTATTAAATTAAATTTTTAATTACATAGTCTAAGAAATTAAAAGGTAAATGTTTTATTTTATGTATACTTGAAGGTAAATATTTTTAATGACATAGTTTAGATAAATTATAAAACTAATTATGATAAATCCAAATAATCTATTTTAAATTATAATAATATTCATATGTTAGATTTAATTATAAATAATCAATAAAATTATTAAAAATATAATAATTCAAAAATCTCATATTAGATCTATATGAAGTAGTACGACTATGTTGTTTTCGTTAAAATGAGTGTTTATCTTGAACTGAGACGTGTGATTTAGAAATTTTAAGGCACATTAAAAAGGTAAATAACATTCGATCGATCCACGAAAAGATATCTTAACCTAGAAATATTTGGATATATATCATCCGAAAAATCATCTTAAGTTAACTTATGTTTTACCCCTCATATGCTCGTATCAATCTATATGAATTGTGTTATACATGATTATTCTTGTAATATTTAGGAGGTTGTAAGTTTAACCATGCTTAAAAGTGTATTATTCTTAGATTCAATGATTTAAAAGGGATTTGATAATTAATATGCACTGTATTAACCCAAAAATTAGTAAAATTGTAGTCTGATCTCTCCAAAAATAATAAAACTATAAATTAATATAAAGATAAAACTATAGTTCAATTCCTCGAATTTTATAATTTAATTATACCTAAAAAAAAGTTATGCACTTATACAGTTATACTTCATTCTAATGTTATTTGATGATAAACGGCGTAAAATATAGTTTATATAATCATGTTTAATTACGTTTTGAATCTAAACTTAAAATATAAAAATTTAAACTATAATTTTAAATAATATAATTGATAGTAAAATAAACAAAATTATATAAATTAAAATTTACATAATCTATATATCAAATATTTTTTAAATATTTATTAGAGCAAAACAGCCGATCGAACACCTTAAATCTTAATGGTCGTTTATCCTCAATTTGTTGCGGAAGACGGCTATCGGATAGAGTAAAATCGCAACTGATAATTTGAGAAAATAAAAATGAAGATAAAAGAGACACAAAATTTACGTGGAAAACCCCTAAATAATATAGGGTAAAAACCACAGGCAACGGTAGAAGAATTTCACTATGAGAAAATAGGAATTACAACCTCTCTCGATCTACCAAGGAGAAAACAATGATAATTCTCTCTTGATAAAAAGGAGAAAACAACTCTCAAGAAACTCTCTAAATTCTCTAGTATTGGAAAAAATGTATAATGTTTTGAGATAGTTTTGAAGCTAAATGGGATAGGGTATTTATAGTTAAATCTTAAAGACTTAATATTGTAAATACCCTAAAGTTTTAATGATTAAAATGTTGTAATTATCCCTTTTTTTCAACAAAATACAACCATCTTTGAATTAAATCAAAGTAGTTGGCTGCCATCTAGAAGATTAACCGACCATGATAACTTTTAACACAATTTTCCTCCCCATGGGAAATAAAAGGTTGTAACACCGATGTTTAAGTAGGTAGAAAATCCGAAACTGGTCTCCAGGTGTCGATGAAGTCATTTGCATAACCTCCAATGGAGCAGCTAAGGTTGTTTTCCTGGGTAATAGGGCTATAGCGGTGGAGATACTTTACTCGGCCCCCTTCGACCTGGCTTCGTCGTTGGAAGTAAAGACAATAAGGTGGTAGCTCAATTTTATAAGCTAACAAATTCTAAAATAATAAGCGCGTGCTGGAATGATGTTATTATAAATAAAGATGGAAGCTTCGAAGAAACAGAAAGTGCGAGACATTCCCTTTTCACCGGATATAAGCTTTTGCCAGCTTTAGGTTCAGGTCTATCAATATCAACAAACAACAACTCTTCTTCATCGGCCTCCCATTAAACAAATCACTTGCTTGTTTAATTCCCTTGGTTTCTTACTGTTGACGGAAAATATGTCCGCTGATAAGCCCGAGAGTAGTTCAGCATCCGAAGATCTCGCCCTCTTGGACTCTATTAGCCACCGTATTCTTGCTGATGATTTTGAATCTTCTTTCACTTCTTTAGACGACGTCGTCTCCTTCGACCGGCCACCACCTTTACATGGTGGAACTACTTCCAGCTTCACCAGCCTTCTCCTCAAGAATTCCACTCTACCGTTAGACATTGACGATGAATTTAGCTTTGCGTGTCCTCCGCCTGGAAAAGTGGATACGCCGCCGCAGGAGGTGAGTGAAAAAAGGTTGCAGTACAGGGGAGTGAGGAGGAGACCGTGGGGAAAGTACGCGGCGGAGATAAGGGATCCCGAGAAGAAAGGATTGAGGGTTTGGTTAGGAACTTACGAAACGGCTGAAGATGCTGCTTTGGCTTACGACAAAGCCGCTTTCAAGATCCGTGGATCAAAAGCTAAGCTCAATTTCCCTCACTTGATTGGCTCAGGTAGCATAGAACCCGTAAGAGTGGGTCCACGGCGTCGCTCGTCACCTGAGCCGTCGTCTTTTTTATCATTTTCCGCCGGGGATAGCAGTAGCTCGACTACACCGATGCCAAGAAATAAGTGAATTAACTAATGGCTTGGTGGCTGATGCGAATCCGATGGCGGTATATCATTTAATTTTATCTGATTAATTTGCTTTCACTTTTCAAAGCATGAAATGTCATTAAGGCAATCAAGTCTTATAGCCGGAGAATTCCTAAAAAATAATAATTACGGGCGTGGAAATGTAATTGATTTGAAATTGAATTATATCACATGAATAGAGGAAGGCTTCATGTTTTCGCAATTAATCTAATTTTATTATCATTTCAAATACATTGTGTTCAGCTTTTATTTTATTGTTGTTTCTAGATTTTATTGAGTTAATTGCATCATATGTCCTCAATATATGACCCTCATTTTAAATTGGTCTTTAAAATTTTAAGTGTTTAAATTTTATCCCTAAACTATGACTATCACTCTAAATTGATCCTCAAAATTTTGAACATTTCAATTTCATCCCCAAACTATGACCTTCATTCTAAATTAGTCTCTGAACTTTTTGAATATTTCAATTTCACCCCAAACTATTCATATATACTAATCACATCCTCCTTAATAAAATCATTAGGCCAAATTATATTATTGTATTTTGAAAAAAATAGGTTAAAATATGGTTGAAACTATTACACATTTGGATGAAGTTGAGGATGAAATTAGAAAATTCAAAAGTATGAGGACCAATTTAGAAAGAGGGTCATAGTTTAGGATGAAATTAGAAATTCTATATCATTTGGTACCAATATTTCATGGTGAAGATGATTGTGTGATGAGATTTGATTAGATGGTTATAAAGAGCTTAGTGATTTTAAAGAGTTGATGAAGGATTTTTATGTTTTTGATGTTAGTGATTATTCCTAAAGCATGTACAATGATTAAAGTTAATTTGTACATGCATATATAAGGTTTGGTCATGTTAGGGTTTATGGAGAATCATTGGATTGTGATTCAAATTGATGTTGTGATGATGAGAAATGCATGAATTTAATCATAGGAGGTTGAATTCATGCTTGAAATTGAACAAAAAGTTCACCTATTGTGACATTATGGATTCAACCATAGGGAAAATTTTAGGAGGAAAATGTTGAAAAAATTTCTATGGTCTAGAAATAATATTAGAAGTGTTCTATAAGATTTGGAGATTGATTTGGAACCTTGAAAGTGAAAAAGGGCTAGTTTACAAGTTTTAAGGATTGTGGGACATTATTGTATAAATGTGAGATTTGGAGTTTTCAATGATAATATTTAATATTGAGATGCTGGAAAATTAAGTTGGAAAGTTATATGGAACCAAATTGCAAATTTGGTAGAAGTTTGGGTTGGAATTCGAAAGGTCCTAAGAAAATGGGAACTTGTTTGCAAGTTAGTAAATGTAGAAGTATCATTTTGGTAAATTAGGACAATTCTGGAAATTCAGGAAGCTTGCTGAAATTTTTGTTTAATTATTAGGTTCTAATCAAATTACAAGTTTAAAGATATTGGAGGTTGAATTGACAAAGTTTAAGAAAATTCAGGGTGAAATTGTAAGATTTTAAATGTTTAAGTGTTAATTTGAATATTTTTATTAAAGTGCTGGAAATTTCATGTGAATAATATGATATGATTATAATAGTGAAGGGCTATTGTGAATTTAATGGAATAGTCGAGGTGAATTCTAGGAAGAACTCAAAGTTAATGGTTTGGTTTTGGAAATTGGCAAAAATCGAGGGATTTAAGTTGGAAATAAATCTTTGGGAGCTTAAGAGTATTTTGAGAAGTTTGGAACTTTAATTAAAGTATGATTTAAGTATCGTATTGATTAAGTATTGATTTTTATTTCATATATTTTTATATTTTTAAGATTAGATTATATTAGTTTGATACCAACATATAGTTTGAATATGTTATGTTATGATGTTATGTTGTCATACTACAATAAACCTAGCAATTTGAACGATCATAAAGGAAAGGAAAAAAGTACACGAATAAAGAATTAGCATACAAAGGTTCGGTAGTGAGGCAAATGTGAGTTCAATTTGTTTATTTAATTATTTTAATCGAGAACGACTTGTGATAAGTCAACCTCGCATTATTTATTTCAAATTTATGAATTATGTATTGAGCGTCGTAGGTACAATTGGCATGCCATGAGGTGGAGTGATTATATTCTGATTATGATATATTGTAGTGTATTTGTGGGTACTTGTTGACGAAAACGGGTAAAGAAAACGAAAGAACACGAGAATTTTACGAGGTTCGGCAATGTGCTTACGTCCTCGGTGCCTAGGCGGCGCTAGAAGTTTTATTCAATGATGATATTTTAGGTCTAGGTTACATCTCTATTTATAATAGAAAACCCTGGTACATAATTACAAAATTAACCCTGTACCGTACCGCGAGGGCTGCGCCCCCGCACCCCCAACCCACATAATTCGTAACCCCACAACGAGACTTTCTTTGTAAGGACAGTTGATGTTCGCTTCGCTCACTCCGCTCCATCTCCTGTCCTCTTTACTGGTATATTTATGAGCCATACCTAACAAATCTCCACCTTGGCGAATATCCTGCCTCTTGGAAAATTCAATGTGGGTTGGGTTACCTTGATTCTTTAACAACTCGAAACATTCAACAAGTCCAAGCAATGCTTGAACTTGTCTGTCGTAACTGGCTTAGTGAACATATCAGCGGCATTTTCATCAGTATGTACCTTCTGAAACAAAACCTCTCCAGATGCAACCAACTCTCTGATCTTGTGGAACCTTACATCAATATGTTTAGTTCTAGCACGATACACCTGATTCTTAGCCAAGTGAATAGCACTTTGATTATCACAAAGCAACTGAACTCCACCTTGTTGAACACCCAACTCCTTCACTAAACCAGTAAGCCATAAAGCTTCTTTTGCAGCTTCAGCCGCTGCCATGTACTCAGCTTCAGTTGTAGATAGAGCCACAATAGATTGAACATTAGACTTCCAACAAATAGGCCCTCCACCAAGAGTAAAGACATACCCTGTCGTAGATCTTCTATTATCCAAGTCACCTGCATAGTCTGAATCCACATATCCTACAACCAAAGGATTATCCCGCTGACTCCCAAAAACAATTCCATGTCCCACAATACCCTTTAAGTACCGAAAGATCCACTTGATTGCTTCCCAATGTTGCTTACCAGGTTTAGACATGTACTTACAAACTTGACTAACAGCATGAGCTAAATCAGGACGAGTACATACCATCGCATACATCAAGCAGCCAACAGCATTAGAATATGGAACCTTTGCCATATCTTCAGCTTCCTTATCTGTCTTGGGGCACTGTTCTGATGAGAGCTTAAAGTGATTCGCCAATGGAGTGCTAACTGGTTTTGCGCTGCTCATCGCAAACCTTTCTAGCATTTTCTCAACATAACCCCGTTGAGATAGCCGCAGTTTCCTTGAGTCTCTGTCCCTGCAAATTTCCATTCCAAGAATTTTCTTTGCAGCACCTAAATCTTTCATATCAAATTCCTGACTCAATAAAGTTTTCAAACCGATAACATCATCCATGTTCTTCGCAGCAATCAACATATCATCAACATACAGTAATAGAAAAATAAAAGAACCATCATCAAGGCTCTTAACATAGACACAACAATCATACTCACATCGGTTGTAGCCAATCTTGATCATATAGGAGTCAAACCGTTTATACCACTGTCTCGGAGACTGTTTCAACCCGTACAAAGATTTCTTCAATCTGCAAACTAAATGCTCGTTTCCAGGTTGAGTGAAACCTTCAGGTTGCCGCATGTAGATCTGCTCCTCTAAATCACCATGCAAAAAAGCAGTTTTAACATCCATCTGCTCTAAATGCAAATCCCAACTAGCCACCAATGCAAGTACTGCTCGGATTGAAGTGTGCCTGACCACAGGAGAAAAGATTTCATCATAATCAACTCCTTTCTGCTGTGAAAAACCCTTCGCTACCAAACGAGTCTTGAACTTCTCCCCCTCTTTTTCTGTTACTACTGGTTTCTTCTTATACACCCATTTGCAACCAATCGGCTTCTTACCCTCAGGAAGGGGAACTAACTCCCATGTGCGATTGTGATTCAAAGACTCCATCTCCTCAACCATGGCTGCCATCCACTTGTCGTTTTCCTGACTAGTAACGGCATCATGAAAAGTAACCGGATCATCACTGCTAACAATAAGTGCAAAAGATACCAAGTCTTCAAAACCCAATCTGTTCGGAGGCTTTATATTCGTCCGTTTCACCCTGTCTCTGGCGAGACTATAATCCTGCAAATCATCCGTAGTGGAACCACCAGAAGTCGGTTGAGAAGTTTCTGGTTTCTCGACTGGAAACTGCTCGAAATCCACCACTGTCGTGTCTTGCTTCTGCTGCAACATGGATTGTTCATCAAAAACGACATCTCTACTAATCACAACTTTCTTCGCAACTGGATCCCAGAACTTGAATCCTTTGACACCTTTCTTGTAACCCAGAAAAATGCACTCCTTCGATTTTGCATCAAGTTTGGATCTCTCATCAGCAGGTACATGCACATAAGCAGGACAACCAAAAATCCGTAAGTTATCAAAACTAACATCATGACCAGTCCATACCTCTTCTGCAACTTTCCCAGCCAGCGATGCCCTTGGCGATCTGTTGATAAGGTAACACGCCATGTTAACAGCCTCAGCCCAGAAGTGTTTGGGAAGCCCCGCATTCAACCGCAAACATCTGGCTCTTTCATTCAACGACCTGTTCATTCGTTCCGCAACACCATTCTGTTGTGGTGTCTTGCGCACTGTAAAATGCCTCTGAATCCCATGCTCCTTACAGAATTGTAGGAACTGTGAATCTGTGTACTCCGTACCATTATCAGACCGCAAACACTTGATTTTTCGTCCTGTTTGGTTTTCTACCTCAGCTTTCCACAACTTGAACTTCTCAAAAACTTCAGATTTCTGTTTCAAAAAATACACTCAAACTTTCCGTGAAAAATCATCAATAAAAGTAACATAGTACCTAGATCCACCCAAAGACGATGTCGTGGAAGGCCCCCATACATCAGAATGCACATAATCAAGAATCCCTTGAGTTGTGTGCTTCGCAGTCTTGAAACGGACTTTAGTCTGTTTACCAAGAACACAATACTTGCAAAAATCGAGCTTACAGCTTTTGACACCATGCAACAAGTTTCTCTTGTGTAATTCTGCCATACCACGTTCACTAAGATGAGCAAGGCGCATATGCCACAATTTTGTCGTATCATCACAGGACTCAACAGAGTGAACTCCACCTGCAACGGTACTCCCTAACAATCTGTAGATATTCCCTGCAGTCATCTTGCCTTTCATCACAGTCAATGCTCCTTTAACAATCCGAATGGTTTCCCTATCCTCGTCAGCCTTAGGGATAAAACCATTCTTGTGCAAAGTGCCCAAGGAAATCAAATTCTTCTTCAAGTCTGGGATATGTCGAACACCACTCAACGTCCGAACGGAGCCATCGTGCATCTTAATTCTGACATCACCAATACCAACAATATTGCAACATCGATCATCACCCAAATAAACCGAACCAGAATTAACCGGCCTGTATGTCGAAAACCATTCCCTATTTGGCGTGATGTGATAAGAACATCCAGAATCAAGAATCCAAGCATCCGTCAATTGTGTCGTTGAAATAGAAAGCATATCACCCTCACTGCAATCAGAAGTATCATCCTCGACCACGTTCACAGACTTGGATGAGCCATCACGCTTCTCATCGGTCTGCTTTTTCAACTTCGGACAGTCTCGCTTCATATGTCCCGCCTCCTTGCACTTGTAACAGTGAATCGTCTTCTTATCCCTGGATTTGGATCTGGAATTCCGCTTCCCGGACCCTGCCTTCTCTGGCTTCCGTCCACGATCTCGATTACCCTTGACATATAAGCTATCGGCTTGAGAGCTTTCCCCTGCATTCTGCTTCCGCTGGTTGTGAGCCAACAAGGCTGCAGTAATCTCCTCAACGTTGATAGTCTCTTTCCCATATGTAAGAGTAGTCACCATGTGTTCGTAAGAGGAAGGCAACGAACACAACAGAATCATCGCTCTGTCTTCATCCTCAATTTTCACATCAAGCCGAGCCAGATCAGAAACGATTTGATTGAAGACATTCACGTGTTGCGCCAAATCGTGATCGTCCTGCATCTTCAGCCCATACAACCGCTGCTTCAGATACAGTTTTGTCGTTAAGGATTTGGACATAAACTGACTTTCCAACTTCCTCCAAATTTCGTCTGGAGACGATAGATGCATGACGTGATACATGACCTCGTCCGCCAAGCATAATCGTATGGTTCCTGCCGCTCGCTGCTGCAATTCTTCCCAATCTTCCTCATCCATCGACACCGGCTTTGTAGGTCGCAAAGCCTTCAAGATCCCTTGCTGCGCCAATAGATCCTTCACCCTCGTTTGCCATAATCCGAAGTTACCCTGACCATCGAATTTCGCGACTTCGAATTTTGCTCCTGACATCTGATACCAATTGTTGACGAAAAACGGGTAAAGAAAACGAAAGAACACGAGAATTTTACGAGGTTCGGCAATGTGCTTACGTCCTCGGTGCCTAGGCGGCGCTAGAAGTTTTATTCAATGATGATATTTTAGGTCTAGGTTACATCTCTATTTATAATAGAAAACCCTGGTACATAATTACAAAATTAACCCTGTACCGTACCGCGAGGGCTGCGCCCCCGCACCCCCAACCCACATAATTTGTAACCCCACAACGAGACTTTCTTTGTAAGGACAGTTGATGTTCGCTTCGCTCACTCCGCTCCATCTCCTGTCCTCTTTACTGGTATATTTATGAGCCATACCTAACACTAGTGTATATTTAGAAGTGATTGCACTTTGTGTGCATATTGTGATTTCCGATGTGATAGCACTGTGTGTACTCATTTGTTCCGATTTTGATGATAAATTGAGATATTTATTACGCACACTCGTATGACTCACGTATTTTATATTCTCTTAAATATACTCTGGGCTGCAAAAATAGAATATGAATGTTCTATGATTCCTTTCAAGTTTTTGATTCGGATACAACATGAGATATCCAGTTTGAAAGTTCTGAAAAATTTTGTCTGAATTATTTTTAAATGTTTATATATATATATTTCGATACTTTATATATATTTATTCTCGTCTTTAATATTATTGTCTCACTAAGTTATACTTAACGCATATTGATTTTCATGTATAGGATATGATAAGAAACTAGACGTGCAGTTAGGAGTCTCCTAAGATTTTTTTATGTTCCTTTTGGCTAGTGGTGATATGTATAATTGTGTTATTAATCTGCTTTATTAGTTTTAATTAATAACTTGTAATAGTAAATCATGATCATTTATTTTGACTATTTTAGTTTAATAGTATTTTGTATGAATAGAATATACATATATAATATATATTTTTAAAACGGCATGGAAACTTAAATATTTACAAATAATTTTAAAGTTGAAAATATTAAAGTTATAAAATAAACAAATTAAAAAAAATTGAACAGTAAATATTGGTATATTTAATGTGACATCTATGCCTCGTATTTTCAAACGTATACGAGCTATGGGTGTTACAAGAAAGGAAGCAAAAACTCACCATATAAATAAAGATGAAGAGAAATTGATAGAAATTTGATATTGGACAAATTATTTCTAAATTTATGAATTTTAATTCATTTTCAATTTAGTTACTAAAGCATTAAATTTAATAAAAATTCCTTATTTTAAAAATCCAAAAATACTTTATAAAATCCTATTTTCACTTTCAAAATAAATTATTATTTTTCAAAAATATGTATCTCGTAATTATTTTAAAAAATGAATTTATAAGAATTATGAATCTTATCCAATTATAAACTCAAATCTATTGACTCAAAATTCGGAACGTTGCAAAACCAGTCCCAGAAGATGAAGGATATCAATAGGCCATTGACTATGGTTTGATCTATGAGCAGGGCACAATCACTAAAAAGTACTGGAAGATTAGGTAGAGGATCTAGGATTCCAATATGTGATCATTGCAAGAAGCGTCACTCTAGAAAGTGTCGTAGATTTAGTAGAACTTGTTTCTGGTGTGAAGAGCAGGGTCACTTTGTTCGAGATTACCCGAAGAACACTGACATAGTTTCAAGAATACCGCAGGCAGTAGTTACTCCACCACCACCACAACAACAACATAGGAATAAAGCACCTGTTCGAGGACAGTCTAGCACCTCTGGAAGGTCCAGAGTTTAGTCAACAGTAACGACTCGTCAGGAGTTCAATACTCTGGCACCAGTGTATGATGTTTGTGCTCGAGAGGAGGAAGATGCACCCCATGTTATAGCAAGTATCTTTGAGTTATTTGATATAAGTATTTTAGCATTTGTTGATCCTGATTCTACGTAGTCATATATTTGCTCTCAGTTAATACAGGACTTTGTATGACTTTAGAGCTTATTAAAATCGAAATTATAGTCACCAACCCTTTAAGAGATGATACTTTGATTAATAGTGTGTGTAAACGGTGTCCTACGAGGATTTATGAGACTGAATTTTTTATATATCTTATGGAATTGTCATTCTGTTAAAATTTTTTATAAAATCGTCTTGTTAAAAATGATAAACTCTTTTAAATAATAATATAATTTTTAGGACTCGTCGTACTAGAATGATGAATTCATCCTCCAATTTATTAATCACCCTAAAATATAACTTTTTCCTCGACCAACATATTCTCCTAATTTTTTAATCACGCATGAATTATTTAACTAAAGAAACTTGTTATTTGAATGAAAGCTCATAAATATTTGATGTTAATATATCTATTTATATTATTAAAAAAATAAGTTTAATAACATATAATTTTCCTATTAAGTAAATGATAATCAATTCTAAATAATAAAGTTAATTTAATAATATCAACTTCATTATTACAATAATTTTATATAATCAAATTATTTTCCTAATTAATACTATTTTTATTATCATATAAAAATTAAGATTATATTAAGATATTAACTATTAATTTAAAAATTAATGAATTCAAAAAATTATGTCAATTCATGAATCCGGTGGGTATTGGAGTTGTCTGGCGGTAGTTTGGAAGAAGAAATAAAATACCTGTTTGGTGTTGAAAAATGAGATACCGGTGGTTCTACGAAAATTTTAATATATAGTTAATAAAATGTTTTATCGAAAATATTAATATTTTTTAATATTTTGATAAAATATTATTTTTTTTATTAAAAATGTTAATATTGTTATTTAATTTTTGGTATAAAAAATAATATTTTAAATAACATTTAATATTATCATTTTTGATAAAAAAAATAATATTTTAGGTTATTAAACATTTTAGATAACATCTAATATTAAAATTTTCAGTAAAATAATATTTTAAATTACACTCTACTAAATTTTTTTAAAAAAACATTAATATTTACAACATCTTTTATAGCTGTATATTGAATCAACCGTACCTTAGACATCATATAATAGCAAATATGTAAGGCTAATTTCGAGCTGTTATATCTCTACCTAATCAATGAGTTTTCGAATTATAAATAAGATCAAAGATCAACGTGGGCACAGGATCTTACCTATGGATATTCTACACAAAGACGCCACCTCCTCTTCGTCTTCTACTTCTTGTTTTTCTCATTTTTGCTCATCAGCGCTTAGAGCTAAAACTCTCAAATCCTCGTCTGCTGATGCTTCCGGCGAGGGCCTTATTCGCAGACTCAGCGTCTTCGATCTCCTCCTACTCGGCGTCGGCGCTTCTATCGGTGCCGGAATATTTGTTGTCACCGGAACCGTCGCCCGCGATGCCGGTCCTGGTCTGTACCAATTCTCTCCCTTTTATTTTACCGGATCGCGGATTTCATTTCTCAATTTAACTTTTGGGGTGACTTCAAATCTGTTGCAGGAGTGACTATTTGTTTCATACTCGCGGGAGCATCTTGTGTGTTGAACGCGCTGTGCTATGCTGAGTTAGCGTCAATGTTCCCCGCCGTCGTCGGAGGCGCGTACTTGTACGCGTATACGGCCTTCAATGAAATTACTGCTTTTCTTGTATTTATGCAATTGATGCTGGATTATCATATTGGGGCTGCTAGTATTGCGCGGAGCTTAGCGAGCTACGTGGCTACCATTTTCGAGCTCATTCCTGCTTTGAAAGGAAAGATACCTCCCTGGGTTGGTCATGGTGGTCAAGAATTATTTGGAGGAACTTTGTCTATCAATATTCTGGCTCCGATTCTTCTTGCCCTTTTGACTATTATTCTCTGCCTGGGTGTTAAAGAGTCTTCTGCTGTTAATTCTTTCATGACTACAACCAAGGTACTCTCTATCATTACGACTGATGATATCTGTTTTCCTTTCTGAAAGTTAAAAAAAAGAAGAGACAAAATTGGTGCTCGGATACTAAAGCCAATGAGATTTGTGAATATTTAAAAATCAACGTTTGGCTTTTGTGAGTATCAACTAACAACATAATAGGTAACTTTTTGGAACATTATGAATGATAAAAGGAACAAACACGAAAAAGATAAGGTGAGAAGGGGGTAAGTGGTAACTGTTTTCCGTGTTAACTGTGTTTCAGGTTGTCATTGTTATTTTTGTCATCATTGCCGGATCTTTCAAGGTTGATGTAGATAATTGGTCTCCTTTTGCTCCCAATGGTTTTAAAGAAATATTGACGGGTGCTACTGTGGTATTCTTTGCATATGTCGGATTTGATGCTGTTGCTAATTCTGCTGAAGAATCAAAGAGACCTCAGGTATTCTTACTTTGAGAGCAACGCAAAGTCTTATGCTTCAATGTTGTAATTTATGTTACTAGTGTTTATCATATAGTGTCTGCGTGAAATTTGTAGTTTCATTCTTTATATTTTCCCTGTTTTGGATTTGATATTTCAGCGGGATTTACCAATAGGAATCTTGGGAAGTCTGCTTGTATGTGTTGTTTTATACATTGCTGTTTGCTTGGTGATCACTGGGATGGTACCGTACAACATGCTGGGAGAAGATGCTCCTTTAGCTGAAGCTTTTACATCCAAGGGTTTGAAATATGTATCTATTTTAATCAGCATTGGAGCTGTTGCTGGGCTTACAACAACCCTTTTAGTTGGTCTATATGTCCAGGTGAACTAATTTGAAATTTCTATGTTTTTGTTATGTCATGATATCATTCTTGAGTAACATGTTCCTAAGTGCACATGATGAAATGCTTGATAGAGTGTTTCTCTGAGCAGTCTCGATTATATCTTGGGCTTGGAAGGGATGGTTTACTGCCTTCAATATTTGCTAAAGTGCATCCGAAACGTCACACACCTGTTCATTCTCAAGTCTGGGTTGGTATTATTGCTGCTGTTTTGGGAGGGCTATTTAATGTGCATGTCCTATCACACATTCTTTCAGTTGGCTCACTGGTATGCTCATTTCTTTTCTTTTTGAGTAGTCTCTGCCCATTATTTGCTTAATTGTATATGGTCATTAAGTTCTCAAATTACCGTGCCTTTAACTTTGAATAGGATTGATACCAAACGTGCATTCCTCAGTAATTTGGGTGTATCCTACTTCAGCATATGCTATATTTCATAGTATCATGTGTAGGTTACTGGAGTAGTTTATTTCAGCTTTGGATGGAAGTGGATGTGTATCTGCAGAACTTATTTCTTTCTACTAACCTTTTAACTATAAAGTGCATTTGTTGGTTTCTGTGAACATGAAGTGACGTATTGAAGTGCTTGTGTTGGATGGTTGTGGGGTCAAGGGGAAGTACTTTTACATAAATTAAGTGATGTTTTGAAGGAGAAATTGTGTTTGTGTACATAACTGCGAAGTACATGAACCTCATTTTATGCTTTGATTTGTTTCAGACCGGCTATTCTGTTGTTGCTGCATGTGTTGTAACTCTTCGCTGGAAAAAAAGGACCGAAAATCAAGATTCTTCAAAATGCATGGCAACCTGGTGTGAAGGTGTCATATGGATTGTTGTACTGGCATGCTGTGGTTTTGCTACAGGAGTTCTTTATCGTGTCGGTGCTTCCTTTATTTATATGATTGTTGCATTGGTGATAGCCATATTGGCTTGTGTTGCTCTTTGTTGCCGTCAGGTGAATGAATTTATCTCTATACATAGTTTTGTTTTTCTACTTTTCGTTTCCAATGCCGGGAAGACTGGAGCCTTTTATCGGTATACATTTGTGTTAATGGGGTTCAAGGTTAGATTGATTGCAGTTTTGGCTTTTCACAGCGCACACAATTTGCTTTCTGCTTGGTTAGGTCAGCTGAATATTGTAAACCTCTTAATAAATTTCTGAACCCATTAATGTACTTGTCTCAGGCTTATTCAGAAGCTCCAGGGTTTTCCTGTCCATGGGTTCCAATTGTGCCATCTGTTTGCATCTTTTTCAACATCTTCCTGTTTGCACAGGTATGCCTGCAAAATGCCCTGACCACACTCCTTTGGAATTAATGCATTGAATTCATGCAACCAAATGATAAAGGAGATAAAATTCGAAGAATTCATGGATCAAAGTTGGCCAGTGTTAATTAGTTTTTTCATTTCTCTTGGCACAGTTACACTATGAAGCATGGATTAGATTCGTCATCCTCAGCTTAGTATCTGTTGCTATTTATGCATTTTACGGACAGTATCATGCAAATCCAAGTTCAGATGAGACAATTATTTACCATATGGTACCTGAAGAAGATAGACATTAGGCACTGTGATCCTTGGTAGGGCTTGTAGTTTATCTTTCTTTATATCGTTGTCTGCATATAAATCTATCTGTGATAATAGATAGAGAATTATATTAGACGTTGTTGGCTTCTTTGCAGACTAATAAATAGAGAATGTGTATTTAGATGGTCTTAATCTGCACTTCATTCTTCATAATTTCTTATCAACTAGCCAGGCTCTCCACAAGGTGTCGTTTTCATAACGGCTCCGGATTAATTTGTGGATCATTGCAATGCAAACTTTTTTCAAATTACATCTTGACAATGAAGGACTACTTTGCCTTGTTAGGATGACAATATATGACATTTTTTCTTCTCAAATGCACAACTGTTCAGCCAAAGTAATACAGAATTACAGATACAGGTGACAAGCATCGCCGAGCTTGCCGCACATCAATAACTTAAAACATCCATTCCTTCCAATGTCCAAGCAAATGCTGATATGTTCAGCTTTCTCTTCGACAGTCACGACCCCATCAACGGAATAGTTGACTGACAAATATGATAATGACTCATCGGAGCTCTATTGATGACGAATATGTGACTGACGTGATTTGGGTGCATTCAAATTAATTTAGTGTCGGACGGAGTTGAGTGACGACAGAAGAGACCAAGAGGCAAGGGCAACGGTGAGCGAGAGGGAGATTTGAGGCCGTGAGGGAAAGGGTGTTAACGTTAAAATATTATTTATTTTAATTTTTAATTGATTTTTGTTTATTCGTATAAAAAAAGAAAATTAAAATTAAGTCACGTGTATTGATTGGTTACTGATTATTTTTTAACGTAATTAATAATTTGAGATAAATAAGATAACAATTTAAATTTCAAGAAATTGAATATCTTGAAAAGTATTTTAAAGAGTGATTCGATACAAAGCACATAATCTAGTGGTTAATGATGCATTTAACCCTAATTCTAATTGTAAACATTAAATTGCATCAATAATTTAGATTTAAATTTATCTGTGAAATATAGTTCTAAAAAGTTCAAATTCTTGGTTATTTCTATATTAAAATATAGATACTTTTTAAATCCATTGTATGAAAAATCAATCTATCAGCGGTCTCTAATTATTTCAACTCACACCGACGTTCAAGATGTGTTTAATTCGTGTAATGTAAGATTATTTTTATGGTACAAATATAAATATATTAGGTTCGTATAATATAAGATTACTCTTTTGATACAAATAAAAAGATCAATTACATCCTTTCATATTTCTTTAATAATATTATATGCCCATGAAAATATAAAAAGTTTAGAATAATTTTATCGCTGAAATTTATAATTTTTTTCATCTTAATCTTTATAGGTATAATATATTGATATATATTAATTACATTAATAATATACTAAATCGAAAACCCAGGTAGAGTTGTTTTTTTAATATATTAATTAAATGAAAAATATAAATTTTAAATAGATTCCAATAAAGAGTGCATGGATTTTCATATCAAAATTTTTAATTTAATATTAAAAGTTAAAGTTGTTTACTAAATATGCTTTATAGTAAAATCTCTCAAAGCTAAGCGCATAATAGTATTTTGTTGAGCACAAAATTCAGAGTTCTCAGGGCTACCTGTCTGCCTCACTACAATCCATAAAATCAAAGGAAATTCAAAAGGTGAACAAGTAAAAGGTTAATGGATTATCCAGCTTTTAAATGAACTGTCTAAAACATGTCCTATAACCATTGAACAAGGTTATGCAGAAACTTGAATCAAGTAAGAAGAAAAAAAGAATCCTCAATTTCAGAATAGTGATTACCCTTTTGTCAGAAATTTACAGCTATTTTCACCTGAAATAGTTACCAGTGATGTTGAGCCCTCTTGGTGTATCAACTGATGTTGCTCTCTGAAGCCTAATCTGTTCTCTGAACTTGGCTATGAACTCACCGGCCTTCCTATCGACCTCAGATCCCACTATGCTGAAAGTCCCAGACATGGTTTCTTCATCCGAGTTTACTTGAAAATTGTCATTCTCTCTCTCCGAGTCTTCTCCTCGCTCTGCAGTGGGATTCTCTTGACAATGTTGTATTTCTTTTTTCTGTATTTCAGTGGATGTAAGCTTTGGCATATGAGATTCACCTACAAGATTCTGCCTGTTTAATCCAATGGAGAAATTATTATGGCCTTCAATTTTTGGTTCACTTTCACCTGTCTAAGCCTCTTCAATTTCATCGGATCCCATTCTCAACTTTCCCTTTGAACAATCTTCTTGCCTCTCCTCCGCATCCGTTGAACTAGTGGTATTGACACTAGCTCTGGAAGTCCTAAAGGTCCGAACTGACTTTCCTCTCGAGGATGCTTTAGAGGAGGGAGCTGCAGGCTTTGCATCAAAGTTGAAGGAACCTGAAATCTGCTCTTTACTACCTAATGACTCGACCTTTTTGCTGTCACATAATTCCTTCAATTCATCCTTAAAGCATTTCCTTGCAGGGGTCCCCAACAAGGACCTATCAACATACTGCCGAGAATGCGATGCATCCACTGAAGCTTTACTCATTGGTTTCAGTACCAATGGTGAAGTAGGAGGAAAAGACCGGCGGGGACACCTTTCCTTCACCAGTTCACTCATTTTGGACTTTGGTGATTCTGAAGAACTGGAATGCGAGGGAGACAGGCTACTTGGTGACTGCGACTGTGAACTAACTTGGGAAGAGAACGAAACCGTGGATCGTAGAGACCCTGATTTGAGTGATTCAAATTGTGTTTCATCAACTGAGAGAGGCCTAAAATGAGACGGGCGAGTGACATTACAATGAACTCTCTCTCTCATTCTTCCGGATTTCAAAAGCCAAGGAATCGGGGAACCTAAAACATCACTCTTATTAGACTCCCCCTCAGAATTTTCAGAACCAAAATCACCAAATCCTCTACCTATATTCTTATTAGAACTATCCGGCTAATCCTTCATTTGTGAACCAAAAGATTCACTTGATCCATTGCCATATCCTTCATGTGCGACATTACTATGAGCTCTCTCTCTCATTCTGCCTGATCTCGAACGTGGAGGAATCAGGGAACCTAAAACATCACTCTCATCAAATTTCTCCAAATTTTCAGAATATAAATCACCAAATGCCCTACCTTTACTCTTATTAGAACCAGAAGATTCACTTGATCCATTGCCAAATCCTTCATATGTGACATTACGATGAACTCTCTTCTTCATTCTTCCAGATCTCGAATGTTCAGGGATTGAGGAACCTACAACATCACTCTCATTAAACTTCTCCAAATTTTCCGAACCCAAATCCCCAAACCCTATACATGCACTCTTATTGGAACTATCCGGCGAATCCTTCATTTGTGAACCTGAAGATTCTCTTGATCCATTGCTATATCCTTCATATGTGACATTACTATGAACTCTCACTCTCGTTCTTCCAGATCTCGAACGCTGAGAAATTGAGGAACCTAAAACATTAATATCATTAGATTTCTCCAAATTTTCAGAACCCAAATCACAAAATCCCTTACTTCTACTCTTATTAGAACTACCATACGAATCATTTATTTGAGAACCAGAAGATTCACTTGAGCCATTGTCAGATCCTTGGTATGTGACATTACTATGAACTCTGTCTCCCCACCTAGATCTCGAAGGCCGAGTAATCGGGGAATGTAAAACATCACTCTCATTTAACTTCCCCTCCAAATTTTCAGAAGCAAAACCACCAAATCCCCTATCTCTACTCTCATTAGAACCTTGTGACGAATCCTTCATATGTGAACCAGAAGGTTCACTTGATCCATTGCCAAATTCAGGAATAGCCCGCCTTGCAACCCTGGATCTTAAACTCCTAACAGGCAACCCCAAAGGTTTATAATCTACAAAAGAACTTGACTCACCATACTTTTCAAGACCACAATTTGGTTGAGCCAACACAACCGTGGGTTCCCCTTGAAAATACTTAGAACTCCAAGCTTGATCAACATTTTCCTCATAAGGGCTTTCAAAGCCACCTTTTTTAACAATGAAATTCCCAGCATTACCCTGTCCACTATAGTACATCACATTACTAAAACCATCTTCAAAAATAGATGAAACATGAAACATTCCAGAAACAAACGACTGGGTATTGACTTCAAGATTACCATTAGCAACACTTATACGACAAAACAGACCATAAGAAACAGCAATGCCAATGAACATAAGGTGAAGAAGCCCCAAAACTTATTGAATATTGTTTGGTTGACGAAATCTGGAGCTTGGGAAGGGAAAGATGGGATTGCAATGAGAAAGAAAGCGAAAAACAACAGCTTACCAACAAAACGTACGTAGTTATTGCTGTAATTGTTCCTGCACATGCTGATGTTAGCCCTTGTTGTGGAGGGTCCAGTTGTAAAGCGAGGATACGAATCTGCCATTGATGAAGGACAAATGTTCCTCACCTTCATTACTGCTGTTTTCTTTATCGTAGTAAGGGTTCCGCTTCCCATTTTGGAGTTAAAAAAATGGAGGAAATTGAATAATTAAAAAAAGGAGAAAAAAAAACAATATTGATCGATTGAAGAAAGGAAGACTTTGAAACCAAGGAAAATAGTTTGGTCGCAAAGAGAGTAAAGTCAGACAGAGAGACGGAGCAGATTTCAAAAGTGTGATTATTGTAATAATTGTTGATTAAGCCTGTAAATGAACTGAACGTTTGATAAATCGTTCAAGAATCGTGCGGCAGGAAGTTCGTTTATGTGCGTTTATTTATTAAATGAACGAACATGAACAAGATTTGGTGTTCGTTTAATTAAATGAACGAACATGAACATAAGTCTCGTTCGTTCATTTACGTTCGTGAACGTTCTGTTATGTTCGTTCGTTTATGTTCATTCATTTATATTCATTCATTTATGTTTAACCCAATCTTCTTAAATCAATTTTGGTGACCAATTTGTAATTATCTTAAAAATATTAATTAATCTGATATTCTGATGACCAATTCCATAATTAACCCAATTTTATTTGGAGATTAAATCTAATATGTTAACCGGTGAGACATCTAGCACCTATATTCATTTTCCCTTTTTTTTCTCAAACTCTAATATTCACCGAATAGTGGAGACGATCGCTGAAAGCTTCAAAACAAGTTATATTATAGTGAAATTTGAAGTTTACATGTATTTTCATCTCTTTCTCTATTTTATTTGGCTTAATAGTTGATATGTAAAGTTATTGTGAGTATCTTCACATCTAAAACTCAAGAAAACATCATACTTCTTTTTAGAAATAGATGGCAAGATAAAGGTAACAATCGGAAGTATATGAGCATCAGTAAAGAGAAAAATATAATAGAATTTGTCAGAAAACAAAACAAAAGTTTCTATGCAATTTCTGAAAAAGTGTGTAATAGCGGAAGTAATGGGTTTTTCAGGAAGAACCCATTAATAAGTAGAAAATACACTTTGACAATGAATTTTTGTTTTCATAGTTCTTGTGTGACCTTTAGTTGTGGAGTAGACTTTATATACGTTAAAATTTTGAATGGTTGTTTAGTAATAATATCAATTACGATATGTAGCATCGAAGGAATTTCGGATTTATGTTATTGCCTTGTAGTCCAATTTGTACCATTCGAAATCTTCATGCTGTTAAATTTTCTACTCTGCCAACGGAAAGGACCATTATTAACAAACCTCACTAAAGTCTGACATTAATGTCACAAAACTTTTAGTCGGCGAATTTATTAGAATAACGTAGATTTGGTTGATTTGTATTGTAGACTATTTTTCATGAAAGAACAATGGAAGTTAGGGACTCCAACGTTTATGTTCGTGTTCGTTTATGTTCGTGTTCCTTTATTTATTAAATGAACGAACATGAACAAGTTATATTCCTTAATAAATGAACATGAACAAAAAAAAATTGTTCGTTTATGTTCGTATTCGTTTATGTTCGTTTATTTATTAAATGAACGAACATGAACATACCTCCATTCATATATGTTTTGTTCGTTTACATACCTATTGTTGATGGCCGTTGCAGTAAATTATCATATTGACCTTTCCCATTCTCACTCCGCAATGAGCGGAAAAAATCAAAACCGTTACTTTTGTGGGTTAAAAAGACCTTAAACGCCGCCGTGTAGATGGAAAAGAGGATAATATTTTAGGTAAACTATACATTTAGTACCTAAATTATCAGTTTTATTTTATTCTAATACTTAAACTTTCAGTTCTTTCAAAATCATAGTTTAATTTTTGTTTCATGGTACCCACGAGGGAACTGACGTGGTATTTTTTTAATTATTTTCTTAATTTTTAAATTATTATTTATATTATTATTTAATTAATTTATTCAACTTAAAATTTATATTTTATTTAATGAATCGAACTTAGAATATTTCATAAAAATATCCAAAAATTTAACCACTTAATCATATTAAGAGTTGATTTAATATATACTAAATTTATTATTTAGCTTATAAAAATATTAAATTAAAATTAAATAATTTCTCATTTTATAAATAAGAAAATGGTTAAATAACTATCTAAAATTATTTATTTATTTATTTAAAAAAATCAATTAAAACGTCAAACTAAAAAATAATATTATATCCTTAAAATTATTTAAATAAATTTAAATATAATTTTTTATCTATTTTCATAAATAATTAGAAATTTAAATTTATTTTCTAAAAATTTTAATTTCAATTTTAAATAATTAAATACATACAATTTTAAATATTTATGATATAATGTAAGTTTTTATAATATTTATTTTAAATAATTTGGAATTTATATTCTATTATAAATAAATACCGTAAATTATATTTATTTTAAAAACAATTGTTTGGTGAGATTTATGGATCAGAGGAGTGAGCGAATTAGCGATTATGGCTGAAGTAGAGAAATTTGTGGAACCTGATAGCGTAGAGGATATACTAATGAAAATCGAAAGATCGATAACTTAATTAAACAGTAAGAATTTCTAATCCGATATCAAGTGTCTCGTTTAAAATTTTGGAAACTGAATAGAAATAGCCCTAATTGTGTAGGATTGATTTGATCCCATCTCAGGTTTAAACCCGTTGAAGCTCTTAAAACAGCACTAGAGTACTCTCCTCCCCAAGACGAGCGCTAAAAGGTTTGGTATTTAAAAAAACGAACTTTTTTTTAAAAAAAAATCAATTTCTTTTGTTTAATTATAGAAAGAATTAAAATTTTGATTTTTTTGATTTTGACTTTTGCAGTCTGCGAATTGGACAATTGTGCATAAAGCGTTAATGGCTGTAAAGATGTTGAAGGAATGCTCATTTCTTTAGATCCCAAGTACCATGATATTCTTATGAAGTGAGTACGATTATCATCCATTGGATTATGCTGTCGTGAAATTTTCTTCTTTTATTATGTATACTGATTAACAGTTTGATTGTAAACCATGTTAGTTTATAGAGGATGTTGCAAATGACAGATTTGCTTTCTGATCTAAGACTAGATTGTTCCCATAGTTGAATATTGCCTGATGAATTAGAAGCTTTGGGGAAATAATAGCTTTCCTTACAGGCACATTATCTGTAGTTTGCGTGTTTGATATCGAGAATCAATGACGACGATGACTATTATGTTTTTCAATGTATGTATATAGAGGATTGTCAACCGGAGATCCCGCCACGTGTGATCGTTGCTTAAGATCCATGAGAAGCTGACGGAGAAAGCTGGTTTTGGATGCATACTGTGTTCCCTTGCAGACACTGTGAATACAGTTTGACTCTAATTGGCCCTTCTTCCCTTGGCATTTTCTCCTCATTACTGCACGTGTATGAGAAACACAAATTTTGTTCCATGTCTACAGTTATCACTTCAGTTTTGAAGCCTGATCAAATTGAAGAATGATTAGAGTCAGAAACTATAATTTATAATAAATTAATAATACAAATATCTAACTTTTCAGTTCGAGGTAGTAGGAGATGCTTGCTTATCAAATCACATTACCTGTGAATCAGCTGTTTTCCTCTCCGTTTACTGTTCCCTTTTTTATTTATGTATATCGATCTTGTTACTCATTGATTGTGATGAAGTTGTAAGAAAAACAAGAATTCGAGAATTGAACGGGAGACTTGAGTTTAGATAGAGAAAATAGAGTGGAGATGATCTTATCTATAAGCTAAGTAGTATTTATTATCATTGTAGGAAACGTTTTACTTCTAATACATTGTTTTTGACTGAATTCAAGGTAAAATAAGTGCACTTAATTTACTTTTTTCTATAAATATGATCTTTAACCGACCATAAATTAATTGTTATTGTAGACCTGAAACTAATAATGACAATAGTTGTTCATTGTTGAAACTGAGTGCATTATTGAGGACTTGGATCCTAATGTAGTTGTTAGGATTGAATACATTTGAAGTTTATTTCACCATAACAGCCGCTTCCTGAACTTGAAATCTTCATGTTGCTGTGTTTTTTGCCTACAGGAAACTTCTGCTGTCAGATTGCTGAGAAAAGCCCAAAGTGTTCAATTTTTGGTCTTAAAGGAGTACTTCTGAGATTATAATTTCTAGCCTTGTAAATCATTTCATGTACAGGGTTCTCTTAAATTCTCTATTTCGATTGCCAAAACTTTTTTTTTTTTTTTAAATATCGATTGCCAACTTTTTTTTTTTTGAAGTGATCGATTGCCAAAACTTGTTTGTATGGAATAGGACCAAAATGAAAAGGCAGTGCTACATAGAATTGATTAGTGGCAAATACCATCATTTCATTTCCATTTAAAGTTCAATGATGATTGAGGCTGATAGCATCCTTTTCCCTGAAAACCGGAGAATGCATTATATGACAAGATAAAAAAATCAATAGGAATTAGTTAGATTTGATTCGAGTCCTTTGAGGTTTAACTTCAGCCAAAACCTTGCAGTCTTGGTTGTTGCCGAAAAGAGTTGTGACAGAACCATAAAAAACAGCTGGAAATGGGAATCTGACCAAAGTTTCATTGGACAACAATTCACATGTAAAAAGCTACCAATAAGTTAACAAAAGGGTTAAAACAAAGTCTTATCTTTCCATATCTTTATTATTCATTCATTAGAATCTGTTGATGTTATCCCCATCCTTTCATTTCTGCTTCTCACCTTTGCCTTCCAAAAAAAAACATCATAACAATATTAACCCAGATTCTTCTGTCACACTTCCTTATCTCCTTCCCCTCCTTGTTGATAAACATAAGCATCTATCACTACTCCACCCTTTACATCCCCTTTTTATAGTCCAAAAAGAAACAAGGCTTTAATAAAAATGGTACCCTAATCAGTACCCACCACCATTGACTATATATGTGATTAGGATCTAGATGCAGAGGCCGGATTAAAGGGTCGATCACTAATCTGCATTGCTGCCCAAGGACTAACAGGCAACGGCTGTTGTTGGTTCCAAATGGCTGAAGTAGGGTTGGGGACGGACAAGGCAGCTACCGCAGAGGTTGGCGTCAATGACAAAGAAGAAACCGCCACACGCTCACAAGACGGGCACATAGTGAGTGTAGTAGGAGGGTTCATGTGCATGTACAGCTGTGGGGATAATTTTAATGCTCTAAGATCTTGCACTTCCTTCTGCAATCTCCGGTTGTCTGCCGTCAGATTCTCGCAACATTTCTTGAGATAGTCACAGTCAACTTCCGTCTGCTTCAACTTTGTCCTGCACCAATTGAAATCCATGCATTTGAGAGAATTTATTCCAGATTTTGTTTCATGGGGGTCCCCTAGCTCTTCCTATAGACATCTATTTACCTACCAAAACCACCACAAAAAGTAACACCAGATAACAATTACCCAGAAAATCTTTTTGCCGTTTTCTTTGCTAAAACCAGTTCTCTAGAATTGCAGTCATGTTCATCACATTTGATGACCAAACCCCAACCTGAGAACCTACTGAATCTAAAGATTTGACATCAGGCTAACAGGTAAACCTACTCTAATTCTATATCAGAACGATCATTAATCACTTGGGCATTAATTCTAAGAGATGAGTTAAACATGTAACACTTAAAGCAACAGCAGAATCCCTTAAAAGATTTTCATGAGCCAAATAGGACACCTTATCCTAATCAAAGCCATTAATAGAGGGTCTTTCAAGGCTTCAAAAATGGTTAACTGCCCTTTCACAATGTCCCCAAAATACCCTTGACAACTCACCTGGCCCTTCTGTTCTGGAACCAAACCTCCACTTGCCTAGGCCTCAGATTCAATTCTTTTGCCAGTGCCAACTTTTGTTTCTACACAATATCAACATTTCCCATCAAGAACAAAATACAAAACAACCCCTAAAAAAATTCCATTGCAGAAATGCCACTGACCGGATTAAGGGTGCTATGTTCCTTGAAGGTCTCTTCCAGCAACAAGGACTGTTCCTTGGAAAGCCTGAGTTTCTTTCTGGAGGAATCCCCGGCAGTGCCATTTTCATCATCGCTAGCCTGAGAGCAAGAAGGTCTATCGGCCTCTGTTTCATAACCCACGTTCTCTCTCTCGTTCCTCTTTCCACTTATGCTAGAAATGGTGCTGTTAGGCGACGACACGCCACCTTCTTCCCCGCAATCGACAGTTGTGAGAGCCCGGTTCACATCGATTCCTCGATGAAATGACCTTGTATCCAAGTGTCGATCTGCATGCATATTCATGAATCATAATAATATTCATTTCATCAACCTCAAAAAGTTGAATCCGTGGAGCCGATGGCCAGCAAATCGTGAATACCGTGGTGTTGGAACAAGTTACTAGAAAAAAAAAACCAATAGCAGTGCGATGCTGTCCAGTATTGAGGTTTAAAGATTATTTGTGAATATACAAAGGATGTGCAACGTAAAGATGGGAAGACTTATTATTTAATGTTTCTAAAAACTGGGAAAAGCGTAAAAACTTTGGCCATAAAACATGCCATAAACACTAGGAAACTGTTTCAAGTATTGTTTCCTTCAAAGTCGACCGTTTTACAAAAACGAAGGTGTTAAGGGACAAGAAAATACCATAAGACGAAAACAGCTCATTCCAAGTATTCCTGGGCTGAAGATTTTGCATGCGGGGCGAAGCTAAAGGCATGAGATTTAACTTCAAAGAAGGCTGATTTTGAGCACATCCCAAGCTCAACCCCAAACCGTCATCATTATCACCCATATCTCTTCTTCTTAGTCTTCCAAAGCCAACCAAAAACGAAAAATAAAAACTCAACTTTCCCGAGTAAAACCGACCAAAGTTCTCAGCTTTTTAACCTCCTCCTTTCTGGGTTTTTTCCCCTTTCCCTCCCTCGAGTGTTTGGATTCTGAGAAAACGCAAAGCGTGAGAAAAGAAGGGTAGAAAATGACTTGAGCTTTAGCAGCCAGAGGTGGTCTTAACAACAGCCTTTTTGGTTTTGGTGCAGCAGAACAGCGTAAGGATGGGACTTTATATAGAGATATAACAGAGCCAGAGAAATAGACAGATGGGTATAGATTCAATCATGACTTGTGTCAGTGACTCTATTGGCTCAACTCAATCATATTATATATGGCTTATTTTCTTCCTTCCTCTTGCATGACTTAACTCAACCTGGGTTACCATGGTTCAGATTTAACCCTGGTTTTTGAAACGGAAAAAAAGGTACTTGTAACTGAGATATTTTTATTAAAGTTAATTCCTTTTAACCACGGTTAAAGTCTTGTCCGAAGGGTTTTTCTATTTTTTCTTCTCTGTTAATTATTACTATTAAGACGTGGCTTAAAAAACGGCTTTTTCGCTCGTTAACCGTTGACTAATGGGACAACTAAAGATGCTGCAAACCCCCCACACGCTGTGCCACGCGCGTTAAGTAAATAAAGAACCAGATCATTAAGGTAATCATTTGCAAAGCAATCTCCTCAACCTTTGAATGCTATCAAGTACCCTTTAGGGCTCTACTATCACACACAAAAATCAAAACTCTGAGAAGCACTATTAAATCTGAAGAATATGAGTTTCAATTTATAGAAATGTTTAAATCATAGATTGACATGGAATATTGAAATTTTTAAATTATCTTAAATTCATTTTTAAAAATTTTAAAAATTTATTCTTGTTTACAATAAATATTATGTTTGTTTCTATTTCAAATTGTATCTGATTTAAACTGTTTAATATGCATGGGTCGCATCTTACATGTAATGTAATGTTAGTCCCAAAGTCGACCACCTACAGAATCTTGTAAAAATCTGAAATATATATATGCGCCATCACATGCAGGGCTAGCTTCTTTTTGAATCCCATACAAGCCTTGATTCTCATCGACAAGAGGATCCCTTCAACTTCGACTAATCATTAATTTTCAGTCATGCTTAAGCTTCAGCTTGAATCAACTCTTGCTTTTAACGTGCAATTGATCCATCTATGCATGCACGTATTTTCACAAATAACTAAATAAAAAAGTTTGGTTTTTTACCATGAAAACATACTATTTGATGATACCATGGTAAGCTTTGAGTGAGTTGGGGGTTAGAGAAGGCCGAAAGGGTTGAAAAGAGGGATAAAGAAACAGATAGGATGGGGGTTGAGTCACGTGGGAGGGAAACATGAGTTCACGTGCACGGCCATGTGGGTATTTAGCCACGTGTCGATACATGGTCCCAAGATGGCGCTCGTGCGTGTCACTTTTGCCTCTACACGACCAGACAGACACCCACTTGTCCACTACAATCATTGGATACCTCTCTCTTTCCGGGATTTTATGTTTCTCCAAGTCAGCTTTCAAAACTTCACGCGCCACTCTCGTTCCCAGCTTTGCCAAGTTCTGCAAATCAAATATTTTGATACAATACTCTGTCGTGATATTTAAAGGAATACGTATAAATTTAAATTTGAAACGAATATTATGGAATGTACATTTTAGTTAAAATCAGATCCTAAAATAAATAAATTACTTTTTATTAAAATAAAATAATGAGAACTGTTAAAAATATTTATTACTAATTCGTATATTAAAATGTGTTAAAAAAATAATTCTCTTACCAAATGAAGTTTGAAAGTAATTAATCGGCTAATATATTAACGTTAAGATAAATTTTATTTAAACGAAATTTTAATTGATATCAAAGTTTTGATTCTGTTGATGTATAAAGAATGTAAAATTCCATATTGAGCGATAATAGTCTTGTCGAGCGATTTATAGTATTTTATTCTCTTCTTTGTCGAATAATATAGGACAAGTCTCTCGTATGTATGTAGGGGTGGATGTATGCAGTTTTCGTATAGATGAACTGCATACTTATTATTTTGAGAAATCTTTTAAATTTAATTCAATTTCATAATATGGAGGTCTCCCATAAAAGTTGCTCTCAATCTGACGTTGGGGGCAGCCTACTATTTTACCTTCCCCTTAATCTATTACATATGAGAATAAGGGTCAGTTAATATGTCTTTTGATCCTTCAAATATGTATATATATAGAGACTCAAAATTCTATCTTCTTTTTACACTTTTGCGTATATTAAATGACTCATTTCAACAATTTATGGATAATTATAACTTAGTCTTTTTACGGTTTCCAGTAGCCAATGTAAACCGCTTAAATTAATTCTCTTTTTATCATACGTTTTCTGAATCTATTTTTTTTTAAATAAGTTAGGTAAGTACAAGATAATATATGTTTAAAAAAACACTTTCAACATTTCAAAATTAAACGCTCACACCCCTAACATCTATGGTGCTCGAACCCGAATATTTAAGGTATAACAATAACTTTTTTACCACAAAATTCACTTGGTTCCTGTGAATCTAATTTTTTTTAGCTTATAGAGAGAGAACGTTTTTGCTCGTTATGAACACACACAAAAAAGACTATCTCATTACTCTCTCAATATTTTGACTACTACACGATTTTCCTATCTACTTTGAGCATTTTTCGATCATCAGGAAAAATATTTTTCGAAATAAATTTTTTTGTTTCTGATAAGAGTATTGTCAACTTTTATCAACTTCAAACTTCGAATGTACAAATTTTTAAAAACTGTACAAATCTTAAAGTGTAATGTCTACTTTAACAGTTACACCAATAAAGATAAATTCACTTCTAAGAACCGTAATCTAGATGAAGGAAATTTTAATAAATGTGAGATATATGTTTGAGTTAAACATTCAAGACTTGCTTTAAAATCAAGGGTAAACTAGATATTTGGTCACCTATCTATTATTTAATTTTTGTTTTGATCATTCAATTATTTTTTTTTATAAATTATGTTTAATATTACATTTTGATTTTATTTTGATCACTAATTGGCAACGTATATACATCCTACAGACGCAACTACTAGTCTAAAATTTCAAAAGAGAACAATATTCTACTTAATTATTGAAACCACTCAAAGAATTATTATGAAGTCTTTAAAGACAATAGATAGTATTGTGTTAGCCGTTAAATAATGAAATCTTTAAGTCTAAAATCTCAAAAGAGAACAATATTCTACTAATTATTGAAACCACTCAATGAATTATTATGAAGTCTTTAAACACAGTAGTTAGTATTGTGTTAACCGTTAAATAATGAAATCTTTATTACATGATTATGGGATTAAACATATAATATAAGATGATTGATGATGAGATGAGCTCAACTTGTGGGGGGGGGGGGGTTGGGAACTTAGCACAATGATTCGAGAATGAGGGAGATTGTCGGTTATATGATTAAGTTAACCTCACGTACACAAGCTAGCTGTTCCACGTGTGTTTCCTCGCTATCGTGGATTCCAGCAGCAGCCGACACTTCCCCACCATGCACCGTCCCTCTCCACGTGATTTGGTCCTAATTCTAATCCTTAACAATCTCCTGGATTCACGATCATATCAAATCATTAAACACGATTAAATATATCATTATACTAGTTAATTAACGGTTACAATTTAATACTATCATATATATTTTCTTGTTACTCAAACTCTGTTGGGCCATGGCTGTTCCTGCTGGTTCAAAGATCATTATAATTCTCGAAACTTAGTGGTGAGGGTCATAACAATTATGATGTTTGTTAGCAGCATATAGGCAATGATGATGCATTGATGAAGACATTCAAATTATTACTTTATCTTTTTTACTTCTTGTTCTTAGCATTATATCATCATGATTAAGATCCTCTTTGGGCACGTAATGCAGAAGTTTTTTGGTTTTTTATATATTTTTCGATTAAGGGCTAAAAAAATCACTAATTATTTTTAAAAATTAAAGATAAGTTATATAAATAGTCACCGAATTTTTGGAGAGTTTGCATCTTGGTCATTGAATTTTTAATTCGCATACGACCACTATCGTCAGTTGCCGTTAAGAAGTGCTAATATGGCACATTAGAATCGTCTTCTCCCCCCTCAAAAAAAATTCCCAAGTTTCACGGCCTAATGGTAGTCATTGTGACCTCTTTTCACCTACTCAATCACTTTCCGACGTTTTTCGATCATTGTTCTCACTAAACAGAAGATATATCATACTCAAGAGCTTTACCATAAAATGGTTATCCCTTGTTCCCATATGTAATGGAGTAAGGGGAAGGTAAGATAGTAGGCTGCCCCCAACACTAGGTTGAGAGCAACTTCCGTAGGAGACCTCCGAATTATGAAATGCCCTCCATGGAACTCGATCCCACGACCTCAAAGTTAAAAACCTTGTGCTCTACCAACTGAACTGGATGGTCATTTCTTAAGAGCTTTACCATAATTTCATCTATATTTTAAATGATGGTGATTCTTTTGACAAGTATATAAAATACTTAAGGATTTTGTTTTGTTGGATTCAATAGATTAAGGTAGATATGAGATTGGAGATATGGAGATTGTGAGAACAATGATAATTCTAAGCTTGATTAGTGGGCATATTTTGCTTATAGTTCTTATCAGAACTTAGAGTTTTTCCCTCCTTAGAGGAATGATGAAGTTGCTACACTTCAAAGGTTTTTGATGTCGACGATTATGTATGGAAGAATTCATTGATGGTGAGGAAGTTTCGATTGGTATTGAGATTTGGATAAAATGATTATGAAACTTTTGAGTATGATAAGCGTTGTGTTTAGTGACGATGATAATAAAAAAACACCAGACAATGAGACTGCAGATGAAAGGAGGCAATGACTGACATTAGTATGAGAAACGTAAGGTTTTTAGGAAAGTAGATGATTCCTATGTTCCTTATCAACATTTCTTAACGGGAGTTGATGATAGTGGCCATAATTAAAGCGAATTAAAAGTTCAATGATAGTATTATAAGTTTTAAAAAAAATTAGCGACAAAAATAAAAACACCTTAAAAGGGTAGTGATATTTATGTAATTTACCCAAAAATAATTATAATTTTATTTTTTTCCCATTTTATTGGGTTTTATAACAGACCTCGACAAAAAAAATTAATTAAAATTTTCATTATTGATTGTTATTGCACTAACACAATCGTTAACTACTTAACTTTTTTGACACAATCATTAATATAGTCGACGTAACAATCAACATATTAGTTATAATATGATAAAAAGCTTTGGTTGATTATTTTAAAAAATTCAAGAGTTTATTTATTTTTAATTAATAATTTATTAAAAGTATTAAAAATATATAACAAAAAATAAATTAAAATATATAAAAAGCATTAAATATTCTCAAACTGAACAATATTTTTAAAATCTAAAATTGATTGAAAACAGTAATATTTTTAAAAAATATAAAAATGTTTATCTTTAAAAATCGGACTTCTTCACCAGAAAAATCTTCTTCGTTATTCTCTGCTCAATTCATTTGTTGTTTCTCCAACATATTTTCAATCAAATCAAAGCAAATCTTGTATTAGAGTAATTGTGTATGAAAAATTATCTTATACACATGTTGTGTAAACTAAAGTTTACATAGCCATGTTTATTTGAATGATATGTGTTATATTTAAGGTTTAGAATTTAAAGTTTGAAGTTTAGGGTATACAAATTTAGATTTTAAGTTTAAAATTTACAGTTCGAAGTTTAGGGTATATCGAAATGGGAGGCTAAGACTGTTGCCTCTCCAACACCCACCTCACGAAATTCGTCGCCTGCTCAACCTTGACAGGGCTGGTCCACTAAATTGATTTATACACTGTGTCTGTAGTGCTCTTCTTTTGTAACCAAGAACAAAAAAAAAAATTGAGAGTTTATTTATCAATAAATCATGTTTTAAATTATATGTTTGTTTTTGAATAGTTTGTATGATTATAAGATAGTATATGTTTAATTTTTTTAATTATTGATAATTTATATATCTCACATATATTATTATTCGAATTCTAGATTTTTTAAGAATATAATATTTTTTTACCATTAAAATTATTTATTATATGTTCTTTTTATTTTCTTAAAAGGTGGTTTAGAGAAGATCGATTTAGCGGCCGTGTGCACAAAATTATTAGTGGCAATTGGCAAAGCTCATGCATCTTAAGCATAGCCAACACTATGATTACCAAGGCTATTATAGTGTTTAGGTAAGGGAGGAAACAAGGTTAACTTTATATTAATATAAAAGATTAAAGTAAAAATAAGTCATCAAATTATACTTAAAGTTAATTTTAAGTGTATAATTTTTTTATTAAAAATAGATGCCTAACGTTTTCAACGTTGCAATTTTAAGTGCCTGAACTATAAGGCTATTAAATTCAATTGTAAATAACGAGTGTCATGTTTATAAAATTTTAATTTTTTATTTAAATTAAAAAGCTTAAAATTATAATATATTCTTTTAAAAGCTCAAAATTTTATAAGATTACAAAAAAACCCTAAAACCCCTTAAAACCTTAATTTTAATCCCTTAGCACCGCCTGTCGCCACCAACGTCGTTAATATGTCAAACACCCAACGTTATTTGACCGGACAACCACCGGACGGTTTAAACCCCTTATATTCACGACCAATCGAACACCCAACGACCACGTAAATATAAGATTTTGCGATCGGCTGAAAGTGCTTCTCCACACTGTGATCGTTAATTTTTCGTTATAATCACAACATGAAGCATGAGGAATTAGTCGATGGAGATTTAGGCAGCTGCACGTCGTCGGGTTTTTGGTCGATTGACGACGTTGGTGGTAGCTAACAGTGATGAGCGATTATAATTAGGATTTTTCAGGATTTTGAGTTTTTTTTATAATTTCAATAAATATTGGGGATGTTTTAAATAATTTTTAATTATAAGCATTTTTTAAAATAATTTTTTATGTTCGATACATGTAAGATAATAGTATTTTGTACAACTGTTATAGTCAAAGTACCTAAAAATATAACGTTAAAAATATTAGACACCTAAATATATAACATATATAATGTTAAACACCTATTTCTAATAAAAAATTCTTTAAACACTTAAATTTATTTTTAAATATAATTTGTACACTTACATCAACAATAAATCTAATATAAAAATGCCAGCCAAAGTTTGAGAGGATTCACGTGGAAAGGCACGTGCAGCCTGCCACGCATGAAGGGGGTGGGACATGACACGTGGCCATACCTTTTTGTTATTGTGCACTGTCATCTTGTTCCATTTCCACGAGACACCTCAATCATTGGGATACCCTTAAACCTAGTAAATTACCATTCGACCTTTCCATTATTTTCTTATTTCTTTCTAGTCCTAACACTATTCTAGATAATAATAGTTTCACTTTTATATGTTTGGGTTTTAATTTAATAATTAAACGTAAAATTATAGAATATTTTAAAATAAAATGATATGACCAATTTAAAGTCATATGTAAAAAAAGAAATATAATTAAGACCACAGTAGTTTCATAGTTTGTCAAATAAACAATCATTACGTTACTCTATTCATACTATTTAAACTCCAACTTGGTAGCATCTTTGTTCATAAAATTTGTAAATGAATGAAATGATGGTAGATACAATGAAAATTTGGATCCTGGCAGTGCCAGCTTAAGGTAACATCAGCAATGATGGGATATCTTTTTTCGCAGTTTAATCATAACATGTTTGTGTATTTAATTGTTATTGATTCCTCAAAGATCAACAATGGCTGCCAGCTTCAATCATTAGTAGATACACGAGAGCAGCAAAATCCAAGTAGAATATGAATTCGATGACCCTTGGTACACCACTCCAGATTGTACTGGATTTTAACTACAAATCTGCAAAATATGTTTCCTTGCACCTCTGCAAACCCAGTCACTACGTTTTGTTGGCTACATTAAAGAAGAAGACCATTGACTAAGGAAGGGCATAGGTCGGATCATGTCGGATTTTTGGTTAGCCTGATATTATTTAAAAATTATACATTTTTCACTCGAAGATGATTCGATTCGAAAAATATATACTATTCACGTGATCTAAACTTGACTCAATTTTTTGAGATGAAATTCGAACTCGACCCGATATGACCTAAAATAATATATTTATTAAAAATATATTATTTTTATTTAATAAAAATATGGATTTTATTGAAAAAAATAATATATAGAATAACATTATTGTAATTATCCTTAAATATAAAGGTAAAATTATATGTTTTTCTCGGGTCAGGTCAAGTCAAGTATTTTTACCCTAAACCCGACCCGAAACACAATCTTTAAAAAAACTGATCCGATCCGACTCGAAC
This sequence comes from Hibiscus syriacus, assembly GCF_006381635.1. Taxonomy (NCBI): domain Eukaryota; kingdom Viridiplantae; phylum Streptophyta; class Magnoliopsida; order Malvales; family Malvaceae; genus Hibiscus; species Hibiscus syriacus. The sequence continues at coordinate 222,370 of NW_024063109.1, read as the reverse complement.
CCAAAACATTATTGAAAAAATCCGACCGATCAGGTCGGGTTGGAACTCGTCGGATTCGGGTCCCATGTTCACCTCTACCATTGACAACTAGTTACTTTAATAAGATGTTCCTATTTCAATCTTAATAACGTAAATATGATAAATTAGATTAGAAAGATTGTTTCTATTTCAAATTTATTTATTAATAAATTAAATATTAATAATTAAGAAAAAAGACAAGAGGATTTGGATTTATAAGATTTCTAAACTTCTCTTCAACTCCAGTTATTTAATTTTTTTTCAGGTCCGTACCCGACCAATTCATAATACTCATTTTTCTAATTTGAAGATAATAAAATACAATGTTAAATTAAGCAAAAATGTGCCGACCAATGTCAAATATCTAAATCCAAACCTTGACCGAGCCGTACTATGGACCCAGAGCAGGTTTAATTACAGGCTTTCAAGCTTCGATGATGATGAAAAATGTGAAGGGGCGGAGGGTATAAATGTAAATTAGGTACAATGTTTGAACGAGAGAAAAAGGAAATTGGGAACGTGGGGAGATTGGCGGAGGATAGTGGCAGTAACCGTCTTAACCGAAAGAAAGAGAAAAAACCAAAGATAAGAAGAGTCCAATTTATAAGAAGATTTTCAGATTAAAAATAAGTATATATCAGACCAAATTCATTATCCAAAATCCTTCAAACAGAGAAGAGAAGGCGCCTTTCCCTCGTGTAGTTTCATTTGGGCAATGGAAGGGGAGCGAGTAGAGACGAGTCAGATAAGGAAAGGGCCATGGAAGGCCGAGGAAGACCATGTACTAATCAACCATGTCAAGAAATACGGCCCCCGAGACTGGAGCTCCATTCGATCCAAAGGCCTTTTGCAACGAACTGGCAAATCTTGTCGTCTTCGTTGGGTTAACAAACTTAGACCCAACTTGAAGAAGTAAACCCTACTACTCTGTTACTTCCATTTTCTACTACTTGTTTGTAATTTACATGCATTTCTTTCTTTTTTCTCCTTTTCTTTGTTTGAATCTTCGTAGTGGGTGTAAGTTTACGGAAGAGGAAGAGAGGGTGGTGATAGAGTTGCAGGCACAGTTTGGGAACAAATGGGCTAAAATTGCTACGTATTTGCCCGGGAGGACTGACAATGACGTGAAGAATTTTTGGAGCAGTAGGCAGAAGAGACTGGCTAGGATTTTGCAGAATTCAGGGACAACCTCTTCTTCCTCCTCCAGATCACTCAAAGTAAAAATGCAAATCCCTGGCTTTCATGATGTTCCTGTTATGGAGGTAAACCTATTCCGATCTCTTCAATTTCCAGTGGTTTCTGGGGCTATCTATCTTAATCACTTTTTTCATTTTCTAATTATAATATTCCACACAATGCATTTGATTAATTGACTCAAAGAATAATATTTATTAGGAAAATTCTGTTCACTTACACTAAAGAGTGTCGTCAATTCATCATAGTTTATTCTGTAACAAGAGCGAATCTTGAGTGGTTTAGATAAAATGTTTAATCCTTTTTTATGGTGTGTGTGTGATGGTTATGTTGTTTTTTTGGGTCAAATTCAAGGCTCCGAAGTTGAGCTCATCAATGGAGGAATTATCATACTCCAAGGGACAATCTTGCTCACCATCTTACCTTGATAACTCTCAGACGACTATAAAACTGGAGCAATTCCAGGAACTTGTGAATCCAAAGTTGTATACCGATGCAAACATGGCTGAGCTTGAGCTTATGTCTCGAAGGAAAATCCTATATGCCGAGGCTCAATCTCAGGTTTTCTTCCCACACATGCCGCAGCCCCTACCGTGCCTCACATTACCACTAGAAAGCCAGGACCTTTTGGCTAAATTCGAGGACCCTTACTTTTCTCAAGTGTTTGGTCCTATGGATGTTGACAGTGGAAATTTGAACATGGAGCAGACATTTGCTGAAGCAGTGACAAGTAGTGGGTTTGGTTCAAAAGAAGAAATTGAGAACCCAATGACCCCAGATGCATTCTTCGATGATTTCCCAGCTGACATGTTTGATCAGATGGAGCCGCTGCAGAGCCCATCAGAGTAATCCTAGCTAGGGCAAAGTAAATTTGACTTTTGTTTAACGTTTCTTTAGTTACAATGTTGACTTGTTCCTTGTATTTTATTTGATGTTTCATTCGTGTGCTAATGTGTATAGTCAATGACATATCAAGTGTTTGGTACATGAATAGAAATAAAATTGGCATTTTTAGACTCTAGATAACGCAGGAAGATGATCAGTACTTTTAGACAAATGTGAGTTTGGCGGGTCGTGGCCCAGTCTATTTAAATTGGATCAATTTAGTTTTAGTTTTATATATTATTTTAATTTTAGATTTAAGTTGACTTGGAATTTATAAAGTGATCTTATGTTGAAAGAAAATGTTGAAGATTATTGTTTTTCTTATTTTCTCAGCATCCAAACATGTATTGACTCAATCTACTTGATCATTCTCTATGTTGTAAAAGTAATTAAAATAAAAAAAATATAACTTTAGATATAATTTTATCAAAAAATAATTTAATGACTACAACAAAAATATAAGAATAAATGACTTTATCTAAGAGGTATGAAATAAATAGATTATCTTTTGTTTTTTAGAATTACCTGAGGTATTAACTCTACAAACATAACTGTTAGAATCTAAAATTTCGACATAAAATAATATTCCTTTTAAGACAAAAGTTGGTCAAACACGTTTGAAAGACTGTTGGTCACCTCTTAGCTAAACGCACCATTCTGCCTTTAGCTTTTACTTGTTATATTTTTAGAAGTATTCATGTATGTTCTGAAACACGTGATTGATTGTATATTGATTGGAATCTCTTTAGGCAGAGCCAACTCTAAAGCTTTGATAATTATGACCCATTTTCACATATTTTTTAATTTCAGTATTGATATTTCCTTTGCTTTTCAATTTGAAAAAGAAATATATTCCTTCTTTTGTCAGGTGCCTGAATAAAATTCTATGCAGGCGAAGACTGGATGGCGGACATGGATAGCCCTACTTTGGTTTACTTTCCGCCCGTCTTTAATTATGAAAGCCTGAATAAACCTCCATGGATGAAGCTACGTTACAGCCATGGCGGTTTACTTTAGTTTATTTGATAATTGTGTCAATAAAAGAAGTGTGTGAGACTATCTTTTCTAAAGACAAACAAGAAAAATAATATCAATTTCTTTTGCGGAAATTATGAATTATCTTTTCCACCAAGTAACCAGAAGAAGAAAAAAGCAACAAAAGGGGAAATTATTTATTATGAATTAAGAAAGGAAGAAGCAACCAGATCATCTGCATGTGAATCCACCTCTGTTTGCAGTAAACTTCCAGCTATACTGAAGATTTGAGAGAATCTTTAGATTATTTGTTGAAATATCTATAATAATTAGTATGCAAAACAAATTAACTTGATTTAACTAGTTTGTTAATGCACATTATACAAGAAAACATCGATTAGGGTGGTTTGGATTGGACAATGCAGGGGCAGGAACTTACATTATATCCGACAAATATTGCAGCTTAGTTTGTCCTTTTAATTGCATCATTTAAAAATCCCCTCTCGTGTCAGAATACAACTTTCTTCTCATATTGCAGAATTAGAAACTATTCGAGTTTTGCCGAAAATTCTGTGGACGGTTAGATATGGGTTGGCCTAGATGTTAGGCGTGATAGTATTAGAAAATGTTAACCATTTAAATTTTATAAAATTATTTGAATAAATTTTCTTAACACAGATACGAAAATATATAATCGTTGATAAGAACAATGGGTTTGTGGAAGCAGTAAACACTTCACCCATCTTAAATTGAACGTAGAGACACAGTTGCCTGTGGTTAAACGATGATCTGTCCATTATTGATGGTAGTTCTAAAAAGCTATGGTAGTTCATAATTGATGGTGCAATTAGACAAGAAATAAACTCACTCGTCGTACATGCAGTGTATTTGCGTTTGCACTAGTGAGTGATGAAAAAAAATTAGCTTGATGGGGGTAAGGCCCTGGAGTCTGGACTCCTTAAAACAATTATAGGAACAACTCTATGTTGGTGTTAAAATGTTTTCATTGGTGGTCCAGGTGCCCTTAACGGGGGCTGCTATATATCTCATCGGAATGTTCATCATTGCTTCTAGATTGTGTGAAGAAATTAAAGTGCACAATGAAGACAAAGGGTCCCCTACAAGATTTCTCTGTGTGATTAGTCAAATTTTACAGCCTTGAGATACTAGACAAATGATTGTTGGTCAATTTACAACCCCAAATATTGTAGAAAGAAGAGCAGACAAGACACAAAGATGAAGGTAGCAACATAAACATATCACGTTTTTTATATCTATATTACTCGATTCATATTTTTAATAGATGATTATTTATTTAACATGCATACCAGTTGAAAAAAACATAACCCCAAACAGCCAAAGGATCGATTGTTAGAGAGGAAAATATGAGCAAACTCGAATCATCTGGTCTCCATCTTTCTATCTCAATACAGGTTGTAATTTGAGAGAAAAGTTAAAGAAAAGAAAATTAGAAAAATGGGATATTTTTCCTGCCTAGTTGAGTCGCTAGCTAATAGTAAATCTGGAATCAGATTGCTTACAAGGACCCCACAGGCATGTGGCCTCATGTGTGTTCCATCGTAATTAACAGTAACCAAGAAAAAAGCATATCCCCGTTCTTGCTTTGGTCATGTCCTCTCCCTTAATACCTTCTTCAAATGATGATTAACAACTTAAACAAAACGGAGGATTCATTAAGCACTGTTTATATTGCATCAGATCAACTGTCCTCTTCCTTCGTAACACAACCACGTGTTTGCTTTCCATGTCTGGTTTTGAAAGCAGTTTGACATAATGTTGCAGATTCTATCACATTGGTAAGATTTCCATTGGCCGATTTTGTTTAATCCAACCACTAGATTTTTAATGTGCGGTGTTCAACAAAAGAGGTGACCCTTTGAAATAAACAAAATGTAATTGATAAGTAGGTTGCTCAAGTATGAAAAAGAAAAATAAAGTATACATGCATGTGAAATTCAAAGGACTGTTAGTGGGGTCTTTGACAAGTTCATGTGAAATTCAGTAAGGAATAGATTGAAGAAGGCGAGTGAAAAGAATCACTGTTAAAAATTTAAATCGTCATATATTTTAATCACCTAAAATTATATATGTAGACACCCGTTTTTGTCCGGGTCTTTTTTATTATTATTATTTTTATATTTATATTATTATTTTATTAATATTATATTTTTACATATTTTGGCAGGCCAAAGCCATTACAACCGGCCCAAACAGTTGACCCAACATTGCTAGGGTTTCACCCTATCTCCCCAGCCGCCTCCAACATCTACCGTCAGATCTGGAGGATGATGAACGGCCCAGATCGCCCCAGGTTAGGGTTTTAAACCCTGAACATATCATCATCCAGCCGCCGCCGCCTTCGATGTTCCAGCTTCCCAGAGAAGCGTGAGCCGCGCCGTTGACAACCAACCGCCACAGCTGTTTGGCCTTCCATCTCCCAGCCATGCTTGAGCCGCCGATGGTGAATCCCGAGCCGGTCGTCATCAGCAATCTGGTCACACAGTGAAGCAAATGTCATCAACAGTGTATCAAACTTACCCCAAGTCTGAAAACCCCAAAATAAAATATAACCTAAGTCCCAATTTTTACGGGATTTTATCCTGCAAAATCAGTGAGACCCATACCTCTATTCTAGATATCATCATCATCAAATCCATCACAAAAAAGGAAATAAAGGGAGAACGAAAAAGAGGGGGATTCATTCGGTTTTTCCAGAAAAGAGAGAAAAAAAAAGAAAAGAAAAATACCCATTCGAACCAACAACTAAAAAAAATAGAGTGAAAGGGTCCTTACCTTGGTCAGAACTCGTCGAGAAGCCTACGGGTCGCCGGCGTTTCGTCGTTTCGAGAGGTAACCCTTTTAGATATGAGGCTCTAAGGGTGTTTATAGGGTAAAACGTGTTCAGGTTTCGAGTTGAGGGTGGAGAGAGGAAGCTTTTGGTGATTTTATCTCTCCGGTCACCGTGGGCAGCCGTGCTCCGCCGTGAGGCGCCACCGGCGGTGAGGGTTTTTTTCTTTCTCCGTTGGGGGAGTTGAGAGAGTTTAAAACTCTCTAACTCCCCTCTGTTTTTCGAAGAGAGGCAAATGAGGGAGATGAGAGTTGAAGCCTCATTTTGGGCTTAAGTACTCGGGTCAGAACGGTGCCGTTTTGGCACTGTTCAAAACGACGTCGTTTAGAGGGGTCAGGGCATGCGTGTTATCAACGTGTGGATTAACTACACGTTTAGTCCCCCGGGCTTTGTAATATTTTTGTTTAATCATGATGAAATGTTTTGCTTTATTCTATTTTAAGCACTTATTTTTCTATATTTATTTGTTAGTCCTATTAGTATGGTTATATTATTTTTTGTAAATGTTTAATTCTGGGAACAATGTTTGTAATTATTTCATTTTGGTTACTGATCTGGTGTTTTGTGTATTGTTATGGATATTTGAATTTGGGCATAATATTTTTAATTTTATTATTTTAGTCATTATTTACTATATAAAATAAATACATGTTTTATTTATGTTTATAATCCCTGTACTTTGATTCTGATGTGTTTTGGGCACTGCTTTTATATTGGGTTAAATACTAATATGGCTTGCATGTTTTACTTTCATTTTATTTTAGTCCTTAATAATATTTTTGGGTTATTTTGGTTTCTAGTACTTGTATTTTAATGTTTTATATTTGGGCTCTGTTTGTTTCGTAATTACTGTTTAGTCCTTTAAATTTATGTTTTTCTTATTTTAGTCCTTTAAGTTTATGTTTGTGCTATTTACATCCCTTTAGTTGTTGTGTTTTCTTTTTTTTAGCCCCTAAGTTTATGTAATTACTATTTTAGTCATCCATTTTTTTATTTTTGTTGTTTTAGCTCTTTAAGTTGTTATTACCATGTTAGTCATTGTTATTATAAATATTTACTTTTTAATCATTTTATTTGGTAATTTTAATATTGATTTGTGTTTATGTCAATTCCTTTTGTATGTACTTATTTTTATGTTATGTATTTATTTATATCATATGTGAATTAATATGTTTAACTTTATTTGTTAAATATTTTGTTTCGTATATTTTATTTATATTGACTCCCATTGTATTTCTTTATTTAAATATTGCGATTATTTTCAAGAAAATCGATTTATAGAATGGGCGTGGAAAGCACCACTTGATCGAAGTGATGTAATCCAATATGACATTCAAACCAAATGCGAACTTGAAATAAATCAATTGTATTTTGCTAATTATTAATTCATTTCATTTTAAGTTGAACATTGCAAGGAATGTCTCTTAATAATAGTTTATTTCATTTCATGCAAATTATCGATCTTCATTCTACATTTTATATTCGATTCATTTTTTAGTTAATCAATTTATTTTGTTGTATGTAAACATCGATTTTTCTATATTCAATTCGCATTTTAAATGAATGATGAGAGAATATTCTTTAAAGACAAGAAATAGTCGAGTTAACTTTTTCGATGGAAGATTGCTAATTTCGATATTTCTTTTCGAATTAAAGAATTTTCCCTAACATTAATTAACTCGAAGAAAATTAATTATATTTCAATAAATGGATCACATTTTAACTTTATATTCGATTCGTAATTTCCACCATTACGACAATGTGTAAGCGACACAGTACCAATTTTGGGCGTTGTAGGGGTGTTTATCCTTCCCCACACGTAACCGACTCCCGAACCTGTTTTAAATGAATCTTTGGTAACGTAGATCAAATTTTTTGTCTTATAAAACTATTTTTCTTAAAATGGTTTTTAAAAGACGTTTTTAGGTATTCGACCTACCTAACCTAAAGGTCGATGGCGACTCATTTTCAATTTAATTTTAATTAATCCATAATCACCAATTTTTCCAAAATTAAAGTCAGAATTGTTTTTAAAAAATAATATTAAATAATTGTTTTTATAAAAAATGGTTATGACAGCTTGGCGACTCTGCTGAGGAGATTTTTTTTAGAGAGTCAAGCTGTAGGTCGCTTACACATTGTCGTCTTAGTGGAAATTATAAGTTTGAGTACATAGTTAACTTATGATCCGTTTATTGAAATTTTTAATTGCTTCGTTTTTGTCATACTAACATTTTATTTTTGGCTTTCAGCTTTGTCAAGATTTTATCATTTTTTTTTCTTGTTTTGTTTTTGGGTCGAATGTAGGTATGTTCCTCCTCACACACATCACTCGCATTAGCATAACATAAGCTCTAGACACGAGCTTCGATCCAAATTAGTCGGGGTGAATGCTTTACTCTCGTAAGAATTTATTCTTCGTATGAGTTTTAGCAAATAACCCATGGGATACATACCTTATACCTTCGTAGGGATTTATTCCTCGTACGGGTATAAGGCAATGAATCCCCTCGAATTGAACTCGTTCCGTTTGAAACCTGTAATGGGTGAGGATAGAGGGTTTGGCCGCCCAATGGGGCACCGACATCAAGGACAATTCGAGTCCCTTTTTCCAGTTAGAGCCAAAACCATGCATATAGTGAACCGTAGAACGGTCACCCTAGGTATAGCTATATCGAACCTATGTCCGTCAGTAGGTACCCAAACTAAGTGTACACCAAGGAGGAGCGTTTCTAAATCCTTATATTTTGCTAAGTTCGTAGAATTTATTTTCTTTTCGAATAAAAGCATGCGAACTAGATATCATGCGGTTAGGACTAATTTCTTGAAAATAGATAATTGTGGGTAGAAAGCATGTCCGGGTAGGATTGTTATCTATTGAAAGCATGCTCGGGTAGATATCATGACGGGTAGGTGTTATATTTATCTGTAGATAACATATTTTAACTATATTGATTATCTTGCTTGCACTAACTCGTTTCTCTATTTTGTTTGTGTTACTAACTCATTTTTTCTCATTTGTTTGTGTCATTTTTCATCTTTCTTTGCATTACATTGCATCTTCATGACATAATGCGGGAAGTGTTGATCCGCAAGGGGATATCCATGAGAAAATCTTCACAAGAAGAGATAAAAGTTTTCAATCAAGCAGTCACGTACACAGACATGCACCGAAGGCTAAAAAGAAGCTCAGAACACAAAAATGAGATTTGCTCGAAGATCGTCCATAATTCGAGACTGGAATGGTGATCCATTGATCCTAGAAGTAATCCAGCAGTAGATTCTTATTTACAATCATGTCATCGCTACACATCAAAGAGCGACGCAATGGCTTCAGTACCGGCTAGGCATTAACAAAGTTAGTTTTACTGAGCATTAAGGGGCATCTGTTCCAAAGATCCGAGATGAAGCAGTGATCCATTCTAGGATCACCATCTAAGCGAAGACATGTTTGTAAATTGGACTGTCTTGTAATGTGAAAACTTTTATCTCTGGTGAAAATTGTTCTAAAATATTTGTCGTTAGGATCAATATTTTTGCATCTGCATTTTCATCATTACATTTTGCACAACATTCATTTAAGCATTGTTACATGCATTAATCATACCTTGCGGGAAACTTTAAGGAAACACTTCTAACTGTGCAACTGCATTCACACAGTACTGAGAATGGATGCAAAATTCGAGCAACTGAAGAAAGAGCTAGAAGAGAGTTTACAAAAGATGCAAGCTGAGTGGGAGGTTAAAATGGAGCAGATGCAAAAGACCACCGTGGATCGTATCTTGCAAAACCAAAAGGACATAGTTGGCCAAATGGTAGCAAAAATGGCTGAGCTTAACCAAGGAAAAGGCAGAGAGAAAATTTCCTTGACCCGTGAAACAGTTGAATGTGTGAAGGCACAGGCTAATTCACAACCACTTATCTCGTCCAACAGGATTCCTAGTCACCAAGCGACGAGAAGAGTCAAGAACGAGATCCCAGAGAATTTGAAACAGTGGTGCAGAGAGACATTTCAGGGAATGAGAGGACAAAACTCTCACAACGGGATGGATGCAATAGAACTAGTGCTAGTTCCTGACCTGGTGCTCCCGCCCAAATTCAAGATGCCTGAGTTTGAAAATTACGATGGAACCAGTTGCCCTAATGTCCATCTCACGATGTTTATTCGAAGGATGATTGGATACACTAAAAATGATCGGATGTTGATCCACTGCTTCCAAAATAGTCTGACTGGACCTGCTTCTAGGTGGTATAACCAACTGAGTCGTGCTCAAGTCCGCTCTTGGAAAGATTTGGCTAGTACCTTTCTGAACCAATACAAGCACATGATTGATATGATCCCTGATCGAATAATGTTGCAGAATATGGAGATGAGGAGTGATGAGAGTTTCCGACAATATGCTCAACGATGGAGGGATGTCGCATCTCAAGTGCATCCACCAATGACTGAAAGAGAGTTCATCACTCTATTCATAGATACATTACAGTCTCCTTATATTGATTACATGATAGGGGTTGCCACTAAGAGTTTCTCTGATATCGTCATGTGTGGAAAAATGATTGAAAGAGCTATCAAGAATGGCCAGATATGTGGTACTAGCCATACTGACATTGAGGAAAGAGCTGAGGTCAGTCTAGTGGATTTAACTAATCTGGGGACCGTGTCTCATAATGTTTTTCGTAAAAAGACATGCATCAATCCAATTCCGATGACATATGAGGAATTGCTCCCAGCTCTAATTGAGAACAACCTGGTGATTCCAGTTCAATCCAAACCAAGAACTGACCCATATCCTGAAGGCCATGATATTAATGCCATATGCAGCTATCACATTGGGATCTCAGGGCATACCACTGAGAATTGTAGGGCATTAAAGTGCAAGGTCCAAGATCTGATCGATTCAGGGACATTAACGTTCAATGTGTAATGGGGCATTCTGATCGGAAGTCGGTCGGGGCATCCATCAGGAGATTTTGTTGCATTCTCATGCATGACATCTTGTTTGAATTTGTTTTTCTTTTGTTCTTCTTATGTTTAAATTTTTGTAAGTCACTTGACGTTCGAACATTGTAAATAAAATACTTCCTTTTGAAAAAATGACAATGAGCAAATTTTAATCTTGAATTCTTTGATTATCATTTTAATAATTGAGGTTGTAAATCTTTGACAAATGACAAGATTGAACCCTGCAAAACAATGACCCCTTGATCCTAATCCAGAGGTACACCAGAATACATACCATTTTCTTGCAGGGACCGAGCTAGTTTTCTGTTCACATAAAGAGTCAATCAAAGGGTTTGGCATTCAGGTATGTGTTAGGAGCGGATAAAATGGGGCAACTAGCACATGAGATTGCAAAACTAATTGATTATTATTTCTGTTTATGACGTTCAATGATGATCATAATCTTCTCAGATGGAATGGTCAAGTAGATGAATCTAGTTTAGGTCAGTTGCTTGGGAATTGAACTCTAACGATGAGATTTTCTGACCTTCAACAAACACCGAGACTATAACAGGTTGTCCTCAGCGAGCTTAAGAAATGGAATCCGTAAATAAACAAACAAAAACATATATATGTATACAATAAAGCTGAGCTATTCCGCTAAAGCAATTGGTAATAGAGGAAACTCGAAAGCCCTGGCTTTATGAATAGAGTACATTCAAACCATGACATTGATCGGGTATTTGGCAATCCGGTGTATGCTCTACTGTGGTTGTCAAGTCGAAGACTTTGTGACGACATGAATCCTTCAGCTAGCCTGATAAAGGCAATTATAAAATATATGTACAATAAAGCTGAATTCAGCTAGCCAAACAATGGCAAATTAAATCAAATTTACTAAATAAGGAGTTTCGGTGAATATGGACTAAGGGAGTTGAGGAACGCCTGTTATAGTCGACTTCACACAAGCACTCAGAATTCTCGTTTTTAGACCGATATTTCTGCACTACCTTGACTAGGTAAGTCTACGAAGCTTGAACAAATTGAAGATTTCAGAGAACTGAAACAAAAGTGTTCTAAAGAGTTTAGCAATTGACTATGCTAGTTGTGTCATTTTGTTCGCCTCCGATTAAAATGCCAAATCAAGAAAGAGGGGTATGTCATTACCTTCACGAGGACCAATGGATGAAACACATCTTAGAATTTAGGTAGCCAACCTCTAAACCCACCTGTCGATCTTGATATTTGTCAAAGATTTGTAACTATCAATGATTAAAAGAGCATTTGATTCTTTTGATATCCAATGAATTCATGTTTTATGATTGGCTTCAATTGTGAAACTTAGAAGGAGGCAATATTTTTCAAAATTTTGAAAATTCGAGAAGAAGAAAAACATTTTCAAACAAGATAATCTCTCCGGAAATATCTTGGAATTCAACAAATATATCTCCGAAGCTCAGAATCGAAGTTGGGCAAGAGAAGCTATTTTGGGGCAAAATTTGCTGGGGCAAGGAAACAAATTATCTCAGGTCAAGGTGTGCAAGAGTACACCATGGTGGAAATGAAGACAAACTAAGTCAGTGATAGAATGAAGACTGCACAAACAACCATTCCCCTCACAAATCAACATACATACATCAATACAAACATATATCAATACATACATACATACATACATGCATACATACATACATCAACACATACATATATGTTATATAAGTTTGCATCTCTGCATTAAATATTTATCATCATGTGCAATATACACTTTGAGTTTCCCTCTCTTGAAGAAAAATAAAATACAAACTTCATCATGACATCATAACATTAAAGATTAGGCATTCAAAATGCATCATTTTGATCTCTCAGGAAATCAAAGCTCGGAAATGACTAGATATCTCTAACTTGAAGAAATAATGACATCCACAGATTTGGCGTCCTGAAGTCAACAATCAGATCCTCTGAAGACGTTTCCTCAACATGCAGGAATCAATAGACAAACTTTGAGCTATTGAGATTATTTTCTTTAAAAAAAAATAAAGTGTCGTCTCACTAGAGATAGTTTTCTTAAAAACAAAGTTTATTTTGTCTCGCTTGAGACAACTTTCTCTTTAAAACAAATTATGTCTCGCTTGATACATTTTTCCACAAATTTTGAGAATTTTAAAACAAATTGCGTCTCGCTTGAGACATTTTTCCTTTGAGATACAAATTTTGAATTTGATTCACTTAAAACAAAATTAATCTCACCTTAGATTGTTGTTTCTTTCAAAACAAATTTCGTCTGAGACCTTTTCCCTTTGAGATCCAAATTTCGAATTTGTTACACATTAAACAAAGTTGATCTCACTTGAGATCGTTTTCTCAAAAATAAACTTTGTCTCGCTAGAGACAATTTCTCTAAAAACAAATTTTGGTCTCATTTGAGACTATGCTATAAAGCAAATTTCGTCTCGCTTGAGACATTCATTTTCTCTCATAATACAAATTTCAAGGTTGTTGTACTTAAAGCAAAATTAATATCACTTGAGATTTTCAAAGCTGATTTGTCTCGCACGAGACAGTTTCCCCTTTTAACAAATCCTGAAATTGTTTCATTTGAAATAAAATAAACACTTTTGAAAACACCTTTGAGATTATTTCCATATAAACAAAATCGATAATATTTGAATCTTTTAAAACGATTTTTGTCTCTCTTGAGACAATTTCTCTTGAAAAAATCTTTGAGTTTGTTCCTTTTGAACAAAAATCTTGGAGTTTGTTACTTTTGAATAAAAATCTTTGAGTTGTTTCTTTTGAAAAAAATCTTTGAGTCTATTTATTTTGAAACAAAGTTTTGTCTCTCTTGAGACAATTTCGTGAAAAATCTTTGAGTCTGAAACAAAGTTTTGTCTCTCTTGAGACAATTTTGTGAAAAAAATCTTTGAGATTGTTTCTTTTGAAACAAAAATCTTTGAGTTTGTTTCTTTGGAAACAAAATTTTGTCTCTCTTAAGATAATTTCTTTTGAAACAAAAATCTTTGAATCTGTTTCTCTTAAAATGATTTTTGTCTCTCTTGAGACAGTTTCTCTCGAAGTAAATCTTTGAATATGTTCATCTTTGAGTTTGTTTCTCTTAACAAAATCATCTTTGGGTCTATTTCTTTAAAAACAAATGTTGTCTCTCTTGAGACAGTTTCTAATGAAAAACTAACTTTTGAGATTGTTTCATTTGAAACAAATTTGGTCTCACTTAAGATGTGATCCATCTTTGAGTCTGTTTCTTTTGAAACAAAATTTTATCTCTTAAAGACAATTTCTTATGAAAAAAAATCTTTGAGTTTATTTATTTTGAAACAAAATTTTGTCTCTCGAGACAACTTCTTTTGAAAATACCCACCTTTGAGATCGTTTCTATTAAAACAAATTTTGTCTCGCATGAGACAGTTTCCTTTCAATGACATCTTTGAGTCGTGTCCCTTCAAACGAATTTTGTCTCTTGAAACATTTTCTCTTAAAACAAGATCATCTTTGAGTTTGTTTCTCTGGAAACAAGGTTTTATCCCTTAAAACAGTTTCTTTTGAAGAAAAATCTGAGTCTGTTTCTTTGGAAACAAAATTTTGTCTCACTAAGATACAATTTTCTGAAAAACAAAGTTTTGTCTCTTATGAAAATGTTTTTTTTTAAAAAAAAAATCATTGAATCTCTTTCTTTGGAAACAAAATTTTGTTTCTCTCGAGACAGTTTCTTTGAGAAAAATCTTTGCGTTTGTTTCTTTGGAAAACAAAATTTACCATCATTGAATTTGTTTCCCTTGAAACAAAACAAACATCTTTGAGATCGTTTCCCTTGAAATGAATTTTGTCTCATTTGAGACAGTTTCCCATGAAACACAGATATTTGAGAACGTTTCCCTTAAAAACAAATTTTATCTCGCTTGAGACAATTCCCTTTAAACGTCATCTTTTGAGTTGTTTCATTTGAAATGAATTTTGTCTCTTTCGAGACAGTTGCTTTTGAAACACATTATCTTTGAGCTTGTTTTTCTTGAAACAAATCTTTGAGTCTGTTTCTTTTGAAACAAATCTTTAATTTGGTTTCTCTTGAAACCATAACTCCTAAAGATGGCCAGCCGTCTTCATCATGTAGGAACCGTGTCATCCCCAGACCAGATCTCCTCATCACGTAGGAGCCGTGTCAACCATAGATAACCAGCCGTCCTCATCACGTAGGAACCGTGTTATCACCTTTAGATGGCCAGAACTCTTCATCACGTATGAGCCGTGTCATCCCCTGACCAGATTTCCTCATCACGTAGGAACCGGGTCACCCTTAGATAACCAGTAGTCCTCATCACGTAGGAACCGTGTTATCACCTTGAGATGGCCAAGAACTCTTCATCATGTATGAGTAGTGTCATCCTTCGACCAGATGTCTTCATCACGTAGGAACCGAGTCACCCTTAGTCGACCCGAACTCTTCATCACGTATGAGCAGTGTCGCCCCTACCAACAAACAAGTATCCAATTTTTAGGTCAAAAGAAAGAGAACCAGCCAAAAACGTGTTGTATTGTCGTCTTTGCCCTATTCTTGCTAACACAAGAATGTACAAAGAGGGGCAGCTGTAGACACCCGTTTTTGTCCGGGTCTTTTTTATTATTATTATTTATATATTTATTATTATTATTTTTATATTTATATTATTATTTTATTAATATTATATTTTTACATATTTTGGCAGGCCAAAGCCCATTACAACCGGCCCAAACAGTTGACCCAACATTGCTAGGGTTTCACCCTATCTCCCCAGCCGCCTCCAACATCTACCGTCAGATCTGGAGGATGATGAACGGCCCAGATCGCCCCAGGTTAGGGTTTTAAACCCTGAACATATCATCATCCAGCCGCCGCCGCCTTCGATGTTCCAGCTTCCCAGAGAAGCGTGAGCCGCGCCGTTGACAACCAACCGCCACAGCTGTTTGGCCTTCCATCTCCCAGCCATGCTTGAGCCGCCGATGGTGAATCCCGAGCCGGTTGTCATCAGCAATCTGGTCACACAGTGAAGCAAATGTCATCAACAGTGTATCAAATTTACCCCAAGTCTGAAAACCCCAAAATAAAATATAACCTAAGTCCCGATTTTTACAGGATTTTATCCTGCAAAATCAGTGAGACCCATACCTCTATTCTAGATATCATCATCATCAAATCCATCACAAAAAAGGAAATAAAGGGAGAACGAAAAAGAGGAGGATTCATTCGGTTTTTCCAGAAAAGAGAGAAAAAAAAAGAAAAGAAAAATACCCATTCGAACCAACAACTAAAAAAAATAGAGTGAAAGGGTCCTTACCTTGGTCAGAACTCGTCGAGAAGCCTACGGGTCGCCGGCGTTTCGTCGTTTCGAGAGGTAACCCTTTTAGATCTGAGGCTCTAAGGGTGTTTATAGGGTAAAACGTGTTCAGGTTTCGAGTTGAGGGTGGAGAGAGGAAGATTTTGGTGATTTTATCTCTCCGGTCACCGTGGGCAGCCGTGCTCCGCCGTGAGGCGCCACCGGCGGTGAGGGTTTTTTTCTTTCTCCGTTGGGGGAGTTGAGAGAGTTTAAAACTCTCTAACTCCCCTCTGTTTTTTGAAGAGAGGCAAATGAGGGAGATGAGAGTTGAAGCCTCATTTTGGGCTTAAGTACTCGGGTCAGAACGGTGCCGTTTTGGCACTGTTCAAAACGACGTCGTTTAGAGGGGTCAGGGCATGCGTGTTATCAACGTGTGGATTAACTACACGTTTAGTCCCCCGGGCTTTGTAATATTTTTGTTTAATCATGATGAAATGTTTTGCTTTATTCTATTTTAAGTACTTATTTTTCTATATTTATTTGTTAGTCCTATTAGTATGGTTATATTATTTTTTGTAAATGTTTAATTCTGGGAACAATGTTTGTAATTATTTCATTTTGGTTACTGATCTGGTGTTTTGTGTATTGTTATGGATATTTGAATTTGGGCATAATATTTTTAATTTTATTATTTTAGTCATTATTTACTATATAAAATAAATACATGTTTTATTTATGTTTATAATCCCTGTACTTTGATTCTGATGTGTTTTGGGCACTGCTTTTATATTGGGTTAAATACTAATATGGCTTGCATGTTTTACTTTCATTTTATTTTAGTCCTTAATAATATTTTTGGGTTATTTTGGTTTCTAGTACTTGTATTTTAATGTTTTATATTTGGGCTCTGTTTGTTTCGTAATTACTGTTTAGTCCTTTAAATTTATGTTTTTCTTATTTTAGTCCTTTAAGTTTATGTTTGTGCTATTTACATCCCTTTAGTTGTTGTGTTTTCTTTTTTTTAGCCCCTAAGTTTATGTAATTACTATTTTAGTCCTCCATTTTTTTTATTTTTGTTGTTTTAGCTCTTTAAGTTGTTATTACCATGTTAGTCATTGTTATTATAAATATTTACTTTTTAATCATTTTATTTGGTAATTTTAATATTGATTTGTGTTTATGTCAATTCCTTTTGTATGTACTTTTTTATGTTATGTATTTATTTATATCATATGTGAATTAATATGTTTAACTTTATTTGTTAAATATTTTGTTTCGTATATTTTATTTATATTGACTCCCATTGTATTTCTTTATTTAAATATTGCGATTATTTTCAAGAAAATCGATTTATAGAATGGGCGTGGAAAGCACCACTTGATCGAAGTGATGTAATCCAATATGACATTCAAACCAAATGCGAACTTGAAATAAATCAATTGTATTTTGCTAATTATTAATTCATTTCATTTTAAGTTGAACATTGCAAGGAATGTCTCTTAATAATAGTTTATTTCATTTCATGCAAATTATCGATCTTCATTCTACATTTTATATTCGATTCATTTTTTAGTTAATCAATTTATTTTGTTGTATGTAAACATCGATTTTTCTATATTCAATTCGCATTTTAAATGAATGATGAGAGAATATTCTTTAAAGACAAGAAATAGTCGAGTTAACTTTTTCGATGGAAGATTGCTAATTTCGATATTTCTTTTCGAATTAAAGAATTTTCCCTAACATTAATTAACTCGAAGAAAATTAATTATATTTCAATAAATGGATCACATTTTAACTTTATATTCGATTCGTAATTTCCACCATTACGACAATGTGTAAGCGACACAGTACCAATTTTGGGCGTTGTAGGGGTGTTTATCCTTCCCCACACGTAACCGACTCCCGAACCTGTTTTAAATGAATCTTTGGTAACGTAGATCAAATTTTTTGTCTTATAAAACTATTTTTCTTAAAATGGTTTTTAAAAGACGTTTTTAGGTATTCGACCTACCTAACCTAAAGGTCGATGGCGACTCATTTTCAATTTAATTTTAATTAATCCATAATCACCAATTTTTCCAAAATTAAAGTCAGAATTGTTTTTAAAAAATAATATTAAATAATTGTTTTTATAAAAAATGGTTATGACAATATATATTTGTAATTCCTAAAGTTTTATAAGTTTAACCTCATAGAACAGGGAGGGAGCCAATAAGGAGGTGGGAGGGGCTGCTGTCCCCTCTAAAATTTTTGGTGTTATAGCATTTTAGATCATTTTAAGTTTAAATATTAGTTAAATAAGACTTTTGTCTCCTTTCAATTTTTATATTTAAATACTTTGTTCTTTCATTGTAAAGAAAATTAGGCCCACCCAATGTTTAATCCTACTTCTGTCCTGCTTTAGCATAGAATCTTATCTTGGTCTCTCTCTGAATATAGTGCAGATAGGTATATATGATCGGTTAAAGACCAAAAGTAGTTCAAAGTTTTTGCATATGGGAAAGTAGAAATTTGCTATAATCAAGGGGGATTAGGTAGAAATACTAGAAAATGCAAAGCGTGAATTCACGATTTGGCTTAACAACAAAAATGATCTCTAGTTCCAGGCATATACATCCTATTTTAATTTGCCACATGGGAAACAAATTAGCTGAGCTGTACTGAATTTTGTATATTTATATATGCCATGGGGCCCCAGCCTTCTTTAATTCTTGCTTTCCTTGCATGATTATGAATTTTCTTGGGGAATTAAGAGTCGTATAATACCTCTAGAGACCACTATTGTATATGCCATTCACTCTGAAATTCTCTCTTTTAAGTCTACTTTACTTACAACCAGGCCTATAATCTCTCATGGAATTGGACAGAGATATCAACATCGAGAATGATGCTTCTCGTAGTTCTAAAAACTTGCTTAGCTCTTCTTCCGTCGTCTCTACCACCACCACCACGACCGCCACCTCTTCTTCTTCCTCTTCCTCTTCCGCTTCCACAACATTCTCGTGTGTAGCTGATAAAAGGTCAAAGAAAGCTGGAGACATGGAAAATGATAACGAGAACAAGAAAAGACAAAGGAGTGGTGGTAATAATGATAGCAAGCTTGCGACATACCGTGGGGTGCGTATGCGAAGCTGGGGTAAATGGGTTTCTGAAATTCGAGAACCGAGGAAGAAATCGAGAATATGGCTTGGGACATACCCGACAGCCGAAATGGCTGCTCGTGCTCATGATGTAGCTGCGCTTGCCATCAAGGGTAGCTCGGCTTACCTTAACTTCCCTGAACTTGAAAAGAAGCTTCCACGCCCTGTCAGTACGTCTCCCAAGGACATCCAAGCAGCCGCATCGGAAGCAGCCGCCGCGACATTTCTCGAGACAAAACACTGCAGCATCGAGGCCAGAACTGAAGCTGGACTAAGCCAAGAAGAACTTCCTGTTTCGCATTTATCCAACAACATACTCGAGTCATCAAGTTCACCCTCCATTAATGATGACGATTCGTTGTTTGATCTGCCCGATCTCATGACCGGTGCCATGGACAGAAGCGACGGATTCTGCTCTTATTCTTCATCAGCATGGCAAATATGTGAAGTCGATTCTAGGTTCCGGATCGAGGAGCCATTCTCCTGGGATTACTACTAGAAGGTCACATCATCTCAGTAAATGTAATCATTTTCATGGTCAATATCTCTAACTTTGAAAATCATTCATCTCTTCACACAAATAATATTCCAGCTTTCTTTTGAATAGCCAAATTTGTGTCTTTTCTACTTTAGTTCAGAGAGTTAAAAAAGGTTAAATCTCCACTGTAATATACATGGAATTAAGTGTATACTTCAACCCAACTTTTGTTCTTTGTTCTAATTGTTTACCAAAAACGATAAATTCTACTTTTCAACTTCACTGCAGTAAAAGCTCGTATGAGCAAGTATCCATGCAGCAAATACCTCATTAAAAATCAACAACAAAAATGCCTTATTGCAATGGAACTTTCCACTCAACTGACTTTAAAGACTAAAGTGATAAACTAAAGTTATATGTCTGAACAAAAAAGAAAAAGATAACATGTCTGTCTATAGGTTGGAAAAAACATCCAAACCCAAATTCATCGTATGGTGAATGTTATCCAGGCAAAATCATGTTCTTTCTCTTAAATGGAATTGGTGAGAAGGTGATGGTGTTGCCCAACATCGTCACTTTTTCTTTCCAACATTTATCTAAAAGAAACCAAAGGGAGATTCCCAAACAAAGTGAAAGCATAATCTAGCTAATGTTTTTCTCAAAGTTGAAAAAATCGAATTTTCGAATCTATTGAGTGGTCTCAATTGTTAAAGGGACTGTTATTTCTCATTAAAATTATTGATTCGAATAACTGCATCCGTAAAGTGTATACATTGTTAATTATTACAAAAAAATCACCCCATGCTATTAAAATAATTCATATTTTAAGTTAAATATTGAAATTTGGCAAAAACAAAGGGTGTGTTATTGTGGCGAAGTATAGGGCAACAATACCCCAAAAGATAAAGACTATTTTGTAAGTGGCAAATGACACATCAGCGTCATTATCTCCTTATATTCTATTTCCCGTCATATAATTAGGATATAATTAAGCGAAAGTTTGGGCAGAAGAGACGAAATATAGGGTAAACAGTCTCATAAATTAATAGACCCACCAAGTACCTAATAATTTGGGTTAAATTTTTGTCTTTAGGTAGAATTATTGGGAACTGGGTTCGCTCTTTCTTTATTATAGAAACGTTCAGTAATACAAATAAAATGCAACGCCACAAAAAGACAATAATATAGAAGTTAACCACCTTGGAATCTTACGACTCCCGAGGAAGAATTTTTTAGCACTAATATTTATTAAAAAACATGTTTAACGTATTATTATTTTATTAAAAATAAATAAATACAAATTGTTATTTAACGAGTCCTAGGAGACTTTTATTGAAAACAGCTCGAACTTTTTAGTGTCACGTATCAACAGCAAGAACTTTCATAATTCGGAGGTTTCCTACGGAAGCTGTTCACAACCTAATGTTGGGGACAGCCTACTATCTTACCTCTCCTTACCCCATTATATATGGAAACAAAGGACATTCATTTATTATTAGTGGAGTAAAATAAAAATGTCACTTATTCTCCTATTTACACCTTGAAAATTTGATATAGGTGACAATTTGGCGTACGTTTCATTAGTTGTGAGCCAGATGTACATACTTTGTAATTTTCTCAACATCTTTTCACCTTGGGGAAACACATGATGGGGATGGTAAGCTATATGTTAACTAGAAAGTTGATGTTTATACGCTTCCATCACAACGCTACCTAAGCATTTTCATTTCAATCAAATTAAACACTTCATATTTTAAGAAAATGGTATTTTTTAATAAATGACTCGAATAATTAATGTAATTAGTGTTAACTTTGGTAAACAATTAACATCTTTATACCATTATATATTTTGAATTTAAATTTTAACAGGTCTAGGATATGATTAATAAATTCGTGCATGAACTAAATCCAAATATATAAAAAAATGTAAACATAAGAAAATCAAATTAGCCGCCTAAGGAATAAAACCATGCCGGATGAAGTAATATTAAAAACGTTGTTTTTCTAAAACCAAATCCAATATTGAAAAGCTTTCTATATCACATTCAATGGGGTTACCAAATATTCTTCTAACGTTTTTGGATTTTTGAACCGATAGTTTTTAAAATTTGAAGGTCGACAAATTCTTTAAACGAACATTTCCTAGATTGAATAATAATCCGTTTCGAGAATTTATTGATAACTAAGTGAAATGAAACGTGAATGACCAAATTGAATGAAAATAAGAATGCGAAGCCCTAAACTTTAATTAGTGAAATTTGTTGGAAATGTGTCATTTCTTTTTTTAATTAATCACTTATATATGATCTATTGACTGACTAATTCAGATCGGGTACTGTAGAGGCAAGAGCGACACTCCCAACCCAGTTTGCTTCTTTTACAAACGCCAATGATTGAACTCTTGACATTGCTTAAAGAATCTAGTGTCCCATTCCACTAAACCAATTGGTTGTTGGTGAAAATCAGTCACTTTAGGAAGGTTTTTGTATATTAAAATTATATGCCTAATTATTTTATATACTAAATAAATATATGTAAATGTTAAAAGTTGAAAACACCATCCTTAGAAAACCTGAACTTAACCCAACGAATCCAAATTGCCCTAATCCCCATTTCTCCATCAATTGTTCATCTTCTCCACAACACTCAAAAACATTATTGATGAACCCTTATATTTTTAGAGAGAGAAAGTCCAAATTCAAAGAAAATTCTTTAGTGCACGTGTAATCTAAATACATATTTAGAAAGCTTGTGAGCCAAGCTTCAATTTGATGGAACTAGGTTTGAATTCCAAATTAGTGTTTACGCATATTCATTTTGAGATTTGATTATAAAATTAGTGTTGGATTATGTCATTAATGTGTTTGAATGTGTATTTAAAGTTCAAGAGATGGTAGGAACTTCCAAAGTTAGTGGAAATAGAAAGTCGTCGTGTAATCGATAATCCAAGACATATAGTAAGTTTAGATCATGTGATTGTAATCATAGTTGTTTCTATTGTTGTGTATTTGTGTTATGATGCCATATGTGTATGTAAATTACTTAAAAATGTGCTTAATTATGAAAATCAATAATAAAAAAATGGAGCTTCGATTAACATGGAAAGTGATAAGGTAGTTCATATGTGTTTTGACTATGAATTTAGTGTTTTGATCATGTAAGCCTGTTGATAAGTGTTGAAAATAAAAATCTTATATTGCTAATTGCTATAAGCGTGATGTCAGTAAAGAGGAGATCCATGTATATATCATAGTTATCCTTTTTTGATGTGGAGGTGCTAGATTTACATATTCCCTTTTTGAAATGAATCAAGTGTTAAATGTGATGGTTATGATAATGATGCCATGTATATTGATGCTATGTGCTAAACCAATATGCTGTGATTTAAATGTATGCTTATATGTGTCATATGTTATGCATCGAAAAGGGGTGCATTCGGTTCGGTCTAGTTTGACTTTTTAATAAGACATGAATTGAATCACATTTTGCAGGTTTTTAAAAATTGAAATCGAAACTTAAACCGAATGGCATAAAAACTACGGTTTTTTTATTTGGTTTGGTTCTGTTCGATCGGTTTTTGACTGTCCACTACTTTTTAAACGCAACATCCAAATAAAGCAAACTGAAATTTTGAATTGAGTACAAATATATAAATTTAAATCCATAAAAATATTATTAGATTTACGATTTATTTATTTAAGTTTGTCTTATAATAAATTCAAAATAAATTTGTTTTAGATAATTATTTTCTTTTATTTTTCTAATTCGGTTTGATTTGGACAAACAGTTTCCATATGGAAAAACTGAAATTGAATCAAATTGTATCATTATATTTTTAAACTGAACTGAAACCAAATCAAAAAATAAAAATTCGAACCAATTCGCGTAGCTCAGTTCGGATCGATTTTTTGATTTTCTCGATTTCATTGCCCAACCCTAATATCGAGTAACAACTATTTCATTGATTTTTCTAAAATTCATTTTGTGTGTTTAATGTCTTCACATGAGATAGGTTTGGATAGAAGTTGATTCATATCACATTTTTGAAGTCACAAATCTCTTCAATCACCTTTAAAATGTAATCCTTTTGTTCCGAAACTCTTACAGTTTGTGACATGTAAATGTGGTATTTTGTGTGTGTTTAGCATGGTGTCATGTGTTCATATCTCATTTTGAAAATCTTATTGTATGTAAGTTATGATCATAAGGTGTATATCTCAGATTATTTATGTGCATGTATATGTTAAAATATGTTTATCATGATAGTGATTAGTTAAGTTCCTAGTGACGAGATATATATATAACTAATGTATTTATAATTAGCATTGTTTTACAGGCATCTGATCTCCAGTTTAAGTTGCAGATCTTTATAAGCTGGAATATTAGGTCCCCAGCAGTATATGCGTACTAGACTAAATCGGGATTATTTAAAAATTAGTGGCAATCATTTCAACATATGGCCGACATCAACTTACTAGCAAATCTTTATATTAATATACGTCTTGTTACGATCATACACAGTTTGTATATATTAAGAACAACTCTTTTTTACTCGCCAGGCTACTAGCTAGCCAGTAATATGTTGGTCGTAGCACCAAAATAGTAAAGTGTAATGGGACCAACTATCAATGTGTCCAACTGTGAGTTTTTAGCTAAGTTTCTAGGGGTCCACATAAGCATGCTTTTGCTGCTTCGGACACTAAAGGTGCAAACAATTTGGGGTAATTCTGCATCTAATTTAAGAGTAAGAAAAGACGTAACTAAAAATATTAAATTTTTTTAACTTTGAAGATTTTATCGTCCTACAGAGAGACAAGTAATAAATTAAAGGTGTAATGATAAAATTAGCTCCTCAATATTTGTTTGAATAATCATTTTGGTCTCTATTTTTTTAAACACTTTAATTTTAAGCATTTTAATTTTCGATCAAAATGACTCATGTTGGATGAAAAATATTAGTTGACTAATAGTCAATGCATATTACTAACGTAATAATTTTACATGCGTTAAATTACTAATGTGTCACATGTAATGTCACTCAATGTGATGACGTGACATATATTACATCATCTAACATGATGATATTACATATGTAATATCACCTAAGATGATTATGTGACATGTGGCATATAATCAAAGATAATGATATGACATGTGGCACGTCAATTATTTAGCATGTGTGAAAATGTCACGACAATAACACGTGTTAACATTTAGTTAACTAATGATTTTTATCAAACACATATCATTTTGACAAAAAATTAAAACATTAAAAGTTAAAATACTCCAAAAATAAAGAACATGGACTAAAATGATCATTTAGATAAAGTTGGGGTTCGTTTTAATATTACACTTAAATTAAAATAAAGAGGACTAATGTGGTTAATAATACATCTTCACAATTTATTGGATAAACTAGATATTATTGGCGTAAGTGGTCCCAACCCAAGTCATGAAATTTTGTATCTAGTGGATAGGGGCTAGGCTAGAATGAAAAACTCTCCTTACACTCGACCTTCATAGGAGGGAAGCCATTGTCATTGTCAAATATTGTTATCATAAATAGTATCGTTTCACTGCTGTATAGAAAACCATACTTACCAACATAAAGTACATGAACTCGTCCCAACAAAGACACATTATGAAAAAACAACTCTCTTTAGAAAAGGTTCTTTATAACATCTGTTTTGATCTTACGTTATAAAATTACTGTTATTTTAATAAATAAAGATATTATATTTATAAATAATTTAAAAAGCAATGAACTTTTTGTAATAACAAATGAATTTTCAGTAAAGTGTACCGAAAAGATCGCATCACATCAACAATAACGGTGGCCATGAGCCATCGAGGGAGAGGAAAGGAGTTAAATTAGGCTGTCTCAATCTGTCGCCGTCTCGTTTACTCCGCCCGAATCGCCTACAGAGACAACAAATTATTAGCTACTATAACAAGACCTTCCGCGACACTGTCTAATTTATTACTGTTTAATTTCTTCTATTTAGTTATTATTCAGATAACTGATCCTAAACCTTAATTTCTTCTTTAATATACTAGACCGTTGTACTCGGTAGAAAGGTTCATTAACTGAAGTTTTTCCTGCTCCTATCGCTTCTGCATGTTTAACCTTATAAGAGACATCCGTAAAAATGCTCCACATTGAAATCTTTCACACACCCCTTTAATCTTCTCATTTTCTGGAAAAGCACTTGTACGGGAGTGCTTATTGAAAATATGTTTTCATCCTCTTGAAAATTTTCAAGTTTGTCCCCTTATAGAATTTTAGAAGTTTATCCTCATAATATAAAATTATGCGTCTATATCTGGTGGTTCTTTTCATGAAGAGCTCACAATTGATATAAAATCCGAATGAGAAGGTAAATGGGCGACATCAATATAATATTTAAATCACACGGATCAAACGATTTTAGGGCATTTCATAATTCGGAGGTCTCTTACGGAAGCTGCTCTCAACCTGGTGTTGCGGATAGCCTACTATCTTACCTCCCTCTTACCCCATACATATGGGAAAAAGGGATAGCCATTTTTATTGAGATATTTAATCTTGAGACATTACTCTAAATTATTTGATTGACCATTCTCGATCTAGCACCCTTTGATTTGAAAAGGACGGAATTGTTCTTGGCTGAATAGTTTATTGAAAATGTATTCAACACCTTCACCAACTATCCTTTTCCTCACTTTCTAATAATACAAGGATTAAATTGATTTGTTTATTTTGAGAGAGAGGCCATAATCTTATAGTATAAGGACCTCTTGAGCATCTATTCATTCATAATCTCTACTTTTTAACGAATGATTTTGTAGAAATTTTAATACTATATTTTTTTTGAAATTTCATTTTTCTTTAAGAAATTAAGGCTTGACAAAGGTTTTAATCGAGAGACGTAACTAACACTTAAGCCTAAACAACCGGAACCGTCCATTAACAAACCATCGAGTTTAAACTAGGAATGTGGGCCAATGGTCTCACGGATAGGAGAAATCACACGTCACAGCGTATTCTTTTTTCCAACCCAGGCATAACACCTCAACGCAGAAGCATTCGATAACCCCTTTCTGTCTCTACGTCGGCCGACGGATCTTTAGGGTTTCAATCTTCGACTTCGATCGAATCGCTAGGGCTTTGATTTTCGTCTTTCCTTTGGTTGTATATTGAATCGAATTACAAAATTCGAAAAACATGGTACTTTCTCAGAGGATTCATGAAGCATTCAAAGGAACTGTGGAGAGAATTACAGGCCCCCGAACCGTCTCTGCTTTTAAAGAGAAAGGAGTTCTGAGTGTCTCCGAGTTCATCCTGGCCGGTGATAATCTCGTCTCCAAATGCCCTACCTGGTCTTGGTATCTTTTCCATGCTATCAATATATGTGCTTTAGTTTGTAACTTATTTTTGATGGTTTTATATTTATCTGAATCAATCTTTATTTTCTTGTCGTATATCGATTATAACGGGTTAGTGTTTTGGGGTAAAATCGTAGTTTAGATTCATGAGTCATGGTATAACAATTTGATTCAGTGGATTGTTGTGAATGTTAGGGAATCGGGAGAGCCAAGCAAGAGGAAGTCCTATTTACCACCGGAAAAGCAATACTTGATTACAAGAAATGGTAAATTGACTACCATTTGTCTTGATTTTCTTTTCTTGTTTGGTCTATTGTTCTCCCTTTGAATTATAAATAATCATTAGTACTGGTAATACTATTTGATCATTTCGCGGTTAGTCCCTTGCCTAAGGAGGGCTGCATCGGTGGAAGAAGAATATGAGGCTGCTGGAGGAGAGGTTCTTCTTGATAATGAAGACAATGATGGTTGGTTGGCGACTCATGGGAAACCCAAAGGTATTATCTTCCTCTTTGAGATTGTACTTGTTTGGATTCTAAGATGGAAATTTGGGCTTTACACAACTCATCTTCTTGATAGATAGAAGTGATGTGGAGGAAAACCTGCCTTCAATGGAGACTCTAGAAATCAGACAGAACGAAACTGTAAGATCAATACCTTCATATTTTGGGAGTGGGGAAGATGAAGATGATATACCCGACATGGCTGATTATGAAGAAGCTGACAATCTTGTTGAGACTGATGCAGTAAGTGTTAAGAAATTTATTTGATTTCTGAGATTCAAAATCTATTTGGGCAACTGGTTTTTATTTTTGTTTCTCCTTTTCCATTTTGTAACCAATTGATGTAGATTAGCCTTGTATCGAAGTTCTAAGCTTATCAACCTATGTCCTGTACTATCTTAATATTACATATCTTGGTTAAGATGGGTGAGGGCGGGTGGGAGAAAATAGAGAGACAGAAAGGAACGATTATGTTGCGGTTAGGTGCAGGGATATTATAGATTTATGCTTAATAAACCTGTCCTTATGGATATTGATTCTAATTTCTTATTCCCTCCTTAGAGGTTCTAATGTTTGTGTTCTGAGATGATGTGTCTGACTCTGATCAATGCAGGCAACTTTGCAACCGACATATCTTGTTGCTCAAGAACCTGATGATGACAATATTTTACGGACCCGAACCTATGACGTCAGCATCACGTAAGGCAATTCTGGTGCCTACAAACTTCCTTATAATTTATTTTCAGAATATGCATTTTCATATGAAAACACAAACTTGCCGGACATTATCTTTTTTTAGGTATGATAAATACTATCAAACTCCTCGTGTGTGGCTTACTGGGTATGATGAGGTAGGTGTTGGAGGCTTCCTATTTATAATGATTTATATTTGTTGAATCAAATATCAAACTTATCAATTTGGCTGCAAATCATTGTCCTCGTCTGAAATCTGAATTTGGTCATAGTCGAGGATGCTTTTACAACCAGAGCTTGTTCTGGAGGATGTTAGTCAGGATCATGCACACAAAACGGTATGCCATATTCATTAATTTAGATTCTCTTTCTCATTCATTTTTAATGGGCAGGAGTATGGATTTTAATTTTCTCATCTCATTATTTTATCCGCATGCTCCTAAATGAATTTTGAATATGTCTTTTACTCTATCCCGAATTACCCGGGTTCAGGTTACTATTGAGGACCATCCTCATCTACCCGGGAAGCATGCATCTGTGCATCCATGCAGACATGGTGCCGTGATGAAAAAGATCATTGATGTGCTTATGTCACGTGGAGTAGAACCTGAAGTTGATAAGTAAGACTCTGGCCCCTCATTTACTACCAAATTGCTTTGAATCTACCCTTTTACCTTTTAGAAAACATCTATGCAGCACGATAACTATTTGCCACAATTTTCCTTTAGAAATAACAGTCAACATATTTCTCTTAATCCTCTTAAAAATGCTGTATGGATGTACTTTTTGATGGATTACTGCAACTAATTCAATTGTTGCTGTATAGCAGTTCTCTCAGTTTTGACATGGTGTGACATTTTCGTCATGAATTTTCAACTCAATTATTGCAGGTATCTTTTCTTGTTCTTGAAATTTGTAGCCTCTGTAATTCCAACAATTGAGTATGACTACACCATGGACTTTGATCTTGGCAGCACCAGCACCAGCACTTAATTAGAGGTAAACCATCAATAACTGAAGGCTTTCTTAGCTTTCGATCCAATTTATTGTTATTGAAATTTGTAGCCTCTGGAATTCCAACAAATGAGTATGGCTAAACCTTCATTTCTTTATCTTTTGGTGTACCACCTGAAACCTGCTTTGTAATATCCAAGCAAGGAATTATTATCCGTGACCCCCACACTTAATTCTGCAATGCTCAAAATTTTGGAAGTCCAGCAGTACCTAAGGGGTCTTGAGATTTTAAACCCAAAATTTTTATGAAGTATCTTTGTGTATGTACTATATATGTTCCTCATTCTTGCTACCTGACTCAGTTGAATCCTTCTTTTTATTGGAATCTATTCAATTTGCAGCTGGTTCTTTATCTGGTATACCTGTAATGCGGAAGCCACTGGTTGTAAATGTGTACCTAGTGCAGGGTAATAACCCTTCCTCGAATTCTTTGCTCGACTGAAATACAAGTTCTGATGATGTTTGCATTATAGTTTGTTGTTCATGTACCCTACTCAGTGCTACCGCACTTGTAAATGCAACCTCTGGTGGTATCAGACTGAAACAGAAATTTGTTTTCATCATTGTTATTGGGAATATTGTTTGTTCCACAAAAAGTATTTGATATCAATGTACGTGTCAAACTTATTCTGGAATTGTTGAGTATGAACCATTAGAAGTATGCATACACTCAAAGCTGAAAAGATTTCCAGAGGGTCTCACACTTAGCACGAATGTATTTTATTGACCAAGACATTAATAATTTCATCAAATCTCTGACTCGATACTTGTAATGCATTGACTGTAAATATAAATTCATCCCTTTTCCTAAAAGCCAAAACCCTATCCACCTGACTAGAAAACAAAGATATCAGACCCGCCGGTGCAGGTACCAGCCTTCGGGTTGGTTACTGGCTGCCGGGCACTCCCCTCATCATTTGCCCCCCCCCTCTGTTTTACTTTCCTTGTCACGTTCTTCTTTCACCTATCCCATCATTTCCTCCCTCCAAATCCGCCCGTCAACCTCTCTCGGCACTTCTCCATCCACAAACGTCCTCCCTTCCTGATGCAAACTACGTCCGCCATCCTCTTTCTTTTGTTGATTTTGCTTCTTTCTTTTTAAATGCTATTTTATACTTAGTGGGATGAGGTATTAGATTCCTTAAGCAATGTCAAGGGTTTGAATCTTGGTGTTTACGAATGGAGCAAACTGGGTTGAGAGAGTTGCCTCTGCCTTTGGATTAATCAATCAATAGATTGAATACCAGTAATTAATTCAATAATAGTAGTAATAATAATAATGATAGTGTGGTCCTTGAATTCATTTTACATCTAATATAATTCTTAAATTGCGGAAAAAATTAATTTGATTTTTTTATTAACATATTTGTTATAATATTGATGTGGTAGTCTATAGGAAAATATTAAATATAAAAAATTTAATGTATTTAAAAAATTATAAATTATAAATTGTAAAAATTTTAAATTAAATATAAAAAATTATATCACAAATTGTAAAATAATAAATAATAAATTATAATATATATAAATTTAATGTATTTAAAAATTATAAATTTTAGATATTTTTATTAAAAAAATATTAAATTATAACTCGTGAACTTAAGTCTATTATCATTTATTTAATCATATTTTTAATTGAAAACATAATAGTAATTTTTTTATATTTTATATTTTCCTAAATACTTTATATATAATAATAATAATAATAATAATTTAATCATTATATAGTCATACTCATACCATTCAAGTTATAAGATAAAATAAACATATTCAATCGCTTTAAAGAATTTTTATATATATTATTTAATATTATCTTTTTCATTTAAGCATATAAGTACGTGATACGTACATATATGTACATATAGCCATTTTAGCATATAATTCACATTTTACATGTTTACTTGTGTAAAAGCTTTTAGTCGAGAGTATTTGAAACATATTATTTAACTTAAACATCATATATAATACTATCAATCTATCATATATTATATATAATATCTAAGATTATTAATACCCAACAAAGAGATAATGATTTTAAAACCTTAAATGTGTATTAATATTATCTAAAAATATCGATATTGTATCTATGCAATATGAATATATAGAATGATATCGACATCAACCACCTAAAATAGTCAAATTATGCATGTGGTCTCTCACTTATGCACCCCACATGGCCTCTTAACTTACAATAATTATATGTCATTCTCGTTGTTGACCTTAAATATTGAAACATTCACATGTTAGTCACTAGGAATATAATGACGATTAATTAACTATCCGTTATTCTAATTAGGGTTAATTAAGTTGTTAATATTATTTAAGCAATCAATGTAATATCACCGATATGAGTATTGACTAGATTAAATTAAAGATATTACATAAAATGTTTAGAGGTCTAAATTTTAATTTCTTGATTGCACGATTCTAACATGTTTCCATAAAAATTAAGGTTCCTTTTAAGTGTTCCAGATGTATGAATCAAGTTTAGAAGTCATTTGAGTATGTTTGGAAGCCTTCAAAGTTGGTAGAATTATCTAAATAAGGCATACCATCTACAAGATAATGAATACCCTATACAAGAGTGCGGATACTTTTCCAAATAATATTATTTTAAATTTTCAGAAAGCAAATTGATGTCCGTATAGGATTAGATGTGCTTATAGAGCGAGTTGATCATAAGTTGGACAGTATTCAACTGGTGCTCGTTAAAAAATTTTGTTGCTCGACTCGTTGCTTAGAAATATATATATATATATATATATATATAAGTCAATTATTTTGGATGAAATAATGAAGAAATAGATACCAGTTCAAAAGAAATTGAAACTTGAGAGAATTCATCATATACATACATATAATTATAAAAAACAATATATGAATATGTAGAGAGAGAGAGAGAGAGAGAGAGAGTTAATAAGTTGCTGTTGGCATTATAACAATTAGAAAACAAAGTAAAGGTAACTTCCCAATGTGAATGGCATGTGGATTACAGGCTGCGAAGAAGAATGCCCTCAAATGTAATTCCAGGACCAAATGCCAAGGCAAGCCCCCATTCTTCCCCTCCCTCTCTCTTCAACTCTTCCCTCATGTATTCCATGACATAGAATATGGTATTGCTGCTCACATTTCCATAGTCCTTCAATGCTCTCCTGCTACATTCTAGCTTCCCCTCTTTCAGTTTCAGAGTATTCTCCAATCGGTTAAGTATTGCCGGTCCTCCAGGATGAACTGCCCAAAACAAGTCATTGAATTCTGTCAAACTAGCCTTTGACATGAGTTTCCTGCAGAATGCCTCGATGTTGTCTTCAATCTTTTGCGGAAGGTCTCTGCCAAGTTTGAAGTTTATGCCTTCTTCAGTAAGGCACCCGTCGACGGTGTGTTGTGTCCCTGGCAGAAACTGTTGGACTGCATAGCTGAGTTCCATGAAAGGAGATTCTTTGCCCTTTACTGGATCGGTTCCAATGATCACCGCTGCTGCTCCATCGCCAAAAAGTGCCGCACCAACAAGATCATAAGGGCGTGCTTTGTTTGGAGGTCGAAAACCAAGGATGGTAGTTTCTGAGGTAGTTAGCAGAATCCGACTTCCTGGGTTGTTTTCAGCTATGTCTTTGGCTACTCGAAGGCCAGTGGCACCACCATAACAACCAAGAAAGTAGAGCATTACCCGGTTAACATCATTTCTTAAGCCAAGTTCGCTAGCAAGGTAAAGATCACCCCCAGGTAAACGTATTTCACTGGAAGAAACATATATGATATGGGTGATATCAGTAGCAGGCCTCTCCCATTCCTTTATGCAAGTTAGGCTTGCTTGCAATGCCATCTCAACAACTGCCGGGTTTGCTATTTCAAGCCTTTGTTTGATTGTTGGTGAACCTTCAGTTGCCAGTTCTGGGTATTTATCTAAAATCTCCTTGCACATCACTGTGTACCTAGTCTTCACAGTAGTTGTTTTACCTACAAAAAAGAAACAAAAACCTAATTATATCATTTTCAAACAAGTAGTGCTAATCAATGCTCGTAGTTACAGAGGCTTGAAACAGAGAGTTTTGCTTACATAAACGTTCCAGTTTCTCTTTGATGGAGACATCCTGGCATTTTGTATCACGTATGTAGCTCTCCACCAAGTATTCTTGAGGAATGAGTTGACTCGGAAAGGCCTTGCCAATGGCAAGCACTGTTGCCTTCCCTGGAGTGGAAGCACGCTTGAGACGGTGCCATGGAGCATTGTTATTGTCAGTCTTTGACATCTCTAGCAGAGCTGGAAAGAAGATACTTATCTTTTGAAAAAGTTTAATAATGTAAGTATTTTTCAGGAGCAAAGAATATAAAGGAAAGGCTGGCTTGTTCTTGGAGAGAGTTTGGTTTCAAGAAAGCCTATCATGAAAAGGTGGCTTTCTAATATTTGGGGCAAAGGTTGTTAGAAGTCTGAAAGCTCCCAAGACAGCAATCTTCAACTTCTTTAGATCCACCTAACTAATTGTAATTTAAAACATCACTTGCTTTTGGCATGAGTAGAAAATATAGGATTTACAACTTAAATGTAAGGAAACCCTTCTTCATCCTCTTCTAATGAATAAAATAACAAAACGGAAATTTGGAAAAATCTACTTAACCACATCCCTCTCATTTTCTTCTTTTTACAATATTCTCAAATAAAGTATATCGGGATCGAATACTTACATGCACAATAAAATAAATAAACCACTAGTAGACTTGAATTTTAGCCCTTGAAGTCGGAAGACTTGACAACTTGGGAGAATCCTATCCTTCTTTGGTGTCTGGGAAGCTGCAGAAGAATAGATTCTCATAATAAGTGGATTTATATAAGATTTCAACTGCACGACACTGTTTCGTTGTTGGCTTCAATGATATGCCTGATTTCCTGCAACCTGATTCTCCTAGATTATAATTATGAATGAAATTTATGATGAATATAACAAGTTCACCTACAATGTATAAAAGGACTTATATTCTGGGATATTATCTATGAAATTTCGTAATTGTAAGGGAAAGATATTGGGAAAAGGCAATGAGCCCAGGCAGCAGGACTCTGTGTGTGAAACATAGGTCAAAATGTTAACATAATTATATCTTACAAAAACAACACAGCATCTTATGCAGCACGAGATAATACAGTTCATCATCTCGTTGAAACAAGGGATTAAGGTATCAACCCACCTTATGAGACATAACATAGCTGGAAGTGGTCCAATATTAGAGTTTTGAAGAACTAAGAAGTGAATCCTATCTTGAAGGTTCCACCTATTTCAATGTCAATACTTCAGATGAGCCAAAAAAAAAAATCCTTTGGTTAAGATACTTGGTCTACTTTTTGACACTGGAAAATGAATCAAATTATGAAGAAGTTCCAAAGGAATCATTGCGGCCGAAATTTTGGCATCCTGATGCTGAATTTTGGAGAAGCGTTGTTAACCTGCAACTGATTCGGCATTCTCTTTGATACAAACTCAGCTTCATCTAACCTTCCTCCCGCTTCTAATGCCATTTTCAAATTGTCAAGGCATCTCAACTGTTGATGTTTTCCCCTCTCCACCAGTTCATAGTACAAACCAAATGCTTCTGAAAGTCTCCTGTTGTTACAAAGATCTTCTATGACTTCGCAGCACATTTCAATATCAACAGTTTGGTGCTTTTCCAAACTAAATTGCATCATCTTGCACGCCTCTACAAGCTTTCCGCTCTGGCAAAGGAAATAAACCAAGTCTTCCATATCAACCATATAGCCATTATCATAGTAATACAAGAACTTGAAAAGCTTTATCCTGCATCCATCTTGAAAACAGCAACTTTACAGTCTCCGTCGAAAGAATGATATTCAGTCTAATTCTTGTGTCCAGCATTAGAGTTACCAAACTAGCTGCTTCTTGGGCGCAACTTTTTCAGAAGTTCTGCCAGTATAGCATGAACAGAAGATGTTTGAGGGAGATGCGAGCTCTTCAGCATCTTCTCTAGGGTCAGGTGGGCAAGAAGAGGTTCACCCTTCTGCAAGAGACCAGTAATCAGTGAATCATAGATCTCAAAACCAGGTTCAAAGTCTAATCTCAGCATCAACACCAAGAGCTCATATCCAGCTTTAAACAAGCCTTCCCTGCAGTGCCCTAAGATTAAAGTCTGATAAGCAGGAGGGTCTTGTCTTCCCCTTTTCAATAGCTGTCTAAACACTCTCTCAGCTTTCTTAGTTTTTCCATTACCACATAAATACTCAAACATGGGATTATAAGCCGCAACAATTGGCATACAACCTACATCACTTAATAGGATCTCCTTTTTGGCTAGATCATCAAAGAATTCCTCTGCCTTTTCAAAATCCCCAATTTGACACAAACTCCTAATTATAACACTATAAGTAGCTGAATCTGATTGTACTTCCAATTCTGACACCCTTTTGAACATATTCAAAGCTTCATCTATGTTCCCAGCGTCGCAGTGTGCATTTATTAGTGTGTTGAAAGTGCATGTATCCGGAGTAAATCTTCCATCTTCTCCCATTCCCTCCAAAATTTCTTTTATCTTATCAAACTTCTGCAGCACAGAGAGCCCTTTAATTAAAGTATTATAAGTAATCTTATTTGGTTTCAAGCCTTTAGAGATCATCTCTTGGAAAACAGCCAAAGCTTCATCAATATCTTGCTTCATACAATACCCTCTAACCAAAGTAGTATAAGTAACAACATTAGGATTCAAATCTAAACTTTTCTTGCTCATACCTATCACCACATTGTGGGCAACTCCAACCTTTCCCACCCTGCACAATCCATCAACGATCGTATTATAAGTAACAACATCAGGATCACATTTAAATCGCTCCATTTCCTTGAAAAACCTAAACCCCTCATCAACCATTGAATTCATGCAAAACCCGTTGATTAAAATGTTAAAAGTATACACATCCGGAGTAACCCCAAACGTGCTAAGCATTTCATCGAACACACTCTTTGCCATATTCGTGCGTCCTCTTTTAAGCAAAATAGACAAAAGATTATTGAATGAAACAACTGAAGGAGACACGCCAATGCTTTTCATTGTTTCAAAAACCTGGATAGACTCTTGAAACAACCCAGCTCTTCCGTAGCTCCTTATCAAGCTGTTAAAGAACTTGTCCTCGAGCATAACAGACCCATTAGACCTTTTCTCGATTGAAAGCAGTAAATTACGAGCTGCATTGAGATTTCTCCCTTTACCCAATATTTCAATCATCAAGAAAAATGATTGCGCATCGTGAGGGAAGCCCATTTTTTGAACCCAGTTGAAGAATTGAAGAGTTTTAGAAGGGTTTTTAATGAGGCGGAGTGTTTGCAAAACGGTGGTTTTGGAAAGAGAGGGAGATAGAGATGAAATAGAGGATTCAAGCTCACTTGACCATGGCGTGGAGTTGATGACACGAGCCATAACTTTTGCCCCCTTGGTTTTGGTGGATGATTTCGCTTCATCACCCACCAATCCCTGATTTACTTCATGGCTGCCATCATCGCCATGGATATTGATTCGACGAGAGGAGAAGCACCTATTTTTTGTTTGAAATGAGAAGAGATTATGAAGAAGCCAAAAGAAATGGAAGGAAATAGAAGGAAAAGTGAGACCTACCGGAGAACAAAACCAAGCGGAGACTGGTAGAGAAAGACTTGCTTGCCGGCCCGATAGTGAGAACGAGGATTAAGCGCCACTTCCATGAACATAAATATTACCATAATACATAATTTATTTCATCAGTTAGCTGATTTTCACTTCGTATAGAAGTAATTAAACCAAGAGGTCCAAGACAGGAACAGCCGTCGGCTGATAAGTGAAGAACAGTGTTAGTAGTAAAAGAAAGGGTAAACTATAGGGAAAGTTCCTATTTTTATTATCCGATCGATTTTAGTCGCTAATTCAAAGAAAAATGATTTTGATTCCATAAGTTATTATTCCGGTTGATTTTAATATTTCGACTGTTATTCTTATTAACTCATTAATAAAAGTGTTATGTGACAATAAAAAAAAAAGATATTTCTTCTTCTTCTTTGGTCAATCCATGCTCATTTTTCTGAGTTATAAATTAAGGTTCCTTTAATAATCATACATTCAAGTTAACCATTACAGAATGAGTATACCAGAAATAGCAAACAACAAAAGAGGTATAAGCCTTTCATTTATTTTAGCAACATGATTAAAGCAACAGCGATATTAAAATATATAAACATTTGATTGTTCTTGAGAGACAAATTCAAGATAGAAGCAAGCATGAGAACAATGTCATCAAAGCATACTCATTGAATCTGAAACCAATTCCAAGATCATAACACTACTCGCACAAAAAATACCAACATTATCAATTCCAAGATCATTGAATCTGAAAATATATTTTTTTTAATTTTTAATGATCAATTTCCCTTACATTCTATGCAGGTTATGGAGGATCCTGGTGTCCCCAGTCCAAGTGACCCCAACCTCAGGGAATACTTGCACCGATCTCTCTCTCTTTTATATGCATATGTATGTACGTAGAAGTAGAGCAATGATAATGAGAAAAGAAGGCAAACATAAATACTTAAAATGTCGAGTTTTGGTACTTTGCATGTATTTGAAAAACCTCAAGAAAATGCACTTCACATTCTAACCAAAGCCTTTAATAAGTTGCAGCTTCGGTTGGTAACTGATATTCTAACAACTGATGCAAGCTTTGGTTACTACCCTCTTTGCAGCTTTTATTAATATTTTATTACATAACATATATATAAATGTGCATGCATATTTTTTTCTTTGGTTTAAAATTCATCAAACTCTATATTAGTGATATAAAAGAAGTTCATAACAGCGGACCAAGCTTCCTCACTTGTCTGCTCAGGTTTATAGAAGAGGAGGAAGAAGAAGACACGTGTTTTTTTTTGTTTTTTTTAATTTCCACGTATCACTTCCGATAATGAGTTAACAGGAGCTAAAGACCGAGGGACTAAAATCAAATGAATCGATAACGTAAGAGATCAAAAATCATTTTTTTGAACTGGTGACCAAAACCGATAGAATCGAAAATAAGGGATTGTATGTATAGTTTACCCTGAAAAGAAATTTTGGAGCACTCCGTGTAGGAGGTGTATCCAATTTACATGCTATTCAAGGAAAAAAAGTAAATTACAAAATTTAGTTTCTCCTGTTTTACTCGTTATATTTTCAATTTTTTTAATTCAATAGCGGAACTCCATTCATTGGTTTCTTTTTGTTACCAACGTCTCATATTTTATTAACATTTTAATACCACGTATAATTATAATAAAAAAGTAGAATTAAACCCTAAACTCCAAATTATACCTCAAAACTCTAAATCTCAAATTACAACTCTCACCCTTCCACCGATGAACGGTGGCTCACCGAGCTTCAAACTTAACTGAGGAACGGGCTGACCATATGCTGAAGATATCAATGAATTTTAACCATAACAAAGATTTGACCAGCCAATGGCATTCATTGTTTGCATCAGAAATGCATGTTGAATTCACAGGGCAACGACACTATAATTCAAAGGGCATTCATTGTTTGCTTTAAAAATGCATGTTGAATTTAAAAATTCCAAATTATGAAACAGTGCAGCAATCAAGGAGAGCAATCAAAAGCATCGAATGAAGAAAGGAAAAAAAGAGAAGGACGAAGTCCGAACAAGGAGCACAATACATTCTCGGGTACCCGTCCCACAGGTGTGGCCGTTGATGAACCACCATCCGCCGGTGGGAGGATGAGGCTATCATGGGTGAGGGTAGGGTAGGGGGTATAATTTGGGATTTAGGGTTTGGGGTATAATTTGGGGTTTAGGGTTTAGATCTAAATTTTGTGAGTATAATTTAAAATTTAGAATTTTATTTTTATTATAATCTTATGTGATATTAAAATATTTATAAAATATGACACATCATATAAAAATAATGATAAAATAATTATTGTTACTGTTTAGTGACAAAAAAAATCAATGTATAAAATTTAGTTATTAATATTGAAAAAACTGAAAAGATAGTGAGTAAAATAAGAGAAATAGTAAAGTTCAATTATTAAATTTGTAATTTAGCCCAAAAAAACCTTCCCCGTCAACTTATATTGTTAGATAAAATATTAGATTTGAGAAATAAAAATATAATAAAATAATAATAAATACTGAATCGAAAAAATAAGGACAAAGTAAAAATCGTTTACTCATCGGTAGTCATAGAATCAAACTAAAAGAGTCATTGAAGTCTGTATACAAATTTTATTTAAGATAGATTCGTCCGCTCCTACGGTGTTGGGGAATATTGGTCGACTAATACAAGTATATCAATAGTACGTTTGAAAGAAGAAGAAGAAATTTGTGTTCACACTGTTTAAATATGAGATTCATATTGAATAATTGTCTGAAAGTTTGATTAATGAAGTAGTAAATATTCGAGAATTAAGGAGTCAATGTGTATATTCTCATTTGAGAAATATTTCGTGTCGCTCACATCTTGCGAGGGCACCCTAACCTCATCAAGCTCAGATTGAAATCAATTTGCTCCTTCCACCTATGCCTGCATGCAAGGTAAAGTCTTATCTTGTACATTCCACACTTGGTATCCCATCAATGTCAGATATAAGTTTTTAATTTTTTTCTCAATATAATTCATAAATAACTTACTTTGAGTATTAATTTCTCATCCATCATTCAATCATTTTTAGCATAGAATTTATCACTCAACCATTTTAAGTATATAATATATCGTTGTAATAAAGATTACATAAAATAGAATATAAAACTATGATTTTTTATTATAATCTTCACATTTACCTATTAAAAAATATACCTTATAATTATAAAAATCTATTTTTCCAACAAAGTCAGCCCAAAATAAATTTAATAAAGCTTAATTCAATATATCAAGTTTTCGAGAAATACCTAAAAACACAAATTATAAATTAAATGAAAAAAACTTAGAAGACTATATAAATAATAAACTTCTTTTTAGAAAAAGAAATGCATCCTTATTCACCCCTCCGGATTTTGCTCTTCTAAAACCATAAGCATAATTATTTTAGTTTCTCACTATTTCTTACTTTTTCTATTCTGAATTATCTCATTTTTATTATATAACTTTTATATATAACGAGAGAGATATTATCGATTCATATAATGTAAATATTTTAAGTTTACACTTTTTAAAAATAATTGGGTAAATAAAAATAGATTGTTGAGATTAACGATTAAAA
Organism: Hibiscus syriacus; assembly: GCF_006381635.1. NCBI lineage: Eukaryota > Viridiplantae > Streptophyta > Magnoliopsida > Malvales > Malvaceae > Hibiscus > Hibiscus syriacus. The sequence continues at coordinate 181,771 of NW_024063109.1, read as the reverse complement.
AAGACAAGAATTTTATAATAAAAAAAGTTGATTATCCCCAATTTAAATTTTTTTAATCTTAACCATTAAAAATTTTAATATTAACCAAATAACCTCAATAGTTAAGAGATTTATTGTTCTCTTTTTAGGTCTTGGGTTTGAGCATTATATATTTAAGGGTACGAGTGTTTATTTATATATAGATTAGGATCCAATTATACCTGTGATAAAATTTAAAGTTTTCCACTTTTTATGATCGTGGACAAGAAAAATTAAAAAGAAAATAGAAACAATGATTTTTTACCGAACAACTTTGGTTTTTTTTTACCCTGACAACTTCGTTTTTGTTCAAACCATACTGGATTTTGGAACCAAAGGAATTTAACATATGAATATCCCAGAACCGAAATATGATAGACGTGCTCACATGCAATCCTAGGAACAACCTTGTTTTTAAAATTAAATCGATGAAAACAAATTAAGAAGCATCTTTTGAGATAAGCCACATAGCAATCAAGATTCGACAGTTGCATGTTAATCTTCAATTCAAAGTTCCCAGAATTGGAACGGTTTGCTTGTAAGTAGGACAATGGAAGGTGGGAGAGAGAGAGCTAGTGAAAGCAGCTGCGACCATGTGATTACAATTCATGATTGATTGTTTGGAAAGAAAGAAAAAAAGTATATCCACAATAGAATAATCCAGTCATGATTGTTTCATTAATGGTAACTTTCCCTTCTTCAAAACAGGAAACTCACATGATGAGAGTCAGACCAAACCTCATGGAAGAGAAGGTACAAAGAAGAAAAAGAAAATATGGGTTCGTTTATAGGTTTCTCATAATACAGTGCAAGGAACCTTATCAGCTTAATTTGTTTTGTACTTGAGGGGGGTTTGATACTACAACAATGCAGTACAATACAAATAGTAAGAAATATAAACACCAAATGACTTAAATGAAGGGCATAGGTGCTCCAATTTACTCAAATAAATTCTCACTGTCCTTTTCCTGTCCCTGCTAGCTAGTCTAGTTCAAGGAAAGCTGTTTTGACAATTCCTTCCTTTCAAAAAAGAAGAAAAAAAATATCCATAATAATGGAGGGCCTAGCCATTAAAGTCTTTCAATGAATCTGTAGTACTTTTGCAGCTTTTGGTACTATGAATTCTTTGGCCATGGGACAACCATTTAAGTGCATTCAATTCTCCTTAACAGACAACAAATTAGGAAAAAGAAATGAAGGTGCTGCATCTCATCACAATTAACCCTTATTGCCTTGAAATAAACCCTAGCTATATTATCTAGATAAAGATAAACACTCGGATCAGTTGCACATCCAAAGCATCTGTTAGGTGGTTCTCTGAGCATTCAGTCTTTATTATGATTAGCTGATCCAACATTTTCATGTACAAAAAAACTATATCTCGTCATTCATGCATACATAATCTTACAAACTTTAGCCCTTAATATAAGCACCGGAGACAAACGGATAGAAGCTTGAAAGGAAAACAGTGGATAACACGACTTTTAAACATGTTTTGCTACTGTGAAACACACGATGGTTTCTTGACATAAACCATTTATTTTAATTATTTTTCAAGTGTTTTTAACTCATCACATCCTTGAGAAGCTTGTACCTGCGTGTCGTAGGCCTTGGAGAAGGGGTTCCACTGCTCTTTCCTTTGTGATCGCCACTCTCTTGCTTGATTTTGTCACCAGAATACTCCGATCGATTCATAATTCCAGCTTCGTTACAGACTGATGATTTCTTTGAAGAGCTTCCTTGCTTTGGGTTTCTTTCTTCTCTCTGGCACCAATCACACAGTTCAACCGGTTCCGCGAACTCGCTGTAGTAGTTACTGCAATACCTACAAAAATTAATCAAAAAATCGTTCAAGTTTCAACCCATGAAATATGGGGGGGGCACATATATATGGTTATACATACATAGTGATGATGAACTAAGGGTAGCTAACATTCCCCATCGTAATGATGATGATGTGATATATGCATATGAGTGTATACATAGAGATGGATGGATTATGATGGTGAAAAAGATAAAGATCCATACGAGTGTTGAAACCGGTGGAGGCATTTGTTGCAGCGGAAGAGCTTTTCAGGGAAACCGACGTCACCGCACATGCAGCAAACAGGTTGAATATCCACCATTATTGACGGCGTTGGATTCTGGAGAAAGGAAGAAGATTTGGTCGATGAGAGAAAAAAGGCACAAGAAAGAAAGAGAACTAGGAGAGAAGCACATGTATATTTTAAGAGTGATGGATTGAATTTCAGAGTCGGTGTAGAAACACATTATTCTTCTTTTATATAGAGATAATAAATTAGTATTTTTAGAGGTAGACCACAAGTTGCTTGCAGTTGTTTTCAGTTAGAGAGATTAAAATGACAGTTATGACCTGTGTGGGCCGTAATCCACTATTCTTTTTCCTCATCTTTTGTCCTCTTCTGGTTTGGCTGTTTCTACGACTGTATATAAATAAATCTAATCGTTGGTTTATGTTTGTTAATTAAATTAAATAAATGAATATAAATATTTTTTATGTTTATTTAATAAATTAATAAACACAAATATAAGTGTGTTCTATTTGTTTATGTTCATAAATAAACTCTTTTATTGGCTTATTTATCGACTTATTTATAAGTTTATTTACTCAATTATTTTCTCTCTCTCTTTTATTTTAAATATTAGTAAAGATATGAACTATATTAAATATAATATGAATTTTGGAGTTCAAAATGTAAAGTCTAAAAAAATTAAGGACTAGTGACATAATTTTATCATTTTTCCTTTGACTTGCAAATAAATAAAAATAGAGTGTTGGTTGTGGAACATTAAACGAACATTAAATGAGTATATTCATGAACGTTAAACGAATACGTTCACGAACGTTAAACGAACGAACACAAACACATCCAAAAATAAAATATGTTCAAATAAATAAACGAACATGAATATGATACTAAACATGAAACGAACATAAATACCTTCGAAAAACAAAAACAAACCAACACAAAATAATTTTAATCGTTCAAAATCAGCTCATTTACACCCCTTCTTTGCTCCTTTTCTATTCGGTCTCTCCCACCGACCACCGTTATTACAAAAATTCTGAGTGTATATTTGTATAAGGTTGTTTTGACTTGTAAAATGGGATGTCACATAGAGATCGTGGAAAGGAAGAAGGGGTAGATTTTGGAGGACAAACGCACGGCGATAAAAGCGGTGAATGGTAAGTAAATTAAAACAACGGTGTAAATTACAAGTTGTAGTAGTGATTTTAACGAGAATTTGTCAAGAGTATTTTAGACCGTGACCTCACCAATAAAACAATCACATCCTATTTATAGTTAAGGATTGACATGGGTCGGGTTTGGGTTGGGTTTCGGCTAAACTGACCCGACCTAAAAAATATATACCGTCCATCCGATTCGAATCGACCTAACTTTTTGAGATAAAATCCGAATTATGTCTTATCCGACCCAAAATAATAAAAATATTATTTTTATTCAATAAAGATAGTGATTTAATTGAAAAAAATAATATATAAAGGGGTATTATTATAATTATTTCTAAATATATAAGGTAAAATTATATTTTTTGAGTCGGGTCGGGTATTTTTCACCCTAAACCCAAAACCAAACATCACCTTTTAAAAACCGACCCGACCGAATCCAATTAAAAAAAATCCGACCCGATCCTATTAGATCGGAACCTGTCGGGTTCAGATCTCATGTTCATCCCTATTTATAGCCGGTTTAAAGAACATACGACAATCATCATATATTACAAACGAGGGACTTGTGTAAACATGATTAACGAGATTGGAATTATTTGATTAGAAAGACTTGTAAGTCTAAGTCTAAGTACGTACGCCTCTTATTTGATTAGAAAGGGTAAACACTTGTATTCCAAGAAAATAAAAATAAAAAACAATATCTTTTTACAATATTTATATTTTAAGTCTCCAAGTCATACTATGTATGACATCTTAAAAACAGAGTAAATTAAAAATTCTGCCAATTTTTTCTAACACTAAATGTATCATGTTTAATATTTTATCCACAACACTCAATATGTCATGTCCAAAGTTTATGCCCGACACTCATATTGTATTGACTAAAATTTGTCCATCAACATGTCGTGTCCAAATTTTTATCTATAATACGAAATGTGTTGTGTCTAGTACTTTATCCACAACACTTTCAAAATATGTTGTAATCAAAGCTTATCCATAAATTACAATGTATTGTGTCCAAAATTTATCCACAACACTCAACTCATCATATCCATTATTTTATTTATGACACCTTAATTATGACGTGTCCAAATAATATTATCAAAAATATATATCAACAATATTCAATGTACTTTATACACCGGATGATGACATCATAAAAGTAAATTTTTTAAATTTAATTCACTTATAATCTATAACATTATACACTTTTAATACATAAAATATAAATTTTTTAAAACTAGTTTATATTAGTATATTGATAATATATAATATTAAACGTTGTCAATTAATTAATAATACATTGAGATTTTACTAAATAAATATATAAAATTATAATTCAATTGTTTTTATTATCGTATTTATAAATAATATAAAGTTATATACTAAGACCGACTATAAAAACATTAAGAGTAATCATTAAACTATTCCAAAATAAATTATTAGGTACTTAATCTTTTAAAGTAATAAAATAGATATTGAATTCTGTTACAAAATGGATGTATTGTAGTTGCAGTTAGTTAATGTTACGACACATTCAAAGTAATGGATAATATCTTATTTGATCTTTAAGTTTTAATTATAATTTTATTTTAGTATTTTTTTAATATTTTTAAACAAACATTCTAAAAATCTAAAAAAAAGAAATATATGAAAGTACATACTTTATTTTAAAACTATAAAATTATTTTTTTTTAAATTATAATTTCAAGAAAATCTTTTACAAATCATAAAATTTTAATAATATGTTTTGTTACAACTCAAAAAGTAATACAAATTACAATTCAAAAACTAATACAAATTTGAGTAACCTTGTATAAGTTACACTTAAAAATAACAAATTTAATTAATAATGAAGGATTTAGTTTGATAAAAATTATTAAATCAATTTATTTATTAAAATTAATTCAGATTTGATTTAATAATAAAGATGATTCTTAAAAATTTAAAACTAACGCAAGTCTATATAGGTAGAAAATTCAGTCTTCCACCCGTTGAAACCGGCGATCTCAATGTTGCCGTAGTTCTGTTTGAAGGATCATACACTTTCATCAAGTTGTTCCCATGCCAGATGATATATTCCAACTAGGGGTGTACATTTTCAGATATTAGATATTATCTAATCCTAAAATTCGAATCACTAAAATTATAATTCATATCCGATAAAAAAATCGATTATTCGAATCGGATATTCACATATTCGGAACCGCAAATAAAACTTAAACTCCCAGACCCAGTATTCTTCACATATCTACAGAAAAATGCAGAAAACCGAGCCCAAGTCCATTTCTTCGTCAATAAAATCCAGTCTCCATCCATGTTTACCACTCTATTAATAACATACATTATTTATTACAAAGTTTATAACTTCGTCATACGATAACATGGGAGTATATTATTTTATGCACTCAGCAGTTTAGTATAATTTTTATGGTTATAGCCACATGGCTATGCACGTGCCGTTGGTTTGGGATCACCAAAGTTTATGTCTCGTGCTTCCGCCGTACTTCTTATACCAATCTTACCACTACTCTCATCATTTTCTCTCATCTTTTGCTCATCTGTCTATCCCTAGCCTCTCAATCTTTTATTCTATTATGGGATAAACCAATTTTAATTCCTTAGGTTACTCCTTTAAACTTGACAATATTTTAATTTAATCAAATTTTATTTTAATTCATATTAATTTTTTAATTTGATGATATGATATTTTAGTATTACGTTTGTTGACTAATAAAGTTGACAACTCCGTAGATGGTGGTCGAATGATTACTCTGATAGTATGGGTATGGTTTTTTTTGTGGAGAAGAAGTGTGTATCTTCCCTTGCTCTATGTTGCATGATTATTTATAATGTCATTGACGAATGTTGAACAAGAGTTACTGTGACATTAGTATTGATTGGACGTCTTAAGAAGTGATGATTTAAACTAGTTCGTCATCAAATAAGACCACATGTATCAAAGCCCGGTCATTGATGATCACACGCGGTATGTATTCACGGGGATCATAGGTGGTTGATACGTGGTTATTGCTGGTCGTTCATGGGATATGCTCTTTATATCTGGAAGTACGCATAGATCGTATGTTCGCATATCTGGAGGTTTGCATGAGTCGTGTGTTCGCATACTTAAAAATTCATGGGACTAGAAATTCGCAGATAGCAATAACACTATATCAGTAAAACGACTAAAAAGAAGGTGAAAAAATAAGTTTAAAGTTCAATGTGAACTAAAAAGATAAGAATTAGATTAAAAAAATCTCAAAATTTAAGGACTAAAAATTATTTTATCCCTCCTATTAAGTACTACTTAGTAATTTTCTCTCCTATAATTGCCATTCCCAAGAACAAATAAAAGAGGAAGTAAGATGAAGAAATGGCAGTTGTCGGTGATAGTATTAGGTTAAAAAAATCTCTTCTTCTCCCTCCGGTGTTTAAGAATGGTGGGTGTGGGGCACAATAAAATCACAGTCAACTTCATTGCATCACCATGCAGTGCCTGCCAGCCTCCATACATATATATCTCTTCAGCATGAAGCAAGCCATTTACTTATGTTAGTTTTCATGTAAATCTAGAAACTGTGAATAATATATATGTCCACCAAGTTGCATCCACTCTTTTTTTTTTTCTTCTCTTCCATAGCTTTGTCTACTTTTAAAAGCTTAAAAAATTCAGAGTAGTTGCAGAATGAAAGAACAACTCTGACTACTAACGTTGAAAGGACAATGTGTTTGAGTAAATGTTAGTGATACAATGTTTGTTTTTATAACCTAAATGAAAAGGTAGACGTCGGGATATTTTTTATATATAAAATAGTACCTATTAAAAAAATCAAATCATTGATAACTTACATATATTTTGTAGATTAAACTTATAATATCTAGAAAAAATAACATCTTTTTAACTACTGAAACCGCTCAATAAATTCTGTACACCTGGATAATAGGTTTAGGTCTACTTTATTTACGATTAATGGCTGTTACTAGTTTTTTTATCTAATGAACCCACGTGTTAATTTAATTGTACGCTTCATAAGTGAATATGGTTTAATTATTTAATTTATTAAACCATTAAGTTAAATTATATAAGTTTTTTGGACTACAATTGATGATAACTGTTGTATCTTTTCTTTTATTGTAACTTCAATCTTAATCTCTTGTTTATTAAAATTTTTAGAGTTTTTAAAATCTCATATCTTCTAATAACTATAGTTTTTTTAATTGACCAGTATAATCTCATCAACGTTAAATCTACTATTTGATGACTAAGTTTATTCATCTTGTTAACCTACAAATAATCATTATCGCTATAGGATTGACACTGACATTAAGGCCCATATATAAATCTCATACAAAGTTAAAGAGGGGATCTCTCTCTTTCTAAAATATCTCTTATTCTAAAACTATTGTTTATCATTTTTTAACTTGTCTATCTTTTCTTTTTATATCTATAAAACTATTAATTTTCTATCAAAATCAAAATAATTAAATGTCCCGTCAAAACTCTAATTTTTTCCATCAACAATAACATACTTATGTTAGGTAATCAGAGAAATAATCTTAGATATATAATATAATATAAGATCTAGAAGCAATGCTGAGTATAGGTTTATGCCCAGAATTGCCCAGCGCTTGGGCAGTAGTAACAGCAAGTGGAAATGCCACCCATTTCTCCATCATGCCAACCATCCATGTATTTGTTCTTATTTACTACTAGTATTAATTAATTTATTTACTTTTACCACAGTATATATTATGTCATAAAACTATTACACATACACATGCATGCATGAAGGGCTGCATTTACAATCTCTTCTCTAGTTTTATAAATAAATTACAAATCCCATTAAAAAGAAAACAATACTCTTCTTGCACGTTCCTCTGCTCCCTCTTCCCATCCATATAATAATCACTCACCCTCTCTGGGTATTTCTTTTAAGGGAAAAAGGACTCAGTGTATAGTGTGTGCGAGAGAAAGAAAGATGGATGTGTATGGGCTTTCAACTTCGGAACAAACAGATATTGATGATCTCTTGGATTTGTCCAACGATGAGTTTTTCCCCTCTGCTTCCGATTCCACCAACAATTATCAATTCCCTCCTTCTGAAATCACTTTCAGCGACGTTTCCGCCGCCTCCTCCTCCGCTTCCGCCGTCGCTCCCACTTTCTCCATGGACTTTACACACGAGCTTTGCCTTCCCGTAAGGTTTAACAACTTTGCTCCAGGTTAATTCCATTTACGTTTTCTCTAGTTTTATTTTTAGTTACATGATATTAAATTGTTCTTTTTTTTTTTGTTTACAGAGTGATGATGATGTGGCTGAGCTGGAGTGGTTGTCGCAGTTCGTAGAGGATTCCTTCACCGACTTCCCATCGTACACGCTCCCCGGAATCTTTAACCCTAGAAATGATCATCATCACTCGCCGTTTTTAAGCAAAGCTCGGAGCAAGCGGTCCAGAGCGGTAACAACAACAGCATTAAACGGAACAAACTGGAAGACGAAGACGTCGGAACCGGCGACAGCGGCTACTTTAACGGGAAAGTCAAAGACGAAAAGGGAAATCCAGCAGCGTAAAACATCCCCAGCGGCAGAAGGAGGGGTGAGACGATGCTCTCACTGCGCGTCAGAGAAGACACCCCAGTGGCGGACGGGGCCATTAGGACCAAAGACGTTGTGCAACGCATGTGGGGTTCGTTATAAGTCGGGTCGTCTTGTGCCGGAATACCGACCCGCAGCGAGTCCAACATTTGTGCTGAGCCAACACTCGAACTCCCACCGGAAGGTGTTGGAGCTGCGTAGGCAGAAGGAGCAGCAGGTGTGTCGTCAGCACCACCGTCAACTACGTGACTTTGAGGTGTGCTGACGTGCGAAAGTTATTGTAATCACGTTCAATGGGGTAGCAGCGTTCCGAGGCCGTTTTGATGTTTTTATTTTTTTTTTTAGGAATTTTGTTTTGAGAAAACAAGTAAAAGTGGGGGCAAAAGTCATTAAATATTTAGCTTGGGTTTCAGTTGAGCTACCAGTTTCTTTTAACTCTCATTGAAAATGAAAGGGTTACAACTGTTACGAGTGACTTTCCACGTGACGCACCGCAACGCATCGGCAGCTGAAACGGACCACGAAATTTGGGTTTTCGCCTTTCACGTGTACCTTCGGAACAAAGAGTCCATTTAAATAAAGAGTATGACTGATAATTAATATAGGAATCAGATCAAATCAAATACGACAGAAATGTGTGTGTGGGGGGGGGGTGGAATTAACTGTTGGATATATATATATCGTTGGTTCATAATTTTTTGAGCATTTTGCCGTCATCACCAAAGCAGTTCCATTCACAGTGCTATCATTTTACAGTCTACTCATGAGAGCCTCTTTCAATAGCTTTGTCACAATCTTCAATCTTTGAAGTAATCTGCATACTTGCTCATTTCCAAATAAACAGCACCCCAATTGGTGATGTACGAAACACTCTCATCATCAAGCTCCATTGTTATCGTGTAATGTTGAATATTAGTCTCAAAATCCTTCTTCTTATATGCACCCTCCTCTTTTAAAACTCTCTTTTTTCTGCTGCTCCTCTTTCCTAATTTCCATCTATTCATCTTCCTCACTAAACCCAAATAGCAACAATCAGCTTTCAAATAAAGAGCATAATCGGAGGGATAACACTGTTCATCAACACACTACAACAATAACATATGATTCAACGCCTAGATGAAATATATCCACAATCAGATTTCTAAATTAATTCCAATGCAAGCCAAAAGATTTATAATTAGTCGCATTTGAGTCAATCTATAACATCCAGATAATGTTGGTATGCTTCAAGTAAAAGAGGACTACTATATCAAATAACATTCAAGTTTTGAAAAGATGGATTGAATGTAGATATTACAATATCAAGGTTGTTTAGTTGTTAAAATTTGTGATATATAATACTCTTGTTACCTTGTGTTTACTATGAGGTAAAAGGGATATATATTGTTAAAACCTTCAGGGTGGTACATTGATAGCCGCACTTCCATTCATTTAGGAGATACTGTTGACCTCTAAAGGGGATTAATAATCTCTTTAAGTGTGTAAAATCCACATCAAGGTAATATAAACATAATATCACGTATGTAAATTGCATATCAGGTGCAAATCCACGTCAAGTCAAGAATATCAATACTCACAAGCGGAGTCACGTTCAGAAATAGAATGTCTATTGACCATCTAATTTTTTTTAGGGTAAACTACAAAAATGGTCAATAAAGTTTAAGTAAATTTTTGTTTTTCCCATTAAAATTAAAAAAAATTGAATTGATCACTAATATTTTCGATTTATAAGAACCATTAATGTGAGTCTCCAAATATTGATGTGGTATGTTAAACTAATTTGTTTAGTACTATTTTCACCATGTTAAACAAAAATTGGCCAACGTTTTGACTCATTCTTACTTCTTTTACATATTCTTTCTCTCTCTCTTTCTCCTTCTTTCTCCTTCTTTCTCCTAATGTAGGGATAAAGCAAAGCTTTCATGCAAAGAGAAAAAAAAATTCCCTGTGAGGAATGCAGAGAGATGAGAGGAGCTCGAACCTGTCTTCATCACCTATTCGATCTTTGACTGCCATTTCGATGAGTACTTCTCGAAGCTTAGGCAAAGGGGTGTAGGTTGAGTGAAGACGGAGGACTTTGTAGGTCTAGTTCAGCTTGAAATTAAGAGGAACAAAGCCGGTTTTTGACTTCCATCTTCTCTTTTCCATCGCAAGCTATATTTAGAGATGAAACGCTCCACCATGAAATAAGAAGGGGATTTGTTTACCGAGAAGGAATAGGATTGTTGATGCCGATGAAATTTACTTTCATGGAAGGAAAAAGGATTTGACCGAGCTTGTGATCTTTTACAGGCCTTGTGGATCAGGAAAGGATCGCAGTTTTAAAGGATAAATAAACTTGTTATTTTAGCTTTGAGATAGAAGTCACTAAATCATGCAGGCATCGAGTCCAATGTAACTTGTAAATCGTTTTATGACTGTTCATTCTCCCTAATTATAGGTTTCTCAGGTTTTCTTTATAGATCCGTTCATGTAGGATTTTTCTTGAAAATGTAAGCTTTTATCGGTGGTTCTGTCATTTGAAAGTTATGCATATAGCCTATAGGTGCAATGCTTCCAGCTAGTCTTAGGCTGTCAATGCTTATTATTTGTTGCCATATATGATTTTCTGGGTTGTCTTGGATTTATGCAATGCTTGAGAGGGCACAGTGAACACCGTTCCCGGAGTTATGCGAGTTCTGACAATGGGGGTTATCATCTTTTGTTTCCTACATTAAGATAGGATAAGCCAATGCCCTTATTGGGACTGGGACCATCAGATGCTTTAACGGAGGTACTTTTCATACTTCCCAAACAAAACCGAATTCATCTATTTGAGACCGTTGTCAGATTTATTACTTCGATTTTTTGTATTTTCGATAATTTGCTTATTTCACGAGGAACATGCTCGGGTATAACTTAAAAACAATGCATAGAAGGCTAAACTCATTTGTCACAGAGTGCTAAACTCGTGTTTGAAAACAATGCAATTAACACCATGCAGTTCTTCTATGTTTGCTATTAATTTGAACCGTGTATGCTAATTTTTGGAGCAATTATTTTGGACCTGGAACTGGAAAATAGAAGATGGAAGCCAAAAACCAGCGTTGTTCCTCTTAATTTCAAGCTGCACTAGACTCAGAAAGTCCCCCGTCTTCACTCAACCTACACCTTTTTGTCTAAGCTTCGAGAAGTACTTGTCGAAAGGGCACTCAAAGATTGAAAAGGTGACGAAGGCGGGTTCGAGCTCCTCTCATCTCTTTGTATTCCTCACAGGGAATTTTTTCTCTTTGCATGAAAGCTTTGCTTTATTAGAAAGAGAAAGAGAAAGAGAAAGAGAAATTGAGAGAAAAGGCATATGTTAAAAAAAATAAGTCAAAAGTTGATGAATTTTTGTTCAACATGGTGAAAAGGTGATAAAGAAATCGGTTTAACATGTCATGTTAGTATTTCGTGACCCACATTAACGGATGTTAACAATGAATGATCAATTTATTATAAATCAATAAAATTAGTGATTGATTTATTATAAAATGATAATATTAGTGATCAATTCATTATTTTTAAAATTTTAATGGAGAAAGCGAAAATTTACTCAAACTTTAATGAATATGTGTAGTTTACTTTTTTTTTTAAAAACAAAATATTTCGTAAATTTTATATGAAAATTTATTGAAAATGAAAATGATATAGCTTTAAAAATATTATTTTACATTAATTTTAAAAAGTTTGATATTGTAATCTAAACTTTTTGACTTTGTCACTATCGATACTCCGAAACAAGGTATTGACACAAAATGTCCAACACTGGAAATATGTTATTTGATGTATGAAGTATGTTTGTTTTGTTCACATGCCCTTAATACTTTGATTTGTTTACAAAACGGTCTCTATATTCCATAAATTTAGCCATGGGACGAAGCATAGCTTTGTTCCTGGGTCCAACACAACTCTAATATCTGAATAGAGTACTTCTTATCTGATTTAAAACTAAGATCAGATAAGAGTGACACGAATTTTCGATAATTTTGGGCATTTAAGTTTTCATATATAATCTAATCCTACATTGTTGGTGTATTAATTATTCATGGTAGAAAATGAAGTACAACTTTACAAGTAAATTTAGCATTGCAGTTTGTAGAATCCTACGTTACTAAAGGAAATATAATATATATAATATCCTCCCAACATGATTGATTTTGACAATTGACTAGGTTGATTAATAAATGACTTATAATTAGGGGTGTGTAAATTCGGGGCGGATATTTGATTTTTGGGTATCGAAATTTTTGGGTCGATGATTTCTCGACCCGTGTCTCGACCCGGATGTTACGAATATCCGGTAATCGGGTACTCGATACTCAGTTTTTAATTTTTAATTTTTAAATTATTAATTTAAAAAATATATATACACAAATTGTTCAAAACTTCGAATTACATACTCTAATATCCGAACATAAAATTTAAAAGTTCGAAATACAAAATATAATAATCCATAATATAAATAATTCATTATATTTTATATAATTATATATAAAAAATAAAAAATAAAAACTAACCGGGTACTCGGGTAATCGGATACCCGGAAAAACTAGATTTTGTGACCCGGGCCCGACCCGGGAAATGTCGGGCCGAATAATTTTTTTTAGAGAATTACCCGGTTTTTTTAGATCCGGGTCGGCGGGTCGACGGGTCGGGTCAACCGGGTCGAGTAATTTTGCACACCCTACTTATAATTGGTTATTTATTACGTTTATTAATAATAACGATTATTATTACAATAATGATAGACACTTGGGATATTTAATAAAAAAATTCATCTGATTTTATGTTACTTTTGGACCGGTTGACTCTTCAACGACACCCACAAGCCCATGGTTTTTGTTTTGTGGGACGCCCAAGTCTAGGCCAGCCCATGTGTTAGGAAATCGTAAAGTTGAGATAGGCTAGTTCATGAATAAGTTGGGAACCAACTAAATGTCCCACATCATACAGGGAAGAAGAAAACTAACGGTTTATAATAATCAAGCAGCCTCCGTATTGTGTCCCTTCGGGGACATCCGATAAAATTGGAACGATACAGAGAAGATTAGCATGGCCCCTGCGCAAGGATGACACGCACAAATCGAGAAATGGTCCAAATTTTTTTTCTCCCCTGAAGTTTTACAGGTTTGATTCCATCGAATTACAATCTGGGTTGGTTTTTTCTCAAATCTCTTGAACTGTGAGTATCTCGATATTCACTACTTAGGAATTTGAGATAGTTTGCTGAATTAGCATCTGGGTTTTTCATTGTAGGTTCATAATAATTATATAAATCTGATAGGTGGTAATTTGTAGTGAATATTAATTACTTCTGTTTCGCTATGTTTAAAGGATCTGTCATAGATGATTTCTTTGATTTCTTTAGAAATGGGTTGTGGAATCATTTTTTTTAATTGAAGAGAAAACAATAGCTAAAAGCTTTACATCAAGTGTTGTTTATCAAAATCTAAAAATTGCAGTAGGGTCGTAGGAGGCTCCTCATAAACTCGTACGTTGTGGTCTTGGAAATTGTCAAGTTTAGTTATTTTATCAGCAGATTTGGTACCCTCACATGGAGTCCAAGAAAAACGTGTCACCCAACTTTTGCGGCGAAGCCATCAATTGCACGAACAAGGGAATTAGAGCTCATTCTAGCATTAGGATCATGAAGCAGCTGGACAGCCTCTTCATTATCAGTTTGAATGATAAGTCTCTCAAATCCATAGCTCCAAGCAAGTTGTAAACCAATGAGGATTGCCCACAATTCAGCCTGCAGAGGTTGTGTGCCTATCCTTTTATTGAACCCCAAGATCCAAGAACTTTCATGGTCACGAAAGATGCCGCCAATAGAGCCAATACCAGTACCTGAGGAGACGGCCCCATCTGTGTTTAAACATATCCAGCCCTCAGAAGGGTGCTGCCAATAAGCAGGAGCAGCGATGGGATCCCGGGTGAACTCACGAGACTATGGATTTCATAGCAGTAGCGCGCCCAGATGATGCCTCTAGTAGCAATAGAATCAGGAGAGGAACCAATAGTCAAGACTAGTCTTAAAAAAATTATGAATGAGAGAAGAAGGAAGAACCTTCATCCAGACCGCTTGCGCACATCGACAATCCCTTACGGTGTGAACGGTTGTCTCCATGGCTGCAAAACAAGATGGGAAATGAGGATGCTGGGCAATAGAGCGACAACAACCTCAGCATTTGTCATTGATCGCTGCTTAAAAGCCATCCATAGAAACAAACGCAGGCGTTGGGGGACATGAAGTTTCCAAACCAAGTTCCAGATGGGCAGCTTTGGATCCCAGAGATTTGCAGTCATATTTGAATAAGTTGATTTAATGTCGAAGGAAAACTTGTGGTTCAAAGCCAAATCGGTTTATCAGGTTCATCATTTGGATCCGGACATTTGATGCCAAGGATACGGGGGATGGCTTCTGATGTGAAGAAGGTGGCAACTTAGTAATATCCCAGCTACATGTGTTGTCCATGAGGCCTGTTTTAATTATCAAATTATAAGCTGCAAGGTATACTTTTATGTATGCTAATATTCAATCTGTTGTGTAGAAATTGGACTTGTCTTTTGTATCTCTTTTCATAGCCTAACTGCATGGATTTGCTTGTTTTACCCTGTTACAAAATTTGATGTCCATAAATTAGTTTTGAGACGTGTTTTGAATTTGAAGAAGAAAAAACAACTTTGCTGACAAATTACAATTAGAAATTATGAAAGCAAAGGAAGCTAAGGGACTAAGATCCAATGCGAGTAGATTTGAGAAGAAATCAAATGAAAATCCATTTGTGAAGCAAAACTGGAAGGGGAAAAAACACAACACTTAACTTAGTTTGGTACTGTTGATACAGGTATTGAAGAAGGTTTCTCTACTCCTTACGAACAAAATACAACTTGACCATGACATGGAGAATGGCAACAAAAGCAATGAAACCAATGCTCATGACAAGCACCACATTTGGGGAGATCTTGAGTCCTGCAGCATCATCTGTGTAAAACTGAAGCATTGTGCCAGCAGCTCCTCCCGAGGCACCAGCACCGCTCGTCATTCTCCTCCTCCGCATGTTTGCAGCTGCTGCTGCACTTCCTCTTGGTGGTGCTGTTCCAGTTGCCATTTCTGTAGCAACCAACTTCGGTTCTCAATACTAGATAAACATATAGAAAAATAGTGTTTCCGAATTCAGCATTTCCATTATACTTTTGAACACAATTATTTATCACATGTACTATTTTCGCTGGACTCAAAATTGAGTTTCAGATACAAGTTTGTGAGCAGGAACAAAAGAAAGTTTCAAAAAAGACCAGATGAGATAAATAAATAAATAAATAAATAATTTTTTTAGAGGTGGCTAAGATACCCAAACCTCACAAAGCTCCATTACGATTTAATCAATAAAATTAAAATCAGAGTTCATATTAAATTGTGAAGAAACAATATATAATCAATTCAAAGCAATCGAAATTTGACCGTCGAGTTATACAACACATCAATGAACCCAATCAGTTTCACTACCCGTAAGTTTTTAATCCCCGAAAGGGCCTTCAAAGCCAAATCCCCGCCACAATGTAGCTCCAATTCTTGCAATGTGGAACACTCCTCCGCTATTCTTAACAATCCTTGTTCGCTTGCACCAATCGCTACTAATCTCTGTAAATTCGGGTACTTTTCGGCTACCGTTGCAAGCCCTCCGTCGATTTCATTCAACGGCAACAACGCCGTTTCTTCGAGAAGTCCGTCGAGAGTAAAACCAGTATCAACATGAACCGACATAATTGTGTTGGTTAATATAGTGCTGGAACACCTTGACATCCCAATACACGAACGGACCAGGTCTAAATCGGTTAGATTGGGGAACCGGATAAATACCCGACCCGAAGTAACAAACGACCAATCTGTAACTTTAAGGGACTGCAACAGCCGGCCGTGGAGGTACAAACAGCGTTTCCAGACCAAGGAATTGGAGACATGTTGAGAGATGGGAAGCTTGGAGAAAACGTTGAGGAGGAGTTCGTCGGAGAGGAGGGAGGTGTAATCTGGTGCGGTGCGGTCGAAGGAAAGTGGGTGAAAGGATGTTAAATCAGGCTCCGATGGTGGAGAAGTTGATGGAGAGGTGTTGGTGGTGAGAGGACGGTGGAAATATTGGTGCATCTTGGCTTGTGAATAACATGCTTTAGTGTTTGGTCTCTGAAACTAAATGTTTGGTATTGAAGAACTTATTAAGCAAATTGGTGTCCTCGTGGCTTTAAGTTAGAAGATCTTAAGTTAATGAGGGTGGATGAAGTTAGAACTAGGGTTTGTCTTGTGTGGATTTGGTGGATTCTGGTGAATATGACATTTCTGTAAGAGTCAGGGCGAATACATCCCATTATTTAAGGGAAAAAAATAAAATTTAGTATAATATATTAAAGAAAAATAGAAAGAATAAAATTTTTTGCACCCTCATTATTTTTTAAAAAAAAATTAAAATTTTAGACCAATTTATAAATTTCTGAATCTGCGGGTAAAAAAAAACAGAGTCAAAACATAAATTTGAATCTAACTAATCTTAAGAAACATTTTTGTATTTTGTAATTATTACCATAATAATTGCCTGGTGGTGTACTTTAAAATTTGTCGCTTGTAACCTGTGGTTCATAAGAAACCCAGCCTTATTTGTGGATAAAATCCAAATCCATGCAATTACGACACTGGGTATAATTTGCAGCTTTTACATGCAAAAACAAAAACGCAATCAAATAGTTTAAGTTGAAGAGCTCAACCAAAGTTCCCAACTTGAGAAGATAATCCTTTCGGGACCAACAGAAATTGGCAAACTCTAATCCGGCATGTTTTCCGTGAACCGAATTATGGTGCACACTTTATGCCCAAACCATGCAATCTGTAGGAAGCACTTAGGTTTGTTATATGCACCTACTTTTATTATAAAACAATAATGCACCATTTATTTCCCATGGACAAATGCAATGAAAATATACTTTGAAATTTTCATCTGTTTTCCTAATATTAAAAAAACATTTGAAAATTATCGGGTTAAGGCTGTTGAGATGGTGTTTGTTTGTCAAGAGAGCACCACTTCCCCTGTACACATGCATGTTCTGCTAATTTGTGCAGCGGGTGATGTTGGGCCAATGTTTGTAAGGTTGGGCCTAGCTAGCCAAGTTCTATCGGTCTCAGTTGTAGCAAATTTCATTCAGGCTTTCACTCCCAAGAAGCCGCACATTGTGAATCTTAATCAGGGTGTTCAAAAACATCTAATCTGGATTATTTTACTAATTGATAATAAAATTATCAAATATTTATAATGAACACTTCGACTCTTATGCTACATTCAGCTCGGTTTTTAATTTTTTTTAAACAGTTTATGATAACTTAACCTCAGTTGTCAATTTTTTTAATATTAATTTTAGGTTTAAATTCTATATTTTGTATTGATATTTTTTTAATAAAATTTTAAATTTTTTTTATAAATATATTTTTAGAAATTAAATTTCCAAGTAAATTAAATTCTATATTTTGTATTGATAGTTAAATATTTTCATATTGTAAAAATAAAAGTAAATTATAATAAAATAAAATATAGAATTTAATTCAAATAATCATAATTTTCAAAGTCACAAATAATAAATTATTATTTAAATTGATTTTGATTAATAGATTTTGTCGTCCTCTCCCTATCCCTGATGAATCCTATGAGCTGAGTTTTCTAATAAATGGTGGTCCATACAAGATTTGGAGTCGAATGTTGATACCAGGGGCGGACCTCCATGGAGCCCGGGGTATCCCGGGCAACCCCTCATCCAGGGGTGGACCTCCATGGTGCCCGGGGTATCCCAAGCAAACCCTCCACAAGTGTCACCCTTAATCCAAGTGTCAACCCTCAAAAGTACCACCTCTGGGACTCTTACAACCCCTGAAGTGGCTCCTGGGTCCGCCTCTGGTTGATACTGTTTTTTGGTCATGGAAGTGTCGGTTCAACAAAACATATTCCAACTCTTTGATAAATAAATTAAACACAAAACAACGTCAAGGGGTTATTTGTACTTGGAAGTTCATAGTTAGCCTCAAATTTTGGTAAGATATTGCTCTGGTGGACCAAATGATACCTAAATTTCATTATATTCCTACAATCTCAAACTCTTAACCTTAATTAATATGTACACTTAAATGTATTCAAACTCACAATATTTACAAATTATCACTTGAGTTATAATTTAATATTTACAAATTATATGATTTTTATTTGGTAAGATATTTTTATTTACAACTTTGCATATTTTTCATACATTATAATTTATAAATCAACAGAGAGATGTTCATCGCTAAGGATTGACATTTATTGATAAACAAAAAAGGATTGACATTGAGATGTGAACACTTAAATCGTTGACAACTTTATTTGGTGTACTCGTATAGTTTTCGAAATTTAGGATTTCATTTGATATTAGTTTAAAATTGTTTTTTTTTCATAAACCTATTAAATAATCTCAACAGTTAAAAGAAATAGTATTCTCTTTATAAATCTTAAGTTTAAGCAATTGTATATGTGAATGTGTATTGTCAATGACTAAAAATATATTCTAAATAATTTCTACCTTACAATCATCATAAATTATTAAAAAAAACGTTTTTTCTTTACTTTAATATTATATTTTTTGATTTTGATGTTGAGAATCTAATCAATAGTGATTTATTATGATTCCAATATTTTAGGGTTTGGCCGCTTGCATATGTACAAAATATTTTATATACAGTATTGAATTGGTATAATAATACATAATGGTTGTATTTCCTTACCACCACTTATTAGTGAACATGTCATCATTGATATTTTCAGATACACTTTGAATTTCTAAAATACATTCATATCCTTAACAAATATACCAATTGAAGGATAAGGTGAATTTAGTGTCGGCATGCTTCAAGTAATGTGCAAAATATGTCTAAATTATATTTATTTTTTTACTTTATGCGACCAATTTTTTTTATTAAAATAAGTGTTTCTTATTTTATTATCATTTTACAGTTAATTATTAGTGCTAATAAAATAAAATATGTTATCCAACAATTATATGACATAATATATAATTTGATTTTTAATTTTTTTTTATAATTTTTAAAAATAAAAATGTTTCGATTTTCTAAAACACCTAAAAGCCCTAAATTCGGAAAAAATAACTTTGAAATCTCTAATCTCCCAAACACATTCTATTACGGATGAATCATCCATCATTGCACAAAATTCTTAATCCCTAATTTGTTAAATTTATTTAGATAGTTGTAAGTTAAAGTGATGTGATCTGTCGATTTAATTCAGGTAACATTGTAGGTTCGTTGTCAACAACAAACCAATGGGTGAATGACTGAACAAAATTTAAAGGGATTTAAGATGGTAAGAGAGAGATTGATCAACGAGACTCTGACAATGGAAGACATAAACAATGGTGGTTTATTTGATGGTCCAAGGTTCATCAACGATGATGAACCAAAAAGGGAGATTTTGGGATCTTAGGATTAGTAATTTAGGAGTTTCATGATATTTTTTTAGGAATTTAGGGATTTAAAAGATTTTAAAAAGTATAATTAGAATAAATATTTTATCACTTTTTATATATTTATTAGATGACATATTTTTTTTACAAACATTGATAGTTAGACATTAAATATTAGAGGAACACCACTAAAAATCTAGTTGATTTAGTGAGATAAAGTATTAGGTCCTTTAAGTAAAGTCAAAAGTTTAAGCATTAATATTGTGAATGAGATAACTGGGACGGAAAGTCACTAATCTGAATTAGTTAATTAATGGAAAAGCCAGTGCACATGGGTAGCACAGGAGGAGTTCAGTTGGAGACTTGAGTCTTCAAAATAGCTACCAAAAGAAAAGCCAGTGCAATTGTGTAAACACACGAGTCTTACTTGTGGATTTCAAAGAAACAGCTATACTAATAAATGCCGTCTTGTTTTTATGGGTTCAAACCTTGACAACACGAAGCTGCTCTTATCATTCGTTGCCCATCCTTTGCCTTCATCGCCCTGTCGGTCACCTCTTCTGTATTTGACCAAAGGATACACAAAACTCATCAAGCTTAGCTGCTCTGTCTTTACTCTCAACCGCGGCTTCATATGGCGGAATCATTAACTCTAATTATACCTATAATAATCTTGGCTTCCACCCACCTTCCAAAATCACCCAACCTAATTTCATCTGTCTTTCTTTATTCACTGTCCCATCTTTCTTTACATTACCAACTCAATCCCACTATATATCCCTCATTAAACCTCACAGAATGTGTATCCCTTCATGTTTTCGTTTTTAAGAGTTCACACCCTGTGTCTTTTTCAACTCAAAGAAATGACTGCATCTTCCCTTACAACCTCTCCAAGAAAGCTTCGATCAGATCTTTACTCTTACTCCTATCAGAACGATGCAAACACCCCATTGGTGATCTCAGTCCTGGCTTCTCTCATCGAGAGAACAATGGCCAGAAACCAAAGGGTTTCCAACAACTGTAAATGGGCATTCACAAAAGATTTCAGAAGCAGAGTTTTCCATTGCCACCAGACACCAGACATGACAATTCAATCCTACCTAGAAAGGATCTTCAAGTACACCAAAGCCGGACCATCCATTTATGTAGTCGCATACGTATATATCGATCGCTTTTGCCAAGCAAATCCATGGTTTCGTATCGATGCAAGAAACGTACACAGGCTTCTCATAACCATCATCATGGTCGCTTCCAAGTGTGTTGAAGACACGTGAGTGCTTTTTTTCCCTCTTCTCTTGTAAAAGTATCTTTTTACAGTACAATGCTCTAATGGTATTGGTGTTTCGTGTGGAGCAGGAACTACAGGAATTCGTACTTTGCTCGAGTAGGGGGATTGACAAAAAAGGAACTAAATAAGTTGGAGGTTGAATTTTTATTCTTGATAGATTTCAAGTTACATGTGAATGTGAGTGTGTTCGAGAGTTATTGTAGTCACTTGGAGAGGGAAGTGAGCATTGGAGGAGGATACCACATCGAGAAGACTCTATGATGTGCTGAAGAAATCAAATCAAGACAGGTTAAAGAAACAAGACACAACTCCATTGCTCGTATTTTGTTGTAATAATTACATCATCCAGGGAATTTTCGTTCTCCCCATTCTGGTTTTGCAATGGTGTTATGACTTGCGGAGTAGTCATTCTCTGTTTTTTTATTTTATTTTTTATTTTGTAAAGATTTGATGTATATATGTGATGGTCTGTCTGAAGTTACAATAAAGACTAGTTATAAATACAAAAATATATCCGTATAATTACGAGTATAAACTGTTAAACAATTGAAATATGTTAAGACCTATACCAATGAAACAAATGAGTGAAAGAGTAGAATACAGAAACATTAATGTACATTTGAAGTTGTTAAGGCTAATGTAGCTGTCAACTTCTGAGTAGTTTAAACTTAAAGCAGAAAATGACATGTTCATTGATGTAATAAAATGCAGTTAGTTAAAACTGGGATGAAGAACATTAAATTTATGTAACAAAGCTATACTCTTTATTTAAAGCAAAAGGTAAAGCCTCCATCACAAACTGCAATTAAAATCATGAAGCGATTAGCCCACTTGTTCAGCATATAAACATGAGGCAAATAATGCTTAACAATTAATCATTGAGATGCTGCAGTAGGTTAAAAGAGTTAGTCCACTAACGAATAACGATGGTGATGTACGGCCTTAATTCCCCCAGCAAAGACATATCTTTTCCCATTTTTTTCTCTCAATATTGTTGGGTTATAGGGTTTGGCATTGAGACAAAAAATGGTGGCCATTTTGCATATAAAAAGAAAGTAATCATCTTTCCGAAATTATTAATAATATAATGTATCACGAGCAGGATTTTAGAGATAGACAAAAGGTAGGTTTGGTTTGTAGAAAACGACAGTGACATGAGTTAAAAGGAAGGCGGCAATGTCTCCACTCTCTACGCAGTTTGGGCACTAACATGAGAATGAAGGCCTTTGCACTAAATACCAAGCTGAAGGGCTCTGGACCTTTCAGGCCCTAAATCGGTTTCTGTTACCATTTGATTGGGCTCTCAACTCTGAAACATTCAACAGATAATCAATGTATCAACATACACAAGATGCCGCTTGGGTCCAGTGTCTTTTTAAATAAAATTTTTAGTTTGAATACTCATAATTATATTTAATTTAATTTTTTATTCAAATCTGAAATAATTAATATTAGTATGATTATTAAATATAAAAATATCTTTTACCCAAAAAAGGAGGATTGGAAAAGTTAATATTAGATTTTTTTTATAGTTTTGATTACATGCACCTTTGAACTCAAATTATCATTTTCTTTCAAACGATTACCCTGAACCCTATCAACACTAACCCTTGGTTTTGGACTTTTTTCCTTCTTTCTTATCAAACATTAGACTTCATTTTTAAGTAACTATTAGTTTTAAAATTAAGTAAACTAAATATTGGTTCTCTATTTGTTAAGTATATTTACATTTTATAATTTTATCAGTTTTTTAAACAGTTTGAGGTGATTATAAGGTATTATGTATTCAATTCTTTTTAATTTGTTGACAACACACCATACAGACACATCTACTCAAATTCAAGTCCTTTAAATAGAATAATATTATCTTTTACTATTAAGACCACTTAATAAGTTTGATTCTTACTACTTTTAAAATTAGATAAATTAAGTCACAATTAATTGTTTTTTAGGTTTTAATTAGTTTTTATGTCCTTGTAAACTTTGAAATTAGACAAATTAAGTTTTGGACACCATTTTTTAATTGAAATACTTTTTAGATCTTGGTTAGTTATGGAATTAGACTCTAATCCTAAGCCAAACCCACATTTTATTAATTTTTATATTTAAACCTTAATATTTAATCCTAATTTTGCTCTTATAATAGACATTATATAAATAAAACTATAAACACATTATGTAGGTTTAAAAAGCATATTTTCCTTGGAAACCTATTGATGAACGATCGAAGAAGAAACATAGTAAATTAGCTTAGATCCTTTTTACCTTTGTGTACTAAAAAAAAGCCTATTTCCCTTCAAAAATATAAATGGAAGAAAAAAACATCTGTCGCACTTACTTCTCATTTGATAGTTATCACAAATTTTTTGCGTCAACTGAAGCGGTGGCGGCTTTCCGTAGCCACTTCTACGTCATTTCTATCCTTCTTTTTTTTTCAGTTGATTGTTGTCAAATTCAAATTCATTCATTGTCACCACCCTTTTTTTCCTTTAAAAGATAAATTGTAAAATTTATAACCCAATTTTAATACTACTCTTATTTTAGTTTTTAAATTTTGAAAGTTTTCAATTTGATCTATTAATTGTAAAGATTGATTTTTTTCTATTATGTCATAAAAGTTGTGATGACATGATAATTTACATCAAAATGACATTGTTTTGAATCTTTACGAAAAGTTACATTTACGTCAAAACATCATTTTGGGTCCATAAAAATCTTTTTTTCCTTTTTTTCTTATTTCTTTCTCATTCTCCTTTTCTCCTCTTCTTCTTAAACCAACATGGATTCCAACCATCGCGTTGGCTATTTTTTCAACCATAGTTTATCATCTTCTATGGCAACCAATGAATCTCAAAATTTCTTATTACACTTATTTCGTCCTCATAAACGTGATCTTAGTGTCTGTTAAATTGAAAAACACTCTAAAATCCACAAATCTGACATTGAACGCTTAGATTTCGTATATCTTCATTCTCCATCATCTATTAATTGTTTGGATAGAATCCAAATATAAATGTGTTGCTCCTTGTTTTAAAATTTATTTTTGTTTTAAAAAAGATTCAAATAATTTTTTAAAAAAATTTTAGACTTAATAAAAAAAATTAATATTTTAAGAGGAGACTTAATGTAAAATATTTTAAAAATCTAAAATATAATAAGATTTTTTAAATTGTTGAGAGGGCCAAATTAGAATTTTTAAAATTTTGAGGGGGTAAATGTTGGTTTTTCAAAATTTTGGGGCAGGTCCCAATTACGGTTGCCCTCGTTCAAGTACTATATTCGACATTTCAATAAAAAAAAATATAAGTATCAGCTTGAACATTCTAAAAGTATACATATATATATCACATTAGACGTTTTATTAAAATAAAATTATCATATTTAATATTTCTTGGGAAGGACGCGAGATCTTATGTTAGAGAAACGAACTTATAAAATTATAGGGAGGGAACAAGGATGGATCGAAGGGGGCAAATCTTTTTTATATATATATTTTCTATTGAAAATTTATTTTAGTCCCTTAAAATTTTATAAATTCATCCCATAATATTAAATTATGTGTCCATCTCCAGAGAGAACAAACTTCTAAAATTCTAGAGAATGAAGACAAATTTTAAATATAAAAAATACAAAGAAAATATATAAAATATATTATCATTTTAAATTTTTAAGTAACGATTATTCTCACTCATTCCCTCCCCTTGATTTATTAATATTTTATCAAAGTACATAGTAGACATTTTAAAATATAAATATTATATTATATACTTTGTAAAAGTAATTAGTTACCAAATATGATATTAGTCCAAAATTCCGTTGAAGTTGAATAAGCCTTCTTGTGGTGTAATTCAAACTTGGAATTCGCCCCACCTTTGAAAATCAGCGAGCCTATTTCTTGTTGTAAAATCCATGGCTTGTGTGTGACTACACTAAATTCCCAGCGACAAGTATACAACATAGCTCACGAGTTACATCAACATCTCATGATTTTGATAATCAGTATCTTGAAAATTTATTTATTTATTTTCATGTGATCTCTGATCGTATAATATACTTTTTTACTCATTCTTGGGACGAAACTTTCCCATCATTACGACACCAGGGAATGCGTCCAAATCTAATACTACGTTTATCACTAAGATTTGTCATCGTTAAGTTTATCCTAAAGAAATCCAAGTATACACTACGAGCATGCATGGAAGTTACTTGTATGACTCGTATCTGTAAGGAGAAAACAACAGTTGAATTGCCCTACGTTAGAACATGAATGAATGGTCAATTAATTATCACAAGTGTCTTGTTTTTGTCCATCTAAATCAAACCAACCAACTTTAGTTTGGTATTCTAAGATTATGATTTAAATGCAGTGTTTAAAGAGTTTAGCCTGTAATATTATTAAGGTTTAATTGCAATTGTGGATTCCAAAGTATGGTAAGCTTGAAATGCATATATCAATTTCAGTGATTATCAGATCCAAAACATGATCTGATAGCAGTTTCGAGATGATGTTGGGGCGATGGTCGATGAAAACATTACGCATGTCACATGGGAAGTCAGCCAATTGGACAAGCAATAGGACAGGGACCGAGTGTTTCAAGCCCTAAGAAAACGGCATTTACTGCCCGTATAGAAATCAATTTTCCCAGTGACAAGTTAGTTATTGTTTCCTGCCCATTTCCCCCACTCTTCATTTCGATATGACATTTCAACAAAATTAATGGAAAGTTTACCCCGAACACAGTTGACATTAATTCTGAATTAGATTAATATTATTTTAATCATTATATAAATTTATATTTAATGCATGAATACGATAAACCTAGTAATTTTGCATCGTTAATAATAAAGTCGTTAATTCAAACACAGTATATAAAACTATATGTGATGGAAATAACCAACAAGGGCGATCCGCCTCCAACACTGACAGTGCTGGATTCATATTGCGGTTCATCGTTACATCAAACTCAGCGGAGACAGTTCTGTTTTGACATCGTACAAGCAGTTCCAAATTGAAGAGCCACCGGTTTTCATTCCTGGAATCTCCTCTCTTTTTTCCTGTTAATAAACCAGTTCTTTTGTAGTGGTAAGAAAAGGCAGTTTCGGCATGTGATGATTTACATAAACGGGCAAAGTATTCGCATGTTACGTGTCGCTCTTTCTCCCTTCATGCATACGCTTTCATTAAATCATTATTTATTCATATTTTCCCTTTAACAGAGTAAATTACCCTTTTAATTTAAAAAAACTTATTTTCCATATATATTTTTATTATTATTTTGAGATTTTCGTTGTGTCTGTGTATAGGTACGTATGGATGAATGCTAGTCACCTACTTTATTTTCTTCTTTTAAACTCTCCGCCTCAAGAAAAACTCACAGCCTTCACTTTCAGACATACATAAACAGAAACATCTACTTCTGATCTGTTACTGAACTCTGTTTCTCTGTGTTTTTGACAATGGAGAAAGACGAGTGTAAGCTTTGCTTGAAAAGCTTACCAAATGGAACACCTTTGGGCACTCATATGAAGTCTAACATGTTGAATCTTCCAATTCCTCCGAAAGCACCACCGACTCAAGTCTGCGAAGAGTCTGAGGCAGCTTCGTATTCATCATCTTCAACAGAAGGGGAGGAAAAACAGCAACTTTATGGACTTAAAGGGAATCCAAAGAGAAGTATTCGCTTAGTAGACCCTGAATTTTTTGATGCTGACTCGGTTGTTCTTCAAGCCAGAGAAAGTGAGACCGAGTCGTCTAAGAACCCAACTCGGAGGCAATCTAAACGCACTTGGAAAACACTAGAGCAATATAAAGAAACGAGGAAGCTTAAAGTCAAAACCAACCAACCGAGTCAAACAGAGTCTTGGGAGGAGCCTGAACCGGTGAGTTCCATCTCCGACACCACTAATGATGAAGATGTCGCTTTCTGTCTCATGATGCTTTCAAGGGACCAATGGAAAATCAAAGTAGATAAAGATGACGATGTTGAAGAAGATACGGATGAACCAGAAGAGTACTTCACAACCCGAGCTAAGTACATATGTGAAACATGCAACAGAGCTTTCAACTCGTACCAAGCACTGGGTGGGCACAGAGCGAGTCACAAAAAGATCAAAGCTCACGAAACAGAGTTGGCACCACCAAATATGGGTACTCGTTCAATGACGGAAAAGAAAACACATGAATGTCCTGTTTGTTATAGAGTCTTCTCATCGGGACAAGCTCTTGGAGGACATAAAAGATCACATATTGTAACTGGTCGAGTGGCAGCAGCAGCAACAACCCAAACCTTCGTTAAAAGTTCCAAAAAGTTGGCAGTTAATTTGATAGACCTTAATCTTCCTGCTCCGGTGGATGACGATAACGATGAAGACGATGGGTTTCTAATGCTGAAATAGTCGAACAAATGTTATGTTGGTGGTTGACAACCATGTTTGATCCAAAGGTAAATAATTTTGGTTGCTTTTACCTGTCTGTTATGGTCAAACTACTCTGTTCTAACTTGTAACTGTCTGAATGGCCTTTTAAAACCTCTAATGAAGGGCCAAATTCGAACAATGCTTCTGGGTTTATAGTTTTTTCATTGAAAAGTTAACTGCCATTGTCTGTTTTTACAGAGAGAATGTGTCTGGATTAACTTGGCTAAAGCAATTACCCTAAAACTTCAGTTACATTCATTAAATATGTAATTAATGTCTTTTTAAGTTATGGGATATTTTAGTTTTTCATTTAATTGTTGGCAAGCAGGGGGGGCTGCCCATGCCTCCAAACTTTAAGTAATTCCAAGCCATGGCAGTTGGACCTGCCTCATGGACCCTTATAAGTGATAAATAAGGATGACTAAGATAGACATAAAATGTTATGTTATTGTCATGGGTCGTGATCTTTGGGTCTGGAGGGCTTGAAAGTTCTGAGGGCGTGACATTATAAATACAAACTTAAGAAATTATATTAAAAATTATAAAGTATGAAATTATAAAATTTCAGGACTACAAAATTAGATAATTAGTAAAATTTAAAAAATATCAAAACTATGTAAAAATTTAAAAATTTCAAGGATACGAACTTACTCATCTACGAGGCAATCCTTTTTGAAACTACAAAACCAGTGAGATCTTAGGGAGTGAGGACAATCATGAAAAAGTGCTATCTTTGAAGCAAGAGGGTTTTAGTTTTCGAGCTTTCTCCTTGGACCATTTCAATTGGGGGGGGGGGGATTGGTCCCTTTACCAAAGCTAAACACACTTGCAAATTTCAAAGGATTAATGATGATGAAAGATTAAGAGAAAAAGGGAGTGAATGCTACTTGGTAGTCTAATTAAGTAACAGTCCCACTGGTGGGGGTTGGGAGTTTGAATTAAAAGGGAGGAGAAAAATGGAAGGCAAAGGCATCCACTTGATTTGGCATCGCCGGCTTATGAGTTCAAAAAGACCATCGGAGGTCAACAATGGTGATCCTTTTCCACTGTTCTTTCTCATCATCAAGGTTCTAACAAACACTGCATCATCATCATCATCAGTGGTTGTGTCTCACATGTGATCTCCATTCTGTTCATAGCAAGCAGCGGGAAAAGCAAAAATTATCATTATACAAGATGCTCAATTTGATCCTTGAATTGCCTTGTATTTTGTCATTTGAATTCACTTCCATATGCTCCCATGCCATTCATATTCCCTTCAAGCCACCTGTCTGATGCTTATTACGAGAAATGGGCAACCTGTGACCGCTACATGGTCAATTACGTTGCTGTTTAGCTACAAGAGGTTCTATGCGCTCTTGGACTCGGGGGATCAGCTTTATTGGCAGCTGCAAATTTCAAGCATTCACCGTTGTTTATGTTGCTACTTACCATCAGAATGTACCAACTTTTTTATTAGGTAATTAAATTATATTTTGATTAAATCATATACCTAAATTATAATTCATAATAATTTTGAAACCCAATGTTGTTTTTACTGTTTAATATAATAAAAAAATATTATGTGATACTATAAAAAATTAAATCATAAATTTTCATAATATAAAATTTATAAATTACAAAGAAAAGTAAAAATATATGTGGCAAGTAACTCAAAATATTTATAAACTAAAAACTTTAAAATATATATAAATTTTAGAATCCATGGGATTGTTGTTTTCTCTGAAGTATTCAGGTTTGTTCAGTTGTGTTTGCAGAGTGTGCATGTGTTGTAATATGTTAATAAAATTATGAATAAATACTACTTGTAATCACTTCAGACTATTTAATATATATATATATATATATATGGTTTTTAAAAAAAAAAATTTGTCACATAACACTTTTTGATGATGTTATGTGGCATTTTTTTAGTTGTTTCACGCCTTCCTAAACAACATAGATAATGATCGAGTCTAAAGTGATTAGAATTATATTTTAAGTACTTATTTCAATTGGATAATAATCTAAATAAATGGGTGATATATATATATATATATATATATATATATATATATATAATGGGTTAGGATTCTTTACACAATGTAAAATCTTTAGTTTAACATAAATTTAGAACTATTGGATCAGTGAAAATATGTAGCTAAGATAAATTTCAAATTTAATCATAATCCTATCTGGAGGGGTGAAGGGGAACTCTAGGGAAAGGAAAGGAAGTGCTCCTAGTGTGTCTAGAACCCACGACTTAAGGGAGTATAAGTTATGATCCACTTATATAGCGTAGAATTTAAAAATTTATCTATTTTTTTATCATTGGATTAAGTAAATTTAATAATTGAGATTGAATTTTTTAAATTTAAGGATAATTCATTTTTTGTAGTATTCTCTTCATTTCTTATTATTAATCATAATCATTCATTCCAACAGTGTAAACTAATAAAATTATCAAAAAGAAACTAACTAATAAATATGAGAGAATATATCACAATTTGATCCAACGTAAAACTAATTGTTGTTTACCCAACGTAATACTCTCTTAACCTTTTCTCAAGCACTTAAAACTTATCTAATATGGTTATTAAGTTAGGTTACGATGATAGTGAAGATACTATTTTTTTATCCATTTTATTATTATTATTATTAATATTATTATTATCATTATTAATATTATTATTATTATTAATATTATTATTATTAGTATTATTATTATTATTAGCATTATTATTATTATATTATTATTATTATTATTAGTATTATTATTATTATTAATATATATATTATTATTATATTATTATTATTTAATAAATAATTACAACTGGACCGGCCCAGTTACAAGCCAACTAGAACCGGTCCAGCCAACCAGAAACCCTAAACAAATTAGTAAGGTTTCAGCTAGGGTTTCTAAACCCTAGCCACACCCAGCCGCCTCTGATGCTTCCAGATCCCAGCCGCCGCCTCATTGCCAAGTGGTCCAATGGCCCACTGCCGACGCCTCCGCCGCTGCCACGTCCCGAATGAAGGCTCCAGAAGATCAACGCCGGCCGTCCACGCCAAGGCTACGGGGTGAGTCACCACTGGTAGTCCGGTGACTCACCAAAGCCCTCTCTTTGGACCGGTCCGATGACCGCACCGGTGGTGGCTATAAAAGCCACCACCCACCTGCGAGACAAAAACACAGAGACCGCAGGAGAGACAGAAACAAAAAAAAAAAAAAAACAGAGAAAGAAAAAAAAATAAGCTATACCAACGATCCCAGTCTACAACCACAGCAGTAAACCAAAGGAAAAGAGAAGAAGAAGACTTACCCTTGAAGCCTTTGTGGCCCTCGGAAGCCAAACGTTGCCAAACCACCGTTTAAGAAGGTAGAACCCTTCGGTTTTGTTTAGATTTACTCCGATTAGGAGTCTTTTAGAGAAAACAAAGACCGGAATCGGTCTTAGGGCATTTAGATCTACAATTTGGGGGTGTTTTTGGTGAATTCCGACCACCGTTACGGTGGCCGGCGGCGGTGGCCGGCGGCGGAGTACGGTGGCCTATGGCTGCCGGTTTCCCTCCGGTGAGGGAAACCTAGAGAGAGGCGAGAGAGAAATCTCTCTCTCAGTTTGAGAGAGAGAAGAAAGAAAGGAGAAATGAGATGTTGGCCCGAAGGGCCAGCCAACCTAGGATATTTATACCCTCTCTTAAACGGCGTCGTTTAAGGGAGGACCTGTGCGTAATTATAGAAAGGTTAAATCCTTTCCGCAGTCCTCTGAATTTTAAACTTTATATTTTAGTCACTGAACCTAATTTTAGATCTTTATAATTTGGTTCTTTAATTGTGGATTTATTTATTTTAGTCCTTTCTATTAAATAATATATTTAGGATAAATACGTATTTAATCCTTTAATTTTAATAAATAATATTTTAATCCCTAGCTTATATTTTTTATTTATTTGAATCTAATATCCGAATTTTAGATGATTTTATTTTAGTCACTAAATAAATAAAAATAAAAAAATAACATATTTAATCCCTATAGTTTTGATTAATTATGAATTAGATTTTTTAATTTTATTTTTACTGCAATTTAGTCATTTATATGTTTTAATTTATTTTATTGTTTTTAAATATATTGTTTTAATAGAATTATTCTTTTATTATATTGTTAAATATTTTGATATATATTCATAAATATATATAATAAATATTAACTTTTAAAATATTTATTTTTAATATAAAAAAAAAGGACAGTCTTAATACAACTGGATGTCCTATTCTGATATTTTAAAATTAAAAAGTAAACAATATTATTTAAATTAATATTTATCAATATCAAAGAAAAGAGCTGTCTTAAGGTACCTAGAAGTTCTTTTCTGATATTTTTAAATAAATAAATATCTTTTTTTTATAATTTTGAAATAATAGAATAATAAATTAAATATATTTTTGATTTTTTTTAAATTTTAAATAAAGACAATTTATAATTAAAAAGTACCAATTTTGGGCGTTGTAGGGGTGCTAATCCTTCCCTAAACGTAACCGACCACGAACCCCTTTTTTATTAAAAAGAACAAATTTTTGGTTATAAAACGCAGATCAGTTCATCTTTTAAATATGGTTTTCTTAAAAACTATTTTAAAAGAAAATTTTTAGGTATTCGACCTACCTGACCCAAAAGGCCGATGGCGACTCTCAAATTATTTTCAAAAATTATTTATTAACATCAATTTCCCCACTAAAATAAATATTTCATGCCCGGACGAAAACCGGTTACGACAGCTTGGCGACTCTGCTGGGGACCGGTCAAACTTTTAAAATCAATTATAAATTGTCTCTATTAATTATAAATTAAAATTTATATATTTAATTTATGATTTTTTTTAAATTTTTATATATTTATTATTTTCATAATATGTATATATTTTCTTATTAATATTTCATTTTTATTTGCAAATATTTTATTTCAGTATTTATTTTTATGTCAAAGGTTTGAGCATTTCTCCTCACACACAACACTTGCATTGCATAACATAAAGCTCTATAATTGAGTTGTCCCTTTTAAGTGGAAGTGAAAGCAACGTCTTCGTGAGAATTTATTCTCCGTGTCAGACCTAGCAATTAACTTCCGGGGTTCATATGCTCTATGTCTTCGTGAGAATTTATTCTCCGTGTCAGGCATAGAGAAATGTATCCCCTCGAATTGAACTCGATCCACTTTAGTATGTAATGGACTAGGATTGAGGGTTAGCAGCCTAAGGGGGCACTAACATGGACAATTCGAGTACCTTTACTCCTAGATCTGAAACCCTGCATATAAAAAACCTTAGAAACTCTCCCGATCTGAAACCATGCCGAAATTCTGTCAGTAGATATGCACAAAGGAGAAATAAACTCTAGCTTTTAATTTGTTTCTTTTTCCTGAATAAATGCATGCGAACTAGAAATCATGCAGTTAGGTTAATTTTTCCAAACAAAGCATGGAACTAGAAAGCATGAGGTTAAGATTTATACATTGATAGATAGATTTTTATAGTTGGTACTAATTATTCTATTTTTTCTTATTTTTTTCATGCATGTTATATTACTCTAATATGTTTATATTGATTTCTTTTGTTTACATTGCATGATCATGGCATAACCAAAAGGTGTTGACTTGAAAGACTGTTCATCAATTGGAAAGAAATCATAAATGGATAAAAAGTTTTATGATCGAACAAAATATGACGCGGCCAAGGAAAGACGTCCTGAAGAAACTACGAGGATCGAGGGAAGTTCTGTACATAGAGAACCGGTTATATTAATACCAAAAGTATTAAACAAAGATCCTACCAGATTGATACCAAAAGCAATCTATGGTAAGAGCATCAGTCAGGGCATTCAGAGTAGTGGAGATTTTTATGAAGCTCAAGCATATTATTTGAAGGACTTGAACGACCAAAACAAGAAATTGAGCACAGAAATGAAAACCATGCATGAAGATTTTCAGAAGATCAGTCAAGCCTTTCAAAATGCTGGCCTAGGAGGTACCCCAGAAGAATGGATAACAGGGGTCACCAAGATGAAAAAGAGCTGCAACATATATGAAGATCTTGTTCAAGAACTTCTTGGACAGAAAAGTTCTCTTACAAGGGAAAATGAGCAACTCCGAGAAATGACACAGAAGATGAAGGAGAATGTCATGGAAGAAGTTGCAGTCCA
The DNA here is from genome assembly GCF_006381635.1 of Hibiscus syriacus. Lineage (NCBI taxonomy): Eukaryota > Viridiplantae > Streptophyta > Magnoliopsida > Malvales > Malvaceae > Hibiscus > Hibiscus syriacus. The sequence continues at coordinate 147,551 of NW_024063109.1, read as the reverse complement.
GACAAACAATATGTCCCTTAAGCTGATAAACTAATTTGGCTTTGGAGAAATTAGGAATAAAAAATATCCCTATATGTAAAGTTTTGTTTGATGTACCGAAACTTTTGCGTTCAATGAAATCTGTTCTAAGATGATCACTCTTGAGTAACACCTTTTCATACATGCATTTGTATTTTGCATTTGTACATTTTTACGTTTGTATTTACATTTACATTTTTAAATTTACATCATGCATTAAAACATATTTGATTAAATAATAATTTTTATTTATTTTCAATATCAAAGAAAAGGGCAGTCTTAATATAACTGGATGTCCTATTCTGGTATTTTAAATAATTTACATTTACATTTTTACATTTGCATATCTACATTTGGCATCTTTGCATTTGTATTGCACAATTTGTATTCTTGTTATTACATTCACATATTTACATTTACATTTGGCATCTTTGCATTTTTATGTCATAATACATTAAAACATTCATTCATTAAAATAAGGATTTCAAACGAAGTGATCTTGGTTTTTCCTTGAAGCAAGAACGCTCAGCACGACACAAGAAAAATGTCTAAAGAAACTGAGGATATTCTATCCAAATTAAAGATAGAGCAAAAAGAGATACAGGAAGAGTTGAGGAGCAAGTAGGCACAAATCGAAGCTAATTCTCAGATCGATCTACTGAACAATATGAAAGAAATGATTGAGAAGCATTTGATTGCTAGAAAGAATCTTGTTGAAAACTCCACAAATCCTCTGGGTATTACGCCTGCTCATATTCCTGAGCACACCTCTGTACGTCAGGAAATCCAATCACCAGTTCACTTCACTGTTAAGAAACAACAATATCAAGCTGGAGTTTCATTCCCTACTGACTGTCTTACTGCTTCTGGGTTAAAGCCAAATGAATTCTGTACTACTTCTAGAGAGACGGTTGAGTCATTTTATGAGTTTGATGCCAAAGAACTGAACTTGGTCCCCGACTTAATTCTCCCACCAAATTTTAAAATTCCAGATTTTGAGAAGTATAATGGGACCACATATCCTGAATATCATATCACTATATACTGTCGTCGTATGACTGGCTATATAGAGAATGAAAAATTGTTGATCCACTGTTTCCAAGACAGTTTATCTGGGTCTGCATCCAAATGGTATAATCAGCTAAAATGTACTCCAATACGTTCTTGGAGGGATTTAACTCAAGTTTTTTTGGGTCAATACAAGCACATGACTGATATGGCCCCTGATCGAACAATGTTGTAAAGCATGAATATGAAGTGTAATGAAAGCTTTCGACAATATTCACAACGATGGAAAGACGTTGCTTCTCAAGTACATCCACCATTGACTGAAAAAGAGTTCACTACTTTGTTCATCAGCACATTAAAATTTCCTTATGTTAATCACATGATAGGGGTTGTCCCTAATAATTTCTCTGACATCATCATAATTGGAGAAATCATCAAAATGGCTATCAAGAATGGCAAGATAAGAGGCTCTGACAATACTAAAGTCAAGAAAGAAGCTGGGGTTAATACAGTGAGGTTTTATTCAGTTAAACATGGTGCCAAATCTTATAGAGTGATCAAGAAGAAAAAGAATGTGCAGGGATTTCAATTTCCTCCATTCCACTGTTCGAGTGAAAAGTTGCATCCAAAAATGCTCTCAGCCAGATCAATTACTCCACAACTTGATCAATCACAATGGCCTCTAAATGAGAATTGGACCTATAAGGAAGTTCATTGGATAAATCAGACTAGAATTCCAAATTGTTCAGCTAAGGTTCCTGGTAACCTTAAGGGAAATTTCCAAGACCCTTTAGAGCAAGCAATTCAAAAATGCAAAATAAAAGAAGGGGTTAAGGTTCAATGTTCAGAAACCATTGTTGCAACAAAAACTAATATAACCAAATCTTACGAAGAATATCAGGCACAAGAAAATGGGAAAAGAAATCAAAAGGCTCCCATGGATGTAATTCGAGATTGGCCTATAGGTCTAAGAAAGAATGAAGCAGATATAACCCAGAAGACACCTCAGATACCTATATCAGATTTTCTGAAAACCAGTAAGGCAAGGGGAAACTTAAGGAGTCTGGTTAATACTACCCCAATTATAGCTGAAATGAGCATGCAGAACCCCCTCAATAACATGAGAGCATTCATTCGTTCAGAACAATCAAAGAAAGTGATAGCCTCGCGAGCAAGAAAAGCTCTAAAGGTGTTTCAAGAATCTATCTCAGACATGTACCCTCATTTTGTTAAAGGTCAATACATTACACCAAGATTGGTGAAGGTGTCACCAAGTCCTTATGCTCATTGCTATGATCAAAATAGCTTCTGTAATTTTCACTTGGGAGTATCTGGACATTCAATAGGGAATTGTTGGTCACTGTTAAAAGAAATTGAGACACTCGTTGATAAGGGAGTCTTGACACAAGAAATGATCAAGAAATGGGGGGCAAATAAGGATAAAAATCCTGGGCTAAGTACACACCTAACATTAGAGGAATAATGATGCATAAACAAGTGGAAATGTTATCTACCACTGTAGTACTTTCTATTTTCAGCATCTTGTTTGAATATGTTTTTTGTTCCTTTCTCCGCCTTTTGTGTAATAAATAAATATGTGTTGTTTTTATGGTTATGAGCAAAGAATCAAGTTTTAATCTTGAGATTATTGAGTATCAAGTAGATTATATATTCTTTTAAATTTGCAAGAGTTATAGATCTATTGGCAAGTGATAAAATATCTTCCATATCCCATCCAACACCAATTACTCGACCTTTACCAAAACCAAATCCTGACACTACATTTATCTGAGACTCTGAAGAAATGTCTCTACCTGTTTTTGAGACACAAACTCTAGATGTTTACCTTCTCGGGTAGAGTCGATTGATTGATGATACTACTTCCACCATATACATGACTTTATAAGTCACACATTTGTCCTTCCAAATACAAAACCATCATAAACCAAAAGACCCAAACTTTCAACTATTCGTGAATTTTACTGCAAGAAGAGACTAGATGAGGCATCATGGACCAACTCATTGATGATAATTTCGAGTGATTAGGGCATACTCAAAGAAGAAGGGGAAAGTGATTGATTGAAATAATATATCATGCATTAATTACATTTTTTCATGTAAATAAAGTTAATCTTGAATATTCATCCCCCTGTGGATACCTCTTTTTACAAAGGTTTCTGTGTATGAGATGATGAACGGCATTGTTTCATTTATCCTTTAATATATATATATATATATATCCTTTGTTGTCCCCATTTGAGCCTGAATAATGTTTTTTCTAATTCAACCCTAACCAAGGATCACCCTCTACATTAGGGGGCAAGGTAAAGGATATTGGCTCACAAGAATAAAGATTGTCAATACAGTTTTATTACGAAGACAAGTTTCCATGAAGTCATGAAAGTTTTGAACTACAAAGTATGTCAAATACAGAGTGCTTGAAGATCAATCCAATCAAGAATAATGGAAAACCTCCAAAATGCAAAAGGAAAAAGAGGTGCTCAAAGCAATTGAAGTATTATACTCATCCAGCAAAGAAAGAAGAAGAAGAAAAAGAAAAAAAAAAGAGAAAAAGGAAAATCGAATAAAGATGGGTGATTTATTGAGCCTCAAGTTACAAGGTTGATCAAGTACAAACAAGAAAAGCAAGAAATGCTGGAGATATGAGAAAATGGAAATGAATCCAAAATTTGGCACTCTAGAGGGATCCAGTTGATGGAAAATTCCTCAGCAAGGCAGATCCAAGTCAAACAAAACAAGATTGACGGCATCAGAATGAATTGATCCTTGGTTTGATGACCCTTAAACACTTATTTGGGCCTTTTTATCCCTTTTTTTCATAACCATAAGCCATGGCCTACGTTACGTACCTGAAAAGTCCATTCTAATCATACATGGGTTTCTAAGTAAAAGATGATATCTTTAGAATTCATTCCGCCTTCCAAGATTGATTTTTATTTGCAAAAATTAGTTTTTAAAATCTTTAATGCATGATATGAAAAATGATAAAGGTGGGTTCAAGATATAAATTTTTAAATAACATCTTGAAACCAAAGGAGGATTCGAGTTGAAAACCTGAAAAGGCGGCTCGAATATTGAATGGTGCAACAACGACATAAGAGACGATCTTAACCTCTTAATGAAGCACCACACATCCCAAAGATGTTCCTGAGAGTCAGACACAAGAAGTATCTCTACCAGATGAGCATAACAACGAGAAGTATCTCTACAAGATGAGCATAACAATCATTTCTTCAAGTTAGCCCAAAGAGACATATATGCTGGACTAACCTGAGAACCTGAGAGACCTTACTTTATCAGAATCAACTTACACCTCAAATCAGTCAATAATTTTGACACTTGCCATAGGACTATGATTTTTGAATGATTTAAAAGTGTAGTTGATTTATTTGATATTTATTAAACTAATTGTTTATGATCTGATTCTATTGTGAACCTGAGAAGGGCAATACTTTGTAAAATTCTTTCATTCTTCAATAAACAAAGGAGGAAAAAACATTTTCAAATAGGGCAGTCTCAAATGAGAAAGGTCCTTGAAGCAAGTTGATGCATGTTCTATCTCTGTTATAGAAAAAGAATGAACGAGGCCATAATAATGAAGCACTTCACATTTTTGAAGGCAAGTGGTCCGAAAAGTCAGAAAGTCTGGAGAATTAAACTTGTGACACTCTCCTATGATATTATTAACAATCCATCAAGAAAGATTATCGTTTATCTCATGCTGAGGGCGATAAGCATCACCAAACAGATTATTTTCCCCAACCATCAATTCATGTTCTCTAGAAGATTACATCATAGAACCATGAACAAGTCACTACCTGCACTCTGGTTATACCGTGATGTTGGCTCAAGTCTTGATACATCATTGCTACTTCTTCTATGTCAATCACTTTCTTTGTCAAGATGATATTCATTATGTCCTTCAGAAGATTGCTGAATTTGAATTTGAGGACTTATGGCACAGAATAAGACATTGGAACAGAATCTATCCTTATAGGCCTTTTATATAGGGTAACATTGGTTACAGGATTCCAAAAGTTGAAGATGACAAATTTTACTGTCAACTAAACCGTTCCATAATTCGAAAAGAGTGGGATATATTGAAGCAGCAGAAGAGACAGTTTGTTGTAGCAATCATTGCAAGAAAATGCACCAAAAAAAAAAAAATCTTCTAGTTCATCTTGATGATGTTTATGCTTCCGGTAAGATTGTTACACAGGATGCTACCGACAACAAGGTCGAATCCGCCAAATCTATTCATCAATTGCTCCAACCGATCACCATTCAGTTCTTGCACCTCTGTTTTCAAAGATATACTAAGACAGTAGAAGGCGATCTTTGCAGCACTGATTCCAGCAAAAAGGAAACAGGACATTGATATCACTGGGAAACATGTCTCTAAACAGATCCTTATGTATGGTTTTTAAGGAAACTTAGAAGTATTTCCACCTCATCAGGTTCAAGTGGAGCAACTTTATTCCTTCCAACCCATACTAGATTCCATTTTTAGCACTCATTAAGAACATACTTCTGGACACTCTAAGGTGGCTCATTGTCATAAGCTTCAAGAACCTTACAGATCCTTTCTGTCAATTTGGCACTTCCTGTACATGTTTATAAACAGTTCAACTTTGTTTTGGATTCCAAGAAGGCCATCATTTCTTTGTCAATGGAAAAGCATCAGCACATGGAGGAAGCAGAATAAGAGAAACTCTGTTCTTAATTGGCAGATTATGAATATAGCCTATTTTCAGTGTGACAGCATGAAAATGCTTCGAATCTACAAATTCTGGCTTTACATCGAATAAGTACTGTGATATCCCAGTCCAAACATTAATGGAACAAATGAATGTGCTCATAGCATCTTCTGGAAGTGTTCTTTGAGTTATCTGATCTGGTTTGGCAAAACAATCATTGAATTTAGAAGATGAATTTGTTCATAGCATCTTCTGGAAGTGTTCTTTGAGTTATCTAATCTGGTTGGACAGAACCAATCATTGAATTGGAAGATGAATTTGCTCATAGTAGAAATAAGGAGACTCAATAGCATCTTCTGGAAGTGTTTTTTGAGTTATCTGATCTGATTCGGTAGGAACCCCAGAACCGTCATTGGAATTGAAAGATGAACTGCATGATCATCTTCATTGAGAAGCTTCTTTTCAAGCTTCCTCTGCTTCTTCCTTTTCCACAAATCATAGCCCAAGTTTGCCTTTGCTTGTAATTGGGATCATTGCATAATGGCTTCCTATCTTCTACCATAAGAAGTACGTCAGTAACCTTAGCCATTTGATCAGCACATAAAAATCTGTCAATTCTGCAATTGATGAATCTGAACCACATCTCTCCATGGTTATTGAAGTTTCAGCCTCTGAGAATCCCATTTTTGTCAAGTATAACAGTTTACTCTCCTCATCAGAATCAGAATTCATGATTTCCTCGATATTAGAAGAACTATCAATATATGTGAAACCATCCTGAAAGATCGCTTCATAATCAGATGAGTTGTTATCAGAATCAACATGTTGCATGGGTGTGGATTTTTGAAGAGCCTGTATCACTGTATACGTAGTCTTGTATTGCATCGTATTACTGTTTGCATAAATGGTTTCTCTCCCACAGAAAAGTATATTTCAGAGATGGCCTTCACTGAAAGATGATAAGCCACTGTGTCAGCCTGGAACGGATTACCAAGCTATTTTACCACTCTATCTGATTAAATCCCTCTAGATTCAGAAAATGGTCACCTCATTCAGAAGACACATATCTCAGACATTTCCGTCAGAATGATTGAGTACTTCTAAAGTTGGTGACAACATAAAGAGAATTCCTCCAGTTACTTGACAATACTGCTGTTCAGTGACACCATAATAAGAACATTCAAGATAAACAGATTTGGGGCACGAATAAATCTACAAATACCTACAACAGTGCATTGTCAAAATTAGACCTCATGAGGATCATGATATTCCAGTCAAACAGACAGTAAGAGTAAATCATAAGCAGAATATTGGGCATCTCGAAAGCCCATTTCAGACAGAAATGTTTCATGTGGGACATCTTGAGGGCTCATTTTCACCAGAAATAGGATATTGGGGCATTTTGAAGGCTCACAACAATATGAATATTTAGGCATTCTTGGAGGCTCATCTCAACAAGAAGTAATGTTGAGCACACTTTAGCATCTGTATCAGCCAATGTTGAGGCATTTTAAAGGTTCCTTCAGACAGATCCATGTGGGCATTTTGAAGGCTCAGATTAACAAGAAACAAATGTCAGGGCATGCTGAAAGCCCTTTCAATCAGAATGAAGAATGTGATGTAGTTTGAACGCTCATATCAGTAAATATTGGGGCATGCTGAAGGCCCACATCATCCTATGTCAAGATTTGACTTGAACAAATATTTACAATAAGACAGAAAGGTATGAAGAATGAAAATGATGAAACAGTGACAGTTGAGCTGACTATACATAATTTCTTCATTCATCAAACACTTACATCAGGGTCCTGTTGTTGAACAATATCTACCCAACAGAGATAAAAATGGTCCCCAGTAGATACTACTCGATCCAGGGTTCAGTTCCTCAAGATCTCAGCGTGAATTTTGCATTCTCTGTATCAGTGATAATTGAAAATATTTCTTTGAGGTTCCTGTCAGTTAGTTTCAACCATACTATTGGGATTATGAAGTTGTTTTCACATCAGTTTTTACTTGCTTGATGACATTCTTCTGAGACTTGACTCACTTACATTACTGTTATTCCCGTTGTTACTGGGGTCATTATTGCTAACAAGGCAGAACTGAGTTTTTATCATTTTGGGTTATCATGTGCGTTTTATCCCCAGCAGCAAGAATTCATGACCTCTTTCTGTACATAAATCCTATAGCGGATGTGTTTCTACTTCCTACAATTCTCATTATGAAAGAAAACGTGATCAGTATCACATTGTCTTTGCCCGAGATGATATCAAGATCAGTTAGTGTCTCCTATTCAATTCACACTAGCATATCTTGTGAATTGACCAACTTTTGGTCATATCATTACACTTGAATCCCCATTGAGTTTTGTTCTCAAGTGGTCTTATGACATCATACAAAAACTTTGAACACCATGAAAAGAGCCTCAATGATGAGAAATCTTAGCAGAAACCACAAGAAAGAATGAATGTTGTCAAATGTTTTACATCCAAGCAGAAGCCACATGAGATGATAATGTGTTATCAAATGTTTTACGACCCAGTGATTATGATGATGAACCAATGTTGTGATCATATGGTTTCCATTTTGATCCAAGATGAAGTTTGTCTTTTTCAACTTCAAGATTATAAGATGAGATATGATGAAGATTTCTTTCCGCATATGGAGAGCTGAAATTTTAACCACAAGAAACTAATTAAACGACAAGTTGTTGTTAAGCATCTCGACATGATATGGTCCAAGTTGCCTTATTCGAGATCTGATTATATGTGGAGATATGAAAAAAATTTGGAATAAATCTTCCTTGTGATGTGTTTCAAGAGTCAAATCAGAACAGACTCTACTCTCCTAATTAATCCTTGCTGAGTCAGGCATATCTACATCTACACTCTTCAAAGATGATAGATTCCCTTTTTAAAGATGACAGATTCTCTTTTCAAAGATGAAAGCTTTATCAGATTTCTGCACAACTCCAAGCAAAGAAAGTTGGTTTTATCCAAGACAAAATGGGGCATCAAGGTCATAGTTCTGACTATGACAAGAGTTCCACAAATGAAACAATTCTTCTAAAACTTTCATGAAGCAAAGAAGACATAAAGATACAAGTTGATCAGATGGTTCTTCATAAATGCAAGCTTGATAGCATAAGTTGCTACACTGATATCCAGAGGTGACCCTGGCAATAAATGATGAAGTGGAGGAAAACCGAGTTCACCATTTTGAAGTTAAACGAAGATTGCATCAACATTCATGCATCATATTTAGACATTTGCAAAATAGGAGCATTTTCATTCATTTTATCCATGTTGAATATTTGACAGGAATTTCAAAGATTTTAGCAAAGTTCAAATCCATCATTCGATGGATCAGCATTTCCAGAGAAAGTTCATAATGAGAAGAACTCATCTGAAGAAGGAAGAAGAAATTCATAATGAGAAGAATTTGTTCAACCTTTTGTTCAAATCCATCATCTGATGGATTATCATTGCCAGAGAAGGTTCATAATGAGAAGAACTCATCTGAAGAAAGAAGAAGAAGTTCATAATGAGAAGAACTTGTTCAACTTTTTGTTTGAATTCATCACTTGATGGATTATCATTGCCAGAGAAGGTTCATAATGAGAAGAACTCATCTGAAGAAGGAAGAAGAAATTCATAATGAGAAGAATTTGTTCAACCTTTTTTCAATCCATCATCTAATGGATTATCATTGCCAGAGAAGGTTCATAATGAAAGAACTCATCTGAAGAAGGAAGAAGAAGTTCATAATGAGAAATTTGTTCAACCTTTTACCTGAATCCATCATTTGGTGGATCATCATTACCAGAGAAGGTTCATAATGAGAAGAACTCATCTGAAGAAGGAAGAAGAAGTTCTAATGAGAAGAATTTGTTCAAACCTTTTACCTGAATCCATCATTGGTGAATCATCTTTTCCAGAGAAAGTTCATGATGAAGAACTCATTGAAGAAGGAAGAAGAAGTTCATAATGAGAAGAATTTGTTCAACCTTTACCTGAATCCATCATTTGGTGGATCATCTTTCCAGAGAAAGTTCATAAGAGAGAACTCATCGAAGAAGGAAGAAGTTCATAATGAGAAGTTGTTCAACCTTTCCTGAATCCATCATTTGGTGGATCATTCTTTTCCAGAGAAAGTTCATAATGAGAAGAACTCATCTGAAGAAGGAAGAAGAAGTTCATAATGAGAAGAACTTGTTCAACTTTTTGTTTAAATTCATCATTTGATGGTCAACATGGCCAAAAAAGTTCATGAATGAGAAGAACTCATCTGAAGAAGGAAGAATAAGTTCATAATGAGAAGAGCTTGTTCAACCTTGTTTGATATCATCTGAAAGAAAGAAGAGAAAGTTCATAATAGAAGAAACTCATCAATAGTTTATTCAACCTTTGAATGACTCTATCACAGAAAGGAGGTCATCATCATCCCCAGCAAGAGAGTTCATAAGAAGAACTTATTTGGAGAGAGAAAAGAATTACTCAATATCTCCATTAATCAAAGTAAAGTCAAATGGATAAAAATTTTATTATCTTTCATCTTGCCCTTTCTTGTTAACACAAGAAAGAGCAAAGAGGGGCAGCTGAAGATACTATTTTTTTATCCATTTTATTATATTTATTATTATTATTAATATTATTATTATCATTATTATATTATTTATTAATATTATTATTATTAGTATTATTATTATTATTAGCATTTATTATTATTATTATATTATTATATTATATATTATTATTATTATTAATATATATATTATTATATATTATTATTATTTAATAAATATTACAACTGGACCGGCCCGTTACAAGCCAACTAGAACCGGTCCACCACCAGAAACCCTAACAAATTAGTAAGGTTTCAGCTAGGGTTTCTAAACCCTAGCCACACCCCGCCGCCTCTGATGCTTCCAGATCCCGCCGCCGCCTCTTGCCAGTGGTCCAATGGCCCACTGCCGACGCCTCCGCCGCTGCCACGTCCCGAATGAAGGCTCCAGAAGATCAACGCCGGCCGTCCACGCCAAGGCTACGGGGTGAGTCACCACTGGTAGTCCGGTGACTCACCAAAGCCCTCTCTTTGGACCGGTCCGATGACCGCACCGTGGTGGCTAAAAGCCCCACCACACTGCGAGACAAAAACAGAGACCGCAGAGACAGAAACAAAAAAAAAAAAAAAAAAAAAAAACAGAAAGAAAAAAAATAAGCTATACCAACGATCCCAGTCTACAACCACAGCAGTAAACCAAAGGAAAAGAGAAGAAGAAGACTTACCCTTGAGCCTTTGTGGCCCTCGGAAGCCAAACGTTGCCAAACCACCGTTAAGAAGGTAGAACCCTTCGGTTTTGTTAGATTTACTCCGATTAGAGTCTTTTAGAGAAAACAAAGACCGAATCGGTCTTAGGGCATTTAGATCTACAATTTGGGGTGTTTTTGGTGAATTCCGACCACCGTTACGGTGGCCGGCGGCGGTGGCCGGCGGCGGAGTACTGTGGCCTATGGCTGCCGGTTTCCCTCCGGTGAGGGAAACCTAGAGAGAGGCGAGAGAGAATCTCTCTCTCAGTTTGAGAGAGAAGAAAGAAAGGAGAAATGAGATGTTGGCCCGAAGGGCCAGCCAACCTAGGGTATTTATACCCTCTCTTAAACGGCGTCGTTTAAGGGAGGACCTGTGCGTAATTATAGAAAGGTTAAATCCTTTCCGCAGTCCTCTGAATTTTAAACTTTATATTTAGTCACTGAACCTAATTTTAGATCTTTATAATTTGGTTCTTTAATTGTGGATTTATTTATTTTAGTCCTTTCTATTAATAATATTTAGGATAAATACGTATTTAATCCTTTAATTTTAATAAATAATATTTTAATCCCTAGCTTATATTTTTTATTTATTTGAATCCTATATCATTTTGTGAATCTATCGAGCGGCTCCAATAATAAAAGGGAGTTTCTTGTTAAAGGTCTCAAATTTAAGCAACAACATATGTATGTGTGTACATTGTAGTAATTAAAAAAATTATAAACAAATACTACTGGTAAAGACCATTACTCAAACAATAGATTTCGTTAGAGGTAAAAATTAATTATCTACTGCAATTGATAAGCCTTTCCAACCTTATAAACTCTGTTAAAAGTGCTAATTTGCTTCCTTAATGAAATATTTACACATCTTATTAGTGAATTGAATATGTAAGTAGGAAAAAAAATGAATTTCGGCTTGTCATTCCTTCTTTATATGAAATTTATTAAAATATTCGTTATAATATCTTAATCCTTGAGATTAATGTTGAAGTGAAAGTATACCTCTAATCAACAAACATTAAAACACAGTCTGGATTTGAATGATGACCTAATTGAAAATTTTGTATATGAAAAAGAGGTAGACGATTTCAACAAAACTCTCTCAAAATATAATCACTAATTCCTCAAAATTCGCACCATAGTCTAATATGATTTATTAGAGAAAAATCCAAACTTATTTAGAACTAATAACAATAACACGAGCAATGCCTAAAATACATTAGATGTTAGAGACATGTATATGTGGAAATAATAATATGTAACTTTGTTTTGGGGTCTCAATTTAGTTGCAGAAGCTTCTAAACCACACCAATGACAACAGCCTAATCTGGGCTCTTCAAACAATGAGCCGGCTGATTCGCCAGAGGTCAATCCCAGGAGTTAAACTGATGGATTCGAACTTGGGCTTATTTAATTATTTCTTATATCAGCTGAAGGGTCGTAGGTACTAACTTCATATGGTACATTAAAAACTTAATGCATCGTGAGTGAGAGTTCGGATTGGACAATATCGGGTGATCAAAGCATCAACGAATTGCTACATGCTGAATTACATCTTGTACAAGTAAGTATATTTCTCGGACTTGCACTGATGTTCAAATATGAAGCTGGTTCAGTGGTAGCTATATATATACAACCCACTCTTAATATCGCTAAAACCACCATTGCATGGGAAACCCTATCTTCCATACCATCTGGTTCAGTAGTAGCTATATATACAACCCACTCTTAATATCGCTAAAACCACCATTGCATGACCCTATCTTCCATACCAGCTGGTTCAGTAGTAGCTATATATATACAACCCCTCTTAATATCGCTAAATTTACTACCACTCTCGCTATGAGCATGGTTCAAATTTAAAGGTATTAGGAATAGTATTAAAGGTATGAGCATATGAAGAAATGTTCCGACCTGAATGGAGATTGGAACTTAGGTACGTTCTGCGAGAAGGAAATAAGATTGCGGATAGCATGGCCAAGATCGCATGGGAACCCCTTTGGCAGCCAGCTTTTCCTACGACCACCATCTGAACTCCAACCTTTGTTGCTTGAGAACAGACCGCCATTTGTAGGAGAGAGCTGATGCTTGAAGCGCGAATGGTCGCTTTGCTTTTTATTTTGTTCAACTTGTTTTACTTTCATAGTAAAAAAAAAAACATAATTTTAATGAATAACAAATAAATAGTCCAAAAGTATCTAATTGTTTAGTACTATTCAATATTTTTTTACTTTTACAAACTCCGAAAACTTGGAGTGTTTTATCAATGGAGTTTATATTTCGAGTCATTTAGAGATTTTATTACGTTGCAACATCACACATAATTTCATATCTAAAAGTCAAGATGTGAATTTCTTATTGTGCTGCGACAATATTATAATTAGTTGATCTGAAAATTTATGATATAATTATATTGTGTTGTGATCATAATTCATATTATTTTAAAACCACAAACATCTTTTAAATAAAAAAAAATATATACTAAATTTTAAATAAATAAAAAATATATAATACTTTAAAAGATAAAAAAATAAATATAAAATAATTATATTCATTTAAACTTGATTTATTTACACCACCCATTACACATCAGCAATTTGCATACAGTGGTTATAATGTAACCTAAGCTCACAATATTCGTCATACCTTTTCTGATACACATGTATGTTGGAAATAAACACTCACACAAACAACTTTTATTGAAACTCAAACAAATATTATAAGAGCACTCTCACTCAAACCAAGAACTACAACTCACTCTTATAAGACTTTGTTCTTCACTCACTTAGAAGCTCTAATTTTTCTTGATGCTTAAAACTAAAATGGGGAGGGATATTTATACTACTAAAGAACAATCCTACACCACAAATAAACTAATTTAAACCATTACAAATTCAACAAATACTAACTCTCACCTAATAAATTGATGTAAGCAATGACATCATTACTTAAATGATGTAAGCAATGACATCTTTACTTAAATGATGTAAGCAATGACATTAATTTAGTTGGGTTTGGTTTAGGCTCCCATAATGGATAGTTTATGATCCAACACCCCCCTTAAACTTGATCTTGAGACCTAGTAAGTTCCTTAATCTTATGAAGTCTTCACTTTTCAGTAGCTTGGTAAAAATATCGGCAACTTGATCTTGTGACTTCACGTATTTACTTCCATCGTTTCTTGCAACACACTCCCTTATATAGTGGTAGCGAATGTCGATGTGCTTGCTTCGATCATGGAATACTGGATTCTTTGATAGGCATGGCTGATTTGTTGTCGACACAAACCTTGGTAGGCTCTTCTTGTATCAAAACCTGTCTCCTTCATAGATTTCTAAGCCAAATTGCATGACCAAACAGGTAGCAGCAACATATTTCGCTTCACAAGTGGACAATGTGACAATTGGTGTTCTTTGACATCCATGTGAACGCAATATCTCTTAAAAATACGAATCCAGTAGTGCTCCTTCGATATCTATGTCTCCACCAATCACTGTCACTATATCCAATAAGCTTGTAATCATTGGAAACTGAATAGAACAAGTCGAAGTCAATGTACCTTTCAGATAGCGAAGAATTTCTTATGCAGCTTTAAAATGGGTGGTTGTTGGAGATTCCATGTAGCGACTAACCAATCCAACTAAGTGAAGAATATCGGGCCTCGTGCAAGTTAGATAGCGTAGACTTCCCACCAAACTTTTGAAGAATGTTGGATCTACACTTTCGCCTTCTTCATGTTTGGACATCTTGATCCCGTATTCTGTCGGTGTGCTATTTTCTTACAGTTCTCCATCTTGAACTTCTTCAATATCTCATTTGCATAGCTTTCTGTGAAATAAAAATTCATCCTTTTGTTGCTTAACTTCAATGCCAAGGTAGTACACCATGAGCCCCATGTCTATCATCTCGAATTCCTTCATCATCACATCCTTGAATTCGTTAAACATGTTTGGGTTACTTCCGGTGAAGATCAAATCATCCACGTAGAGGCACACGATCAAAATATCTCAATCTTTGATCTTGATATATAGAGCGTGCTCGTAGGGACATTTATTGAAGCCATTCTCTTAGAAGTACTTCTCGATTCGACTATTTCATGCTCTTGTGCTTGTTTTAGCCCGTAAAGAGCCTTCTTCAACTTCAACACCTTGTCTTCGTGCCCTTGACTTCGTAGCCTGATGGTTGCTGAATGTAAACTTCCTCTTCAAGAACTCCATTTAGGAATGCAGACTTTACATCCATCTGTTGTATCTTCCACTTGTTTGAGCTTCTAAAGAAATGATTAGTCTGATAGTCTCAATCGAGCAACAAGAGCAAATACCTCATCATAGTCAATTCTAGCCTTTCGACTATAGCCTTAGCAACTAGCCTCGCCTTGTGCCTTTCAATATCTCCTTTGGCGTTTGTTTTGTACACCCATTTGACACCTATCGCCTTATGTCCCTTGGGAAGTGAGGTAAGTTCCCATGTGTCATTCTTCTCGATGGCCTTGATTTCTTCGTCCATCGCATCTCTCCATTTCTTTCTTGTACCGCTTCTTGAAAGCTCACTGGTTCACAATCGGCAACAGAAAAAATAATGTAAGATTTTCTTATCGTTCAGTTACCTCATAGAGATCTCTAAGCTTCTTGTGCGTTGCACAACTCTTTCACTTTGACTCCCACTTGACAATGACGAAGGTGATGAGTCTCCTTGAGTGGTTGATATTGGTGAAGTGGTTGATGTTGGTGAAGTGGGTGGAGTTGCAAGCTCTTGTTGAGATTCATCTAGTTGTTCCCTCATTGTCTGCTCATCTTCTTCAAACTGAGGAAAGAAATTGAAGTCATCTGTATGAGAGTTAAAATCCCATTCTCCTCCTTCGTTGACGACCACATCTCGACTAATCAGAACTTCTTATTATTGGATTGTATAACTTGTAGCCCTTAGCATCATAGCCGATGAAGATAAAACTCTCTCTTTATCATCAAGCTTCATTCTTCTCTCGTCTGGTACGTGAACATGAGCTATACTTTAAAAGGTTCTCAGTGGGAAATGTCAGGCTTTCTTCCACTCCTGCTTCTTGTGGTGTCTTTCCCCATACACTCCTTGTTGGAGATCGGTTTGTCAAGTAGACTGCATACGCTACTACTTCCGCCCAAATTCCTTGGGTAGTTTCTTGCTTTTGAGCATGCTTTGTGCCATGTCGATGATTGTTCTGTTCTTTCTTTCTGCCACACCATTTTGCTGGGGGATCTAGGAATGTCATTGGTCGACGAATTTAATTTGCTTCACAGAACTCTTGAAACTCCTGGAAGTAAATTCTCCACCTCGATCGGATCTCATGGCTTGATCTTTCTACCACTTTCTCTCTTCACTACTGCTTTGAACTTCTTAAAGACTTCAAAAACTTCTGACTTCTGTTTCAAGAAATATACCCAGGTTTTTCTTGAAAAATCATCAATGAAGAGAAGAAAATAGTTACTGTTACCGAGAGAATTTGGATTGATCGGTCCACACACATCGGTATGGATGAGCTCGAGTGGCTTCTTGGCTCTTGGCTCTGACTCCTTTGGAAAACTTTTCCTGAATTGTTTCCCAACTAGACACCCTTCACAAAGCTGGTCAGGATGGTTGATGCAAGGTAGTCCCTTCACCACTCCTCTTAGATAGTAGCTCTAGACCTCCAAAATTAGATGCCCAAATCGAAGATGTCAAAGCCATGATGCATCTTTGTAGTAAACTTTCAGGCACTTTACAACATCATTTTGTATGTTGATCAAGAACATTCTATTCTTTGACATCGGTATTTAGCAATGAAGTTATTCTTATCATCTTTTATAGAAAGATTATAAATATTCATATGAATATCATAACCTTTCTCTACCAGTTGCCCTAAACTTAAGATGTTACTTTTCATATTGGGCACATAGTATACATTTGAAATAAATTGATGTCTCTCATCTTTCAAACGGATAAGAATGTTACCTCTCCCTTTCACTGCTATTGTGGAATCATCTCCAAATGAAACATTTCCGCTTACTGACTCGTCTAGCTCCACGAATATGTCTTTCCTTCCACATATGTGATTGTTTGCACCACTATCAAGATACCAGGAATTTGCTTGGTAACCATCAGTTTCTTTTCGTGCTAGAAGAAGAGTTTCTTTGCCTTCTGTCATTTCCTCCACGTAGTTGGCATTCTCCTCAATTTGTTGTTGGGAGCTCTACATTCTGAAGCATAATGCCCAAGCTTCTGACAATTATAACATCGAACTTGAGATTGTCATGCATTGAGTTCGGATTGATTTTCCACGGCCTCGTGTTGAGTTTTTTCCTTTCTTATAGTTGTTGTTGGAATTGTTGTTGTTGTAATTCCAGCCTGGTCCACAACCTCGACTTCCACCTCGTCCATGGCCTCTACCTCTGCCTTGGCCACGTTGGTTTTTATCATTGCGTTGGCTTTCATGCATATCCTTGAGTTGCAGCTTGAGGAGTTGCTCAGTAAACTCATACTTCTTCTTATGCTTCTCTTCGTATGCTTGCAATGATCCTTGGAGTTGCTCGATCGTCATTTCTTCCAAGTCTTTAGTTTCTTCAATCATCACAACAATGTGCTCAAATTTTGGATCTAACGAACGAAGTATCTCTCTATTATTCACATTTTTAACTTTTCACAATTTCTTTTAATTGATTAAAAACAGCTACTACTCTTGAGAAATAATCTAAAATAGACTCAGATGCTTTCACGTGTAAGGATTCGAATTCACCTCTTAATGTTTGGAGACGGACCTTCTTTACTTGCTCGGATCCTTTGTAAGAGGTTTGCAGCTTCTCCCATGCTTCCTTGCTAGAGCTTGCACTTGAAATCTTTTCAAAACCATCATCATCTAATGCTTGATAGATGAGGTAGAGAGCCTTATTGTCTCTTTCTTGAATCCTTCAAAGTTATCTTTTGATCTGGTGTAAGAGTAGCAAAAGCATCATCATCTGCAGGCTCGTCATAGCCTTTCTCTATGATATCTCACACATCTTGTGATCCAAGAAGTGCCTTCATTTTGATACTCCAATTGTCGTAGTTGTTGTTGTTTAGTGTCAGAACTTGGAATGGTGTCATACCATTGTCATATATCTCAATATAATGACTTGATTTTCTGGCAGCAGTGTTTCGGTGTGTGTGGCGGTACGTTAGAACTTAGATTGAGATAATTCTTGCGGCAGCAGATTCCTCTCATCGAGATCTTCGATCTTTCCAACTCGCTCTGATGTCACTTTGTTGGAAATAAAACACTCACACAAACAACTTTTATTGAAACTCAAACAAATATTACAAGAGCACTATCACTCAAAACCAAGAACTACAACTCACTATTATAAAACTTTGTTTCTCACTCACTTATGATCTCTTAATTTTTCTTGATGCTTAAAACTAAAATGGGGAGGGGTATTTATACTACTCAAGAATAATTCTGCACCACACAAATAAACTAATTTAAATCATTACAAATTCAACAAATACGTAACTCTCACTTAATTAAATTGATGTAAGCAATGTCATCATTACTTTAATGGTGTAAACAATGACATCTTTACTTAAATGATGTAAACAATGACATTAATTTAATTTAGGTTTATATTTATACTCTATAATAGATCAAGTTTATGATCTAATAATGTATTCCTCCCAAGTGGTCTCTCTGTTCTATGTATCTGACTCTTAGAATGGGTGGCAGCTCATTTCATGCTGTCAGGATGTGGCTATCAGTCACTTCCACTCGGTAATTGTCCATCAATTGTACGTCTAACATATGTCCCCTAACTTAAAATTTAACCCTAATGTGTAGTTTTTTACAGGTGATTGGAGATTTGGCTTGTGAGTATGCAGGATAGTCAATCACAGTGAGCTAAAAAATATGTGAGGTGTGAAATGTATTTGATCCAACATTAGCCATAGTGTAAACACGGCAGCCGATGCGAAGGCAACCTTACTGTAACTTCTGGACCCATATTTAGATTGTGTGAAGCAAAAGAGAATCGATTCACTCTTCATTCCTTTTCCTGTCAGAGATTTTGAACAATCAACGACGCCTAGCAATGGCATTTTTACAAGCACATAAATGTTGATACAAATATTAGATTGATGGCGATCAACTGTTTCACTTGTGCAAGCAAAAGCTTTAAGGCCTACGATTCGGGACCATTTATATTTATGGTGAAATAAAAGCCAGGAATTGCCGCTCACTGCTTTTGTTTTTCCCTTGCTTCTTCGAATACAAACGTCGGCATGCTTCAAAAATCAAACCCTATTCTGATCAACTTGTGTACATTTGCAGGGTGAAGAAAATGACAAAATGCCAATACGTATAAGTGGCAGTAGCCCACAGCAGGAGAGGGTCAATAAATTCCAAACACTTGTCCTTGCTTCAGGTGACAAAAAAAAATCCTCCTCTCTTACCTTACGATTTTGTTTAAGTATAGAAATGGTCTTCGCTGCTATTTTGTTATTTTCACTATTAAAAATTATAAAATAATCATTTAATTATTTATATGTTTTAAACTGAATGTTAATTTATTAATTGAGATATAATAAAATCATCTTTTAAATGTCTATAGACACCACCATTGCTTTCAAGCACTAACTCGACGATATAATATTTTAAACAATAACTTGACTGTATAATATTTCAAGCACTTATTCAATCCACAAAATACAACTTAAATTTAATCATATCTCATTTAGTAAGTTAACATTCAGTTCAGACAATCATTAATTTTTTAACAGAAAAGATGAATTTGGAACATATGAATAATTTGATAATTATCTTATAACTTTTAATAATCGGGAGATTTAACAAAATAATATCATATAATCGAGAGATCATTTGCCTCAAATTTTCCTTTTGTCCTTATCATATGAAGGCTTCAGCAAACTAAACAAAAAAATTGATTAACACAACTGATAGAATTTAGTCCGGCTCAATTATGAAATCCTTAATCAGATTTGTATGAAATATTTACTTTGGGCAAAGAAAAGGACCGAGGTGTAATCTTTATAGAAGAGGGAAACAATAATGGCCAGTGTGACTGTCTCATATAGAGAAATATAGATAATGCTATTCGAAATGGAACATGCAAACATTATTCAAGGGGTCCATTGGAATTTGTAGAAAACATGGCAGGACGGAACATGCTGGATATAACTTACTAATCATTCAAATTGATGAGACCTTCACCCTTCATAAACCCCAAACAATTAATGATTTATTAATATTCGAATCTTATTATTATAAATGGAAATTAGATTAAAAATCATCTTATATTAAATTTCAACATCACCTGATGTAAATTATTCTATTAATAGATAAGTTAAACAAAAAAGTAATTATTTCTTATAACTGTTTTTCATGGCTCCAACTTGATCCCATGTGCTGAGAATTTTTGTCAATGATATAGCCGTCGATCTTGAATGCAAGTGCCATAAATTTAATCTTGAGTTCTTGTCCTGCCTTTTTAGAAAAGAGGGTTTAATTTTTTTTTAAAAAAAATTAAACAATCGAAAAGAGTAGTGAACTAAAAAAGTAGTATCTAAGCTGGCTAAATACACAATTGCACTGCAAAAAGCTAAAATTTTGCTGGAAAATTTCATGAAAAGATGCCAACTTTTGAATCTGATATTAATTAGGAGATCTCAATAATTAAAAAGGAAAAGAATCAAGAAAATAAACAGTACGTGTCTGAGGAACTGTAGAAGAGTGGTCTACACATATCTCAAAGTAGTAAGCCTAATAATTCTACAAATATAGGCTAAAAGAAGAGATCCCCCTAAATAAAGTAAAAATTCATCACTACATTAACGCATATCAAGTTCCAAGCAAAACTAGTGTTTATAGACCAGTCAAGTCAATACATTGGGGGAAGGGAACAGTAAATTATTGAAAATTGGCTTAATTTTAGCTTCCAATTTTGTCCCTATTCTGTCCGGGGAAAACGAAGAGGAAAAAAGAACCAGAAAGAGACCTTTCTTGGATTTGTAATTAATTTTCTTCCATCATTTCATATATATAACTATGTAAACGGAGAAATATAATTGTTTGCAATGGGAGAGAGGAGAGTTTTACATGAACAAAATTGGGATTTGGGAGATGGTTTTTTCTTCTTTTTTAACATTTCATCTGTAAATAAACTTTTTTGAAAATGGAATATTACAAAATACCAACAGTGTCCCAAACTCCCTTACCTCTATCTTCTTTCTCTCTGTCGATCCAGAGAAAAACAAATTCAATACAATGGAGCTCGTTGGAGTTTTCTTTCTCCGGTTCATCAAACTTCCCGAAACTTCGGATACTGTCGGAGGGCATGTCGGACGACATGCTTTAAGCTACTCCGCTTCTTTCTCACGATCTCTGTCGTGGCGGTGGAATTGAGCGACACCTCGCCGCACGCACCAGACCCGGAAGATGTCTTGCTGGAACCAGACGGCTCGAGGACCGAGTCGGGTGTCACCAAACCATCCTCCGACCCCGCCTCAGATAAAGGTAAGAAATTGCACTCGAACAGGAACTTCGAAACCCCGTCTTCGGTTCTTAACAGATAATTAACCTGCTTGAAATAAAAATAAATAATTATTATGGGGTCATGGAGGAAAATGAAAAGGAAAAAAGAAGGAACCTTGCAGGAGAGAGAGCAAAAGAGATAAGGGTCTTGCAGGCTTCTGTCGCAGGTGCTGCAGAAGTTGCCGGAGCCTCTGAACTGTCTTGTTTGTGGCCTTTGGTTTATAAATATCACTTTTGCGCTATTTGTTATGTATGACTAAATACATAAAAGAAGCAGTGTCATTGAACTATAACAACAAAAACAGGCCCACTTCTTTCTTCTTTCTGGAAATTCCAGCTTCCTTTTGTTAATAAGAAGAAGTGATTGCATAATTTGAATTTTAAAGCAAAGACTTTTCATGGGTAGCTAAGCATGCAGAGGGAGAAGGCTTTTTAATATCTGAATTATGACTTACTTGGACGAAAGCACAGTCCATTAATTTTGTTGCGTCATCCAACCTTAAAACATCATGATACACATACCTTCTTATCTGCAAAAAAAAAAAAAGACCAATGAGTCTCTCATCAAGACATTTAAGGAAGAAGAAGAAGAAGAAGAAAAGAAGAGTGAATTTTGAAGTCAGTAGGGACCTGTAAGAGTCTGTGAGAGCTGTGAGGGGACAAGCAGTTAGGGCAAACACTGATACAACAGTCCAAACAATAGATATTCTTCTCGTTTTTCTTGGCATCTTCATGAATTATGCAAGCATTGAAGAACTTCTCTGTCAGAAGAACTTGGAGCCAACGAGGTAGATGTGAAGAAAACAACTGTTGTGTAAAAAAAACCTAATTCTATTAGCTTTTCATATGTAACAAATAAAGTGAGATAAACCCAGAAATATAAAATCACGGAAAGGGAACAGTTACCATGGTTTTGTGGCTTGAATTTTGAAGAAAGTGAGGAGCTTATGAAGAAAAGGGTGGACTCACCATTATTGATGCGAGAGAGAGAGAGAGAGAGAAGAGGAGGGGGTACAAGGAAAGAGAAACGGCGTCTGGCAACTGCTGCAATGTGGGCTGGCCTCATTTAAAGAGGTGCACTGCCTTTCTTTTGTACATCATTGTAGTCTACATAGTGTAAAGCAAGGTTATTTACAAACAAAAAATCAATATTTTAATTACAGGCGGGCTTGGAAAATGGGACGCCAGGAGTAGAATGCATGAAAAAATATCATTGTTTTTGTTATCATATCGCTGTTTACTAAAAGCCCATGTCCCAAAAACCCTAAAAACCTAACCATTTGGTTCTTTCTGGATGGTTGAGTTCCTCTCTTTCCTGTGCTTGGCGCAAAATGACAGACCATAAACCCCAAACTTTTCTCAGTTCTCGGTGGGAAAACGGTGGAAAAAATTCAAGTGGGGGGGGGGGGTTTAGAAAGCGACCCCAATTTTGATATTATGGAATATCTTGCCCTTTTAGTTTCCATTATGCATGGATTTAATATATCTCATGTTTATAGTTAAAAACCATGTTCATGCGGTCAGAGGCTGATATGAATAGTGGTTTTGACGATGAATTTGGAGGCATAGACGATATAAAAGAAAGAATTTTTTTTTTGGGACATATGTTTCCAATCCATCAATCACTAGTGCCCGTTTCCATTACATGAAATCACCCTCCCTTTCCGTGAAAATCACCGAATTCATTCGTACATTATTGTTATTTTTAAAGATTTTGAAAATATTATATCTATAAATATATTTAAATATTAATTATCAAATAATTAAAAATCTCTCAAATAAATATTATATTATACTTACTCTATACTAATTAAAAAAAACCTTAATTCATTGTCAAAATGGACCTAACTACAATATGAAAACATGACAAAAGCCCATTACATCCAATTAACATAATTTTTAAAATTTTTGAAATTGATTAGTCGGCCATAATTAGAAGGTGTTTATAGATGAAATTAGGAAAGAAGAGAAAAGGATAGGGATAGAGACAAAAGAGAGGGTTAGGAGGAGGGGAGAGATGGCATCAAAAATGGTACGAAAGAACAGCAGCCAACTGCAGCGGCAGCACTGCCACTGACCCAAGCACCATCAAACCATCCCCTTATCATAATCACCTCCTTTCCTTTCCTTTTCCATTATTTCTTTTACTATTCTAACAGTGATTGAGCCCATACAATAATTAAAACTTATCCCTTACCCTGTACTTGGTGTACATAAAGCTTCAAGAAAAAATAACACCTTTAAATTATTTTTATACATTTCAACTATTCTTTTCTTAAAAATAAGTAAGTAAATTATTATTTTAAGTTTTCATTATTAATTTATATAAAAAGTTTTAGTATAATTTTTTAACAAAGAGTAAACTAAGGATTATTAATATATTTATATTTAAGGTATTTTCACACACACACCCACACATATTATTAATAAATTTATCTCATGTTCATGATGTGTTTTTATACAATATCAAATTTTAATTATCAAATAATAAAAATACTATTTTGGTTTGATTATATTTATTAAGATATTTTGAGACAAGTAATTGTATATTTTATTATAAATTTATATTAAAAATAAAATAATATTATAATCATAATTAAATAATTTAGAAACAAATCATTAGAGTATGTACAATAATATACTTTTGATTTTATTTTTATTTAGACTTAGATTTTATTTGAAAATGATTAAATTAATAAAAATATTAAAATAAAAATTTAAATAAAAATCTAGCATTATACATGTAATCTTATATTATGAATATTTAAATGAGATAACTTGCAAGTCCGTTATTTAGATTTATATTGTTTAAGGGTAAATTTAAAAATTAGACTTTTAGTAATAATTATTAAAATTTAAAATTTAAAATATGTGAAAATAAATTAATTTTTTTTATAAATTTTATTTTTATTACACTCGACAAACTATCTAATAAATATATCAAATTTTAAATAAATAATTTTAAAAATATTAAAACCCCAATTACTCACTCCATAATTTCTAAAAATATTTCTAAACGTAAAATTACGAATAAAATTTGTCTACATTAATATGGTCTAATGTAATTTTCTTAATGCATAAAATGATTAGACCATTCAACATTTTCGGCGACAATGATAATTTCAAATAAATTTTCAATAAATTTAACTTCGAAAAATTTATTTATGCATATGCAATTATCACTGACATAGTTAAAAAGATTCGATAAGTAATTAAAATATTTAGATGAGAATACGCAACTTTGATAAATTTGAAAACTCCATAAGTCGATATTAATTCATTTGACAAAGTTATTTATAACAGTGTGAATTCTAAAAGAAATATCATATCTATTATACAAATTATTATGAAAAAGAAAACAGTATTAAAATTTGTGGAAGTATAAGATTTTAATTTTTTTAAATCATATAAATAAAAATATAAAAATACTGTTAAATAATTATAATGGTTAAAATTTATTTATAATCAAATCTACAGCTAAAATAATAATTAATTATAAATTACAATTTTTAGTTATGGACTTTGGACATGTGTTCTTTCTGTTCGGGCTTAACAACAACACTGATGACATAAGATTATATCTTATATTACACAGTAATAATAGTCTTATATTATAATAATCTTAAGTCGTAATCTAAATTTACACAATACAATCTGTAATAATCATTTAATTTTACTCGAAATTCATTTATTTGAAACTAGATAATTATGGCAATTATACATTTGACATATAATATTAAATTTAATTTTTAATAAATTATTACAAAAAAAATATCAAGTAAAATAATTATTCGAAATGAAATTACTCTAATAAAATAATACGTCATCCTATTAACATCCCACTAAATGGAAGGAAAATAAATATGTTAGAGAAGAATCTAACATCATCCACTTGAGGAATGACACAAATCTAACTTTGGAAAAAAATAAATACAAAAAAATAAAATTTAAATTTGGATCTGACAATAATATTTTTCACTATTTTCATAATAAAGAAAAAAATTAAAGAAACAAGAAAAAAAAATTTAAATGTATAAACCATATTATAGTTTTTTTTTTTGTAAAAAAAGATGTAAAATAGAAGACGTTGATGAATAAATTATTTATTGGTCTTAATCAAATTAATATAAACGATGGATGAATTAAAGAAAAAAATTGAAAAGGAGGAGGAGGAAGAAGGACATTCATAATATGTGTCTGAGAGAGAGCTTCATGCTTTTACTAATATCTAGTGGTATGGTAAAAGCTTGCTTGGCTAACAAGAAGCTGCATCACCGACAATCGTCCATGGTTAATAAAGAAAGGAACAAAAATGAATGAATAGTTAAAAGGATTGATTTTCCCATTTTGCATGCTTTCCTTTTAAATCTAATCCACGGGTTTTATAGTAAATCTTCATTAACCTGCATAGTTTGATGTAAAACATGCAATAAAGTATGAACAAAATCTCGTAAGCTAATAGGAAAACGAAGCTTCACGTCGTGTTATGATCATGGTTATGCCTCACTTATTTTTCTTCTCATTCATGGATGATAAAATTTCAGTCGCCTTGGGAATTTTGCATCCATCTATTTGGAATGTAAGGTTTTTTTTTAAGGAAAAAAAAACAGATGCGTGGAAGGAGCAGTCATGGTAAACTTTTCTGGCCTTCATTATATTATCACAAAAACTCGAAGCACGACAAAATTGATTCTCATGTAGCATTCTGAATAAAACTATTTCCAAATTAAGCTACAACATACTGGGATTGCATGC
Source organism: Hibiscus syriacus (assembly GCF_006381635.1). Lineage (NCBI taxonomy): Eukaryota > Viridiplantae > Streptophyta > Magnoliopsida > Malvales > Malvaceae > Hibiscus > Hibiscus syriacus. The sequence continues at coordinate 121,212 of NW_024063109.1, read as the reverse complement.
GTACAAAACTTCCAAGATTCTAAGTTGTTTAAATGCTCAAAATTTTTTCTTCCTTTTCATTATTTCCTAAAGTTTTATTTGTGTTTATCTGTATAAAATATTATGTTACTAATATATACATACACACTCTTAAAAATATTTCTGAAATCGCTGCTCACGAACAACATTTAATTTCATTCACTACATAACCAGGAACGAGGTAGCCTAAGCGGTTTTCGGTACATTTTTCCCTAAACAGTGAAACGACATGGTTTCTTACAAGACTCAACGACGGCACATAATATTGAAGGAACATATAACGGTGTGTATCAAATCCTTAAAATGAGGTGTGCGACCCGAGTTAGTCCGAATTAATTAAGACAAAGCCTTGAAAACCGAATGAGCAGCCAAAAAATGAAGAAAATTAGCTCCAAAAGCTTCTCAATAATATGCATGCCTTGCAGCTGAGAACAAGGAATGACAAGTCCTTGAATCATCAGTTTCACTCAATAGCAACTAGGTTAGCCCCCTCTGCTGACTGCTTGATTCTGTCACAAATAGCGGCCATACAGAAATGCAGTGTGCTTACAATTGTCGACTCATCTGCCCACCCAAGAGTACTGAATGACCACAAAGCACTTGAAAACCAAGGGTCAAGGATCCTGATAAACTTCTATTTCTTTTCCATATTTTTCACCGGCCTTAAGAACAACCTATTGAGTGTACCTAATGGTAGAAGGGAGTGTTAGAGATCTCGAGTGTCAGCAGTTACGTATATAATGTGTGTATATGTTGTATATGACTAAAAAGATTTTATATAAATGTTTTCTTATAATTACCACATATTATTAGAAAAAAATCACCAGCCTTCTTAAGAGCTTGCTCAGCAAATATAGTCTATATACCTCTTCACAGTCTTTTCCAAGCAAGTATGCTGTGTCCCCACCACAGTTGTCAGCTTATGCACCAATCCTTGATATTTGCTAACCAATGGATATAAATCTTTGAGAAATAATAATCAATTCTCCCTTTTCAACTGTACGAGGAGCCTGCCTTTTCAGCTAAGGGTTACAAACCACTGCTTGATTACTAGTGGCTCTACTCTATTATCTCCCCGCCACGTTGAGATGTTGGTATTTGTAAAGTGTGGGGTTCCTTTTTCACAGCTAAGTCGGTCTCCTCAAGATCAGAACACAGTGCCTTCCATGTCTCAAACCGATCAAGGCAACACTACAGTCCAACAACCTCATTTAGTGTCCCATCCTTGTTGATAACATTAAGAATAGGATCAGACCAAGCTTTCTGGTTGTATATGGATTACAAGTTTTGATAAATTTTGAGAATTAATTCATATCTGAACTAAAATGGAAGCTTTGAGAAATTCAGGGTCAGTGAGCTAACAATGAGAGGAAGACCATGATGTGTAAGACAAGATTATCAGAAATCTCTGTCACACGTGATAGATTATGACCCTCATTGTATCTCTTATAATCTTAACTTAGGTGTGAATTTGTTCAACGTTAGGAAGCAACCCGAGCATTGCATGCAGCTGCCACTTGCGTTTGTATTTATAATTACAAAACAACTTCAAATGGCAACGGAATCCTTTAACTTGTACATAATTAACTGCCATTTTAAACTTAGTACCGATTTCGTATATATACCAACAATCCAATCATGAAAACTGTTCCATGATCCCCTTGCTTCATGGTTTTTTTACCAGCCTTTGTCTTTAACCGTGTCCTTAACCTACCTGCGAATTATGGCTCAAAATTTTCACCAAACAGATATTCCTTTGTTTACAATCAACCGCTTACTTGGAGGAAACCCCAACCTACTTGTAAAACCAAGTTTATTGCTTGAGTTACTGCTAAGTACCAACTCTATTGCTCTATGTTTTCACTAACAGTAAGAGTTTGTTCAAACTGCACTTTTTTTTCACTTCAATCTCATGCTTTCTTAATTATAATTGTATTTTTAACGTCAAAATAAATTTACGAGAGTTGTAAACATATGTGACTTCAGTGGTAAAAAACAATATTATCGTCTCTAGAAGTTTTAGATTCTAATAATTGTCTTTACGAAATTTGTGTGCGTTATCAATAAGTTAATAAAATTTTAAATATATATTTTTATAATCACTTTAAATTATTCGAAACAAATTTATGAGGGTTGTTATATCGATGATATGGGGAATAAAATGCGTAGGTGAAAGTTAGCTAAGCATTGAATTTGGAATATTAGTTGGTGACTTTTTCGATATCATGTTTGATGTGATGATTCAAACTTTCCCAAATTGAGTCATTTGATGGAGTCTTTTCTCCGTTCGTTTCTTTTTATATTAATAATGTATATAGGGTTAAAATCTACTTATATAAATTTTTAGTTTTATATATATATTTATAACTGTTAGATGAGTGAATATATGACAGATTGACTCATTTTTTAGTTAATATCTTCTCATTTATTACTGTTAATTTAAGCCACCTATTTTTACTTATCATTTGGTATTAAAACTGTGTAAAACTAAAAGAATTTTACATTGTATAATAAGATCTTATCTTTATATATATATATATATATATAATTAGTTCTAATAAACAATCAATTTCAAAAAAATTAGAAGTTAGAGTTTAAGAATTACGATTCTCGATTTGATTTAAAAAAAATTAAAATTTTCCACTTGATTCAACATTAAAAACATCGATTTGAATTGATTCGACTCAATAAAATTTCAAATTTGAGTTGAGTTAAAATATTAAAATTCAAATAACTGGAAACTTTTAGTGATTAGTGGATTGATTTTCAAGTACGAGTCTAGCCTTGTAATTATGCATGATATATGTATATCACGTAAGAAAAAAATGAAGAAATATATATATATATATATATATATATATATATATATATATGGTTATAAAAATCATTTAAATTGAAATTAAATTGAACTGTAACATTATGAATATTTACAATTAAATTTAAATAGAACTCGACTCAACTTGAATTTCATAAACTCAACTCGAAAAAATTTCAAATAAAGATAGAGTTATAAAATAATACTCGTCAACTTGAATAACTCAAAATTTTTAGGCTTGACTCGATCGAGTGCTCACCTCTATTTATGATCATTTAAATAAAGCATATGCAATGAAATATTAATTCTATATTTAGGATATGTAAATGCCTACCTTAAAATATAAATTTTATTATATTAATTATTTATTTTATTGATTGTGTCCACCTTAAATTTTATTTGTAACCCATACAATTAAAAAAATATGTTATTAATATATGTATGTTCATTCTGAAAAATATTTTTGAATCCGATTTTTCATACAATAGAGACACACATTTATAATTTGATCTCACACTTTAAATATAATCTGAGTTAGATAGGAACCAACTTTTAATGTATAAATTGATGATTAGACTTATACTCAAAATTTGATCCATTGTGTATTTATAAATTTTTATTCTTAAAAATTTAAAATTATTATTACTTTTCAAATAAACCTTAAATGTTTTTTTTAAAATTAATCCTTAATTCCAAAGCATCAATCCCCACCCTTAGCATTCTCATCATTATTGTCACCATTGATCGTCTATCCACCCATCGTTGATCGATCATTCTATTATCGTAGCCTCAATCCTTACAATTTTAAAGTCCTTAACTCAAATCTCTAAATCTAAATCATAAACCTCAAGACCCAAATTCCTTTGTGTGGGGGTTGCGCGAAGGCTACAAATGATAGTTGAAAGGTGAACGGGTGATCGTCAACGGTAATGATGGTCGACAATGAGATTTTAAGGATATTTTAAGAGTTTTATGAATTTTGAGGTATTTTATGAAAAATGGGAAAATTTGGAGTTTTTTTTTTAAATATGATTTTAAAAAATTAAAGGAAATTAAAACTTAGACCATAGGTCATATATTGATTGTTGAATGATTTTAATAGATTTTTTACAACCGTAACGGATCAAGCACTTAAAATAGCAACATCGTAAACGTTAAACAATTACATTAATAAAAAAAATTAAATGCTTAAAAGGAGATATAATTTAAGTACTCTTTTTATATTAAGCCTAATACCAATGACAATCAAGAATCATATTTTATATTAAGCAAGTGTTGCTTCATTTCTCAAAATTATTATGAAATCAATGTTCGACTTCCATTTTTATGGTTGCATTCAACATGGAGTTATACATTATATTTTTAATGAAAAAAAGTAAATTAATTTTTAAAAGTTAATTGTATATTAAAAACAATATTCATAAATATATATCATAAAATAAACATAAAATATATTAGATTAAAAGTTTATTCTTCCTTAACCCCTTCATAAAAGCTATTTTCCATAGTTACGTTGCCTTAACTTGAAGTCAACCTTCAAACTCTGTACATTTAAAAGGAAATAATCGTAACCCATTAATAACATTAGTAGTTAAGAAAATGTTATTCTTTTTAAAACTCTTAAATTCAAGTTATTATATCTGTAAAAATATTTGTATGTAATTAATGATTTAAAAAAAGTATAAATAAATATTATATTATAATCACTTAAATATAAAAAAAAAAGTAAAAATTGATTAGATTCATGGGTCAACAAAAAGAGAAAACACAGTCAGCTGTCACCTTAGCCTTTCTCCGCCTTATTACCGTTACTCATATCTCCTAAAATCTAAAAAGAAGATATAGAGAGATTACATGCCTGCCTTCCAAGGCATCCAAAGCACAACACTAAAAGCAAAACAACAGTCTTCCCCTCTCCTCCACAAAACCAAACAATTCTCTCTCTTTCGTATAGCAAACTAAGCCCAACGGAAATTCAAGTATTTTCTTTTTCTTTTTCCATTTCTATTGGAGAAATGGATGGCAATCAATCTTCAATAACACCCAAACCCCCACAAATCTCTGAAATGTTTCAGAAATTCGCGTTGGCTTTCAAGACCAAAACTTTTGACTTCTTCGCCGACGACAACGACAAAAACCGGCGGTATGAATCCGACTGCTTTTCCCTCCTCGACTCCACCGAAGACTTCATCGCCGACCAGAAAGTCGTCTTCGTCAAGCCCGACCCGCCTCCGAATTCTTCTTCCTCTTCCTCGATTGATAACTGTTTCCAGAGCATAACCATCGATACCCAGATAGCCAATTCGCTCGTTTCTTCGGTTTTTGCTGCTGTTTCTTCCTTTGAAGCTTCCTATCTTCACTTACAGACTTCGCACGTGCCGTTCGAGGAGGAAGGTGTGAAATCCGCTGATAGAGCGTTGGTTTCTCATCTTCAAAGGTTGTCTGATTTGAAGCGGTTCTTTCGGGAAATTCGAAGAATCCCCATTTTGAAGCTGGGTTATCTCTTGGGTCATGCTTGGAAGCTCAAGTGCAAGAGAATCAAAGCAAGTTGAGAACTTTGGAAACAGTTTCAAACCGTTTGCAAGAAGAGATTGATGAAAAGGACAATCAAGTCTCATCTTTGAGGAATAAATTAGCTGAGATTCAGTGGGCTAACACGAAATTATCAAGAAAATTGTCTGGTAATTTGAATTCAGCTTGTGATGTTCTATTAACTGTTAGGGTCTTTGAATCTGTTTTGCATGATGCTTGTAGAGCAACACATAAGTTTAGTAAGATTTTGATTGGTTTGATGAGAAAAGCTGGCTGGGAGCTTGATTTGGTGGCCAATTCGATTTACCCTGATATTGATTACGCGAAGAAAGGGCACAATAGGTTTGCTTTTTTGTCCTACATTTGTTTGGGAATGTTTGGGGGTTTCGATGTTGAAGGGTTTGGTTTGAGTGAGAATGAACCTCTGTGTACTGGGGATAATGCTACTTGCTCATTGAAGCAATTACTCGAGCATGTATCTAGCAACCCTATGGAGTTGTTGAGTAGGGACCAGAATTGTGAATACTCAAGATTTTGTGAGAAGAAGTATCAAGAGCTTATCCATCCCACCATGGAGTCTTCGATATTTAGCAATTTGGATAAAAACGAAGCTGTTCTGAATTCATGGCGGTCATTGAGCATATTCTACGAGTCATTTGTTAGCATGGCTTGTTCAATATGGACACTTCATAAGCTGGCCTTTTCATTTGATCCCGTGGTTGAGATATTTCGAGTCGAAAGAGGAGTTGATTTCTCAATGATGTACATGGAAGATGTCACCAAGAGACTTAACTCGCCTGGCCAACATAGGGTGAAAGTGGGGTTCACAGTGATTCCAGGGTTTAAAATTGGGAGGACTGTGATTCAGTCTCTGGTTTATTTAAATGGTTTGAAATGTACAGAGTAGTGGCTCGAATATTGCACCATGTAGAGAATTTAGTTACAATAAATCTTCTTCTTTCTAAAGTGGATTCTGGAGGAAAGGTTATTTTGGTTTGGCTGCAATCCTCAAAAGGGCGAGATTGTTGGTAAACCATGATCTTCGAGAAGATGTGTAAACACTTAAAAGAAACTGGAATCTTCACTTGTTGTTGGCTATCTTCCCATGCTTAACAGCATCAGCAGATTGTAAATTTCTTTTCTTACAATTCTCGTGTGAGTTTGATTTAGAAATCACTTTAAACTGTAAAGCACTCCCCCTCATATGTGTATCTACATAGTTGTTACTTACAGAGTTTGACTATGTATCATTCCACTTCAAAGTTGTCTCTGATTAAAGCAAATATGTTGATCAAACTTGCATTGCTAGTTTGCTACGTTAATGCGGTCGAGTTCTTTAATGGCTTTAGATTGGCATGATGACTTGTTTGGATCGTATCTTCTGATCGGTTCTAGACTCACTTTCATTGCTTTTTCTTGAATCAGTTGAATCAGATCTTATTGATTAATACTGTTCTTTTCTTGCAAATCTTTGTTTTACTATCTACTCATCTTACCTTTCTTTCCAATCTGAAGGATGCAAATTATCTTCTTATGTTCTTTTGATGCTATTTTGTCCAATGGGACATCATATTCGAGTCACGTATTACTTGAAACAAATATGCATGAACCGATATTTTTCTTGCATCTGTAATTTACTAATCTTTTGTGCTAAGATTTTGGATTTGATGTATCTGTAAACTTATCTATGTTGCTAAGATTATGGATTTACTGGTGTTTGGTTGCCTTTTCTTCTTGTGAAACTTTGCTTTTTTCTCATCTGGAAGTTGCAGCTATACGAGTACTAGTGCTCGGTTATTTCTCTCTGGTCTGTATCAGGAGGCCTTTCTGTGCAAGTGTAGGAGCAATTCTTTAATGAAGTGTGTTAATAGTTGCACGTCATGTTTGATACAAGTGTTCTCGTCTGTTTCTTAGATTCCTTTGGTTTCCCAAGTAGTTTCTTCCACCTAATGATATCTTACTTTGGTCCACCATTCTGACCTGTCTGATATAAATTGTAGCTGCTTGCTTGATTGTGTATTGCTCTATCTGTGATTGTGATCTCCTTGGAAGGATGTCCATTACTTTAATCCATTTAAGCCGACTAAACAGTGCCAAAAAAAAACTAAAGCCCCTTCTCTTGCAATTTTCAAGTCCAAATCGGTTCTTGAAGATGAAGACCCACTACAGAGAGACCCAGCTTTGGCTTGATGAGCTTACTGACTATACACGCGACACCTCCTTCGACCTCAACCGAACGCCAGCCTCTCTCCACAGCTTATTAAATTCTTTAAAAAAATCTTAATCTTCAAGAATGTGAGTAATAGGGCAAAGTGAAGTTTTGGTATGAGTTGATGGATCAGTAAAAACTATTTTTTTATGGCTCGGTAAAGCTATGTGACATAATGTTAGCAACTTCTTTTATCCCTTGGAAGCACTCGAGAGCTTCATCCGTAACATGCAGGTACAGTACAGGCCTCTCCGTACATATAACAACTAACGGAACAAAGAGTTGATCCACAAATATCAAATTAATAAATTTCAAGTAAGATGATTTTTTAATATAAACATCTGTAATTTTTAATTTATTCATAAAATTATTATTATTTTATTCTTCACATATGTTTTATTGCTCGGTTCATGGCTTTCAGTAATAATATCTCTGATATTTGAAATAATATTTTTATTGAAGTCATAATATATTTTATTATTACATTTAACATTTACCATAATAAAATTAGTATATAAATAAAATTTATAAAATAAATTTAATTTTTTTAATAAAATATATTTTATCAAATGTTTATATATCTTACTACTACATCAAACATTGATCAACGATAAAATTATTAAATGTACAAACTAAAAAGTTACATTTATTGGTGATAAATTTATTATATGTACAAACTTTATAAAATAAAGGTTTTAGGGTTTAAAATGACCTCCAATTATTTAATAAAATTAATTATGTCTTTTTTCATCTAATTGGATATTCTAATTGATAAAATGAATCAAAAAGATTTTTTGATCAATGTTGAACGTTACTATATTGGTGTGATTGGTGCGACCATTAATCTTGTTGACATAATAATCAACTTTGGTTACGTTATAGACAACAAAAATGTTGATGTGGTGTAATGATTTAATTAATTTTTTTTTAAAGTGAAAAACGTGAGAGTTTATTTTAAGCACAAAAAATATAAAAAATACACAAATTTAAAATTATTCAAAAATATTTTTAAATAAACTAAAATTATTTAATAACTAACAAATATTTAAATATTTAAAAGTTATTAAAATTATAAATTTATTGAAATCGATAAAAATGTAAGAATTGAAATATTAAATTTTGTAAAAATAAAAGGTTTAAAAGTTTGAATTTCTTTGTGCAAATCCGACTCTCGTCGTTCTAAATCTATTATCGTTTTTTAAATATATTTTCAATGAAATCAATCTTATATTGCAGCGACTATTTCATACAAGGTTCTATCCTATTATAAAAGATAACGGGCATCGTATACATTTGAAGAACGATAATAAATTGAGTTTGAATTTTTAATTTTTAATATTCAAATGTTTTTCTTTATTTTTCTGAAAGACATGTTTTATTTTTTTATTTCAATAAATTTTAAATTATGTTTTATTGTACTTAATTATATAAATAATTTTATTTTAATATTTATAAACATTTTTGAATTTATAATTTTATGTTTAAGACTTAAAGAAACACTCGAAGTTTGAAAAATTATTAACTTTTTGAACTTTTAATTAAAATATTAATTAAATTTTTTTTGTCACGTTATCCTTCTACGTTGATTGTTATACTATCAAGATTGATTGTTACTTAGTAAAGTTAATAGTCGCATTTTATTTAAATAATTTATTTGATCGGTTTGAATACTCAACCGAATAAAGAAAATAAGGACGTGCATAATTTTTTATATAGTTCAAGGACATTTGGAGCTCTGGAGACAAAAAATAAATTTGAGAAACTTTAAATTATACAATTTTTTCTTAATATTATTAGTCTATTCAACACCTTAAATCGAATAAAATTAAACGCTTAAAAAAAATCAGATGTCGTGTCCTCCTTTAATGTTGTCAAGATAATCATACAATCGTCAGAACCAATGAAAAAGAAGATTGTGAGAGTGGGGGAATATGATAAAGATTGTTAAGCATTGTGGCCTTTTGTTTTTATTACCACGATATTCCATTAGCGGGACCCATTTTTTTCATGAATACGGTGTACGGCCACTTTAACCCCACCCACCGCCCAAAGTTTTTCAAATATTTAAAATAAATATAATATTTTAAAAGAAAAAAAAAAGGAAAATATGTTACTACCAAATTTAAATAACAGTAAAAATTATTATTATTCCTTCATATTCAAGTTCGAGCATTATAAGTGTCAATGATGTCAGCGTTCAATATTAAATAATTAAGAGTTATCTTTAAATAAATACTATATTGTAATTATCACAGATTAATTGAATAAAGTAAATTCAAATTTAAATAATATTTATATTTAAAATTTGTTATTATAATTAAAAAATAATTTTGAAAAAATATTTATATTAATTTTTGTAATATTTAATTTAAATTGGTTTATCATCAAATTTAATTTTATAATTAAAAAATATAATTATATATTTAAGAGAATGATGGTGGTTTTTGGGTTGATTAATGGACCCATAATTAATTGCTGGTCTTACGTCTTGTGTCATGGATATTCGATATATATATATATATATTGTTTTACTGAAAATAATTATTACTCAAAGTAGAAGTAAGTAATAAATGGATATTGTTTTACTGAAAATACTTGTAAATTTAGTCCCTTAAAGTCTTGTTCATAAATAGATATTGTATTAGTGTCGTATTGAAGTGAATCATTGTTGTGGTGGCAAATTAGTGCGTATTAAATAATTTAAAATCGTGATACACGAGGGAGTAAAATTTTCGTAAATCGATAACAAACATCTGTTCAATACTGGAAATATGTTAATGCCCTCTCAAGCTTTCACATAAGAAGAGACATTCCCTCTTATTATTTCTTCTATCAGTGTTGATAAATTGAGATATCAATTTTTTATAATTTTATTTATTTTAATTAATTTAATAATTACTCTTTGAAAATGGTCCAATTTAATTTTAAAAATTGTAGAATTATTATTTGTATAGTGAAAATATGAAGTACTTAACAAGATGATGACAATGTTAACAATTATTTATTTAGCCTATCATATAAAAACAAGGTCATTTTAGTGATGATTATTGATGTATAAAATGATGTCGTTTTAGGCACTAAGCTTTAGGAATGTATCATTTTTGTTATTAAACTTTTAAACAGTTTTCTTTTTGGAATTAAACTCTAAGGGTGTACCATTTTTGTTATTAAACTTTTAAATAATTTACTTTTTTTAGCACTACAATTTTCCGTCGTTAGCGTCAGCCAATCATCGACTGTCACTGTTCGTCTTTCGTTGCAAGATAGATTCCAAAATGTTTAAATTTCATTCATCTTTCTTCTCCTGAGATTTGTTTTCCATGAAACCTAGTCAAAATTGACGAATATCTATTTAAAAGTTTGACGTATTAATACTCCGATATCTTCCAATGATCGTTTGATGAGATTAGTTTTGAGATATGTTGTTTATCTTCTTGAAATAATGTTTCTCACCATTCAAAATTTTGAACAAACATCCCAAATGTCATAATTCTAAGAAAACCTCCAAACATCTAAAAAGATGACAATTTTTTTGTTTAATTTCATCGATTTTAAATGGTGTTCATGGAAAACCAATTTTAAGAGAGGAGAGATGAGTGAAATACAAATATTCTGGTAACAATATTATTACGGAAGATGATCAATGATTGGTCGCAATCAACGACCATAAAGTGCAATGCCAAAAATGTAATATGTTTAAAAATTTAGTGACGAAATTGGTACACCCCTAAAATTTATTGTCTAAAACTACATTTTAGACATAAAAATAACTATACCAAAACAGCGTTGTTTTGGTGACAGATCACGTTAGTAACTATTGACTATGTTATCTTCTTGCTACATATTTAACAGTAAAATGATATAATTAAATGTAAAACTAAAATTTAATATTATAATTGATAAAATTAAAAATTTTATAATATATACAAATCAATAACAAAGTTGAATGATAAATCTTAATTTTATAAATTTAAATAATAAATTTAATAAACTACTTGATGATTTTAATTATAAAAAAGAGTGTTATTCTTTTTTAAAATTTATTTTGAAAATTATATTTATATGATATATTTATATATTATGAATAATTAAAAAATAAATAAATAATAATACGATTTTATAATTATATTATTATAAAAAATAAAATTCAAACATTTTATATTCCAAACGAATGTCGACATTTCACGCAAATAATTATAAAAATCAAAACTTTTTAATAAATTAAAATATGAGATTTATCATACTCATTATTAACCAGAATAATAGTTGCCGCAGGCAGCAGCCACATATGATTTAAACCTCCCTTGTTATTTAAACCACAAATCCTCTCCTTCCAAGTTTCAACACTCGATTGCGCCTGCCACTGCCCCGCCCCTTCTCAAAACCCCGTTTCCTCCTCTTGTTGACTCCCACCCCCGAGTTTTCTTTGGTTTAAATCGTACTAGTATTTATAAATAGGGCAGCTCCTTCATCTCCCCTGCTTCTACACCTATAAGATTCTTCTTGAGGCAGCCTAAACAGAGAGAAAACAAGACATCTAGGATTTTCCGAATGAAATTCTCGGTTGTGGAAAGGCATAAAGATGGCAAATACACCAACTTCTCTCTCTGAACTCTGCCTTACCCTCTTTCCCCTTGCCTTTACACTTCTCCTAACCAATTTCTTTTCTTCTACGCTCCAAACAAACAGCGACAAAGCTACACAGAACCCAAAGCTCTTCTCTTTATTATCGTTGTACCCGTTTCCATGAGAAAGATACGAGGTTTCAAGATCGGGAAACGACTTGTCCGGATCTCGAGATGGTTCTTCCGCAAAGCTCGAAACCCACGTGGGTACTGTCGCCTGACACGACTAGGATCATTTTCTAATTCAAACCATGTCTCGAAGCTCATCAGTTGGGGTCGCCGCTTGGCTAAAGGGGCTAAATCCATATGCTCTGCCAAACCCGGGGCGGGTTACGTTCATATCGGTCAAGACCCAACCAACGAGAAGCTGATGGAAGTTCCGAAAGGACACTTGGCAATCTACGTCGGCCAGAAAGACGGCGACTATCACAGAGTTTTGGTGCCGATTGTTTACTTCAACCACCCTTTGTTCGGCGAGCTATTGAGAGAAGCTGAAGAGGAGTATGGGTTTAGTCACCAAGGTGGAATCACCATTCCCTGCCGGTTCTCGGAGTTCGAGAGAGTTCAGACCCGTATCGCCACCGGAACCGGTGTAAGGAAATTCGCGTGGAAGCGCCACCACTACCATTGAGAGGCTACACGATGCCGGTAGTGATGGTAAAAATTGTTGATGAAGACGATAATTATGTTCAGTCACTATGATAATGATGTTTCAGGGATTTTTGGTTTTAAAAGTAGAATTTTTTACATTTTCTCATCTTACTTTTATAAATACTTTTATTGTAATGGGTCAGGCGTACATTTATAGAGAATATCTTACTCTTATTTGATTATTTCTGCTGTGTGGTTTTAACAGGGAGATTTACTAAATTAAGATTTTGGTCGAGATAATGTTGATAATTATTATGCGGAAGTCCATTCTTTAGAGTAGTTTTAGCAATTTGTGTAATATGCATGTTGCGTATAAGAGATGAAGATATTAATTATATATTAAAAAATAAATTTAAAATTTGTTATTTTGATAATTAGTATATGACTAATACAATCAATTTTTTTTATAACTTTTAAAAAATATTGATGAGTCAATTGAGTTTATGAATCCTCTAAATGAACCAAATCCACAACCTATGATCCTTATTGATGATTTGTCTCTAACATAGGTTATATTTTATTAGAACATGTCCTCCAAGCCTGAGAGATTCATGAATTTGATGTCTCAACCTTAATTGCAACCTCAGACTTCTTCGACTTTGAAATTGGAACAAGGATGTTACATATATCACCTCATACAGCTTAAGAGAATTCACAATAATAAAACAAATGATCTCTAGACTCTATACTATTACAACAAAAGCTTACATTGTAGGTCAATTGAAATCTTCATTTTAGCTTACCTTTCCTTAATAGATAATCTGTTTAAGACTGTCATCACCAGCTAGTGTCTAGGGACATGGAAAGAAAATCAGATTAAGAACGATAAAGCTAATTTTTTCTTTGTACAAATTGAAAATTAGATGTCTGATGTAAAGCTTTGTTTGCTTTGAAAAACTGTAGCAGATATTTGCTGCTTTGGGTAATGAAATTAGCATTTATCCAAAAAGTTATTTGTTGAAAGAAGCTAACATAATGCATTAATCAAAATAAGATCAAACATCAAAGAATAAGAAATGACCATTTATAGACCCACGTCAATAGATTTATGTTTGGCAGTAGCTCACCAGCTCAAAGTTTCCCCATGGACCTTTAGTGAACCAAGAATGAACATCTGAAACAAGGGACGATAAGGGATAAACGTAAGATTTTATGTTTGGGGGTATGAACTTACAAAATTTTAGTATGTAAAAACAGATTACCAAATAAAAATACAAAGAAAATATCTAAATTATAAGAGAATTTAAAATTTTTAAAGGGCGACCGTCCTTTCATCTCAGGGATAGCCACTTTATAACCAGTCTTGACACTATAAATTTCAGCTAGACTAAAATGCAGATAAAACAATCATCAATTGAAAGATGCTAACTGGTATGTTTAGAGCTCCATCGGCATTGATAGGCGATAGATAGAAAAGAATTATGGCATCCTAATTTGGTTTAGGGTTTTCTTCCCAGGCAAACTCTGCCCCACGGGCCAAAGTTCACTTCATAAAAATGAACAAGTTAATTTGTTAGTTCTGCAAAGGTGGAATACTTTTCTTTTATGAATGGCTAATTTCTGAAAATTATACTGAATTGATCTTAGTCTATTGAACCTTTAAACTTTATTTTTAGATATTTCAAAATAATAATAAAAAAAGGGGGTGACAGTGGTTGTCACCATAAATGTACCGATCAGGACATCTGGTAGTGGCCAAACCTTATAGTGGAACCAGTAATCAAATCCATGTAGCGGTAAAACTCCGTCACAATTTTGTAGATTCATTCATGGTATTTATTTGATAAGTTTATGAGATATTTTTTATTATTCATGCATTAACTATATATAGGAGAAATAAACACGTGTGTTTGTTGTCATCGTTGTATTATCGAGAAGATGATTGAAAAACTAAATGCACGTTTTTGTTCTTGCGGATCAGATTGGCAGATGATTCTGGGTTTAGTCTATTACGTAAAAAGATTGAATGGGCGTTCATAACATCAAAAAAGTCTAGAAGCTATCTGTAATCGTAATAAAACGTTAGATGTATGGATTCATTTATGGAGACGTGATGCTTTTCCCAAAGCCATGCCCTGTGTCAATTTAGAGTTTTTAAGAACATATGCTTCTTCCTTTACAATTTGTATATTGCTACCTAAAGAAAGGATTTGAAATGAAACTATATGTTAAAAGAGAATGATAGTCATAGTGTTTATATACGAGTCTAGAAATCTGTTTTATTTTTAAATAGTGACAACTGATTTTATTAGTTTACATGTAATTTAAAAAGTTTGAAATTTTCTGCTATTTTTACAGTGGGTCGCTCCGGTGGCCCAAATGTGACACCCCGGTTCGGATCGGGTTATCCGCATCGGTCTGGGGGGTTACAGAAAATAGAAGAAAACAATAGGGATCTCAGGCAAAATCAACGAGATAATGCGTTGAATTTTTTTTTTCACGAGATAGTGCCCTCGCCAGATTAATTGCTCAGATGGGGTGATCTCTACAGTCCCCATATAGGTCGCCATGCACGCCCAGCGACCTACCAGGTCGCCATGCACGCCCAGTGACCTAGGTAGGTCGCCATGCAATCCATGCAGCCCCCAAAGGTCGCCATGCACGTCCCAACACGCTGAGCATCCGAGGCCATTCGACCGAGGCCATCCGAAAGCATCCGAGGCCATCCGAGAGCATCCGAGGCCATCTGAACGAGCAATGCGAGGGCATCCGAGGGCAACCGAGCGAGGGTAGGTCGCCCGGAGTGCATGGCGACCTACGTAGGTCGCCATGCACTCCGGGCGACCTACCCTCGCTCGGTTGCCCTCGGATTCCCTCGCATAGCTCGCTCGGTTGCCCTCGGATGCCCTCGCATAGCTCGTTCGGATGGCATCGGTCGGATGGCCTCGGTCGGATGGTCTCGGATGCCCAGCGTGTTGGGGCGTGCATGGCGACCTGGTAGGTCGCTGGGCGTGCATGGCGACCTGGTAGGTCGCTGGGCGTGCATGGCGACCTACCCCCAGAGACGTGGGACTGTAGAGATCACCCTATCTGAGCAATTAATCTGGCGAGGGCACTATCTCGTGAAAAAAAAAATTCAACGCATTATCTCGTTGATTTTGCCAGGGATCTCATGAACAACTTGTCATCTAACTCCCGTCTTTAGTGTCTATCTATAAGGATAGTTAATTGATTACAAAGAAAATTTGTATGAAAATAAATCTACTCCAATTGTGTTCCATACTCTCAATTAACATAAAATAAAACAGACTTCACATTTTCGAACAAACTAGGTTTCCTACTCTTTCTAATCAGTTTGAGATAGTTTGAATTCAGGTCAAACTCTAACAATCTCCACCTTTACACAAATTCTAAAAGTACAAAGAGTTTAAGACAAAATTCTAAATTCGATGGAACACCAAAACCCAAAAAAATCAAATCTTCACATCGACAAACAAATTCTTCACTTTTTCCACGAAACCTTTTAAAAATGCATTTTTCAACAATTATTGTCAATCGAGACCAAGTCTTGCCCAAACTTTAATGTACAAGATAACTTAGTCTTCACATCGGTAAAGTCATCATAAGCACCAACTTTGCTCACAACTCTATTACTACAAGTAGTATTTATGAACAACACATGCTCGATCATCAATGACAACTCTATCTTTTTTCGTTATTAATATTTATTGTGACGAACTAGATTATATTTTTCTTCTCAAGTTCATTATACTCACGAAATTGAATTTTATTATGCTTCCTAAAATCGTTATATCCATAATTATTTTGTTTAACATAAAAATCTCCTTTATTTGAATTAGGCAAGACGTGCTTACTAATAATGTTATCATCTAACACATAAAAAAAACAATTTTATCTTCAAGAATTATTGAACCTTACATAACATAAAATTTAACAATTTTCTCTATCCTTTCATTGCAATAGAGAGTCTAAATATTCACACCATCATCTATGCATAATAACATGCATAGTGATCGCACAATAAAACAAACATCAATATTTTATATGAAAAATCCTATTGAGAAAAATCACAGGTAGAATGGAAGAATTTTGACTAATATCGAAAATATAAGACTACAAGAGGAATTTCCGTGAACTTGTCATCTGACTCTAACCTCTAATATCTATTTATAGAGATAATTTTTGCATTACACATGAAATTTCATAGTTATGAGTCTACTTTAATTATGTTTCCTACCCTTAATTAAGGTACACTAGAATAGACATTCAATTTTCAATCAAATTAGATTAACTATTTTTCTTAATCAATTTGTGCCAGATCTAATTCTAATTAAACTCTAACATTATGTTGAGGAATGCGCAATTCGCACTTCTTAGGAAGACAGTTATCTTTTAAGGGTTCATAGATAATGTTATCCTTCAGTTTTACTCCACGCTCCAATTTCTCTTTCTCTTCCTCTCCCTCTCCCTCTGTCTCAGCTATGGTCTTCTTGTCAAAGCACACATCTTCATCTATGCTGGTTGCTTTCAAGAAAACCATGATGGACACGTCTTCATCTATTATCAGTCCTTAGCTCATCTTCTCAAGTGTCTTAAAATAGCTATGCTATTGGAAACAGAAGCTCAACGTCACCAGAAGGCACCGTGTACGGCATAGCAGGGGTGATTTGCAGACAGCTGACTTCTCGAAATGCATGGAAAGTGATATTAACTAGATAGGGTTGGTTTGTCACTACTCTTATGGGGCTTCTTTACAACTAGAAGGCTGCTATCTAAGATTTATTCATTTGAATTGCCTTCTCATTTTATATATGATCTTAAAAAATTAATACCCTAAAGCTTTTCGTTTATTTTCAGAACTTGCATGTTAAGATTTACATAATCATTGTTTACATACCAGTACCATTTAACAAAACCCCCATATTCACACCTTAATTGATCATACAGAAGCAAGCTCAAATCTTCATAAAACGAGCCAATTAACCTTATGGGTGCTGCTCAATGGCAGCTCCTCGATACCTTGCACTATACTGGTGAAATAAGGCCAGTGCGTTGCTTGTTAGCTGTGCAACGTTCAAGACCTTGCTCTTGATGGTGGCCTTCATTTTACTCATCCTGTGCCCCGGGAACTCATCGACGCAGCTGCTAGCATCAGTTAAGGCAGCACTAACCCAACTATCCACGTTATCTATGTGCCAAAATATGTCATCGGTCATCTTAGCTTTGGGATCTAATCGCTGGAGCTCTCTGATCGATTGGCTAAGCTGGTTGACGCTATCGTCTATCTGCAGCAAGCAATCTCTCACCAGTCGATACTCCTTCGATTTCATTGCCCTGAGATCTTTAGCCACATTCACTAGGTACGACCTTGTGTAACGAGCTCGGTATAGGCTCATCGTCAACGCAGTACGGGCCAGTTGCTGCAAGTTTGGAGTAGTGGAATTAATGTGTCCGGTGAGACATTTAATGCATAGGGCCGGATAGCTGGTGCTCCGACACGAGGCCTCGATGAAGGTCCTGGCTCGGGAACGACGAGAGTGTCTCCCGGTATCCGTTAATGACTCAACCGTGCCAACGGTAATGCAAAAGATGAAGAAAAAGGTGAGCACTATGGAGTGGCTGACTTTAGCCATTGGTCTAAGGCTATACTTGAAGAATTGAATTAAGACTTAAAGTTGGACAAGTATATATAGAAACCTTAGGGGTTTGCACATGCGAAGCCATTGGTAGCTTGCAATTTACGTGGATTAAGAGCAAATAATTGTGAAACGAGACAGTGATGTAGAATAAATTAATTAAGAATGGTTTATGAACAACTGACTGTCAGATTATATTAAAACGCCGCCGACGGCGCAGTATTTGGAGCTTCGTGAGCAATAAACAATGAATTATATGAGAGCCATGAGGCTGAGAACAAGCGGCGGTGCCCACGGCCAACCGCAAGATAAGTTATTTGACTCTGTAGCAAGTGGGGGCACCTAAAGATCATGAGGTTGAGTGTCTTATCAAAGATCAAACCCACAAAACCAATCAAAGGTGTACCTTTGTTTCCGGTGAATGAATCTTAGAATATCTTTCATCAAACCATATATTCTCTAATTTATATCTGTAATGTTTATCAGATTAAGATAGTACCCACACTTAAGCATGACCCTATGGGTCATTTTTTTCTTCTAATAGATGAACCTTAAAATATCTATCATCAATATCCTGAATCATATATTTTTCTTGTTCAAATATCTGTAATGTTTATCAGATTCCCTCTCAAGCTTCATCCTTTGATTAATATGAATAATTCAATCGATTGAGTATTCGTTAACATCATGATAAATCAACTCTGAAGGGTTAAAGTGGTTAAGCATGTAAGGCAAAGGAAGTTGGTGGTGAAATAAAGAGTTAATTATCTTGATACTACAATTGCAAGAGTACATCAATAACAAGTGCTTGGGTTTCTGGTCAACTTCATCCATTATCAAATTACTACAATTGGAACAAAGGATTTTGCATAGTTATAGTAATTACTCGTTAACCTTCATTTCCGAAATATAAACTCGGCATTGAATGACACTGCCAGCAATCCAAAAGCCAGGCATGAGTATTAGCCCAACGTTAGGTTTTTGGTCATTTTCATCAATTATCATATTCTTCGCAACGCTTTCTATTTACACCTCCACAATTCCACTTTCCCTTCTAACTTGGAAGATTTTCACGTTAAAAGCTACCCTATGCAAAAGTCAGATACATTTAGCCAATTTTAAAAAGTTAGATAAATTTATTGCGCAACTGATGAATCTCTGAATCCTTATTCCAAATTTCATATTGGAACTTCTTTATCATAACTTCATAGGTTCTCAAGAGGTACGGTTGTTGAAAAACGTCGAAATTGTCAAATAAATAAAGTTTTTTTCTCAAACAAATAAGTTAAGAAAGTAGCATAGAAAAGATAGGATTGATCGGCATAGACTTAGAAATTTCCAATATCGGTTTAAATTGATATTGATCTAAGAAAACAACAAAAGTAAAATAAACGGTTTAGCAAAATAAATTGAATAATTAAAAATAAGAAAAATAGATTATTGAAAATAGTTATGATGAGAGATGGCCTCCAGCTTCGTTCTGCCTCAATTTATTCCGATCACTAAAATAAATTTTACTTTGTGATTCTTGTCGGTTACAATCTATAAGGCCCAACCCTTGTAACTTGTTTTTTTCTTCTGTGAACTAATTTCCAAATTCAATCCCTGGAATTTAGTTATGACTAATTCCTAATCAAACTAAAAATCCTACCAAGAGTTATAATAAAATAACTAATTCCTAAATAAAATAATTAAACTAAAAATCCTAAATAAAAAAGTAATAATAAAATAATCAAACTAAAAATCTTAAATCTAAAAAGTTTATCACAAAAGATAAAAATAAATATTTAAGTCTTGTACTTCTAGTTAAATTCTGCTTCATCTTATGGATAACATTGTGTCAAGTAAATTCCAATTAAATATTCAAGATAATTCTGATCGTCTTCTGGAATATGCTATATGGACCACCAAAATCTACTACTTTTTGGGCTAATTAATCCAATAGAGCTCATGTCCAAAATAAACCCAAAATAAAGATAAATTAATAATATTCAATCAAAAAATAAGGAGTAGATAACAATAAATATATGCAATATTAAGCACTCATCAGTCGTCATTGGATCTCAGCAACCAAGTGAGAATCATGCGGAGAAACACGCACTGGCTTCAGGTTATTTTCTTGGTTCAAGTGTTTTAGTTTGGATAAATTCTTATAGTTTTTGTCACACATCAAAATCGAGATTACAAATTAAATCATATTTTAAAATAAAATCAACTTAAAATCGAAATTATAGGGTTTAATTAAATAAATTCAAAACTTGAGTACTAAGTCAGTAATTAATAAAGAACAATTGGACTAAATTGTTCAATGTGTGAAATTCCTAGGATAAATCTGTAATTTAGAAGGATTTGGGGTCATATTCTAATTTTTGAAAATGCCAAAACTTTTTTGTAAATTCCTAAAGTTTAAGGTCTATTTTTGAAACTCTAAGTAATTATAGTCTTCCTAAAGAATTTGACCCTTCAGCATCTCTGTTGAAATTGTCGCAGCAAAGGAACCCCTTTTTCTTAGTTGGGATTCCAAGGCGCCACACCCATTTCCGCTTGTTGACCTTCCCCAAGCCTTTAGACGGCCAAGTCAAGGTAAATTGTTGGCACAGTTTCCAGAGCAGGCTATTTCAATTTTCTAATCCTCAATTTTAAAGCATGCGTTTAATCCATTTATTAATAATAAATACAATAAAATTTAGTTACAAGGATTTGATTTTCCCTGCTTAGACATATATATCACACATTCTTTTTAGGAAGTTATGATAAAATCAACATTTACAGGATTATAATATCATATTTAAATGATATTTTTGTAATAAATTTCTTTCTCTTTTCATATTTTATTTTGAATTGTTACATAGTATGATATAAATAAATTCTCTTTCTCAGGTAATAGGGAGTATGAGCAGTGGCAGATGCACTAAGTCCTATAAGGGTCAAGTGCAACCCATTATTTTGGAAAAGTTATTAAATTTAGTTTAATGTGTTGAAGAAAAAAGAAAAGAAAATTAAATTTTTTGTATACTCATTATTTTTAAGAAAATAAAATTAAAATTTTGGACTTTTATTCTTAATTTTCTTGAGGTTGTTGCTTTCACGGAGTTTAGTCTCTTTTGCCCCCGTCCGTGGCATATATCTGTCACCAACCAAGGGCAGACTTCAATGGAATCGTTCCGACAAAATACTCTGCTATTACAACACCTGCAAGTTTTGACGATAGTATTAATCAAAATACTGCTATTCAGTTTTGACAACAACAGAAATAAGTACATAAAAAATGGAAACTCACCTTTCATATAAGTCTCTGCTATCTAGCCATGATTAATGTTTGTATAAGCATTCAAATTGAACGATACAAATCAACAACAATCTAGACAATAGACTCGCCACATTATCAGTTTTAAAAGTGGCAATGCAAGAAAATGAAACCTCAAATCTAGGATAGCACAGTACTGACAGTAGTATTAATACCTAGAGTGAACGCAGTCAACAACGTAGACTTTGGGTTGTTAATGTTTTCGTTTAGCTTTGTCTGCAAATAGAGCACCGCGGACGATGACCGGAGAAAAGGCGGGCAAAGTGGGGGAATATTTTCATATATAAGACAACGGAAGAGAAGCAAAATTTCGGTGAAGTTATTTTCTCTGCTCGTTGAATTGGTCCAGGGTTCTTATTTGATAATAGTGCAAGGCTCTTAATCTTGTGGTCGTGGGATCGAGTCTCACGGTGAACAATTCATAATTTTGACTGCCAGAGGTCTCTCAGGGAAACTGCTCCCAACCTTGCGTTGGGGGCAACCTACTATCCTACTTTCTCTTATCCTATTACATATGAGAATATGGTCAGCTAAATTTTTTTTACTCTTATTTAATTTGTTTTATGTTATAAATAATATAATTTCTTTCTTTTTCATGATATCCCTTGTTTTCTATTTCTATTTTGATGAAAATGTAAGTTATTACATAAAGTTGAAATTTTAAAAATATATTATGTATATTAAGTTACTACAATCAAATTTATTAACTCTAATGTTTTTGTAAGAGAAAACATTCAGTTCATTCTCTTTCTCCATGCTCAAACTTCATTAGCTTGATTTCGAGTCTCCATTTTCATGTCTATAGCTCTGCTCTCGAACGGTATGGGATTATACCTTTTACCGCAAGTAATAAAAAGGATCAAGTTAGGTGCGATCATACCAGCACTAATACATCGGATCCTATCAAAACTCCGCAGTTAAACGTGTTTGGACAAGAGTAATACTAGGATGGGTGTCCTCTTGAGAAGTCTTTGTGTTGCACCCTTCATTTTACCGTTCAAAAAAAAATAAAAAGGACCAGGTTAAGTGCAGTCAATGTAGCTAAGAGCAAGAAGTAACGATCCAAATATCCAGCATTCAAATCCGGTGGAACCCAACCCGGTTTCCCATTCTTCGATGTAATGGCCATCACCGTCGTTAAAGGGAATAGGAATCGGCATAGCCCTGGCAATGGCATCCATGATAATTGCCAGCCATCGTCGGGCAACAAAGGCTAAAACACGCCAACGGCCAAAACACAAGCGGTTTAACCATTTTCCGGCAGATTCCACAATATGTGGTGGTGGGAGTGTCTGAAGCATTGGTATACGTTGCGCAGATGGAATTTTTTGCAACACAAATACCTGATGGATTGAAAAGTGTGGGAATTGGGTTATCAATGTGCTCTTCGGCAATGGGTAGTTATATGTGTAGTATAAAGGAACTATGAGTTGTCATACGATAGAATGAATGTTGATGTGCTTATGATACCGAATGCAAATATGCTAGCTGGTGGGATATGGAAGGTCGAGATCGTTGTTCTGTCCATGGCAGCTCCTTGCTCCACAAAGAGAGAACATTTGTATGAACACTACAGAGGACAAAACTGTCCTAGTTTGCCACATAAAATATTGCAGTTTCCGCTGGAGAATGAGGTTCGCATAACTTTCCTAGTTTGCCACAACCTTGGGGTTTTAGTAGAAACAATTGTGTCACCAACGATATTGTTATCAACCCCTGTCGAAAAATAACAATAAATATCAGTTCAATAAGCCTGAACTGAGTAAATGATATCTGAATCTGAGTAAGGCTTACTTACAATAAGGTAGAGAACCTGGAAGGAGACACATGTGAGTATCTTCCCAAGTAGGAATCACTTAAAAAAGCACCCATTAAAGAGAAAAGGTAAACAGTTCCCATCCATCTACTGAATGTGTTAGTTGCCTCGGCATTAGTTTGCCTTAGAACAGATTTCGAAAACAGAACCAAGTTCACCTCCACCGCTGCGAATGCTAACGTAACGAGTCCCTGATTCACTGTTGGAAAACAATAAAAACATAACAATGTAAACATTATTATAACTTAAAAGTTGATATAAATATAAAACTACTTACCTAATATAAACATAGCACATCTCCATCCTCCAGTTTTCCCTTTTCGGGCTGGCCGGCCATGGCGGTCAAGCGATCCATCCTTTGTTCAGGCATAACGCTCATCCTCCTTGAAACAGATTCAGACATAAGCAGAAACAAAACCAGAAGAGGGGGAAATCATTTTCAGATCAACAGTAGCAGGAGTAGCCTAAAATAGAGAAAATAACTTCAGTGACCAAAAATCCCAGATAATATACGATTTTGACTAACTTTTTTTGGATTTGCCAAAATGACCAACAAAATCGCAATGCGATCTCTAATTCGCATTGCGATCTCAACTATCGCAAATTCGCGTTGCGATATTTTCCATTTCGCGTTGCGATAGTTGAAAATCGCGTTGCGATTTTCCATTTCGCGTTGCGATAGTCTAAAATGTCGTTTAGTCTACAGTTGTTGTTGCGAAAGTCTACAGTTTCCAAATTCGTTGCGATAGTTAAAAAAAAGATTTTGTTTCTTAAGAATTTTCTCTAAAAAGATTAGTATCCGCGCGGACGTGTCGACGACCACGACCACGACCACGACCACGACCACGACAACGACCCGAGACGGACGGCGGCGGCGGCGCGCGAGAGTCCCCCTTGTTCTCTATCACTCAACAAGGAAGTGGGAAAGCCAAGCCTTAAATATCATTCCCAATAGTGTTTCCAATACTATGTGGGATTTGAGCATTACCAACACTTGTTCCCAATACTATGTGGGATTGAGCCTTAAATAGTGATATTATTTTTGAATGTTTTGCTTAAAATTGCAATAATCGCGATTGATTGTAGATTGACTTTTAATTATGACATATTTAATCGTATAACACTAATGCAATTGGTTGCTAATTCAGTTGTTTTAAGGTGCATGATTGTTAATTGTTTCCTGAATAATCACATTGTATTGGAAACAAGTGTTGGTAATGCTCAATCCCACATAGTATTGGAAACACTATTGAGAATGGTATTTAAGGCTTGGCTTTCCCACTTCCTTGTTGAGTGATAGAGAACAAGGGGGACTCTCGCGCGCCGCCGCCGCCGTCTCGTGGTCGTGGTCGTGGTCGTGGTCGTGGTAATACGTGTCTTCGACACGTCCGCACGGATACTATCTTTTTAGAGAAACAAAATCTTTTTTTTAACTATCACAACGCGAACTGAAAAATCGCAACGCGAAATGGAAAATCGCAACGGCAACTGTAGACTATCGCAACGAATTTGGAAAATCGCAACGACAACTGTAGACTATCGCAACACGAACTGGAAAATCGCAACGCGAAATGGAAAGTCGCAATGCGAAATGGAAAATCGCAACGCGATTTTCAACTATCGCAACGCGATTTTCAATTATCGCAACGCGAATTTGCGATAGTGGAGATCGCAATGCGAATTAGAGATCGCATTGCGATTTTGTTGGTCATTTTCGCAAATCCAAA
Organism: Hibiscus syriacus; assembly: GCF_006381635.1. NCBI lineage: Eukaryota > Viridiplantae > Streptophyta > Magnoliopsida > Malvales > Malvaceae > Hibiscus > Hibiscus syriacus. The sequence continues at coordinate 95,915 of NW_024063109.1, read as the reverse complement.
AAAAGTTGATCAAAATCGTATATTATCTGGGATTTTTGGTCACTGAGGTTATTTTCTCGCCTAAAATATTGTAATATCACTGAGGCTCTTAATCTTGATGTCGTGATATCGAGTCTCATGGAGTGCATTTCATAATTTGGAGGTCTCCTACGGAAATTGCTCTCAACCTAGTGTTGGGGGCAACCTACTATCTTACCTCCCCTTATCTCATTACATATGAGAACAAGGGACATCCATTTACTCATTGACATTATATGTAATTAGGGTTCATAATGAGTAGTCATTCTTTTTCAAGTATCCAAAATTTCGAGTATATAATTTTTTGAGTAGAAAAAAAGTTGATATGTGTATGGACATGTAATGATCGGTATTTGAAAAAAATAGAATACCTGATACAAATTAATTTATTTTTATCAATTATATAATTTAAAATTTTTAATTGGACAAACTATCCAAATTACATAAATTCGATTTGTTTGATTTAGGTGATTAATTTGACTCGTTTGTCAGTTTTGAATATTCAAACCGGATAAATCATTTTTTTTATAAATCTGAAGTAAATATAAGATATTATTTATTTAAAGAATTTTAACATGTGAACCCTTGTAATCTAGCGAGCTAGAACCCTGACCCGTAATTTTTAATTTTTCTTTAAAAATACCCAATTTATTTTACTAAATTAGTGAACATGCTTTATGTAGCCAAAATAAAATTACATGGTCGGTTCATTAGAAGTAATCTATATGAAGTTCTGTTTAGGCACATCTAAGATCAGTAATTGCAAAAATGAAAAATGTTGTCAACACGTTTGAACACTCAGGTAGAGAGGCATGAAAAAATCACTTTTGATCTTTGCTTAAAACCAAGAACTAAAACTTTACATATTTGCACTGCATCTGTTTTCACTGAATGTGGATATTTTTTTGCAAATTGTACATTTCCACTACAACGTGTCTGTGTAGCACATGGTAGATACAGTACTGACACACCAGAGGCATCCCATGAAATTGGCCAGTGCCTTCAGGCGGTGTCCAATTATATGTTGCACATGGTAGAAACAGTACTGACACACCAATCTCCTTAGTAAAAGCCTGTGCTTTACTAAATCCTTTTGCATCAAAAGAGGCATCGGATTTTACGACCCGGAGAGGGCCAGCTGATCACCAAGCATTTAGGAAACAATTCTATACATTACAATAATGCCATAATACATTGGAAGATGAGTCGGTAAGTTTAAAATTAAATAAGACCTCATAAAACAGAGACGCTGAGTTAGTTCTGACACTTGAAGCAATGGAAATCTCTAGCAGACACTACGGTGTTTAACTGAAGAGTTACCTGAATGAAGCTAACGAAGACATTCATAACGGCCATTGATCGTTCTGGCTTGCTATATGAAGCATTCCCAACAGTAACCAAGTTTGATAGTCTACTATTCACTGGATTGTCAGATGAGTTGTTGTATATAGTAAAAACAGTGACAAATGCAATACCGTCTCCAACACCAGAGGCATGAGATGGGTTTGAAAAATGGGTGTTGTTGAGAGCTTTAACTCCTGCAACATATTGAAAACATAAGTTTCTATTAAAAAAAAAGAAAACTATATACCTTGAAGAATATCACAGCGACTAATTTAGGGACTGGGAGCTCAATAAAAGAAGTCTCTTTATTATTTGTTTTCGATGAGAATATCATATATTAACGAGCAAGCAGAGACATTAAAAAGAAAGAGCAGAATATTCACTTTTGTCTAGAAAACGGACACCTACTCGCGTAACCCAGTTATATCAGTACCATAGTTTTTAGAAGTGAATGCAAGTACTTATATTAAATTATTGGACTAGCAACAAGTTAAAAAAAACCTTGGCATTTCAAACGGTTGGGCAAGCCTTCTGCAGCAGAGGGTCCTAGAACCAGATGGTCAAATTGCTTGGTTGTTATCTTGGGGGCATCATCTCCAAAAAATTAATCCTGGAAATCAAATTTATCTGTGTTTTGCTCGGAGAATATATTCTTAAATTGGAAAATTTATTGGTCAATGTAATATATATATATATATATATATATATATATTGGTGAATCCACTTAAATTTTCTTTAATTAATTTATGTCCATTATATACGAATATTTTGTGTTATTAATACATATGTACCTATCTTAAAGAATATTTATGGATATCCAAGAAAGAATATTGTTTGAAACATAGGTATAGAGTGAATCTATTTCAATTGGTAAGACTGAACTTATCTCTAATTTCTATCTCATCACAAATGGCTACGTTAAAAATAACTTCCCCTCAGGGTTGATGATTTGTAAGCGTTGAATTGGGCCTTCATGTTGCTGAAAAGTATGTCCTTTGAACAGTGAATGTTGTTGTTCCCGTGATCTGAATAGGGAATAGTGGAAATATTAAAAAGTAAAAAGTTACATAATGAACCACCAAATCTTTCTTTACAGGTTGCTTTTCTTTATCACTTTTATTTTCGAAGTATTGTTATTTTTTTTAATGATGGAGGCACAAAAATTATATAACTGAGATTCGAATCATAAGTAAACAGCAGAAAAGTCGGAGACATGACACATCCAAGTACCCTATTGATTCATGCAGTAAACAGTAGAAAAGGGCATGAATAGAGGAGAGACTATTGGTTTGGTGTAATTAATATAAAAAAATAAGACAAGTGTCATGCCTAACACTATTTGCTTCCACTAAGGCTCGTTACCCCACTCTGTGTGTCCAACAGTTGTGGCCATTTCAAAATTTACAAAGGAAGTATGATGGAAAAGCTGGAGAAAACAGTATAAGAGACTGTTACAAAGCCTGGATTTTTGAAAAGCTGACCGTCCATCTGCAAAACAAGATCATGTTTTTGAATCTCACTTGAACAGTGCCGTTTTGGAATTCTTGTACGAATTTGATAAATAAGAAGGAAAAAAAAAAGAGGGAGTTCGATTTAGTCTTACATAAGAATGAGGTGAGCATGAGGTCAGTCATGGTATGGGTCATGCACAATACCGACAAAGGACGACGTCGGTAAAGAGCCTCCGTATTTGATTTTGAAAATGCATATTGGCCAATCTAATTTTACATCACATCGATTAGAGTTTGACTCAAACGTTATACATTTCGTTATCTTTTAACAATATTAATCACTTTTTTTTAAAAAAAAAAACTTAAAATGAAGTAGAAAGGGTAAGCATCAAACATGATTTTCAGAATCGAATCGGTTCGTAAACCGATCATGCTATCGGTTCATTGGTTCAACCGGTCGAATCGGTTCGACCGGTCGGAAGAATCGGAAGACGTTATAATTATTTAAAAAATTAAATAAAAATACTAAAAATATTTAATAAAAAATAATTTTTTATATCACAAATCATATTCAAAGCAAGTCATAACATATATAAGTTAAAAACCATAAAATCAAGTGAAACAAAATGATTCAAATTAACTACAACATAATATTTAAGGTAAAACATATTAAATAATAAATATAATTATATAATTATAATTAAAAAATAAATTTGGGGTTAAAAAATCATAACAAAATGATATTGTTTGGTTTAATTTTTTTTAAAAACAATCCCACATGGCTAAGAAACATAGAAGAGCATCCCAAAAGTCTAAAGAGAAAAAATATGAGAACAAAACAATCTCACATTGCTAAGAAACATAGAAGCGCATCACAACTAACATCTATAAATAATAGAGGTAATTTGGCATTCAAAATCATGAAGCCTTTTGGTGAGCATTGAGTGAACTATTCTTTCACTTCAATCAAGCTTGAATTTTAGGCTTCAATCGAGCTTCTAAATTATTTTTGAGTTCAAGCCTTTTTGAGTTCAAGTTTGAATATTTATATTTCGAGTTTGAGTTGAACTTGATAATTTTTAGCTTGTGAGTTTGAGTTGAGTTGAGCTTACTTTTAAAGTTTTCAATTTCGAGTCGAGCTCAGCAATACTAGAGTTCGACTTGGCTCGTTTAACAAACGACGTTGTTTGGTTTAATTTTTTTTTTAAAATAAAACAAAAATCTCAGTTTTTCAGCAGGTCCGGTTCAAACGATTCAAACCGGTTCACTAATAGCAATTCAACCGGTTTAAATTGAACCGAACTAAGCAACGATTCCCGGTTGAACCGGCCGATCAAATCCGATTTTCAAAACAGAGGCATCAAAGGAATCAATACATGCGTGTGTTTTCTTAAATTTTATTAAATTATGGTTTTAGTTCTTACACTATACTTAATATGGAATTTAGTTCAATTATTTTAACTTAATTTAGTTATTATAATTGCATGAAAATGTAATAACTACCATAACAATTACACTAACGTGTAATTATAAAGAATTAACATTGGATATGTTTGATTTAACATAAAAATCAATATGTGGGTTGATCCAGCCGACCCGTAATGGGCTAAAAGAGAGCAGGAAATGGACAAAACTGAAGGGATGGGTGAAAATGAACATCCCCTAACTCTTGTCCAATGACCAAAAGTTTCAATGGATGGTTTCTAATCTCTGTTAACAGCTCATATTACTGTCATTGTTAATTTGGTATTTGATCAGTAGTCCACGACGGTCCAATGCTGTAATCATTATCTTATACTTTTCAACATCTACAAAATTGTCACCACATATTGCTTAGCCCACTCATCTGTTACATTATGGATTAAAAAAAATCACGACGCACGTGGTCCTCACCAGTCACCACCTATACGTTTTCAACTACTCAGCTATGCTCTCGTAAGCTGCGCGAATGTCTTCTCTAAACAAATAGGAAAACCAACAAAAATGTTGTAGGCTGTTTAGTTTTCCAATATAGAGACTAATTTTTTTTATTTCTCTCATAAAATCAAGAATATTCAAGAACGTGTCTGCTACTTGTTAAGGGACTAATGATAAGGGAAGTATTTGGCTTGGTTCGTTCATTTTTTAATAAAAGATTAATTTAATTATACTTTACAATTTTTTAAAATTAAAACACAAACCAAATAGTATAGAAATAATGGTTTTCAGTTCAATTTGGTTTTACAATTTCTGACAGTAAATATATAAATTTAAACTCAAATCCAAATAAAGTAAATTTAAAATTTAAACTAGATGTAAATATATAAGTTCAAATATATAAAAAATATTTTAATTTTAATATTTTATTATTTAAATTTATCTTATAATAAATTCAAATGAAACTAAAATTGATGTATAAATTTATCCTTTTACAAAATTATGAAACTAAGATGGGTGTTTTTCTGGCAACCGACAGAAAGAGTTGCATATTTTTTTTTGTTTTGAATATTCAAAATAATGAAATTATTCAATTTTTGTGTTTAGACAAAAAATACGTTGGCATAATTTACTGTTTAAATTCACATAAGTGTTGACTGATGTGGGCTTACCTTTACCGACCAAAACAGCAGCCTGCAGCATTTTCCTCATTAACTCAAATCAAAACTCAAAGCCAAATATCTACAACAAATTCGAATCTCACTCTGAAACCTGTTTTTCCCACTCTCTTCTCTCTCACCTTCCAATTTTCTTTCCATCCAAACATGTCCCTCCTCCTCCTCTTTCTGCTCTCCATCCTCCCTTTCTCCTTATCTTCGCCAACTGAGCGTGAACTTCTCCTCCAGATCAAAGCCTCATTGGACCCAGACAGTCGCTTCTTGTCATCCTGGACGCCTTATTCCGACCCATGTAGCGCCGCTTCATTCGACGGGGTCGCATGCAACGGAGAGGGCCGAGTGGTCAACATTTCGCTGCAAGGAAAAGGTCTCTCCGGTCAAATACCGGCGGCTCTGGGTGGACTCAAGAGCTTGACCGGTTTGTACCTGCATTTCAACACGTTGAGTGGGGAGATACCCAAGGAGATTGCTACTCTCACTCAACTCACTGATTTGTATCTCAATGTCAATAACTTGTCCGGCGAGATTCCTCCACATGTTGGCAACATGACTAATCTTCAAGGTACTTAAAAAATAACTTTCTATTTTTTATATATTCTTACGCTTTGGAGGTTTAAAAAGTTGAAGTCTTTGGCAACTTTGCGTTATGTTAATTTTTTGTTTTCTAATAGCCGAAAAAGTTACATTTATAAAGTTATAATCTTTGATTCATGCTTTTCTTCTTTTTGGTGTTTCAAAAGTGCAGTAAACATCTTTAGATCTGTTTCCTTATGCAGATATGAGTTTGTTTGTAGGTTCCATATATATTATAAAGTATTTGATAGAAAATTTTCATGATATTAACATTAACCAACCGTGAAACAATTCTGGGTTCCTCTGGTTGCAGTTTTTCAGCTGTGTTACAATAGGTTGAGTGGGGGTTTACCAACACAGTTAGGATCTTTACACAAGCTTACTGTCCTTGCATTGCAATATAATGGACTAACTGGTGCAATCCCTGCAAGTTGGGAGATTTGGAGATGTTAACAAGGCTGAACTTGAGCTTTAATAATCTTTTCGGTTCGGTTCCGGTGAAGTTAGCCAATGCTCCTATGTTGAAAGTGTTAGACATCCACAATAACACCTTATCTGGCAATGTCCCACCAGGTACTCTCACTATTTGATGTTGTACACTCATCCTTAAACTTGTTGTCCTGTTTTCATGTGTTTAATCAGTATTTGTGGATGAAATGCAGCTTTGAAGAGACTGAATGCTGGGTTCCGATATGAAAACAATCTGGGCCTGTGTGGTGTTGGGTTCCCTAGCCTGAAAGGTTGTGCAGAATCAAGTAAGATATATGGAAATAGTCCCGAACCGTTCAAACCCACTGGCCTTAACGGGAAGAATATACCGGAGTCTGCTGATTTACAACCTGATTGCAGCAAAACTAACTGTTCAAGGCCATCTGAAAGTACGAAAATCGGTGTAGTAGTCTGGCATTGTTGGTGTTTTTCTTGTGCTGACAGTTGCTGCACTTTTCACTTATGCTTGGTACCGTCGGAGAAAACAGAGAATCGGGAGTGCTTTTGATGCATCAGATAGTCGGCTTAGCACAGACCAGGTCAAGGAGGTGAACAGAAGAAGTGCCTCGCCCCTAATTAGTTTAGAGTATTCTAGTGGCTGGGACCCCTTAGACAAAGGTAGGAGTGGGAATGGGTTTTCCCAGGAAGTTTTCGAGAGCTTTGTGTTCAATTTAGAGGAAGTAGAGCGTGCGACTCAGTGTTTCTCAGAGGCAAATTTGCTGGGGAAGAGTAATTTCTCAGCCATATATAAGGGTTCCTTGAGAGATAGTTCTGCAGTTGTAGTAAAATGCATAGCCAAAACAAGTTGCAAGTCTGATGAATCTGAGTTTCTACAAGGTCTTAAGATATTGACTTCGTTGAAACACGAAATCTAGTGAGATTTAGAGGCTTTTGTTGTTCAAAGGGCAGAGGGGAGTGCTTTCTCGTCTATGATTATGTCCACAGTGGAAATCTGTTGCAGTATCTTGATGTAAAGCAGGGCTGTGGAAAGGTTATCGAATGGTCCACTAGAATTTCGATCATTTATGGAATTGCTAAAGGTCAGTCGTCTTAAACATTTGACTTCTTTATGTAAAATTTTCAATTAAATGAGCTTGATAATGGTGGGAAAATGAATTTTTATTCCTACTCTGGGATTCTGATGATCTTAAACAGGTATAAGGTATCTGCATGAAAGCAAAGGAAGCAAACCGGCACTGGCTCACCAATATATCTGCTGAGAAAGTTCTTATAGACAATCGATCTAATCCCTTACTCTCGGATTCTGGTCTGCACAAACTCCTTGCAGATGACATTGTCTTCTCCACTCTCAAGGCCAGTGCTGCAATGGGATACCTTGCTCCAGAGTACACTACAACAGGCCGTTTCACCGAAAAGAGTGATGTTTATGCATTTGGTATGATTGTATTTCAGATACTTAGCGGAAAGCAAAAAATCACCCAACTGATCCGGCATGCTGCCGAGACATGCAGAGTCGAAGATCTCATTGACATGAATCTTGACGGAAAGTACTCAGATTCCGAGGCAACAAAACTCGGCAGGATCGCATTGCTTTGCACCCACGAATCTCCTTACCACAGGCCATCCATAGACAATGTGATACAAGAATTAGGTGGATTAATGAGCAGTTCATGAAAATTCTCAAGGGTTATTGCCTCGATTCGGCTATTACTAACCTCTGGTTAATGCCATAACTGAAGCTGCACTTTCATAAATCTAGACTGACAGCAATGTGCTTTACTAAGGACTTGAACTCTCTAAATGTATCAAAGTTTTTCATGTATTGCATCATTTCGGTTGTAATTGGATGTCAAAAGAATTAGTTAAAATGCAACAATGCTGACTTTTTTTTAGTGGTTTTCTCAGTTCTTTGCTTCTATAGTTAGAGGTGAGAAAAAGCTTACAAATAGGTTAAAGGATGTAGAATTTAAGGGATAAGACAGTTCTGGGGGCTGCTTTCTTTTTTTCGGTATGCACAATTTGGCAAGTAAGACAAATGGTGGAATATTTTTCAATTTTACTCTCATTCCCCAGCACGTGAAATCGTGGAAAATGACCCAAAGAGGACAATGAGAGGCAGCAGAAATGGCCAACTAGCTTAAGGACAGGTAATGAGTCGAAAGAATGATAACAAAGCCACCCCCACTACATAATGTTAAGACTCATGCTGTTTTCTGCAAATTACGGCAGGCCCTTTGCACAGTCGTATTGTGATTGGACAATCATAAAATGGTGATGAGAAATTACAGCTGGAAACCCTTCCCGGACCAGGGATTGATCTCCATGGGTATATTGAAATCAGATTTACCCAAGCCATCAACTTACTAATTCTAACCAACCAAGCCCATTTGAATTTTGTAAATATTGTAATTAGAGGGTGGGCGAAACTCTACTAAATTGTTTTTTGAATTTTTTGACTCGATTTGATGTTAAAAAATTTGACTAGACTTGTAATTTTATAAACTCGACTTGAATAAAATTTCAAATTTAAGTCGAGTTATAAAATTGAACTCTAGTATTTCAAAAAATTTAGTAATTAACAGAATGATTATATAAAACCGTTTAAATTTAAATCAAATAGTATCATAACATTATAAATATTTACAATTAAATTTAAAACGAAGCTCAAACAACTCGATTTGACTTAAAAAAATTTAAATAAAATTTAAGCTATAAAATAATACTCATCAAAATGAATAACTCAAAATATTTTTACTCGATAAAATAACCAGCCTAACATGAAATTATACCTTGAAAATAGCCAGCCTAACTCGTTACATTGGCATGTATTTTTATCTCGATAGTTTTATTTTTTAAAATCCACGTAAGTATTTTAATAAGAATAGCCAACAGTATTAACCAAATGATATCAAAAGTTAAATATATAAAATTAAAGTGTAAGAACTAAAATGTAAAATTAAGTATAATAAAACACTAAAACTGTGGTTTGACCAAAAAAAATGGCAGTACGGTACTGAATAATTTGAAGGTGATCTACATTATACATTTATTATTCTAAAAAGGTTTGAGAGCATGGTCTAAAATTTGTGACAAATAGAATTTGTCTTTTTCTGTGTTTTGTTGTCTTTTCGGTTCCAAAATTTTGTCTTGACTAATTAGGATCGACTTATGTCGCATATCTGATTTTAATAAATTAGATTTTAAGCAGAAATTTTCTACATACACAATGACTTAAACTCTAGGTCTTTTTCAAGTGATATCAAATTGTTTATCACTTGAACCAACCACTGGTGGTAATAGAACTCGATTTTTGAATCACACTGATTATCACTTTTTAAAATCAGACTCCCGTTGGTAATAAATTAATTTGAATATTTCATTTTTAAAAAAAATTATAATTTATTCTAAATATGAACTTGTGAATAATAAAATTAACTTGATATTTTCAACCGTAAGTGAAGAGTAATTATCCACTTATTTTATTCAACACTTTTCTTTTAAACTTTTTTTTAATGTTACCATTAAAAAATTGAAAGCTGATCATTTAAATCTTTATAAAATAGAAGAATGAAAGTAATTTTTTAAAATAATATATTAAACACACCCTAAGCTTGAAATGTCTGCTTCAGTTTCCAAGCATATGATACCATCTGGTAAACCAACCTTTGTATTATTTAAAATTACATAAATATATATGCTTCGTCAACAATCAACATGATACGTTAGTCAGCCCAAAACGGGTTTTATTAAATTTGATGAAGAAAAATGGAGTTATACCGCAAGTACTGACCTAGGAACGTCCTTGTCATGACATATTGTATCAATCTATAATACCGCCAACTTGTCCCCTACAAAAGTATAGTATATCAATTTGTGTACAAATATAATAATTATGATGATCATGCTTAGATTCATTTTTTAGATTTAGAAGCTTATAGTTATAATATCCTACTCGTCAATCAATAAAATAATTTAAATAAAATGTTGATATATTTAATTATTTTAATAGTACGAGGTGATTATAAAATAATATATATTTAAAATATTTAATTTATTATTATCAACACATATATATTTACTAACGTAATTACTCGAATATGAATCTATAAAAATATTCTTTTTTTTATAATTGAGATCATGCAATAGATTTTGTTTAAGGCTTTTTACATGCATGTGTTTGTGTAGTACATAGATTTCAGCCGATTAAGTTGTACTATAAGAGCTCTTATGACTCGTATCTATAAATGATAATATCAACCTTCAACATACACTATTTTAATGGTAACAATGATTAAACACGAGTAAAAGCATATATCCGGTTGGTTCAATTTTTATATATAAATATTTATTAAATCGTTAAAAATATAATAAATAAAATTAGTTTTATTCTTAAAATTGAAATAAAAAATCAAAATAACTTAAAAAAATTACTATTATTGTTATTATTAAAATCATTACGATTTATTAATAAATTTTAAAAAAAATTATCATTGTTAAATTAAACATTTATAAATAATTTAGATTGAATTATTTCATAATTGATGCTTTATTATTTTTAATAAAATTAAAATTTTTATTTAGATTTTTCCCGAAATTAGATTATTTACCACAAATATGCAATGGTTGATCCTTTTGTTATAGGTACTTTCCAGAAAGATAAACAATTATCCCTTAATTATTAAGGTTACTTGATTCGTACTCTTGATGGATTTGAACTTTCAATTTTAAAGAATTTCCCGGATCTCAAAATTTAATCTGAGTAATATTTAAATTTGGATCTCTAAATCAATTGAGAAGCTAGGATATATATATATATATACAAAAAAAAAGTATACACAGTTGAAGTTTCCGTGCGTACCTATACAACGGACAAAGGGTTGGAGGAAGAGGAAGACTTCAATTAATAGGGTGTTTTTTCTCTCTCTCTTTAAAAATGTTTGAACCAGTGGAGGATGCATTAAGCCCCCTAGGGGCCAAATGCATCTCATTATTTTGGAAAAGTAGTTTAATTTAACTTAATATGTTAACGAAAAAAGAAAAAAATTATAATTTTTGCATACTCATTATTTTTAAGAAAAAAAAAATTAAAATTTTGAACCTCATTCTTAAATTTCTGGATCCGTCACTGGTTTGAACCACTGTGAGCAATAAATATGATTATAGTTTTGCTGGGCAAAGCATATTCCAGCTCATTTACTTAATTAAAATCCTTATCTCTGTCTCCAAAATTAATATTGTTCATTACCATACTAATAAACATCTCTGTCCAATCCGACCAATAAAAACAATTGTAACTTGCTTTTATTTACACAAAAACTTTGTTATACTTATTTTATGGGTGGTTTTCTTTGAAACCAAACCTAAACAATACTTGTTGACTGAATCCCAAATTAGTTAATATTAATATTGTCGTAATATATGGAAAAATAAAATTTATTAAAAAATATAACAATTAACAGTAATGCTGTATAAGAGTTGACAAAATTAGATTAGATAAGTACGAACTCGCACTGATTGTACAAGGTCCACCCTCGTCTGCTTGAAAAGAACATTTCTTTTTTTTTTTGTTTTTGTTAAGCAAGAAGAAAATTAAGATGATTAGTAATATATATTTGCATAACTATCAATGTTATTTTGTTTAAAATTCTGATGTCAATAACATCTATAATTAATCACTAGTAATCTTTCTGACGAAAAGTTAATACTTTTTTTTAAGTGTCGGAAAGATTGGTAGGGGTGCTTATCGGTTATCATCTCAAAGCTTAAACACCTTTTAAAAATATCTCTGTTTCTTTTTTGCAAAGGCAATGTCAACGTTCGCCTTTCTTCTCAACGCTGCAACCATTTAAAACCCAACCTAATAGCTCCACCTCGATCAAAAATAAAATTGAAGAGGAAATTCAAGCCATAATGATCCAGATGGTTTGGTCTCAAGAAATAGCTTCAAAAGCTTATGTAGATACTGTTAAAGCACTGGTAGTGGTAACCTTTCGTTTTTCATACCCTTTTCTACTTATACTTCTAATTCTTTTTTGTTTTGACAGCGATTTCGTTTTCTGAGTTTGCAGTGTCCAAAAAGTTTCAAAGAACCGGGGGTGTCGGAGTTCCTATCAGCCATGGCCGCCGGCTGGAACTCGAAGCTGATCGTGGAGTCATGGTCATACGGTGGTCCCATAGCAACCAGCGTTGGCCTTGCCGTAGCAGCCCTTCACACGTGCGGAAGACACGTCTGCGTAGTCCCGGATGAGCGGTCGAGATTGGGCTACGTCGAGGCCATGAAGGAAGCCTGGACGATGTCGTCATCGACTGCGGTGATCGTCGGAGAAGCGGAGGAAGTGATGGAAGGGCTCCACGGCGTTGATTTCCTGGTTGTGGACTTAAATCGGAAGGATTTCGGTAGGGTTTTGAGGTACGCTAAATTGAGTCACAAAGGTGCAGTTTTGGCATGCAGGAGCAGGAGCGCACGTCATGAGGGAATTTCTGGGTTTAGATGGCATGGATTGCTTGAGAAAGGAACACGTGTCGTGAGATCTGTATTCTTGCCGGTTGGGCAGGGGTTACATATTGCTCATGTAGGGGCTAGCAGTGGGGCCGTGGGATCCAAGAAGAGTCCTAGCCGTTGGATTGAACTCATCGATCAACAATCAGGAGAGAAACATGTTTTTCGAGGCTAGAAAAGCAAGCCTTTGTAAATAGCTATGAATATCACAATGTATTTTTGTATGAATTTAAATCAACTCGGGTATCTTTTGGTGTATACTATTCTTATAATTTTTATTCATATTGATAAGATACATAACTTTAGGAGATAAATTTAATAATATGTTAAGTTATAAAAAAGAATAATGATAAAATTATTTAAAAAAATGATGATAAATTTAATAAATTTGTTTTGATGGTGTTAAAATAAAAAAAATATAGAGAATTTTCATCATTTTATTCCTCAACTTCAACCGTTTACGGTCAAGTCACTAAACTATATATAAACATGCATTCTAATAGCTCTAAAACATAACTAGTTAGAAATATAACAATAAAACTAACTTCTAATTTCTAACACTTCTCTTGGAGGGTGAAAAAATATCCTTTACCCCTAACTTGGATATTAAATAATCATTCTGATATGAACTCAAAGCTTTTGTGAAAATATCTACTAGTTGTTCTGCTATAGGTATGAACTTTGTAAAGATAAAGCATTCTTCAATCTTTTCTCTAATAAAATAACAGTCGACTTTTATGTATTTTGTTCTCTCATGGTAAATGGGTTAGTTGCTATTTAGAGAGCAACTTTACTGTCATAGTGTAACATAATTGGTTGTTTTCTATCAATACCAAGATCCAATAACAATTCATTCAGCCATACTAATTCTGCTAAAGCTACAACCATTCTCCTATATTCTGCTGCTGTGGAAGACCTTGCCACAATATGTTGTTTCTTTGATTTTCATGAAATTAACGAATTGCTAAGCTTAACATAAAAGCCTGAAACTAGCCTCCTTGTCACTGGATAAGATGTCCAATCCGAATCAATAAGAAACTAATTCACAGTTGTTCTTGACATCAAACAATATACCTTTTCCAGGATTTTTCTTGATATACTTTACAAATCTCAAAGTAGAATCCAAATGAGATTTCTTGGGCTGACTGCATAAATTGGCTTAGGTTATGCACATCAAATGTCATGTCAAGTCTTGTGAGTGTAAGGTAGATGAGCCTACCAATAAGTTCTTTAGGAATAAGATCATGTTACACATAATGTAATTTTAGTTTTACATAGATTTAATATTATTGGATGATTTAATAGATGATTGAGATTAACAGTAGGAAATGAAAATTTATTCACTGGGAAAAACAATGAGTCAATCTCAACCATCTATTTTCACTAATCAAACGATACTAAATCTATGTAAAACTAAATGAAAATATATGGCTGAGATTGATTCCTTATTTTTTTTTCAGTGAATATCTTCTCATTTCTTACTATTAATATCAACCATCTATTTTCACTCATCCAACGATTCTAAATCTGTATAAAACTAAATAGTTTTACATTGTGTATATGGGTTATGATCCACTTACACAGTGTAAAACTATTTAGTTTTATACATATTTAGGACTGTTAGATTAGTGAAAATAGATGGTTGAAATTAACTCATTGTTTTTTTTCCAGTGAATATCTTCTCATTTTCTACTATTAATCTATGTCATATATTTTTACTCATCCAGCGATCTTAAATCTATATAAAACTAAAGTTTTACATTTGTGTAACATGATCCTATCCCTATATATATATATATATTAGCTCATTCAAAACTCCATGGACAAAGTGAAAGATAAGATGAGGGTATATTTGGGCTTTAGCCAGTGTAACCCAACTCTGGAGCGATACCAAATGGCATTAAAATCCATTCAAAACCCTACTCCCCAGTTTACTATCGAGAAAGGAAACGTGTCAAATTATGGTCCTTTTAAATCATTTCTAATACTTTATCATTACTTTTATCCTTCTTTAGTAAAATCTGTTAAGTATTCGGTTAAAAATTAACTTCGAGAACAACTGAACAAACCCCCTTACTCATCAATCATCATGCTAACATTGATCTTTTATCTTGATAGCTTTTCTCCCTTTAGTTAATGGTATTAATTTTTTGACTAATAAATAACATTTTAAAAATAGATAGAAAATAATGACCAAATAGTTTCAATGGATTAAAAGTTACATAAATAGAACTCATAAAACAGTCTTTGTAATTAACGGAAGTGTTATTCTTCTTTGAGGTATTGAGTTTAAACAGATGTATCCAGAGGGCGTGCGTACCTTATAAATGATTAATAAAGATTATGAACTAATATTATTTTTGTAATAACCTCATGCTATTAAGAATAAAGCTATTCTGTAAACGAACAATAGACAACTTTTAACTTGTATTAGAACAAGACGAAGAAATTTAAGTTTGGATTTTATACGATTTCCCTTTGAAAAGGATTAGATATTCTAATACATCATGCTCAAAAGTCTTAACTCATTTAGTATTGGGAAACTGCAGTTGAATTACTCTTCTCTGTTTACACAATGAAAACGTAGATATTCTCATATGGATTTCAACTACCCTTTTTTAGCATTTAGCAGTTGGGTGTTGGTAGGCAAAAAAATTATTCTTAAACCACTCTAATTAATAGGTTGGGTGGTATCAACCAAATTATAACCTTTGGCATTTTCTGGGCTTCACATTAAGATTTTTCCCAAAATGTATATTGAAATTAATAGATTCGAACATTTGTATCTGCAGTTTATATGTATATCGTCAATAGTCAAATTTGTTTTCAATAATAGAAAAATATTTTAGGTAATATTATCATTATTTAATTTATTGTTGATTAATTTGAATTGAATTTTATAAAAGCTTATCAATAACGATCCTCTTATTCTAATTTTATCTATTCATGACGTCATACTTTGAACTCCTGATATTTGATTAAGAGATCTATACTTTATTTCACTAGAGTAACTGATAATTAGTGAAAAATTTAATGTATTTAATTATATATTTTCATTATAATTTAATGTTTACTTCAAATAAATATCACTTTTGAAAAATCCAAAGAAATATGCATTAATAATATTATGTTTTTTTCTTCTAATTTGATCATTTATCATTAAAAAATTAGCAGCGATGCTGACCTAGTTTTTAACATAATTTTCTCTTTTTTCATCAACAATTTATGTGTCATTTTTTAAAATTAGCTTTAGTTAAGTTAATAAAGTGATAATATTTAAAATTATATCATTATTTTATTAGTCGAATAAATTTGAAAAAAATGTGCTACCTGCATTAAGAAAATTTAAATTTAAATTTAAATTCAAACGCTAAACTTATATTTAAGTTAAACCATGATACCATCTCAAAATTATATCAAAATACTATTGGGATGGATTGAACTTGACTCCTGAAAAAAAATTTAATATTTAACCACAAGTCATATAATTTTTATATTTCTAACCAAACTAATATTTAGTTTAATCATGGATGTTAATAAGGAGAGAGAAAAAGATGTAAAAAAAATTATATTGACATTGACGTTAACTTTGAATAGTCGGTGATCAAAATAAAAAATATAATGTTAATTATAATTTTATAAAAATCAGTGAAAAAAATAAAATTTAGTAATAATTTGATTTTTAATATTATAATTAACCCTTATTATTTTAAAAAATAAATTAAATATCTAACCCCACCTCCTTACATAACAAAGAAAGTAATGTAATTTTCTCCGATAATATATATTATAAATATTAAATTAAATTAAACTATTCACCTTTCATTTACATCATAAAGTTTTAATTTAATTATATTATATTACTTAACTTTTATTATTAATGAAATAAGTCACTTGTATTAATATTGTTAAATAATTTAAATAATCACGTACCAAACGATCTCAGTGGTAAAAGATAGCACTTACACCATAATAATAATAATAATAATAATAATAATAATAATAATAATAATAATAATAATTAAACTGATGTTAAACATATATTAAATATAAGTGTTAATTTAAGTTTTTTTCATAAGAATTATTTAACAATGTTAATATAAGTGATTTAATTTATTAATAATAAAATGAAATAATATAATTTAATTACATTAAGGATGATCTAAATGAATGTTAAAATTAAATTTAGTGTGTAAATTACCCTAATTTTCTCCATATAAGAGATCTTCGCTAAATTGCAAATTTTCAACACATAAACCAAACCCAAAGTTTCTTTTGATATCAATGGAACTTCTATTGCCAAATTCTGTAAACTCAACCCCCTTAACAACTTTAGGCTTCCTGGAGAGAGCTGCCGTCGCCTACAGCGACTCTCCTTCCGTCGTCTACAATAATGTTTCCTACACATGGTCGCAAACCCACCGTCGATGTCTCCAGATGGCGTCGTCTTTGACATCCCTCGGCGTACAACGAGGCCAAGTGGTTTCAGTTGTTGCCCCCAATGTCCCTTCCATGTACGAGCTCCAGTTTGCTGTCCCCATGTCCGGAGCTGTCATTAATAACATCAATACTCGCCTTGATTCCAACACTTTGTCGACACTCTTACAACACAGTGAATCCAAGCTTGTTTTTGTGGATCACCAGTCTAGTTCGCTTATTCTTGAGGCAATCTCGTTGTTTCCGAGGAACACAAAGCCCCCACAACTGGTCCTCATTGACGACGAGATGGAGTCATCAGGAAGCAAAAGCCTATCGTCAACCGTTGATTTTCTTGATCATTACGAGGGGATATTGGAAGATGGTGATCCAAAATTCAAGTGGGTAAGGCCTAAGAGTGAGTGGGATCCAATGGTGTTAAACTACACATCAGGCACAACATCTTGTCCCAAAGGTGTGAGCTTAAGCCATAGGGCTACTTTCATAATCACCATGAATGCTTTGGTTGATTGGTCGGTTCCAAATCAACCTGTTTATTTATGGACTTTACCCATTTTCCATGCTAATGGGTGGAGTTTCCCTTGGGGAATGGCCGCCGTAGGAGGGACCAATATTTGCCTCCGAAAAGTTGACCCTCCATTGATTTACCATTTGATTAGAAAACATAAGGTGACTCATATGTGTAGTTCTCAACATGCTATCAAATTCACGAGACTTTGAGCCATTGGACCACCCTGTCCAAATTCTAACCGCTGGTTCACCCCCACCAGCACCAGTCCTATCCAGAACCGAGTCAATGGGCTTTGAGGTGAGTCATGGTTACGGGTTAACCGAAACAGGAGGAATCGTTGTCTCATGTGTGTGGAAAAAGGAGTGGAACAAACTTCCATCAACAGAAAGAGCCAGGCTAAAGTCAAGACAAGGAGTTAACACCGTCGCTTTAGCAGAAGCCGATGTTTTGGATCCCGAGACGGGGGAAAGTGTGAAACATGATGGGAAAACAGTTGGCGAGGTTGTTTTACGAGGTGGGTCTGTCATGTTAGGGTATCTCAAAGACACTGAAGGGACGTCCAAATGCATGCGTGAAAATAGGTGGTTTTACACCGGAGACGTCGGTGTAATTCACCCAGATGGTTATTTGGAAATCAAGGATCGATCCAAGGATATAATTATAAGCGGTGGGGAAAATATAAGCAGCCCCGAAGTTGAGTCGGTGTTGTATTCACATCCTGCGGTTAATGAGGCAGCGGTGGTGGCTAAGCCTAATAAATTTTGGGGTGAAACGCCGTGTGCGTTTGTTAGTTTGAAGAAGGATGGTGAGTTGACTCGGATACCGAGTGAGACGGAGATTATACTGTATTGTAGGGATAAGTTGCCGCATTATATGGTGCCCAAGACGGTGGTGTTCCAAAAGGAGCTCCCCAAGACATCTTCGGGGAAAGTACAAAAATTCATTCTCAGGGAAATTGCTAAGGCTATGAGTTGAATTGACTCGGTTTGGTGTTGTGATCAATTTATTTTACGTGTAGTGTCAACATTTTGTTCAATAATTGGTGCACGGTGGTTAAAAGTCTTAAATAATAATATAAATTGGTATAGAAAGAAATACTCTATCTGATATATTAATCAATTGGAAACAAGTTGAAGCTTGTAACTACAAAGTTTTCTTAAGACAAATTTTTGACGACTCCTATGGTGCTTGAGATCGTTAGTCGTCTAGCTCACAAGATACAACAACTAGATGATTAGATATAGTTGCACATCTGCAGAGATCACGAACCCTTCGACTATCACCGAAAACTAGAGAAGAAAAAATAATTCTTTTTAAATTGTGTTTAACGTAATAGGTTTACACGATATTTATAGAGTTTTACATCAGAGAATAATTGAAAATAATATATTCTAAAAATTAAGGTCATTAATAAGTATTCAAATAAATTCAGAAGGAAGCCATTAATATTGTATTTAATCGAATATATTCTAAAAATTAAGGTCATTAATAAGTATTCAAATAAATTCAGAAGAAAGCCATTAATATTGTATTTAATCGAATATATATTTGTGAACTGCAAGATATACTATATTAATATTCAAATTTAAGGAAATCATAGTATATCCTATTAATTCAGAATATTCAAAAGATATGATACATTTATGGGGGGGGGGGGGAAATTAATTCATAATGGGTAAAATAACCACAAGCCCTGACCTATCCGAACATTCGCGTCGCCCACATTGTGCAGGTACATCCTGAACCCCGATGAGTTCAACAAGCTTTGATTTGCACCCCTCTTACGCCTGCGTGCAATGTACAATTTCAATTCAAGTCATTAATAACCAGTAAGTGGGTTGGTGTTATATAAACTATCCCCGTACATATGAGATACCGTTGTAAAGTTCTCATATAATAGAATATGAATCAATAAATTCTTCATTTGAATCTTTACCCATTAAAAATATGGCTCAAAGTTTCCAATTTATCATAACTTTTCTAACAATTATGATTATCTTGAATGTGTCATTTAATTTTTTAACTGTATAGTACGAATAAATGACCTCATAATTTAAAAAATTGTTGTTGTTTTTAGAGATTTCGAGTTTAAGTACGATGTTTACAAAATTATTTGAGTGTTCATTGTTAAATAATTGAAAAAATCTTTTGAATAGATATTACGTTGTAGTCACTCAAGTTAATAAAAATATATTATTTTTTAATAGTATAAACTACAACAAATTTGAAAAAATCATTCCCTTTTAATTAAAATTACACGTCATTCATTTTTTTAGCATTTAGAGGTTGGCATTGAGAGGGAGAGAATTAAATCTCTAATGACAATTTCATAGGGTTGGTGTCAATCGACTTATAACCTTTGGCACCTTCTGGGGTTAACTTATAAATTAAAAATTACTTGATCTAGTGAAGAATTTAAGAGTTAAAATGATAGTTTGGTCGGCATTAAATTATGAATTCAATTCAATACAACTTCTATTTATTAAAATGTGAAAAGAGTAAAAAAAAAAGCGACATAATTATAAAATATGAAAAAAAATTAAAACATCTAATAGTTAAAATTATCAATAAGAGTGCGAAAAAAACTGATCCGACTGATTCGATCCATTGATTCGAAAATTTGAATATTTGATTTAATTTTTAATTTTCAAATAATACAGATTAAATATTTAAAAAATTAAATAATTAAATTAAATATGAATCAGATAAATTTTAATTTCAAATCATCCGAAAATTGAATTAAAAACTGAGCCGCTAAAAAAAATTTAGCTAAAAAGTCCATATTTCTCATTCAAAATTTAGCTAGGTCCAGCCAACCAGCCCGCTGCTAGCCTGAAATGCCCAATGCCATAGCCTTAAATAATTGAATTTCTCATTCAAAATTCACTCGACTTCAAATTCCAAATTAAGCTAAAAAGTCCATATTTCAATTGAATTTCTCTGTCAAAATTCACTCCAAACTTCAAATTCCAAATTAAGCTAAAAAGAACGCTTCCATATTTCAATTGAACGCTGCTAGCATGATTTTTTTGACAAATTTTAGATGACAATATTTCCATAATGTTTTATTTGAAGACAAAAAAACACGATTAAAATAGTCATTTTTGTCCTTATCTTTTTTTAGGAGTATTTTGATTTTCGACATTTTATTTTAGGGTAAAATGACTCCTATTTTGAAACGTTAATTATTTGTTAACTAACAGTATCAATCCATAGATGGATCTTTTTATCTCAAAATGAAATGTTGGATGCCAAAATACTCTAAAAAAAATAATTAATTAAAATTACTATTTAATCAAATATTATGATTTTTTTTATTTTATGTATAAACACCATGATATTACATTTAACTTCTTTAAATAAATCTCAAACAAAGGTAGATGGAGGTGTGTAGAGCATGGTAAAATACGGAAATGGAGTTCAAATCAAACTTTCTTTAATACCATGTAGATTAAAAAGAAAAAACTTCCGAAACTGAGAATTTTGTGTGACATGAAGATAGAATAAAAGAGTTTAAGGGGAGAAAAAAGAGAGAATTTTATGTTGAAAACACAATTTAAATTAAATTATGGTGTTTTTGAAATGGCTCAAAATGTAGTTTCTGTACTTTTAACCAAGAGAGTAAAGATCCTTTAATGTTGTCTGGGATACACTAATTACTTACATTTGAACTCAAATATATTAAGGCAAAATGTCAAAATTAATTTTAATGTTTACTTTTATTATTTTTTTAGTATTGACTTGACACATGTTGTATCATTAACTTAAGTGACACGGTATGTGAAAAGCCAATACTTTAATATATTTAAAAATATCACGTTAGCGATATGTGTCGACCGTTAGTTAACTAACGGTTTCTATCTAACATGGACCCTTATATTCAAAAATTAAAATATTGAAAGATAAAGTGTTAAAAAAAAGACTAAAATTACCATTTGAACAAATGTTATTGACTAATTTTGACATATGCGATATATTAAATCACTTCGTGTACAAACTAATTGACATAAACTCGGGTTCTAGAAATCAAAACCTCGGAGTTTAAGCGTTGATGTCTTTGGGAAATGGTGAATTGATCCTAAAAACATGTTCCTCACCCGTCCATTTATCTATTTTAACAACCCAATGGCTTCTTTTTCTGGGATTAACTCCATCATCACCCTTCTTGTGCTCCCCTTTTCTAATCACCAGCAGGCCTTCTCCAATGGGGAGAAAATAGGTCCTAAATCCTTCAATACTACTGCTGCAACCTGCAGGTCCCCTTCGAAGGGCATTGTACCCTACAATAAGGGCACTTCCTCCATGCTTTGCACCCTCTTGTGCTGCCTTCAGTACTGTCTTATGATCAGTTATGTTACAGTCAATAAGCACAAAATCTGCGTTTCTGTAATCATTTAGAAGCTTCTTGGCATCCCCAATGACAAAGCTGATGCAATCTCCATAGTTTCTTAGAGCACATTTGGATGCTTCAAAATAGTCAAGACTGTTTAAGATGCACACCACTCGGCCGCCGGTTTGACGTGCCGCCGCCACGAGGGCTAGCGCGGTGGATCCAACGATTTTAGCGCATGTCATGACCATGAGCTGTGCGTTGTTTCCGGCCGCAATGGCCGACATGAACTCAGCTACGCCGGGCTCTTTGCCTCTTCTTCCCTACGAAATACAACAAAATATATATACTTCAGAAGAGAAATTATTTGGCAAGTGCAAATAGAATTAATACAAGTGATCGGTTTTGCTTACCATATTGACGGCTCGGAGATAAGCTTTGGTGGCATTCTCAGCAGACCAACAACAAGCCATTTTCCCCTACTGTCTTAGATTTTATTCTTCTCTTGTTTCGGACTTGAAAGTATGTTCGGTAATAGAACTATACCTTTGGTTGATACTTGAGAGAGAATGCCAATTATATATATATACATATATATATATATATATAGTGAAAAAAAAAAGAATCCCTTGAATTTCGATTCATTGGATTCAGAAGGTAGTTATGATAAACAAATTGAAATATATGAATTTTGATAAAAAGATGAAATTTCAAATATGTTGAGATATATAGGAGGAAAAGGCTGAATAAAAAACAATGCCGCCCCACCCATCCAACACCGTCTTCCTCCCTCTTGGATTATAATATTTCCATCGCATGCAAACAACTGAGGTAGGTTCTTATTCAACACATGCACCCACATGACAACTGTCAATGTCTTTTTTCAAAAGGAAAAAAAGACAATTAAAATATGTCGGACCAAACCCCGTTGTCATAGAAATTCGACTCACTTAAATGAACAAAAACTCAAAAGCCTTTGAAAATTAAGCGTGAGTAGGTGTTCAGTTGTTAGTCCTTCATTTCAGGGATCGATCTAGGGATCGCAACTTTCTAAAAATTTTACTTTTTCATATTTTTTACGAATTATTTAATTTTATACTCTTAAATTTTTAATTTAACTTTTAATTCATATCATGAATATAAAATTTTGTGTCTGTCCTTGTCCTGCTTCATAACGGGCATGTTGTATGATACAATGAAATACCCATTATTTCATATGGCCCTACAAGTGATGGAAACAATATGAAAACTTTGTTGCTCGGACGTTTACATCCTTATCTTCCACAAGTGTTTCTGACTGTCTTTTGTCTTGTCCGAAGTTATGAAGGATAATGTCATGTCCCCCTCGCACTTGCTGGGAATTTCAGTCAATTGCTTAAAGATAAAACTCTGACATTAATGGTCTTAAAGTGGAACCGGAAATTTCCTCGACAGTTGTTGAAAAGGAAAAAAAAGGGTTAAAAACATGGATGTACCGCGCCATTAATAATTATTCATTATATTTTAAGATTTAAACTTGTGAACTAAATATTTTTGTTAATAAGATGATATGATACCAACTATATAACTAAGCTATGTTTTGTTCTTTGCTAACTGTATATTGTTCTTTGGCTTTCTTGTCTAAACAAGACAAAATGATAATAGATTTAATGCAGCTGTTATATGTTGTACCTAACTTTGGTATCATATTTGAGCTACAAAACAGAAATGATATCGTGACGGCCTAACTATAAGTCACGAATTTAAAATCATGGTCAGCACATTGTCTCGAAACTATTTACCTTAACTTTTGTCTGAAAATCAAGATCCAAATTTAATAATCGAGTTCTACGAATCATTCCCTGCACCGATGGCGAGCCGCCCCTGCTCTTTCTTTATAATTTTGGTGGCCTTCCTAGATGCTGATCACGTTGCAGAAACTTTGGTTTTCGCTTAAACCACTCCCCAAATATTCACATGTTTGTTGTGATGTCCACTACAGGATTTTAAATGATGCGCGTCTCCCCATGCAATGCTTTTATTGCTTAAAATCAGTGAAAATTTATGGAGATAACACAAAAAAAAATCACCTCGACGCACTTTATTTACATGTAAGACGTCCTTTTATCTTTATTTATAAATCTAATATTCTTGTAGGAATGCACATCCCATGCACCGCACCTTACGTTGATCTGACGTCACGTGAGGAAAGGCGCAATCCATACACCGCGCCTTGTGAAACGTGTAAAAAATCGGGAGTTAGTTTTGTAAATATTTTTAAAATGACCTAATATGTAATTAATTTATATTAGAGTGATATTGTGTAAAACTGTCAACTTTATTTATTTATTTTTTGTGTGTGAAAAAAACTTTCTAAATTAAAATCTTTAAATATTCTTTTGAAAATTATTTTAGAACTCGATAAATTTTTATTTTTGTATGAAATTACACAATACGTATAATTTCGTATAGGAAAACTTTGAGGGTAAGTGTTTTAAAATATGAATAATTTTATAAAAGTTTTATGACTATTATTTCTTTTACAAAATGATGATGATGATGATAATAAATATTTTATAATTTAAAAAATTATAAATTTCATATATTTTTGAAAATTTTATTGACTTTTAAAATTATTTGTTTAAAAATATAAAAAATATTAAAATAAACTTTTAATTACAATTGAGGGATCAAATGAATTATTATTCATTAATTATTATTTTTAACAACAGTTAATAATGTTTATTTATTTTTAATAAAATTATTTTGATTTTTGCATGAAATTAAACAATATATATAATCTATTATAGGAAAACTTTGAGGGTAAGTATTTTAAAATATGAATAATTTTATAAAAGTTTTATAACCAGTATTTCTTTTATAAAATGACGACGACGATGATGATAATAAATATTTTATAATTTAAAAAATTATAAATTTCATATATTTTTGAAAATATTATTGAATTTTAAAATTAATTGTTTAAAAATATTAAAATAAACTTTTAATTACAATTGAGGGATCAAATGAATTATTATTCATTAATTATTATTTTTAACAACAATTAATAATATTTATTCATTTTTAGTAAAATTAGAATTTATTATTTATTTTATATTTTTTAAAATTAATATTAGAAAATTGATCCCTCGAGGTGATATTTTTTAGCCATACATTCTTTTTTTATTGAATTTTATTAACTTTTAATTCTTTTTTTATTGTATTTTTATTGATATTTTAAAAAAATGAATAATAATTCATTTGACCTCTCAATTGTAATTAAAAGTTTATTTTAATATTTTAATATTTTTAAACAATTAATTTTAAAAGTCAATAAATATTATTAAATGTTGAAAATAATATCACACAAAAACATAAATAAGCAAAGTTGACATTATTATACAAATATCATCATAACAAAAATTAATTACATATTCAGCATCATTTTAAAAATATTTACAAAATTAGCACCCGATTTTTTACACAATGCACGGTGCATGGCCGCTCCTTCTTCCACGTGGCGTAAGACGCGATGCATGGGCCGGACCTTCTTGCAAAGGGTGTTAGATCAGTAAATAAAGATGAAAGGGTGTTTGATAGGTAAATAAAGTTAGTCAGGGTGATTTTTGGGTGTTATAGCCAAAAAGTATTAGGTATGTAAATGAGATGGGTAAATCACGAGTCATTCGAGATCGAAGTTTGGTCAATTTTTTAATTAAATGAACTCGAAGCGGGCTCAATTCTATTCAAGTTTTTTCGAGTTCAAGTTGAGTTTCAATTTTATATTTTGAGTCAAGTTTGAAAATTTAAATTTTATGAGTATTCGAATTGAATCGAGTTTCAATTTTTATTTCAAATTGAAGTAGAGCTTAACAACTTTAAAATCGTAAATTTTTTAATCGAATCGAGCTCGATAATACTCAAACTCGACTCAACTAATTTACATACCTACTGAGTATAAGTATTACTATAGCTTCACCACGAAAAAAAAGCAAAATTTATTATAGATTCACCGGCCAAGATAATAAATAAATATTTTAATTTATAATAATATGATATCTCAACACCCCATAAAATATATGTTAAAATTGTCAAATTTAAAGTATCTCGATTGTAAATTCAAATTCAGGTATCAAACTTCCGCAACCACAAGCCAATCGAAATCAACAAAACTTTTAAGTTAGAACATTTGGGGTTTACGTTAATTTTGGACAGTTCGTCATCTTTAACAAATGTCGTTTTTGAAAAAGTATAAATTATTTTTTATTATCTTATAAGTATTGTTTTTTATTATAAATATTAAATATAATAACTTTTAAATATAATAACAAATATTAAAACATTATATTTTATTAAAATAATAGATAATATTAGACAAAATTGCCCAGATAATGATGTCAAATAAAGTCAATATATTTAATATTGATTTAAATTGTGATATATTAATTGTTTATATTATATAAATTTTTGAAATATTTATTCATTTAATCGTTTTTCTGTTTTTCCCTTCACTTTAAAAGTAGTCGTTTTTGTTTTTTTAACAAACAACGATATCATTATTAGCGTTGATTATCGATTGTATGTATTTATTATTTATTATTTACTTTATTATATTATATATTTATAATTTTAGTTTTTAATAATTATACTTTTATGACTTTTTTTTATGATACGTTTTTTTTGTTTCACCATTTTTATTAAATTTTGTTAGGATTGGATTTGAAGTCTGTTCGACTGATCACGATGATGCAATTGTTATTTTGTTGATCTTTCCTGTTTTGGAACATTTGATTAAACTTGGATACACGATTTGCGTCCCTAGATAGTTTTCTCACAACGTTCGATTTTTTATCTGTGATTTTCAGTGGTCTTTTAGTAGTTTAATCCCCTTTTATGGTTCATTTGCCGATGAAGTCAGATTTGTTTATATATGTCTTTTTTTTTTACAAGTTTTTTTGATGTATTTTAACCATTTTTATATAGTTATTGTATGATTTCGGGTGACTAGTTTAGTATGTCAATTATTATAAAAAAATATTTTAATTATACGTTCATGTTACGAACTTTATTTCAATTTTAAATATTTTCTCTTTTAAATAAAACTAATAGCTCTATTTACATAAAAATATTTATTTATTTATTTTTGATTAAATAGAGAGTATTATATCTTCAAAGTAAATATCAAAATTTAAACTCACATAAAATAGAATATCACTAGCATACTTAACCCCTCAACTAATTAATTAATCTAAATATTAATTTCTTTTTATAATATCAAATCGTCATTGCATACGCACGAAGGTCCAAGAAATGAATGTGGTAGACTATTTTAACACACTGCAGCCGTTGAAAAGACTCCCATAAACCTGGCCGAAAGAAGCCATACTTTAAAGTGCAGGTGGGAAATCAGTCGCTCAACCACGCTGTGCCTATATAGAAGCTAAACAATACTACTTTGGGGGCAAGCACATGATACATATACAACACATTTATCTGAAAGTGAGAGACATAGATTATAGGGATATTAATGGGGGAAGATAAAGGAACTCTTTGCGTCACAGGAGGGACAGGCTATGTTGCCTCCTGGCTCATTAAGCTGCTTCTCCATCAGGGTTACTCTGTTCATACCACAGTTCGAGCTGATCCGGGTAAACTGATACTATAATTTTTTTTATAACTACTGGTATCAATCTAATTTATATTAATCAATAATCCCTTTTGAGTTATTTTTAAGCCCCGCTATGTGCAGGAAACAAGAGAGACCTTAGCTTCCTCTCCAGCCTGCCAGGAGCCGACGAGAAGCTCAAAATTTTCACAGCAGATCTCGACCGTCCCGATAGTTTCGACGCGGCAATTAAAGGATGCAAAGGAGTTCTCCATGTTGCCGCTCCCGTGGATTTCCCGGCCAAGGATCCAGAGGCAGTAGTGACACAAAGATCAATCAATGGATCGCTAGGCATCTTGAAGTCATGCTTAAGGTCGAAAACAGTGAAGAGGGTCGTTTACACTTCTAGTATCGCCGCTGTATATAACAACATTCACAACAAGGATGTGGAGATGATGGACGAGAGTTACTGGTCCGATGTGGATTGCATTAGAGAAACACTTGATCCAAGCGAAAGCTCTTATGCCATTTCCAAGACATTGACGGAGAAAACAATGTCTGAATTTGCAGCACAACATGGATTGGATCTGGTGACTGTCATTCCTCCTATGGTTCTTGGTCCCTTCATATGTCCAAAGATGCACGGTACAGTGCGCGCAACACTGGCTCCCATCCTAGGTATAAGTTGAAGTAATCTTGATTTCGTTTTTTTAATATAAAATATTTATATCCGACACTCGTATCAATCGCATATTCGAGTATCTGTTCAGGGAACAAGGGGGACTATCATTTTCTTATCAATGCTGCAATGGTGCACGTTGATGATTTGTCGAGGGCACTTATCTTCTTGCTAGAGCATCCGGAGGCAAAGGGGAGGTATAATTGTTCCTCGGACACTGTAACTATTCAACAAGTAGTTGAAATTCTTTCAACTTCTCATCCAGAATTCAGAATTGCAGAGTGAGTAAATCAGTTGGACCCAACACCAAAATTTGACCTTTAAACTCATATAGATTGTATTATTAATCTTGGGATTTATTAATATTCTTTGCAGATCTGTAGGAGAAGCTAAAGGTCCTAAATTGCCTGGTTTGTCGTCAAAGAAACTCATGGATTTGGGCTTCAAATTTAAATACGGGGTTAAGGATATGTATGAGGGAGCCATTCAGTCTTGCAAGGAAAAAGGGTTGTTGGAGTAAACATATATGACTAAGTTTGACAATATGTATCGTGGTGGTAAACGTTTGCAAACAATGTGAACTGATTGTTTTCATATTGCATTTTGGTCCGACTTGATTTATCTTCAGTTGAATTTTCATGATTCGGTGAAGTTCCGATATCAGTACAATACTTTGTTGTTTGAATATATATATATATATATTTGATGGACTGATAATGAAGTAAAAAGTTTCCAAAAATGAGTTGAGGATGTTGTAAATTTGCAAGACTTTGATTGAAAAGGCAGTTCTTCAATTTGCAGCAGAACATGGGTTGGATCTTGTAACCATCATCCCTTCTTTGGTTGTCGGTCCTTTCATTTGTTATCTGTTAGTTTTTCCACTAAAATTGCAGAGATCAATTTAACTCCGTTCAGGGAAAAAGGATGAGTTTAGTTTTCTACTAAATATGTCAATGGTGCACGTTGATGATTTAGCAAGAGTATTTATCTTTCTCCTCGAGCATCCTGGGGCAAAAGGGAGATATATTTGTTCCTCGGACACAGTAACTATTCAAAAAATAGTAGAAATTCTTTATAATAATCATCCCGAATTCACACTTCCAACAGTAGAGTGAGTACCAATTTTTGTTTTACCGTAGCATTTTCTCAACAATTTAAAGCTTAATTACCCTTTTGATCTTGGGGATTAATTGTTTTTTTGGTTTATCTTTTTTCAGGACACTAGCAGAAACTGAAAGTAGTAAAATGCCTTGTTTCTCATCAAAGAAACTCGTGGATTTGGGTTTCAGATTCAACTATGGGGTGGAAGATATGTATGATAGAGTTATTAAGTGCTGCAAGTAAAAAAGGGTTTCTCTAGTAAGGTCATGAACAATATGATTATGTATATCGTAGTGAAGTTCATGAAGATCTTTATCTCTGGTTTAATAACAGGAAAATCAATGTGTTTTCTGTTAGATTCTTGTTTTACTGAAGAATGAACTTGTTCGTATGTTTATTTCTTAATGAGAAACAAATAAATGTCATGAATATATCATCGATCGTACAATCCGATTGAGCGTCGTTAATTCTTCGTCTGAATTTTCGCTTATCTAATGGTATGGACTTAATTTTCAACAAAAAAAAAAATGGTATGTACTGCCCAGATTTAAACATTGCCAAAACTGACGGACAATCCAGTAAATTAACGGCCATTCTCACACTGCGCCATCTTTCACTCGTACAATTGCAAATGCACGCACTATTTTTCTTTCCATTTTCTCTCCAGTTTTTCTTTATCGTTATTTTCTTTCTATTTTTCCCCTTCGACTCTTCGATTCTTTTAATTCTATGTTCTTTTTTAGATCTGGAAATCATCTTGTTTTGCTTGAAAAAAATCCACGGATTTCATAATCTGTGATGTCGTTTTCGGATTCCGAGCACGGTGGTGGAAAGGAATACAAGGTCTTTCGTCAGTTCAGCCGCGATCGTAAGTCCTCTCCATTTGAACTAATTGTTTTCCTTTTTTTTTTTTTGTCTCCCAATTATTTTCTGTTTGTTTCCCTGGAATCTCAAGATTTTGAAACCTCAACTTAGAAGTTTAGAGATCAATTTGCATTCTCCGTATCTGAACTAATGCTCATGGATTACTATTGTATCTACTATTACTAATACGAAGAATTATTACGAGGATAGCGGTTTCTGATAACAGAGGTTAACACTAGCATATAAATGTGATCTCTTACTATTCAAGCATCGGTATCTGAAGGACTTTGGCTTATCATTTTGATGACCGATATTCGTATTTTCGCAGGGCTATTATACGAAATGCTTGGAGCTTCATCATCTGATGGTGGAAAATCGACTTGGAAGGTACTCATAATGGATAAAGTGACCGTCAAAGTGATGTCTCATTCATGTAAAATGGCAGATATCACAGATCAAGGAGTTTCCCGTAAGTCTTTTTCAAACATTTACGACAATAATGAAGCAAAATTTAATTCTATTTTTTTTCCAATTTGGAACTTACAATAGATTTTTCTACATTTCAGTGGTGGAAGACATTTTCAGGAGAAGACAGCCATTGCCTACCTTGGATGCTATATATTTCATGCAGCCAACAAGAGAAAAGTAAATCTTCTTTATCTTTTCCTACTGAATTTCGTTTTACTTTTAATAACATGTTGATATTCGCTTTTGACCTCTTCTCGGCTCGGTTGCAAAAGCTGTAACAATATTTCAAAACTCAGAACCTATTTTTAACACCATCTTTTGGTAGCATGCAGTATTATCATGTTCTTATCTGATATGTCTGGAAGGGAGCCTTTATACAAGAAGTACGTGAATGATTTTTCCCAGAAACTTTGTTCTATTTGATTAGTGGTTTAGTTCTTTCAGTTTGGAATGAAATTGTCTGATAATTTTCTCTGGTCTCCATCCCCTTTTTCATCCAGGGCATTTATATTCTTCAGTTCACCTGTTCAAAAGGAATTAATTAATCACATCAAAGCCGACACAAGCGTGTTACCTCGTATAGGTGCATTAAGAGAGGTCTAATTTCTTTTAATATTAGTTCTTTCAACATTTTTTACTGAGATTATTCTTTTTTGATTTATCATCTAATTTCTTGTTTGATAATATGCAGATGAATTTGGAGTACTTTCCTGTAGATAGTCAGGTAAGGCAACGGAATTTATTACACTTGCATGTTTCTATGCCTTTATATCTATTATAGCAGAATCTTAATAATCTATGATGGGTATTTGAAGGACACAAAACGTACCATTCAACGCTAATTTTTATGGCTTATGTGCCATAAATGATACCATTGAAGTTATAGTTCAAATGTACCAGATGTTTGATTACCGAAGGTATAACCATTGTGTTCTAGGACTGGAATCACAAATGTTTTTGCGTGCAACAGGGAACAATGGTCTAGGAGAGTGATGATCATATAAATTGCCAATGAGCTCCAGTACTCAGTAGTTTGGATTATGGTCTTAGATTGAGTTAAGGTCGGGTTAATTATTAGAAAAGTACATTTATCCACCAAGACTTTTTAATGCAGGCGTTCATCACTGATCATGATTCAGCCTTGGTAGAACTTTTTAGTGAAGATGCAGAGAAGTCTAAGAATTTCGAAATTTTGTTGAACGTAATGGCAACTCGAATTGCCACAGTTTTTGCCTCGTTGAAGGTGAGAATGGTATAAGAAATTAGTAAGCAACTATGGTACTTAAATTAAAAGTGAAAGTATGATCTGACTCACTAATGAATGCATGTGCTGTTAGCTTTAACAATTTATGCTTTATATGCCTTGTAAGCACATTTTATGGCGATTTTTCTTGTGAAAGCAACACTTTCCTGGAAATAAATATGCTTACTATTAAACTAATAACTCGGTTTGGATTTTTCAGGAGCTTCCATATGTTCGATATCGTGCTCCCAGGGAACGAGATGGATCTCCAGAAGCAACCCGCAGTTTAATTCCTTCAAAGCTTGCCGATTCTATTTGGCAATGTATTTCAAATTACAAATCTATTCCTAACTTCCCTCAGACCGAAACATGTGATTTGCTTATCTTGGATAGATCTGTTGATCAGGTTAAGAATACTTATTCTTGGCATCACTTTCTATTTCTGAGCCATGTGAGGTTGATTTTGTTGAATGATATGCCACTTTGCATTTCTCAGATTGCTCCAGTGATACATGAATGGACATATGATGCCATGTGTCATGATTTACTTGAAATGGATGGAAACAAATATGTCGTAGAGGTAAGTCGTCTCGTTAAATTGCATTTTCAGATTTTCTATCTGCCCTCCTTTTTCTGTTTCGAAATTTGATTGTATAACCCATGTTTCCTTAGCTTCCTGGCAAACATGGTGGCCCACCTGAGAAAAAAGAGGTCCTTCTTGAAGATCATGATCCAGTTTGGCTTGAGCTTCGTCATGCACACATAGCAGATGTATGTCTCATGCACTTGTATTCTCTTTTATCTGGAAAGAACATAACTATAACGCTCTTTTCCTCAATTGTCATGTTAGGCTAGTGAGCGCTTGCACGAGAAGATGACCACCTTTAAATCAAAGAACAAAGCTGCAAATATTCAGAGGTTAGTGGCTTCACTGCTGAACTTTGAGAAATTATAAGAAATCATGTATCTGACATAGTTATAGCATGTAAACTTATGAAAATTTTTACTCTTAATCTTAAGCTTGGAAATAGGCAGGAAGTTTGTTTTTTATGTGACAGTAACATCTCTTGTAAACTTCATAAATAGAATTTGTTCAGTGATATGGCCTGACACAAAGTACTTCTGTGTAATGCAGCGCAGTTTATCATTTTGTTTTCTTATTCTTCATTTTTCTTGATGTATCTTGTCCGACCTAAATTTAGACATGGATATGGAGATATGAAAATCAAGCACCCTCTAAATACATGAAAAAGATAAGAAAAAATATATACCTGTGTCAGACACATTATACCCAAGTCTCACGCTGAAACCCTAGTAACTCGGGTTTACAAACATGCATATGGTTAAAGGTGACAATTGCTTTTACTTTACATTGCATCTTATATCTCTCTACTGGTAAATTTAAGTTGTATAGGGATGCAACTATACCATAGATTCTTCTGTTGAAGTTAAGTTCATTGCAGAGATGGTGAAATGTCTACACGAGACTTGCAGAAAATTGTGCAAGCTTTGCCACAATATAATGAAACAGTCGAAAAGCTCACTCTGCATGTTGAGGTTGGCTTCTTATTGAATGCACTATTATATATTTGCGTCTGGGATGTATGTATCCATTCTGAAATTTATGACCTAAATAAGAGAAACCAATATGACTGAGTTTTAGCCACTAAAACTCTTACTTTAAGGACAAATAAAAGATACGACCACTATTTTCTTCAGGGTTCGTGCTCTAGCCTTATTGAGCTGTGTTCTTCACACATTTGAAAATAAAACCTGTCTCAGATCTTCACTCATGCATGGTTTTAACCTCAAGAAAAGACCTTAGCTTGATATACATTCAAAGTATTTGAGTAACGATAATAGGCAATTAAATACAGTTTTAAGGTGGTTGCAGTTCTTGAAATGCATGGTGCAGATACAAATATGATACTTTTGCAGATTGTGTTGACTTATCATTTCAATTACAGATTGCCGGAATACTCAACGAGTGTATTAGGGATATGGGGCTTCGTGATCTCGGGCAACTAGAACAGGATCTTGTTTTTGGAGATGCTGGATCCAAGGAGGTCATCAACCTTCTGAGGACAATGCAGGTAATGCCATGGATTGATGATCATATAACATTTTATATTGTATGATCGATCTTTACTTTTTTTTCTCTCTCTTAATATCTCACCACATTCAATATTTTAATCCAATACAGGACGCATCTACCGATAATAAATTGCGTTTGCTGATGATTTATGCTGTTGTGTATCCAGAGAAATTCGAGGGCGATAAAGCTACAAAGCTAATGCAGGTAACTACTGCAGTCCATTTAGTTGGTTATATTATGGAGAAACCATGGGCTTATGCTTCTAGTTATTAAAAAATGAACTGTTCTTGGCTTTTTTTTTTCTATTTATTCATCAGTTGGCTAAATTAACAACAGAAGACATGCAAGTGGTGAACAATATGAAATATCTCGGAGGACCACCAAAAAGTAAAAAGCAAAGCTCTGGTTTCTCGCTGAAGTTTGATGGTGGCCAAAAGGTAAACCGATAAGCTTTTAGATAACAGAGGAAATTAGAGTAGGATCCAGCATTCAGCCCATGAATCAATCCACATTCTTTTGGTGCCAGGCAAAAAATGCAGCAAGAAAAGACAGAACAGGGGAGGAAGAAGAAACTTGGCAACTGTTTCGATTTTTTCCTTTTGTAGAGGTTTGTTTAATAATGTCTTTCCGCATATTTGTTCTTGGCAAACCTCTAGGTAACTTATTACTTCATTGATATAATTATAACGACATGGTCTTAGCTGACAGTTTAAACATGGTAGGAGCTTATTGAAAACCTCAGCAAAGGTCAGTTACCAAAGGATGAATATTCATGTATAAATGAACCACCACCACCAAAGGCTGACAAATCCCACAGAGCGGCTCCTACACCTAATGGAAGAAGGCCTGCTCATTCTATGAGATCGAGACGAACACCAACTTGGGCAAGAGGTAACTGTTCCGATGATGGATATTCAAGGTAGCCTTACATCTATAAACTTCATCCTTTTAGTTAACTGGCTATAGAATATGCAATCCCCTCCAATGTTTGCGTTGGTCGCAATCTCAAACACCTAATTTTTTGTGGTGAATTTTTGTAGTGATTCGGTTTTGAAGAATGTAGTCCCTGATTTCAAGAGGATGGGACAACGGATTTTCGTGTTCATCATTGGAGGGGCAACTCGATCCGAGGTAAAAATTGCGGCTTGCTTTCTCTTATTATTACTGGCTTTGCATCAAGTTTTGAATCTCACCTAAACGTTTCTCTTGCTACCGGCAGCTAAGAGCATGTCACAAGCTAACAGCAAAGTTGAGGAGGGAAGTTATCTTAGGTTCCACTAGTTTCGATGATCCTCCACAATATATATCGGTAAAAGGACAACTTTTAATGAATCTATACATATGATTGCACTTCATCGTTGATTTTAACGAATTTATTATCTTAACGTTGCAGAAACTGAAGCAACTGTCAGAAAAAGATATCAACAAGGCGAAACCCCAGAATTGATGAGATTGAATCCCGGCTCGATTGCTTTTTGGCCATTGCCAGCCGGTTGAAGAATACTACCCTCCTTGTGGAGCTGATAACTCTGTCAGTTTCGATTGAGCAGTTTTACCTTACTGTGTGTAGCTAAAAGCAGTGCATCTTTAACCGATTGGATACAATGCCTATGTACAGTCATCGAGTCTTGTTGCTGTTCATCTTCATCGTTAAAAGGCAATTTTGCTGGCAGAGTTTTGATTGGGGACATTTGGATGCCCCAGGACTATAATATATAGCCAAAACTTTATCTATCATTTCCATTTTGCCATTGTTTTCCTCCTGAAACATTTAGATGGTTTAATTCAACTCACCAATTATTCGCAGGCATCAGCCACGCCTTAAATTAGCTTTAATGCGTGGATGCTTTATAGGTTCGTATATGATTTCATTTATTCATAAAATTATTGTAAAAAATATTTTATTATTTATATTTCTTTTTAAAGGACTTTTTTTTACACAAAAAGTTTAGGACATAGGTGGCTCCTCCAATACAAGGTTAGGGCATACCTAATATTCAATTGAGATTTACATAGGAATTTACAGATTAATCACCAAGAGCAATAGTTAATAGGATTTAAAATTAACCTTATAAGCTCAAATTATTGAATTCTAATCACTCGTGTCAACTCTTATTGACATTTTTTAAAGGATTTTTAATGTAATGTTAGTGTTTTTTTTTTAATATAAAGGTCTATACACTGACTGATCTTTTATTGAAACAAATTGATTAAAATTATAAATTTATTTTTTCCTATTTTACTTCGTTTTAATTATTTTTGAAGTTTTGCATTAAAAAATAGTTTTTCTCAAAAAGAAATTCAGTTGTGCACAGTGCACGACACGTGTACATAGATATCGATATTTCCACGCGGAGAAAGGGTAGAATAAAGTTGAAATCTCAACTCCGACACTTCCACTTCGCCTCAAAGCTTCGTCGTCCATCTGTAATTGCTATCTCTGGTATCGAAAAGAAAAGAAGGAAAATTGCTGTTATTTCTTCCCTCGCTAATGGAACCTGTTGTTGTGGTTGCGGTTCTTTCGGTTGTTCTTGGAGCTCTGATCGCTTTCATTTTCTTTAGAAATTATCTTCTTAAACAAAGATCCGAAGTCCAAGCCATTGCAAAACCGGAGCTTCATTCAGAGCCCAAAAAGCAATCAAAGCCGCCTCAATCTATCTCTAAAAAGTCTCACCCTAAATCTCATTCTCACGCCTCTGACAAGGTAATAATTTTTCACTTCTGTTGATTGTTGATGAAATTATAAAGTGATTAAAAACACAATTTGAAGTTTCATTTCTTAATTTTACTTCCTTAATTTTTATGCAAATGTAAACGAAAAAGTAAACAAAAAGAATTACTTACCCAAGCCATTTGACTTTTTCTTTGCTTTGTCCAGAATTTGGGAATTTTTTTTTTGTGTGTGATAATCTGATATTGCTAGGGTTTATTCTATATACATACGATAGGAAGTGACTCTAAAATACTTATGTTCTTATTACGCTATTTAGGATTCAAACAAGCGTCATCATCCATTGGATTTGAATACTCTTAAAGGTCATGCGGATTCGGTCGCAGGGTTATGCTTCTCCCCTGATGGTCATAATTTGGCAACAGGTAACTAAGAACTATAGGTGTTTTCTTTTAAAAAAATACTTGTATATTCATATTCATGAATGTTGCATTCTTAATTCGGCTTCCGTGTTTCTGCAAAGCTTGTGCTGATGGAGTGGTCAGGGTATATAAGCTGGAGGATGCTTCAAGTAAAAGTTTCAAGTACGAACATGAAGTACTTTTTCTAATAGTTATGACCTTGAGAGGATTGTCTCTTAATCTCATCTTGTGCTACTGTTGTGCAGGTTTTTAAGAATTAATCTGCCTGCTGGAGGTCATCCGCTAGCTGTTGCCTTTTCTGACGATGCATCTTCTATAGTTGTTGCTTCTCAGGCTATGAGTGGTTGTTCCTTGTATATGTATCAAGAAGAAAGACCGAAAACAACTAATGATCCCAAGCAGCAGACAAAACTTCCTCTTCCACAAATTAAGTGGGAACACCACAAAATCCATGACAAACAGGAAATCCTGACCTTAACTGGTGCTACTGCAAGTTATGGAACTGGAGATGGGAGTACCATTATCGCCTCTTGTGCAGAAGGTTGGACATTATCCAGATCACACAATATACATTTATATTTTACCAAAACAGTACAATATCTAATTCAGATCTAATATAATAACTCTTTGTTGCTTCTCAGGTACTGATATCATACTTTGGCATGGAAGAACCGGGAAAGTTTTAGGGCATGTCGACACTAATCAATTAAAAAATAACATGGCTACTATATCACCAAATGGCCGTTTTCTTGCTGCTGCAGCCTTTACAGCAGATGTGAAGGTAGAGATCTCTGAATTCCCTAGTATGCGTACCAAAGTATCAATACTATGATCAACATGTGTAAATTCTGAAGTTACATCTTAATATTTTAAGTTACTTATCACCAA
Organism: Hibiscus syriacus; assembly: GCF_006381635.1. Classification (NCBI taxonomy): domain Eukaryota; kingdom Viridiplantae; phylum Streptophyta; class Magnoliopsida; order Malvales; family Malvaceae; genus Hibiscus; species Hibiscus syriacus. The sequence goes on along the minus strand of NW_024063109.1, from coordinate 57,693 downwards.
TATTTTGCTGAAAGTTTGAATTATGAATTTTTGATTGTGTCCATGGTCGACATGATGAGATTAACAAATCACAGAATGCATTACAGAATCCAATTGCACATTTATTTATTGGAATGTATTGGATATTGATCCCTATTTTGTTTAAATGACCATTCCATTTTCTTTGAATTCACACTATTTAGAAGCCAGGGCATGGATGTGCCTGCATTATAGAACTGAAGTGAGGCTTCCCCTTCTATAATTTTTATGAATATTTTGGTTCATATTTGACATTTATGTTGAAGATGCAATGTATCATGTTACATGGTGCAGTAAAGCAATGATAGTTCTGCATTTTGTCTTTCAGTTTTATTAGTGTGCTACTGCTAAGTATTAGTATTTGCTTTACCAGGTGTGGGAGATTGTGTATTCGAAGGATGGTGCAGTCAAGGAGGTTGTAAAAGCTATGCAGCTTAAAGGACACAAGGTATGTGATTTCTCTCAATAGTGCTTTCATTTGGTTCAATTACATATTTTCCATCATGCCACAAATTGCATTTTCTCTGTTATAGAGGTTTTCGGAAATTTTATGATAATTTATATAGGAGAACACTGGCCAGAGGATTCACTTTACGATTTACAAAGTCTTTTCACTTCTGTTTATGGTACTTAATACTGATGGAAATTGTGCTCTTGATTTAAATTATTTTGATCCAAATAGGAGAATGATTTTTAATTCGTTTGGACTTCTGTTGGCTAACCGCTAATGCATCTCGTATGTTCTTTTGCATGGCATATCAGAAATAAAGAAACAGGCTAATAGCTCTATGATTTGCCTTGAAATTTTCTTGTTTGTTCCTAAACTTTCCAATTTTTGTGTTTCTTTTTCCTAAATTTCCAGAGTGCGGTAACTTGGTTATGCTTTTCTCCAAACTCGGAGCAAATTATCACGGCATCCAAGGATGGTTCGATAAGAATTTGGAACATCAATGGTCTGTCTGCACCCCTTAGTCTTTCTCCCTCTTTTATTTACATACCATTTTCCATTCTTGATGAAGAAAAAAATCAACTTTATGATGGTTTCTTTTCCACCTTCAAAAGCAATGGGGACGGGGTTGGAGGTGGAATAAATCATCTTCATACATTTGAAAGACATGACTAATATAAAACCCTAAATGGTGTGCTAATTTACATTTTTTTGTGCCAAAGCTTACCCGGTTTGGTAGCTATTTCAGTTTCTTGTATTAATAGTTACTATTTTGTGCCTGCTGACTGTTCTAATTGATTTGTGAAGTTCGATACCATCTTGATGAGGATCCGAAAACTTTGAAGGTGTTTCAAATACCACTTCATGATTCAAGTGGTTCTGCTTTGCACTATGACCGTCTCAGCTTATCTCCTGATGGCAAGATACTGGCAACAACTCATGGTTCAACATTACAGTGGCTGTGCATCGAAACAGGAAAGGTCTTGGATACAGCTGAAAAGGCCCATGATGGTACATTCCAAGCACCAAAACATTTATTTTGTTGTATCCATACCATATCCTCACATATGAATCTATAGAAGGATGTCATACCTAACTTTAGTGCTAATGTTTTTCTTAGTCCTGATGCTCTATAATGACCATCACCCGAGTCGGGGCACTTCTTTCTTGTATGGTCGATTGACATTAGTTACAGGATACTATTTGTGATTCGGGCATTAAGCTTCATTTTATGCTGCAGGTGATATTACATGGATTACGTGGTCACCTAAGCCTATACCGCTAGGTAACTAGAATTTTCCGTTTGTGTGAGTTTATGTGATATCTATCTCCAGCTGCTTTTCTTACAATGAACATTGTTTACATAGGAAATGAACGAGTGGTGGTTCTGGCTACAGCAAGTGTTGACAAGAAAGTGAAATTGTGGTTAGCACCACCCGTAAATTCTTCATGAGCAACTCATTTTGCGTAGAATTTCGCGGAGAGTCCGGGCATAGTTGTGGATGCAGTTTTAATCTGCTCAAACAATCTTTAACATCAATAGAGAATTCATACTTAGCTCTTATGGAGTGGTCGAGTTGTTTGGAGCCAGATACGGAGGAATCTTTTCATGTGTGGTTGAATAGGGTTTTCATATTACTGTAATTTTGCTTACTTGAAAGTTTTAAAAGAGATGTGGTGGCTATGTAGCTCTTTTAACTTTTTCCTGAATGGTATTGGCCTTTTCTTCACAACTCACACGACTGGCAATTCTCCTGTGTTTATGAGTTATTTGACGTCACTTTTTTTTTCAAGGTGAAGATGTACGTATACATGATGACTTATTAACTATATAAAAAAAGCATTTAGGTATATGTATCTCATCACCATATAATTTAAAAATATTTAATGAAATTAACTAAATAAATTAATCTCAAAACCAAAAATACGCATCTTGAAAAAATTATATAAAACATTAAACCTAAAAATTTCGACAAATTTTATTTGGAGAACATGAAATTACTTAAATTACTAAAAAAATACAATAATTTGTTTATAATTGAATATCTTTTATATATATACAGTTAAAATTATAGTTAATATAAGAGTGTAGTTCTAACAGAATTGGTGCCACAATCCCGTAAAATCGATCTTTATGCTTAAGGTCTTGAGGTTTAAGTCTGACTAATAATGAAAAAACAATTTAAATCAGTAGGCTCTTCAGATAATCTTACTGAAGCATATTAAACAAAGTTTCAGGGTTGAAATCGAATATATATGTCCCAGGAATATAATGCCAAACATCTTAAAATTGTTGAAAAATAATTGAAAAAAATAAGTTAAATGTGACATTTCAACAACAATCCATTGTCGTCCAGTGGTTAGGATATCTGGCTTTCACCCAGGAGACCCGGGTTCAATTCCCGGCAATGGAATGTTTCTTTTAAACATTAGAACAGAAAAGATGGGGTTCCGCAGAAACGTTTTAGAGTACTTGCTTTGCTCATTCAGCATTTACAACTCTCTTTTTCTTCTCCTTTTTTAAATTGGAAAGCAGTTGAGAAATGGCAGGGCAGCTCAGTTGCTTGTAGTGTCGATGCCTGGTTAATCTGTGTTTTTAGTTGAGCCAACATTCTTGTTGCAAAACAAATTTCCATCATCTTTTGAAAGTTGAAATCGAAACAAGTTCCTAGCTATCTTCCTGTTGCTTTTGTAAAGCCTTCACATCAGATTGAAATCCCCAGGCCAGGATGGCATAACACATTAAAATTATACTTTGGCCATTCAAAAATTTATAATTTAACTTTGAGCCCTAAAATAGTTTCTGTCTTCACCCCTAAACATACGATGATAGCTTGGATCAAAACTTGTACCCTTATCTAAAATGGAAGTTGAAACAAGTATCGGATCCTTCCCATTTTAGTGGAACCAGAACTATTATTCTGCAAATCATTTACCACCAGAATGTCCTCATCACATAGGTTGTTGATACTGGAGGGCCTTTGTTCTTGGTGTAGTACCAGCATTCTATTTGACGAGTTGTAGCTGAGTCATGAGCCACCATCACTTAATCTTTCTATGCCAGGGACATGATTATATTAACACCCCTACTCAACCTGGATGAACAACTTCTCATAAGGCGAGAGACCACCAAGAGCCTTCGTTGGCAGGTGGCAGACTATTGATGACTGTACTTCACTTATAACAGCATAGGAACGTAAGGGCAAGGAAGCCTTAAACTAAAAGGGATAGAGCTAGCTCAATTACATATCGATTATTCCATTTAACAACCCCGTTTTGCTCTGAGGTATGCAGATAAGAGAGTCGATCACCAAGGATTGTTGATAAAGTACGATATTCTTATTCCCAATCGCTCTATACTTTTGTATTAAACTGTGTATGAACAACTTATGATTTATCTTTTACCAAATACAACCAGTTGTTTCGAGTAAAAGCATCACATAATATAAGAATTATTCGATGACACATCGCAGGACCCCATGAATTTGAAAACAAGGACGAGTGACAGATCGTGTAAAACCTATTTTTCCACATAACTGATATTATAACAGACTACGACCATGACCTCTATGGACCCAAGGGAGGCGGGTGGGGATAGTCACCCCTGTATTTTAGATATTTTTTTTTGTATTTTTCATTGATAATTTGTTTTTGCCCTCCAAAACTGTTATAAGTTCGTCTCTACTAAAATTTTATAGGTTCACCCCTGAGGAAAACCGTGTATCCGCCCTGCCTCCAACTCCCTGATGCAATTGATTTACGATAAGATTATTGAGTGGAATATCAAAAGTTGATTGTTAGGCATTTGCATCAATTAGAACTGCTACAACACCAGCAACCATGAAAGGTTTACGACTTGCTGTGATAACGTATGCCTCATAATCCCAATCCCCAAAATTAATTATAGTAAAAGTTAGAACACTAAAAAAAATAAAACCAATAATAGACCTTTATATTTTTAGGATACTCAAAATAATTTTAGAACAAAAAATTTGTTTCAATTTTCGATTTATTAATATCAATTAAATCCTTTTAAAGATTTATTTGTTAGCTTGAAAAGGTATTTAAGTGTAATAAAACTATAAAAAAAATATTGTTTTTGTATTATATTTTAATAAATTTTCAGCGAAGGAAAAGAAGCAGTTAAAAACTTGCTCCAACGTTCTCAATCCCTCCTATGGCATTGACACCACCAACAGCCCCGTTTGGCGGTAATGAAGTTGCCGTTTGTTTTAACTAATAAAATTATATATCTTTCTTTTTAAATTTTTTTTAAGGAAAAAAAATAGGCAACAGAGGTTGAGATTTACGAGCGAGAGAAGAAGAAGGAAGAAGGCGATGGCGATGGCGAATTTGGTCGTAGGTCTCACCACCTTCTTCGTCCTCATAGCTCTTCTTGCTATTATAGGTTATCAGGTCAGATTCTCTTTTCCCCCTTTTTTTTGTATCCAATGTAGATCGTATGTTTTTAAACCAAAAATTGCAATTATTTTAAAATTTTTGTTGCAGTTGATGTGTTTGGCGGATTTGGAATTCGATTACACTGATCCATATTATGATTCGGCGTCACGGATAAACAAGGCTGCCGTGCCGGAATTTGTAGTGCAAGCCGTCTTCTGTGTCGTCTGCTTATCGTCGGGACAAGTTTTTTTGTGCTTCATGTCTCTCCCATATTTACGCTATAATATCAAATTGTAAGTTCATATATATATATATAGTCACTAATCCTTTCAAATTATCCTGTTCGCGTGTTTGTATAATCTGATATGAATTTGAAAATGAACGAACAGGTATAGAACGAAAAAGCATTTGGTTGATGTCAACGACTTGTTAAATTTAATTATCTTAAATTCATTTTTGTCGTTTCATCGACACTTTATATTTATTTAATTATTTATGCATAAATTGTATTTTGGGCCATTGTCAATCGATTCCCTCTCACATCTGATTCAGGTTGCTTCGTACGGTTGGAATTGATGATTGTTAAAGAGAGTTTGGTGAATATTCCACCTTGTTTTCAGGTACGATCTATAAGATTTTTATTTACATATAAATTAGATAAATTACATATTTAGTATATATATTATTAATTTTATTTCATTTTAATACCTAAATTTAGGTTTTTAAAATCATACCTAACGTTTAGTTTAGGTTTCAATTTGGCATATTGTCATTAAAAACTTAACGGTGACGTCGACGTGTCACCATAAGATAATGTTATATAATCATTGAAAATAAAAATAAATAATAAATCATGTCAATAGTTCTATTAATTTTTTAACAACAAATACCAAGTTAAAACCTAAACTACGTTAGGTATGAATTTAAAAAAAAATTAGATCAAAATGGAACAAAAATAATAGTTTAAATACTAAACATGTAGTTTGTCCTATAAATTAATGTTTAAAAACCTGTTTTGAATGGTCAAAGATGATTACAAGGTAATTTTGTTCATAAATTTTATTTACCAATTGATAACGCACATGCTTTAAATGTCTACTTAAACTCAGGACCTTTAGAGAGAATAATATTCTCTTTTATCATTAAGATCACTTGATGGTTAAAAACTTGGGCATACAAATTAAAATTTAATGATTTTCAATGTCGAGGATAAATTAAGATTCTTCTGCAAGGAAAAAACCAAAAGATGTCTGCCTGAAACATTAAAACCTAGGCGAATACCAGAAACTTACATTATCCTACAGTAATATTCAAGAACTCAGACTCCTCTCTTTGTCCAAGGGAACATAGGATCGAGATGAATGATTTGCTAAGTTATAAAACTAAATTGCGGGCAAAGATATGTTGATATCAGTTGCTGAATTTCTTGGCTCCTGTATGTTGGCCCAATTTCCTGTTCTGAAACTAGCAGTAGCAAAGTTCTGTTTCGAGGTATTCGAATTTTGTTGCGAATGTTGTACGTCGATGCCATCCTCTTCTTTTTCTGCATTTGATGCAGGTTCGTGGACCTTGTTCGGGTTCAATGCAACAGCATCTGGTACGGACTCGTTTCTCTGCTTCTTGGACTTTTGGTCGTGCTGGTAGCCCGGTAGAAAACTGCCGACGACAACCTGATAATTCGACGAAATATTAGCCAACACGTTCACTACCAAGATGCAGGAAATGTTAGGACGGCCAAAGATCAATTCCGGTGTTATTGCTAGGACTATTGGCTCTACGTTAGAGTAGTGGGCTTACCTGTACAGGACTAGCAGCTACAAGAAGGCCAGCAATACCTCCGCCTACAACACGTCCATCGGGGCTCGCCAATGAGACGCTCATCCCACCAGATCGACTTCTTGTTCCCTGAGTATTTCCGTAGGCATGAAGGACCCGGACAAGGAGAGTATCTCAAAACGACCCTACAAGAAAATAGGTTAGATAAGTGTTTCTTTTGAGGATAGAATCTTAGTTGTAAGTAGATGAACCGTAGTCGAGCATGATTGGATCCTCTAATGTACCAGATAAGTTAATAAGACTATGGTTTAAAGAATTGTCTCTTCCGAGATCCTATCTTCTACAAGAGTTTGCCATATTTATGAGCATATCATTAACATTCCGTACATAATTTACGTTTAACATATGGCTTCAAACCATATCATGTTCGTGTCGCCGGAATAAAACACAACATCGATACACTACAGCTTTTGCAATAATAACAACCTTTGCATTCAGTATTCGATAAATTTTAATCAGAAACTGGACCTATTTTGAAATGTTATGGTAATCTCTAATTTGCCTAACCTCATACGTAACCGTACCACCGGAAGAATCCGGCTGACGAAGTGTAACGTTAGAAATTACTCCGTGAGTGGATAGGATGCAAATGGCTCTTGGTCCTTGTTGAGAAAACGACATCACCTTCATTGTTACATCCTTAAACACCAAAGAAAATCAAGATGATGAATAATTTAGATTCACTGATAGGTGAAAAAGAAACCTTCCTTGACAACAATCTCATAGTTCAAGAAGCAAATAACGATGATAGGAATGAATCATAAGATTGTTTGCTTATATAATTAACAAAAACCATCTCTTTCCCGTATAGGAACATACCTCACCGGGATTGACAGTGATGATATGCGGCGTAAAATTTGTTCCGACACGAGTCCCAGCCAAGTCACCTACAAAACAATATATAATCATGGAATTTTGCTGTTAAAAGTACAAAAAATATTTGCGATATACACCAATCATTCCCGGAACCAGCATGTTCTTCCAAATCCGAACAACGGCATTTTCTATAAAGCCCCACGAAATCACAAATTGAACTTAGTTTGAGGCATACTATGAAGAAACAGAAATCAGAAGCATTAGTAAATCTATAACATGGCAAAACTTGAAACCGAAAACAGCTTACAAAAACCTGAACTAAAAGAAACAAACTTCCTTCGAAAGGGTGACCTTCATTACCTAAGTTCTCCATGTCCATTCCCTTATGATGTTTAATCTGATAACCACTGCCTCGGCCTCTCCCCTGCTTTCCACCACTCAAGAACTCACTCGAAACAGGCAAGACGGAGGACGAAATAGGCATAGGTGACAATGCCCTTGTCATTGTCCCATCCGGTCCATATTTCCTAGGCCTACCTCTTTTCTTCTTCTCTGTACTACCAGTTAATATATAGCTAACTGGCGGAACATTGACAACCGTTATTCCACCAACGATCTGGTCGGCATTTTCAGTCCTTGGTGCCATATGACAAGCTGATGGAGCTTCTGCTCCTATCACTGTAACACCTGAATTTGTTTCCATGCATATATTGCAAACCAAAACTATGCACTATAACTATATCAATACTTGCAGATTCAAGGCCAAACCACCTACAAAACATAAATTCATCAATCAAAAACCATATATATATATGTATATATTTAAAAAAGGGGGAAAATTAAGTCTAAGGCATTTGGGGGAGCTAAAAACCTCTAAATACAAAGATCATCTGAAAGAAAAATAAAATAAAGAGCATGCAAAGATACAAGTGAAACTGCTAATACTTAAAGCTCAACTTTTTGTTAGTTCGCAGATCAGTTCCTTAAGCCATATTAAAAAAAAGACTCAATTTTGAAAATATACACCGAAACAAATTACAGACATAATAACCTAAGAAATATTTTCCCTATCTTTTCAAGCATTCAGTTTCATCTCGAAGAAAGAAAAGAAAAGAAAATCATTAACCTTTTCACAAAAAAAAAGTATATTAAGAAAACTTTGAAGTTAACAGATGTTTACACGTAGAGATCATTAACCTGTAACTTATAAATACAGCCCAGAAAACTCTTCACTGACACCACATTTTTCCTGCACTGAAGCAAAGTACTTTCAAAACCATTTTCTAGCCAACCAAACAGAGAAGAAATGTGAATTTGCTGAGAAACTGTTTTCTGAAATCCTGGTCTGAACAAAGGGGGAAATGTGAAAAAAAAATACAAAATATGAATGAATAAAGAATTGTTTTAAATGATTATTAATTAGTAGGTAAAATTGATAACCCACAATAAATAAAATTTTGGTTAATAAGGAATTTCACGTCGGTTCGGTTGGGGGAAATTGAATATGAAAAATTAATTAAAATGGAGTAAAACAGTAATTTGGTCAAAAGATGTGGGAAATAGTTATTTTTATTCAATAAAATATATTATCTTTGTGTTTTAAAGCTGCAAAGTTAGCGTTGGAGGGCCGACCGCTGACCTGCTTTTTGTGTTGTTTTGTCAAATTAAGAATTTCAACGTCTCATATTAGATTGTAAATGAGTTGTATATAGTTCTAATATTGTTGAACTTAATTCAAATATAAATAGTTTAAATTTGAGTTTAATTTGATACGAAAACTCATAAATTTAAAATTATTAAATTTGATTTTAATTTAAAATTAGAAAATGAAGTTCGACTCGAAAGGTTGTGAGCTTAAAATTTTTAAGTTTGACTCAATCAAAAATTAAAGCTCAACTCGAGCTCAAAAAATCTTGAACTCAAAAATTTCTCAGACTTAATTCGATTGAAGTTCACTCAAGTTTTGTTCAAACATATATTGTCATAAAAATATATATAAATGTTATTATTATTAATAATCTAATTTACAAAAATAAAAATATAATATATTTTAAAATTATTTACGAGTTTTTTTGAATCGAATATTAAGTAATTAGCTTCAGCTTATTAAGAACTAAAATCAATTATTTAATTTGAAAATTTATCAAACTTTAATATAATCAAATTCTAATAGTTCGTGATATATCTTGTTTAGACTCAGATTAAGCTCTTGTCTTCTTGTCTTATTCACTCACGGTTGTCACTTTTTGTCCGGTCCAGAAATTTAAAATACAACAAACCGGACCGGTCTATGATCATGAAATACAATACAATAAACCGGAGCTTCTTTCTGATTGGTTGGCGTTTTTCTGAGTTCGTCACTTGTGGGTGATATGAGTTTACGTGACGGTAGAATATGATTGGATACTCTGACACGAGACCGTCTGTCAGATGTGCAATTATGTGATTGGGTGTGATTTTAAGCAGTGTGAAGATCTTTCATGCGCGACATGGTCAAATAAAATCCTGACCTAAGTTCGGTTGATCTTGTAAAGTTTATACTTGTCCGAAATATGCCTTGTTTGAGATACTTCCACGTTGTCATTAGCGCACATGCATGTGTTTTGATAAACTAAAATATATATATATATATATATATATATATATATATATATATAAATTAGTACAAATTTTAAAAGTATTAAATTTGTATGTTATAGGTTTAATTGAAAATATATATTTTTATATATTCATTAATCGTTGAAATAGTTAAAGATATTCATATTATCACACATTTTGTACGTGTTTAAATTCTAACATTTATTTTTAAAATATAATATTTAAAGTATATATCCTATATTTATGTTTTCAATATGTTTTTAGTCACAAATATTTAAAATATTTATTTTTATCTAAATATTTAAAATATTGTTATTAAAATAAATATTTAAAGCATATCATACTTTTTATTTAAATATATAAACACCTATTTAAATATTTTTATCAAAACAAATATATAAAATATATTATTTCTTTATTTAAAATATCTAATCATATATAAATATAATATAAATAATATAATTTTTAATTATCTTTGATCAAATTAAAGTATTTAAATTTGAACATGATCTAACTTGAAATCTAGATATATAATTTTTTTTAGCTTGTCGAATTAAAATTAGTTGGGTATGTAACTTTTTTTTGGACTTCCTATATATTTATATATATTTTTGTTGACCTCCCGGTTTAAAGGTTTTGTCTTGGCTAATCTGGATCGACCCCCGTCGCACACCTGACTTTGGTGGATGAGTCTTCCAGTAGAATTTTTCTGCATATACAAGGACTCGAACTCAAGATCTTATTTACGCGATATCAAATTGCTTACCAGTTGAATCAACCTATGTTGATGTCTAATTTATTTGTGTAATATAATTAAAATTTTCAATGTTACATCAAACACACTTAGTCTAATCATTTATATTGCATTTAAATAATTTAATACATCATATTACTTTTATTTAAAACATGACATTTATTTTATATAACTTTGAAATAATATTTATATTGTGATCAAAATTCACCCTCGTGAAGAAGGACAATAATAGTTTAGAAAAGCTGTCCTCAACTATTATCAGACCAACTATTCTCAGACCAGTGTCTGAAAATTTTAGATTTGGTCCGAGCACTCAATGTCTCTACCAAGAAAATGAGGGTCTTCAAGAGTAATGAAATGACAAATGAAATAAATATGATTTGCGCATCACCGTCAACCTTTGTTTATTAACCAAGTGTGCATCAAATTCAACAATCAATTGAATGGATTTGACAAAGTAAATAGATGGAGATTCTTAGTTACAATTCACAATCACGTAAAAATTAGTTCCATATACAAAAGTCAATCATATAAAAGTTGGCAAGTAATAAGCCGATAAGGTAAGACTTGGAATTCATTACTACTTGACGCAAGTCAGAGAGATTTTTATTTGGATTTTGGAGCTTTAAAACGGAAGAAACCATCAAATTCTAAAATATAATTCGTTAATATAAAGTTAAAAAATAACATAAATTAATTGTAACTAAAAATTTTATTTTGAGCATAAATTTTTTAATTTGGACAATGAAATATTTTTCCATCGCAACCGAAAATGTTACCTTTTTTTTTAGGATTTTCAATTGTAAACTTTAAACCATATAATATAATTTTTTGTTGCAACAAAAAATATTACAAATTCGTATAAATATATATATATGTATGAAAAATATTTATAGTTGTAATTTATTTTTCATGCATTCACGATAATAGTGACAAGTAAAATATTAATCAAGGATATATCAGTGTAAAATATATATGCATGAGAATAATAATACGCAGATGTGCATATTTGTGAGAAAATGTGACAAAATATGATGATGATGTGTTATTCTATAAAAATATGAAGAGTTTAATCAACTGTGTAATACCGATTCACATCCTTCACCTAAGAATCAAAGAGTATAATTGATTGGCTTCAATTCTAATTAATTAAACAAGATATATTAATTAATTAAACAAGTTATATTGATGTAAGGCTAACCAGGCTTCTTTAATAATGGAGAAGTTGGCAACTAACTCATGCATCATATGATAATGAATAGATATTATTATTATAACTATAGATTATATACTTGAATATCAATCAATGATGCAAACCATAAAATGAATGAATGCACATGTTATGATAATTCAGGTATAGTCTAATCTGCAAATGTATGCTTATAATAATATATAGTGCATAAATAAGTAAATATAAGATAAAGTATAGAAGAACTCTCTTAGAACCAGGTTTGAATAACCTCCATGGTGTGATCAAATCATGGAGAAAATTGGAACTAGACAGGATCACATCATATATATATTTGAATGAAAATGAAAATTACATGTGAGAACTGTGTTTAGCTTGCAACAAAATTCCTTGCATGCCATGTTATTTGCCGGTTTATTCATTTCTCGATGTGTGAAAGAGAATCTCAGACGCCTTCTATCAACAAAATTCTAAATATGAGATAACATCAGTGAAGGTGATTTGCACTTTTTAGGAAAATTAAAGTTTTTATATTTAACGAACAGCAAGTCAATAATGAAGAATATGATGTTACATATTAATGATAAATTGGTTCTATGGTGTAGTGGTTAGCATTTTGGACTTTGAAACCAACAACATGGGTTCGACTCCGGGTAGGACCTAAAACATGGTGTTAATATAATAAATAGTTTTCGAATTTCATTCAGCTTGGGCATTTAACCACATGGTCATAAGGTTCATTTGGTTTTCCTTTTAATATTTCAAAAAAATTCTTGCCAGTTAAAAATTATATTTAATTACTTTTTAAAAAATAATTAATATATTCTTTTATTCCTTTAATCAACTTGCCAATTTTAAAACTAAAAAGGATGCTCTTCGAAAATTATCCAAGTTTACTTTTAAACATTTTTTAAATAATCCAAAATGAAAAATTTAGGTCAAAGGGTGACTTCCTCGATCACGGGCATATCTAAGGCCAATTGAGATTTACGAATTTATAAATTGCCCAGTAAAAGTGATAATGGTAGGATTCAAACTTGACCTTACAAGTTCAAATTCTGAAATCTCAACCACTTGTGTCAACACCCATTGGCTATTGTTAAACAAATTAATACGGAAGGGATCAAACATTTTGAAGATCATGTCCTCATGTATGATTTAGCAACAACGACGCTAACTGAACTAAACTTAAATATTATATATTCATAACATTTATAATAATTATTTCTATATCATTTATTAATGATAATAGTTACAAAGTATTTTTTTTATTAATCTAGGGTTAATCTAGGGTGATTACAAATAATAATATATGTTCTAACGACTCTCATCAATTTGACAATTAACACTCAAATATTATGTAGTTGTTGGTGCTCGAATCCGATATCTTTAAGAATACCAACCATCCCTTTAATTATTGAGATCGTTTGGTTTCATGCATAGGGACAAATATTATTAGACTTGACTATAACATTATAAACTAGGGGTGTTCAAAATTCGGTTTTAACCGAATTAACCGACAAACCGAATTAATTCGGTTAATTCGGTCGGCCACCGAATTAGTTCGGTCGGAGAACGGTTAAGGTTTTTTTAGAATTCTATTAACGTTTAATTTGGTTCGAAATCGGTTAATTAACCGAATTAACCTTTAAATATTAAATATTAAATATAGTATATATAATATATGGGTCCAGCTCAAACTATTTAAAACTCAATTAATAATTTAGAATCCAATAACTTTTAAACCTAAATCAATATTAATTAATTATAAAATCCATATAAAATTTTTACTTTATAATTATATATTATTTAAATTAATTGTAAATTGTTTTTTTGAATTAAAAAATATTCAATTTTTATATAATTTAGAAATTTTTTAAAATTTATGTTAATTCGAAAATTAACCGAAATTTGTTCGGTTCGGTTAACGGTTAAAGAAAAAAAAATCGGTTAATGGTAATTCGGTTCGGTCGGCCACCGTTTTAACCGAATGAACACTCCTATTATAAACTATTAAATAACTATAGAGGAATCCATCAAGAGACCTCAGTGGTAAAAGGGAATGTCGATTCCCTAAGAGTTTTGGATTCGAGCTGTGACATCTACAAGATGTGTGTGCGTTGTCAGTAAGTTAGGAAAGTTCTGAACAAATATTACCTTGTAATCATCTCAAATTATTGAAAAAATAACTATAGGGTAAAAGTACACAAATAATCACTAAACTATATTGAAATAATTTTTTGGTCCTTGAAACTTTAGAAGTTACAAAATGGTCATTATATTTCTCCCACGATTACAAAATTGTCATTAAGATTTACCAAATTTAAAACTAACCAACACGCACAATAATGTATATATATGTGTGTGTGTGTGAACAATATTTATAATTTCAATTTCATTTTCATGCATTAAAGAGAGTAGTGACAAGCAGTATTAACCAATGATACATCATTCTAAATTATATGCATGACAATAATAAAAAGCAAATGTGTACATTTGTGAAAAAAAAAACGTGACAAAATATGAGAAAGATAAGGATGATTTTCATAAAAATATGAAGAGTTTAATAAATTGTGTAACGTCAATTCAAATCCTTCGCCCAAAAATTAAAGAGTGTACGTATGCTTAACAATGCTCCTCAAGCTCATGAAACTCCTGTTATCAGAAGAATCCGAGCTTTACTCTATCGCCGTTGGAACGTAAGAATCTGTCATATTCCTCGTCTCGTCAAGCTAATAAACTAGCTGATAAACTTGCCAACTTGGGGCGCAAAGCAGATCTGGGGCTGTTGATTTTCCAGCAGCCGCCTGATGATATTCAGAATACTCTCAAAGCTGATCAAATAGCAGTGAGCAGCAGCCACATCCACTGAGTTCAGTGTTTTCATTGTAACAAAAAAAAAGAGTGTAATTGATTGGCATCACTTCTCATTAATTCAATAAAAATCATAAATTACAGTAATTGGTCACACGTTGCATCTATATAATTACATGCTATTACATCCAAATCATAACATCGGATAACTTTTGGAAGGCAACTTAAATCTAACATTAGCCAAGGTGATTTGCACATTCTTAAGGAAATTAAGGTATTTTGTTTAATGAACTTCAAGTTCATAATGAAGTATATGGTGCTACCTATTAGTAACAAATTGATTCTATGGTGTAGTGGTTAGAACTTTGGACTTTGAATCCAACAACCTTTGTCTCTCGGTAGGATCTAAAATTATTTTATTACAGAGATTGATTCAAATGGGTTCATTTGAATCCAACAAATTACTTACTTTTTTTATTATAGAAATTGATACAAATGGGTTCTTTTACTATAGAATAGACATCAACCTTATTATTTCTTTGTCAATACTTGTTGACATACTTGTTTTATGAATGCATGCAATACGATAGAATTATTTGTATGATATTGAGTAGGTGAGCTCATCGTTTGGAGTGTGTTCTCTTTCGTGGATTTGAGTGAGGATCGAGGAGCACAATCGTCAGTTAGATTTTCAGATGTTATTGATCAAAATATATCTCGAGCTATTTTAGTGGACATATATATCATAGACCTTACTTGTATTCAGTCGCAACTCTATTTTTTTAAAATTTATTTTGAATATTTGATTTGTACTATTTGGAGATTCATACTTTGTAAACTTAAACTATACTATTTATTTTGGATTAAATGTTATGTCGTTATGTTTTGTGGGATTTTAAGAAAAATGTTTTAAAGGAAAATAATTAGTCACTTTATTGATTCCGAATAACACTAGAATTATCCGAATTCAAGAATGATTGAATTAAAGTATTACACTTTAATGACAATGATACTTACTATTAACACTTAATCATTGATGGTTAATAACACATATTAATTGGGTTAACAGATAAATTGTAATCAATTTAATTTGTTGGGCAGAAGTTATCACATATTTGTAAAATAAATAAAAGAAATATCACGTGTATCGTACAATTGCATCATACAATTTATTTAATTCGAATATATATATTGTACAAGTAGCTCTTATATTATTGGTGGAGTTGTTGATACACTCTATGACATAATGAAAATATTAATCTGGAGATCTCCTCTGCAGATACAAGTACAATTGACGATCACCACGAACAACAGTACAAAGTATTACCTTGAAAAGGGGAAAATGTAACACAGATCCAAATGTCAAAATCCATTGACAGATACTACCGGTCTTTCTATCAAAAGGGAAAATGTTCATACTCCTGGTCAAAATTATCCAGTAAAAAGTGCTAAAATTAGCAAAAACAAAACTATACCCAAAACATGTATAGTTATATAGAAGGACAAATCTCTTACCTAAAATAAGGCAACGAACAACCACAGTGTAAAGATGCCGAGAGCCAAGAGTACAACAGGTTGCTGGAACACAAGATGATGGTGATAAAGACACTAAAGATGAATATTTTAACACCAATGCATCTTGTGGGAACTTTGGCATGTGTTTTATGTAGCAGCAAATTCTCTCAGGACTTGTTCAACCTGCTCAACTACCCCGAGCTTTTTAAACCATTGAGCCAGTATAGCTGAAGCTTCTTTTCCGACCACAACTCCATCTCTCTCTCCAAATCCATGAGAAAATCCAGGGCCTTATTAAGCTTGTTCTGCTTTTCATAAGCAGCCAACACCAGCGCTACGCATTTGTCGCTAGGCTCGAGACCAGCGCTACGCATGTTTTCGAAGGCAATATGTGCCTCTTCACTTTGACCCGCCACTTGATATGCGTTTATCAGGAGCCCGCAGAGTTTAGCATCGGGAGAGATACCGGCAATCTGAAGAGCACCAAACACTCTTTGTGCACCTTTGGTATTACCATTCATGGAGTAGGCTCTCAACAGGGCCTTGTAAACCTCACTTCCAGCATAGATTTCTTCGTTATCCATTTCTCTAAGCAAGCCCTCCCCTCGTTCAGGCATTCCTGCTCGGATGTAAGCCATAATCATAGCGCCGTATGATCTTTTATCGAGTTGTTGGCCAAGCAGCTTAATCTCTTCGAAGGTATCTTCAGCTAACTTAAGATTTCCAGCCTTGCTGTACATGTGAAGCATGGTGGTTAGAGTTACTTGATCACAAATGAAACCTCTTCTCTTCATGGAAACGAGAATATTTTCAGCTTCTTGGAGCCGGTTTTGCTTCCCATAACCATGGATTATCTTAGTGTAATCACGAATATTGGCTTCAAAAGTTTCTTCAAGCAGCGCAATTTCTGCCACCTAGACAAAGAACAATAAGACATGAAGCAAACACCATTTTCTTTCCCTCATTGCCATGGTGCAGCCAAAGGAGTTTTGAATTCAGAACCACAAGTAATAAACTAGTCTTAATTGTGATTTATAATCTCCAAGCTACCCGCAGAAGCTATACATATTTTGCTCCAACTATCATTCAAATAAATGGAAAAACTTTAAAAAGGTTGAATTTACCCGTGCCAGATATCCGACACACACAACCAATATGTTAGGTTAATCAACAAGTAAAAAACAATAACTAGTCCTCGTCGATATTGACCAGTGCTGTATAAGCAAGATATCATTCCAGTAAACAAATCATACATGCATTGAAACATTACATTTGTAAATACACCCTATGTTACTCGAGATCGGGTGTAAGTGTCGGATGCAGATATGGTTAGATTTTTCTAAGTTGTTCTATATATTCGAAGGATACTCCGAGGTCATATCACATATCAAGTGTCGGGCACAGATATTTCATTAAAAAAATGAAGAGTCCTAGCACCGTAGAATAAACCCCTAATGCCCCCTTCTCCATATTCCCTACCAATGAACTAGTAAGACCAAATGCACAAGTACAGCCATTTCAGAATAATATCATGTATGGAGTTGGAACTTGGAAATTGTCGAAAAATTATAGTTTCCAAACATTATACAATTCATCAAAGAACCTCAACCAATTTATTCTCAATCAGAGTAAAATAAAATGCATTAACCCATTAATAAAATACATGTAGAAATGAATTGAAATAATGAGAAATGTAAACCATACCTCGAAATAAAAGAGGATGTTCCATTATCTTCAATTCTTTAAGAACGGCGAGCCAGTCAGCTCTCCTGGGCTTCATAACTTTGACCCAAGCACCCAATAAATCTTTCAAACTCCCTTTTTGGGGACAGAAACAAATAACCTGTTTCATCAGAGCTTTATTTCGCTTTGTCATTTTAACCGGAAGCTTATCGATCACATGTTTCTGCTCTTCTGTGATGTCTGGACCAATCTCAACCCACTTAAACCTTCTTTTTTCTTCATTTGTTTCTTTTAACCCTCTTTCCTCTGCATTTATGAAGGCAGTTTGTGGTTGTTTACTGAGTTTACAAGAACTGGGTTTTGCTGGTTGTTTTGGGGATAATAATGGGTTTCCACTTCCCCAGGATTTTGGGTGAATTTGCTTGTTGATGAATGGGTACGTTGAGTAAGAACAAAAAGGCATATTACAAGCAGATGCGACCATCATTACAACCAAAAATAGAGAGAAATATGAAGAAAATACCACATCCGTGTCTGGAATTGAGATGAAGTGAAGCTGCGAGAATGGATTTGAGAAAATTCTTTCGGTCCTGGGTTTCTTTTGGAAAATAAAGATTAGAGAGATGGGCTAAAGCCCAAAGGCTCCATGAAAATAAGTAAAAGTTTCTACTTATCAAATGAGATGAGGTATATTGTAATCAAAATTTTAAATTTTGATATTATGATTTTTAATGATTTTTTATAATTTATAATTTAAATTAATTTATTGAATATAATTAATTATATAAATAATAATAATACAATTTAAAGATAAAATTACTAAAAGGATTATAATTAGAATTTATATTTTAATTATAATGATTATGAAGAAAGACTTAAATTGTTTTATATAAAAAATCCATTAATATTTAAATAAAAAAATTGAGAGAAACAAAAGTATCATTTGATTAATCTTTAAATTAAAAAAGACTTAAAATTTTATTATATCAAAACAATTTAGTAGAAACAATGGTCTCTCTCCCAACCTCTAGATAGATATGTCCCAGCCTATAAATTAAATTTTAATTATTCATATAACGCACGAACTAAGTTACTTCAGCGGTTGAATGTATTATTGTTATCCTTAGAAGTTCTAAATTTGAGCATCAGATACCATAAAAATGTTTAAACTTTCATTATAAAATCTTTAAATCAAATATTATTTTGTAATACCATGGATTAATAAAAGAATATTCATATAATTATATTGGAAACTAATTATTATAATATACAAACCAACAGAATCATAATATATTTACATCTAGATTAAAATAATTTTAAATATAACACATATAAAACTTAAACTAAAATAAATATAAACAAATAATTTGCAAATAATAATGACACAAAACAATATGAACACTCGATTTCTTAAAATCAAATCTTATTAATCCAGACCACATTTCTTGGTCGTTATTGAAAAATCTAGATGATAATTTATTAGGTTTAGGATTATAACTTGATTGACTCGATTTGGAAGTTTACGAGTTTAAAATTATTAAATTAAACTCGAATTTAAAATTTAAAATTAAAACTCGACTCGAGTTAAAAAAAAATTGTTACAAATAATATGTAACAGTACTACTGTTTAGTTATCTCTATTTAAAATTCGCTAGTTAAATAAATTATAGCATCATATTTACTTAAATAAATTGTTATGAATAAGTCACGTATTCAAAAAACAAGTTTAATTTCTTACACGTGCCAGGTATTTCTATTATAAAGGTGATATTAATTTATTTATTATTAATAATGATTAATTTAATATCTCTATTATAAAAGTTAACTTACATTAATCTTTTTATCACATAAATTAGTTTAAATTGATTCATCTACTATTAAATAATTTGATAGTTGTTATGAAATAAAAAAATAAAATGAAAAAAATAAGGAGAATAATAGATATGAGAATAAGAGAAATATTTTATTATCTTAATATGAATTGTATACAAAGTTTTCTCCAAATATTATATTTATAGGCATAATGTATATACCGTATAGAGCTATAAAATTCTAATGAATACTAAAGTCATAATAATAATTTTGATACGAAGTCACCAGTTTTATTAAAAAGAGAAATATCCAGAATTACAATGAAGCTATATAATCATAATAATAAACTAAATACATAATTAGAATATTTCTCTGTTGATACAAGAAGTTAGTCACTTGATATCATACAAATACCATATAAGGAAAAAGTAAAAATACAACCAAAAACTCGAACAAAAGATAGATACAAACAAATTTAACTACATTGACAAACGAACAATAAAAATGAAATCTAACTATTAAAAGACTATCGAAAAATCGTGAATTAGAGTTGAATGATGAGAGAAAACTATACGCAAACACAAACAACATATCAAAATCTAATTCGAGAGTCAAAAGTAAGAAATATCAACATGATGGTAAATAAGCACCATCTTAATTAGTCGATGCAATGTTAAATCCAACCCTAAAAAAATAAATGAAAATAACAATAAAAAAACTGATAACATATAAAAAGCATATGAAAACGTGTGTTAAAAGCAAAATTATTAAAAAAAATTAAAAACAAAAGAGAGTCAGAGATGTCATATAAAGAAAATAAGAAATACACGTGGTCAGAGACCATCGGAGGCAAAATATAAGAGAGGCATGTTGGGGTCATGGCCCCTTCAAAATTGAAAAATTATAGTTTAGTCCCTTATTTTTTAAAAAAAAATTAATTTAACCTTCACAATTTTTTTTAGAAATCCAGTTTAAGCTTTAAATTTTTTTAATATTCTTAATTAAACCCTTCCATAATTTTTAAAAAAATCCATTAAGCCTTTCAAATTTTCAAAAAATTTAGTTTTACCCCAATTTTTTGAAAAAAAAAGTAAATTGAACCCTTCAAAAAATTTGAAAATTTTAATTTAAATCCCTATTTACCCCAATTCTATTGCCAATTTCCGCCATTGGCGGCCATCATTAAGACTAGTATCATCACATGTCAATCAAATATAAAAAAAGAGCAATCAGTTGGAAAGAAAAACCTAAACAAATGTTCACGACACACTCTCATGTCTATGAAGATAATGTGTATCGTTAAAATCTTACTAAGGTAAAATTGTGAAAAAATCTTAACGAAGGAAAAATAATACACATATACTTAATACACATAACATGTTACTGTTAAAGTTAAAGAAAGGGGCTGCAATTTCAACAAAGGAGGGGCTGTTTTTTCAACAATATTTGGCTTGATTTTCAAATGTAGGCACCGAAAATGGGGAAGTCAAAAGAGGTTGATATTGTTGATTTTTTTGTAATGGTTAAATCACACTTTTAGTCATTGCACTTTAGGGTATTTTCAAAGATTAGTCCCTAAGCTTCAATTATAAATACCCTAGCTCATTTAGCTTCAAAATCATCACAAATCATTTCTTTCTCCCAATACTAAAGAGCTTTCTTGTGAGTAGTGAGTGTTCACCTGTAAAATTTATCTCTTAGTAAAAGATCTGCAGCAGTCCGGAGACGTAAGTAAAATTGGCTGAATTCCGCTATCAATTTCGGGTATTATTTTTTCGCTTTTATTTCGCATTCTCACTAATCTAGTTATAGGGAAATTACTTGTACTCGGGTTTATTTCCCAACAATTGAAGCAAAAATTGTCGAAGCAGTTTGCAATGAAAGATCTGGGCACTGCAAAGCAGATTATTGGGATGAGGATCAAGAGAGACACAAAGTCAGGGACTTTGATGTTGTCACAGGCTGAGTACATCAACAAAGTACTCCCCAGGTTCAACATGCAAGATGCTAAACCATTAAGTACACCTTTAGGTGTTCATTTTAGACTCTCCAAAGAACAGTCACCAAAGACGGCGAAAGAACATACACACATGGTGAAGGTGTCGTATGCCTCAGCAATTGGAAGTCTAATGTATGCCATGGTTTGTACCAGACCAAATATTGCTCATGTAGTGGGAGCTGTTAGCAGGTACATGAATAACCCAAGCAAGATACACTGGGAAGCAGTCAAATGGATTATCAGATATCTGCGAGGTACCACAAACAAAGCATTTTGTTTCAAAGGTGGAGATACAATACTGACAGGCTATGTAGATGCTGACTTAGCCGAAAATATCGACATCAGAAGAAGCACTACATGGTATGTCTATACTCTAGGAGGAACTGCAGTGAGTTGGGTTTCTCAACTACAGAAGATAGTTGTTCTCTCCACAACTGAAGCAGAATAAGTCGCTATTACGGAAGCCAACAAGGAGATGGTTTGGCTCCAAAGTTTCTTGGAAGAGTTAGGCAATAAACAAGAAAATAATATATTGTATTGCGACAGTCAAAGTGCTATCTATCTAGCGAAGAATCTGTCTTTTCATTCCAGAATGAAGCATATACAATTGCGATATCATTTTATTCGGTCTCTTCTGGAAGATGGGATTTTGAAACTTGAAAAGATTAGTAGAGCTCAAAATCCGACAGACATGTTAACAAAGACGGTGACCACGGACAAATTGAAGTTGTGTTCAGCTTCAGTTGGCATGCTAGAATAAAAAGACCAGAAATAGTGTTGCATTGATCTAGGTGTGAAGAAATATTGAAATCAGTCTTCAAGTGGGAGATTGTTAAAGTCAAATAAAGGGGCTATAATTTCAACAAAGGAGGGGCTGTTTTTTCAACAATATTTGGCTTGATTTTCAAATGTAGGCACCGAAAATGAGGAAGTCAAAAGGGGGCTGATATTGCTGATTTTTTTTGTAATGGTTAAATCACACTTTTAGTCATTGCACTTTAGGGTATTTTCAAAGATTAGTCCCTAAGCTTCAACTATAAATACCTTAGCTCATTTAGCTACAAAATGATCCCAAATCATTTATTTCTCTCAATACTATAGAGCTTTCTTGTGAGTAGTGAGTGTTTTGTAAACACCTGTAAATTTTTTCTCTTAGGCAGCAGTCCGGAGACGTAAGCAAAATTGGTTGAACTCCGTTATCAATTTCGGGTATTATTTTTCTGCTTTTATTTCGCATTCTCACTAATCTGGTTATAGGAAAATTACTTGTACTCGGCTTTATTTCCCAACAGTTACCTCATTAAAAACCTTATCAGAAAAATCCAATGAGACAAAACTTCGATTAAGGAAAAATAGTACACCACATTTTTACTATCATCATGATAATATCACATAAGATCTTTAAGTATTTATAATTCAATCTTTAATACAATTTTCAAATTTTGAATAGATAATACACCAATGAATAAAACTTTTAAATTACCACTTGAATGAATTCATCAAATATTTATATCACTACTCTTTTGAAGATCACGAGAGAGAAAACTTTAGGTTAACAACGGTAATGAAATTTAGGATTAGAGATTTTAGGGGTTTTGTGGAGTTATAGAGAAATTTAGTTTTAAGTTTTTAATGAAAATTTTAAAATATTTATAACATGTCATGTGTCACATTTTGATTAATTGACATTTTTTTAACAATCGTAACAAAATTAAACTTAAAATGGTAACGTAGAAAATAGTAGGCACTTACTTCAACAAAAAAAAAACCAGACACCTAAAGTAAATATATATATAATTTGAATACTTATATTTTTAATTAAGTCTTCAAATATATGAATAAAATTTTGATATTAATTCAATTATAAATAATTTTAAAACAAATATATTATATAAGAGATATGATCATGTTACACAATATAAAACTCTTTTAGTTTTACACAGATTTAGGATCGTTGGATGACTGAAAATAGATGCTTAGATTAACAGTAGGAAATGTAAATATATTCACCAGAAATAAAAAATAAGGAGTCAATCTCAGCCATCTATTTTTACTCATCTAACGGTCATAAATCTATGTAAAACAAAAAAGTTTTACGTTAGGTAAGTGGATCATAACCCATTATACAATTTTCATATTAAATATGCATTGATGATATATTGAAAATAAATTTAATAGTTTCTAAATTTGAATCATTCAACGCTGAATGTTGAACCGTTCAACATTCAGCGCGTTTGTTTCGCATCTTTGAATGATTTAGTGCTAACTGATTCAGCAAAACAATACTGAATGATTCAGCACAGAAGTACATTCTGAATGATTCAGAACCATTATCAAACGACATGTCACATTCAGCGCTAATTCATACAGAGCCTCTGAATCATTCAACATTTGAATCATTCAACTTTTAATCTAAACAAACATCCCTAGCAACATTGATATGGTTGATAGGTAAAAAATGAGCAATTGAGCATGAAACCAATAAATTAATTAATTAATTAATTAAAAAAAAACCGATCTGAGCCCCTAACAGTTAACCAGTCTGCCTCTCAGCCTCTGAGTATCAAAGCAGCCCACCATCCTTTACTTTTTCTCTCCAGCTTTCTTACTCCTTTCTTCACTATTTCTCCCTTCCTAAATCTTATGCAATTAGAGCCAAAACTGCCGTGTAGGCTCACTGAGTCAACTCCACTCCATTTCTCACTCGGATAATCCACCCCTGGTCCTTGTGAAGAGAGATAAAACGAAACGTAGCATTTCGTTACCTCTTCCCTAGATCCGAGGTGGTGAGACCAAGCGATGCCTTTTATCCGACTCGGGAATGGCTTCTTCGGAAGTCGATTCCCGCTTGAGCCAAGTGGTAGCTCCAGCCCTCGAGAAGATCATAAAGAACGCTTCATGGCGAAAGCACTCCAAACTCGCTCGCCAATGCAAATCTCTTCTGGAGAGCCTCACTTCTCCCTCGAATTCGCCTCTAACTCCGCCGGATTCGGAGTCCGATAGCTCAATCCCTAGCTCTCTCCACGACGGCGGCACAGTAGAGTACTCACTCACTG
The DNA here is from genome assembly GCF_006381635.1 of Hibiscus syriacus. Classification (NCBI taxonomy): domain Eukaryota; kingdom Viridiplantae; phylum Streptophyta; class Magnoliopsida; order Malvales; family Malvaceae; genus Hibiscus; species Hibiscus syriacus. Next base: position 32,754 of record NW_024063109.1, on the reverse strand, counting down.
AATTGGAGTTCATTCTCAGCCCTCTTATCAACGCCTGCGCCACCACTTTCAACAAGATCGTCGACCCAGCCGTTGATTGCATTCAGAAGTTAATCGCTTATGGTTACCTACGTGGTGAAGCAGATTTTACCGGAGGTCCCGAGGCCTTGCTCTTATCCAAATTGATTGAATATGTATGTAAGTGTCACGATTTAGGCGACGACGCCATTGGATTACTGGTTTTGAAAACGCTTTTATCTGCCGTAACTTCCATCTCGCTCCGAATTCACGGTGACTGTTTGCTGCAAATTGTGAGAACTTGTTATGATATTTACCTAGGGAGTAAAAAATGTTGTAAATCAAACGACGGCCAGAGCTTCTTTGGTTCGAATGTTAGTGATTGTTTTTAGGAGAATGGAGGCTGATTCATCAGCGGTACCAATTCAGCCGATAGTATTGGCTGAGTTGATGGAACCAATCCAGAAATCCGATGCCGATGGATCTATGACTCAGTTTGTTCAGGGGTTTATAACTAAAATTATGCAGGACATAGATGGAGTGTTGAATCCAGTGGAATCTAGTAGGGTTTCTTTAAGTGGCCATGATGGTGCTTTTGAAACTACCACCGTTGAAACCACAAATCCGGCTGATTTGCTTGATTCTACCGATAAAGATATGTTGGATGCAAAATATTGGGAGATTAGTATGTATAAGACAGCACTAGAAGGGAGGAAAGGGGAGTTGACGGATGGTGAAGTAGAGAGAGATGATGATTTGGAGGCTCATATTGGGAATAAGTTGAGAAGGGATGCATTTTGGTGTTTAGAGCACTTTGCAAGTTGTCGATGAAGACACCGCCTAAAGAGGCTTTGGCAGATCCCCAGTTGATGAGAGGGAAGATTGTGGCGCTTGAGTTGTTGAAGATTTTGTTAGAGAATGCTGGAACTATTTTTAGAACAAGTGAAAGGTATTGTTTTCCTTGCACATTTTTATCTCATTTATTTGATTAATATTATTTGCATTTTGGAATGTTTCTTATGGTTAGGGCTTATATTTGTCATTTGCTTTACTGTTATATCCATGGAATATATGATGTTTAACTCTTTTTTTTAAGAAATTGGAGGTTTCATTAAAAACTCCCTTCGTATTCGTTCACATACTAAGAAGTATGTTAACGAACATTGGAAGGAAGAAAAGAGTATCTCATAGTTTATTAATAATAACCCAATACAAAAGACAACACGGAAAATCCTCCTATGGTGATATAAACCATTACAACAAACACCTTAAACTTATATATCCTCGTCCTAAGCCACAGTCGAATCACCTTAATTCTAATTACACCTCCAACAATTGGATTAAAAACAACGATGTTTAACTCTTGATATACCCCTTAATATTTTGATTACCGCATAGGCATTTAGGTATCTAGTCTTGTAGGATTGACCACAAACATTATAGCTTTTTATTAGATTTGGAAGCATCTTAGAAGTCTTTTACTGATGAGGTGACATTAAACAAAATCTTGATTGTATAGATTTTCCCTAGATAGTTTAAACCCTCATTCCGTAATCTTGTGGTTGTGGACCCCACAGCATTTAGCAAATTGCTTTGGGTGTTTTACTGAGATGCCCATTGAGTAATTTAGTTGCATTAACCCCTGTTGTTTACTTTTGAAAACTATGGTTCATTTGCCTGTTGATTTCATTAACATTTCTTTTGCATTCATATTGCTGAACCACCTTTTCATCTATATTTGTCTGATATATATATATTAATTTTTGTGTTGGGATCACTTACATTAAATTTTTTTTTGAAAGATAGATTTCGTGCCTTAGCATGGAGGTTTATATATAACATATTTTAAAAATTGACATACCTTGTTAATGCTTATACACATTTCAGTTTTTTGTTTGGTCACAGTATACGTTCTGATATTTGTTCCTGAATTTGAACCTTTTTTTTCCTCGGTGTATATGCTTGTGGTTGTACAGGTTTATAGGTGCCATAAAGCAATACTTGTGTCTATCACTATTGTAGAACAGCGCTTCAACTCTTATGATAGTTTTCCAGCTTTCTTGCTTCATTTTCATCAGTCTGGTGACAAGGTTTCTAGCTGGCCTGAAAGCCGAGATTGGAGTATTTTGTCCTATGATTGTTCTTAGGGAGCGTTTGGATGGGAGAATGTGGGATTCCCATGGGAATGGAATCCACATTCCCCAGTTTGGTTGGCCCGGGAATCATATTCCAAGTAATGTAAGATTATCAATAGTGGATTTTTTGGGTATATTACCAGGAATGTCATTACCTCTCTTTGCTTAGGTATTATTGGATTACCGGCGTTTTGGACTAAAATACCCTTAAATTTTTTTCTTCAAAAATATCCTTCTTCTGTCATTAAATAATAAAAATTCTACGAAGGTTAAATTAAAAATTTATCCTTAAACTATTTTAGATTTACAAAAAAAAACTATAATTAAAATTTTATATGAAGTTCAGGGGTTAAAATAAAATTTTACCCTTTTATTAAATCTTTTTATATTTTTAATTTTGTAAAAAAAATTATATAAATTTTACGAATTTAAATTTTTTAAAGGAAATATATAAATATTTTTCAACTTGTTAAAAAACAAATATATAATAAGGACAATTTGGTCAAATATACATTCCAATAATCTTTTATTCCTTTAACCAAACACGGTAATCTTACATTCCTGTTAAGCCAACCAAACACAAAATACAACATTCCCAGTAATCCTATTCCCTGATAATCTTACATTCTCACTGGTAATCTTACATTCCGTGAACCAAACGCACCCTTAGGGTCTTGGAAAATGTTTCTCAACCTAACTTTCAGCAAAAGATGATAGTTCTTCGTTTTCTTGACAAGCTTTGTTTTGATTCACAAACCTTGGTAGATATATTTATCAACTATGATTGTGATGTCAATTCATCAAACATATTTGAAAGGTATGATCCACACTCTTATTACAGAACCAAAATTAGCTTCTTTTTGGTGTAGTTTATAGTTTTGCATTTTTTTCATTATGATTCTTTCCAGAATGGTCAATGGACTTCTGAAAACAGCTCAAGGTGTTCCTCCTGGTGTAGCTACAACACTATTTCCACCCCAGGAAGCAACCATGAAACTTGAATCTATGAAGTGCTTAGTTTCTATTTTAAAATCAATGGGAGTCTGGATGAACAAACATTTGTGCATTCCAGATCCTTATTCTGCAAAGAGATTTGAAGCTGCTGAGAGCAGTCCTGAACCTGGAAATGTTCCCATGGCAACTGTGAATGGGGATGAGCCTGCTGAAGGATCAGATTCTCATTCTGAAGCCTCTAATGAGGCTTCTGATGTTTTAACGATTGAGCAACGTTGAGCTTACAAGCTTGAACTTCAGGTGTGTACGTAATAATATCTGGAAAACTGATCTGACCTCGTCTAGTTTTTAGCTAATCATCATTTGTGAAATCTAATTTATAACTTATGACAGGAAGATATATCTCTTTTTAATCGGAAACCTAAGAAAGGAATTGAATTTCTGATTCAAGCAAATAAGGTTGGTGATTCCCCAGAGGAGATAGCTGCTTTTCTTAAGAATGCATCTGATCTGAACAAAACATTAATCGGTGATTATCCTGGAGAAAGGGAGGATTTGTCCTTGAAAGTAATGCATGCCTATGTCGACTCATTTGACTTTCAAGGCATGGAGTTTGATGAGGCAATCGAGCTTTTCTGCAAGGATTTAGATTGCCTGGTGAGGCACAAAAGATTGATCGAATCATGGAAAAGTTTGCTGAGCGTTACTGCAAATGTAACCCAAAGGCCTTCATCAGTGCTGATATGGCATATGTCCTTGCTTACTCTGTCATAATGCACAATACTGATGCTCATAACCCTATGGTTAAGTACAAGGTGCATATATGTTCTCTATATGATACCGTTGACATTTACTGCAAGAAAATTGATCCCCTTTTTCCTAAATTGAATTGTACAGATGTCAGCTGATGATTTGATAAGAAACAATTGTGGCATAGATGATGGAAAAGTTTACCAGAAGAATACTTAAGATCATTATTCGAAAAGATATCAAGAAATGAGATAAAAATGAAAGATGATTTGTCCTTTCAACAGAAGCAGTCTGTGAACTCTAATAGAATATTTGGTTTGGACAGTATCTTGAATATTGTGGTAGGCAAGCGTGATGAAGACCAGCATATGGAGACCAGCGATGATCTTATCAGACACATGCAAGAACAATTTAAAGAGAAAGCACGCAAATCAGAGTAAGAACATCCCACTTTTAAGTTTTCATAGTGATGCTCTAGTATAAGAGAGATTCCTGTTATACTTTGTATAGCTGAAGTCGATTTTTTTATTTATTTGCCTTTATGATTCATTGGAATAAGTGAAATTGCAATAGGTATTGTCATTCAATTGTTGCCTTTAGATTTAGTAATTATTATATTCTATTTTTTTTCCAATAAAAAAAATATTCTATTTTTTTTTTTTAAAAAAGAATCACTTTTACCTTGTACTTTTAATGGGATTTCTCGCCTTAGTTAGCAAAACATGTTTCCTGAAAAGTGTCATTTTTTGAAGAATTTTTTTTCCTTTTGATTATCCCTTGATTTCCATTCTTCTGGCAATGTGTAGGTCAGTTTATTATGCAGCCACAGATGTAGTGATTCTGAGATTCATGATTGAGGTATGTTGGGCTCCAATGTTGTCTGCCTTCAGCGTGCCTCTTGACCAAAGTGATGATGACGTAGTGATAGCATTATGTCTTGATGGCTTCCGCTGTGCAATCCATGTTACTGCTGTTATGTCCTTGAAGACCCATAGAGATGCATTTATGACTTCATTAGCTAAGTTTACTTCACTACATTCTCCTGCAGATATCAAACCAAAAAATATAGATGCAATCAAGGTTAGTATTTTGTTTCATTTGTACTGGATATGTTGTTAGTGACCTTATTTTATATCTTCTGAGATTTTTTATTTTATGTTCAATTTTGTGATTTTCCCTTGTACCTAACCCCTTTCAGATGATTGTATCTTGGCAAACTATGTAGTGCAGTATGTTCACGTCAGTGAGAACATATTATTTCATTTTAGCTGTTGCCGATATTCATTGTAACTTTGGTTTAGAGATGGTAATGAATGGTTGACATGCTCAACCTCACTCCAAGAGGAATGTCATTAGTTCAAATTTGCTGGTTTTTATCTGAATTTGGTTTCCCCCCATGTACCGGTTTCAAATAGAAACCTTTTGATAGCTGGCCTTAGGGAACGATTTAGTGAGATCCATTCATTTGATCTCAAGTAAAAATTCCATTTGCTTGAGGATCTAACATTGAAAGTTTCATTTGCATTGCTAACAGGCAATAATTACAATTGCAGATGAAGATGAAGATGGGAATTATTTACAAGAAGCTTGGGAGCATATTTTGACTTGGGTATCCCGGTTTGAGCACTTGCATCTCTTGGGAGAGGGTGCTCTTCCAGATGCTACATTTTTTGCCTTTCCACAGAATGAGTCAGAAAAATCTAAGCGAGCTAAGTCAACTACCCTTCCTGTTTTAAATAAAAAGGGACCGGGAAAAATTCAGTTTGCTGCTGCTGCTGCGATGAGGGGCTAATATGATGGTGCTGGTATTGGAGGTAATTCACCTGGGGCAGTCGCATCTGAACAGATGGACAATTTAGTGTCTAACCTCAACATGTTAGAACAAATTGGAAGCTCTGAAGTGAATCGTATATTCACACGTAGTCAAAAATTGAATAGTGAGGCTATCATAGACTTTGTTAAGGCTCTGTGCAAGGTGTCGATGGAGGAGTTGCGATCTACATCTGATCCTCGGGTTTTCAGCCTTACGAAGATTGTTGAGACTTGAGATTGCGTAAGATTTGTTCCACTTCTCTCTCTTGCTTTGACTTAACTTGGTGCCATGATACAGTTAAACCTCTATAAATGACTGTTCAATAAATAATTTTGGTTAATTAATCAAATCTTATAATCTGACTTAGGCTAGTGTATTAAGATAATACCTTTCTAAATGCATAAAATAATAAATTTATTATATTTTCTTTAGGTCCTGGCAAATATATAAATTAATAATTCCTAAAAAATATAAAAAAATCATATAATATTATTAATATTTTTTCTTTTTGCAATGTGCAACTGCATTCAGTGCGTTTTTTATGTTGTAGAAAGCAGTTATTTAAGGTGACTGGTGCTTGAAATGACACTTTTCATCCCTCCACCCTCAAAAAATTATAAATTTATTATATCATCTTTAATTCCTGGCAAATATGAGGGGCAGACAGGGGAGTAAGGTGTTATCTCGGACTGTTTGGGTTCCGCCTCCTTTTGGTTTCTTAAAATTGAACGTGGATGGTGCTGTCACTGGTGATTGGTTGAATGGGGGCATTGGAGGCACTGTTAAAGATTCAGGGGTTTTTCTGTTGGGTTCTTTCTCAGAGGCAGTTGTACAGGGGCACCTACAGTTGCTGAACTGTTGGCAATTAGAAGGGGCTTGAACCTTTTTTTTGAGTCTCAATGGGGTAGTAAAGGGAGGTTAATTGTTGAGTGTGATTGCCTAGTTGTGGTTAAGTGGATAAAGAACCTAGGTGGTTCTAATTCTGAGTGTCCGCTGTTGAATGAGATTATTGAGTTAATTAGGGATAAGGATGTGAAGATTATGCATATTTCCAGAGGGGCTAATTGGGAGGCTGATAAGTTGGCAAAAGAGGGAATAGGCTGAGTGGGGCTGTCTGTAGGCAAGTTATGTTAGTTTCGGGGGGTTTTATAATGTTATGTTTCATTGCAGTTAGGTGTTTTATGTTTGCTATGTTGTATTATTGGTTGGTCAATAAAATTTGACACTCTTTTCCTCCTTCCAATGCCATACGAAATATCCATATTTCGTAAGGTATGAAGGGTTTTTTTAATAAGGTCTCTCTTTCCTATCAAAAAAAAGTTCCTGGCAAATATATATAAATTAATAATTCCTAAAAAAATATAAAAAAGCATAAAATATTTCTTAATAATTTTTTTGCAATGTGCAACTGCACTCGGTGCATTTTTTTATGTAGCAAGTAGTTATTTAAGGTGACTGGTGTTGGAAATTCCTCTCCCCCCCGGCCCCCCTTGAGATTATATGTATATGTTAAGTGCTAACTCTATCTATCTTTTCTCATTTATGAGTCATTCATGTTTTCTAGTAAAAGAAAATAATAATATACATGTATAAAGATAGAAAATATAGATTTTTAAAATTTTTTAGTTAAATATATAATTTACATTTGTTGATAATTCAATAACATCTTTAAAATAGTTGTTTTCTAGTCCCAACAATATTATTTTATAGGGATCCTACTGTATTTGTTTATATTTCTTGACTGAAAATTCCCACTCTGCTGACAGGCACTATAACATGAACCGGATCAGGCTTGTATGGTCAAACATCTGGCATGTGCTCTCGGATTTCTTTGTGACCATTGGCTGTTCTGAAAAGCTCTCAATTTCGATTTTTGCGATGGACTCTTTACGGAAACTATCAATGAAATTTTTGGAGCGAGAAGAGTTGGCTAATTACAATTTCCAGAATGAATTTATGAAACCTTTTTGTTATTGTTATGCTCAAGAGTAGTGCTGTTGAAATCCGAGAATTAATCATTAGATGTGTCTCACATATGGTATTATCTCGTGTCAATAATGTCAAATCAGGGTGGAAGAGCATGTTCATGGTATTGAATTCTTAATAGCTATCATATAGGTCCTAATTTTTGAAACCTTAATCTGTATCATTTTATGACTGAACTGGTAAATTCTTTTCAGGTCTTTGCTACTGTAGCTTATGACAACCACAAAAACATTGTACTGCTAGCCTTTGAAATAATGGAAAAGATTATTCGAGACTATTTCCCATACATAACTGAAACGGAAACAACCACCTTCACTGATTGTGTGAACTGCCTGGTTGCTTTCACCAATAGTTACAACAAAATTAGCCTCAATGCAATTGCTTTTCTACGTTTCTGTGCTATGAAACTTGCAGAAGGCGATCTTGGCTCTTCATCAAAGAAAAAGGATAAGGAATGTGGGAAGATTTCTCCTTCTTCACCTCATAACGGAAAAGATGGAAAACAAGAGAATTGAGAGCTCATAGATAAGGAGGATCAACTCTATTTATGGTTCCCCTTGTTGGCTGGTAAGGAATAATGAAGTACTTGTTTTAATTTACACATCCAAATTTGCTTGAGATTTTGTAGTTACTTTTATCTTCAAACTTTAGAAATTCATTTTATTCTGACCTTAACTCACATCGCATTTTGCTTTGCAGGTTTATCAGAACTTAGTTTTGACCCTAGGCCTGAAATTAGGAAGAGTGCTTTAGAATTGCTGTTTGAAACTTTGCGCAACCATGGTCACCTCTTCTCATTGCCTTTGTGGGAAAGAGTATTTGAATCTGTCCTTTTTTCTGATATTTGACTATGTGCGTCATGGTATTGATCCAGCGGGTGGTGACACATGAGGAGGTGATCGTTAACGACATGGATGAACTTGATCAAGATGCATGGCTCTACGAGACGTGTATATTGGCTCTCCAATTAGTTGTAGATCTTTTTGTGAATTTTTATAATACTGTCAATCCACTTTTGAGGAAGGTTCCCTCTTTACTTGCAAGTTTTATCAAGCGTCCCCACCAAAGCCTAGCTAGTATTGGAACTGCTGCATTTGTACGTTTGATGAGCATTGCTGGAAATCTTTTTTAAGAGGAGAAGTGGCTGGAAGTAGGTTCATTAAAAGAAGCAGCTAATGCAACACTCCCTGATTTTTCTTACATTGTTAGTGGGGATAGCATGGCTGGTAGCAATGGACATGCTTTGAATGGCCAAAGTATCGAGGCTTCTGCGGATTTGGACACATCCCAGGGTGATTCCGAAAGCCTGAGAACACAGCGCCTTTATGCTGCTTTATCAGATGCAAAATGCCGGGCTGCTGTTCAGTTGAGACTTCTCATCCTAATATTGAAAAACATTAAAAACTTCTTATATCATAAACACGTTAAGAGATTTGAACTTTTATAAGGGTTGATAACGACGCAGTTGTTTTAATCGAATCACATTATGAGATTTATGTAGCAAAGACTTGTTTGTTGAGACCGTTTTTGAAATCTCAAATTTCTAGAATAAACAAGTGCCAACTATCACTGTTTTATTTTCATTTCCTTTTTCTTTTGTATTTATACTTGCACAAATGTCTAAATGAATAATCGGTTTTGTTTTGAAGTTTGACATGGGCGAAATTTTAATTTTGGGTCTGATTTTGCTGTTCTTATTGTTTTGACAGGCGGTAATGGAGATTTACATGTATCGAACTCGCCTTTCAGCTAAGAGCACCTTAGTCCTGTATGAGTCCATGCATGACGTGGCTTCCCATGCTCACAGGATCAACATTGATACTCTGCTACGATCCAAGCTTCAAGATCTTGGTCCCATGACCCAAATACAAGATCCTCTACTGATGCGTCTTGAGAATGAGTCGTATCAATTTTTCCTTACACTTGTGCAGAATCTGATAATATATAGGCCCCTAATGTTTCAGGAGGCTGAAGTGGAGTCCCATCTTGTTGATCTTTGTCAGGAAGTATTGTTGTTCTATATAGAAACTGCAGGCTCTGGACAGACTTCTGAAACATCTCCCAACGAGCAAAGCCAATGGTTGATTCCTTCAGTTTCTGGGAAACGAAGAGAATTGGCTTCCAGTGCACCTCTTATAGTGGCAACTCTCCAGGCTATTTGTTGTTTGGGTGATACTTTTTTCGAGAACTTGGCTCAATTCTTCCCTCTTCTTTCGGGCCTGATAAGTTGTGAGCATGGTTCAAATGAGGTCCAGACAGCTCTTAGTGACATACTTAGCTCCTTGGTTGGTCCCGTTTTACTGCGATCGTGTGGATCTTGGGTGTGTGATATAGTTGCTTTCTTTTACCTCTTACTTAATTCTCAGTTTCCATTCTCACTTTTGGTTTACAATAATTGTTACCGGAAATATAGTTTCAGTGCATGAAGAGCTCTTCTGAATTCATAGATTTCAGTTGGGAATGTTCTGTTGTATGATAGATATTATTATTAATTTTCCTTTTAAATGAGTTTCAGAACAGTTATTTTTCTGTACGAAATTTTCTTATTAGACACGTGAGGTTGAAACTTATTTTGTCTTGTTGCCTAAATGATTCTACCCGAATGAGATTAAAAACTCGAACATGATGGACTAAAAGTCTAAAACCATGGTTTAAACTCGAACATGATGGACTAAAACCATGGTTTCTGTCAAACCCATAGCTTGAACAAAAGAAAACAAGGGGTTGACTTAATGGAGGAAAGCATCTGGCTCCCATGATTTCCTCTTCATCAAATGAGATTGGAAATGTGCTCAAGTCTCGGATAAGAAGTCGAGAATGTTGTGCTCAAGGCAAAGCTGCGGCGGCCGCGATATAAAAAAAACAAACACAAGCACAAGGGTAGTTGAAAACGAAATGAGCCGGCCCCATTTCGGTTTTATCATTTCAGCTGGCATCCACAAGACAAGACTTGATCAACACAACGTTTAAAAAGGATTTCATCATTATCTGGAGTCTCCATTACTACCCTCCTCTCGATCTCGTTCACAACGTTGAAAATGATGGAAATTATCCTTTCTCAAAGGGTTGTTTAGTCTTTTACTCAGGTTATTGCCCCCATAAAATTATTACAAGACGACAAATTACTAAATTCCTTTAAAAGGGCCATAACTTTCAGGTTTCAGCTTTCTCATATAACCACCACCCAGTTCTAGCACAAGTACCTTTCATTTACGACTTTCCCTTTCTTAGGATCAATGCTAAGTTCTTGCAAAACTTGTTGGATCTCTCTGTCTAAGGGAGCTAAAACGTTTTTTAATGTTAACCGGTGCAAGAGAAGATCAAAGCGTCGCAAGTTGTCGTCGAGTTTCGATTTGGAAACATCGTCTTTCGCCGCCTTGGAGATATCAGGTCAGTTTAAGCAAGTCTTCAAAGTGATCGACTCAAATGGGGATGGAAAGATATCTCCATTGGAGCTCAGCGAAGTGCTTCTGTGCCTCGGACATGAAAAATCCACAGCCTCCAAAGCTGCCCAAGGAATGGTCAAAGAAATGGATTTCGACGGTGATGGTTACATCGATTTGGACGAGTTCATGCATGCAGTCGTCAATGACACCAGCGACGGAGCGATGAACGGCGGGGAAGATTATCTAATGGATGCTTTTCTCATCTTCGATAGTGATAAAAATGGGTTAATCTCGGCCAAAGAGTTGCGTAACGTTTTGAATGGCCTTGGGTTCAACAAGTGTAGCCTTCAACAGTGTACGCGCATGATTAGACGTGTTGATAAGGGCGGTGATGGATTTGTGGACTTCAAAGAATTTCGATCAATGATGAAGGCAGCAGAGCGTACAAGTTAAAAAGATCATGGATGATGGTCAAAGCTTTGAATATTCTCCGGCTACTAAAATTTCTGTGTATTCTGCGTCTGTACGTACAAGAACCGTTCTATCTTTTGAAGGTGAGTCTGAAAATCTAAGGAGTTGACCCTTGAGCTCTTTGTAAATTATTAGCCATATCCGCTTACTGTATTTGTTGACATAAAATTTCAAGTTTAAAAATGGTTTCCACGCTCTGGATAAATAATTTTATTAGCTCAAGTTTTCTAAATTTTATTAGTATATTCTCATACATTTTTTAATGTTTTATTAAATGTTTAAACCCTAAAATTCTTATTTCACGTTCCTAAATTACTCAAGTCCGTCAATAATTACTCAGTGAACCGGGTTTTCTGTATTATAGTTACTTTATAACCGCAAGAAATAGGAAATAATGTAGGATTTTATCTTAAGAGGATATGAATTTTTAAAATTTTATGATTAGAGGAATTTATAACACTTTAAGTGATAAAAGTATGTTATTAATAGAAAGTACAATATATATATATATAATAGGTTAATTTAAAATTATTAAAGACGACTTATTGCTCTCAGTTCCTACCTGCTCTCCCTTAGTCCATTCATGGTCAATAAATGTATTCTTCTCACTAAGAAAAAGCCTAAAGTGTGACAATCTACATGATTTAATTTTTTTGACGTGACAATTTGCTTTATCTCACTATATTACGTGGGAAATCTTTTTTCAAAATATATTTTTTATATTTTTAAAATGATTTTTTGATGTATACTTTTTTTTCCTTTTGGTAAATCTAGAACGAATATAAGATAATAGACTTTCAATTAGCATATTCCTGTATACACAATACTTGACAATAAAACATGTGAATTGTCACTCAAATTATTGCATCAACTTCATTGATTTAAATTTCGGTTCATTGTAATCTATAAAAAATATAAGATTAAAAATGTTTAACCGTCTAGTAGCCTTTGATTTAAGGATGGATAGGTATCTAAGTAGTCTAGGCAATGTGTCAAATAAATATGAAGGCTAAAAATAAAGAGTGAAGGTTAAATTGAGAGAGAGAAAATGTTGAGAGATAAATTTATTATTATACTTTTTATTTATAAGTAAATTATTTATTTTCATTCGCCAACTTCGCTTTTCTGGCTTGTAAACAAAGATGGAAACTAAGATGAATCCTTAGAGATCAAATAAGAATACTAATAAAATGAAGTATTAGAGTTTAACTGTTATGACATCAAGTTAAAATTTACAAATTATGGGTCAAATTCTAATGAATTGATCTTGAATCTAAAAAAGATAAAGACAGCTTATTTGTTCGAAGAATGGTGAACTAAAGAAATAATTTAAAAACATAAGAAATAATTATAAAATAATATTTGTTTAGAGTTCCTTTTAATCACTGACAACATACACTTTATATATATAATTATTCATATTTGAAATTTTTAAAGAGAATAAAATTTATTCGACCATTAAAGTAGTTTAATGAGCTCTAGTCGATGAAAATAAATGAAAGAAATATATAATGATGTTTGCCAGTGAGCGAGATTGATCCATACTTAGCCAACAAACTAAACAAAGAAATTATTCAATGTGATCTTTGAAGTCCAAACTTTAGATCAATGGGGTCATAAAGTATGATATACCATTTCTTTTATTTTAAACTTTAAATATGCTTTTAAGAATTTAATGATAAAACAAAACTTATAACGGTTTCTTAACAAGATTTATTAGCTTAACTCATTAAGTGGTCTCGGTGGTTAAAGGGAATATTAATTTTTTAGAGGTTTTGTGTTCAAGCAGCCACGTCTACGTATGTATATATATTATTAATTATTAATTTTTTTAAATAGATATTATCTTATAATCACCATGGTCTATTGAAAAAAAGGATTATTAGCTCAAAAGATTTCCATTGAGGCATTTACCCAAATGGTCTTTAACAAAGCCTAATTGGGCTTGAAGTAGTAAGACGAGAGAGCTCGGGTAAATCCACCAACCATCAAGTTCAATAGCCAAGTCCAATGATTCCTAGATTTATATAAATAAATAAATATTTATAATTTGAACCCATCAATTTCCCATCTATCAAGCCTCCTCCGATCTAAACCAAGAATATTATTATACAACCTTCCCCGACATCAATCACCACTCCCACACACGTGGGAAAACATATATATAATATATGCATTTGGTAAATTATGTATGTATGTTGTTCCTATATTAATCGAATTAAACTTCAAAATAGTATGTTGTGTATGTTCCTATATTAAGACTCCAATTGAGAAGAAGATATTTCCAACATTGCAATTATATTTGATTGAAATGCTGCAAATGAATCAATTACCCATAACCTAATTATTCTGATTCTCTCTCTTTTTTAAAAGAAAAAAACTTAAACAGTGATACATGATTATTACTTTTTTCAAAATTAAATTTAATTAGAATTATTGTGAATTAGGATAAATATTTAAAAAGAATATGATTTTGATTAATCCAAATATTTTATTTTGAAAAATAAAAAAGAATCTTTGTCAAATTTCAACATTATGCCATCAACGTGGAGAGAAAGGAACCCCGTTGACATTAACACTGTACCATTTGCAATATTATTAATTTAAAATTAGTGAATAATGAATCCAAAAGAATCGCTATCATATCACATGGCAACCCTTCAGTTTGGTCTGCTGTTTAATCAGTCCCTAAAAATAAAAATAAAAAAATCCCACAGTGCTCCATTAATTAGCAATAAACCGAAAGCTTGGAGCTTTCAGATTCCGTGGAAGACAGAGAAAATGGGTTCAACGACCTCAACAAATTAACCCTAATATAAAAAAAAGAATATAAGCTTCTTTAAGGGATTGAGAACATGCAAACACAAATGCAAGCCATAAGTTGCCCTTCACATGGAATTTGGTCCACGCTCTTGATGGATTAGCTTTACCTTAATTATTTAATTTGGACAAAGATAAGGGGTTTGATTAAAATAATGTTTAAGGCAGTAATATTAAAGTATTAGTGTTTGCGTTTGGGCCAAATGGTCCACCAATTTCCCGTTGTTTCATTTATTGTTTCTAGAGGGAAGACTGTCTTTCATTTCAAGACTTCACCTCTTTTCTTCACAAGATTCCATCATTATTTTATGTTAAAGGATTTTGTGTCCCGCACAATTACGACTGTATATTGAGATTCACCAAATAGATTTTTATTTTTAAGTGTATTTGTTTTCGGTTTCATAATTATTAGTAAAATTTAATACTTATTCATATTTGTTTATTTAAAATATTGTATACACATATCTAATATTTAATGTTTATGAATATTAAACAACTAAAAATTAGACAATATATATATATATATATATATATATATATATATATAAATATATTAGTCAAATATTATAAAAAATAGACCTAAATCGAACTAATTAGACCTTTAATTCTTATTTCAACTGGTTAGACCAATTGAAATGTGATTTGGTATTAAATTAACATCAACCTATTAGGTGGTGTCAATGGTGAAAAGAAACATTGTTGTTCTTAAAGGATTCAGATATCAGGCAGTTACATCTGCAGGATGTATACACGTAATCAATAAATTAAAAAATTATAAATAATAAACAAACAAACTGTAAAAAACATATGTTTTTTAAATATAAAATAAATGAAAATAAATATTAATAATTCTATTATAAATAAATAAAAACCATTTGATTTACTAAACGAGCTTCAGACAAATTTGCTCAGAAACATAAATAAATTGAACATGTTTTATTTGGGGTAGTAGTGAGGTTGAGTTTTATAAATTGAAATTTAGGATGTTACATAATAAATCATTGAAAGTGCTGCTAACAAGTGAATAAAACAAACACTGAAAAGGCGAAATAGATGAGAATACATAAAGTATGGGGATAATTGAAAAAGTGTGGAAGCCCAACTTTTACATCTCTTGGGCTTCCTTCACAGTTGACAGTACACGTGGCATAAAAACATATTTGTAAAGTTTCAAAGGTCCGGATATTTTTCCCGATTAGTCAAAAACAAATCAGATGAATCATTCTCACTGTAGAAAACTAGAAATGTCGTATGCAGATCAACAAGTATAGTTTTTAATAAATACCGATGAACCCAAAAACAAACAATTAACTGATGTCGATGAAGATAATGAAATTAATATGCATTTTTTGCGGAATTATCAAAATTTCAAACTTAAATTAGTACCTAAACACAAGACTCCCACCTAAAAGATTTTAGGTTTGATTTTTCCAGATTACTTTTTTATCATCTTTTAGTGGATTCGCGTAACATTATTAGAAATGATAATAGATCAATTAAAATATAATGTAAAAAATTAAAAAAAATATTTTAATATTGTTATTAATTTTTTAATGATAGATAATTAAATAAAAATATAACATTAATTTAATATTATAAAATTAATATTTGATAAACAAACTAAATAATGATTATTGTGGATTTAAGGTGATTAAAAAAGCAAAATAAGGGAGCCCCCGGCCCCAATATAAAGATGAAGGTGAAGAATGTAGACAATGACAGTGGGGGAGTGCCACGCCCAGGCCAAGAGGAAATAGAGGCAGAGATCATTCATTCATTCCTAGAAACGTGAGTCCCCCTTACGACACGCCCTTACTCTTCTGAGTTCTGACCCGTTTTTGTGGCTCCCACTCCAATTTCCCATGACCCACATGCACCATCAAACCCTCTATTCTTTCAATATTATATCTCATTAAATTAAACTCAATATCTCAATTTAATTACCGGGAAACGAATGCGACAAAAGATTAGTGCTTAGACCAATCTCCTCCCATGTTTCTTTTGACCTAATCTTATTAGATTGCAGTCACGGTCACTGTTGTGGTTGTGAATGTTTTAATTGTAATTATGTGATTTGTTTTTAAAAATTAATTATATTTTTATATTATGAATGTGATTTATGATATCGTGATGATTTTAAAAAATTATTATGATATAATCGTTATATTATATTCTAATCACAATTTAATACCATGTTTGTTAGTTCAGATCACTCCTCTCAGAACCATGCAAAGCAAAACCCACACTTCGTATCGCTTACCTTCTTTCAGTTTTCAAGCAGAAATAATAATATATCCTCTCAGTTTTCAAACACATATTGTGACTATGGAGGCAAAAAAATCGAACTCGTCGGAAAAAATCGAATTAAAAAGGTTAGGTTCTGGATGATAAACGGAGACGGAAAAAATTAAATTTTTTAAACGGGGACGGGGACGGGTTTAGTAATCCTCTCCCCGATTACCCGATTATCCAACCCGATATCCGATCCGATAAATATTAAAAATAATTATTATATATATATATAATATTAATAAATTTAATTTAAATTAAAAAAATATACAAAGGAGATTAGGATTTAAGAGAACACATATTGTCCTACTAGTCACTTTCCCTGTGACTATTCTCAAGACGGGGTCACAACTGTTTGATGACGCTGGTGGTGTCGTTGACGTGACTTGGAAGTGGGAACTTTTGAAGAATGATTTCGTTTATGAAAGTTGAAACATTATATTATTAGTCGTTGTCATTATATTTGTCTATTAGAATTGTTTTGTTTTTATATTTTGGATGCATTTAGTAGTGTTTGGCATTTCAATTAAGTTTAAATCCGATAATGATATTATTTTTTAAATAACTCGTGTCATCGTGTAAAATTTAAACGGTAACGGGTATCCCCACAGTGAAAAATAACCATATAAGGTAAACAATTATTTAAAAGGGTAATTTTCACCGCGGTACGGAAATACCTCTTT
Source organism: Hibiscus syriacus (assembly GCF_006381635.1). Classification (NCBI taxonomy): domain Eukaryota; kingdom Viridiplantae; phylum Streptophyta; class Magnoliopsida; order Malvales; family Malvaceae; genus Hibiscus; species Hibiscus syriacus. Next base: position 15,470 of record NW_024063109.1, on the reverse strand, counting down.
CCTTGCGGTTTTTCCCGATTACCCAATGGAAATCCCCGTTTAAATCCCTTCGGTTTTTTAAGCGGAAATGGATATGTGATTTTTAAACGGGAACGGGGACCAATCCCCGAACCGAAACCACCCGGTTGCCATCCCTAATTGTGGCCTTCTCCAATTATTAAAATACACAGTCCAGTAGTAAAGAAGCATTGCAGCCGTTTTCAATCCTATATAAACATGCATCCAAAGATTATTTATGTAACCAGCTTTTAAACTCTTAGTTTAGGCTTGGGGACGATGAAAATAATCCCATGAAAGAGACCTTACAAACAATCCCTACTTTTTTTCCCTTTTGCTTTATATTGAATCCTAGTATAAAAGGGTGACAAATGGGAATAGATATGTCATCTTCATGGAACTTGTTTCATGTGATAGAAAGTAGGTTACTTTTTGGTCCACCTGAAGATAAAATTTTCAGAATTTGTAGCAGTTAAAAGAGAGTGAAACGAAGGGAAGAAGGTATAGAGAGAGTAAATGTGGAACAGTATGATCAAAGAGTGCAGGCTTTTAAATCTGGAGACATTTAGGAGAAAGAGAAAAAAAGGGGGAAGAACGTGGGGGTGTTGTTGGGTCCATGGTGGGGACTGTTAAGTAGAGAGACAAACGAGAAAGAGAGAGAGAGAGGGAGCAAAAAATGGGAGGTCCTACACACCGCCCATGCACATGTTTTCTTACCACAAAGTAAAAGTAAAGACTAAAGAAGGGTTAAACTGTAAAAATTGTTAACTATTTTAAAATTTAATTTTATGACATTAATTTTTTAGAAAAATTATTACTGTAAAATTAAATTTTAAATCTTAAAGTAATATAATTATTTTCATATATTTATATTGAATTAAACTTACTATTAAGATTGAGTTTTTATATTTAAATTAAAAAAATCAAGTTAATTGAATTGACTTTTTAAAATTATTTAATTTTTAAAATAATTTGAATAATTATTTTAATTTTTAATTAAAATTTTATAATTTTAAGTATTCAAAAATTAATTAATAATTGATATAAATATCCTTAGAATTCCTGAATTTAAACCATATAATGTCCATTAAAAGTTTTAAAACAATTGTCTAATAAATTAAATTATATAATTATTAAGTTATTTGAATTTTTATTGGATTGGAATATTAAATTAATAAATTATAAAACCTAATTTATTATACTAAATATTTTATTGATTTCCTTTGAAAGAAGGTTGTGTGTATAAATACTCTCTAGAATTTTAATTTAATTTAATTTGAATTGATTTAAATTTTAGAATAACTGGACTAAAAACGTTAAATAAAAATTGGATGCTAAGTTAAAGAAATTTTTAACTTGATTCCAGTATATACTCACCCTACTATTGTCGTTGATGGAATGACTTGACCTAACCCTAACCCAACAACAACAGTATTAGCTACAAAGCACAAAACAATTGCACTTACCCAAACCCATAAACCACCTCTCTTTCATTTTATTTACCTCTACTCCAACACTGTTGATCTCATTTCCTCCCAAACACTTAACCAACAACTTAGATCTTCATACAAGAGAAGCCACAAGTATCTAACAAAAAACTATCTCAAACTCACATGAAGCGTGCAGAAAAGAGGCATGGCTTGATTCAGCTGTTTCACCTGAAGATTTGCTGCCAGATGCTTCAAACCTCTTCTCTTCCCCTTTTTTGTTGAAACCAGCAGTTACACAATCAGTCAAAGATACCCCCCAAAATCAAGAACCCTATTATCGTTTCTTTCGTCTTTCTCTATTAGAAATCTGATCGCTTGGCTCTTTGTTGCATGTGCTTTCTACTTGTTTAATTAGGTTTGAACTTTGAAGGGAAGAAAACCAATGGACCCAGTAACAGCTCATGGCCGCCCGCTTCCTTCTTTCCTCACAAGAGATCTTCATCTAAACCCGCAACATCAATTTCAACATCACCACCAACAACAACAACAAAGCTCCGAGGACGAACAAAACGGTGGCCAGAAACGAGATCGAGAAGAAACAGCCACCACTATGGGCGGAGGAGGCACTTCCGGTACCGACACAAGTGAAGGCAAGGAACTATCTATAGTCCCCGGTGCTGAAGGTGAAATCACGAGGAGACCACGAGGCAGACCCTCTGGTTCCAAGAACAAGCCTAAGCCACCGATCATCATAACTCGTGATAGTGCCAATGCTCTCCGATCCCACGTTATGGAAATCGCCGACGGCTGTGATATTATGGAGAGCGTTTCGACTTTCGCTAGGCGAAGACAAAGAGGGGTTAGCATTTTGAGTGGGAGCGGGACTGTCACGAATGTGACCTTGCGGCAACCTGGTGCTCCTGGTGCAGTCGTGAGTTTACACGGAAGATTCGAAATTTTATCACTTTCTGGTTCGTTTTTACCTCCTCCGGCACCGCCGGCTGCTTCAGGGTTGACCATATATTTAGCCGGTGGCCAAGGCCAGGTGGTTGGAGGAACCGTGGTGGGTCCACTTGTTGCTTCAGGTCCAGTGGTGATTATGGCGGCTTCTTTTGGTAATGCTGCGTATGAAAGGCTTCCATTGGAAGAAGAGGAGCCACCGACGGCGCCGGTTCCTGGAAGTGGGCCCTTAGGCTCACCAGGAAGCATGGCTAGTGAACAACAGCAGCCACCGCCGCAGCAGCAGCAACTATTGCCAGATCCGAACGCTTCTTTCGGCCAAGAATTGCCACCAAATCTTCTGAACTCAGTCCAATTACCAGCTGAGGCCTACTGGGCCACAGGTCGTCCCTCTTATTAACAAAACAGAAAAGTTTCCTTCTTTTTCTTTTTTCCCCTCGTGTCACTTCTCTTGGTTGTTTGACCTTTTGATCACCTCCATTCTTCTTCTTTGATAAGATGGTATTTTTAATATGCTGATCATCATGGGATTCATCTGGGTTTAATTTGAAGAAGGATCTACAAATTTCATGAATTTCTCTTTGGTGGGTTTTTAGTAGTATTTTACAAGTCTAGCTTCTTTTCTTTCAATTGTCACTCATTATTGTAGCTTAACGAAGAAGAAGCACCAAAAAATGGCAGTCATTTCTCTCTCCATTTCTTTTTCAAGTTGCCTGAGAATTGTTCTTCCGACAAATAAAAAGGAAAAAAAAAAGCAACCTTTTTGTTAGGGTTCCTTTTTTTCAGCGTGATACTTTTAAAGATCAAATCCTTAACAAATGCTAATACTATTTATTTAATCTCTTTTTCTCCTCTAAAAAAGATGGTATGGGATTCACAGTGATGGATGGGTTCATGATTCTTTAATAATAATAAAAATGTATATTTTTATTGGTTTGCAGTTGAGCGAAATAGTAATATTTATTTTTCTTGTTTGCTTAGCAGTTACCTTCTTCCACCCTTAACACAAACTAAACTTCTACTGTATTTTCATTATAATTTGATGTATGGATAAATATGAACATAAACTAGTATATATATATATATATATATTGCATGAATTAATATATGTGTATATTGTTTATCTAATTTAGTGGCAGTTTGAAGGTTGGTCGGGGGGAAGATGGCAAGTCATGACTTGAGGAAAGCAAGGTGATTGGGTTAGGGTTTGCTGCCTTTTTCACTAAGATTTTCTTTTCCTTTTTTATAACTTGCTAGGGTTCATCATAGAATCAAAGACAACGTTGGTTACTGGGTTACAAGTCCGCAACTCTTTAAGAAAATGAAAAGAAACTTATTTTCAAGGCAGCAACAACAATTAGGACAAACTGATCTCAAGCGTTAAAGTTCTCTCTCTCTCTCTCTCTCTCTCTCTCCCCCCTTGTCTGAAGAAAAAACTGTCATTCACTGCCATACATTTACAAGTAAAAGAGTTTGTGTATGAACCAGTAAGGGAAGAAGGTAAGTTCAAGTTTCTACAAATATTATATAATAAGTTTGTGATGGATGTATGCGTTTTTCTTTCTTAAATTAAGTTTTAAAATATCTATACATATTTATTTAGTATTATAAGGTTTGTTTCAGTCTTCTTCTCCACTGATTTTCAACACATATTATAAGATTTAGTTTTAATATAGATATTTTGCGTTGGAATGAGTGTTTTTAAGTAAAATATTTAGGAATAATTAGTGATGTTGAGTATTTAGACTGAATAATTACATTATGCCTCAAATCATACTAAATTAAAATATAATAGAATTAAATTTAAAAATAAATATAGTGTAGGACCAAAATTATAATTTAAAAGGAGATGAGGTTGAAAAGTGATGGATGATTTGGTATCCACTTCATAAATCAAAGTAATCCTTCACCGTTTTGGATGGTCACTGATAAACTTCCGACAAATGAAAGGCTGGTACGACGATTGATGAGCATTGTGTATTATGTTATGGGAATAATGAAACAGAAGATTATCTATTTCATGGATGTAGTTTCAAAAATTCTAATTCGAGAATGGTCTTGATGCCATGTATAGGAGCATGATGAAGTTGCAGCAAGAATTTCATTAGTTATGTAAAAAGTTCAAAGTAAGTCCCTCGTTAAAAAACTTGAATTTGAACCTACATATAATAAAATAACACGTACATTTTTAATCACTCGACTAATTAATTGACCTTTATGAATAATGACTTAATATGCAAAGTTTTGGTGAGTACAAGGTTTTAAACTAGTAATATAAAATGAGAATGTCACCAGAGTGCTCAACCCAGAAGGCTGAAGCTTTTCTACAATTTGGAGGTAAAAATATAGTGGACCATATCTCTGTCTAATGTGTTTGGGACAATGCCATTCTGGTTCTTCATGATTAATTAACATCCTTATCCTCATTCTTTGAGCTACACTTCAATGATTGTGAATGCTATACACAATTTAAGATTCCATTTCTTTATCCTTCTATCTCATTAGAAATGAAAGAGCAAAGCATAAATAATGGCCATCTGAATCAAGATAGACCAAGGATTGTTGGAGTTTGATCGCATCCCTTGAAAATTTTAAATTGATATAATTTAAATGTTTTTATTTTTTATAAATAATCAAATTTTGTAACTCTTAAAATTTTATAATTTTATTCCTCCAAATTTCTAATATAATTTCTTAAATTTAAACCCCTAACATAAAATCATGTGTACGTCATACACCTGACTAACTATTAACCCCTCCGACCCTTTCTCTTATATATATTTGAAGTGCTGTAATATATATACATAAAGTTATAGTGAATCACAAGACAATACTAGTTAAAAAGTATAATAATTATAATTATTGTTAAAAATGTTAGTTTATAAGATATAAACTCATATACCTTAAAAAAAAATTTTATTTTGAATAATTGTACACATAAAAGTTTAATTTTAATTAAATTATATAAATATTTTATTTTTAGTTCAATTTCAAACATATAATTTAGTTAGATAATATATTTTTAAGAAGGTACAAATAAAAATATAAATACAGATCATAAATAATATATCTTTTTATTTTAGAATCAAATATTAGAGTATACAATAAGACTAAAAACCAAATTTATTATAATATAATCCACACATGATGAAAATTTAAATAAAAAATAAATTTATAAAAAATCATACATATTTAATATACATTAAGTGAGACTTAAACTCAAACCTTAAAGTTATTGGATATGTTAAATAAATAATTATTTATATGCATAATATGTGAAATGATTCAAAGTTGATAACAATAGTTTATAAAAACTGATCAAATAAAAGTTTTATGTATATAATATTATATTAAATTAAAATTCATATATTATATTACCCATTAAGTTAAAAATTTATATGTAAAATTTAGATTTTATTTAAAGAGAAATAAATAGCTTTGTTAAAACCTGTTTCAAGAATAATAAAGCTTTCGCCAGTTAGAACCTCCCAAACCCAGTGCTCTGTATGAGCTCGTAGATCCATTTTTTCTCTTCTTTATTACTAGTATGAGAATAAGAATCTAATATATTTTTGGGTAAACTATACTAGTGACCACCACACTATAGCCTCTTTTCACTTTGACCATCATTTTTTAATTCTTGTCAATCAGGCCACCCAACTATTTAAATGCATTCAATCATGCCACTTGCCGTTAACAATTAACGGAAGTGATGACGAGATAATTAATAAATTTGATATAATTACACATTTGGTCATTGTTACTTATATATTCTATCAAATTGGTCATAATTTTGATAAATTAAAATAAATTTAATCTTCAAATCATATCATGCATATGTTAGTAGTGTCAAATATCATGTCACGTGTCGCCACCCGATTGGAGGATTTAATTTATTTTAATTTCGTATATTCAGTTACCACCAATAAGAGGGTGACACATGTGGGCATGGGATTCAAACTTGGGTAGTGTGGGTGACAAAGGAGTATCAACCACATGGATAAGGCTACTCATTTGCCTTGAAATTGACTACATATGGTATATAACTTATATCTTAGTGTAATTTTAAATTCAAAAAATTATATATCTTAACTTAAATTAATGTCTTAATAAAATTGAATTTATTTTATTTTTATCTTAACTAAAGTAAAAAATATAAATATATTAGTCTTTTTAAACTTAAAAAAACATTTTTACCTTAACTTAAATATTTAAATTTTATTCTTACAATATTTTAAAATTGAGATAAAAAAATATTTTTTATAGTTAAGATAAAAATAAAATATATTTTTAAATTAAAAATAAGAATAAAATATATTAATATATTTTTTAAATTAAAATAAAATGTATATTTTCAAGTTAAGATAAGAATAAATAATATTTAATAATTTAAGGTAAGAATATATTATATTTAATAATTTAACTTAAGAATATAATATATGTAACAAGTTAAGATAAAAATAAAATATATTTTTAAGTTAAGTTAGGAATAAAATACATTTTATAAGTTAAGATAAGATTAAAATACATTTTTCAATTAAGATAAGAATAAATAAACTCAATAAGTTAAAAGAATAAATATATTTTTAAATTTTGAGATGTGATTTTAAGTTAAGATATATTTATTATTAAGAATTTAAGATTATACTAAGAAACTATATATATATATATATATATATATATATATATATACTCTTTTATAAACCATAAAATGGGCTTGTCTTAGTGGTTAGTGCTCTCCTTTGTCACTCCAGGGACTTTAGTTTGAATCCCATGACCTCTTCTTTAGTGTTTTAATTTTCATTCCACCTGATGATAACATGTGTCACTCTCTGATTGGTAGAAACTAATTATATTAAATTAAACTAAATTAAATCCTCCAATCGGGTGGAGACATGTCTCATGATATTTGGCACTACTGACATGCGACATGATCTGATTTGAAGATTAAATTTATTTTAATTTATTAAAATTATAATCAAATTGATAGAATATATAAGTAATCGTGACCAAATATGAAATTGTACCAATTTTACTAACTGTCACTTCATCACTTCCGTTAACTATTGACGGCCAGTGGCCTGATTGAATGCATTAAAAAATGGTGGTCAAAGTAAATAGGGGCTATAGTTGGGTGGCCATTGGTATAGTTTACCATATATTTTAATATATTTACATAAATATGAGTTAATTACATCATATTTCCCTACCTATAACCCTCATTTTAAATTGGTACTTAAACTTTTTAATATTCTAATTTGATCCCTAAACTATGGCTTTCATTTTAAAACATCCTTAAACTTTTGAATATTCTAATTTATCACTAAACTATGACCCTCTTTCTAAATGGGTCCCTAAACTTTTAAATATTCCAATTATATCCCTAAATTCATCCGAATATATAATTAGTTTCAAACATAGTTTAACCTATTTTTTCAAACATACAATAATGTAACTTGACCTAAGGATTTTGTTAACAATGGATGTGAATATACGAGTATAATTTAGGATAAAATTAGAATGTTCAAAAAGTTTGGGGGTCAATTTAGAATAAATGTCACATTTTGGGGATGAAACTGAAATGTTCAAAAGTTTGAGGACTAATTTAGAATGACAATCATAATTTAGGGATGAAACTGAAACATTTAAAAGTTTAGTAACCAATTTAAAATGAGGGTCATACTTTGAGGATTTATGATGCAATTAACTCAATAAATATTTAACTTTTTAAAATTTTCAAATAAAATTTTAATATTTTTTTAGACTGTGTAAGAATCTGACATTTATTTATCTACTCAAATAAAGACCCTAATATGAAAATATTTTAAAGATTGTTACACTCTAATTTAACTCTTTTAAAAGTTAAGATACTTATTTAAAAATATAGAAAATATTAAATTTCATTAGATTATTTTAAAAGATAGATCCCTTATTTAAACATCTAGACGGCTTTTCCTTTATATGATCATTTAATATTTACGTTGAGACAATTGTGAATTTTATTTTTATTGTTTATGTTTAAATATTTTATTTAAGAATACGCTTATATTCAACGTTTTTAGAAATATAATAGATTAATTGACTTCGATGATTAAGAAATTATTATTTTTTTTTATGTTTCAAGTTTGAACATTATACATGCTGTAATATATTGAGTATTTAATATCAAATGATTTATATTCTTTGAATATAGAGTGCCTTGTATTTACTTAAACTAAAAAAAAGAAAAGATAATGTTAGAAATAACGAACAAAAACTAAAAAGATATAGATATACTCGAACTAAACATCATCTTTAATATTTGGATAAATTACATATTTAGTCTCTCAATTATAATATAATTTGTTTTAGTTATTTAACTAATTATTTTTCAAAACCATCACTAACGTTACATTTTAATTTTATTATTCACATGCTATTAAAAAATTAACAGAACTAGTACCATTATATTTTCTCATTTAGATGTATATTTTTTTATAATGTGGTGTTTAACGTTACAAATATTACCAGAAATATTTTTAAAAGTGGACATACATATGTTAGCAATATAAAATTTGGAATGAGATGAACATAAATAAAATTTTAGTGTGGACACCATCAATAAAATAAATAACTAATTGAAGAAAATTCGAATTTTAGAATGTACCATAACACCCCCACCAAGATGTGGCCCATCACTATCGCAAGGACCGTTAAAAATATATATATGTAATTTAATATTATTAATAATTTTTTTATTGTCACGAGATTTCATCAATCATTATTAGTATGTTCGAATCTAAGTATTTATCTCATATAACTTTAATTAACTAATTTCACTGTTGTTACTATCTTTAATCTGGTCGCAATTAATTTCATCGTTGATGAAAGTTTAAATTGAATATTTAATAAACCTTTAAAAAATGAAAGAAAGAAAGTGGAGAGCAACAACGCCCCGCCTAAACTAAAACCCTAAAAACTACAAAAATTAGAGCCAGCCAGCCTCCTTTGCCTTCTTCTCCACCACTTAGCCTCTCCCGCATACCCCGCCACCATCCTGCCACATCATCACCGGTTTCTTACGTCATGTCTCATAACTACCACCGTCACCTGAGCTCCGCCGTCTTCCAAAGCTTTCTTCGACCTACCATTTCCGCCACGACTGTCACCGCCATTTCAACCATCATACCATTACCATTCATTGAGAAAGAAAAATCTTTAACCCACTATCGGATTCTCACACATTTTCAACTTCAAAGTTCAAATATTATAAATGTTACTGAAGCCAATTTTTAACGGTATCATTACTTGTAATGATTAATTCTAATTATAATTAGTATTCACATTAATAATCGATAACTGTTGACTGTTACTCTAATTAGTTATAATCTAAAAATCATTTACTAAAAATACTTTTGAAATAGATAAAATATTTAGATTAAATACTGTTTTAAAAATATAAAAGAATATACAAAAGAATTAATATGAATTAAAACAAATAATTTGTTCAATTTTTTTGACAGAGACCATTAAATCAACCAAAAAGTTAAATCAGATAAATGTCGAATGTCTACATTTTTACCATATACTGTCCTAGATCCAGAGGAACACCCATTACAAGCCCTTTTAACATTTTTAAAATTGATAGGTTAAACGTCTACAACTCGTGAAATCCTCCGTTGTCTGACATGAACTTCACTACACTAATTGCTGAAGAAAGACTAGCCAGCGAGTGGATTAGCATGTATTGTCACACGGTTCAGCCTTATCTCTGCAAGTGGCCGATCGCCTGCTCCTGTTTGAGTCTGCATCAACAAAATAGCGTTCAGTCATGCTAACAAGAAATTGCAGGTTGCAAGTTGCAAGATGCAGCTGCATTGAACTTATTTTCAGTGAGACTGAGATTGAAAATAAGAGATTTGGTTCCGGAAAACCATTCACTTCAGATTCATGTTGAATGTCTTTCTTTTGGGTACCTCAGCAGTCAGCAAATTAAAAATAATCTAGAATTTCCCCTACCCTTTGAAATCCCCAAATCATAATTGTGGAGATAAGGTAATCCAGCATGGATTAGTACCATTTTTATAGCAAATGATGTAAACATCAACACAGAAAGTCATTTGGACAAAGAAAGAAAGAGTTTGCATGAAGATCTAAATCCCAACGTAATTATTTCCGAGGCATTCTAAATCAAAGCAAACTAAGCAGGGAAATATGTCTATATGTTCCAGTACAATATACCTTTTCCATGATATCCAGGACTTCAAAACCATGGATAACCTTGCCAAGCACAGTGTATAATCCATTGAGATGTGGCTGCTTTGCATATGTTATGAAGAATTGGCTCCCGTTAGTATTAGGACCACTATTAGCCATTGACAATATACCCCTCGCATTATGCTGTAAGAAGGTAAACTTTTGTCAGATAAAAAGGGCGTGTCTACATTCAAAAGTAATGAGCAATTTAAAATGTGGCAAGTGTTAAAAGATTATAACTTGTAACCAGACATTGAAACTAAACTTTAGTTTCGATGGTTCCAAGATAAAAGGATGGTTCCACGATAAAAAATGAAGGGTGGGAAGGTTATAGAAACCAAATTTCAGACTCAAAGAGTATGTCAGCTAAACAAACGTTCCATTCACTCCTCAAGGTTAAAACCTGGACTTGAAGCATATGGAAAACCATAGGCTTCTCAGAAGAAAAAAAGCTAACCAATCTTCAAACAAGAAAGAGTGTTTTTTTCTCCTTCCCCACTCTTAATGGGTAAAAGTTGATGACAAAATTTCTCAAACCACTTTGAGAGATTGCATAAGCTAAGTTCACGATGAAATTTTTCTTGTTTCACTAACTATTAAGCTTAACATACCTTGAGGGATTCTCTAATCTCATCATTGAACTTCTTGCCCATATACTTGTTCCCCCTTTGCCTGTTCCGGTTGGGTCTCCACCTTGAATCATGAAACCTTTAATATTCCTATGAAATATAGTCCCATAATAACCACTAGCACAGAGTGCCAAAAAGTTCTGCACCCAAACGAAACACTAGTATTTATTACATGGGCAATAGCAAAAAACAATTACTTTGTAAAACATAAACAAATGCATTCACTAAAATAGATGCCTCAGAAAGTTATACCATTAGAATGCAAAATTTCTCCACTGTAATGAAATTAAGCAAGACTTGTATTTTACGCTTGCAAATACACCAAAAAACAAAAGTTTATAGATCGAAAAAAAAAGCATAAATACAGCCTATGTTACTTGCACTTGGGAACAATACAAGTCTCCAATACAGGTATGAGTATGATATGCATATGTTTAAATCTTTTCCATGCATTCTCAAGGCGGGGCATTAAACTCCCATACCCGTGTCCTTGGGGTATCTGATACATGTATTTCAAAACCATGAAAAGTCTAACATAGAATATAGGTATATAGCAAAACTATATCATAAATAATTATACAGAACTCATTAATACACTGAAAGGAGATAATTTCCTTAAAGAATAAGGCAAATAATAACAGTGGTAACATACAAAGAATTTGTCACCAATTTCCTAAAACTTTGGATTAGGGCAACAATTGGTACCAAAGAATATTCCCTTAAGCAAAATACTAGCCCTAATCTATAGTTTAATAATTTTATTCTGAACAGCATGCGGCAGCAGAAACCTTCAGCTAGTATTTTCAGATAATAAAATCAGATTACTGAAAAAGAAGGAAACATTTGAAGGAAATGAAGGTCCTAACCTCCGCCGTTTTAGCGACCTCATCGCAGAAGATCCACTTAATGTCACCAAGATTTGTATGCAAAGTAACTGACTGCAATACCAAGGAAATAACAGATTAGATGTTGTAACGCATTGTATGTGTTCGACAGAATTACTCAAATAGAACTCACCATGTTATGAATAGGCTCAGATATCAGAACCGAAAGTAGCGGAGTTTCTTGGGTTGATCAAGCTTCTGGTTTCTGGTGATTGAAGGAACTAAGAGCTTTCGTCAGAGCTCAGACTTCAAGTCGCGGCTTCGTTGCGCTTCTGGGTGCATGTGCTTACAGGCTTGTGAATTGCAGTGGTGTTTCGAAGATATTTCTAGACTGCGGTCCCGACTCCCGTCTGCCAACACCCAACGCTGCCTTTAATGCGAGAATTGGGCCAACCACGGTATCCTATGTTGGACTCGGGACGGGGAGATTCGTTACGGGCCTAAAATTAGAGAATAGCTATCATTTTAGACTAAAATAATATTAAATGGATTGTTCCAATTGCATGGAGAAAGGTAGGTTATATTTTTGTGCACAGGTACGATTTCGAGGGTTAGATTAATTCTGGATGATTTGATTTGGATTGAATTAATTTTAGTTCTAAAATTTCAGCAATTTGTCACTTTTAATTATTTAGAGTTCAAATTATTTTAAACTAAATTATCAATTAAAATTTTCAAATCAAATTATATCAAGTTTTGTCATTTTAAATTTACAATTAAAATTTTCACTAAATTTACTCTAAAATGTTACGCTCTTGATAAGTTTTTAAGTTACAACTAATATACGTTTTTTAGTCTTATATTAACGGATTGTATTTAGATTTGATTTTAGTTTGTTTAATATCTGTAGAATATATTAATGAAAAGCACTTTGGATTCGATATTCAAAGTTGGTTTCGGGATTGATCTGAAGTGCATAGAAGGGTCAAGCAAAGAAGGGAATGCGTTCATGAAGGCGTTCGACGATGCAAACGAGATGGTGTATTGGCGTTACGTTGACCCTTTTTGGAAGCTCAAAAGGGCTCTCAACATTGGCAACGAAGCTGCCCTCAAAACCAACATCCAACTCATTCACACCTTCGTTCCCAATGTTATTAGCACCAAGAGGCAACTACTCTCCACTAAACTTTATGGTCAGTCATTTCCTAGCTCATACATACTTTCTTCTTAATATGCTCTATTTTTAATTCAAAGGTTTTTTAGACTAAATATTTAAATAATGATCAAGGAGTTGTCCATATATATAAGGTTCTAGTCTTTCAAAACCTTAAAATAAAGGTTTAAATATACATTTGATGCTGAAATAAAATATTTTTTTTCAATTTGTATGTAAAGAATTTTTACTTCTACTTTGATACATGAATTATGTATTTTTTTCTCAAATGGTTACTTAAAGAATTTCACTCCTAAGTTGGTTTATTTGAACTTTAATGTCATCCACTATTTTGATTCTTTTATTAAAGATGTTAACTTTTGATGACATGATAATATAAGATTGTACCCGTGTCAGTGATGATATCATAATGTATATGTAAAAAAATTTGTAAGAATTTATTAAAAGCACCAAAAGAATGGATGAAATTAAAATTTGGGTATCAACTTTCTGAGTAAAATTCTTTAGGTACCAACAATGAAGGTGCCTACTTGAGGTACCAACTTGCGAGTAAAGATTCTTTAGGAACCATTTTAAGAGAAGTACTAAAACCGTATGATCAAATTAACCACAATTTGACGGTTAATATATGACTCTTGAAGAAGAGAAAATTGAACAAATGATCCGAGTTTGAGTGACTTAAGAATATAGTTTCTGATTTAGTTTTATATATTTGAAGAATGTAAAAGAAGATATACTTTCGAGATTTTTAGTGGAAAGCGAGAAGGATCCTGAAACGATGAAGAAAATACTAAGGGAAATAATACTCAACTTCATAATGGCGGGAAAAGATACGTCTGCTAACACTTTATTTTGGTTCTTCTACATGCTCTCTAAGAACCCTTTGATTCGAGAGAGAATGCTCAACAAGTGATGGACATCACTGTTAGTGAAGCAAAATACGAAAAACGTTGAAGATTTCGTGGCTACATAACCGATGCAACCCTTGACCAAATGCACTATCTCCATGCAGCAATAACTGAGACCTTGAGGCTTTACCCTGTTGTTCCTATTGTAAGTTCACTCACAAACTTTGATTTATTTATTTATTTGGCATAATCACAAAAAGTGCCCTAATGTTTGATTAGTAATCATTTTGATATTTACTTTTTTCAAAACACTTTGGTCCCAATGTTCATTTTGAGGTAAAATAATCTTATGTGTCCAAATGATGACGTTGTACATATCACGTGTATATAAATAATGATGTGAGTCATGTGAGATATACCACATAGTCACAATGGTGATATTAAATATGTCACATGTACATAAATGATAATATAAAAATGTCATGTATATAAGTGATGACGTGACATTCTAACGTGTACATAAGTGATGGTGTGGTACATGCCACATCACTTTTGACATATAAGGCTTACCACATTAATAAGTATTGACCATTAATCAACTAAAAATTTACATCGAACAAGGGATATTTTGCCCCAAATGAAATTGGGATAAAAGAACAAGAACCAAAATGACTATTTTATAATATTAGGGATGAATTTAGATAATATGCCTTATTTATTTTCCTGTTTTACGCGTGCTGATTTTACGTTATCTTACTTATTGTACCATCAAATTATGATTGTGGTCTTAATTTTACGGTACAAAGGATGGAAGGTGTGCAAGGGAGGATGATATTCTACCAGATGGCACAAAGTAAAGAAAGGGGATGGAGTATACTACATGGCGTACGCCGTGGTTGATGCCTAAGTTTTGGGGAGAAGATGCCCACATTTGCCGACCCGAAAGATGGCTTCAAAATGGGGTTTTCCAGCCTCAATCACCTTCAAATTCGTAGCATTCCATGTTCGTCTTATTTTTTTTATTTGATTTGATCTTTTTCTATTCTTTTTTGTATGATTGTAATGGATTTTCAATCTTTGTGAGCTTTGCAGCTGGTCCTCGAATTGCTTGGGCAAAGATTTTGCATATCGACAGATGAAGTCTCAATTGCAGTCCTTCGCTTCTTTCGATTAAAATTAGTTGACGATATGAAAACTATTACTTACAGGACAATGTTCACTCTTCTTATGAAGGAGGGCCTTCGTCTTTATGCCGTTCTAGGGCACCTACGTAAAAATGAGCACACAAGTTTCAAATATGTAGTTTTATTTAAAAGTATTTTTTGATCTATTTATGTTTTGTTATTCAAATTATATATATATATCAAAGAAAA